>NC_090444.1:641835047-643035047 GCF_031143425.1 Pleurodeles waltl
CGGGGCCCTCTTCAGCGGTGCCCTTCTGCACGGCGGGGCCCTGTTCAGCGGTGCCTATCTTCACGGCGGGGCCCTCTTCAGCGGTGCCCTTCTGCACGGCGGGGCCCTGTTCAGCGGTGCCCTTCTGCACGGCGGGGCCCTGTTCAGCGGTGCCTATCTTCACGGCGGGGCCCTGTTCAACGGTGCCTATCTTCATGGCGGGGCCCTCTTCAGCGGTGCCCTTCTGCACGGCGGGGCCCTGTTCAGCGGTGCCTATCTTCACGGCGGGGCCCGCTTCAGCGGTGCCCTTCTGCACGGCGGGGCCCTGTTCAGCGGTGCCTATCTTCACGGCGGGGCCCTCTTCAGCGGTGCCTTTCTGCACGGCGGGGCCCTGTTCAGCGGTGCCTATCTTCACGGCGGGGCCCTCTTCAGCGGTGCCCTTCTGCACGTCGGGGCCCTGTTCAGCGGTGCTTGTCGTGTCTTTCAAGGGAGCCAGACCTGGCCAGGACTCCCTGCTTAGTCGCCCTCCGACCGTGCAGTTGCTGGTCCCTTCTGTGACGGAGTCCTGGGCCCGTGGGTGCCCTCCGTCACACCCGGGATGGGGCTTGTGGGGCCCTCCTGGTCCACGCCCCTGCTGGCTGACTTCTCCGCCCTGCTGCCCTTGCCCTCCTTAGATGAGGCTCTCTGGCCCTTGCCTCCCCTGGATGTTGTGGCAGGTGACGGCCCAGGACTTTGCTCCTTGGGGGCAGCCGTGTCAGCCTTCTCGCGTCGGCCCTTGACTTTACGGGTCCTCTTAACAGGGGGGGGGCTGGCTGTCCCCTTGCTGCTGGCCGATGTGTCAGTGCTGGGAAAGGGTGGACTCCAAAACCCATGCACAATGTTGAGACTTGAAGCAGGGCTGGTGGTGGCTGAGGTGCTCTTGGGACTCTTCCCAGATGGAGGGGGTGGGTCAGGTGGGGCAAAGAGGTTAACTGTGGAGAGGTAAAGTTTTTTAGGACCAAGGTAAAGGGTAGGTGTAGTGGTTATGGGAGTGGAGGAAGAGGATGTGGTTGTAGGAGAGTCAGGTGTGCTTTCTTTGGGTGCAGGTGCTTGTGACGTAGGCTGTGGTGAGGTGGTTGGCTGTTGGGTGGGTGGCTGCCTGCGTTTGTGTGTCTTGGAAGAGGGGGTGACAGACACAGTGGGAGAGGACACAGGGGACGTGTAAATGGCAGTGGGGGTGGTGACTGCACGTGTGCGGACTGTACTGGAGGGTGTGCTGGTGGTGGAAGTACTGGCTGATGGTGGTGTGCATGCAGGTGTGAGTGGAGACGTCACAGGGAGGGAGGAGGGAGACGAGGAGGAGGGGGACACAGAGGTGGTAGTGACTGTTGCCATGTCTGCATCTGGGTGTTGCTTGGGTGAATGCTTGTGGGATCTGTGGTGCTTATGTCTGGATGAGCTGCCCTTGGGTGTTGAGGTGTGTGCAGGCTGGTCAGATGGTGTGGATGGGATAGGCTGAGGAACAGGAGACAGAGACAGGGTGGAGGCAGTTAGTAGAGGGAGGCTGGAAACGGGGACAATGGCTGCCGTCAGTGCTGAGGCCAGAGCATTGAACGATCGTTGATGGGCAGCCTGACCCGAATCAATGCCCTCCAGGTATGCATTGCTCCGATGCACCTCCCTCTCTACCCCCTGGATGGCATTCAAAAGGGTAGACTGCCCAACAATGATGGTCTGTAGGAGGTCAATGACCTCCTCACTGAGGTCAGCAGGGGTAACAGGGGGAGGGCCTGAGGTGCCTGGGGCGAAGGAGATGCCCGCCTTCTTGGGCGAGCGGGCACGGAGCGAAGGCTGAGGGGCTGCTGGGAGGGCGGAGCTGGTGCGCTGGGTGGCGGCTGTACCTGTTGAGGCGGGGGGCCCGGATTTTGCCGCCACCGCTAGGGAGCTCCCATCCGAGGACGTGTCGGTGTCGCTGGTGTCACCACGGGTCCCTGTTGTGAAGCTCCCCTCGCCCTCCGTATCACTGGTGAACTCGGTGTCTGTACCATGGCCCACCGGGGCCTTGTGAGATGCAGCTCCCTCGTGCTCCGATGCCAATTCTCCTCCGCCTGATGATGCTAATGCACACATGCACAAGAAGATAAAGAAAAAGGGTGGGGGGGAGACATAAAGACAGGTTGAGTGCATGCATTGTCAACACCGTTGGCGGAGAGGACAGATACAGTAGCCTCATGCACTACGCCGCGCAATCGGGGTACACTACTCAGTACTTGTGACTAGGCCAACAGGTCAATGGACAACAAATGCGCACATGGGTAATGCTGGACCATCGATTGCTGTACTTGGCACCCTACAGAGGTTGGGGGCGGGGGCACAGGGCCATGCCTAAAGGAGGGGACTACACTACAGAAAGGGCCCTGGTCTAATGTCACCCACAGCCCTCCTCCCCCACCCAGACGCCTCCACTGCGTGTAAAGATAGCTGAATGTACTGTTACTCACCCCCTTGTGTCTGCTGTGATGTCCTCACGCGCCCATCCAAATCGGGGTAGGCCGCCGCCAGGATCCCGGACATCAAGGGGGTCAATTGTCTGCTGGCACCCCTCCTACGTTGGGAGGCCATCCCCAGCAGAGACTCGGCGGTCTTCCTGGTCCCGCAGCGGATGTCCTCCCACCTCTTTCGGCAGTGGGTGCCCCGTCTGTTGTGGACCCCCAGGGCCCGGACGTCCTTGGCGATGGCACGCCAAATGTCGAGTTTCTGATGGGCGCTGACCTATTTGACATGTACAGGGTGGAAAAGTAAATATCATGAATTCTCTGCATGTTAGATGTGATTGCCCCCCCCCCCAACCTTGCCATGTGGCACATGCTCTCATGTGTCGTGCCTTGCACTCCTCATTCTCTCCCCACCCCACCATCTTACATCCACCATACAAAACCCAGGCATAGCCCATTCAACGTGCACCCAGTGTACTTACCTGTTGGTCTGGAGGACCGTAGAGTAGCGCATACTGGCGCAGGACTCCATCCACAAGTTTCTCCAACTCTTCTGAAGTGAAGGCAGGGGCCCTTTCCCCAGTCGCAGCAGCCATTGTCTCTTCCAGTCCGAGTTCACAGCAGCACTTGCAGTATAGGTCCTCTCCTGTGGATGATCAGGTCTCGAGTGATTAATCAGATAGAAAATGGCGGTCACGCCCGCGGCGGTGCGTACCGCCGCGGTGCGTACCGCGACCGCCGGCGCACCTCGTCATTGGCTCCTGAAACCCATAGGGTTCAATGTTAACCAATGCAGCTTTGCGCCGCGGTCTTCGACCGCCTACCGCCACGGTGTGCCACGCAAGCGCATTGACCTCACATCCCACTGTCACACTTCTCAGGTCAGGCAGCCGCCATTTCAAGGGCCCACATGGCTTAATTTCTACTGCGTCACACAGGCCTAGGCCTTGCATTGCCACTCATACAAGCCATTCAATGCATAGCGATTCGTGTACTGTGCAAGCTGTGGTTACGTACCTGTGGGTTGCTTGACTCTGTAATCCATGTTGTCCTTCCTAGGCACCGTCCGCTGGGACTTGCGAGGAGACGGAGGAATCTTCCTGTGTACAGACCGCTGGTGGACCTGTCGACAATGGAAGAAAGACACGTCATACTCACCTACAGACTCAACCGTCCCACTATACAGGAACTGTGTGCCCAGCTGGAGCCAGACCTGATGTCACCCATCCGCCAAACCACAGGGATTCCGCCTCTAGTGCAGGTGCTGTCAGTACTGCATTTTTTGGCAAGTGGGTCTTTTCAGACAACAGTGGCCATGTCATCAGGGATGTCTCAGCCTATGTTTTCAAAGATTTTGTGCAGAGTGTTGTCTGCCCTGATGAAATACATGCGGAGCTACATTGTTTTCCCTGAGGAGGGTGATTTGGCCACTGTGAAGGGTGATTTCTATGCCCTTGGACATATCCCCAACATCATTGGTGCCATTGATGGGACCCATGTGGCCTTAGTACCCCCAAAAGACGATGAGCAGGTGTACAGAAACAGAAAAAATTACCATTCTATGAATGTGCAGGTGGTCTGTTTGGCTGACCAGTACATCTCCCATGTAAATGCCAAGTTCCCTGGGTCAGTGCATGACGCGTATGTTATGCGAAATAGCAGCATCCCCTATGTGATGGAACAGCTACAGAGACAACGTGTGTGGCTAATTGGTGACTCTGGTTACCCCAACCTGCCTTGGCTATTGACCCCAGTGAGAAATCCCCGGACCAGGGCAGAGGAACGGTACAATGAGGCCCATGGGCGATCTAGGAGGATCATAGAAAGGACCTTCGGCCTCCTGAAGGCCAGGTTTAGGTGCCTGCATATGACAGGTGGATCCCTAATGTACTCACCAAAGAAGGTGTGCCAGATCATCGTGGCCTGCTGTATGCTCACAATCTTGCAATGCGACGCCAGGTGCCTTTCCTGCAGGAGGATGGTCCAGATGGTGGTGTTGTTGCAGCTGTGGAGCCTGTGGAGAGTGAAGAGGAGGAAGACGACGGGGACGACACGGACAACAGGGACACAGTTATACAACAGTATTTTCAGTAGCACACAGGTTAGAATCCCCCACGCCATTTTACATTTACTTCAGGCCTCCTGCATCTCTACTTTCTGTGTTTCCCCCCAGTTCCTTTAAACTGAATTGTGACTTTCCCTTCCCTTTTCAGAGCTGTATGACCCACTGCGTGACTTCTGCTTTGTTTGCCCATGGAGTAAAGCACATTGACATTGGTATGTTGTCATCACAATGTAACTGAACATTTTTGAACCGTTATGTGTAATACATTTGTTAAGAATACAAGCAGACTCCTGAGTTTTTTAAGTGCAATTAGTGATTTATTTTAAGTGCTACATATAGGTCCATGATAGTAACACGGTGGGTGGTGGGGGTGGAGTAATGTCCATGGCAGAGTCCAGTTCTCAGTCGCACAGGTGCATTGTCCATATGCCTGTGGAAGGATGGAGCAGGGGCAGTTCAAGGTTGGACAGGGTGACAATGTGGGACAGTGGAATGACATCAGGGGGTATCTTATGCTGGCGGGGGTCTTGGCATCCTACTCTGTCTTCCTTTGTGATCTCAGGTTCCTCTTGCGGGGTGGTTGATCTTCAGCAGGAGGTGGGGTTCTGGTGGCCTGTCGTTGTGTGGGGGCCTCCTGTCCACTAGCGCCGGCGGAGGTGGTAGGCTGTTCCTGGTCCAGGCTGGTGACAGGGGCCCTTTGGGGTGCCACATGGTCCCGCAATTTGGTGACTATTTGGTTGAGGGCCAGGACGATGTTCCTGGGTTCGTCTCTGAACCCCATGTACCGTTCCTCCTGCTGTGCCTGGATCTCCTGGAACCTGGCCAGTACCGTCGCCATCGTCACCTGGGAGTGGTGGTATGCTCCCATGATGGTGGTGAGGGCCTCTTGGAGAGTGGGTTCCCTGGGCCTGTCCTCCCCCCCGTCGCACTGCAGCCCTCCCAGTTCCCCTGTTTCCCAGGGCCTCTGTCCCCTGGACGGTGTGCCCACTACCACTGCCCCCAGGTCTCTGTTGTTGTTGGGGTGTTGGGTCAGCCTGGGTGCCCTGTAGTGGCGGACACACCGCTGATTGACGCGTCCTGGAGACAGAGGCATGGGCCCGCTGGGTGGGAGCTGTGCTGGTATTCCCAGAGGCGGTTGGGTCTGCTGTGGCCTGTGTCTGTGTGTGGGTAACCGACTGTCCAGAGGTCCCCGATGGTCCGGGCTGGTCATCAGGTTCTAGGTCGACAGAGCTGCTGTCCTCACTGGGGGCCTGTTCTGGGGGTGGGATGGACAAATCTGGACCCTCCTGGCCGGTGTGTTGGCGTTCGGGCCCTGCAGGGGTAAAAGAGTATGGTTATTGCTTCTGTGTGTTCCATGGCGTGTGATTTGTGGGTGCCCTTGTCCCCCAGTGCTGGCATTCCCTTGTGGGAGGAGTTGTGAGGGTGGTTTGTGGGGGGGGGATGGGTATGTGCAGTGGTCATGCATAGGTGATGGGTGTCCATGGTTTGTGTTGGCATTCAGGGTTTGGTTTTGGGTTGGGTGGGTTGTGCTGGTGAGACATTGGCAGGGAGGATGTGTGCTGGGGGGTTGGAGGTGAGGGTGGGGGTGTGGGTTGGCATGCTGGTGGTTGGGGGGGAGGAAGTAGTTGAGATTAGACTTACCAGAGTCCATTCCTCCGCCTACTCCAGCGAGGCCCACAGGATGCAGGATGTTCAAGACCTCTTGCTCCCATGCTGTGAATTCGGGTGGAGTGGCTGGGGGTCCGCCGCCAGTCTTCTGCACAGCGATGTTGTGTCTTGAGACCATCGACCGTACCTTCCCCCGTAGGTCGTTCCAGCGCTTTCGGATGTCTTCCCGGTTTCTGGGATGCTGTCCCACAGCGTTGACCCTGTCGACAATCCTTTGCCATAGCTCCGCCTTCCTGGCTATTGTGGTGTGCTGCACCTGTGTGCCGAAGAGCTGGGGCTCTACACTTATTATTTCCTCCACCATGACCCTGAGTTCTTGGTCCGAAAACCTGGGGTGTCTTTGGGGTGCCATGGGGTGGTGTGGATGAGGTGTGGGGTGGTGTTTGTGGTGATGTGAGTGGTGGTGTGTGGTGATGTGTGCATAGATGTGGTGTGGTTGATGATGTTGGGTTCCTGTGTGTGTTGTGGTTTGCGTTCCCTGTGCTCTCTATCTGTGTATTGCGCCTTCTCTCAGAATTTCGATTTGTGGGGGTTTGTGGGTGATGTGGGTGTGTGTTTTATATTGTCTTGGGTGTATGGGAGTGTTGTTTGTATGTGTATCAGGTGTGTGTATTTTGAATTGTCCAATGTGGCTGTGTTTTGTAAAGGTGTGTGTATTTTGAGCGCGGCGGTGTGTACCGCCAATGGGATGCCGCGGTTGAAAGACCGCCGCGTGGATTCGTGGGTCGTAATGGCATGGGCGTGTTTGTGTTGGCGTGGCGGTGGAGGTTTGGTCATCTCCAGTTTTTCGCTGCCCGCTGATGAGGCGGCCTTCCGTGGATGTCGGTTTTTGGCGGTTTGGCAGTTGGAGGTCAGAATGACCGTGGCGGTTTACCGCGGCCGCGGCGGTATGATGGCGGTCTTCTGACCGGCGGTAAGGGCCTTTTACCGCCGAGGTCAGAATGACCCCCTTTGCCTTTTCTGAACTCCGATGCTGAATCCTGATGCCTTGCTCACCAGACTGATGTCCTGAGGATGAAGACTGTCACAGCTTGCTGATCCAAACTGAGGACAAGTATATTGACTATGACATTGTTTGCTATGTCTATTTGCTTTTGTTTCTAGGTACCAAATTCTATTTTGATAGAGCCATAGTTGGATGTTTTCCAAATTGGTGTTGACTAAATTGTTTTGCATGAAGCCCAAACATGCTAATTCTAATTTGGTGTTAGTTAAGATTCCCACTGATAAACTTCGCTATATGAAATAACAACTGATGTCTTTTCTTTGTTGAGACTAAGGCCCTCATTACAACCCTAGTGGTCGATGATGAAGTGGTGGTAATAACGCCAACAGGCTCACGGTAAAGCTGCCAAATTATGACCATGGCAGAAACAGCTCAGACAGACAGTCACTTTAACACCCCGGATCGCCAGGGCGGAATAGACAGGCACCACGGCGGTAACCGCCTACAGCCAGGCAGAAGACAATGTTCTGCCCACTGTATTATGAGACAGGAAGACTCCACCTTTTCCAGGGCCGTACCAACAACATCAAAAGCCAAGCAGAAACAATACACAGAAGGGAAACAACTCACATGTGGAGACTCAGGGAAGAACCACGCCGCCATGGAGCCCGAGCTCCACATATTCCCAATGCTGTTCTACGTCCTGCGCCACCATGAACACCAATGACGGCAAAGACGACCACGGTGAGTACAGCCGCCTAGCACGCAGGGGAGAGAGGGAGGAAAAACAGAGTGATACACACACGCAGTACACACACTCCGACCCCGAACACCATAAACACAATCAGATGCAGTAATAAAACATAATTACCCCGTACCCATTAGGAATAATGCAAGGATAACACCAATAGAAAAAAGTGAGTGTAATAAGATAAATATAGTAGCAATACTTGCATCCAAATCAAAAAGTATATACATATGTACAAATGAAGGGACATTGTCCGGTCCTCAATGTTCGTGGGCCACAGGGCCACATTACAAAGTCCAAGGCCCTACTTGACTCCTGCAACAACACAGAGAGAACACTGCAGGGGCATCAGTTAGAAAATAGGCAGGCACCTCAGGGGGACAGGGAACGGGGGCACCTCAGCCGGCAGATGGAACAACGCCACTGGTCCTGGAGGGGGCAACATGCAGATTACTCTGTCCTAGGGAGTGCAAGGCCACAGTCTCTCAAGTGGGTGATTTCCCCCAAGCTTTGTCCTGGGGAGTGCAAGGCCTCAATCTCACAAGTGGGTGGCTTTCACACATGCACTGGAGGGGGCATCCTGCCCAGTTATCTTCATCCTGGGGAGGATGGGGTGAGTGGATGGCTTCTCCACTGGTTCTGGAGGGGGCATTGTTTCCTGTGATCTTCATCCTGTGGAGGATGGGGTGAGTGGATGGCTTCTCCACTGGTTCTGGAGGGGGCATCGTGCCCTGTGCTCTTCATCTTATGGAGGATGAGGTGAGTGGATGGCTTCTCCACTGGTTCTGGAGGCCTGGGATGACTGCCCACTGGGGCTGCTGCTGCTGGTGGTGGTGCTGCTGGTGGTGCTGCTGGCAGAGCTGGTGGTGGTGGTGGGGGGAGGCTCCAGCCCATCACCTGCAGCCTCGGATGGCTACACCACCATGGTTGGTGGAGTGGGCTCCGACTGAGTCCCAGCACCAGACCCCTTGTCCTTACTGCCTGCTGGTGCAGGACCCTTGCTGTTCCTGCCAGCAGCTGGGGATGGCTCTTTGCTCCTTTTGGCAGCAGCTGGGGATGGCTCCTTGCTCCTTTTGGCAACAGCTTGGAGTGGCTCCTTGCCCTTCCTTGCAGCAGCTGGGGGCGTCTCCTTGCCCTTCCTTGCAGCAGCTGGGGGTGGCTCCTTGCTCTTCCTTGCAGCAGCTGGGGTGGCTTCTCGCCCTTCCTTGCAGCATTTGGGGCAGGCACCCTTTCCATGTGGCTGCCTGGTGCCCGGGATCCTTTCCCACCAGGAGTTGCTGTGGACACTACTGGGCCCGTGGACTGGGTGGCTGAGGTGCTTGCCTGGGTTTTAACCATCCTGGCCTGACGAAGTATGGGGGGAGGAGGGGTAGGGAAGAGGTAAACGATGGAGAGGAAAAGCTTCTTAGGGACATCGGGGCAAGAAGAGGGAGAAGGTTTGGGAGTGGAGGAAGAGGGAGTGGTTGTAGGAGATGTCTGTCTGCTGTGTTTGGGTGCAGGTGCATGGGCTGGATGCTGTTGTGAGATGGATGGCTGTTGGGTGTCTGAGTGCTTGCATTTGTGTACTTTGGGGGGAGGGGCCACAGACACAGTGGGAGAGGACACAGGGGACGTGTGTATGGATGTGGTGGTGGTGACTGCCAGTGAGGTGTATGATCTGATAGGTGTGCTGGTGATGGTGGTAGTGGATGAGGATGCAGTGCAGGCAGGTGTGAGTGTAGACGCAACTGGGAGGGAGGTGGAGGACGAGGAGGATGGGGACACAGTGGAGACAGTTGATGTTGGTATGTCTGCTTCTGGATGGTGTTTATGTGAGTGCATGTGGGATGAAGTGTGGTACCTGTGTTTGTGTGTGCCATTCTTGTGTGTTGTCCTGTGTGCATGCTCGTCTGCCTGTGTGCTTGGGATAGGTTGGGGTTGAGGGGAATGGGATTGGGAAGAGGAAGTTGTAGGGGGGAGGGTGGAAGCAGGGACAATGGATGCCATCACAGAGGAGGCCAGAGCCTGGATTGATCTCTGTTGGGCTGCCAAGCCAGTGTGAATGCTCTCCAGAAATGCATTGGACTGTTGCATTTGGGCTGCCAGCCCCTGGATGGCATTCACAATGGTTGACTGCCCAACAGAGATCGATCGCAGGAGGTCAATAGACTCCTCACTCAGGCCAGCAGGGCTAACTGGGGCAGGGCCTTAGGTGCCTGGGGCGAAGGAGATGCCCACCCTCCTGGGTGAGCGGGCACGGGCAACTCACTGAGGGGCTGCTGGGAGGGCGGAGCTGGTACGGGTGGTGGCTTTACCTGTAGCTGGGGTGGGCACTGAGGTGTCCACCACCACCAGGGAGCTTCCATCGGAAGAGGAATCCGTGTACGAACTGTCCCCTCCTGTCTCCACTGTGGTGCTTGCCTTGCCCTCCGTCCCACTGGTGCCCTTAGCATTGGTGGACTCTGCCTCCTGGGTCCTGTGGGATGCAGCTCCCTCCGTCGCCGGTGCCTCTGCTCCTCTGCCAGATGATGCTAATGCACAAAGGGACAGGGTGACAAAACAAAAAAGGGGGGGAGACAAAAGATACACTTGGTCAATGGCTGCATCAACACCACCGTTGGCATACACAACACACTCACACACTAGGCAATGCACTACCAGTAACAATGCTAGTCACTAGGGCATGGGGAGGGACACACACCGCTAACTGCAGCATACCTGGGACCCACACACCCCTGCCCAGTAGTGGATGCCTACTAGCTAAGTTGGAGGATTTTCACATCAGAACCCTGCCCAACATGGAACCTACTCTGCAATGTCAGGCCTGGCATAGGGGCACCCACAGGCTCACAATTCCCCCCCGGATACCAACAAACCAGGCATAAGTACTAATGATGGGCACTGTACTCACCCCCTTGTTGCTGCTGTGATGCCCCCAAGTGCCCATCAAGCTCCGGATAGGCCAGCACCAGTATGCTGGCCATCAGGGGGGTCAGAGTTCCACAGACACCCCTTCCTCGTTGGGAGGCCATCCCCACCTGGGCCTCCGTTGTCTTCCATGCCCTGCGTATCAGGTCCCCTCACCGTTTCCGACAGTGGGTGATCCACCTGCCGTAGACCCCCAGGGACCACACGTCCTTGGCAATGGCACACCAAATACCCTTCTTTTGATGGACACTGACCTGCAGAGGAAATAGACACAGGGAAAGGTATTAGTCAGACTGTCCTGCCTGTTACACTCATGGCCCACCAGATACCTTCCCATCCCCTTACGCACAGACATGGCTCAGCATACATGCTGCATGCTGCCCAGGGCCCATCCACCAACCCCCCACATGGAGCTGTCACACACACCACTCCATGCATTGATGCATCGTGCGCACAGCGTACTCACCTGTTGGTCTGGAGACCCATACAGCAGTCCGTACTGGGGTAGGACCCCATCCACCAGTCTCTCCAACTCCGCTGAGGTGAAGGCAGGGCCCCTTTCCCCAGTCACACGAGCCAATGGTAGGTTCCACACACAGGTCACAGCAGCACATGCAGTGTAGTTCCTCTCCTGTTGAAGGTCAGGTAGCTAGTAATGAATCAGAAAGAAAATGGCGGTGACGTCGACAGCGGTGCATACTACCAACAAGAGCCTGACCTGATAACAGCTATGTTACGACTCTGTCGTCCCATTTCTAGGGGGCGCTGTAAGGGGACCGTCGGAAGCCTGGGAATCACCTTAAACACTTATCTAGAGTCCCTTGCTGACTCCTGTTTGTTTCTCTTTTCCATGGTACACTTGTGTAGTACTACATTTGCTTCCTGGGACTGCAAATCCCATGATGCACGGCCTGGTAGTCAGGAAAACCCGGATTCTGTTTCCCATTGTTTTCTATGGGAGAAGTCCAGTTGCTCCTTTTCACTGGATCCTCCCCTCCAGGACTTGCAAGTGTCTGAAACTACACACACCTGAGACCTGTCCTGTGCAGTCCAGCTTGGAACTGCTTATAAGCAGCCATTTCCTCAAGATCCCCGTTGTGCAATGGAGTTCGATTCCTTTGTGTTACAGACCCCTTATCGGATAGTGTTCCAGTTTTGTTCCTGTTTTGATCCAGCTTGATCCTGTTTCCTGTTTCTCTGTCTTGCTCCTGATTGTTCCAGCCTGAGTCTGCTCCCTATCTTTTAACCTTGTACCTGTTTGTTTCTTCCAGAGCCTGCTCCCTTTTTCTCTGCCCTGCTCCTGCCATATTTCAGCCTGAACCTTTTCTCTGTTTCCCAGTCCTGTTTACTGCTCATTTCCTACTCCCTGTATCCCACCCCTGTCCTTGCCTGTTCCAGCCAGAGCCTGCTCTCAGTTTCCCAGTCCTGTCTCTGTTTGTCCCAGCCAGAAGTTTGGGCCCTGTTTTCAAGTCCTAGTCCCACCTTTGCTTCAGCCTGAGCCTGTTCCTAGTTCTTGCCTCTGCCTCTTAGTTTGTTCCCTTCTGTTTCTGTTTCTTCTTGGTTATTTGTGTCTGGTAAGTGTTCTATCATCTTCACCAGTGTATAAGTGTCCTCCTGTGTTCTGGGGTTGGCTCCTGGTTTCCAGGAGGCAATTCCAGCCCCCATCCTTGTCCAGTGTTATACGTTGTCTTTCGTGCCTAACAGTGACAGTGTGCTATTGCTGTTTTCTCAGGAATCGACACTGTGTTTCCAGCTGGACCCACAAGAGCGTGTCTTGTGTATATAAGTACTTTCCTTGTCTGTGCTCTAGGGTCCAGAGACAGAATCACTTCTGCTGCCTCCTTTCTATGGGGCTTACAGGGTGACTATCTGTAAGAGCAAACTGCACAGAGGCATTGACATTCCCTGTCACTATGGGAGGTTCTGCGCCTTACTCTGTGTACAACCCCAGCATGTTTGTCCATTAGTAATCTGTTTCCTGTTTGTTCACACAAGGGTTGCTCTGCTTTTACTTTCCTGTGCCTGTTCATAGCTGTCCTTTCCGTGTATGCCTTTAGCTGCTCTTCTTCCCCAGTATACTACCTCTTTAGGATATTCGGTGACCTCAAGGGGTGTCCCAACCAGAGTCCTGATCAGACCCGCCTAAACCGTGACAGAATGCACGACCCAAACATTTCAAGCTCCCCTGGCAGTAAAGGCACACTCAACCCTAAAATGATTTCCTATCATGTTAAGACACCCCTTTCTAAGCCTATACATTCTCTGAAGACCTCTAAAAAAGGCATTAGTTTAAAGGATAGACTTGTTAAAGAAAATCAAAGATTGCAAATTCAGTACTACATTGCGTGGCTTGCTGACCCATCAATGTTCAACTATTATCATATCTGTGATTATGACCCCCAATCCCTGTCTGTAGAAGAATTACAAAGAAATAATGAGTTTTTGGAGATGCTATTGTCTCAAACGGGGGAGAATGTTCCTAACAGTGAAAGGGCTCTTGCTACCTCTGCACAAGACACTTACTCTCACGAAAAACTGGTTAATTCCTTGCCTCATGCTAGTGCATTCCAAGTTCACCTCCAGGACTCTGCCAAAACAAAGACCCTGACACTGTTCAAGAAGCCACACTAGGGATTCCCTTGTTTTCTGTTGAGTGCTTCAGCCCATCTAGGCCAGTTTCTCAGAATTCAAAGTGCAGTGCTGACTCTTATAAAGACCTACCAGTCCCTCAGAGCTTTCAAGTCAGCAGGATAAACTCTGTATCAAAGGGATTAGTAAAGACTGTGGGATTCCTTAGTTCAACTCAGAAGGCTTATGCTCTTCCCAAACTGGATGATAATACACCAATCTCAATCCCTAAAAGCTCTGCTAAACCCTTTTCTTTTCTGAGTGGGTTTGATAACAATATGGACATACACACACTAAGGGGGTTATTACAACTTTGGAGGAGGTGTTAATCTGTCCCAAATGTGACGGATATACCACCAGCCGTATTACGAGTTCCATAGGATATAATGGACTCGTAATACGGCTGGTGGTATATCCGTCACTTTACCGTCACTTTTGGGACAGATTAACACCTCCTCCAAAGTTGTAATAACCCCCTAAAAGAGCAGTTTTGGCAGATTAAAAGGCAGATATTGGACTTCTATGATGAATATGTTGTAACATACACAAGAAATCATGCACGTGGGCTCTTTTCATCAATGCATATTTCACTGTTGCCAGACCAGACATTCTGTTTATCTGTAAGGTAGAAGAAGTAACAGAGCAGCTGATGGAAACTACTGCAAGGCAATTTGAAAACCTGAAAAAAGAAAAGGATCACCAGCTTTGGCTTAAAGAACAGTATGCTACTTTGTGTGCCTCTCCAAAGACTTCTATAGAGCAGACTGTCCCTTCTATTAATGACAGTCAAAAGACAGCTCCAGTTATAAATATATCAGCCTCTTCTTCAGACTCTCTCTCAGCCTGTACTTCTCCAGTGAAAATTCCTGTACAGTTGACTGAATCTCTGACATCTCTGAGAGATTTGACACCTCTTGATTTAAAGGATGCATCGGAGTAGAAGGAAGTGTCTCAGCCCCTCTATCAGATCAAATAAAGCCAAAGGAAGAAGAGAGTTCTGATGCAGACTCCAATAGCTGCACCTTAAGAAACCAAGATATGACTTTACTGGAGATGAATAGCAAGTTGTGCAACAGTGTTGAAGAATCTGAATCTAGTGATGACAGTAGTTCCTGCCTTGCCGTGAACAAACCTGCAGATAGTGCTGTTCAAATGGCGCACACACCAGAATTGTCAGATAGTGGGGATACTCCTGCCCTTTCAAAGGCTATCATAGAATTTTCAGATAATGAAGAGGCAGTTCCTGTTTCAAGTGAACTAATGGATTTTTCTGACTGTGAAGAAATACCCACAATTACTAAGAATGTAATGGACTTCTCAGAAAGTTAAAAAATCTCTTCTGTGTCAAAGCAAACGTGGAGATTTCAGACAAGGAAGAAAGCCAGCAATCTGAAACTAAACAGCCTGTCATAAGAAATGAGAGTCTTCTCCTAGAACTAGACACAGTTGCAGCCTCAACCACTGATCCGGACTTACTGTTCCTTGCCACTGTGTATCCTGTTTCCAGCTCAACGGTTACTGAAGAACAGATCTTTGATCTACCAGTATCTGATCTTGATATAAAACCAGCCTCACCAATTTCACCTGCTGTGTCCCTGAAATTAAAGACTCCTGAAAACCAGCAATCTGAAACCGAAGTTCAAGTACTGAAAGATGTAATATTTCCCACTAAAACTAAAGACTTGAATTTGAATCTTGTATTCGAAGATCTGATGATAAGTACTGTTCTTAGTGTTTTATTGCAAGAAACCATCATCAATTCAAAGGCTAGAGCTGAAAATTTAGGTAACAGTGTAAAGGTGATTTCTGAAGAGACTCCAGTTCTATTTCTTGCCAAAGAACAACCTTTCAATGTTAACAGAGTTGAAGATCAACTACCTGTAGTAGAAACGCCTTGCAAAGAAACCATTTCTGATACCACGAACACACCACAGAGCACTTGGAATGAAGAAATCCCAGTCTTGTCTGAAGATCACCCTAAAGAATTAGTTTGTGGAAGTTCTACATTTTCAGATGTTAATCCAGTTTCTAAAGACATTAAAACTCTTGTTGCTCCTGAATTTGATACTCCGAAGTCATCCAAGATGAAAGAAAATTCTGACTTTTTCATGTTTACCTTGAGAACACCAGGTACCCATGTTTCCCAAGTCTCTATGCTTTGCATGCTTCAGACCACAACCATTGCAAATACTGCTGCAGAAACTGACATATCCTGCTTGTCGGAAGGTGTTACAGACCTGACAGTTACTAATACGCCAATTATCTCCTCCAAAGAAGAAAGTATTGAACAGGAAACTAATGTCATAAAGAATACCGCCCATAATGCCATTCCAGATCCCCTTGCTCCTGAATCCACTTCACCAGATACCAACTCCATGCACTCCTCCCATATCACTAGAACCATAAAGAGGAAAGACACCGGAGCCCATATGGGTATTAATGCATGGTTTGCTCATTGGAAGATTCACCTATGGCAGGACCGTAAACTTATCCACCAAGGTTGGTGTTGGATTTTCTTGCTGTGGCTTTTCCTCTGCAACTTTTTTCAGCCAAAAGATTGCCTTCTCTTCTTGAGCAGACTGGTGGGAGGGGGTATACTGTTACGACTCTGTCGTCCCATTTCTAGGGGGCGCTGTAAGGGGACTGTCGGAAGTTTGGGAATCACCTTAAACACTTATCTAGAGTCCCTTGCTGACTTCTGTTTGTTTCTCTTTTCTCCATGGTACACTTGTGTAGTACTACATTTGCTTCCTGGGACTGCAAATCCCATAATGCACAGCCTGGTAGTCAGGAAAGCCCGGATTCTGTTTCCCATTGTTTTCTATGGGATAAGTGGACTTGCAAGTGTCTGAAACTACACACACCTGAGACCTCTCCTGTGCAGCCCAGCTTGGAACTGCTTATAAGCGGCCATTTCCTCAAGATCCCCGTCGTGCAATGGAGTTCGATTCCTTTGTGTTACAGACCCCTTATCGGATAGTGTTCCAGTTTTGTTCCAGCTTGATCCTGTTTCCTGTTTCTCTGCCCTGCTCCTGATTGTTCCAGCCAGATCTGCTCCTTTTCTCTTAGCCTTGTACCTGTTTGTTTCTTCCAGAGCCTGCTCCCTGTTTCTCTGCCCTGCTCCTGCCTTGTTTCAGCCTGAACCTTCTCTCTGTTTCCCAGTCCTGTTTACTGCTCATTTCCTACTCCCTGTATTCCAACCCTGTCCTTGCCTGTTCCAGCCAGAGCCTGCTCTCAGTTTCCCAGTCCTGTTTCTGTTTGTCCCAGCCAGAAGTGTGCGCCGTGTTTTCAAGTCCTAGTCCCGCCTTTGCTTCAGCCTGAGCCTGTTCCTAGTTCTTGCCTCTGCCTCTTAGTTTGTTCCCTTCTGTTCCTTTTTCTTCTTGGTTATTTGTGTCTGGTAAGTGTTCTATCAGTCTACACCAGTGTATAAGTGTCCTCCTGTGTTCTGGGGTTGGCTCCTGGTTTCCAGGAGGCAATTCCAGCCCCCATCCTTGTCCAGTGTTATACGTTGTCTTTCGTGCCTAACAGTGACAGTGTGCTATTGCTGTTTTTTCAGGAATCGCCACTGTGTTTCCAGCTGGACCCACAAGAGCGTGTCTTGTGTATGTAAGTACTTTCCTTGTATGTGCTCTAGGGTCAAGAGACAGAATCACTTCTGCTGCCTCCTTTCTATGGGGCTGGCATGGTGACTATCTGTAAGAGCAAATTCCCTGTCACTATGGGAGGTTCTGCACCTTACTCTGTGTACAACCCCAGCATGTTTGTCCATTAGTAATCTGTTTCCTGTTTGGGTTGCTCTGCTTTTACTTTCCTGTGCCTGTTCATAGCTGTCCTTTCCGTGTATGCCATTAGCTGCTCTTCTTCCCCAGTATACTACCTCTTTAGGATATTGGGTGACCTCAAGGGGTGTCCCAACCAGAGTCCTGATCAGACCCGCCCGAAACCGTGACAAGCTATCCGTCACCCCACCGGGATCCCCTTCTTGTGCAAGTGCTCTCAGTGCTCCATTTCTTGGCAACTGGTTCTTTCCAAGTGACAGTGGGCTTGGCAGCAGGAATGTCACAGCCAATTTTCTCAATAGTGCTGACCAGAGTGTTGTCTGCCCTGATTAAACACACATGCAGATACATTGTTTTCCACCAGGTGGAGGATTTGGCCACAGTGAAGGCTGACTTCTGTGCAATGGGACATTTCCCCAACATTATTGGGGCTATTGATGGAACACATATAGCATTTGTCCCCCCCAGCAAAGTGAACAGGTTGTCAGAAGCCGATAAGGTTTTCACTCAATGAATGTGCAAATGGTGTGTTTGGTGGACCAGTACATCTCCCATGTCAATGCTAAGTATCCAGGCTCAGGGCATGATGCAGTTATCCTGAGGAATAGCAGCATGCCAAATGTGATGGCCCACTCGAGAGGCACAGGTGTGGCTAATAGGTGAGCCCTGGTTCCCACCCAGTGGATGCTGGTGTGTGGGCCAAAAGGGTTAGTGTGACTAACAGTTCTCCCTTGATATTTGCAGGTGACTCTGGCTACCCCAACCTACCATGGCTACTGACCCCTGTGAGGAATCCCAGGACAAGGGCTGAGGAACGTTACAATCAGGCACATGGGCAAACAAGAAGGATAATTGAACGTACATTTGGCCTCCTGAAGGCCAGGTTTCGGTGCCTCCACCTAACAGGTGGGTAACTGTGCTACTCACCCAAGAAGGTCTGCCAGATCTTCGTGGCATGCTGTATGTTGCACAACCTTGCCTTGAGACACCATGGGGGTCATTACAACATTGGCGGTAAAAGCCGCTTACCGCCGTGCAGAAGACCGCCAACACACCGCCGCGGCTGCGGTAAACCGCCACGGTCATTATGACCCACAACTCGGAAACCGCCAAAATACAGACACCCACAGAAGTCCGCCACACCAAAGGCCAGCGATAAACTGGCGATAACCAAACCGACACCGTAACACCAACAGAAATACGCCCACACTATCACGACACACGAATCCACGCGTATCCCATTGGCGGTACACACCGCCGCGCTCAAAATACACACACTCCTACAAAACACAGCCACATTGGACAAATCCAAATACACACACCTGATACACATACAAACACCACTCCCACACACCCAATACAATATAAAACACACACCCACATTACCCACAAACCCCCACCACAAAAAAATCGGGACGACGCACAGAGAGAGAGACCATATAGAAGAATTGAGCACCCAGACGCACATATTACCATCACCCACACAAATACCACGCACTTCACACAACACACCAATACACATCACCACACTTATCACCACACATTCCACCGCACACATCACCTACACCACCACATGGCACCGCAAAGACACCCCAGGTTTTCGGAGGAGGAACTCAGGGTCATGGTGGAGGAAATCATCCGGGTAGAGCCACAGCTATTCGGAGCACAGGTGCAGCAGACATCCATTGCAAGGAAGATGGAGCAGAATAGTCAACAGGGTCAACGCAGTGGGACAGCACCCAAGAAATCGGGATGACATCAGGAAGAGGTGGAACGACCTACGGGGGAAGGTGCATTCCGTGGTATCCAGACACCGGATTGCAGTGCAGAAGACTGGCGGCGGACCCCCAACTCCTCCCCCAGAATTTACGACATGGGAGGAGCAGGTCTTGGCGATCCTGCATCCTGAGGGCCTCGGCGGAGTATCTGGAGGAATGGACTCTCATAAGTCACATCTTCACTACTTCATCCCCCCCACCCCACCTGCATGCCAACACATACCCCCCACCCTCAGCCTCACCCCATCACTCATACTCCTTGCAAATGTCCCACCATCACAACCCACCCATCCCAAAACCAAGCCCTGCATGCGACCACAAAGCATGGACACCCATCACCAAAGCATGCCCACTGCACATACCCATACCCCCCCAAACCACTGACACAAAAGCCCCCACACAGGAATGCAAGCACTGGGGGACACGGGCAACCACCCACCCACCCATTGCACACCATTCCACACACAGATGCAATAATCATGCTTTTATACCCCTGCAGGACCCCTACGCAACGTCACCTCACAGGAGGGTCCACAACAAATGTCCCCCCCCCCCCCCAGAAGAGGCCCACAGTGATGACTGCAGCTCTGTCGACCTGGATCTAGATGACCAGCCCGGCCCATCAGGGACCTCGGGACAGTCGGTTCCCCTCACACAGCCACAGGCCCCTGCAGACCTACCCCCCTCTGGAAACACCAGCACAGCACCCACCCAGCGGGCCCACACCACGTCAAGCAGCAGTGTGTTCACCACTACAGGGCACCCAGGTTAACCCACCACCCCAACAACAACAGGGACCTGGGGGCAGTGGTAGTGGGCACACGGTCCAGGGGACAGAGGCCTAGGGAAACAGGGGAATTGGGAGGGCTGCTGTGCGACAGGGTGGGGACAGGCCCAGGTAACCCACTCTCCACAAGGCCCTCTCCTCCATCATGGGAGCATACCACCACTCCCAGGAGACGATGGCTACGGTACTGGCCAAGTTTCAGGAGACCCAGCGCATGCAGGAGGAACAGTATTTGGGCTTCCGGGAGGAACTCAGAACCATCAGCTCCGCCCTAGGCACCATCGTAGGGGTGCTGAATCTGGTAGTGACCACTTTGAGGCACACTGTGGCACCACAAAGGGCCCCTGACACTAGCATGGACCAAGAACTGCACACCACCTCTGCCGGCGCTAGTGGACAGGAGGCACCGCCACAGGACCAACAGGCCACCAGCACCCCACCTCCTGCAGAAGGAGAACCACCCCGCAAGCGGTCCCAGAGATCCAGGAAGAGGACAGAGTAAGATGCCAAGACCCCCGCCAAGAAAGGATACCACCCTGATAGTCATCCCACTGTCCCACTTTGTCACCCTGTCCATCCTTAAACTGCCCCAGCTCCACTTCCCAGACCCATTTGGACAATTCACCTGTGAGACTAATAGACTGGACTATGCCATGGACATTCCTCCACCATCACCCCTCACCAATTTACAATCCCCCTCCAATAATTAGCACCTTAATAAACACCGTTATTGCACAAAACAATCAGGAGTCTGTCTGTGAATGTGAATATATTTATCTGTAATTATAGTGCCAAAATGCTTATTTACATTGTGATGCCAACATACCAATGTCACACAGCTGTAGTCCATTGGGAAACAAAGCAGATGTCACACTGTGGGACCCAGATCTCTGAAATCGTAAGGGAAAGTGACAACTCAGTTACCATACACTGGGTGAAAAGGACAGACAGTACAGAGGTAGTAGTGTTTAAGTACATGTAGTAGGCCAGTTTGTATTCTTACCTCTGTTCACTGGAAATATTGCAGTATCACCGTGTTCCTGTTGTCTATGTCGTCTTCTTCGTCTTCCTCCTCTTCACTCTCCACAGGCTCCACAGCTGTTACAACACCACCATCTGGACCATCCTCCTGCAGAAAAGGCACCTGGCGACGCAAAGCCAGGTTGTGAAGCATACAGCAGGCCACGATGATCTGGCACACCTTCTTTGGTGAGTAGAATAGGGATCCACCTGTCATATGGAGGCACCTGAACCTGGCCTTCAGGAGGCCGAAGGTCCGCTCGATCACCCTCCTAGTTCGCCCATGGGCCTCATTGTAGCGTTCCTCTGCCCTAGTCCTGGGATTCCTCACTGGGGTCAGTTGCCATGACAGGTTGGGGTAACCAGAGTCACCAATTAGCCACACACGGTGCCTCTGGAGCTGACCCATCACATAAGGGATGCTGCTATTCCGCAGGATGTAGGCGTCATGCACTGAGCCAGGGAACATGGCATTCACATGGCAGATGTACTGGTCTGACAAACATACCATCTGGACATTCATGGAATGATAATTCTTCCGGTTTCTGTTCACCTGTTAACTCCTGTGGGGGGAGACCAAAGCCACATGGGTCCCATCAATGGCACCTATGATGTTGGAGATATGTCCAAGGGCATAGAAGTCACCTTTCACTGTAGCAAATCCTCCACCTCAGGGAAAACGATGTAGCTCCGCATGTGTTTCAGCAGGGCAGACAACACTCTGGACAACACGTTGGAAAACATAGGCTGGGACATCCCTGATGCTATGGCCACTGTTGTTTGAAATGACCCACTTGCTAGGAAATGGAGTACTGACAGCACCTGCACTTGAGGGGGGATTCCTGTGGGATGGCGGATAGGTGACATCAGGTCTGGCTCCAGCTGGGCACACAGTTCCAGAATAGTGGCACGGTCAAGCCTGTATGTCAGGATGAGATGTCTCTCCTCCATTGTCGACAGGTCCACCAGCGGTCTATACACCGGAGGATGCTGCCATCTCCTCACATGTCCCAGCGGACGGTGCCTATGAAGGACAACAGCGAGCACAGAGTCAAACATCCCAGAGGTACGTAACCCAAGCTTTAAAAAACACGGATCTTAACCCATCGAATGGCTTGTATGAGTGTGGATGCACGGCCTAGGTATGTGTGACGCAGTACAAAAAGTAAGGCATGTGGGCCCCTGAAATGGCTGCTGCCTGACCTGTAAAGTGTGACAATGGGATGTGAGTTAACTGCGCTGGCGTTGCACACCGTGGCGGTAGGCGGTCGAAGACCGCAGCGCAATGCTGCATTGGTTAACATTGGACCCTATGGGTCTCAGGAGCCAATGACGATGTGCGCCGGCGGTCGCGGTACGCACCGCCGCGGACGTGACCGCCATTTTCTCTCTGTTAATTCACTCGATACCTGATCTTCGACAGGAGAGGACCTACACTGCAAGTGCCGCTGTGACCTCGGTCTGGAAGGGACAATGGCTCATGCGACTGGGGAAAGGGCCCCTGCCTTCACATCGGAGGAGTTGGAGAAGCTTGCGGATGGGGTCCTCCCCAGTATGCGCTACTCTATGGTCCTCCAGACAAACAGGTAAATACACTGGGAGCATGCTGTATGGGCTATGCCTGTGTTGAGTGGGGTGGATGAAAGATGGGGGGGGAGAGATTGAGGCATGCTTGAAACGACGGTGAGTGCATGTGCCACATGGCAAAGGTAGAGATGGGGGGCCACTCACATTGATGGTGCAGAAGGTAATTACTTTTCTTCTCCCCCTGTACATTTCATATAGGTCAGCGCCCACCAGAATACGGATATATGGTGTGCCATCGCCAATGACGTCCGGACCCTGGGGGTCCACCCCAGACGGGGCACCCACTGCCGAAAGAGATGGGAGGACATTCGCCGCGGAAGCAGGAAGACGGCGGAGGCTCAGCTGGGGATGGCCTCCCAACGTGGGAGGGGTGCCCGTCAGACCTTGACCCCCCTGATGTTCCGGATCCTGGCGGTGGCCTACCCCGAGTTGGATGGGCGCGTGAGGGCATCAAAGCAGACACAAGGGGGTGAGTACACTCACATTCTGCTAACTTTGCGCGCTGTGCAGGTGTCTGGGTGGGGGAGGAGGGCTGTGGGTATCCCTGGGCCAGGGCGAGTTCCATAGGCTAGGCCCCTCCGTAAGGCACGGCCCTGTGCCCCCGCTCCCCACCTCTCTAGGGTGCCAAGTACAGCTTTCATGGCCCTGTGTCACCTATGTGTGCAGATGTCGTCCATAGCCTTGTAGGCCATGTCCCAGGGATTGCAAAGTGGACCCCAAGTGCGCGGCGTAGTGCAGGGGGCTTCTGTGTCTGTGTTGTCCGCCAACGGTAGCGGGAATTCATGCACTCAACATGTCTTTCTTCTGTTTCGCCCCCCCCCCCCCCTTTTTGTGGTATTCCTGTTCATGTGTGCAGTAGCATCATCAGGCGGAGGAGCAGTGGCACCGGAGCACGAGGGAGCTGCATCCCACATGGCCATGGAGGGCCACACTACCGACTCTGAAATCGCCAGTGGGACGGAGGGCGAGGGGAGCTCCACGGCGGGGACACGAGCGGACATTAGTGCATCAGACTCGTCCTCTGATGGGAGCTCCCTTGTGGTGGCGGCAACATCTCTGCCCCCGCAACAACAGTTACAGCCGCCACCCCCCGCACCAGCACCGCCCTCCCAGCAGCCCCTCAGCGTTTGCCCCGTGCCCGCTCACCCAGGAAGGTGGGCATCTCCTTCGCCCCAGACACCTCAGGCCCTGCCCCAGTTACCCCTGCTGCCCTCAGTGAGGAGATCATTGACCTCCTCCAGACGCTCATTGTTGGGCAGTCTACCATTTTGAATGCCATCCAGGGTGTAGAAAGGGAAGTGCACCAAAGTAATGCATACCTGGAGGGCATTGATCCTGGTCAGGCGGCCCTTCAGCGAGCCTTTCAGACTCTGGCCTAGCACTGATGGCAGCCATTGTCCCTGTGTCTAGCCTCCCCCTCCAACTTCCTACACCCAGACCCAATCCCCTGTACCTCTGCCTATCCCAAGCACACCATCCGACCAGCCTGCACACACCTCAACACCCAAGGGCAGCTCAAGCAGACATAAGCACCACACATCCCACAGGCAGTCACACAAGCAACATCCACATACAGACATACCAACATCCACTGCCTCCACTGTGTCCCCCTCCTCCACGTCTCCCTCCTCCCTGCCAGTCTTGTCTCCACTCACACCTGCATGCACAGCATCTTCAGCCACTACGTCCCTCAGCAGCACACACACCAGAACACTCCGCACACGTGCACTCACCACCCCCACTGCCATATACACGTCCCCTGTGTCCTCTCCCAGTGTGTCTGTGCCGCCCCCTCCCAAGATACACAAACGCAGGCAGCCACCAACCCAACAGCCATCCACCTCACAACAGCCTACAGCCCAGGCACCTGCACCCAAAGCCACCCCACTCACACCTCCTACAACCACAACCTCTTCCTCCACTCCCATACCCACTACACCTACCCGTCCCACTGCTCCCCAAAATTTTTTCCTTTCCAAACTTAACCTCTTTCCCTCAACTCTCCCACCCCGTCCATGTCATAGGCCCAGAGCTAGCACCTCAGCCACTACATCACCAGGCCCGGTGGTGCATGTCGTACATGGTCACTGGAGTGCACCGCCCACCAGGGCAGCCAGTCTGGTACGGAGCCACAGCACAGCCGCCCCCCCCCCCTCAGAAACATCCAAAAATTGCCAGTGCACGGCGGCAGAGGGTCAAGACACCAGGGACAAAAAACCCTACCAGGGCTCCCAGCGGGAGTGTCGAGGCAGCTGGGACACCGGCCAAGGTGGGGAAGGGCCACAGGAGAGCAGGAAAGGCTGGGAAGGGCAGCACGCCCGACAACACCGCCATCAGCCCAGCTGGCCAGGAGGGCCCCGCAAGCCCCATCCCAGATGGCCAGGAGGCAACCAAAAGCCCCATCCCAGCTTGCCAGGAGGCCACCAAAAGACCCAGCACAGCTGCCCAGGAGGGCCCCGGCACCCACATGACAGGTGGGCAGGAGGGCCCCACCAGGCCCAGGCCAGATGGCACATGAGCACCCCGGCATGGCCAGCACCGCTGAACAGGGGACCGCCATCTCAAACACCGCTGAACATGGCACGGCTATCTCAAGCACCGCTGAACAGGGGACCGCCATCTCAAGCACCGCTGAACAGGGGACCGCCATCTCAAGCACTGCTGAACAGGGCACGGCTATCTCAAGCACTGCTGAACAGGGGACCGCCATCTCAAGCACCGCTGAAGAGGGTACCGCCATCTCAAGCACCGCTGAACAGGGGACCGCCATCTGAAGCACCGCTGAACAGGGCACAGCTATCCCAAGCACCGCTGAACAGGAGACCACCATCTCAAGCACAGCTGAACAGGGGACCGCCATCTGAAGCACCGCTGAACAGGCCACGGCTATCCCAAACACCGCTGAACAGGGGACCGCCATCTCAAGCACCGCTGAACAGGGCACTGCTATCTCAAGCACCGCTGCACAGGGGACCGTCATCTCAAGCACCGCTGAACAGGGCACGGCTATCCCAAGCACCGCTGAACAGGGGACCACCATCTCAAGCACCGCTGAACAGGGGACCGCCATCTGAAGCACCGCTGAACAGGGCACGGCTATCCCAAGCACCGCTGAACAGGGGACCGCCATCTCAAGCACCACTGAACAGGGCACGGCTATCTCAAGCACCGCTGCACAGGGGACCGCCATCTCAAGCACCGCTGAACAGGGCACGGCTATCTCAAGCACAGCTGAACAGGGGACCGCCATCTCAAGCACCGCTGAACAGGTGACTGCCATCTCAAGCAACGCTGCACAGGCGACTGCCATCTCAAGCACCGCTGAACAGGGCACGGCTATCTCAAGCACCGCTGAACAGGGGACCGCCATCTCAAGCACCGCTGAATAGGGCACGGCTACCTCAAGCACTGCTGCACAGGGGACCGCCATCTCAAGCACCGCTGAACAGGGGACCGCCATCTCACGCACCGCTGGCCCATGAGCGGCAGGGGCAGTGCTGCATCTGTGTCGGACAGGGCTGCACGATGCACTCTGGGCGCCAGGCCCCCTCCAGAACCAGTGGAGACATGCATCCACTACCTCATTCCTGCACAGGAAGAAGCACTCTGGCCAACAGGCACCCTCCAGAACCAGTGGAGACTGTTATCCACTTGAGAGACTGTGGCTTTGCACTCCCCAGGATGGAACAGTGGGAAACCCACCCACTGTAGAGACTTGAGAGACGGTGGCTTGCACTCCCCAAGATGGAACAGTGGGAAACCCACCCACTGTAGAGACTTGAGAGACTGTGGCTTTGCACTCCCCAGGATGGAACAGTGGGAAACGACTGTACGACGAAACAACGACTTCAAACACAACTACTGCCTTAACAACAAGGTCGGAACACCGACCTCGTTGCTACTACTAATGATTTTACCACAAATGCCTTAACAACGATATTTCGTTGTAAAGGCATTCCTGATAAAATCATTAGCAATAGGCACCATTCACCCTACATCCCTCACCCCACCCCCCCAACCCCACCCCAAAACCTAAAACCCTCTGACCCCCCACCCACTCCCCAAAACCAAAAACGCCCCACCCCCCCAACCCCACCCCAAAACCTAAAACCCCCTGACCCCCACCCACTCCCCAAAACCAAAAACGCCCCACCCCCCCACCCCACCCCGAAACCTAAAACCCCCTGACCCCCCACCCACTCCCCAAAACCAAAAACACCCCACCCCCCAACCCCACCCCAAAACCTAAAACCCCCTCACCCCCCACCCACTCCCCAAAACCAAAAACGCCCCACCCCCCCAACCCCACCCCAAAACCTAAAACCCCCTGACCCCCCACCCCCTCCCCAAAACCTAAACCCACCACTTACCTTCGCCAACTCACTTCTTTGTACCTTAACCACGCATGTTCGTTGTTCAGAACATACGTAGTTAAGGCACAAAACACCGGAGTCGTGGTTAAAAAAAGCATTGTTGTGCTTTCGTTAACCACGACTTTCGGAAAAAAAAAGTTGTAAAAAAGGATGTTCCCTGGAGTAGCTATATCAAGAAATAAAAAAGTAAAAAAGACAAATTGTAAACAATGCTCTGTGCAAACACTTGTTTAAAATTGTGCAGTGTCACAGTAGCAGTACATTGCTGGTCCTCAAGGGCCATTGGAAGTTTTGATTAGGAGGGTCACAGGAACATAATTTTACCCACAAATGTCTCACATTAAAGCAATGACTGGTTGAAAGGAATTAAGGCAGCATAATCTCAGATTAAAAAACAGTATTTATTTCTTAAAAGGATTTCCACAAAAAAACACACTGACACTTTGGGCCTGATTACAACTATGGCGGTCTTTAGACTGACAAGGTTGTGGTGGCGGTCTGACGTTGCCAAAGCGGTGGTCCAACCACCACATTATGATTGCAGCTGTTGTGCCGCGGTTGGACCGCCAGCACCCCCAGTTTCCCTCCACAGGAAGGGCTGGCGGTGTTGGCTGTCCTAATCCATGGGACAGCACTGAAAGCAGCTCCGCCCTGGGGATTACTACCCCCCTCTCTGGCAGCTTTTACATGGTGGTAGCAGTGCCATGTAAAGGCTGGTGGAGACTGGGTGCAGCATGCCCCAGTGGATCCCTGCACTGCCCATGCACTTGGCATGGGCAGTACAGGGGCCCCTATGGCCAGCCCGTTGCGATGTGCACTGTCTGCTTTGCAGGTATTGAACATCGGAATGGGTGCTGGTGCTCCCTACGGACTACAGTATTGTCGCTGGCTCTATTGTGAGCTGGTGTCAATGTTGTAGACCGTTCCCCGCTGGACGAGAAGGTGGAAACACTGTTTCCTCCCGCTGACCCAACGGGGATCTCTAATGGGGCCGCAGGAAGGTGGCCGCACTGGCAGCAACCTGACCGCAGGAATTTGATGGACGATGAAAACCGTCTGGCGAAGTCATAATGACCCCCTTTGTGTGGAAAAAGGAAAAGACTCTCATTAATGATTAAAGCATCATCCACTATGGAGTACAAGTATTCTATTCTTGTTGTGCTGAATTAATGGAAGCATGCTAGCTAGCGCATCGGGTAATACTTTGCTTTGCTCTGCTGTCTGCAGCTAGGGCAGCTGCAATGGACAATTATCTTTTACTAATTTCAGTGGCCCTGGTCTTCTAGAAATGCCTTTCAATTCTACCATGGCTCCAAAGAAGCACATGAATAATATATGCTGCATATGTCATGAATAACATGCGGATAATAGAAATTCTGTCTGACATAAGCAGACGGTGGGAAAAACGATGCTCTGCAGTACAGGCAAAGGAAAGGGATATATGTATAGATTTTATTAGACACATTTGTCACAGAGTATTCCATATGCAAAACACAAAATCACAGGTACTTAATCCCACTTTACTTCCTGACCTTGCCCTCACACACAAATTATTTCAAACAAACACATTTGCTTGGCAGTAAGGAAAGGAATCTTGACTTATTCTACCACAGGGTAAGTTAGATGGAAAAGGCCGGGCAGGTAGAGGTTTTTCTATAGATTTATGGGGAGTCACTGTTCATCATGTGCCTAAGCATTGGCTTAGTCATTCAATGTGGTTGAAGGTTGAAAAATGTCAAAAGGGAAAAATTTGAACAGACGTAAATCCTTTATGGAAGCCATTAAATATACAAACCACTTGGCCAGAAAAATATGGCACATACCAAGAATGGAGTTTTCAATTTTTGTGGTAGGCTGGGACAGAATTTAGGAAAGAATAAAGGAGTGAAGTACTAGGAGGTGTCTGGCGACAAAGAGTGAAGGGAAACACGCCTTGTTTTTGTTTTTGTTTTAAATGCATTTTAAACTTTGTAAATGCTGCAATAACTGAAGCAGGTGCATACTACACACGCAACACTGCAATGCAGAATTGAACCATGCTGCAGTTAGTCCATGGGTCGTGAAATGCCATGAGTAGGAAGTTAATGAATGAAGATGGATGGGATCTGCCTTGCATTACAAATGTGGTGCATATGCTAGTAATTATCAATAAACAAGCATTGTGACTTACATCCACCAGTACCTGCCATTGCAGGCACTCCCCCTTCAACTGCTGCAACTTGTGCACAAGCGCTGGTCCTGGCACTGCTGGTCTGTGTATCTAGAAAAAAACATTACACATTTTAGATGCCCGATATGCTTCCCCCTTTTAATTTTTTTGACAAAATACAACTGCAACACATCACTGCAGTTTGGTATTCAGTACCTCCTCTTTCGTGGAGATTATCACTTTGGGAATTTTGTTGGATGAAAATGTTGAGAAACCAGGTAGTCAAGCCAACCAAAAACTTTTTGTAATGGAAAGGCAGAGATATGTTGACTGTGAGTCATTTAAGCGCAACGAAGGGGTTGAATAAATTGGTCAAGGAAGGACTTGTGATTATGGTTGGTAAATGCAATCGAACCGTCCTCATATTACTTTCCTGCCATGTTGCACTGTCATAGAAACTGCTGGTATACTGAATAATGCATTCAACACAACATTTTGGGCTCACCATAACCAAGGCCTCTCTCTCTTGATGATTTACTGTTTGAGCATGACCAAGAAAAAGAAAGCCTTCTCAACAAACACAGATAGAATAGCTTGCAAACTCTGCAATCTTCACAGTAGAGTACGTAATCTATTCTCTTTTTCTTACAGTACCAGATATATATGGTAGGGGAGAGGGAAAACCTAGTAATTAAGCAGAAGAAAGCTACAGATTACTACAGGCAGGAGGAAGTCAACTACAGAAACATGAAATATAGAAAAAAGGATAATGCAGGGATGACAATTAATAAACATTCACAAGAATGAAGAGGATTTGAAAAAAAACAGTCACATTATTAAAAAAAAACAAGGGGAAATTATTCTAAAAGAGGAGAGGTAAAAATTAGGGAAATAAATAATATCAACAGGAAAAGATACTGGGTCCAGCAGAAATGTCAGCCATGGCACTGGTGGTGGCAGCCTTGGCCTGATCCTCTGATTCCCTCTTCTTGTGCTTGGGGGCTGATGTAAGAAATAAGGAAGATAACAAAAATAGATTTGTGGTACAGTTAATCTCCCAGAAAATATTTTGACAGGCAAATGCTGTAACATATTGACATTGTAATTTTCTAAATCAGATTTCCTATATTACTAGTATTGAGTTGACCTATTCCTAATTTCTTAAATTGAATCCCTATTCCAAATTTCCTAAACTACATTTGGAACTACTAATACATTGCAACAAATGGTCTTTGCTTCTCAACCCCCTTTGATGGGCCAACTCAGCCAGTTTCCCTTTTCAATGCATAGATGCATACTACACATCACTGGGAGATTGCTTGGGACTGTACAAGCTACATAAAAGGAAAGTCGCTGTTCCATCTTCCATCTTACATAATCAGCCCAAGTGAGTGCTTACAGCCATAAGTGCAACTAGGCAGAACCGAGCACCTGACTTGCTCAAATTGGATCTCATAATATTGATAACGTTACGCAAACTAAACTTACCTCTGAGTGTGAGCAGAATGCTATTTGAAAAAACAAATGCATTAGCATTGTAGGACACAACAAATAAATAATTATTCACCGAGCCCTGCAACCTGGATGCCCAGCAGGTCAAGCAGATCCTGCTCCTGGTCGAGAATGTTGGCCCAGCAGTGCGTCAATCATCTATTCTTTTTACATTTCTCATCCTAAGTGGAAAGGGCATGCCCAGACATGGATCCCATGTTTACTATGCCACCTGATTCAAGCTAGCCTGGCTGATCAAGGGTGATATCCTGAATCCAGTCCCATGGTCCTTGTTTCTGGTCCAGGGAGGACCTGGCCTGGCAGTTTGGGCTGGACTGTTCCCATGGGGAGCAGGGTCAAGACTGATTTGCATATGAGTGGGTCCGAATAGGAATGACATGGCATGCAAAAAAAACGATGGTTTTAACCCAGATCTGTGACTGAGGTGAATGTTAGATTTGTTCAGCATTCTGTCCATCATCTCTTCTTTTTGCATTTGTTGCCCTAAGTGGGAAGGGTGTGCCCAGACTTGGGTCCTGTGTTCGCTATGCCACCGGATTCAAGTAGCCTAGCTGATGAGGGGTGATACCCTGAAAACAGTCGCAGGATGCTTGTTTCTGGTCCAGGGAGGACCTGGCCATTCGGGCTGGACTGTTCCCATGGAGAGCAGGGTCAAGACTGATTTGCACATGGCTGCGTCCAAACTGAAATGGCATGGTGAGCAAATACAATGGATTTAACCCAGATCTGTGTCTGGGGGGAATGATTTGTTCAGCATTCCATCCATCATCTGTTCTTTTTGCATTTGTCGCTAACGGAGTGAGGTTGAATCTCCTAGAGTTTTTTAGGCACTCTGCATAGCAGAACTCTGCGAGATCTGCCCAGGCCTACTCTTGAGTCGTCTTCTGCAGATAAAATAGTTGTCCATGGATCTTATATTTGGGGGTAATGAGTTCCATAATTTGGCTGCTTGAACAAAGAAAGATGTACCACCTATGTTTTTTTTCTTGTATTGTGGTATTTTGAGGCGAAGTGTCAATCTGGACTGGAGGTTCCTTTGTTCAATGTATTTGGTGATTTTATTCCTGATGTAAAGTGGTCCTGTTCCATTCATTGCTTTGTGGGTGATACAAAGCAGCTTGAAGGTAGATCTTCTGGCAGCTGGTAATCAATGTAGAGCCCTCATGGCAGGGGAGGTGGGGGCTTGTGGCTTTACATGTAGCAGTAGTCTTGCAGCAGAGTTCTGAATGCTGTGTAGTATTTTCATAGTTGATAAAGATGATTTGTGGTAGAGGCCATTGGAATAATCAAGTTGAGACAATACAAAAGAGACAGTAGCCTATACCCTGCATGGAAACCATAGGTGGGGGAAGATGTGTTGCAGAATTTTCATAGTAATGAAGCTTGATCTTGCCAATTTGTCTTCTTTGGCATTCATTGATATCTTGGAATCCATAGTAATTCCAAGATTTCTTGCTTCCTCATTTAGTTTAAGAGGTGGTCCCGGAACGTCAAGTCAGGCGCAGAGTGGATCATAAGTTTTTCCATTTGCCACATGTGAGTATTTCAGTTTTGGAAGAATTTAGTTTGAGATGGCTCCACACCATCCACTGATCAACGGCCCGAGGAAACTGAATATTTGTTATTTTCCATTGTCAATGGGGCTTTCCAGTTTAATTAGTATTTATGTGTCATTTGCATAGTTATACATGTGAGCTGAAATCCATTTATCATTATTGATAATGACTTCATGTAGATGTTGAAAAGCATGGGTGAGATAATAGAGTCTTGAGGGATCCCTCCTTTTGTGAATTTTGGTTGGGATGAGAATGGGGTAATATAGATGACATTTCTTCGGTTTTGAAGGTGGGATGTGATCCAGTCGAGAGCAGCCCCTTCTATGCTGGCTTCATGCAGTATTTGTATTAGAGAGTCATGGTCAAATGACTGCTTTGGAAATATTGAAGCTTGTCACTTTGTGTGTGTTAGAAATGGGGTCTTTGGTAGGCAATCAGGTTACCCCCTGTCCAAGCAAGGACCCTCACTCTAGTCAGGGTAAAGGAGAATCACCCTCCGTTAACCCCGCTCTCCACCTTGGTAGATTGGCACAACAGGCAGGCTTAACTTCAGAAGCAAGGTATAAAGTATTTGTACCACCACACACAGTAACTCAGTGAAAACACTACAAAATGACACAACACAGGTTTAGAAAAATGGATAATATTTATTTAACAAAACAAGACCAAAATGACAAAAATCCAATATACACAAGTCAAGTTATGAATTTTTAAAGACTAAGGCCCCAATTACAACCCTGCCAGTCGGTGTTAAAGCAGCGGTAAGACCGCCAACAGGCCGGCGGTAAAAAAAATGGAATCACGACCACGGCCTAAACCGCCAACATAGACAGCCACTTTAACAGTCCGACCGCCACGGCGGTAGAAACAAACACTGCGACGTCACCGCCAACAGACAGGCGGAAGACAATATACTGCCCACCCTATCACAAGATGGCAATCCGCCACCTTTTCCGGGGCAGAACCAACGTGAACAAAAACACGGCGGAAACAGGACTTGGAAGGGAAAACACTCACCTCTCCACACACCATGAGGAGCCAGGACGCCATGGAGCCAGAACTCCAGACACTCCCTGCGATGGTCTTCCTGCTCCTCTATCAGGAGCGACGACCACGGTGAGTACTGCACCTACAAAACAGGGGAGGGGGGAGGGAAAAGAGAGTGACACACACACACGCAACGCGCAACACCCCCACCCTCACCCACTACAACATACACACAAATACATGGTGCAACATTACATATACACCCCCCCGCCCCCCTGGAAGAACGCAAGGACAAAAGGAAATTAGTTGCACGATTGTAATCATGAAAAATCCAGTAGTCAAAACTCAAAATACAGTATATACAATTATGTACTCTAACTACACAAGTCCGGATAGTGCACCAATTATTGTCCTTGGACCACTAGGCCCAAAATGCATGGGTGAGGCCCACACATGATACCATACGTCAAACGGAGAGAACACTGCAGGGGCATCAGATCAAAATGAAACCGGCACCTCAGGGGGAGGGGTGGGGGGGACCCTCAGCCTGATGAATGCACGACGCCACTGCTCCACGAGGGGGCTCCATGCCCACTGCTGTATCCTGGGGAGTGCAAAGCCACAGTCTCTCAAGTGGATAACAGTCTCCACTGGTTCTGGAGGGGGCTTTGTGCCCAGAGTGCTTCATCCTGCCAAGGACTGAGGTAGCGGATGTCTTTCTCCACTGGTTCTGGAGGGGGCTTTGTGCCCAGAGTGCTTCATCCTGCCACGGACTGAGGAAGCCGATGTCTTTCTTCACTGGTTCTGGAGGGGGCCTTGTGCCCAGAGTGCTTCATCCTGCCAAGGACTGAGGTAGTGGATGTCTTTCTCCACTGGTTCTGGAGGGGGCCTTGTGCCCAGAGTGCTTCATCCTGCCAAGGACTGAGGTAGTGGATGTCTTTCTCCACTGGTTCTGGGGGGGGCCTTGTGCCCAGTGTGCTTCATCATGCCAAGGACTGAGGTAGTGGATGTCTTTCTCCACTGGTTCTGGAGGGGGCCTTGTGCCCAGAGTGCTTCATCATGCCAAGGACTGAGGTAGTGGATGTCTTTCTCCACTGGTCCTGGAGGGGGCCTTGTGCCCAGAGTGCTTCATCCTGCCAAGGACTGAAGTAGTGGATGCCTTTCTCCACTGAAAGTGGTGCATCATGGAAGCTGCCCAGGCTCCTGGAACTGACCACAGGCCTCGACGACTGACCACTGGGGATGGCAGCCGTGTCTGCGGTGGTGCCACTGGCTCAGGATGTCGCGGGGCTGCTGGCGGTGCTTGCGGCGGGGACACTCGCGGGGGTGCTGGCAGTGGCCTCTGTGGCATTGGTGCTGGCGGCGGGCTCACTGGCATCGGTTCTGGCGGCGGGCTCAGTGGCGGCGGTGCTGGTGGTGGGCTCAGTGGCAGGTGTGCTGATGGGGGCTCTGTGGCATTGGTGCTGGGCGGCGGGCTCTGTGGCGGCGGTGCTGGTGGTGGGCTCTGTGGCGGCAGTGCTGGTGGCGGGCTCATTGGCGGCGGTGCTGATGGCAGGCTCAGTGACTGCGGTGCTGGTGGTGGGCTCAGTGACTGCGGTGCTGGTGGCGGTGCAGGTGGCGGTGCAGGTGGTGGTCTTCTCCGCTGTACAGGTTGGCGTCGACGTGGACATAAGGTGTGACACTGGTCCCATTGTCGGTGCCACCATGCCTTCTCCTGACCTGCCCTTTATTATCTGGCTCTTCCCCACCTTGGATGGTGGCGCAGCTGTCTTGCCATTATCCCCTTTCGTTTTCCCTGAGCCCTTGGTGACAGGTGTTTTCTGATTCTCCCTCCGGGATGTGGGCAACTTTTTAACTTTATCAGGTGGCGGAATGTCCTTGCCCTCGTTCCGTGGCACACTGGCAGCCCTGTTGGTTGGCGCACTCCAATAGCCCGCAGTTGATGGCACCACTGTGCCTGTTGATGTGGTGGCTGTGGTGCTGGGTTGGGACCTGGAAAGCCTGGCCCTAGGGGACGGACGGGGGGGAGGTGTAGGGAAGAGGTCAATATTAGCCAGGAAAAGTTTTTAGACACACTGGGATGGGTAGATGGAGTGGGTTTGGGAGTGGAGGAAGAGGTAGTGGTTGTAGGAGGTGTAAGTTTGCTGAATTTGGGAGAAGGTGCTTGGGCTGGAGGCTGTTGTGAGGTGGATGGCTGTTGGGTGGGTGTGTGCCTACGTTTGTGTACTTTGGGAGGAGGGCTCACAGACACACTGGTAGAGGACACAGGAGATGTGTGAATGGTAGTGGGGGTGGTGAGTGCACGAGAGCGGTGTGTGGTGATGGGCGTGCTGGTGATGGAGGTAGTGGCTGAAGATGTAGTGCATGCAGGTGTGAGTGGAGACGAGACAGGGAGGGAGAAGTAGGATGTGGAGGAGGGGGACTCTGTGGAGGCAGTGGATGTTGGTATGTCTGCATGGGTATGATGCTCGTGTGAGTGCCTGTGGGATGTGTGGTGCTTATGTTTGCCTGAGCCACCCTTGTGTGTTGAAGGTGTGTGCATGCCGGTCTGATGGTGTGCTTGGGATAGGCTGAGGTACAGGGGATTGGGACTGGGTGGAGGAAGTCGGAGGGGGGAGGTTGGACACAGGGACAATGGCTGCCATCAGTGCTGAGGCCAGAGCCTGAAATGCTCTCTGTTGGGCTGCCGGGCCAGAATGAATGCCCTCCTGGTATGCATTTGTTTGTTGCAAATGCCTCTCGACACCCTGGATGGCATTCAGAATGGTAGATTGCCCAACAGTGAGGGATCTCAGGAGATCAGTAGCCTCCTCACTGAGGGCAGCAGGGCTGGCTGGGGCAGGGCCTGAGTTGCCTGGGGCGAAGGAGATGCCCACCCTTCTGGGTGAGCGGCCACGGGACACACGCTGAGGTGCTGCTGCGAGGGTGATGATGGTAGGGGGGGTGGTGGCTGTACCTGTTTATGCGGGGGGCGCAGAGGGGCCCGCCATGCAAGGGAGCTCCCATCAGAGGAGGAGTCGCTGTTGCTGCTGTCACCTCCTGTCCCCGCCATGGAGTTCCCCCCGCCCTCCGTCCCACTGGTGGGTTCAGACTCAGTTGTCTCGCCCTCCAGGGCCAAGTGGGATGCAGCTCCGTCCTGCTCCGGTGCCACTGCTCCTCCGCCTGATGATGCTATTGCACACAAGAACAGGGAGACCACAAAAAGGGGGGGAAAAACAGAAGAAAGACACGTTCAGTGCATGCAATACCACTACCGTTGGCAGACACTACTGACACAGCAGCCCTCTGCACTATGCCATGCACTTATAGTTCCTGGATTATTCAAAGAGGCCATGGGGTACAAGGCCTATGCCCGATTGCTGTACACATGGAAGTCACAGGAGCGTGACTAGGTGTAGATGGCTCTTACCACTGGTGGGGTTGGGGTGTCACATAGCCTGCCTCAAAATGGGACCTTGTCCACCTCCCCCACACAGACACCTCGTAATGTGCGCAGAGTCAGCTGAATGAGAGTGTACTCACCCCCTTGTGGCTACTGTGATGCCCTCAAGCGCCCATCCAACTCCGGACACGCCACCGCCAAGATCCGGAACATCAGGGGGGTCAAGGTGTGACTGGCACCCCTCCCACGTTGGGAGGCCATCCCCAGCTGGGCCTCCGCCGTCTTCTTGCTCCAGCGGCGAATGTCCTCCCATCTTTTCCGACAGTGGGTGCTCCGTCTGTGGTGGACCCCCAGGGTCCGGACATCCTTGGTGATGGCAGGCCAAATATCCTTCTTCTGGTGGGCGCTGACCTACAGGAATAGTACAGGGGACAAGGAAAAACTTTAACCGTCCGGACCGTCACAGTCATTAGCCCACGTTCCCACCCTTGCCCTGACGCACATACACTGACGGTCCTCTCATGCAGGGCTCAGTCCCCCCAATGTATCTTCCATCCACACCACTCCACACAGGCATTGCCAATGCAGCATGCTCACAGTGCACTCACCTGTTTGTCTGGAGGACCGTAGAGTAGCGTGTACTGGGGGAAGACCCCATCCACTAACTTCTCCAACTCCTCCGAAGTGAAGGCAGGGGCCCTTTACCCAGAAACATGAGCCATCGTCGCTTCCAGACTGAGGTCACAGCAACACTTGCAGTGTAGGTCCTCTCCTGTTGAAGGTCAGGTATCAAGTGAGTGTACAGATAGAAAATGGCGGTCACGTCCGCGGCTGTGAGTACCGTCGCCGCCGGCGTTCATCGTCATTGGCTCCTGGGACCCATAGTGTCCAATGTTAACCAATGCAGGATTGTGCTGTGGTCTTCGACCGCCTACCGCGACGGTGTAGAACGCCAGCGCAGTTATCTCATATCCCCTTGTCCCACCTTACAGGTCAGGCAGCCGCCATTTCAGGGGGCCACATGGCATTAATGATAACTGGGTCACACCTATCTAGGCCTTGCATACGCACAGTAACAGGCACATTGCCGATTAACAAATGTGTGCAAATAACATTTTGTAATACCTCAGTGTTGGCTGACTCTCTGCTCGCTGTTCTACTCCATAGGGCACGTCCGCTGGGGCAGGTGATGAGATGGCGGCATCCTCCGGTGTACAGACCGCTGGTGGACCTGTCGACAATGGAAGAGAGACACGTAATAGTCACCTACAGACTTGATCGTACAACAATCCATGAACTGTGTGCCCAGTTGGAACCAGACCTGATGTCAGCTATCCACCATCCCACAGGAATCCCCACTCTAGTGCAGGTCATGTCAGTACTCCATTTCCTGGCAAGTGGGTCTTTTCAAACAACAGTGGCAATTGCATCAGGGATGTCCCAGCCAATGTTCTCTAACGTGTTGTCCAGAGTGTTGTCTGCCCTGCTGAAACACATGCGCAGCTACATCGTTTTCCCTTAGGTGGAGGATTTCCTACAGTGAAAGGTGACTTCTATGCCCTGGGACATATCCCCAACATCATAAGTGCCATTGATGGGACACATGTGGCCTTGGTACCCCCCCGCAGGAGTGAACAGGTGTACAGAAACCGGAAGAGCTACCATTCTATGAATGTGCAGATGGTGTGTTTGGCCGACCAGTACATCTCCCATGTGAATGCCAAGTTTCCTGTCTCAGTGCATGACACTTAGGGCCATATTTATACTCCGTTTGCGCCGGATTAGCGTCGTTTTTTTTTTACGCAAATTCGACGCAAAACGAACTCCATATTTACACTCTGGCGTTAGACGCGTCTAGCACCAAAGTCCATGGAGTTTGCGTCATTTTTTAGCGTGGACACCTACTTTGCGTTAATGATATGCAAGGTAGGCGTTCCCGTCTAAAAAATTTACTCCGAGGCATGTGCGCCGTATTTATACTCCCGGCAAAAATGACGCCCGGGAGTGGGCGGGTCAAAAAGAATGACGTCCAGCCGCTTTTGCGTCGTTTTTTAGCGCCTGGTCAGGGCAGGCGTTAAGGGACCTGTGGGCTCGGAAGGAGCCCAGAGGTGCCCTCCCATGCCCCCAGGGACCCCCCCTGTCACCCTTGCCCACCCCAGGAGGACGCCTAAGAATGGAGGGACCCATCCCAGGGAACATAAGGTAAGTTCAGATAAGTAATTATTATTATTTTTTTTTTTTTTGTGGCATAGGGGGGCCTGATTTGTGCCCCCCTACATGTCACTATGCCCAATGACCATGCCCAGGGGACAGAAGTCCCCTGGGCATGGCCATTGGGCAAGGGGGCATGACTCCTGTCTTTGCTAAGACAGGAGTCATTTCAATGGGGGTTGGGAGTCAGAAAAAATGGCGCAAATCGGGTTGAGGCGAAAATTTTGCCTCAGCCTGACTTGCCCCATTTTTTGGCGCCCAAGCTCCATATTCCCCTACGCCGGCGCTGCCTGGTGTACGTCATTTTTTTTTACGCACACCAGGCAGCTCCGCCGGCTAACGCCGGCTAACGTCATTGAATAAATACGGCGCCCGCATGGCGCTTCAGAATGGCGTTAGCCGGCGTTAGATTTTTTGACGCACAACTGCGTTGGCGCAGTTGTGCGGCGAAAAGTATAAATATGGCCCTTACATTCTGAGGAATAGCAGCATCCCTTATGTGATGGGGCAACTCCAGGGGCACCGTGTGTGGCTAATAGGTGAGGACAAGAACCCTATACCCTGTGAATAGTTGTCTGGGGTTGTCCCTACGGGTTAGTGTGTGTCTAACAGTTGTCCCTCGACATTTGCAGGTGACTCTGGGTACCCCAACCTGTCATGGCTACTGACCCCAGTGAGGAGTCCCAGGACAAGGGCAGAGGAACGCTACAATGAGGCACATGGGCAAACTAGGAGTATTACAGAAAGAACCTTCGGCCTCCTGAAGGCCAGGTTCCGGTGCCTCCATATGACAGGTGGTTCTCTCTACTACTCACCAAAGAAGGTGTGCCAGATCATCGTGGCTCCTGTATGCTGCACAACCTGGCTTTGTGACGACAGGTGCCTTTTCTGCAGGAGGAAGGTCCAGCTGGAGGTCTTGTGGCAGCTGTGGAGCCTGTGGACAGTGAAGAAGAGGAGGCAGAAGAAGAGGATGTCAACAACAGAAACAATGTTATCCAGCAATACTTCCAGTGAGACACAGGTAAGAAGATATCACTGCCTCACACATCTCATACAATTGTTTGACCTATCATAAGTCTGTCACTTTTCCCCAGTGTATGGACCCTGACTTGTCACTTTGCCTTTCCATTTAACAGATGTCAAGAAAATTGACATTGCTATATTCCATAGTTATTGTTAATACACATTTGTGAAAGCACAGACTGACTCCAGATTGTTTTGTGATTCAAGGTTGTTTATTTCTGTGCAAATAAGTGGAGGGGGTTGTAAAATGGGCGGGGGTGATGGTGGAGGAATGTCCATGGCAGAGCCCATTCTATTTGTTTCACAGGTGCATTGTCCAAAGGGGCATAGGAAGTGGAGCTAGGGCAGTTGATGGATGGACAGGGTGACAAAGTGGGACAGAAGGATGACATTCAGAGGGGTCTCATTTCCTGGCGGGGATCTTGGCATTGTTCTCTGTCTTGTTCCTAAATCTCAGGGACCGTTTGCAGGGTGGTTCTCCATCTGCAGGGGGTGGGGTGCTGGTGTCGTGGTCCTGTGGTGGTGCCTCCTTTCCACTATCGCCGACGGAGGTGGTGGGCTGTTCATCATCCAGGCTAGTGTCAGGGGCCCCTTGTTGTTGCCACAGTGTCCCTCCTGGTGTTGACAAGGTCCGTCAGCACCCCTACAATGGTGACCATGGTGGTGTTGATGGACTTGAGTTCCTCCCTGATCCCCAGATAGTGTTCCTCCTGCAGCCACTGGGTCTCCTGAAAGTTGGCCAGTACCGTTGCCATCGTCTCCTGGGAATGATGGTACACTCCCATGATGTTGGAGAGGGCCTTGTGGAGAATGGGTTCCCTGGGCCTGTCCTCCCCCTGTCGCACAGCTGTCCTCCTAGTTCCCCTGTTTTCCTGTGCCTCTGTCCCCTGAACCGTGTGCCCCCTGCCACTGTCCCCAGGTCCCTGATTTTTTTGGGGTGGTGGGTTTGCCTGGTTTCCCTGTAGTGGTGGACACACTGCTGCTTGACGTGTCCTGGGGACAGAGAAATGGGCCTGATCGGTGGTTGCTGTGCTGGTGTTTCCTGAGGGGGGAGGCTCTGTGGTGGCATGTGCCAGTGTCAGGGGAACCGACTGTCCCGAGGTCCCAGATGTGCCGGGCTGGTCATCTTGATTCAGTTGGACAGAGCTGCTGTCATCACTCTGGGCCTCTTCTGTGGGGGGAGTGGACATGTCTGGAACCTCCTGTCCAGTGACGTTGGGTAGGGGTCCTGCATGGGTGTAAAGGCTGGATTATTGCATCTGTGTGTGCCATCGTGTGCAATGGGTGAGTGACCCCGTACTCCAGTGCTTGCATTCTTGTCTAGGACCTTGTGTGATAATTGGTGTGGGGTCTGCATGGGTATCTGTTGTGGGCATGCTTTGGTGATGGGTGTCCATGCTTTGGAGTTTCATGCAGGGCTTGGTGTTGGGATGTGTGGGTTGTGATCGTGGGACATTTGTGAGGTTTTGGAGTGATGAGGGTGAGGGTGAGGGTGGGGGCATGTGATAGCATGCAGGTAGGGTGGGGGATGTAATAGTTAAGAGTTGACTTACCAGAGTCCATTCCTCCTGCCACTCCTGCAAGGCCCTCAGGATGCAGTATAGCCAAGACTTGCTCCTCCCATGTTGTTAGTTGTGGGGGAGGAGGTGGGGGTCCGCCGCTAGTCCTCTTTACTGCAATCTGGTGTCTTGAGACCACAGAACGCTCCTTCCCCCATAGGTCGTTCCACCTCTTCCGGATGTCATCCCGTGTTCTTGGATGCTGTCCCACTGCGTTGACCCTGTTGACGATTCTCCGCCATAGCTCCATCTTCCTTGCAATGTAGGTGTGCTGCACCTGTGATCCGAATAGCTGTGGCTCTACCCAGACGATTTCCTCCACCATGACCCTGAGCTCCTCCTCAGAGAACCTGGGGTGTCGTTGAGTTGCCATGATGTGGTGGGGGTGATGTGTGAGGTGGTGTTGGTTGTGATGTGTGAAGGGATGTGTTTGTGTGTGTTGTCTGAGGTGCGTGATGGTGTTGTGTGCCTGTGGATGCTAGTGTTGTTTCTGGTGGTGTCTCTCTCTCTGGCCTTCTTTCGGAATTTTTGGTAGTAAGGGTTTGTGGGTGTTGTGGGTGGGTGTTTTATATTGGATTGGGTGTGTGGGAGTGGTGTGTGTATGTCGATTTGTCCAATGTGGTTGTGTTTTGTAAATGTGTGTGTATTTTGAGCGCGGCGGTGTGTACCGCCAATGGAATACCACAGTTGAAAGACTGCTGCGTGGATTCGTGGGTCGTGATAGTGTGGGCGTATTCCTGTAGGCGTGACCGTGTTGGTTTTGTTATCGCCAGTTTATCACTGACCTTTGGTGTGGCGGACTTGTGTGGGTGTCTGGATTTTGGCGGATTGTGAGCTGTGGGTCGTAATAGCTGTAGTGTAATTCCACCGCCGCAGCTGTGTGTTGGCGGTCTTCAGTACGGTGGTAAGCGGGATCTACCCCCAATGTTGTGATGAGGGCCTAAGAGTCTTAAATCATTTAGGAAACAGTGAGAACACTGTTAGCATGCAAAAGTATCTGGGTAGCATCAAAATAACACGGCATGGGCGAGTGTGTATCAGAAAAGGCCAGAAATACATCGATTTCTCACTCACAAGTGATACCATGTGTCGTTCCTACTCCGGATAGGTCAGCGTGCATCATTTTTCCTTTCCCGGCAGAGAGTGATGCATCGATCCTGAAAGGCACCTCGGGTCTGGGCAGGCTTTGCGTTGCTTTTCCACGCCCAGTTCTGTTGCGTTGAAAATCTGGTCCCACAGTATCACAAAACCGCACTGCATGTGTCGTTATCAGCCTCCGTAAGCAGGTGCAGCACGTCGTTTCTCCAGCCGTGTTACGCCGATCTTCTTGCCGCGATGCATATGGAGCATTGATTTCATCCGCGAAGCCGGTGGCACGTCGTTTCTCAGCCGCGTCACAGAAGGTGTGTCGAAAAGTTCCCAGCACAGCGGTCTGCATTGATTTTCAGTCTTGGTCTGCCAGCTTCACCTTTCAAGGGCCCAGCAATTGGATAGGACACCACTTGGCAGGGCAGTAGTGTCAGCAGAGAGTCCAGGTGCTGGCAGGGGAAGTCTTTGATGGCCCTGAGAATTCAACAACAGGAGGCAAGCTCAGTTCAAGCCCTTGGAGATTCTTCACAAGCAGGAATGCACAACAAAGTCCAGTCTTTGTCCCCTTTCACAGGAGAAAGCAGCAACTGCAGGATAGCTCCACAAAGCACAGTCACAGGCAGGGAGCACTTCTCTTCAGCTCTTGAAATCTTTTCCTTGGCAGAGGTTCCTCATGATTCCAGAAGTAACCTAATTTTCAGGGGGTTTTGGTGCTCTTCTTATACCCCTTTCTGCCTTTGAAGTAGGCCTACTTCAAAGTAAAGTCTCTCTTGTTTGTGAGATCCTGCCTTGCCCAGGCCAGGCCTCAGACACACACCTGGGGGTCGGAGACTGCATTGTGTGAGGGCAGGCACAGCCCCTTCAGGTGTGAGTGACCACTCCTCCCCTCCTTCCTAGCACAGATGGCTCATCAGGATATGCAGGCATACCCTAGCTCCCTTTGTGTCACTGTCTAGAGAGGGGTGCAAGCAGCCTAACTGTCAAACTAACCCAGACAGGGAATCCACAAACAGGCAGAGTCACAGAATGGTTTAAGCAAGAAAATACCTACTTTCTAAAAGTGGCATTTTCAAACACACAACCTCAAAACCAACTTTACTAAAAGATATATTTTTAAATTGTGAGTTCAGAGACCCCAACGTCCACATGTCTATCTGCTCCCAAAGGGAATCTATGCTTTTTAATCATATTTAAAGGCAGCCCCCATGTGAAGTAATGAGAAAGATAGGCCTTGCAACAGTGAAAAACAAATTTGGCAATATTTCACTGTCATGACATATAAAACACATTAGTATATGTCCTACCTTAAGCATACACTGCACCCCGCCCATTGAACTACCTAGGGCCTACCTTAGGGTGTCTTACATGTAAGAAAAGGGAACGTTTAGACCTGGCAAGTGGGTACACTTGCCAAGTCAAATTGCAGTTTAAAACTGCACACAGACACTGCAGTGGCAGGTCTGAGACATGATTACAGGGCTACTCATGTGGGTGGCACAACCAGTGCTGCAGGCCCACTAGCAGCATTTAAGTTAAAGGCCCTGGGCACATCTAGTGCACGGTACTAGGGAGTTACCAGTAAATCAAATTAGCCAATCATGGAAATTCAATTACACATACATTTTAAATAGGAGCACTTGCACTTTAGCACTGGATAGCAGTGGTAAATTGCCCAGAGTAACAAACACAGCAAAAACAGACTCCAGCACACATTAACAAACTGGGAAACAGGCAAAAATTTAGGGGAGACCACACCAAGGATGCCAAGTCTAACAGTGTGAAATTAGAAAGTCTCTTTTGAACTCATTAAAAGCTTTTACTTGAGCCTTTGTGAACTTACCATACATGATACGAAATGCATCATGTCTTAATTTAAAAAAATAAATGTTGCCACTTCCTTCGCTAGAGAAAAACACGGATAAACATGCATGAGAGAATGTGAGAACAGGAATGTGGTAAAACCCTCTTTGAACACTAGCTTGTCCTACATAAATATAGCGGTCCTGATGACTTCAAGCTGTGTACATTTGTGGAGTGGTAGTCTCATTGTCACAAGGGTATGTTCCGTACCATTCTTCCTACAATGATTGGTCCTTGTGAAGCCAGCTCTTCTCTGACTCCTTAACTAACCATTCCAATATGATATACAGATGGGAGCTGCAGTAATACTTTTAAGGTGTCTGGGCAACCAGCTCAATCATATGACCATGTGCTATTGTAATCTTCCTACTTATCCTGGCTTCCTGCCTGTTCTATTGCCCATATACACTTAAAATGAATTGTTGCACAGCAATATTTCTAACAAAGGAATAGTGGTTGGTACAAAGGAAATCTTTAGCATGAGATATATAATATATTTGCCACTTGACAAAGTCCACTGAAAGGCCAACCTTAAAAGCAGAATAGATCACTGTCATCTAACCTCTGGCTCTTTCTTCTCTGATATTCATCCTCAAATATTTAACTAACTTCTTAGCCAAGTTAAATGGAGGTTATGCCTTCAGCCCTGGCTCTCTATCTTGTATTGTGGATATGTTGAGGATCTGAGATTTATTTCTGTTAAATTTAAAGACAGAGATGCTTTCAAATTTCTGTAATATGGCTAAGACTGCTAGTACAGACGTATCTGGTTCTGAGAGAGAGAAGCTTATTGTCTACAAAGAGGATGTTCTTGTGCTATACGCTGTCAAATAATTCACCCTTAATATCACTGGCAGTGTGTATCTAGGCCAACAGAGATTTGATGGCCAGGGCAGAAAGAATTGGAGATGGGGGCATCCGCCTCTACTTTACCTTTGGAGCTGCAACTTGTCCAAGGGTATAACGTTTATAACAGTTCTTACTTCTGTGGAATAACAGTTGCCTAAAATGCACAACTTCATTTGCAAAACTACCCCTTTTTAGGGTCGAGCCTGCGTTGCATGCGCTCGCGCATGCGTATCGCAGCAAGCCGCTTTAGTATCTAGAAAAGGACTCGGAGCCCTGTCAACTTCAATCAGTGTTTTTTATTGGTTCGTGGGCTTGCCTAAAAAAATCTGCTTGCTTTCATTAGTCGAAGGCACACAGTCGGCATGCCTTTTCCGGTGGCTAGCCCTCCAGGAGCGCAGTGACCAAGTACAGAAAACATGCGAGGCTCGCTGTTTTCCATCGGGCTCGTGGACTTCTTTTTCTCTAATTTACGAGCGGGATCTCGCTTGGCAGAACTCGAGCGCTTTACATAGTTAATTACACTTTTCGGGTTACGTACATAAATGCACTTTTGCCCGATAGGTGAAAAGTCAGGTTAGGAGTTCACAACGCGATCAGCTCTAACATGAGCAAACGCGAGACCCGTTGCATTGTAAATGCTTGTTTATTAAAGTTTACCTCAAGGAAAACAAAGCACCCCAATGGCCCCTCTTTCAGCATTTAGAGCCTTCAGGAGAACTGATATCCCCTTTCACTGGATCTTTTCTACAGGATTTTATTTTCCAGATAATATTTTGCTCCTGTATGTCTCTGAAAAATTCTACTTGATCTTATTCCAGTGAGGGCACTGCCTTGTCAAGTCTAGTCGCCAAAAGTTTTGTGAAGATCTTTGCATGAACATTTAATAATGCAATTGGCCTATGAGATTTACATTAATGAACACCCTTTCCAGGTTAGATAACGCCGAATGTCTGTCAGTTCCCAATCCACCATAAGTGCTTGTAGCCTCTTGGACATTGCCTTGGCACTCTGTAAACAATGTGCCAACCTGTACAGTCACTGACCTGCTACTATTTTGAAATTCCTTCTTAAAATCTAGTTTCCCTCTCGTGTCCCAACCATTTCCTGCCCTGTAGGAGGCTGTTCCTCTATGCAGTGTGCAAAGCTAGGGACATTCTGCAGGGGTCCAGGCAACCAAAGGTTGATTTACAAAGGTAAAACCTAGACCATCTAATTCTCTAATTTTTATGGTAGCTTGGTCGAGCAGTTAGGTTAATCTTGGAGAAGTGCAAAGCATTTGTTGTACACACAGTATCAATAAATGAGACCACACACTCAAAAGAATAACTCAAAACCAATTTATAAATATATTTCAGATTTTTATATACATATAAGTGCATTTTAAGTTATGACTTTTTGAAATGTTATTAAAATAGTCTTTCTGTGCGTAAATACACATCATAGAATTCAATGGAGAATTATTTTGAAAATTCAAGTAAATCAGGCAATGTGTTTAACAGTGTCTCATTTTGCAGGTATGTCGAGGTCATCAAGGGGTACCCTGGACCAGCTAGAGGAGTTTAGGAGACTCCCAGTTCCGGAAGGAGCAGTTGCAGAAAGTCGATGGAGCTGGTGCCAGGCCACTGCAGGGAACCACTTGGAAAAGCGCTGCACTTGTGGACTTAGAAGTAAGTCCGATGGGTCCCCTTGGAATGTCGAGGTTGCAAGGGGTGGAGGATCCTTAGGGCACAGCTGGTTCTTCAGTGCAGCGCACGAGGCAGGTGGGTTCAGAGCAAATCTGTGAGCCAGGTGCTGTGCCTTAAAGTGTTCTTGGAAGCAGGAGGTAGGTACCCTGGAGGGTTACTTGCAGGTCAGCAGAGGCACTCTGGTGGGAGGTCCAGGTATTTTCTGAATTCACTCGATGAAGGCTTCCTCCTCATCCTTTGTTGGTCTGGTGTGGACTGTTCTTCTGGGTGTCTGACATGAGGTGACCAGTACCTGGGCCTATTGCACAGTCTGGCCACTGGAGAGTGCAGTGCCACCAAACTTGGCATACCGACAGGGTTTGTCCTCATGGGCTGGCAGGTGAAGTTTGGTACAGCTGCAGCATGCGGTTCCTTGGTCAGCAGCCAGTCAGTGAAGTGGCCTTCACTGGTCTTTGGTTCCTTGGTGTTGCAGAGTGATGCCTTCACTCTGGAGGGAGATCTTTGGGGATTTTTGTAGAGAGGAGGCCCTCTAGGGGTCTGTAGAATCTGTCCAATGTCCAAGCAGCTCTTCATCAGCGATTGTTGAGGCCTGGGTGCAGCAGGCAGGGTTTGGAGCCTTTTCTTGGCGCATTAGGACTTTAATTTGCGAGCCTTGGGTCTTCTTTATTGCTGTTCTTCTTTTGTCCATGTAATCTGATTTCTTGGTCTAGGGATGCTGTTAGAAATGGGGCTTCTGGTTGGCTAGGGTATGCACCCACTCACTCTAGTCAGGGCAAGGGAGTTACATGTTGAAGATAACCCCTGCTCACCCGCTTGGTAGCTTGGCACGAGCGTCATGACTATCCCAGAGGCAATGTGTAAACCATTTGCGCAACACACACAACACATATGACACACTGTCCCCACCACAAAGGAAACACAACACCAAGTTATATAAAATAAACCGTATTGTTCACAATATTATTAGACCAAACACAACATGTCAGTAATACCCTGCGACTCAAGCAGTGTCAGAACAATACTGTTACTCTGCAGAGATCAGCAGTAGTCGCACATAACACACAGGTTACTTATTATTCTGCAACATATGCAGTAGTCAGGAAAACATTACTATAACAATGTACTTGTCAGGAAAGTATCATAAATGCCCATCCCAAGAACATTAGAACACATATGGCAAGTCATGAAAAAATACCAGCATAGCATGCCCATAAAAGTAACATTAGTAGATGCCTATGGCATGTTACAAAAAGAAACAGATTAACATACCAGTCTCAGCATCAGAAATGTACGCCAGCAGCTTCAAGGCAGGCAACGTCGCCGGAGGTTCCTCCCCGCTCCCAGCAGGAGAGGGGAGGGACCTCTGGCGAGATTGCCACCCAGCCCGCGACTTGCATACTCCACATGGCGGTGCCCCCCAAGGTGCGCCATAACTGGGTGGCCCACGCAATACACCAAAATGATGAGGTGACGTCTCTGGGTCACCTCTGTGCTGGCACAACCTCCTTCCTGGTGGGGGCGCTCCTTCTAACAACACAACCACTCTCCTGGCTGGGGGAAGCATGTTTAAGTTCCAGAGTTTCTCCAAAGTGTTCCAATTTGTTGGGAAAATCCCCTATTCTTATACTCAGTTTTGCAAAGGTTTAACAAAGCAGGGGAGAGGAGGTTCCAACCGGTTACAACTGTTTCTGGGAGTGCCCCTCTCTCCTCTATCACAGGCTCCAAACATCAGTTGGGGGTAAACGAGCCCTTTGTGTGAGGCCAGGGCACAGCCTTTACAGATGCATGTGTGCCCCCGCCTCCCCCTTCTCCTAGCCCAGGAAGACCATTCAAAATGCAGATACACGTCTGTGACACCTCCACCCTCCCTGTGCACAGGCTGTCTGAAAAGTATGCACAAAGCCCAACTGTCACTTTGCCCAGATGTGGATTTTGTGTAAGGCTGCAAAACACCAGTCATAAGCACAGAGAAATGCTCACTTTCTAGAAGTGGCATTTCTATAATGATAATAAAAAATCCACCTACACCAGTAAGCAACATTTCTCACTACCATTATAAACCATACCAAACTTGCCTACGCTACCCCTCATAAATCAGAAAATACCCCCTACACATAAGGCAAGGCATTTCCAATGCAATCCCATGAGAAGGCAGCACTCACAGCAGTGAGAAACCAAATAGGCTGTTTGTCACTACCAGGACAGGTACGCAACCAGGCACATGTCCTGCCATCTACATACATAGCCCTGCACTAAGGGCTAGTTAGGGCCTACCTTACGGGTGACATACATGTAGTAAAAGGGGAGTTCTGGGCCTGGCAAGTAAATTTAGATGCCAGGTCCCTGTGGCAGCAAACTGGTTTGAAAGGCTACTTCTGTGGGTGGCGAAAGCAGCGCTGCAGGCCCACTAGTACCATTTAATTTACAGGCCCTGGGTATAGGGATACCACTGTACAAAGGGCTTACAGGTAAATGAACTGTGCCATTTAGGTATAAGCCAATCATACCAATTGTAGAAGGGAGAGCACCTGCACTTTAGCACTGATCAGCAGTGAAAATTGCTCAGAGTCCTAGAACCAACAGCAAGAGGTCACAAAATATAGGAGGAAGGAGGTTAAAAGTCTGGGGATGAACCTGCAAAAAGGGCAAAGTCCAACAGATTCCCGCTAAATACTGTATTTAGTGGGTGTTTTGGGGGTACCTAGCAGTGGCCAATGGGTCATCTACCTTAGGGGGCTGCACCCATGCAGTGACCACTTACTGTGGCACAGGTCACTTCCGTACTCCTGGTTGGCTATTTTCCTTCCATTCAAGATGCAGGAAAATGAAATAGAGAGGTCACCTCACATGCAACACCTTAGGAGTGATGCAAGCAGGGGCTGACCACTCCTCTTGTCCTTTGTCTGTTTTCCTGCCATTGCTCCCGCCAAAAGTGGGGGTTTGCAACAGTGGTGGCCATCTGCTGCTAGCAGCAGACCTGAGGGTTGAGTTTCAAGGGAGGTAAGCCCTTTGAGGAAGGGGGTGTTAGCACGTCTACCCAGGAAGGGCTTTGTTCTGAATCCCAGAGAGCAGTTCTCTCACCCCAGAGATTCAGACTCATGTCTGGTAGTGGCAGGCTGGTTGTGACTGGCCAGCAACCAAGCCAAGGTAGTTAGCTTTTTCAGGGGGCACCTCTAAGGTGACCCCTGGATCCATTTTGTAATAAATCCAATACTAGTACCAGGTTGGATTTATCATTTTGAGTTCTTTGATACCATACAACCAAGGGTTCAGAGCAGCCATCATGTAGCTATGAAACTGGAACTGACCAGTGTCCAGCACATGTATTAAAATGGCTGCTCGTTTCACTTACTATGTTGCAGGTTTGGCAAGGACACAGTAGGGGCATGTTGCTCAAGTAGCAATACCCTCACATTCCACATAGTGCACCGTGCCTTAGGGCTGGAAGGCCTTCCAGAGGTATGACTTATTTATAGGGCATGCAGTGTGTAGTGGACAGGGCACACAGGCTGTGTGCCATGTTGAGTTTGCAGTTTGGGATTGCACCAGGACACTCAGCCTGCAGTGGCAGTGCTGGGTGCACCTGGATGTAGGACCCTTGAGGGTGGCACATTATGTGCTGCTGCCCTCAGTGGTCTACCCCTAGTACCCCATGCCCTGGGTACCTAAGTACAATTTACTAGTGACTTATAGAGGCAATTAAAGGTGTTGCCAATTGTATTAACACTATTGCATTTTTTAGGGAGCGAGTGCTGGTATTGGTAACTTGGTTAGCAGGATCCCAGTGCACCCAAGTCCAAGTTGCATCCATAAACCAGGCAAAAAGTGGTGGTGGTGGGGGGGGGGGTTATTACAACAAGGTGCCAGTATCCTACAAGCATCTTTTTCACAAAAGTCTTCTTACTGTTGGTTGAGGCATATGATTAAACAGTATAAGGCGTTTCCCTCATAAGTCAAGGGGGACCACAAAGCATCTACATATGGGATTAAACTTTACTCCCCTGTACATTTCACCAAAGACCTGTTTGTGAAACATGTCCACCCCTGCTGTCTTATTGTTCAAGGAGGACCAAAAACTGAAGTGGGTAGGGCCCATTTTGCATCTGGAATGTATCTGTCTCTCAGAGGTGGATTTCCTGAAGAAAGATAATGGCCCTCATTATGACATTGGCGATAAATCCCACTTACCGCCACGCTGACTGCCACCAACATACCGCCACAGCGGATATCTGTTCACCATAATATGACACACACACACACCAGTCTGTCACTATTCAGCCACATACACAATTCCGCCAGCCCAAAGGTCAGTGATAAATTGGCGGCATCAAAACCCACACCGTTACACCAACAGACCAACGCCCACCACATTATGACCCACGAATCACCACGGTGGACATTCAATGGCAGTAAACCATTGGCGGTACATACCGCCGCGCTCAAAATACACACACACACACAAAACAACACCACATTGGACAATTCAAACAACACACACCTGACACCCATACACACACCACACCCACACCAGAATAAAACACACACACACATTACCCACAGACCTTCACGATTACAAACCATTGTCACGAGACAGACACCACGACCACAGACAAAAGCAGAGCCACACACTACCTATACATATACACCACCCACGCACCCCACATCACACACCCCAACACATCACCCTACACACCCTCACCTACACAACTCACACAACACCAATGGCACCACAAAGCCGCCCCCAATTCTCAGAGGAGGAGCTAAGGGTCATGGTGGAGGAACTCATCAGGGTAGAGCCACAGCTATTTGGAGCACAGGTGCAGCAGATATCGATAGCTAGGAAGATGGAGCTATGGCGGAGAATCGTGGACAGGGTCAATGCCAAGGGACAACACCCAAGAACCAGGGATGACATCAGGAAGAGGTGGAACGACCCACGGGGAAGGTTATTCCATAGCAGCAAGGCACCAACTCGCTGTACAGAGGACTGGCGGTGGACCCCCACCTCCTCCCCCACAACTAACAACATGGGAGGAGCAAGTCTTGGCAATCATGCATCCTGAGGGCATGGCCGGAGTCAGAGGAGGACTGGACTCTGGTAAGTCAACTCTCTACTACTACTACCCCCCTACCTGCATGCCATCACATACACCAACCCTCTCTCCCATCATTCCACTCCATCCCACACACCCCACCATCACAACTCTCTCATCCCAATGCCAACCCCTGCATGCCATACCAATGCATGGACACCACTCACAGCCCTGCATGGACAACTATAACTAAAGCATGCACGCTAGAGAGAATCAGCTATCCCATCACATACCAACATACACAAGTGAAAACTGCCAGGGCAAATACAACCAAAGAGGGCAAGCCACGGATGCACAATATGTCAGACACAGAAACAATAACACAGCATTTACATCCCCACAGGTACCCCAGCCACTGTCAGTGGGGAGGAGGTGCCAGCAATATCCAGTCATCCCACAGAAGAGGCCCACAGTGATGACAGCAACTCTGGACTTCAGGATCTGGATGACCAACTTGGCCCATCAAGGACCTCTGGACAGCAGGTTACCAAGGCCCAGTAACACATCACCACAGAGCCTCCCCCATCAGGAAACACCACCACAGCACCCACCCATCACACCCATACTTCTGTCCCCAGGACATGTCAATCAGCCGGTGTGTCCACCTACAGGGACACCAGGGCACCCCTCATACCCAAGACAATCAGGGACCTGGGGTTAGTGACAGTGGGCACACGGTTCAGGTCACAGAGGCACAGGGCAACAGTGAAACTGGGAGGAGTGCTGTGCCTCAGGGGGAGGACAGGCCCAGGGAACCGACACTCCAGGTTGCACTTGCAGAGATCCTGGGAGCATATCAACATTCCCAGGGCACGATGGGCCAGATCCTGGGCAATGTGCAGGAGAACAGGTGGCTGCAGGAGGGACAGTACCAGGGGATCAGGGAGGACTTGCAGGCCATCAACACCACCCTGGTCTCCATAGCAGGGGTACTGGCAGACATGGCCAATAATATGAGGGAGGCAGTCTCACAGCAGCGGGCCCCTGCCACTAGCCAGATATCTGAACTGTCCTCCACCTCTGCTGCTGCTAGTGGACAGGAGGCCCCACCACAGGACCAACAGGCCACCAGCACCCCTCCCCCAGCAGAAGGAGAACCACCCCACAAACGTTCCCTGCGATCCAGACAGAAGCCAGAGACACTTGCCAAGACCCCCTCCAGGAAATGAGACTCTCCTGATTGTCACCCTTGTGTCCCACACAGTCACCCTGTCCACCTTAAACTGCCATTGCTACCCTTCTTATGCCCCCTGGAACAATGCATCTGTGCTACAAACAAACTGGAACAATACCCTGGACTTTTCTCCATCAGCATCCTATCCCATTGCACTTGCCCCTCTTTTTCTTAGCACTTCAATAAACACCCTTGGAAAAAATAGACGTATGCAGTAAGTCAAATTTTTCAATTATGTATTCATTTAACCAGGTTCAAACAATGCAATTCAACTGTACAGTAAATTAGCATATGTTAATGACCTGTAGCTGGCTGCAGTATTCACACCAGACATCAACATCTGTAAAATGAATTGCCAAAGGGTACAGTAAATGGGCATAGAGTTGGGAAATAACAGCTTGCCAGTGCCACAGATATTAAAAATAATTACAATGAAATGTGAAGTAACACTGTCTTACCTGTGTGTCATTGGAAGTACTGTCTCATGACTGCTGTTCTGTTCTCATCCTCATCCTCTATATCCTCATATTCACTGTCCACGGGGTCCACTGCTGCCACACGGGCATCTCCAGCCTCCTCCTGCAGAAAAGGTAGATGGCGTCTCAGGGTAAGGTTGTGCAGCATGCAGCATGCCACTATTATTTTGCAGACCTTCTTGAGTGAGTAGCACAGGGATCCACCTGTTAGATGGAGGCACCGGAACCTGGCCTTCAGGAGGCCAAAAGTCCGTTCTATAATCCTTCTGGTTTGCCCATGTGCCTCATTGTAACGTTCTTCTGCCCTTGTCCTGGCATTCCTCACAGGGGTCATTAGCTAAGATAGGTTGGGGTAACCAGAGTCACCTGCAAATATTGAAAGACACCATTTAGACACGCACTAACCCTTAGGGCACACACCACACCCATACACCATCATATACTGGGTGGGGACCAGGCCTCACCTATTAGCCGCACCCTGTGCCTCTGTAGTTGGCCCATCACATTTGGGATGCTGCTATTCCTCAGGACAAAGGCATAATGCATCGAAGCAGGATACTTAGCATTGACGTGGAAGATGTACTGGTCCGCCAAGCACACCATCTGTACGTTCATAGAGTGGAAACTCTTATGATTTCTGTACACCTGTTCATTTTGACGGGGGGAACAAATGCAATATGTGTTCTATCAATCGCCCCTATTATGCTGGGAATATGTCCCATTGCATAGAACTGGGCCTTCACTGTGGCCAAATCTTCCACCTGGGGAAAAACAATGTAGCTGCACATGTGTTTAATCAGGGCAGACAACACTCTTGTCAACACTTTTGAGAACATTGGCTGTGACATTCCTGCTACCAAGCCCACTGTCACTTGGAAAGAACCAGTTGCCAGGAAATGGAGCACAGATAGAACTTACACAAGAGGGAGAATCCCAGTGGGGTGACGGAAAGCAGATATCAGGGCAGGCTTGTTAGACCTGACAGCCTTAGGTTGGTCACCCCTAACTATTTGCCTGCCTCTCTCCACTTTTTGGACACTGTTTTTGCTGTTTTTTAGACTCCGTGCACTTTACCACTGCTAACCAGTGCTAAAGTGCATATGCTCTCTCCCTTTAAACATGGTAACCTTGGATCACACCAAATTGGACTATGTGATTTACTTATAAGTCCCTAGTAGAGTGCACTATATGTGCCCAGGGCCTGTAGATTAAATGCTACTAGTGGGCTTTCAGCACTGGTTGTGCCACCCATTTAAGTAGCCCCTCAACCTTGTCTCAGGCCTGCCATTGCAAGGCCTGTGTGTGCAGTTTCACTGTCACTTCGACTTGGCATTTAAAAGTACTTGCCAAGGCTAAAACTCCCCTTTTTCTACAAATAAGTCACCCCTAAGGTGTGCCCTAGTTAACCCCCAGAGCAGGGTGCTGTGTGGGTAAAAGGCATGACATGTACATGTGTAGTTTACATGTCCTGGTAGTGTAAAACCACTAAATTTGTTTTTACACTACTGTGAGGCCTGCTCCCTTCATAGGCTAACATTGGGGCTGCCCTCATACATTGTTGAAGTGGCAGCTGCTGATCTGAAAGGAGTAGGAAGGTCATATTTAGTATGGCCAGAATGGTAACACAAAATCCTGCTGACTGGTGAAGTTGCATTTAATATTACTATTTTAGAAATGCCACTTTTAGAAAGTGAGCATTTCTCTGGAATTAAATCTTTCTGTGCCTTACAATCCGCGTCTGGCTGGGTTTAGTTGACAGCTCCTTGTGCATTCACTCAGACACACCCCAAACAGGGTACTCAGCCTCACTTGCAGACATCTGCATTTTGAATGGGTCTTCCTGGGCTGGGAGGGTGGAGGGCCTGCTCTCACACAAAGGACTGTCACACCCCCTACTGGGACCCTGGCAGACAGGATTGAACTGAAAGGGGGCCCGGTGCACTTCTAAGCCACTCTTTGAAGTCTCTCCCACTTCAAAGGCACATTTGGGTATAAAAATAGGGCCTCTGCCCTACCACCTCAGACACTTCCTGGAGAAGAAACCTGAACCAGAACCTGCACCCTGACAAGAAGAACTGCCTGGCTACCTAAAGGACTCACCTGACTGCTTTCTGAAGAGGACTGCTGCCTTGATGTTGCCCTGCTGTCTTGCTGCTCTCTTGCTTTGCTGCAGAAGTGCTCTCCAAGGGCTTGGATAGAGCTTGCCTCCTGTTCCCTGAAGTCTCAGGACCAAAAAGACTTCTCTCCTGCAGCTGAAATCCCTGTGCGGCGAACATTCGACCCACCACCTGCCAAAAATGACGCACAACCTGCTCGCTGGGAAAATTTCACCGCACACCGAGTCCGGAACGACGCAGCCCAACTTCACAACAGAAGATCGACGCAGCGCCAGCGACGCGACCTGAGCTTCCACGCACAGCCCTACTGGATCGACGCAAGCCGAATCAGAACAATGCCGCTCGACGGAATCGACGCAGCGCCTGCTGTGCGGAAGAAAATTCCACGCAGCGCCTACCGGAATCGATGCAGCCGCTGTGACTTCGCTCCACAGGCCCAGGATTCCACGCATCGTCCCCGGAGTACCAGAAAACCCTGCAACCCGAAGAGGATCCAAGTCTGCGTGCCGGAAATCGACGCAAGTCCGTGTGAGAAGGGGCAAAACCGACGCACACTCACCGTTTTCCACGCATCTCCTCCTCTGCAGTCCCTTGCGAGGATTTTTCAACGCAAACCAGGTACTTTGCCCTGCAAGAGACACTTGTTGTTTCTAGGAGAACTTAAGACACTTTTCATTGCTTTTACGGTAATCTTTGAACTCTAAAGACACTGGATATCACTTTCAGTAATATCCCTACATTTGCTTATTTCAATTTTAATAGTTTTTACCTGCATTTATTCAGATAAATATTATATATTTTTCTAAACACTGTGTGGTGTATTTTTGTGGTGCTATATTGTGTAATTGTATGATTTATTGCACTACTTACACATTGCCTTCTAACTTAAGCATGACTGCTCAGTGCCAAGCTACCAGAGGTTGGGCACAGGGTAATTTGGATTGTGTGTGACTTACCCTGACTAGAGTGAGGGCCTTTGCTTGGACAGGGGGTAACCTGACTGCCAACCAAAGATCCCATTTCTAACAAGGCTCCAATTGGGCACACAACTCTGTGATTGTGGCCCTGTCCAGTCAATAGGTGAGGATAATGTGCCTGTCCTCCAGTGTTGCCAAGTCCACCAGGGGTCTGTACACGGGTCTATGTCTCCATCTCCTATTCATCCGCAGCTGTAGCAATCCATGGGGAAAAAGATTGAGGAGCCGGTGGGTGCCCCTAGGCCAGGCCTAACATTGCATCGTAGGTCCCCTGGTGGCTAGGGTTTTGAAGAGATAGTCCTGCTACCTTGCTCGTAGGCATCCACTGCTGGTTAGGGTTCTGTGGGTCCCAGGAGTGCTGGATTTGAGGTGTTTGCCCCTCCCCATGCCTTGGTGGCTAGCAGTATCACTGGTAGTACAATGCATATTGCGTAGGCCTGTTCCCTGTGTTTGAGGGTGCTGTGAACGCAACAGTGGTGTTTGTGCAGCCAGTGACCAAGTGTATCCTTTGCCTCTTCCCCCTCTTCTTGTTTTGTCACCCTGTTATGTGCATTAGCATCATATGGTGGAAGAGTAGAGGCACCGGAGATGGAGGGAGCTGCATCTCACAGAACCAGGAGGCCATCGATGCTGAGGGCACCAGTTGGACAGAGGGCAAGGGGAGCACCACGACAGAGACTGGAGAGGACAGTTCTGACACAGATACCTCCTCCGATGGAAGCTCCCTGGTGGTGGCGGACACCTCTGTGATCACCCTAGCTACTGGTACAGCCGCCACACCTGTACCAGCACCACCCTCCAAGCAGCCCCTCATTGAGTTGCCTGTGCCTGCTCACCCAGGAGGGTGGGCATCTCCTTCGCCCCAGGCACCTGAGGCCCTGCCCCAGTTAACCCTGCTGCCCTGAATGAAGAGGCTATTGATCTCGTGAGATCCATCTCTGTAGGGCAGTCAACCATTGTGAATGCCATCCAGGGGCTGGCAGCCCAGATGCAACAGACTAATGCATTCCTGGAGGGCATTCACATTGGCTTGGCGGCCCAACAGAGATCCATCCAGGCTCTGGCCTCCTCTCTGATGGCAGCCATTGTCCCTGTTTCCACCCTCCCCTCTCCAACTTCCTCTTCCCAGTCCCATTCTCCTCAACCCCAATCTTTCCCAAGCACACAGGCAGAGGAGCATGCACACAAGACAACACACAAAAGAGTGGTTCAGGCAAGCACAAGTACCACACTTCATCCCACAGGCACTCACACAAACACCATCCAGATGCAGACACACCAACATCCACAATTCCCACTGTGTCCCCCCTCCTCTTCCTCCACCTCCCTCCCAGTTCTGTCTACACTCACACCTGAGCCTGCCACAGCTGTTGGCAGGAAGACAAAGGAGCCTGTCCCAGCTGCTGCCAGGAAGACTAAGGGGCCTGCCCCAGCAGCTGCCAGGAAGACTAAGGATCCTGCCCCAGCTGCTGCCAGGAAGACTAAAGAGCCTGCCCCAGCTGCTGCCAGGAAGACTAAGGAGCCTGCCCCAGCTGCCAGGAAGAGCAAGGAACCGGCACCAGCAGACAGGAAGAGCAAGGAGCCAGCACCAGCAGGCAGGAAGGGCAAGGAGCCTGGGGCAGGAACTGTGACAGAGCCCCCACCACCAACCATGGTTGTGCAGCCATTGGGGGCTGCAGGGGATGGGCAGGAACCTCCCCCCACCAGCAGCACCACCACCTCCTGTGGGCAGTCATCGGAGGCTGCAGGGGATGGGCAGGAGCCTCCCCCCAAAAGCAGCACCACCAGATCCAGTGGGCAGCCGTCCAAGGCTGCAGGGGATGGGCAGGAGCCTCTCCCCACCAGTAGCAGCAACAGCAGCACCACCACCACCATTGAGCAGCTGTAACCACCGGCAGATGGTATGTAATCCTGCCTCCATGGACTGCTGTGCGGCCTGCCCCCTGCAAATCCAGTGGGTATGACACCCGGCTGAGAGACTGTGACCTTGCACTCCACAGAATCAAGAGCACAGGGCACAATGCCTCCTCCAGAACCATTGGGTAAGACACCCACCTACCCCAGCCTCCCCACGATCAAGAGCACAGGGCACGATGCCCCCTCCAGAATGAGTGGGTAAGACATCCACCTACCCCAGGCTCCCCAGGATCAAGAGCAGAGGGCACGATGCCACCTCCAGAACCAGTGGGTAAGACACCCACCTACCCCAGCCTCCCCAGGATCAAGAGCAGAGGGCATGATGCCCCCTCCAGAACCAGTGGGTAAGACAACCACTCGAGAGACTGTGGCCTTGCACTCCCCAGGACCATGCACAGGGCATGTTGCCCCCTCCAGAGCATGTGGGCAAATCACCCACATGAGAGACTGTGGCCTTGAACTCTCCAGGACCAAGCACAGGGCATGTTTCCCCCTCCAGTGAATGTGGGAAAATCACCCACTTGAGAGACTGTGGCCTTGCACTCCCTAGGACCAAGCACAGGGCATGTTGCCCCCTCCAGAACCAGTGGTGTTGTTCCATCTGCCAGCTGAGGTGCCCCCCGTCTCCCATCCCCCAGAGGTGCCTGCCTATTTCCCAACTGATGTCCCTGTAGTGTTCTCTCCATGTTGAGGCTGGTGACATGTGTGGCCTTGGAATTTGGCGTGTGGCCATGTGAACAACATACATTGTGGACTGGGCTGTGTCCCTTTTTATGTACATATGTATATCTATAATCTTGCCTCACCTATTAACCCTGCTGTGTTACTCTCATTACATTCACTTTTTCTAAAACGTTTTGTCCTTGCATTATTCATACGAGGTACGGGGCGAATATGTTTTAGTACTGCAGCTGATTGTGTGTATGGTGTTGTGGGGGGTGTTGCGTGTGTGTGTCACTGTCGTTTTCCTCCCCCCCTCCCTTGTGTGTTAGGCGGCTGTACTCACCGTCGCCATCCTCGCCGTCATTGGTGTTCGTGGTGGAGCAGCATGTAGAAGACCATTGGGAAGACATGCAGCTCGGGATCCATGGCAGCGTGGTTGTTTTGCGTGTGTCTCCAATGGTGAGTCCTTTCACTTCTGTGAAGGGTTTCCGCCAGGCTTTTGATGTCGTTGGTACCGCCACGGAAAAGGTGGCGGAGTGGCATGTCATAATATGGCGGGCGGAACATTGACTTCTGCCTGGATGTAGGCGGCTACCGCCGTGGAGCCTGTTCTTTCCACACTGGCGGTCGGTGTGGTAAAGTGGCTGTCTATCGGAGATCTACCTGCCATGGTCATAATTTGGCGGTAATTACAGCCAGCCTGTTGGCAGTATTACCGCCACTTTTACCACCAGGGTTGTAATGAGGTCCAATGTATGGATTCTGCTCCATAACATATCTCTAACTATATTTAATTTATTGGGGAGGTAAGACCCTTCCCATTGTGAGATTGTAGTTTGAATGTCACTATGAGGTGAGCATGGTTAGGAGGCTGGCCTGGCTTAAAGTGGGTACCTGATGGTACTTACACCTTGTGCCAGGTCTAGTTATCCCTTATTAGTAGATTAGTAGTGTTCTAGCAGCTTAGGCTGATAGAGGTGGCTATAGCAGAGCAGTTTAGGCTGAACTAGGAGACATGCAAAGCTCCTACTATACCACTTATATCCTATATCACTATATCATAAGAATCACAATACTCAGAGTAACTAAAAATAAAGGTACTTTATTTTAGGGACAATGTGCCAAAAATATCTCAGTGGATATACTCCCTTAGGAGGTAAGTAAAATACACAAAATATACACACAAACCAAAATCAGGTAAGTAAACAGTTAGAAAAGTAGTGCAAACACTGTAGAATACAATAGGATGTAATAGGCCTTGAGGCAACACAAACCATATACTAAGAAAGTGGAATGCGAACCACTTAGGGACCCCTGGCCTAGTGTATTGTGTAGAGGGTCGCTGGGATTGTAGGAAAACACTAGGGGTGTCCAAGGTACCCCACCCAAAGACCCTGAAAAGTAGGAGTACAGTGACCCTACTTCCCCAGAAACACACTAAAGTTGTGATTGGAGATTCTGCAAAGACCACAACTGACTGCAAAGCACTGAAGACGGAATCCTGGACCTGAGGACCTGTAAAGGAAGGGGACCAAGTCAAAGAGTCACAAAAGTGTCCAGGGGGAGCAGGAGCCCACTAATCCCCGGATGAGGGTGCAAAATGGCTGCCTCCGGGTGGAAGAAGCTGAAGATTCTGCAACAACGGAAGGTGCCAGAAAATTCTCCTTTGCACAGAAGATGTCCAACGGAATGCTGGAGGATGCAGAGTTATTTCCTTGCAGAAAGACTGCAAGCAAGCCTTGCTAGCTGCAAAGGTCACAGTTGAAGAAAATGGGTGCTGCCCAGACCCAGGAAGGACCAGGAGGTCACCACTTGGAAGAGAAGACAGAGGGGGCCCTCTGCAATACAGAGAGCCCGTGCAGAAGAAGACATCACCCGCAGAAGTACTTGAACATGGGTTCAAGAAAACTGAGCACGGCAGTCATCTCAACACTACAAAGGAGGGTCCCACGAATCCGGTGGTCAACTCAATGAGTTGAGCAATACAGGACGGAGTGCTGGGGATCTGGGCTGTGCTGTGCACAAAGGATTCCTTGCAAAAGTGCACAGAAGCCCTAGCAGCTGCAGTTCACGCAGTACACAGGATTACTGTCTGGCAGAGGGATGCAAGGACATACCTCTGCCAAATTTGGACAAATGGACCACTGGACTGTTGGGGTCACTTGGATCTAGCACCTGTGTTCCAGGGACCACGCTCGTCACGATGAGAGGGGACCCAGAGGACTGGTGAGCAGAAGTTTGGTGTCTGCGTTAGCAGGGGGAAGATTCCGTTGACCCACAGGAGATTTCTTCTTGGATTCCAGTGCAGGGGAAAGGCAGAGAGCCCCCAGAGCATGCACCACCAGGAAACAGTTGAGAAAGCCGGCAGGATTAGGCGCTACAATGTCACTGGTAGTCTTCTTATTACTTTGTTGCAGTTTTGCAGGCGTCCTGGAGCAGTCAGTGGTCGATCCTTGGCAGAAGTCGAAGAGGGAGATGCAGAGGAACTCTGGTGAGCTCTTGCATTCATTATCTGAGGAAAAGCCCACAAGAGAGACCCTAAATAGCCCTCAGAGGAGGATTGGCCACCTAGTCAGGTAAGCACCTATTAGGAGGGGTCTCTAACGTCACCTGCTGGCACTGGCCACTCAGAGGCCTCCATTGTGCCCTCGCACCTCTGGATTCAAGATGGCAGAGGTCTGTGACACACTGGAGGAGCTCTGGGCACCACCCCTGGTGTGGTGATGGAAAGGGGAGTGGTCACTCCTCTTTCCTTTGTCCAGTTTCACACCAGAGCAGGGCTGGGGGTTCCCTGAACCGGTGTAGACTGGTTTATGCAAGGAGGGCACCATCTGTGCTCTTCAAAGCATTTCCAGAGGCCAGGAGAGGCTACTCCTCTCAGGCCCTTAACACCTATTTCCAAAGGGAGAGGGTGTAACACCCTCTCTCAGAGGAAATCCTTTGTTCTGCCTTCCTGGGACTGGGCTGCCCAGACCCCAGGAGGGCAGAAGCCTGTCTGTGGGTTGGCAGCAGCAGTAGCTGCATTGAAAACCCCAGAGAGCTGGTTTGGCAGTACCCGGGGTCCATGCTGGAGCCCCGGGGATGTATGGGATTGGCACCCCAATACCAGATTTGGCATTGGGGGACAATTCCATGATCTTAGACATGTTACATGGTCATATTTGGAGTTACCATTGTGAAGCTACATATAGGTATTGACCTATATGTAGTGCACATGTGTAATGGTGTCCCCGCATTCACAAAGTCCGGGGAAATTGCCATGAACTATGTGGGGGCGCCTTGGCTATTGCCAGGGTGTCCTCACACTTAGTAACTTTGCACCTAACCTTCACCAAGTGAGGGTTAGACATATAGGTGACTTATAAGTTACTTAAGTGCAGAGCAAAATGGCTGTGAAATAACGTGGACGTTATGTCACTCAGGCTGCAGTGGCAGTCCTGTATATGAATTGTTTGAGCTCCCCATTGGCGGCAAAAGAAATGCTGCAGCCCATAGGGATCTCCTGGAACCCCAATACCCTGGGTACCTAGGTACCATATACTAGGGAATTATAAGGGTGTTCCAGTGTGCCAAATATAATTGGTAAAATTGGTCACTAGCCTACAGTGACAATTTTAAAGACAGAGAGAGCATAAGCACTGAGGTTCTGATTAGCAGAGCCTCAGTGACACAGTTAGTCACTACACAGGGACACACATTCAGGCCACAAACTATGAGCACTGGGGTCCTGGCTAGCAGGATCCTAGTGAGACAGGCAAAAACAAACTGACATACAAGTACAAATGGGGGTAACATGCCAGGCAAGATGATACTTTCCTACAGCATGTTCCCAACAACTCTCAATGCGTTGTTAATCAACATGATTGATGGCCTGATTTATGGTATGATGGTAGGGTGGTGTCAGGGTGGCAAAGCACATTGTCTGTTACCCTGATGGACAAAGGATTGCCATAATTAGAGATCATCCTCCCCCCAGTAGTGATCTCTGTGCCTACAAAGGAATCACACTCACAGCAGTTCCTCGGAAGGCACCAAACATTTGGTGGATGCCCACTGTCGGTTTTGGCAAACATCTACCAACATTTTTTTTCAGACTGAGAGTTTGTTTTTGAAAAAATAAAAATAACTAATGGCCACCACAGCAAGGAAGCCTTTTTTACCTGGGTGACGGAAGGGGAGCATGTTTTTAACTTTTCTGTTTGTCACGGGTTCTACCTGGCGGGGACAGACAGAAAAAGGACCTTTAACCATCTGCCTTAAATAGGGCAGGTAGTGTGATGATCTTACTCTGATGGCCCGCACTCTGTCAGGTATTGGAGTGAACTTTTTTTGACAGAGCTCATTGACAAAGCAAACGGGACTACCAGCAACAGAAAGCTGATTGTCCGTCCGACTAAGAATATTTGGGCAGACTGAGAGATTGTGGAGTGCCCTGTCTACCAAACTCTGAACCAGTCTCAGTTTAGGGGTACCCAGAGGCCCCCTACACTTCCCAATAAACATGAACATTAAACAAATCAAAGTCATCCAAACTAATCTCTTCACATCCCATTCTGTAAACTGATTGTGTCCCAGTTCACTGTAGCAGAATGTGTGACTACCTCATCTGCGAGTTGGATTAGTGAATGTAGTAAATAACAAAAACTCACAGTTCCTGCCCTTAATTCACTAATAATTCTTCTATTTGTATCTCTTTTCTATTAACCATTCTTTCCCTGGTGGCTCCATTTCTACCAGACCGGTCCAGATCCTCACATCAAGGAAGAACCCTTCTCCACTGGTAGCTCAGACTGAAGCACAAACGTTTTCTTTTTTGATTTCCCAAAATCCTATGGCCCAAGGCTCTCCATCAAGTGTGCTGGTTGAGTCTTTTCTTTCATGCTAAGCTGTCTCTTTGAGCCTTCGGAGGACATGAAAGAGGTGTCCCTCAGCATTAGAGCTCCAAGGTTGATTCGGACTGTTCCCTGTGTAACCATCCTCCGCAGTGTTGAGCAGGATCTTTCCCTCTTCTGGCAAGAAGGACATAGTTTCTGATGCCATTCAACAAAAGTACAACACATTTAGTAGGCATCATTAATATCGTATTTAGTGTTTGATGAGTTCCTGCCCTACATGCTTATTTGTAATTCAAGGTGACTGCGGTTAAGACCTCATACAACAGGATCTCTTTGTTGCAGTGATAGAACATCTTCAGCAACAATGTCTGCATCATGATTCAATTCTTAAGGAGGTAATTCAACATTTTATTCACTTTGGGGAATATTTGTTTCATGTGTTGGAAAGGGGGTCCTTGGCCCCTGCAGACTGCCCTGAGTTAATGGTGCTCTATCCCCCATTGCCCTTTACACTAGGAGGCACCGGGTAAACAGCTTTGAGGAAGGGGCAGGGCCCAAACGTACTAGAAAGCACCCACTACAGTCCCACTGCCTAGGACATTTCATGTGTTGGACAGGGTGATTTTGGCCCTTGCAGACTGCCCTGAGTTAAGGGGACTTCATCCTCTATTGACCTCTGCGTCAGGAGGCTCCTATGTCAATAGCTGCCCGAACGTGCTGCAAAGTACCTGCTGCAGTCCCACTGTGCAGGACACAGCCGGGCGAAGCCCAGGCCATGGGCAGGCTTGTCCTGCACCCTTCAGCACCAGGAAGAGCCGGAGTGGGGCCACCCACCTTGGGTTTGCAGCTTGACATCTGTTGTCATCTTGTGGTAAGACTTTACACTCACCTAGTTTATGCCCTATGCTTAATTGTTTCTTGTTTGTCAAATGCCTCCCGTGTGTCTACCAGAAAATACTTGTGTGCCCAACTTGAGTATCAGGGCTGCCAGGCTTATTCGAATTGCACCATAGGATTATGGAACTTTACCTTGCCGACATAATCCCCTTCTTGCCCTAAGCTATATCTCAGCCCTCAATAGGAGCCTCAATAAGACGCTAGGAGAAGAGCGCTAGCTAGAGTGCTGAAGTGGCATCAGGGCAGCTAGTTAGGAGTAATAGCCATTGTTAGGTATAGCGCTAAGAGACATTGCTGTTTCTACAAACCTGCCCTGCTTGCCCACAATGACATCAACTCCACCTTAATAGGGGCAAGAGAAAATCCACTGCTCCTAGTACGTCTAGCATGCCACGTAAGGAACGCTTACTATCAGGCGCCCATCACCAGCTTTTTGACTAATGCTATGGGCACCTTTTATACCAATATTGAACAAGCAGAGTAGAGATTGGGGGCTACAAAGAAGACACTGACCCTGGCCTCAACCAGAGACTCACCAGTTGACCATGTACCCACCAGCAAGTCCGCCAAAGCCAGCCAAACGAACTTCCAGGGGCCCATCCCAGAAGACAGTGGTTTGGGTGTGGACATCCCTTGTGTGTTTACAGGGGACTTGGACATATTACAAGTGTGCGAACCACTGATAGCACATCCAGTCCTTATAAATTACTTATGCTTGGACACGCCGGAGGTCGGTGAACCTTTTGACCGGGTTGAGTTCTCCTCATCCAAAGAATTGTCGGATCCCTCAAATCAATAATCAATAATCATTTATAATCAATAACCAATACTCGATTAGTAATCAATCAACAAATTAGTTAAACAGAAAATCAGTAATTAGACACACCATGACCTTTCAGTCATGAATAACCACACCTGTTTATTAAAAGTTAATGAGTTTATTTCCCTATATTAACAAAGCTAACACAATATAAGTAAGTCTCAAAATCAAATGATACACATATACGAACATTACTGTCTGTCCATAACGACGGAAGAAACGCAATCTACGCAAAACTTGGATTATAATGCACTCGGCTATAGCAATGCAAATCACTAATAAAAGTAACTGAAATTGACTAATTGAATACATCGGTCAGCATAACAAGATTTTAATTCAGCATGGTGCATCAAATGAATACCTCAACTAACCTCTGATTAGCATTGGCATGTGGGGCTTCATGCAAAAATGAATTTAATCAACATAAATTTAGAAACCTTCTAGCTTAGGTTCTGTCAAAAATAAGCAGTTGGTACCTAAGAAGGAAAACACAACGAATAATACATTTATCCTTTTATAATTACCAAATACAATCAGCATTCAAGGAAAGTCTTCGTCCTTCAGGTACCGGCTTGATCAGCATAGGGCAAACTTCAAGGGGGCAAAGTTTAAGGTAAGTTTTCCTTGCAGCAGCAAGGAAAATGGGGGAACAAAAGTTATTGAATGGGCAAGGCAAAGTAAAGTTAAAGTTAAAGTCTCTAGGGTGAGAATTCTTTAAAGCCTCTCTCTCTGGGATAGAGGAAAAGCATCAAAGTGTCATCAAAATGGATTCTCGAATCTGGCTTCAAAATGGCATCAAAGATAAGTGTATTAGTCATTCTACTGGAAAAATACAGCTTTTAAAAGTTTAAAACATGTCTTTGTTAATACAAGTGAAAATTTACGCAGTTAAAATTGAGAGCAGGCAACTAGGCCAAAGCCTCTGCTAAATTTAAGCTAAGTATATAACAGTTTAACAAGAAAATCTTAAAATATAGCTGCAATTATGACATATTGATACATTTGTCGGTTTTCACGATTAATTAAGCTTGTTTATACTAATGGCGATCTACTTCGTGGGCACATTTTCTACATACATTATTTTTCTTTGCTAAAATCACATTCTTTATACGATTTTGTTACATGATATATGAATGTTTGTTAGTCTTTCTTTTTCTGCTTCATCACCACTAATTGCGATGGACACTGGTTCACCACCATCTAAGAAGCAGAAAAGCAATACACGGCAGGTTAAAACCAGCTCAAGAAAAAACGCTGTGGTCACAAGATGTCTTAACAAAGCAGTCACAAGATGTCTTAACAAAGCAGACAGAAATGGACTAATTTAAAAGGGCTTATTGCCCGTAGGACAAATAAAGAGTTACCGCTTGATACACCAATAGGTACTGCAGCTAGGGTTGATCCTATTGTGTCTAATCTAAAACAATTGGAGAATGTATTCATGCCGGGTAGTCTCAGCGCTTCAGGGAATAGAAGGGGCACTAAAAGACATGCAAGAGAAACCTCCCAGGATAGCTGAACAGGTCAGAAGGGAGAGAAATGTGTGTACGGACCACACACAGAAACCAGCCATCCTCACAAAGAATATTGCAATGAGTAGTGCCCGCCCAAGGGACATCTTGCAGGACAGATCATGTACAGCCACCATGTAGTAGCATGATTAACACATGATTGACACTCCTGCACCCTCATGCAGTCTGTTGCCGCTACCTGACTGTCTATCAGTCAGGGTACTGAATGAGCCATCTGTCACCAGACTTACTGAGAATCTATAGTTACCCACCTAGTCAGCACCCCCTAGTGATTATATTAAAAAAACGTGCCAGTTTTGCAGCAAGTGCAAAATGAGGATATGTTGCAACTAAAAAATAAGGTGACACTCTTGCTATGTGCCTCGTGGGGGAATCTTAACAGCAACACCATCTGTCAAAGTATTATTATGGTGTGGAGAGTTTCATGAACAGGACACAACATCAAGAGGGAACACCGAGACTGCACTGTTGTTAATTTTCGGGACGCACACATTACTGGCTTTCTATTTCATAGCCAACCGAGATCGACATTATTAAACACACTATAAAAACGGTGCTCTTGGGCTACTTTTGTAGGCCTCACTCTGTTGCCTTTTTGAATCCATCATTATGGCCATCAGCACTAAGGCCACAGGCCTCGCCATTTATTATTCCAGCGCATAACTGTTTCTCTGCATTAGCTGATTTAGACTGACTGTGAAAACACAATTGCATGCTTAAAACACAGTCCAGGTTGCTGTACATTAATCACTCTGATTTAGAGACTTGGGAGCACGGAGTGAAATGGAGGTTCTTGGATTTTGGGGTGATATGTGCGACAAGCGTGGGCCTGCTTCAAAAGTCCCTGACCCTAGTTCCACCACGCCAGTGCACACAATCAATACTTGGGATTAGGGAGAAAGCCTGAGACCTGAGGTCTAAGAAGACATAGAGTCAGGGCTTGACCCTAACGCTTATTCCTTCAGGTCTAATTTGTTACTGGACAAAGCCAATATTGTGCCACAACACATGAACCCCATTTCGAATATTAAAGTAGTGCAACCTTCCAACCAATTGCCAGCAACAGTCGCCATCTCCAGCGTCTGAACATGCCCTGCCAACTGTGCAGGCCACAATATTTCTTTTTTTGAACACTGCAGGAATCACAGATAAATTGACAAACTCTGATTGGGTTAAAATGATAAATTACCACCAGATTATCTGCCTATAGGAGACTAAGGGCCTCATTTACAAGGGCATTGCTCCACCGGATCATCACTATTTCCGATGTTCGGTGGCACAATGCCCTGCTCCATATTTACAAAGTGGCATCAAGCCACTTTTTGTGGCTTATCACCACCTTGTAAATACAGCGCCTTTACATGCGTCACTTTGTGTGAAATGGGTGCACAATATGTTGCTGTGGGTGTTCCACCACAACACCCATTCCATTTTGACGCTGTCCCAGATTTACAAATTACAGCGCCAAAAGATAATGCCACCACAGGTGGCGTTGGAGTGGCACAACGAGGAGAAATACTTTTATTTCTTCTTGTTTTTGCTTTTTCTATGTGTGCTACATTCTGAAGCACACATAGAAGGAGCAAAACGCCATTATGATAATGACGATTTGCTACTTGCTACTTCTATGTGTGCTGCATTCTGCAGCACACATAGAAGTAACAAATCACCATTAATGATTGTTTATGTGCAGGAAGGGACAACTTCCTGCTCATAAACAATCATTGCTTGCAACTTTTGAAAACTGATACTAAGTTTTTTTTAGAGTTTAATATGAATTCAGCAGCTCCTCGCGAGGTTTGGGACTCCTACAAGGCCTTTATTAGGGGGGGTCATTGTTAGTATTTCTGCTGGGAAAAACAGGGACTACAGGAAGATAACACAGGATCTTGAACACGACATCGCCCGCTTAGAATGAGAACTACTAGATACAGATGGAAGGAAAGGATGGTGAAACTCTATGGAATTAACTGCTATCCAAACGGGCCTCTATAGCAGCTGTGATAGAAGCCATAGTGAAAGTGGAAGCAAGCAAATTAGCACACTTTGAGTATGGCGAAAGCGCAGGAAAAATACTGGCCTGGAAAGTCACGTTGGATTTGGGAAGAAACGAAGTAGGAGAGATAAGATGTACTGCTACTGGGAAAGTACTGAGAGAGGCTTCAGAGGTGCAGAAGATGTTTGTGAGCTAATTTGGGTCCTTATATTCTGAAGACTTATCAAAAACAGCAGCATCCAGGCCAGAGTGCCTTGAGGACTTGCAGATGGGGAAACTTGAGGAAGAAGACAAAGTAGCACTGGAGGAGGAGATTACACTGGGGGAAGTTGCTCAGGCTGTTTCTGAGGGAAAAGGGGGAAGACGGTAGGACCTGATGGTTTATCAATCAAATTCTAATTAGAGATGCAAGAGGCAGTAATTTGGTTCTAACTAAGCTTTTTAACATCATTCTCAGAGGAGAGGGTTCCCTTCCAAAATCATGGGACGAAGCAGTGATCACCCTTATACTAAAATTAGGGAAGGATCCTCTATCTTGTGAATCTTACAGACCAATTTCCTTACCGACAACGATTATAAATTATTTGCCAATATCTTGGCTAACAGTGGGTACAGTGGTGAGGAGGCTGATTCACGGTGACCACAAGGGCTTTTTAAAGGGTAGATATATGCATGAGCGGTCCCATGAGCTGATTGGAGCAATAGATTTGGCAAAAGCAAATAAACTCCCCTGGCAGTTATAACATTAGATGCTACTAAGACGCACGACAGAGTGAACTGGGGATAACTTAATAATCTTTTAGAACATCTTAATTTTGGGGTGAACTTCTGTAGAGTTTTGAGAAATATTTATAAAACCACATCAGCCAGATTTTTGCTAAATGGTCATTTAACCACAGCATTTCCCATTACAAGGGGAACTAGGCCTGGCTGCCCACTTTCCCCATTATTATTTAACCTCTATTTTGAACTTCTGGCTTTAATGATTATGAGGGATCTCCTAATCAAACCATTCACCTATGTGGGCTGGGAAAAGAAAATCTCATTATATGCAGATAATATCATGATCTGTACTGGAAATCTGTCCTCCACGTTAGATAGGCATGAGCCTTTTTTATCAGAATTTGGCCAGGTGTCGGGGTATGCCATTAATATGGCCAAAACAGAAATCATGACATGGAATATGGATGAGGAGCATAGATTAATAAGAAAAGAGATAAAGTACTTAGGTGCTAAGATCTGCAATGCTTCAGAGGATATTCCAGAAGTAAATATGAAATGTGTAACATGAGAGGTAAATAAATTCCTGCTGAGCTGGTCGCATCTCCTGCTAACTTTATATGGAAGAGCAAATTTAATAAAAATGCTCATACTTCCTAAACTTAGTTTTCCTTTCAATATGATTCCTTTATATGTTAAGAAGGTAGGGATACAAAACTCCAAGCCAAAATCAATAGCTTCAACTGGGCTTCTAAGGGAACAAGAATTGCAAGGAAGAAGCTTAGAAGGAAGTACGATAAAGGAGGGATAGCTTTGCCTGATATCCAGCTATATGCTTGGGCCTTTCAGTTAAAGAATGCAAAAGATTTTTTATCAGGGAAGCGGGGTAATCAGTTAAAGAAGGCCATGTTAAAAAGTGAGGGTGGAGATGGGCAAAAACGTATGTATAAATTCGGTCACCCCAAATTCTACAAAAAAGTAAGACTGAAAGTTCTACAAGCCACTGCTCTGTTATGGGTGACGGATGAGGAAGATTACGAACTTTTTGTATTACAGTCTTTCTGCCCCCATCTGGGACTCCCCGGGCGCATCAGAGTGTCTTAAGGACTCCCTATCTCAACCGTTGAAGGAAGCAGGCATTGTAGAATGGGGTCAGGTATTTCACGAAGGGAAACTAAACTCCTGGGAGGAATTTGTGCTAACGATGCAGGGGTCTCTATCTAGATTGAAGTATTACCAACTACAAAGTTGGGACCACTGTCTGTGAGAAGCGGGAGCTGATACAAATGAGCTGGAGGAGCTGTTGGTCAAAGGTCCATCTTGTAGGAAAGAAGTAGCGGCTTACTACAGCTTATTTCTAGATGGTTTGGACCAGTATCAGGACCTCCCTGGTTACTTATGGGGGTGAACTTCCCTTGAGCAAAGAGGTTACTCGCTTAAGGTTAGTTTCAAGGCGTCTCCTCTATCAAGTGGTGAAACCTGCGCATTTTAGAAGGAATCACCGCTTCGTTCTTCATAGGGCATATTACACTCCCAAAAAAATAGCCAAATTTGGACCAAATGGGAACACGGCTTGCAGTAAGTGTGGCCTCTCTTTGGCTGATGATCTCCACATGTTCGTGTTTTGTCCCCACATTCTGGGCTTTTGGGCAGAGGTTTTCGGGGTGTTAAGTGCGGTATTACATTTATAGTTATTGCTGACCCCAGAACTAATCCTCTTCAGCTGGTCCCCCAAGATAGACAACCTGCATAGTTATAAAAGGAATTTGTTGTTCTTCTTGATACTGTTGGGTAGAAGGGAGATCTGCAGGCAATGGACATCCCCAAATCTCCCTTCTAGGCCATAATGGCTGGCTGCTGTGGCCAGCACATATAACTTGGACTTGAGTCGGTCTTGTGCAAAGGAGGTTGCAAAACTGTGAAGGCCCTGGTTAAGGTGGGTGGATCAGGGTGTTTTTCTTATATAAATAACTTTCCATTTGGAGGCTAGAACCTGTCTGATGATTAAAGCCATACAGGACTGAGACACGTTGGTGGGTGTGTCCATACACTGTCATGTCTCCTATCCCCCAGACTTCCTATTACGAACATTTGGACCCGTCCAGGGGTGAAAGAACGGAACATGGGTCTCGAGTTCAGAATGGAAGTATATAAGTAAATGAGAACACATAACAAAAAAAAAAGTAATTCCTTGCAACGTAGACAGGTGCCTGGTTGGCACTAGGCAGCTAATTGTAGTGCCAGCATTAAGGAAAACACAGGAGTGTGCTGTATTGTAGTAAATATGGTGAAACCATGCGTTTCGGAAATGATGCTGCGCTGCCAAATTTGGTGTAACCCCGCGCTGCACCACTTCTTTGTAAATGAGGCACTTACTCTTGTACCAGCATGCATATTAATGGGTATTGTTCAGTGACAATGCCTGACTTGCCATCTATACATAGTCAAAACAGCGGTGGTCTTTTGACCTTAATCAGTGTTGCACAATCTGGCAAAACAGTCAAGTCTTATTTAGACTCTCCTCACTTTCAGATAATTTATTTATCTTTTCCCTCTCATCCCACCATAATGTTGATAAACTTTTATCATAACAATTGTGACTGTTTAAATGCAGTCCTAGTGGACTTCCTTGACTCTGCCTTAAGTGGTGCTATAGGTAAGATACAAGGGTACTTCTCCATATTGTGGGGTGGGGATTTTAACTGTCGTCTTTGTCCTTTTTCCAACAATGCTGTTTGTGGTCTGTGGGATAAAGCCACTATTGATCACTTGCACTTTGATCACAAACCGTGTGGTTGTGGTAACCGCAATGATGGTGAGACAGCCCCTTATACTTACCGTCAACCTGATAGAAGAGGCAGTCTCTGGCCAATTGTCATTCACTGGGAGGAGGAAGGGTAGTTTGATTTACTTTATTGCTTTAACAGAAGAGCCAGGGGAGAAGATAACCCACTTCCATCCCTCACAGTGATGCAAGTGACCACAATCCCCCAGCACTATGCTGATCATTGAGACAGACTGGGATACAACATGCCCATATCAACCTCCTAATTGACTACGCAAGAAACAAGGGCTTCTGCTGCAAGTAGGCAGACATTGATATGGTGGCAATGGTAGGAAGTCTAGTGCAAGACAGTATGAACCAATTAATGGCATGTCTCCACAATGATACCACCCTATTAGTCGCTCTGGAGGCATATGTGTGTATTTGTCAGCATGCCTCAGAACTCTTGACAGCTCTCATGACACTGACGTGGTAAGGTCAAAAACGTGATTTGACAAAACATGCTCAAAAGCACATAGCATATTAAAATCTGCAATGAAGAAGACGCCCAGGGAGTTTTAGGAGGTACAACACTGCAGACACTACTATAAATAAATAATTAGAGCAAGGAAAGAAAACATAAAAAGGGAAGCATGGGAACAACTTGAGAGGGCAAGTGCATCTAATGATGCCATCCTGTTTTGGAAAGTGGTGAATTATTTCACTAGTGGACATAATACCATCACTGATGTTTCCATTCAGTCTTCCATATGGAAGGCACACTTTGTGGAGGAGTTTGAATCTAAACTACCAGCTAGCTTGAGTAACTGTGTAGTAGACCTCAATTCCACCTTTAGGGGTGATGAACAACTGAAGTTCTCATTAGAGGAGGTCATCCTGGTAGTGAGACAGTGCACCAATAACAAAGTCCCGGGGTCGGGTGGGGTTCCCATCAATCTTTTTAAAAACAATTTGGACCTTTTAGTTAATGCACTGAACAGTGTGTTCACCTACGCCTACCTAAATCGTGGTCAAAGGCTATCATGGCCCCAATTTTATTAAAAAGGGATAGAGGGGATCTTTCTTGTTATCGCCCTATAGAACTCATTTACTCCTCGGCCAAGATGATGGGCAAGATCCTGCTGACCTCCTGGAGACCTGGGCATCTTAACACCAGTTCAATATGGGTTCAGGTGAGGCATGGGGACGATAGATCAGTGTATCAGCCTTCTCCTCTTGATCAGTAAGTTTGTCCAGATCATGGATGGGTGTTTATATCCATCACTTATGGGCTTCAGCTAATCTTTTGATAATGTTGACAGAGAAAGTCTATGGTCTGAAATGCTGGCTATGGGTGCCAACCCTAGGCTAATGCATATTTTATCTAGATTACACAAGGACGAGGTGGGCAATGTCAGATTTAGGCTCAACGGAGAATGTACACCCCCCCATTAAGACTAGGCACGGTGTAAGGCAGGGCTATGTACAAACCCCTCTTCTGTTTAGTCTCTATATCAATCATCTGGAGACCACCGTGTCAGAGGTGGTGTCCGATCCTCCTGGGACTGGCATGAAAGGCCTGCCAGTCCTTATGTGTGTTGTTGACTGTGTACTTATGTCTTGAGCCCAGATTGGTTTACAGAGGTTGCTGGATATATTTATGGGGTATATAGACAGTTTGGGGCTACTTACATACAAGTCCAAATCATACACTATGATATGTGGTCAACCTAAAAGCAAGATGAGGGCATACCAGATTAGCGGGAAAGATTTAACAGAATCAGCCTTCTCAGGATCACTGTCGATAATAAGTGCACATGGAAAAACCTTATTGAAGTTTGCTAAGAAATTGTCTTTCCCCCTTTGGGCAATACTTAACATCTGTCATCTGCATTATGACTGCCTCTTATCATTGCAAGCATTTGGGGTTATTGTGACCAGACACTACCACAGACTAGTGAAATTAACTTTTTACGGGAACTTTTATGTTTACCTCAGATTGTACCTGAAATTATGTGTCACAATGAGTCTAAAACACCTGGAAGACATAATCAAGATAGCCCTGACATTACTTTGCATTTCCTTCTAGTGCAGACCATAAACCCCACTCAACAAAGCAGTGATTACAGACTGTCGGGCCCTAGATAAGGCATGCCATACTCAGTGATTACAGCATGTAAAGTTGCAGCTGTATTCAATTAGTTGCCATGATTTTTTGCCAGCCCCAGACCCTAGCAAGGCTTTCCAAAGTACTCATTAAAAAGGAACTGCTAACGTTTATGGCAGCAAATAGAGAGGCACTGGAGTGTGGCAAAAGGCTGGTGGAGGCTTAGGCCCCATTTAGAACAACCATTGGCATAGAATCCTATCTGCTCACCACTCCCAGGAAACAGAGATATTACTTGGAAAGATTTCACCTCATTATGGCCCATCTGCTGGTCTCCTGTCCATTGTGCATCTACTGTGACAAAGATCTCACAGTTGGCCCTTGTGACTGTAAAGTAACCCAGTCATAGTTGCATTTTGTCTTTTTTTGTGATTTATATACGGACCCAAGAAAAACCATACTGGTCCCTTGCTTAGAACCCTTAATATTAGATCATGTAGACCAACACTATTGTATCTTCAGTTACTAGAAACTGAATTGCTATCACATACAGTTTATAGGTTCATTCAGCCTCCATTAGGCTGTGCAAAGTTGTGAGGAAGTAATAATTGTCAAGTATAAACTCTGGTTCCTTCAGAAGTGATTACTTTGAATGTTCTACCTGTAACTGATGGTCAAGGATGTACATTTACATGCGGTATAGCACTTTAGTTTATTGCTGACAGTGTGGTACCCCTTCGAGCCTGACTTGAATGTTATATCATTAAATAATACGTTATTTGTGGCTCATAACTATATGTAGCTACAGTGGAACCTAAACATAACAGTATGTAGTTATCTTGGAACTTGAACCTCATTACTGGTATATCAGTTTTACTGTAGGTTTATGCTGCACTTTGCACTGTTTCTTTCTGCTTCCTGCCATTTTAATTTGTTTTATTTGGAGTTATATGGCCCTTTCCTTGGAGCCATAAATGCCTGTACATATCAGACCCCGAATAGGGCCACAAGACGGTTTGGAGGGTATGCTTTACACGCATACAGTGGACGGTACCAGGTTTATTGCACATATGCACTTTAATCCATCGCTACAACCTTGTTTTTCCTGGCAATTGGTATGTCCCCTATATGAATGATTTTAATTTGTGCTGAGACTGTTTGCAGAATGGGTGAATTGTTCTTTTAAATGACAATTTGGTTATCTATAATGATATAATTGATTTTTTTTTTATCTTGCATGCAGTGTATTGTTCCGTCTGCTTTTATGGCTTCACAACTGAATAAAGATTTTATACTTATCAAATATTCATACAGCGCACCACAGCAAGCCACCTTGCTGAGCTGCGTGAAAGATAGAGGTCAGGAATGTACTGTAGTTAACATTTTACAACACCTAACAATGCCATGGGAGTGTTGTATTTATAATACAATGCTCCATGGAGCACAATGTCCACAGTTGCGTCAGAAATTCCGATGCAGTTGTGGCGCTAAACTGTAGCATTGCAGGACTATCTTCCAAATATTGACTCTAGTCCAACAATCCTAGGTAGGGTCCTGTAGAAAACAGCACAGAGTCACTTTAACTCCTGCTTTGAGCCAGTGTTAAAAAAGGTCACTCTGCTGGAGCAGAATAAAGCAGTGAAATCTTGCAGATTTCACTGCGCCATTTGGTGCCCCTTTTGCGGGGGAACGCCTAACTTGCATACAGTATACCTGGTGCAGGTACAACATGGCCCAAGGCTTTCGAAACTGGCGCAATGGTACCATTGCACCAGTTTGTAAATGTGGAGCTGTATGGAGAACTGTTTGCACCGCTGTAGCATCAAAATAATCAGGCTACAACGGTGCAAGGGGCTTGTAAATGAGCCTCATAACATTCTAACCTATATCATGCAGGTTGCATGCAGCTCTTTGATGACAGTTCATCGGTCACTGTGCTGTATTAGAATTGTAATTTATGAACTTCTAGTAACAAAAGGATGTCTGTGAAGTTGTAACCCACTGTGCTATCCTCATAAAATACTATTCAGCGATGAGCATGGTACATGTTCTTTGCAGCAGGCATTCTAACCTTTTGTGCTACCTTATGATGTCTCAGAACTAACAATAGACAAAACTTAGGTCTGTCTCTTCAGCAGGATCATTAACCACTAGAGTCGTTTTCATTTTTACTGTTGCCTGAAAAGTGCTGGATTCACGAGGAGCTGTGCAGAAGCTGCTATTAAATCATAGGTTTTTCTAAACTTAGTGTCCCCGAGGTCAACACCAGGTGCTGCTGCACCATTCGCACTGCACTAAAGTTGGCCCTGCCTGAAGCTGTCTCGAATTGGCAAAAAGTAATTTTCAAATGTTTGTTGAAACAGACGAATTCACTTCTGCCTCCATTGTGCCAATCAGAATCGCAAACCAAGGTATTGAGGGTTAAATATGAAGACATACTGAAACAGATCTTGCAGATGTAATATCACATTGGGAAACTTAAGGAGGAGACGGGGAAGAGTGGGCAGTATGTTGGCCTGTGTCATGAAGCTCAGGTGAGGTATTCTGAAAGAGGCTCCAGACTTTCAGAAATTGAGTGGGCTGGTAGAGTGCGCACGAAGTTGCACCCAATAGCAAATAACCAAGAGGCAAAGGGCCATATTTATCTTGGATTTGCGCCACCCTTGCACCATGCAAGGTGGCACAAGGGTGACGCAAAACCTACATTTACCAAGTCGTGGAAAGTGATCTTGCATGGCCCTGGGTAGCTTGGTAAATGTGGGGCTATGATTAGAGCAGGGGCACTATTGAAGGGTGGAAGTGATGGAATCTGTGTAGAAGGAGTTGATACGGGGGTGCCCAAAAATTCTTTAGCCCCGGGCCCCACCAGCGCTACAGCCGGCCCTGGGTTGAGGCCTTGCATGACAACTTTTACATTTGTGATGTCCTACATTCGGTTTTCAAGTTTATCTGGTGGCATCTCCAATGTCTGATTTTATATATCTGCTAGAAAAAGTGGTAAGTCCTCCTTGGTTATTTAACAGCTATTAGGTCTCTGGGACCCAGTATACAAAGAGGGGAGGGAAGTTAAACGCTAATTGCCGCCGGCTTCAGCTTGCAGTGATCTAATGTATAGGAACTAAGACAATGTGAATGTCAGAGAGGTGCCAAGATGGTTCCTGTTTCTTTTCAGCTCTTGATGCACATCTGATCTCTGGGCCACTTATAGTGTCTGTTTCAGATTCTCACTTTTGTGTCTCTGTTGATGGCTGCCCTGGCTAAAAAATATCTTCAATTACTATTCCATTCCTCAAAGGGTCAAATATTTGGGCCAGACTAAGGGGCAGATTTATGAAAAGTGGCACTTAGTGCAGCACCACTTTTCTAGCACCCCTTACCGCCCCCCCTAATGCCACTATATGTGCGCGCCGTATCTATGATGTGGCACACCATGGTGGCAGTTAAGGAACTAGCATAGAATTTTTTATGCTAGTTCGGAGCTTTGTAAAAGTAGCGTAAAAAATGTTGACACTAAAAGGCTCTGATTTAAGCCAAAGTGGCGCAGCGCGGTGCTGTGCCATAAATAGCAGCACCACGCTGTGCCACTTTTGAAACGTAGGGAAACGTAGGGAACCGTAGGGATGTGCCGTATTTACAGAAATAAAGGACAGCCCTGAGTTTCCCCTTGCGCCAGCACTAAATTAAGATGCCTGAGTCAACTCAGGCATTCTTGCACCATAGTGCAAGGGTGCTTGCATTGAGGGGATAGATTGTTTATGTGCAAGAAGGTTTCTCTTCCTGCACATAAACAATCTATTATGGCGATTTGGCAGGACCAAAGTGTCATTTCAGAATGATTGTTTATGTGCAGGAAGGGACACCTTCCTGCACATAAACAATCATCGATCACATTTTCCTTCTTCTATGTGTGCTGCAGAAAATAGCACACACAGATAAAGCAAAAAAATGATCCAGGATGATTAAAAGCATTCCCCCCCTCGTTTTTCCATCCTAATGCCACCCGTGGCATTCGTTTTTGGCTGCCTCAGGTTTACGGCAACTCGTAAATCTGAGGCAGCGTCAAAAGCAATGGGTGTTGTGGTTGAACGCCCAATGCAACACCCATTGCAGAGTGGCCCGTATTTACAAGGAGGCAGAACACCACAAAAAGTGCATTACACCTCCTTGTAAATACGACACAGTGGTTAGCATCACCGGAGCATCACGAAATGTGACGCTCCGGTTGTGCTAGGGGCTGCTAAATCTGCCCCAATCCTGCAAAGCCCATTGAGGCCCATTGTAAACAATGGTGTGCCTCCTTTGAATGCCTGCTCTGAGGAAGCGTTAAAAGTAGCAAAAAAAATGATGCAAAGACATCTCTTAGATTTCTTTGCACCAGTTTTTCTGCCCCTCCTAATGGGGAACGCCCCCTTCGTATACATTATGGCTGGCGCAGGCATAATGTAGTGCAAAGGGTCACAAAGTGGCACAATGCATGCATTGCGCCACTTTGTAAATTTGGCGCATTGATTTTGGCCTCGTTATTCACATTGGCATTAAAGAAATTATGCCAATGTGGTGCAAGGCGGCGCTAGGGGCTCTTAAATCTGTCCCTAGGGATCTGATTTAGAATCTGGTGGACCAGTAGTCCGTCCCAATCACTGTGTTGACTTCATCTCCAGGGGGTTCCTTGTCAGGATCCTGATGGGGCTGATATCTGAAATCTTTTCTAATATCATAATTATCAACCGAGGAGTCAAATATTTTCACTGGAGGCCACTTGAGAAAAGGATCTTCCGTCACCTGTGTGCCTCTCCACAAAGTGTGCCTGTACATTAGTCAGTGCCATTTTGCTCCCATGGACCTTCACTCTTTCACGTACCACCTCTGCTTCCTAGCCAATCCAACTCTTTCCCATCCAGGGTTTGCCTTGTCCGGGCTCTGTTAATCACCAAATTGGTGGTCATTTGTTGTAAGGGGAGGTACAATCACTGGACACTCACCTTAGACCCCTCAGCACTCTCAGTGGCTTGGTGAGAGTCATTCTCTGAAATATTAATTTCTGGGATAAGGAGAGGAGATGTTCCTATGGTGTCACCATATTGAGGTATGGTTTTGAGTTTTTAGATATAGAAAATCAGTGGGGTGATCACAAGAGGTTTTTCCAGGTTGGAAACAAACTTCAGCAACGATGGCAGCTCCTCCATGGGATCCTTTTTGAGTCGTTTCTCTACATGGTCCACTCATGGAAGTCATTTAGGAGTCGCCAGAGGCCGCTTCTGGACCCCTGAATTCTTCTTTGCGACCCTTGACTCTATCCTTACAACCCCTGGCTCAGATCTCAGCAGGAACAGAGCTTTAAGAGTTAAGAAGCCCTCTACCTCTGTTAATTTTTCACTTTTGTTGTTCAGGTGCATTTCATTTTTAATTTTGAATGTGCCTACATGTAAGATACTTTCAAATTAAAAGACGAAACTCACCTGCAATATAAATATGAGAACTGACAGAGTTAATAGGGTCTTCAGCAATCCCATAAGACGCTGCAATAAACGCATTGTAACCATTATTTTTTCTAACATCCAGGAAAAATATGACAGCACAGTCCTTGCACTGTACTTGCACCGTATTTCGGTATTAATGACCCAGGAACAATTCTCCTGTGCAGATTCCAGCATTTCTCTATACAAAACAAAAAATGGTTGCATTTATAGTTTTTTGGAGGATTTTTCATAAACGTTTTGCTATGTGCTTTATCGTAAAGGGGCATACAGTGAAAAGAATAAACGACTCTCTCTTGCCCAGTCCTGTATCACTAACATTATTCTATAAGCATCCGAGATTGTTACTTTGTTTGATGACATCTGTGGGGTTTTGGGATTTGTAGTGACACCATTCACTGGAAGCCTCCTTTAATATTTGTAAGGATCAGTGTGCTGACCTTTGCACAATATAAAAGTGCATTCAAGAGACAAAGACCAAGTGACATCTTTTTCAGTAATGACACCAAGGTTAAAGGTTGTTGTCACTTCCTGTGACATCGATGTGGTCTATGGTAATGCAATTTCACTTTCTGTGATTTAATCAGGGGTGATGTGACCTTTGATGTCACTTCCACTATGTAGGAGGCTGGCCTGGCTTATAGTGGGTACCTTGTGGTACTTACACCTTGTGCCAGGTCCAGTTATCCCTTATTAGTAGCTTAGAGGTGTTCTAGCAGCTTAGGCTGATAGAGGTATCTATAGCAGAGCAGCTTAGGCTGAACTAGGAGACATGCAAAGCTCCTACCATACCACTTATATCACTTAGCACTATATCATAAGAAAACACAACACTCAGAGTTACTAAAAATAAAGGTACTTTATTTTAGTGACAATATGCCAAAAGTATCTCAGAGGATATACTCCCTTAGGAAGTAAGTAATATACACAAAATATACACACACAAACCAAATCAGGTAAGTAAACAGTTAGAAAAGTAGTGCAAACATTATAGAACACAATAGAATGCAATAGGGAAAAATAGGCCTAGGGGGCAACACAAACCATATACTCCAAAAGTGGAATGCGAAGCACGAATGGACCCCAATCCTAGTGTAGTATGCAGAGGGTCACTGGGAGTGTAAGAAAACACTACGGGTATCCAAGATACCCCACCCCAAGACCCTGAAAAGTAGGAGTAAAGTTACCCTACTACCCCAGGAAGACAGGAAAGTCGAGATAGGGGATTCTGCAAGGACAACAACTGACTGAAAAGCACTGAAGACGGATTCCTGGACCTGAGGACCTGTAAAGGAAGGGGACCAAGTCCAAGAGTCACGCAAGTGTCCAGGGGGGGCAGGAGCCCACTAAACCCTGGATGAAGGTGCAAAAGGGCTGCCTCTGGGTGGAAGAAGCTGAAGATTCTGCAACAACGGAAGGTGCCAGGAACTTCTCCTTTGGTCAGAAGATGTCACACGGCGTGCTGGAGGATGCAGAGTTAATTTCATGCAGAAAGACTGCAAACAAGCCTTGCTAGCTGCAAGAGTCACGTTTGAGGCTTTTGGGTGCTGCCAGGGCCCAGGAAGGACCAGGAGGTCGCCCCTTGGAGGAGGAGACAGAGGGGCGCTCCGCAACAGAGAGAGCCCATGCAGAAGCAGGCTGCACCTGCGGAAGCACCTGAACAGGCGTTCAGAAGATCTGAGCATGACGGTCAACTCAGCACAACAAAAGAGGGTCCCACGAAGTTGGAGTCCAACTCAGCGAGTTGGGCAATGCAGGAAAGAGTGCTGGGGACCTGGGCTAGGCTGTGCATGAAGGAAGTCTTGCAAAAGTGCACAGAAGCCCAAGCAGATTCAGTTCATGCAGTACACAGTATTACTGTCTGGCGTGGGGAGGCAATGACTTACCTCCACCAAATTTGGACAGAGGGGCCTCTGGACTGTTGGGGACACTTGGACACAGCTCCTGTGTTCCAGGGACCACGCTCATCAGGATGAGAGGGGACCCAGAGGACCGGTGATGCAGAAGTTTGGTGCCTGCGTTGGCAGGGGGAAGATTCCGTCGACTCACTGGAGATTTCTTCTTGGCATCCAGTTCAGGGTGAAGGCAGACAGCCCACAGAGCATGCACCACCAGGAAACAGTCGAGAAAGCCGGCAGGATGAGGCGCTACAATGTTGCTGGTAGTCTTCTTGCTACTTTGTTGTGGTTTTGCAGGCGTCCTGGAGCAGTCAGCGGTCAATACTTGGCAGAAGTCGAAGAGGGAAGGGCAGAGGAACTCTGATGAGCTCTTGCATCCGTTATCTGGTGAGATACCCACAGGAGAGACCCTAAATAGCCCTCAGAGGAGGATTGGCTACAGAGAAAGGTAAGCACCTATCAGGAGGGGTCTCTGACGTCACCTGCTGGCACTGGCCACTCAGATCTGTCCATTCTGCCCTCACACATCTGCATCCAAGATGGCAGAGGTCTGGGACACACTGGAGGAGCTCTGGGCACCTCCCCTGGGAGGTGCTGTTCAGGGGAGTGGTCACTCCCCTTTCCTTTGTCCAGTTTCACGCCAGAGCAGGGCTGGGGGGATCCCTGAACCGGTGTAGACTGGCTTATGCAAGGAGGGCACCATCTGTGCCCTTCAAAATATTTCCAGAGGCCAGGAGAGGCTACTCCTCACAGGCCCTTCACACCTATTTCCAAAGGGAGAGGGTGTAACACCCTCTCTTAGAGCAAATCCTTTGTTCTGCCTTCCTGGGACTGGGATGCCCATGTCCCAGGGGGACAGAAACCTGCCTGAGGTTTGGCAGCAGCGGTAGCTGCAGAGAAAACCCCGGAAAGTTAGTTTGGCAGTACCCGGGCTCTATGCTGGAGACCCGGGGATGCATGGAATTGTCCCCACAAAACCAGAATGGTATTAGCATGACAATTCCATGATCCTAGACATGCTACATGGTCATTTTCGGAGTTACCATTATGATGCTGCATATAGGTATTGACCTAAGTTACTTAAGTGCAGTGTAAAATGGCTGTGAAATAACGTGGACGTTATTTCACTCAGGCTGCAGTGGCAGTCCTGTGTAAGAATTGTCTGAGCTCCCTATGAGTGGCAAAAGAAATGCTGCAGCCCATAGGGATCTCCTGGAACCCCAATACCCTGGGTACCTAAGTACCATATACTAGGGAATTATAAGGGTGTTCCAGTGTGCCAATAAGAATTGGTAAAATTAGTCACTAGCCTGCAGTGACAATTTTAGAAGCAGAGAGAGCATAAACACTGAGGTTCTGGTTAGCAGAGCCTCAGTGATACAGTTAGGCACCACACAGGGAACACATACAGGGCATACTTTATGAGCACTGGGGTCATGGCTAGCAGGATCCCTGTAACACAGGCAAAAACAAACATATATATACAGTAAAAATGGGGGTAACATGCCAGGCAAGATGGTACTTTCCTACACACTACCTCTGGTATTTTGGTAAATTGACAAGTATGGGCCAATTGCGGACGCTAGGATAGGAGATCGAGAGGCACATAACTCGGGACAGCTGGGGTTTCCGATTGCTGGTAAAACAGCTTGTTTTTCTTCCTAGGCAGTATCTTAGGCAGGCCTTCAACTTCTTTGGCAATCTGTGCAGACTTCAGGTGATGTTTCTCACCTCTGGGAGACAGATTGTCATGTAGACACTAGCCTTGCTCACGCAGAAGTATTTTGAGTACTTTGCCGAACTTCACTTTACTTGGTCATGAACAATGTGGAACTGGAATAGACAATGGTGTGGTTTGGATCATTCTTTTATACAAGTTATCCAAATGGGATGTGTATCCACTTTCTAAGGTTTTAGAGCCTGTTGGATGGGTCTCTTTCAAATGTAATTTTCTGTCTGTTTCTGTTTCAACTGCTCTGAGAACCTTTATGCTAGGTTATCAGAGCAGATAACAAAGAAACTGGCTCCTAACAAGAATATTGAAACCAAGGTCACAGTGACGTGAAAGATCTCTGCACCTGTCACCGGCCTTCGTGAGCCATTAATCAAGGACTGGCAAAGGGGCAGGCACTGCCTAGACACTTTCTCACCTTCAACAACAAAACTTGCAGTCCCAAGCCTTAACTTCATCAACATCCTAAACAGATGTGTTTAGAAAGAACTAATCAACTAACAAGGCAGTCCTGCCCCAATCCTCTCTCAAGTTCATGATTGGATCTCCAGCCTTCAGCCACAGGAATTCAGTCAATACACTTCCTAAGTCTAGGGGAAGCTGTATCGCCGTCCGTCTTGTGCCATGCTAAACAAGGGCCATCCTAAATGGCTCCCATTAGTGCTGATACTAATACTCATACCACACAGAGTGTCCTACTACCATACATATGCTAGACACTCACTGCACATACACACACTTAACAGTCACTCAGAACGTCAGTGCAAGACTCTGAGGCTCATATAAAAGTGCACTTTTACATGAGAGGGGGTCAGTATAAACTCCTCACCCTGACACAAACTAAGATACTTCTCATCACACTACTTTGCAAAAACGTATAATCTTGCCACCATCGCTTTACGTGATTGACCCAAGTCAGGGACATGCCAATTATGAGTGTCTCCTTTGTGCCCCCTTCAGAATCAGAGAACAGGTTCTGGATCTTCCATTACTAGGGACAGACCTAGAACTAGACCCCACTTTTACATGCAGTTAAGCACTCGGATGAGTGAAACATGCCGGTTTACAAAGCAGAAATATTCCTGTGCTAACATTGGCCCTTTCACAAAAGGGGAAGGCATACAGCAGAGTCTTTCTGTTCATCCGGAGAGATCATCAGTACAAGGATACATCTAGGTAATAACAATAACAGCTCTCTACCCTGATGATTTAGTACTCTTCCACTTACAAAAGAAGCATTATAAAAATGCTGCGGTATCCAAGAAAAACACTGCAATGCATTATCCCTAAAAGTAAACAAAGTGAAAACAAAAATAATAACCTCTAAGATGGAACGCAACTCACTTTTTATATCAAGAGGGTACCACTGGAACATGCATTGAAATACACTTTCTTCCACTGAATACACTTAAGTGCTTCAGGAGACATACACAAGCCATGAGAGTCCCTCACGATGAAGCACCGGCAAAGCTAATAGGTCTGGTCTGAAGCTGATACAATAGTTTATTTCCTTTTTATTGCAAGCACAGTCAACAAAAATAGAAGAATAAAATAAGTTCATATTACAACCTAAAGATGGTGCCCAAATGATTCCAATTAAAATGTAAAATTTAAAACTAAATAACCGTTGCAAACTAATGTAGTTATTGAATGATTTAAACAGTGATGTCATCCATAATGTCATCAATTATGTCATTTGTGATGTCACCGGCAATGTCATCAATTATGTTATTTAACATGTCGTATGATTTAATATATGAGGGCATAAGCAGTGCATAACGGAGTCTCAAGTTATAGTTAGCTCAGTGAACTATGGTGAATTTCTGTCTGTTTTAAGTTTTTGCAACATTACATTGTGTGTGACTTTGACACTGAATTATAATGTCACTTTAACCTTTGTTATTTTAGTGAGAGTATATATATATATATATATATATATATATATATATATATATATATATATATTGCAATATTATACATCGGGGATCAACACGGAATCAGTGATTTCTGTTTATTCCTTCTTTCTTACTTTTCTTTCTTTAGAAGTTAGCAAATAATAAATTATGTTTCAAATGCAAAGACATTTTGTAGGTAATTAGGCCTTGGCTTTGCAATCACATGGCAGTACAGCAGTAGTGTATTACATTTTGTTGTACATTGCCAGCTTCAGCCTGGCACACAAGAGCTATCCAGTCTTTGAATATGAGCTCAGTCTCGGAACTGAAGGAACCTCCGTCTCGGCGTGGCCTGAGCAATAGCTGTCTGCAGCCTCCTCGGTGCAGGAATAGCCCCTGCTTGAAAGAGAACCGGTTAGGGCACGTGTCCAACCTGACCTTTGTAGAAGTCCGATGCATTTTGAGGAAAATACGGGACCAGATTCAGCCTGGTGCACGAGCCTCCTTGGCACAGGAGAACAGCCTTGGCATACCTGCCCTGATACAGAAGCAGCCCCAGCTAATACTTCTGCCATAAGGAATTATTTCCAGCCCTGGCACAGCAGCAGAGCTAGCTTGACATAGGTGTGGGCTTACTAAATATTTCCATGTTTCCAAGGGCACAATGCTCCTCTCTTGGGTGTTCATTTTAGAAACCATTGTAGAAATGTAGCTTAATTTATTAAATATCATTTAAGTTAGTGTCTCAGCATAAAAAACATACAATGATTACAGTTCCTATAAAGGTTAAAAACAGCAATCAGTAAAAAGCAGATACTAAAATCATATTAAAAAGTCAGATGCAGGTAAATACTTTAAAAATATTCATCTCAGCTACAGTATTTTCCACGTGAGCAACCTGTGTGAGCATATTCACCTCTGGAAGACCACAGCAGTCTTAGTCATAAAACAACAGAAGTACCAGCCTTCAAGCATGATTTGGAATAATGTTTAATTGTTAAGTTAAACATAAACACCGGCACCCTGCACTCCAAGAACCATGGGTATGAAGGCCATATCGTGAACAATGGGGCAGCCCCTAGTGCCTCCTTGCACCACATTTTCAAAAAGAACATTTGATGGACTGAATGTAGACCAAATCAAACATTCACTCCGAGTCAGAGATCTGGGTTTAATCCATCATTTGCTCACCATTCCATTCCAGTATGGACCCAGCCATATGCAAATCAGTCTTGACACTGTTTCTCATGGGAGTGAGTGTTTGCATTGTTCAGCACTCCATCCATCATCCTTTTGTGTTGCTATCCTTGCGCCACATTAGCATCATTTTTCTACGATAATGTGGCCCAATGAGGCCAAGTTCGCCATACCAAATTCACAAACTAACCCTTTGCGCCGCATTATGCCTGCACCAAGCATAATGTATGCAAAGGGGGCATTTCCCCATTTGGGGGGCTGAAGAAATTGGGCAAAGAAATCTAAGATATTTTGTGTATTTTTTTTTCGGCACTAAGCAGGCGTTAAAAGGAGGCACACCATTGTTTACAATGGGCCTCAATGGGCTTTGCAAGATTAGCATCAAACTTTTTGACGCTAATCCTGCAAAGCTCCAAACTAGTGTAAAAAATGTTGACCCTAGTTCCCCAACTACTGCCATGGTGCACTGTATCTTAGATATGCCCTATACATGGTAGCATTAGGGGGATTCCAAGGGGGGCGCAATTCTTAATCTGGCCCAATGTTCCTTGAGGAATTCCCTGAGCTATTCAAAACCACACTAAGTGACTTTTTGAGGCCTCATTGATGTGGTTGAGAGGTTTGCATCGCCAGAGAGTCACAAAAAGTGACACTGGCAGTGCAAGCCTCTCATAAATAAGCCCCAGAGTATATAGACAGTTCAAACAACTAGAGGAGTTCCTGAGTGACCAAGTGAAGAAAGTGAAACCATAGAAGTTGACAATACAGTGTGCATACAATACATATATGCCATAACCACCAGGACATAAATTATTTTGAAATCCAAAGGAAGGAACATTCAGTAATTTCGATTGTCTGACATCTCTTGAAAAATGTATAATGACTAATAAGTCGACGTTTCGACTGCTTTCAATGATTCAAACTGGGTCAATTTTTGTTGGTCCATTTCTTCATTTGCACTGCGCCGTCACGAGGAACACCTCTAGTTGTTTGAACTGTCTATACACCATGTATTTATGATATATAGAGCAGATAAAAGTGCAAACCGTGTCTTTTTGTCACATTGATTGTGTAAGAATTGCAGGGATGACATACATTGTAGCAGACTGCTGAATCATAAGGTTACCTTTGAGTGATTACTCAGGGAACATATTACATAATAAGTTTCAACTGCACAATGCTTTTCGTTGGAGTTCACCACAAGCACTGCAATTCCATGATTGCCAAATACCCAGGCTGCCAGACTCCATTCAATCGCATGCCTCCTTCTTTCACTGCCTCACATTTCCTAACTTTTTATCTCACTCTTGCAGGCTCAAATTTGTGCCTTCTTTTTAACTATGTCACAGTTTTCCCATCCTTCTCTTTCTTCTCCCTTCTCCCTTTTCTACCTTTCTCTCTCTTGCTCTGTGTCAAAGTCTGATGGAGAAAAAAACATTCCCAGTTCCCAGCAAGGAGTGACGATCCTCTCCAGCTGCATCCACCGGCAAAAATGAAGCACTGGCTTGATGGTCTACAGCCCTGTTGCACGCACCATTATGAATGAAACTTGCAGGTGTGTTCCCACCAACATATGACAGCTAGCAGGGAAAATGTTGTTTGAAGGACCTGCGTCAAAATATAATCAACTAGGGCCCATATTTATACTTTTTAACACTGAACTGCGCTAACGCATATAAAACGACGCTAGCCGGATGCAGGAGGCGTAGGGGGAACAGGGTGTTTAGCATCAGAGGATGACGCTAGTACGGGCAGAGGCAGCAAAAGGCCTCTGCCCAGACTAGCATCATTTTTTGACGTTAAAACCCCATGAACATGACTCCTGTCATGTTAGGACAGGAGTCATGCCTCCAACCCAATGGCCATGCCCAGGGGACTTATGTCCCCTGGGCATGGCCATAGGGCTGAGTGCCATGTAGGGGGGCCCAAGTTACACCCCCCCCCCCCATTGGCACTTTTAAACAAAAAAAAAAAATACTTACCTGGACTTACCTGGGATGGGTCCCCCCATCCTAGGGTGTCCTCCAGGTGTGGGTGCGGGTGGGTGGGGGTGTCCCTGGGAGCATGGAAGGGCACCTGTGGGCTGTTTCCATGGTCTATGACCATGGAAAAAGACCCACAGGTCCCCTAACGCCTGCCCATACCCAGGAGTTAAATAATGGCGCTAAGCAGGCTAAGCGCCATTATTTAAGGTACTCTGCCTCCCATGTGTGATTTTTGCACGGGAGGATGAATAAGGTGCTAGGGCCTTAGAGTAATTGTTTGCCCGGGAACGCCTACCTTACATCTCATTGACGCAAGGTAGTTTTCCGCAGGCAAAAAATGACTTTAACTCCAATATTTTGGCGCTAGACATGTCTAGTGCCAAAATATATATATGGAGTTAAGTTTGCGCCAGATTTGTGTAAAAAAATGATGCAAATCCAGCACAAACAGAGTATAAGTATGCCCTTAGGTGTTCAGGTATATATGCCTAAAGGATGCTTCTTTCATTGAACGAACGATTTGGTCAATGAAAGGAGCCGTCCTCTCTCTATATGTGTTTACCTAATGGAGCTGCAGGTAAAATTGTATGCAAATCCCAGACAACAGCGAAGCAGTTATAGTGGTATATGAGCAGTCCGTGTCCTATAACAGGAACAGTGCCAGTGGCAGAAGATTTGTCTCAGTTCCGCCACGAGAAGCACCACTAGGAAGAACTGATGACCATTCAGCGCACTTAAACAGCACATTTGAACCTCAAGTCCTGGCACATCAGCAGCAGCTGTGGCGAGTTACAAGCACCGGCGGCACAGCTGCATGCCTGGGCCAGGTATACGCACAAAAAAGGTGTCACATGAGTAGTCACATCTATAACCCAAATACAGTCCCATTTCCAGCACAAGAGTTACTAGCCCTGGCACAGCTGCAGTCACGGAGCTAGAACAAGAAAAGCCACAGGTTGACTCAGGTCAGTTTCATTGCTGACGCAGGAAGGGAACCTGATCAAGGCATCAGCATCGGTAGATCCATTTATTTGATGAGTCCTAATTCCAAGCTTTTAATATTATAAACAGCAGAAGCGTACTCGGAAACTAGACATATAAAACAAAACACAGGATAGCTAGGTCGTTTCAGATTTATTTTAAAAGAGTACAGCGTTCACATATAAAAGGAATTCAAAAAGCGTGTTTCGCCCTTTTATGGCACGCCAGCCTACTGCTTTCTGAAGGCTTCGTTTTCTTCTGAATTAGAATCAATCGATGATATAGTGATAGTAGGAGAAATGAAACTGCGATCTGGACCTTAGTTATTATTAGCAGTATGGTCGTGCTTGAGTGTTTGATGCAAGATTAAATGCTCTATAACAAATTAGTTGCGTTAGCCTAGTACTTAAGCAAGCACTGGCGAAGCCAATAGGTCTCGCCTACGCAAGAAACATTGGCTTTGTTACTGTGTTTTAGACATGCTGTACAGCAGGATGGCTGCTGTTCAAGATGGCTAAAAGGTAGTGGTGTATAAAGAGTGGTGTGGAGTGGCATGTAGTGGCGTGGATTATCGTAGAGCGGAATGGCAATGATTGGAGTAGAGTGCTGTAGAATGGAGTGGCATTGAGTGTCATGTATTGGAGTGGCATAGCGTGGAGTTGCGTAAAGTGGCATACAGTGGAATGGCACAGAGTAGAGTGGACTGGTGTGGAATGCATTGGTGCAGTGTCACAGAATATAGTGGCAAAGAGTGTTATGATGCAGAGTGCAGTGGATTAGGATTCAACGGTGTACAATGCAGCATTGTAGAGGGCAAAGGTGGAGATTAAAGGGTTGTAGAGTAGAGTTCAATGGCGTAGAATTTAGTGGTGCAGAGTGGAGCTGTGCAGAGTAGCATAGAGTGGCATAGAGTACAGTGGCATAGAGTGCAGAGTAAAGTAGAGTGGTATAGAGTGCAATGGTGTAGATTGGTATAGGGTAGAGTGGCGCAGAGTGGTGTAGACTGGCAAAGAATATAGTGCTGTGGAGTCCAGTGACATAGAGTGCAGTGGCGTCAAGTGGAGGGCTGCAGAGTGCAGTGGCGTAGAGTGAAACGATGCAGTGTAAAGTGGCATAGAGTGCAGTGGTGTAGCGTGCACTGGCATGGAATGCAGTAGTGCAGAGTAGAGTGGCATAGAGCTCATTGGCATAGAATGTTGTGTTGCAGAGTGAAGTGTCATAGAGTGCAGTGGTGTACAGTGGTGTAGAGTGCATTGGTATAGAGTGGAGTGGTGTAGAGAAGGGTGGTGTAGTGTAGAATGGCATAGCATGCAGTGTCTTTGAGTACACTGTTACAGAGTAGAGCGCATTGGCATCGAGTGCAGTGGCATTCAGTGCAATGGCATAGAGTGCATTGGCACAGAGTAGAGTGGTGTAGAGAAAAGTGACATAGAGTAGAGTGGTGTAGAGTGCAATGGTGTAAAGAATAGTGGTGCAGAGAAGAGTAGAGTGCAGTGGTATAGAGTGGTGTACAGTAGAGTGGCATAGATTAGAGTGGACTAGTGTAGAGTGGATTGGCGTAGAGTGTTGTGGAGTACAGCGGCATAGAATTCAGCTGCTTATAATGCAGCATCATATTATACAGTGGTGTGGATTAGAGTGGTGCATAGTAGAATGCAGTGGCATAGAGTGCAGTGGTGCAGAGCAGAGTGCTACAGAGTAATGTGGCACAGAGTTCAGTGGTGTAAAGTACATTTGGGTAGAGTGCAGTGGTGCAGGGTAGAGTAGAGTGGCGTAGAATGGAGAATTGCAGAGAGTGCAGGGGAGTAGAGTGGTGCAGAGTAGAGCGGCATGGAGTGGTGCAGAGATGAGTATAGTGGGGCAGAGTCGAGTGGTGTAGAATACAGTGGCCTAGAGTGGAGTGCTTGAGAGTGCAGTGGTGTAGAGTGCAGTGATGGAATGTAGAGTGATGTATAGTGCATTGGGACAGAGTACAGTATTGCAGAGTAGAGTGGCATAGATTGCAGAGACCAGAGTGTTGTAGAGTGCAGTTGCATACAGTAGCAAAAAGTGCACGTGCATAGAGTACAGCGGCATTCAGAGCAATGATGTAGACTACTGTGGTGCAGAGTAGATTACAGTGGCATACAGTACAGTGATATAGAGCGCAGTGACATAGAATGCAGTGGTTTAGAGTAGAGTGGTGTAGAGTGAAATGACATAGAGTGGTGTAGCACAGAGTGAAGTAGAGTGGCGTAGAATGCAGTAGCGTAGAGTGCGGTGGGGTAGAGCAGATTGTTTCAGAGTAGTATGAAGTGGCCTAGAGTGGAGTGGTGCACGGTAGAGTGCAGTGGCGTAAAATAGAGTGTCATAGAGTGTAATAGCATAGAGTAAATTGTGTAGACTGCAGAGACGTAGAGTGCCGTGGTGCAGTGTAGATTAGAGTGGGATACATTGGATCGGCATAGAGTGCAGGGGCATAGAGTGGAGTGGTAGAGAGTAGAGTGCATTAGTGTAGAGTGTATTGGCACTGAATGTGGTGGCACAAGTGCAGTGGTGTACTTTGGAGTTGTGCATAGTAGAGTGGAGTGACCTAGACTGGAGTGGTATAGAGTGCAGTGGTGAAGAGAACAGTGGTGTACAGTACAGTGTCACAGAGTGCATTGGCATAGAGAAGAGTGATGTAGAGTAGAGTAGAGAGCTGTACAGTGAAGTGACATAGACTAAAGTGCCATTGAGTGGAGTGGTGCAGAGTAGAGTGCAGTGGTGCAGAGTAGAGTGGAATGGCATTGAGTGGATTATGCATGGTGTGATAGCACACTGCCATTACATACAAAACATTTTCATTTCAAATGACCATTATATTTGCAAAGACATACAGTTTCACAATAAAGCTCTACAGTGCTCAAATAATAATGTATGGAAATTGCATCATCTAGTGTGCTGGTTTATTTTGATGACATTAAACAATTTGTTTTCAACACACTTCCGAATTAACAAAACATGTGCTGTATTTGTGCCTTCCTAATTCTGATGTTTTCTGAAATACTTGCACTGTTCATCTAAATGTTGTTGTGTGCTAGAAAAAACCCTTTCCTACCCCCAGTATCGAGCAAGATTGTCACCTAAATCCTGTCACTTTTAAATCAGAGAAAGAAAAAAAAACAGGCTCTCTGGGATGACAGTGCCTGAAATGTTATCTCTGTCTTTGAATGCACAGCATATGTGACAAGATAAGAACAAGATTTAAAAGCCTGTTTACAGAAAAGAGCACTCTGAGAAGAATACAAGGAGAAGTAGTGTGAAAAGGCTTTGCTCCTTGGGAGGGACGAACTGAAGCTGGATAGCCTAAAACAAATAGAGCTAGCAAACAGAAAGCCAGAAATCCAGTCGTAAGCAATGGGCAGAATGCATTCCCAGGGAAGCTTTCTGAATGTCGCCAAGATATCTTTAGCAAACCTGTGCTGTCCAGTAGGCTTTGACCTAAAGATGGGTAAGGTCCCACCTCCCCACAGGCACTATCTAAATAGCTAAATAATCCATGCCCCCACAAGGATCTCTTAGGCTCCACTCCTTAATGAACCCATAATGAATATTGTCGGTCTGTTATCCCCATGCACTAGGGATCCAGATTGTAATCAGGGTGGGAGTGTGAGGATGTAAGTATTGGGACAAGGAATAATAAAGTCTATTAGTAAAAAATCACCACATTACCTTCTTGACCCTACAATGTCCTAGATCATACAAGATAATGACATTGCACAGAAAGCAACTCAGAGCCTCGTCAAAACAGAGTGGAGTGACTCCAAAATAATTTAACACCTGTGTTTGTTTAAAGGATAACAAAAACAAAAAAAATTCATAACCAGCAACAGAAAGAACCTGAGACTTATAAGCCAAATACATCAAAGCCCTAACTAGTGTCCTAAGGTGGAGGAAGAAGTTTTCTGACCTGTGCAAAAAACTAAACTCTAAAATAAACAAAGAGGGAGTCACAGAGTCAAACCTCTACAGTGTGAGGATTATCAACCTGAGCTGCCCTGGTGACATCCACAGGATATAGTTTTCCGCATTCTCTGAGGAATGATTGGGAAGAAAGAGTGTTGAATATTTTCCAGTTCTCTAAGATAGCATAATACTACTTTAGAACAGAAATTAGGTTCTCAATGCAAACTCATTTGGTGGGGAAAAGGTCGAAGCTAAGGTGATTTAATTTACAGAAAAGCAATTCACCAAGCCTAAAGTAAAGGCCACTAAAAAGACGATTTTCAGTGTCAAATATTTTAAGTGTACTTCTACAGGTTTAAATGGAGGAAGTTGCAAAACTTTCAGTGAAGATCCAAGTAGAAATAATTATGGGAAGTCTCCTTCTGGTAAATCTCTCTACTAGAGGAATCCTAACTCTCTCTTATGGCAAAAAGGAAATACTTAGGCCCATATTTATACTTTTTGACACAAATCTGCGCAAACACAGTTTTGCATCAAAAAGTATAGTGCTGGCTTGCGTCATTCCAGTGCACCAACCGAGCACCAAATTTATGGAATCCCGCAAGCCAAGTCAAAGGGTGGGCTAGCGTCTTGGAAAATGATGTTAGCCAGGTGGGGGTGGCGGTACAGGGGGAAGGGAGTTTTGCCCCAAAACATGACGCTAGGCTGGCTAGAGGCAAAAAAAATACAGTTAACCTGCTTACCATCATTTCCTGATGCAAAACCATCCATACCACATGTCTCCTGTCTTATAAAGGACAGGAGGCCAGCACAGGGGACAAGTGTACCCTGGGTATGGCCATTGCACCCAGTGCCATGTAGGACGACCCATTTCAGGGCCCCTAATGGCCCATTAAAAATATTTTTAAAATACTTACCTGGGATGGGGTACCCCATCCTCTGGTGACCCTGTGGTCTGGGTGGGGGTGTTCCTGGGGCATGGGTTGGGCACCTGTGGGCTCTTTCAATGGTGTATGACCGTGGAAATGGGTCCACAGGTCTTCTAACGCCTGCTCTGACCCAGATGTTAAATAATGGCGCTAAGTAGGCTTAGCGCCATTATTTAGGCCTGCCTCCCCCTGTGCACCTTTTGTGCACGGGAGGATAAATAAGGTGCTGGGGGCTCTAGTCATTTTTTGGACTTGAATGCCTACCTTGCATCTCATTGACACAAGGATGTTTCGCGTATCCAAACAAATACATTAACTCCTATATTTTGATGCTAGACGGGTCCAGCATCAAAATATAAATATGTAGTAAGTTTGGGCTTAATTTGCATTTAAAAAAATTATGCAAATTCAGTGCAAACAGAGTATAAATATGCCCCTAAAAGCTATAAACAGCTGCAACAGCTGTGAATCCACTCAGTTCAGTTTGAATTATAATTCAAAGAGCAGCTTCAAATACGTTAGGATTTTTAATCATTTTATTTTCAAACAACAGCACATCAGCTTCTCTAATACACATTTGTACACATTTATGAACTTTTCATATTATGCTTGCATACTCAAAAGAAATCTTTCTTTTTTCAGAAAAAGAAAATCATGTTTTGCCTCACAAATCAGTTTCGTGCATGGTCCCCAAATGTCAGCCAGTGATTACCACAGAAACAATACAGCACACTGACAAAACCAATTCCTAATAAGATGCCTAATTTATGTCAAGGATGTGCACCATTATGTCAAGACCAAAACTGTGCCACTGATGCCCATCATAATGCTAAACACCACCACATTATGTCAGCCATGGACATTATTATTCCAAGGATGACCATGATTATGTGATAGATAGCAACAATTAGGTTAAGCATGCTCACAATATAGAAAACATAGTTGCCATTATGCCATGATTAGTCCAAGGACACCTAAGAAATGCCAAGATTTAACATTAATATGCCAGTGCCAACATTATGGCCCTCATTACAACCCTGGCGGACGGTGTTAAAGCAGCGGTAAGACGGCCAACAGGCCGGCGGTAAAGAAAATGGAATCACGACCATGGCGGAAACCGCCAACATAGACAGCCACTTTAAAACTCCGACCGCCACAGCGGTACAAACAAACAGCATGGCGGTCACCGCCAACAGACAGGCTGAAGACAATGTACCGCCCACACTATTATGAGAGGCCAATCCGCCAACTTTTCCGGGGCGGATTCAACGCGAACAAAAACACGGCAGAAACAGGACTTGGAAGGGGAAACACTCACCTCTACACAACCCACGAGGAACCAGGACACCATGGAGCCAGAACTCCAAATACTCCCTGCAATAGTATTCCTGCTCCTCTACCAGGAGCACGAAAGACGGCGGCGAAGACCACAGTGAGTACTGCACCTACAACACAGGGGAGGGGGTAGGGAAAAGAGAGTGACACACGCAACACACCCACCCTCACCCTCACCCACAACAATATACACACAAATACATGCTGCAACATTACATTTACACCCCCCAGCCCCCTCTAGAAGAACGCAATGACAAAAGGAAATTATTGTAATGATTGTAATCAATAAAAATCCATTAGTCAAAACTTTAAATACAGTATAAACAATTATGTAGCCCAACTATTCAAGTCCGGGTAGTGCACCATTCATAGTCCGTGGACCACTGGGCCCAAAATGCATGGGCGAGGCCCACACTCGATACCAGACTTGAAACGGAGAGAACACTGCTGTGGCATCAGATCGAAATGAAACAGGCACCTCAGGGGGAAGGGAAGGGGGGCACCTCAGCCAGATGAGTGCACAACGCCAGCTCCACGAGGGGGCTCCATGCCCATTGATGTATCCTGGGGAATGCAAAGCCACAGTCCCTCAAGTCTTTTCAGTGGGTGGGTTGCCCACTGCTTTATCCTGGGGAGTGCAAAGCCACAGTCTCTCAAGTCTTTTCAGTGGGTGGGTTGCCCACTGCTTTATCCTGGGGAGTGCAAAGCCACAGTCTCTCAAGTGGATAACAGTCTCCACTGGTTCTGGAGGGGACTTTGTGCCCAGAGTGCTTCATCCTGCCAAGGACTGAGGTAGTGGATGCCTTTCTCCACTGCTTCTGGAGGGGGCTTTGTGCCCAGAGTGCTTCATCCTGCCAAGGACTGAATTAGTGTTTGTGATACCCCACTGGTTCTGGAGGGGGCTTTGTGCCCAGAGTGCTTCATCCTGCCAAGGACGGAGGTAGTGGATGTGATACTCCACTGTTTCTGGAGGGGGGTTTGTGCCCAGAGTGCTTCATCCTGCCAAGGACTGAGGTATTGGATGCCTTTCTCCACTGGTTCTGGAGGGGGCTTTGTGCCCAGAGTGCTTCATCCTGCCAAGGACTGGGGTAGTGGATGCCTTTCTCCACTGGTTCTGGAGGGGGCTTTGTGCCCAGAGTGCTTCATCCTGCCAAGGACTGAGGTAGTGGGTGAGATACTCCACTGACGGTGGTGCAACATGCAAGCTGCCCAGACTCCTGGAACTGACCACCAGCCTTGTACGACTGACCACTGGGGATGGCAGCCATGTCTGCGGTGGTGCCACTGGCTCAGGATGTTGCGGGGCCGCTGGCGGTGCTGGCGGTGGGGTCAGTAGCGGCAGTGCTTGCGGCGGGCTCTGTGGCATTGGTGCTGGTGGCGGTCTTTGTGGCGGCGGTGCTGGTGGCGGCCTCACTGACTGCGGTGCTGGTGGCAGCCTCACTGACTGCGGTGCTGGCGGCAGTGTCAGTAGCGGCGGTGCTGGTGGCGGGCTCACTGACTGCGGTGCTGGCGGCGGTGTCAGTAGCGGCGGTGCTGGTGGTGGGCTCACTGACTGCGGTGCTGGTGAAGGGCAGTGTCTGTGGTGCTGGTGAAGGGCTCAGTGTCTGGGGTGCTGGCGGCGGTGTCTGTGGCGGCGGTGCAAGTGGCGGTGCCTGTGGCGGTCTTGTCTGCCGTGCAGGTTGGCGTCAACGTGGACCTGCCTTTGATATTCAGGCCCTTCCCCACCTTGGATGGTGGCGCAGCTGTCTTGCCACTTTCAACTTTTGTCTTGCCTGAACCCTTGGTGGCAGGTGTTTTCACCTTCTCCCTCTGGGATGTGGGCAACTTTTTCAGTTTTGGAGGTGGCGGAATGTCCTTGCCCTCGCTCCTTGGGACACTGGCAGCCCTGTTGCTTGGCGCACTCCAAAATCCCGCAATTGCTGGCACCACTGTGCCCGGTGATGTGGTGGCTGAGGTGCTGGGTTGGGACCTGGAGAGGCAGACCCTAGGGGACGGACGGGGGTGGAAGTGTACGGTAGAGGTCAACATTAGATAGGAAAAGCTTTTTAGACACACTGGGAAGGGTAGATGGAGGGGGTTTGGGAGTAGAAGAAGAGGTAGTGGTTGTAGGAGGTGTTCGTTTGGTGACTTTGGGTGAAGGTGCATGGGCTGTAGGCTGTTGTGAGGTAGATGGCTGTTGGGTGGGTGTGTGACTGTGTTTGTGTAGTTTGGGAGGAGGGCTCACAGACACATTGGTAGAGGACACAGGGGATGTGTGAATGGTAGTGGGGTGGTGAGTGCACGTGAGCGGTGTGTGGTGATGGGCGTGCTTGTGATGGAGGTAGTGGCTGAAGATGTTGTGCATGCAGGTGTGAGTGGAGACGTGACAGGGAGGGAGGAGGGAGACGTGGAGGAGGGGGACACAGTGGAGGCAGTGGATGTTGGTATGGGTGCATGGGTATGATGCTTGTGTGAGTGCCTGTGGGATGTGTGGTGCTTATGTTTGCCTGAGCTACCCTTGTGTGTTGATGTGTGTGCATGCTGGTCTATTGTGTGCTTGGGATAGGCTGAGGTACAGGGGATTGGGTCTGGGTGGAGGAAGTTGGGTGGATGGAGGCTGGACACAGGGAAAATGGGTGCCATCAGTGCAGAGGCCAGAGCCTGAAATGCTCGCTGTTGGGCTGCCTAGCCAGAATGAATGCCCTCCAGGTATGCATTTGTTTGTTGCAACTGCCTCTCTATACCCTGGATGGCATTCAGAATGGTAGACTGCTCAACAGTGAGGGATCTAAGGAGGTCAATGGCCTCCTCGCTGAGGGCAGCAGGGCTGACTGGGGCAGGGCCTGAGGTGCCTGGGGCAAAGGAGATGCCCACCCTCCTGGGTGAGCAGCCACAGGACACACGCTGAGGGGCTGCTGGGAGGGCGGTGCTGGTGGGGGGGTGGCAGCTGTACCTGTAGATGCGGTGCGCACAGATGGGCCCGCCACCGCAAGGGAGCTCCCATCAGAGGAGGAGTCAGTGTCGCTGGTCTCTGCTCCTGTCCCTGCCATGGAGCTCCCCTCACACTCCATCCCACTGGTGACTTCAGACTCTGTTGTCTCGCCCTCCAGGACCATGTGGGATGCAGCTCCCCCTGCTCCGGTGGCACTGCTCCTCTGCCTGATGATGCTAATGCACACAAGAACAGGGAGACCACAAAAAGAGGGGGGGGGAAGAAGAAAGACATGTTCAATGCATGCAATACCGCTACTGTTTGCGGACACTACAGACACAGCAGCCCTCTGCACTACGCCATGCACTTAGAGTTCCCTAATTATTCACAGGGACATGGGGTACAAGGCCTATGCCTGATTACTTGACACATGGAAGTCACAGGAGCATGACTAGGTGTAGATGGCTCTTACCACTGGTGGGGTTGGGGTGCCACATAGCCTGCCTCAGAAAGCGTCCTTGCCTACAAAGCTCGCCCTGGCCTAGGGTAACCCACTGCCCACCTCCCCCAACCAGACACCTCGTAATGCGCGCAGAGACAGATGGATGTGATGGTACTCACCCCCTTGTGGCTGCTGTGATGCCCTCAAGCGACCATCCAACTCCGGATACGCCACTGCCAGGATCCGGAACATCAGGGGGGTCATGGTGCGATGGGCACCCCTCCCATGTTGGGAGGCCATCCCCAGCTGGGCCTCTGCCGTCTTCTTGCTCAAGCAGCGAATGTCCTCCCATCTTTTACGGCAGTGGGTGCTCCGTCTGTGGTGGACCCCCAGGGTCCGGACGTCCTTGGTGATGGCACGCCAAATATCCTTCTTCTGGTGGGCGCTGACCTAGAGGAATAGTACAGGGGAAAACAAAAAACTTTAACCGTCCGGACCATCACAGTCATTGTCCCATGTTCCCACACTTGCCCTGATGCACATACACTTACCGTCCGCTCATGCAGGCCTCAGTCCCCCCTGTATCTTCCATCCACACCACTCCAAACAGGCATTGCCCATACAGCATGCTCACAGTGTACTCACCTGTTTGTCTGGAGCACCGTAGAGTAGCGTGTACTGGGGGAGGACCCCATCCACTAACTGCTCCAACTCCTCCGAAGTGAAGGCAGGGGCCTTTTCCCCAGACACATGAGCCATTGTCGCTTCCAGACACAGGTCACAGCAGCACTTGCAGTGTAGGTCCTGTCCTGTCGAAGGTCAGGTATCAAGTGAGTGAACAGATAGAAAATGGCGGTCATGTCCGCGTACATCGTCATTGGCTCCTGGGACCCATAGGGCCAAATGTTAAATAATGCAGGATTGCGCCGCGGTCTTCGACCGCCTACCGCGACGGTGTACAACGCCAGCGCAATTACCTCATATCCCCTTGTCCCACATTACAGGTCAGGCAGCCACCATTTCAGGGGGCCACATGGCATTATTTTTAAATGCGTCACACATATCTAGGCCCTGCATACATTTAGAGACAGTCACATAGCGGATTGACAAAGGTGTGCAATAAATTCTTTTTTTACTACCTCAGTGTTGGCTGACTCTGTGCTCGCTGTTCTCGTCCATAGGGCACGTCCGCTGGGGCAGGTGAGGAGATGGCTGCATCCTCCGGTGTACAGACTGCTGGTGGTTCTGTCGAAAATGGAAGAGAGACATGTAATAGTCACCTACAGACTTGAGCGTGCCACAATCCAGGAACTGTGTGCCCAGTTGGTGCCAGACCTGATGTCAGCTATCCACCATCCCACAGGAATCCCCCCTCTAGTGCAGGTCCTGTCAGTACTCCATTTCCTGGCAAGTGGGTCTTTTCAAACAACAGTGGCCATTGCATCAGGGATGTCCCAGCCTATGTTCTCAAACATGTTGTCCAGAGTGTTGTCTGCCCTGCTGAAACACATGCGCAGCTACATCGTTTTCCCTCAGATGGAGGACTTGCCCACAGTGAAAGGTGGCTTCTATGCCCTGGGACATATTCCCAACATCATAGGTACCATTGTTGGGACACATGTAGCCTTGGTACCCCCCCGCAGGAGTGAACAGGTGTACAGAAACCGGAAGAGCTACCATTCATTGAATGTGCAGATGGTGTGTTTGGCCGACCAGTACATCTCCCATGTGAACGTCAAGTTTCCTGGCTCAGTCCATGATGCTTACATTCTGAGGAATAGCAGCATCCCTTATGTGATGGGACAACTCCAGAGGCACTGTGTGTGGCTAATAGGTTAGGACAAGAACCCTATACCCTGTGAATAGTTGTCTGGATCTGGGGTTGTCCCTACGGGTTAGTGTGTGTCTAACAGTTGTCCCTCAACATTTGCAGGTGACTCTGGGTACCCCAACCTGTCATGGCTACTGACCCCAGTGAGAAATCCCAGGACAGGGGCAGAGGAACGCTACAATGAGGCACATGGGCGAACTAAGAGGATTATAGAAAGAACCTTCGGCCTCCTGAAGGCCAGGTTCCGGTGCCTCCATATGACAGGTGGTTCTCTGTACTACTCACCAAAGAAGGTGTGCCAGATCATCGTGGCCTGCTGTATGCTGCACAACTTGGCTTTGCGACGACAGGTGCCTTTTCTGCAGGAGGATGGTCCAGAAGGAGGTCTTGTGGCAGATGCGGAGCCTGTGGACGGTGACGAAGAGGAGACAGAAGAAGAGGATAACGACAACATATACAACGTGATCCAGCAATACTTCCAGTGAGACACAGGTAAGAAGACATCACTGCTTCCTACATCTCATACAATTGTTAGACCTATCATGTGTCTGTCACTTTCACCCAGTGTATGGACCCTGACCTGTAACTTTGCCTTTCCATTTCACAGATGTGGGTCCCACTGTGTGACATCTGCTATGTTACCTCATGGACTAGAGCTGTGTGACAAAGGTATGTTGACAATACAATGGACATTGCTATTTTCCTCAGTTATTGCAAATACACATTTGTGAAAGCACAGACTGACTCCAGATTCTTTTGTGATTAAAGGCTGTTTATTTAAGTGCAAAATAGTGGAGGGGGTTGTAAAATGGTCAGGGGTGAGGGTGGAGGAATGTCCATGCCAGAGTCCAGTTATTTGTCTCACTGGTGCATTGTCCAAAGGGGCATAGAAAGTGGAGCTAGGGCAGTTTAAGGATGGACAGGGTGACAAAGTGGGACAGAAGGATGACATTCAGGGTGGTCTCATTTCTTGGCGGGGGTCTTGGCATTGTTCTCTGTCTTTGTCCTGGATCTCAGGGACCGTTTGCGGGGTGGTTCTCCATCTGCAGGGGGTGGGGTGCTGGTGTCGTGGTCCTGTGGCGGTGTCTCCTGTCCACTAGAGCCGGCAGAGGTGGTGGGCAGTTCATCATCAAGGCTAGTTTCAGGGGCCCCTTGTTGTGCCACAGTGTCCCTCCTGGTGTTCACAAGGTCCTTCAGCACCCCTACAATGATGACCTGGGTTGTGGTGATGGACTTGAGTTCCATTCTGATCCCCAAATACTGTTTTCCTCCTGCAGCCGCTGGGTCTCCTGAAAGTTGGCCAGTACCATTGTCATCGGCTCCTGGGAATGATGGTACGCTCCCATGATATTGGAGAGGGCCTCGTGGAGAGTGGGTTCCCTTGGCCTGTTCTCCCCCTGTCGCACAGCAGTCCTTCCAGTTCCCCTGTTTTCCTGTGCCTCTGTCCCCTGAACCGTGTGCCCACTGCCACTGCCCCCAGGTCCCTGATGTTCTTGGGTTTGTGGGTTTGCCTGGGTTCCCTGTAGTGGTGGACACACTGCTGCTTGACGTGCCCTAGGGACAGAGGTATGTGCCCGCTGGGTGGGTGCTGTGCTGGTGTTTCCTGAGGGGAGAGGCTCTGTGGTGGCATGTGCCAGTGTGAGGGGAACCGACTGTCCTGAGGTCCCAGATGGGCCGGGCTGGTCATCTATATCCAGTTGGACAGAGCTGCTGTCATCACTGTGGGCCTTTTTTATGTGGAGGGGGTGTGGACATGTCTGGAACCTCCTGTCCGGTGACATTGGGTAGGGGTCCTGCAAGGCATGATTATTGTATTTGTGTGTGCCATCGTGTGCAATGTGTGGGTGAGCCTGTACCCCAGTGCTTACATTCTTGTCTAGGACCTTGTGTGATATTTTGTATGGGGATCTGTGTGGGTATCTGTAGTGGACATGCTTTGGTGATGGGTGTCCATGCTTTGGTGTTGCATGCAGGGCTTGGTGTTGGGATGGGTGGTTTGTGATAGTGGGACATATGTGAGGTGTTGGAGTGATGGGCGTGAGGGTGAGGGTGGAAATTTGTGATAGCATGCAGGTAGGGTGGGGGATGTAATAGTTAAGATTTGACTTACTAGAGTCCATTCCTCTAGCTACTCCTGCGAGGCCCTCAGGAAACAGTATAGCCAAGACCTGCTCCTCCCATGTTGTTAGTTGTGGGGGAGGAGGTGGGGGTCCGCCGCCAGTCCTCTGAACTGCAATCTGGTGCCTTGAGACCACAGAACGCACCTTCCCCCATAGGTCGTTCCACCTCTTCCTGATGTCATCCCTAGTTCTTGGATGCTGTCCCACTGTGTTGACCCTGTCCACAATTCTTCGCGATAGCTCCATTTTCCTAGCAATGGAGGTGTGCTGCACCTGTGATCCGAATAGCTGTGGCTCTACCCGGATGATTTCCTCCACCATGACCCTGAGCTCAACCTCAGAGAACCTGAGTTGTCTTTGTGGTGCCATGGGGTGGTGTGGGTGATGTGTGTTGTGATGTGTGAGGGGATGTGTTTGAGTGTGTTGTGTGAGGTGCGTGGATGTTGTGTGAGTGATGCTGTTGTGTGCCTGTGGATGCTAGTTTGTTGATGGTGGTGTCTCTCTCTGTCCTTCGTTCTCAATTTTTGTCGTGGGAGTTTGTGGGTGAAGTGGGTTTGTGTTATATATTGGTTTGGGTGTGTGGGAGTGGTGTGTGTATGTGTATCAGGTGTGTGTATTTCGATTTGTCCAATGTGGTTGTGTTTTGTAAATGTGTGTGAATTTTGAGCGCGGCGGTGTGTACCGCCAATGGAATACCGCGGTTGAAAGACTGCCGCGTGGATTCGTGGGTCGTGATAGTGTGGGCGTATTCCTGTTGGCGTGATGGTGGAGGTTTTGTTATCACCAGTTTATCACTGACCTTTGGTGTGGCGGACTTATGTGGGTGTCCAGATTTTGGCGGATTCCGAGCTCTGGGTCGTAATAGCTGTAGCGGAATTCCGCTGCTGCAGCGGTGTGTTGGCAGTCTTCTGCACGGTGGTAAGCGGGATTGACCGCCAATGTTGTAATGAGGGCCTATGTCTGCAAAAGTTCCTGGCTGAGCGATAGAGAGGGGCTTGTAAAATGATCTATCTACACGTGATGCTTCCAAGCCGAGAGTGGAGACAGGTGGTCATGTTAAAGGATATGGCAGGTTGTAATAGTGTGTATTTGTGTGTAAGCGTGTGTGCCATTGGTTTGGCTGGCAGTCACTCTAAGAATGTTAGATGTGTAGAGCTGCTATCTTCAAAAAGGCTAAGGGGCATATTTAGCGCCATTTAGCGCCCCCTTCACCTCCACCATGTGTGTGCCGAATTTAAAATACAGGGCCCCATGGTGCAGGGTAGTGGGCAACAGTGTCATTTTTTTTTTTACACTTTTGGTGCTACTCTTGCAGAGAACATAGGGGCCCACTGTATCCAATGGCATGCCCCCTTTTAATGCCTGCTATGAGCAGGCGTTAAAAGTGCCCAAAAACATGACGCAAGGAAATCTGTTAGATTTCCTTGCTCCGTTTTTCAGCCCACCTAACCGGGGAATGCCCACTTTGCATACATTATGCATGGCACAAGCATAATGTAGCGCAGAGGATTACTAAGTGGCGCAATGCATACATTGCACCACTTTGTAAATATGGCGCAGGCTTTTTGGCCTTCTAACGCCACATCAGCGTAAAAAAATTATGGTAATGTGGCATTAAAATGGCGCTAGGGGCTCTTAAATATGCCCTTTGATCTCTTAGTTAATGTGCTGTACTGCACTTCAGGGAGCATTTTCTAGGGTACTGGAGAGCTGCTCTTTGGAAACACATGGTTTTGAGCAATGAAGTTAATGGTTTCAGATTGGCAAACAACATTTATGCTAGCATTTCAGTACTAGAAATATTGAGAAATATCTGTCTATTCCATCTCTGCCACAGGGAATGACACCGCAGCTGTTTCCTGCATTAATTCCGAAATACCATGCAGACTGGCTAGTTGTCTGTTTGGAGCTCTTGGCCAAGGAATGTCTATGGTACCAGAATCTGGAGAACTGACTTGAATTCTAGAAGATAAACTTGCCTGATTACTTCCAACACACAAACATCCATTTTTGACTTTTCCGATGCCGTTAAAAATAGAGAAAGCCCGTCTCCTCCAGGTGCAGATAAAGAACATGCATAGTAGGACTGATGATGTTGTTTGGAAGAGGAAGAAAAATGGCCAGTACCCGGAGACTCAAAGAAAGTCTCAAATTAAAATTGACCCCTCTAAGCTCAAGAATATGAACGCCTATCATATTGTTTTTGAGAACCTCTCTCATGTAGTAAGCATGCACACAATCAAGCCTCTGACTTTTTAGGGTCGAGCCTGCGTTGCATGCGCTCGCGCATGCGTATCGCAGCGAGACGCTTTAGTGTTTAGAAAAGGGCTCGGAGCCCTGTCGACATCACGTCAGTGTTTTTCATTGGTTCGTGGGCTTGCCTAATAAAATCTGCTTGCTTTCATTAGTCGAAGGCATGCATACGTCTTGCCTTTTCTGGTGGCTAGCCCTCCACGAGCGCATCGACCAAGTACAGAAAACATGCGAGGCTCGCTGTTTTCTGTCCGGCTCATGGACTACTTTTTCTCTAATTTACTAGCGTGATTTCGCTTGGCAGAAGTTGAGCGCTATACATAGTTAATTGCACTTTTTCGGGTTACGTACATAAATGCACTTTTGCCGATAGGTGAAAAGTCGAGTTAGGAGTTTACAACGCTATCAGCTCCAACATGAGCAAACGCGAGACCCGTTGCATTGCAAATGCTTGTTAAACATTGCTTTGGATTTTCAGTTGCCACTTTGCTATTCTCGTAACCCCAAGAAACAAGGTCTGTGTATTGCTTTTTATTACTTTATTTGTATATTTATGTGCTGCCTGGCCCTGCTTATACTGAGTTCATTTTAATTAAGATAACAGTTTAATTTATGTGTGCCCATTTTGCTGCCTATTTGCCTGAAGCTGGACCTCATTTCCATCTGACCTGGGCAGGTAAACCCTTTGATTATTATGGTGACTGCTGCTAAGGTATGCAGCGGGAATGCTGAAGGCGTGTCTAACTCAAGCCTATCTGCATATGGCCAGAGGCAGGGGCCAGCCATGCTGACATTCAGAAAAACAAGTATTTAGTTCACTCAGGTAAGGAATTACTTGACCTTTTTTGTTCATCTTATACATCAAGCCACCATACTATCCTATTATTAAGGAAAGAAAACGTATTTGATAAGATCCCTCAAGAAAAGTTAAGACCTAGTTTTGCGGTAATAAAAGTAAGCACACCTGGGAAGCCCTGGCCTTTACACAGGCCTAACTAATGCCCATTCGGAAGTTAAAAAACCTTGGGTGCTCAATGAGCTCATTACCCCTAGAAACGTGATTTATACCGAGACCTACAGGACAGCTAATATTTCTCAAATAAATGAGACCTTGTTTCACAAGATAGTAAACATATCAAACTTTTTAAACAACACAGAACAGATGTTGTATTTTCTCTCGACTACTACTCCCACTAATCTGTATTCTCTCCCTTTCTTTCCACTTCCCCTTTATCCCCTCTCACGCGCCTTACTTATCTATGATGTATTTTAACATTCTACGTCTGAGTGATTGCTGGAAAATCTGAAGCTCACATTCCCCCATTCTTAGCGACCAAGCTACTCCCCTGTGGATCCTGGAAATATTTTTTTCAACATACACTCAGTTTTAGATAAAGCACATGCAGAGCTAGATGACCTTTTCGGTCTTCAGTTCAGTTTCTATCATGGACCAACTAGTACTTCCTAAGGTGAGTACCTTTTCGGATGCCCTAAACAGAAAACAACTACTCAAAAAATTGGAATGAGCATGGAGAATTGGGTTTGGAGAAAGTAATAAGATCGCATTCCAGCAACCACTCATAAATGGTGTGAGAGGCAAAGAAATGATATTATGACAGTGAGATTAATACTGCAAAAAAATAAACTAAAAACTCTGTTCAGGATGCTAGACCCATTTCTTCTCCAGTAGCCTTAATTAAGTAGGCCCAGCCCTCTCAAGAGCTCGTTGACGCTTTTGAAAAACTATTTTTTGAAAAAGTCCAAAAGGTTCAAAATTAAATTCAGGGAGAGTGAATGTTGACTAATGTCCAAGTTTATGAATTTATCTTCAAACGTTTTATGTGCACCTCAATTTAACATTTTTGCACTTTTATTGCTGGCACAGCTATTCAAAGTCCATTAGATCCCTTTCCAGGATCAGCTGTTTTTATCACTTTTCCTGTAAATCATTAGTAGCTCACTTGTGAGCTACAGATGGTTATTTTCTGTCCTCTGTTGAAAAAAGCTTCATTAGATTCGGCTCACCCAGTCAAATATCGACCTACATCACTCCTTCCTTTAGTGGCAAACGTACTGGGAAACATGGAATGTTTCAACACCAGAAGTATACAGAAAACAAAATCTACTAAATTCTAAATCCAGGTAGAATTTTTCCCAGATTAAGGAATAGGAGATGTGGCTATTTATGTATGCCCTGGAAGATCTTAGGAAAATCATCAGTGGTGGTAGTGTCAGATTTTATTAGATCTATCAGATGCCTCCACACCACTGAGCATCAGATCCAACTATGGCACCTCCAAGATTTTTATATCAATGGTTCTCCATGAGATTGGATCAAATCTTTTTATTCAGAGAGATCTCAATCAGTACGGATGGAAACATTCAAATTGCCTCCTTATCCTGTTCAGTGGGGTCTCCCAAGGGCACAGCTTCATCTTCTATTGTTTAATCTCTGCTCCGCCCCAGTTGAGATGCACATACTGTTGAACGTATTTACTGAAATGGATGCTTCACTAGTTAAACATACCCCAGACCATGCCCAAGTCTGTAGCTGGGTGAAAACCAATTGCGTAAAAGTTAAAAATGGAAATTCTTTTAACTGAAAGCACATGAGGGCATTGTGGCCAATCTGTGGCCATCTTCGATGGATCAGTGTTCTACATCAGTTTATGAACTGAGAAACCTAAGGATGATTGTGGATTCCCAGTTAACCATGAATCAGCAGATTCTTGCAGTGTCCAAAATCTGCTTTTGCCATCTGAGTGTGCATAGGTGAATAGGTACATATCATGTGTTAGACTTGGCCAACTCTGCCTTCACCCTCCTGTTTTCTTAAACTTTTTTTTGTTGGCTTTAAGGACTCTGTGCACCTTACCACTGCTAATCGGTGCTATAGTTCTAGGGACCATATTTTTAAAAAATTACGCACAACGGAACTAGCGCAGTTGTGCGTCAATATATTTACCACAAGCTAATGCCATTCCCTAGCGCCATCTGTGCGCCATATTTAAAAAATGATGCACAATGGTGTTAAGGAACGGTTACCAACCAAAATAAAAGATGCTAACCACTGCAACATGCCATAAGAACAAATGATGCTAATGCTGCAAAAGTGGTGCTTGACTGTTTTGTGGCACATTTTTTGACGCAAATTGGGTTAGCGCCATCTTTAACTGCAGTAGCATCCCAAAAAAATGCTTGAGCAAGAATTTTTTTTTTAGGAAGACAAGAAGGAGAATGCAGCCCAAGAGAGACCCAGCAGATCCCAGTCAGCCTTACCAGACAGGCAGGTGCAGAAAAGTCCCAGGAAAAGAAGAACAGGAAGCAGAAGTGTCGCTTTAGTGAGGAGAAGCATGACATTTGGAGAGGTGACGGCGCACCAACACCAGCTCTTCATCATGTCCAAATTGCCAATGGGTAGGAGAGAGGCCATATGGCAGGCAATAGTAAACAAAGTCAACAGCGTGGCAAAGGTGAGGAGGACTGTCACCAATTGCAAGAAGCGCTGGCACGATTGCAAGATCAGAACTAAGGAGAAACTGGCCAGGAACTGAAAGACAGCACTGCAGACTGGAGGTGGAAGTCCCGCACCACAGGAGGACCGGGAGGAGATGGTGGCAGCGGTCATCCTGGAGGAGCTGGTCACTGGAATTGCAGGACAGAATAGAGCAGACTACCAAGAACTACCACAAATTGTGGGGGGACTATCTGGAATCTCACAAATGGCAGATGGGGAGTCACATAGGACACACTCAATGCATGCTAAAGGGTCACATCGGGACAGATACGCCCTGAATCAAAATGGGCCATCGCCACCCAAGACACACTTGTACTGGCGCTCTGGTTGAGCAATGCACTCTGGCATTTGCACAACCTGGACATAAGCCACTTACTGTGGCTTTCCACTACCTTGTAAATATGCATCACGTTGTCTGGAAGGGGCTTTCAGTTAGTGTGGCTGTGGCTGTGCTACAACAACACCCATTGCATATTGTTTTTGCCCCAGATCCAACACATGTTCATCAAAGACTGTAACTGAAGTCAACACCACCCAAGGGTGGTGTCAGGATGGCGTAACAAGTCAAATGGATTCCTTCCTCCTTGTTTCATTGCCCTTCTCACATGTGCTGCATCCTACAGAACACATAGAAATGTCACCTTGTCATAATAGCTTGTTCATGTGCAGGAAGAGACACCTTCCTGCATACATACAATGTATCCCCTCAACACAGTCACCCATTCACTATGGTGCAAGGATGCCTGCATTGGTGCAGGGAGAACAAATCTGCATAGGTGCTGGGGAAACGCAGGGGTGTGCCATATTTCACTAAACATGCCGCATTCCTGCGTTTCAAAAGTGGTGCAGCGCCATGCAACCTATATTGCTGCTGCACTGAGCTGTGCCACTTGAGAAAAAGTCAGGGTCTACCTGTGCAACCTGTGGAACGCAAACTACACAGGGTGGACCAACAACAACTCCACACACCTCCATGCGCCATTTGGGAATGGACACAAACGTGACCTCATAAAACAAATGAGGCATGTCTGTGACCATCATATGTGCTGCTGTAAAAGTAGCTTCAGTCTCACTATGTAACAAGGTCCGTGTTTTGTGAATGGTTGGTGTTCTGCATAATGCAACATCTACAAGTGTACGAACTGGCACAAGTGGCATCAAAGTTGCATTACTGGTACAGTATCCACAGCCTGTAATGCAACTGTACCATCATACAAATAGTTGCCAATGTGGATCGAAGCTGCACATTCCCCTTGTGTCACATCAAAAAAGTCTCAACATGCATGCATTGATCCACATTCTACATCCTTATCACAACATATGCGTGTGGCAGATATGCTGTATGCAAGGAAGTGTCACAAATGTAGGAGAAGACAAACTAATGGGGCTGACAATCCCTAATGTTACGATTCTGTCATCCCATCTATGGGGGGTGCTGTACACAGACTATCTGCAGCCTGGGAATCACCATTAACACTCATCCAGAGTCCCTTTCTGACTCCTGTTTGCTTCCCTTTTTGATATGGTATGCTATTGAATACCTGCATTTGCTTCTAATGGCCTCATGTTCCATAATGCACTGCTTGGTAGTCAGTAAGACCTGGATTCTGCTATCCATTGTTTCCTATGGGAATAGTCATGCTATTCCTTTGTACTGGATTCTCTCCTCCAGGACTTGTGAAAGACTGGAACTGCACACACTTGTGGTCACTCTTGTGCAACCCAGCCATGTGACTCCACCCTGGGCTTGCTGCTGCCTGGAACTGCTTATAAGCTGCCATTTCTTGAAGCTCCCTGTCGTGCATTGGAGTTTGTTTCCTTTGTGTACCAGACCTCTTGTTGGCTGTGTTCCAGTCCTGTTCCTGCTTTCTTCAGTCAGAACCTTCTCTCTATTTCCCAGTCCTGTTCCTTCTTGCTTCAGCCAGAGCCTGCTCCCTGTTACCCAGTCCTGTTCCTGATTGCTTGAGCCAGAGCCTGCTCCTTGTTTTCCAGTCCTGTTCCTTTTTTGCTTCAGCCAGAGCCTGCTCCCTGTTTCCCAGTCCTGTTTCTGCTTTCTTCAGTCAGAGACTGCTCTCTGTTTCCCAGTGCTGTTCCTGCTTTCTTCAGTTAGAGCCTGCTCTCTGTTTTCCAGGCCTGTTCCTGCTTGTTTCAGCCAGAGCCTGCTCCCTGTATTCCAGTCATGTTCCTGCTTTGCTTCAGCCTGAGCCTGTTGCCTGTTCCTGCTTTGCCTCCTATTGTGTTTCTTCTGTTTCTATTTCCTCTTGGGTTATTGTGTCTGGTAAGTGTACTATCAGTCCTCATCTGTGTATAAGTGTTTTCCTTTGTACTAGGGTTTGCTTCTGGTTTCAAAGGGGCACTTCCTGCCCCATCCTTTGTCTAGTGTTGTATGTTGTCTTAAGTGCCTAACTGTGACAGTGTGCCATTGCTGTTTTCTAGGATTTGCCCCTGTCTCAGCTGGACCCAGAGAGGGCTTGTCTCGCGTTTGTAAGTACAATCCTTATTTATGCCCTAAAGGTCCGGAGACAGAATCACTTCTGCTGCCTCCTTTTTATGGGGCTTGTGGGGTGACTGTCTGTAAGAGTAATCTGCACAGAGGCATTGATGTTTCCTGTTGCTGTGGGAAATTCTGAGCCTTACCTGTGTACAACCCTAGTGGTAACCCCAGTGTAGTTGTCCATTACTGATCTGTTCCCTGTTTGTACACACTAAGGTTGCTCTGCCTTCACTATCCTGTTTCTGTGCCTTACTATAGTTGTTCATTCCTGGTGTATGCCTTTATCTGCTCTTCTGCTTCAGTACACTACCTCCATAGGGAGATATTCTGTGACCTCAACGGATGCCCCGCTCAGAGCCCTGACACAACTGCCCGGAACTGTGACAGAATGCACAAACCAAAAATTCCAAGCTCCTCAGGCAGTAAAGGAACACACAGACCTAACATGCTTTCCTATCATGTTAAGACACCCCTTTCTAAACCTATGCATCCACTGAAGACCTCTAAAGAAGACCTTAGTTTAAAGGATAGACTTATTAAAGAAAACCATAACTTGCAAGTTCAGTACTACACTGAGTGGATTGCTAATCAATCAATGATAAACTATTATGATATTTGTGGTTATGACTCCCAGTCCCTGTCTGTAGAAGAATTACAAGGATGTAATGAGTTTCTACAGTATATATTAACTAAAGCCAGGAAGAATGTTCCGAACAGTGGAAGTGCTTTTGCTACCTCCGCACAAGATACTCACTCTCAAGAAAAAACACCTACTTCCTTGCCTCGTGATAGTGTATCCCAAGTTCACTTGCAGGACTCTGCTATAACAAAGAACCCCAACACAGTCCAAGAAGCCACACTAGAGATTCCCTTGTTTTCTGATGCGTGCCTTAGACTGTCTAAGTCAGTTCTTCAGAATTCCAAGTGTAGTGCTGACTCTTATAAAGACCTGCAAGTCAGTCAGAGCTTTCAAGTCAGTAGTATAGACCCTGTATCTAAGGGATCAGTAAAGACTGTGGGATTCCTTAGCTTCACTCAAATGGCTTGTGCTCTTCCCAAACTACATGATAATACACCAGTGTTAGACTTTTCATCCTTGGCGTGCAGGATTGATAAGGGCTGGTGAGATCGCAATCCGCGCTGCTTTGTTTTCGGATCATCGTGCGGCTGTATTTCCGATGCAAGTACCGCTGGGCCTGTAAAAACAGTGCAAGGCCTGCCCGGACCCGAGAGTGCTGACAGGATCGATGCATCGCTTTCCTGCGGAGAGAAGAAATGACGCGCCTTGACCCGGCGAAAGGAGAAACAACACAAGGTCTCGCTCGTGAGTGGAATCAACACATCGCAAGCCCTTTTTGGTGCATACTCGCCCGTGCAGGGTTATTTTTGACGCACCAAAGGTACATTTTCATGCTAACAGCGTTAGTGTGTGTTTAAAACTACATGAAGACTTTTTTTGCTATTTAATTGATAACTTGACTTGTGTATTGTGGAATTTTGTCGTTTTGGTCTTATTTTGTTTAGATAAATATCTCCTATTTTTATAAACCTGTGTTGTGTCATTTTGTAGTGTTTTCATTAAGTTTCTTTGTGTGTTGGTACAAATACTTTACACTTAGCACTCTTAAGTGAAGCCTACTACTCAGGTCAAGCTACCAAGGGGGTAAGCAGGGGCTAGCTGAGGATGATTCTCTTTTACCCTGACTAGAGTGAGGGTCCTTGCTTGAACAGGGGTTAACCTGACTGCCAACCAGAGACCCCATTTCTAACATCGGTGATCAGCAGATGGGATTGGAGTTGTATTTGTACTTGACATACAGTAATTAAGTGTACACCACTGTTTTGAGTTCAGACCACTACTTGACCACATACTACTTGTCTTGTGATTTTTGATTTTCTCTTTGAGACTTCTTTTTTTGTTGTATTTCTCGCTGATCCCTTGACTGGCTTTTTTTTTAAACTTCATTTGGAACTTGTTTTTCTGCCTTTGGAACTTTGCACTTGTTTTTGAATCATCTTCATGCCTCAATCTGGAGATGCATCAGCTAGAGTTGCCTTTGACATAGAGAAAGTGGAGAGCTACACAGTAGCTCAGTTGAAGCAATTCTGCAAGGATTTGGCTTGTCCCATTAAGAGCTCATCCAAGAAGGAGGAGCTGCAAAAGGTGCGGAGGGCTTGGGTGACAGCCATAGAAGCTGAGTGGCACACAGAGGTTGAACAGGAAGGGGAGGAGGAAGTGCAAGTCACTCACAATGATGTAGTGGGTGGGCCTGGTCTGCCTAGGGAGAGAGCTTCTAAGGCAGGTAGCAGTGTGTCCTCCAAGGGTCTGACTCCTCAAGAGTTACAGGACAGACAGGCAGAGAGAGAGTACCAATTGGACCTGGAAAGGCTCAAGCCTAAGAGGGAGAGGGAAAGGGAGGGCAGGAGGATGGCCATTGAGGAAAGGAAGATACTGTTGGCTCAAGAGCTTAGCTTAAAGGAGTTAGATCATAGGAGCCAGTCCATTAGGGATGGTGTCAGCAATGGTACAGTGCAGCCTGAAAGAAGGGTACACATCCCAAAAGACCTAGTAAAGGATTATGAGAGGGGGAATGACATATACTTGTGGTTTAAAGGGTATGAGTCTGCTCTACACATGAATCTGGTCCCTGAAGCTTATGGGCGGGTCTGTTGAAGCACTTTGAGGTAGAGGGGAGGGATACACCGACAGCCTTAGGGAATGCTTAGAATTGCACCTACACTATCATGAAGGATGCCCTACTCACAAGATATGATCTCAACCCTGAGCAGTACAAGGATAACTTTATGTCCTACAAGAAGAAGGAATCCCAAACATGGTTGGAATGTGTTGATTCTTATTGCAGGTCACTGAATGGTTGGGTGAAGGGCAATAAGGTAACTACGTATGAGGGGCTTTACAATCTGATTGCTTGGGAGCACTTGTACAGTTTATGTTTTCTAGAGCTGCAACAGCACCTGATTGACAGCAAGCTGACTGATCCCAGGAAGCTTGCACAGGAAGCGGACCGCTGGGAGAGCACCAGGGTCCAAAAGAGGTATGGGGAGACCACGCCAAGGTTGGGCAGGGTCCCTCTCAGAAGAAAGGGGGGTAAGGGTAAACAGGGGGAGTTCTCTAAAGGGCCCCAAACTGATTCCCAGGGTAAGGATTCCCAACCCTCCAGTGAAAAGAAGCCATGGTTCTCCAAAGGGAAGCCAGTGGCAGGTGGTCCCCCACGGAAATGCTATGCATGTGACTAGGTGGGCCATGTAAGGGGGGACCTCAAATTCCCCAAAAGTACTCTGGCACCCACTGGTGCGTCGTCCCAGGGTTTGGCCAGTGTAGCGCTTGGGGAGGAGTTGGTTCCAAGTGGGTGGGAGCCAGCTGAGATGACCCTTGTCTCACTAGGGGACAGTGAGATGGTCCAGAGAACCCTTGTGCCTGAGAACACTAAGAAGTACAGGCAGTGGGTGACCATCAATGTACAGAGGGTGGAGGCTCTGAGACACACAGGAGCCAGTGTGACTACAGTGAGGAGTCACCTGGTGTCTGAAGAGCAGATAGATCCCTGAGTACTTCACCAAGTAGTTGCAGTGGACAACTCAGAGCGCCTGAGCAGAGTGGCACAGGTTCCATTTGTATAGGGGGTGGTCTCAGGTTCCTTGAAGGTAGCTGTGAGTCCAACCATGCCTGTTGATTGTTTGCTAGGCAATGACCTGGAGGATTCCCCTTGGAAGGAGGTGGAACATAGGTCTCACTTGGAGATGTTGGATCTGCCTGGGTTGGGTATGCGTATCCACCCGGTCAATGGCAGCCAGTCAGGATTGTCAAGAACACAGGGAGCGCGGGAAACTAGCCCCAGAAGTTCCCACAGTCCGGGAGGAGGCGGAGCCTGAGGGTGACGCCTTGGAACCTACACGGAAACAGGTGGCTGAACTGAGGGAGGTCCCTGAGCTGTCGCAGTGGCAGCAATAATGGGGACCCACCAGGGAGCCATTCTGTGAGGTGCAGAAAAATTACCCTACTCTTGAGGGACTGCAGCACCAGGCTGCAGCCCAGGCGGCTGGCAAGGAGCCTAGTACTCACCTGATCTATTGGGATGATGGCCTCCTGTATAGAGAGCCTAAGGTTCCTGAGTCTGGGTCAGCTCGTATGCTGGTGGTACCCCAGTGGTTAAGGGCCTTCCTGCTGGGGTTGGCTCATGATGTACCTTTGGCAGGGCATCTGTGGCAGGACAAGATCATTAAGAGGCTTGTGTCCCACTTCTATTGGCCCCAGATGGGCAAGCATTCTGCTGCACACTGTAGGTCTTGCCTAACTTGCCAAGCAAGTGGCAAGAGTAGGGGGAAATGTAAGGCTCCCCTCCAACCTTTACCTGTGGTTAGTACTCCCTTTGAGAAGGTAGGTATTGACATTGTGGGGCCTCTGGACCCCAAGACAGCCTTGGGCAACAGGTTCATCCTGGTTTTGGTAGACCATGCCACCCGGTACGCAGAAGCCATTCCTCTGAGGTCAGTCACTTCCCCTGTGGTGGGTCGTGCACTGATGAGTTTTTTTATCCGCATGGGGTTCCCCATGGAAGTGGTATCTGATAGGGGTACCAATTTCATATCCACATATACGAAGTGTCTGTGGAAAGTGTGTGGGGTGACCTAAAAGTTCACCACACCTTACCACCCCCAAAGTAATGGTCTGGTTGAGAGATTCAACCACACCTTGAAAGGCATGATCATGGACCTGTCAGAGCCCTTGAGGTGGAAGTGGGACGTCCTCTTGCCATGACTTCTGTTCACCTACAGGGATGTGCCTCAAACGGGACTTGGGTTTAGTCCCTTTGAGCTGACACATGGCCACCCTGTGAGGGGACCTTTGAGACTGGTGAAGGAGGCTTTGGAGAAAGCTCCTAGTAAACCCCCTCAGGATGTATTTAGCTACTTTGAGGCTTTGAGAAACCAGACTGCCCGCTTCAGGAGTCTCGCCCAGGAGAACCTAGAAACAATCCAGGAGGACATGAAACACTGTTATGACCAGAATGCCACTTTGCACTTGTTTTTGAATCTTCATCATGCCTCAATCTGGAGATGTATCAGCTAGAGTTGCCTTTGACATAGAGTAAGTGGAGAGCTACACAGTAGCTCAGTTGAAGCAATTCTGCAAGGATTTGACTTGTCCCATTAAGAGCTCATCCAAGACTCCTACTCTGCCCTGCGGGGCCCATCCAGTTCCTGGGACCCTGAAAGGAGAAGCTGGCAGCTTAAGAGGAAGAAGTCCACGCACAGAATGCCGTGCAGGGAAACGATCGACGCAACTCCGATCTGCGGCTGAAAAATCACTGCGCCGTCTGCTTTGCGGCAGAAAATCGACGCCTGCCTGCAATGGGACCGGAAGATCAACACACAGAGCTGGGGAAACGATGTGCAGCATCGCTGATGGAGGCTGGTGAGATCGTAACCCATGCTGCGTGATTTTCAGATCATTGTGCGGCTGGAGTTCTGACACAAGTACCGCTGGGCATGTAAAAGGAACGCAAGGCATGCCCGGACCCGAGAGTGCTGACTGGATCGACGCATCCCTCTCCTGCGGAGAGAAGAAACGACACACCCCGAGCCGACAAAAGGAGAAACAACACAAGGTCTCGCTCGTGAGTGGAATCAATGCATCGCAAGCCCTTTTTGATGCACACTCGCCCGTGCGGGGTTATTTTTGATGCACCAAAGGTGCATTTTCACGCTAACAGCGTTAATGTGTGTTTAAAACTACATGAAGACTCTTTCTGCTTTTAAATTGATAACTTGACTTGTGTTTTGTGGATTTTTTTCATTTTGGTCTTGTTTTGTTTAGATAAATATTTCCTATTTTTCTAAACCTGTGTTGTGTCATTTTGTAGTGTTTTCTTTAATTTACTGTGTGTGTTGGTACAAATACTTTACACCTAGAACTCTGAAGTTAAGCCTACTGCTTGTGCCAAGCCACCAAGGTGGTAAGCAGGGGTTAGCTGAGGGTGATTCTCTTTTATCCCGACAAGAGTGAGGGTCCTTGCTTGGACAGGGGGTAACCTGACTGCCAACCGAAGACCCCATTTCTAACAACCAGTCTCAACACCCAAAAGCTCTGCTAAACCCTTTTCTGTCTTGTGTAGGTTTGGAAACAATATGGAAACACACACAATAAAGGAGCATTTTTGGTAGATTAAAAGGCAGATATCAGACTTTTATGATGAATATGTTCTGACAAACTCAAGGAATCTTGCACGTGGGCACGTGGGCTCTTTTCATCTACATATATTTCACTGTTGCCAGAACCAGACATTCTGTTTATCTGTAGGTTAGAAGCAGTAACAAAGCAGCTGATGGAAGCCACTGCAAGGCAATTTGAACATTTGAACCCCGACATCACCTTTCAGAAGACATTGATAGGAGTCCAGCGGGAGCTGGTCAAGCAGGTGTGGGTGGGCATGGAGACCATGGCAGGCAGCCTAGAGAGAGTGCAGAGGTGCCTCAGTCCAAAAAAGGACAACTCAGTTGCCACAAGAGGCACCCACTCACTGCTACGTGGACTCCAGCAGTCCCTGGCCGACATTGTTGCTATCATGCGGCAGAGACTTCAACAATTGCCCTCCCAAAGTGGCAGCAGCACGATAGACAATGGGCTGGGGGCTATCAAGCATACCCTGTAATCCATACTGCGGGAAGTGGCCTCCCTCAGGGAAAACATGGCTGCCTACCACCATGATGTTGCTGCGGTGTTGAGAAATCAACAGTTCCTCCTTGCTGCAGCGATGCCTTTTGTGTTCCCACAAATGGCAGCTGCCGGGATCTTTGACTCCACATCTCTATCCCCTGATGTGTTTATGGCCCCCTCAACCTCAACAACAGCATGACACATGGCACAGGAGGCACCACATACATCAGAGGAGGACGATGTGGAAGGAACAACATTCACACAGAAAATAACCCAGTAGCACTAGTCTGTGGAGTATCTCCTTAGTTCTGTGCTTAAGATCATGCCAGTGTTGTGACAGCTGGCAATGTGCCATCTTCACTCAACCACTTTTGACTTGTCTGCTACGTCCCTTTATTGCTCAATTCATACCTGTTGCCAATTTGGACACCTCCTAACAAATGTACACTTCTAACCATGTCTCATGGCATGTCCCTCACCCTTGGATTCTGAATGTACAACAAATGGCTCAGGATCTCTCATGGGGGCTGTGGACTTGACATTGTATAGCATTGGAAAGTACACTTGCACCTGTAAATAAATCAACTTGTTCACATGTAACATGCCAATGTTTACGGTGATACATAAACTCAGCTAAATGTATGCATTGTGTGAAGCTATGCCAATGAGAACATAACCTAATTACATGTGTGCATTACTGTCAGACACAAAGCCAAACACTAGAATTCTAAAATGAAAAAGGTGAATCATGGTCTTGTGGGTTATAACCAACCTACAGAGCCTTAAATACATGCATTGAACAGATATCCATGTAAATTGCCATATGGCATGTATGGGTCAGAACCAAGGGCCAGATGTAGGAAGCAGTTTTGCCCATTCTGTGTCTATGGGAAAATGTGTTCGTACATATGGCCCCAAGTTTCTGGAAATTTACCCAGATGAGAACTCCAGTGCAACTAATATGTGTGGTTCAGAAGAGGCAAATTTCATCAGTGATGGGCTGTCAGTGTGCCAGGATACAGACCCTAAAATGGCTGATGTCATATGTGCCACACTTTCCACCAATAATTCTGACAGACTCAAGCAATGACAGTTGAAGTTCCATGCTTACCTGTTAAAGATTCTGTATACATACACAATGTGAATGACTGGAACTGTGGATGACAAATGTTTTGAGTAGCTGATGTCATTTAGCAGCCAATCTGACAGCTCCTTGGTCATAGGGGATGCACATGGTCATCCATGGAAATAAAGGCAGGAAGCATACCCTAAGGCATTCCTCCTACTTGGCCAGTGCATCAATGAGAACACCCAGACACTCAATCAACATGGAGAGATTATTGTCTAATACTAACAGGATTTATTCAAACATATTAAGAAAATCATATCAAAACCTAACCTACACACTACCCTACACTAAACTAACCTAAACTAACTTTTCTTAAATTAACCCTACAGTTATCTATTCTGTTCTAAGCTTATCTTACACATGTAACGCCACACTCTAAACATTGTCCGCCCACCCCCTTTAAGAGACAAGATACGAGAAGGCACACATGTACTAACTTAACCTATATCCTAAACAAAACATTTTTTTTTTTTAATTCTTTTCCTAGATTTTTTTTTGTATAAACATAGAAATCCCACATAACCCCCACCCAACCCCACCAAAATAGAAAATGTATTACAAGCCACCCACAACTGTACTTACACTAACCTACATTTAACCTACACTATTTAACTAATCTAACACTACCCACCTAAAACCTACTAAAAAAGTTAACGTTAGTAAAAGGGAGAAGGGAAGGAACTGGGAGGCTGTGGCACAAATAGCTCACATCTTTTTAAGTTTCTTTTTGTAGTACTTAAGCAATTTGTAGTTCCTAGCATTGTCTTTTTCTAATTTATGCAATCTTGCCATCATGGCTGCCGTGTCCTGTTTCATGCTGGCCTCAAATGTTGAGGTTGTAGCTGGAGCAGGTGACTATTGGGATGCCTGACTGTGGATAGGTGCAGGAGATGTGGAGGGAGTAGGACCAGCAGAGGCCCCCCTGACCGAAAAATCTTTCACTGATGTGGCCTGCACAGTTGTGGGCTGTAGTGGAGGTCCCCCATGCTAAGCCCCAGTCGATTTCTCTCTCCTATATTTCTTGGCCATCCTTTGGTACCCGGCCTGTACCTCTATGATGTGTCTGTATCTGCTAGCCCTCTTCTCAAAAGCATGTTTCACGGATGGGGTCATATTGGCAGGTGAAACATGAGGAGAACATGGCATTAAATACAGCATTGGGTGGAGGTAGAACAAACATGCTATGTACACAGCACCCACATATGATACATGCTCTCCACCACATATCCCACATCACTGACAAACTGCAAATCTATACTAACGTCCCACCAGTCATCTACGGTATCATGTACGTGTCACTGGGGTAACGGCTAGCCATTGTTGACCATCAGGGCCCATAGGCAAGTGGACTACTGCATCCTTGCGCAACATTTGCGTCATCAAACTAGTGAGGATCACGTGGCCCAACAAGTCCCAAATCCCTGTGCCATTGTCAAAAAGTGGCACAATCTATGCAATCCACCACTTTGACAACCCTGGTGCTAGATCAAGCCTTGGCCAGGCATCATGGATGCAAGGTGGGGGTCATATGATAGGGCGACAGGAAACTTCCCACTGGCAATTCGAAGGTTTGGCAAAGCATCATTCATGTGTCCTTGGGTTAACACCTGCTTAGAGCGTATCAAGGGGGCAAACAATTGCTAACAATGGGCCCCCGTGAACAGTTCAGACTTAGGCCCTCATTATAACATTGGTGGTATATACCGCCTACCGCCGTGGCGACGGCCACCAAAAGACTGTCACCGCAGCTACCAGTCGTCAGCCGTATTATGACCACAAACGGATTTCCGCCAGAAGGATAGCAAAAATCCGGCTGTGGCCTTGCCGGTGGATGGCGGTAAGGTGGCGCTGCTGCCAGCAGCAGCGCCACGTCAGTAGACCGCTGCAGACCGTATCAGGACCCATGATATGGCCTGGCAGTGTTCTGCTGGCGGAATGTCCCGTCTCCTGCTGGAGGACCCCCTCACAAAAGGTAAGTCGGGTGCTCCGACAGGGGAGGGGGGTGTTGTGTGTGTGTATGGGTGTGTGTGTGCATGTCTGTGCGTTTGTGAATGCGGGTGTGTGTTGCATGTTGTATGGTTGTGTGAGTACGTATATGTTGTGTTGTGTGAATGCGTGTGTGTTTGTATGTATGTAAGTGTGTGTAGATGTGTGTGAATGGATGTCTACATGTGTGGTTAAATGTACGTGTGTGAATGAAAGTGCATGAGTAAAGGGGTCTGGAGAGGGAGGGTGTTTGGGCTGAAACGAGGGGAGGGGGAGAAGGGCAGGGAAGACCCCTATAAGTGACAGGGAAGGGATTGCCTGCCACTGATAGTGCCTACCGCTATGGTTTTTGTGATGGTAAGTAAGCCACGAAAACCCTGGCGGTAGCGGGGTCATAATCCCTCGGGCGGGCTGGTGACGGCCACCTGGCTGGAGACATAATTCCCCAGCCCGGCGGTCATTACCACCGTGGCGGATGGCGTGGTACATTTGCAGTTTGGCTTGAGCCGAACCGCTAATGTCTCAATATGGAGAAAAGTACCGCCAGCCTGTTGGCAGTACTTTTCTCAGTTTTACAGTCATTGGCCGGGGTCATAATGACCCCCAGAGTGTCCATATAGCTTGCCTATAGCCTGAACAGTACATCTTTGTTGTCTACAGAGTTTGGCCCTCATTATGAACACGGCGTTCCAAACCGCACCGCCGGCGGTGGTGGTAAAAACCACCAACAGAGGAGAGGTCTGGACCTCTAAATAAAGAACCAACTGAAACACAGGCATCCTGAAAATCACCCACCGCCAGTAGAGGAGTGCCGTCGACAACTGCAGAGTCTGCCCACAGGCCGACGGAAAGGCCCAACCCGCCCATCAAATAATGAACCACTAGACCGCCTTCAGTTCCGGGGCAGGAACCACCGCCATGCAAAGCCAGGCGGAAACGAACCAAATATAAGGAAACACTCACCGGAGGCCCACACAACGCGCCGAAGCAGACATGGATAGAGAGCTGCAGATCATGCCAGCCCTGCTCCTTGCCATATACCTCCACGACTGAGACCGCCGACGAAGACGACAATGGTAAGTTCCAAAACCTACGAAACAAAGGAAGAAAGGGCACAGTTACATACCCACCCACTCCACCCACCCTGCAACACTCCCACAACCCTTCACAGCAGCACAACCCATACACTCCACAGCAAGAGGTACTTACCCGACACAAGGCAAATACAACCTGACCATAGTACATACAAATGCCCCACACCCCCAAACAGTGAAACAAGAGACCAGGGTTCAAGAGTGTGCCGCCAAAACACAGGCCACACATAAATATTTAGTTCAGCTGACAGAGCTAACTATTCACAACAAGGCCAATGGCCAATCCATAGTGCCAGACGTGTTTGGTCTGCAATGGCCCCAACCTGACTCCCAAAAGTGCACAGTACTCCACCTAATGGGGCAACAATGGGGCATCCAGGCACCTCAGGAAACAGTGGCAGGGTGTGGTGGGGGTAGGGATTTGAGACAGGGGTGGGGCTTGGACTTGCACTTGGAAGGTGGAGGGGGTTTGGGTTTGGAAGGTGGGGATGTGTGCTTCGACCGGGTGGAGCCAGATGGAATTGGCTCTGCACGGGGCTTCTTCCTCTCTGGGGAAGGGCCACAGGAATGTGAAGGGCAGACAGGGGCGGGCTGTGAAGTGGAAGGAGTGGAAAGGGCAAGAAGGTGCGCACACTTAGGGACAAGATGGGGTGGGCCAGTGGGTTGGAAGAGGTCGGCACGGGTGAGGAAACATTGTTTTAGAGCAATTGGGTTGGGCCTGGAGGAGGGTGTGGGAATGGAGGAAGAGGGTGTGGACGTGAGTGATGTAGGGATGCGTGTTGTGTGTGCAGGTGACTGGACAGTATGTTGAGGTGTGGTGGATGTGTGATGGATGGGTGGACACAGTGGGAGAACACAGGCTGCCAGTGTGGATGTATATTGTGTGGGTGTCTGCAACTGTGGTGAGTGTGCTGTATCTGTCAACTACAGTAGTTGTGGTGAGTGCAGGTGTGGTGTCTGGGGTGCATGTATGGATGTCTGCTATTGTGGTGATGGCAGGAATAGGCTCAGCAACAGTGATTGAAGTTTCAGTGCTTTCGGGTGTGCATGTAGAGGGGACAGGCAGGGAGGCGGAAGAGGTGGGCACACTAGGGGAAGTGGATGTTGCTGTGTGTGCATGTGTATGTTGGCTGTGTGAATGCTTGTGGTGGGAGGTGTGGTGCTTGTGTTTAGAAGTGTGCTTTTTGTGTGTTGAGATGCTTGACTGCATGTCTGATTGTGTGCTTTGGATGGGTGAGGCGAGCGGGGTGCTGGAAGGGGTAGAGGAGGTTAGAGGGAGGATGGAATGACCAGGGAAACTGGCTGCCGTCAAAGAGGAGGCCAGAGCCTGAAAAGGTCTCTGTAGGCCAGACACAGCACCATTAATGCCATCTAGATAGGCATTTGTCTGCTGCATCTCTGATGCTAGCCCCCGGATGGCATTGACGATGGTTGTCTGCCCCACAGAGATGGTTCTCAGGAGGTCAATAGCCTCCTCTGTGAGGGCACCAGGGCTGACTGGGGCAGGGGAGGAGGTGCCTAGGGCGAAGGAGACACCCACCCTTCTGGTTGAGTGGGCACGGGCAACTCGGTGGGGAGCAAAAGGGAGGGCGGTGATGGCATGGGGGTGGCAGAAGATGATACTGTAGGGGGGTGCCCACTAGGGAGCCCCCATCGGAGGAGGTATCGGAGTCACTATCTCCAGTGGTAGTTGCCTCCCCCGTGGGACTCCCCTCGCCCTCCAACCCACTGGTCCTCTTGGCATCGGATGACTCTGTCTCCGAGGATCCGTGGGCCGCTGCATCGCCACTTGCCGGTGCCTCAGCTCCCTCGCCAGATGATGCTGATGTACGCAGACAACACAAGAGAACAGAAATGGGGAGACAAAACAGGAGAGACACTTGTAAATAGCTGAAAGGAGTGAACATAGTGGCCAGATATACACCCACCCAGAAGACCCCCCCCAACAGGCAGCCCCTTCCACTATGCCCATGGCCATGCCCCTGACTAGTGACCAGAACCCTGCTCTACACCCATCCCCTGAACTACCTAAGGACCCGAAGTGTAGGAGACCTGAACAAAATACCCCTACATCCTACGGGGGTCATCATGTAGATGGACTTCAGTCAGAGTCCCTGCAACTAAGCAGCTTAAACCCTAATGCACACACAGACATCCATCAAGGGTTAAGATTGTGACATGAGTACTCACCCCGTTGTGACTGCTGTGCAGCCTTCAAGTGCCCAGCCAGGATGCGTAGCATGAGGGGAGTCAGTGCCCGATGGGCACCCCTTCCACGTTGTGAGGACTTCCCCAGCTGGGCCTCACAGATTTTTCACACCCTGCGCCGCAGGTCCTCCCACCTCTTCCTGCAGTGGGTGTTCCGCTGGTTGTAGACCCCCAGGGTCCGCACCTCCTTGGCGATGGCATGCCAAAGTGCCGTTTTCTGGTGGGTGCTGACCTAAAAGGGAGACACAGAAATGTAGCACAGAGGTCAATCACTTGGAAAATATGTACAGCTGGCTATACGTCCACTATACTGACAGACTTACAGGACATACGCACGCAGCATGGCATGAACCGTGGCTCATGCAGGCTCAGAGGTGCACTCAGAGGTGCACACATATGTACTTACAACACCACCCATCACACCCAAACAGTGGCCCCAAGACCCCGACTCACCTGTACCTCTGGCCGTCCGTAGAGCTTGGCGTACAGTGGCAGGACCCGTCCACTAGCCTCTCCAATTCCTCCTGGGTGAAGGCCCTTTCCCCTGAAAAACGAGCCACTTCCATGACCAGAGGCAGGACACAGAAGTACGCTCAGTGGAGCACCTGCTCGCACTAGATCAGGGAGTCAAGCGAAGTTGGGGTGACGAATTTGCGTACTTACCGCAGCTGTGTGCACCGTCACCACAGGCGGCGATCATGATATGCCAGAATGCCCCATAGGCATCCATGTTAACCAATGACGGTGCGAGCAGCGTTAAACACCGCCTTACGCTGTTATGTTAACCGCTAGCGGTGTAAGGTCACTTCCTCAAAGACAGTTCAGGATTACAGGGGGCTGACATTTTGGCCTTAACTACGCATTAATAAAAATGATATCTGCACAATGCAGGCCCTATTGTTCACCTAACACACCTATGCATGTGACCATTAACAATACCACGCATAACAAAGCCTGTTCACTCATTAAGGTCTAGATGAAATTCTGTCAAGAACATTTTACTTTTGAGTCCCTACAATCAAGTCAGCAGTGCACAATTAATGAAAATGTGTGCCTATGTATGTGTGTTCCTCACACGTGTTTCAAATTCCTCCTAGGTACCGACCCTTGTGGTGAGGAAGGGCCCCATCGGTGTACAGACCACTTGTTGATTTGTGGACCATGGTGAAGCGTCATATTATAATCAATTACAGACCCGTGCAACTATTCTCGAACTTTGTGCATTACTGGTTCCTGCACTAACTCCGGCAAATCGTAATCAGCATGCTATCCCTACTGAAGTTCAGGTGCTCTCTGCACTCCATTTCCTGGCCACGGGCTCATTTCAAGTGACAGTGGGCATGGGTGCAGGATTTACACAGCCAATGTTCAGCATGATCCTGACAAGATTTCTAAATGCATGTGTATGACACTTGCAATCCTATGTGAGGTTTACCCAAAGTACTGACCTCCCTGCCATCAAATCTGACTTCTATGCGTTTGCATATGGCACCCACATACCTATAATACCCCCAAGAGACAGTGAACAGGTGTACAGCAACAGAAAGAACTTTCACTCCATGAACATCCAATTGGTATGTACTGCAGACCAGTACATCTCACATGTGAATGCCATGTTCCCCGGTTCAGTTGCAGAGAGGAATTACAATGAGGCCCATGGACGTACTAGGTGGGTGATAGAGCACACAATAGGTCTCCTGAAGGCTAGTATTCGTTGTCTACATATCTCTGGGGGTTCCCTGGTCTATGGGCCTGAAAAGGTGTGTAGAATAGTGGTGGTTGCTGCATGCTGCACAATGTGGCAGTGAGAAATTCTATCTCCCTCTTGGATGTGGATGGTGGTGTAAATCCTGACCAGCTTCCTCAGAGAGGGGAGGAGAGTGATGGTGATGATGAGGAAGGGGAAGATGTCAGTTCCAGGACCCAACTGATACAACTCTACTTCCAGTAACTATGTGGGACTAAGGGCTGACATTGGTGTTTGTGACACATACTGTCAGTGTGCTTTGTCATCTAGGGGGGGTTTGAATCTACTATTTGCAACTAGGTCAAGGTCTGCATGGTACCAAATACTATTTAGTGTTTTTTTTTTTTTTACATTTAGGCACACAGGTGTACTTTCATGCTACGCATTACCAATAAAGTAGTTATCAGCCAGTTGCATCCATACTTCACTTTGTTCACACATTGTGACAGGGAACAGTGTTACAGGTGTGATATGTGTTTCATTTGTGGCAGGGATTGAATAGGGCAATTTACAGTGATGGCAGTTGGTCATGGTGATTGTCCTCAATGTCAACATGGTGGCAGCCTTGTTGTTAGTCTTGATGGGTCCATCAATGCTTACATGAGTTCTTATTGGTTGTTAGCACTGTTTGGTCGTTGATTGTGTGGGATGGTTGGTGGGCAGATTGTTGCAGAGTTACTTCTTGGAGGGGGCCTTGTTTTTGCCAGGGGTTCTAGTCCCATATCTTGGCCTGAGGGTCCGTTTGGGTGCCTGCTGTTGACCTAGAGGGGATGACATGGTTGTTCCTTATGTTTCCTCTGAGGGTAGTTTGTGGAATGTTGCTGCTGATGCTGTCATTGTCCGGTCTGTCTCCTGTGCTGTAGTGGGGGCCTCCTGTCCTTTGTGGGTCTCAGACTGGGTTTGTACCAGCTGCAGCAGTGATCCTGCTATGCTGGCTATTGTGGGCGTGTGCTGTTTCCACTGCTCCATGGCCTCTTGGTGGTGTTCCTGCTGCATCCTCTGACTATGCTACAGGGTGGATACTATCTGGGCCAATCTGTCATGGGTATGCTGGTAGGACTCCAGCACCTCAGAGATCATCTCCTGGGCTGCAGCATCCATCCTGTGGCCTCCCCCCTGGGCCACTGAGGCCCTACCACTGGGCCTAGCCCCCTGTGCCTGTCTCCCCTGCACAGGCCTGGCAGTACCACTTGTACTGGGGCCATCATCTTCCTGTCTGTTGGTAGGGGGTGACTGTGGCCTCTGTAGCTGTGTTTCACCAGTCTGGGGTGGGGACGGTTGCCTTGGGCTGATGTTCTTGCCTGGGTGGTAGGGGTGTCAGTGGTCTCCTGGGTGGGGCTGCTGGATGGTAACAGTCCAGGACTGTGTGAGGGGCCATCCTGCTCATAAGTGTCCAGGGATCCATCCCCAGTGTCCTGTGAGTTGCCTCTGTCTCCCTGGGGGGCACTGCCTCTCCTTATCCTGTTCGTCTGGGTGGCATGGGTGGTGGTGCCTATTGGGGGAAATGGACATGTCTGTTACAAATGCATGATCGGATGGGGTGCACAGGGCTGGGCTGTTTTGTGCAGGTGTTACTTTTTGGGGCCATGCAGGGTGCATTTGTGAGGCTTGCACTGCATTTTGCTTAGAATGTGGAGTTGCATTGTGGGTGGTGTAGTGCCATTATGAATCCTTGCAGGGGTAGGTGGCTGTGCACAGGGGGAGGGATGTGGGCCTGTTAATGGGTTTGTGGGCATGCAGGGGGAGTGGATTCAGTGCCTGTGGGCTGGGTGGGGCAGTGGTCCTGGTGTCTGTTAGTGGGGTGGGGTGGTGCATGCAGTCCCGGTGTGATGTATATGGGGTACATGTAAACGACTTACCCAAGTCCATTCCTCCAGTGAGTCCAGTGAGTCCCTCAGGGTCCAGGATGGCCAGTACCTTTTCCTCCCAGTCAGTGTAGTCGGGTGGTGTTGGTGGAGGTCCTCCCTCAGTCTTCTGGACTGCAATGTGGTGCCTAGATGCCATGGCCCTGACCTTCCCCCACAGGTCGTTCCATTTCTTGCAGATGTCATCCCTGGTGCGTGGATGGTGTCCCACTCCATTGACCCTGTTGACATTGGTCTGCTATAGCTCCATCTTCTTGGCGATGGGTGTGTGCTGCACCTGAGCCCCGAATAGTTGTGGCTCCACCTTCAGTATCTCGTCCACCATGGTCCTTAGCTCTCTTTCTGTGAAGCGTGGATGTTTGGGGGGTGACATGGTGAATGTGGTGAATGGTGTTGGGGTGGAATCACGGTGGGTGTGCTCGGCGGTGGAAGGGTGGAAGGTCCAGCATTTCCGCCGACAGGGTCCTGGCGGTGACTGGTGGACTGGTGATTTTTGGCAGGTTTGGGATTTTAGTTCATTATATGGCGAGTTTCTATTCACCCCAACAGTGGTCTTCTGTTCACCGCTGCCACGGCGGTCAGCGGTGTTTACCGCCGTGTTCATAATGACCGCCTTTGTACCTATTGCCCCCTACCTGTGCTATGGTGTGTAAATTGTGTAATGCGGCACACACATGGTGGCTGTATGGGTGCCCTAAGGGGAACAGTAAGATTGGCACTGCACTGGGTGCATTTACAGTATTACTACTTATTACATTAAGGGCCAGATGCAGGAAACACTTTGCGATTGCATATGCAATACTGGGGATGGTCGCATTGGAAACACGCATTTGCGAGTCGCAAACTGCAGATTTAGCCGTTTGCGACTCGCAAATACGTGTTTCCAATGCAGAAATGCATTTTGCGAGTCCGGACCGACTCGCAAAATGCATTTCAGAATCGCAAATAGGAAGGGGTGTCCCCTTCCTATTTGCGATTCGTAGTGGTATGCAATACCATTTGCGACCGCATATGCGGTCGCAAATGGTGTCGCAGTTACCATCCACTTGAAGTGGATGGTAACTCACTCGCAAATTGGAAGGGGTCCCCATGGGACCCCTTCCCCTTTGTGAATGGACCCAAAACAATTTTTTCAGGGCAGGTAGTGGTCCTAGGGACCACTACCTACCCTGAAAAAATACCGAAACTAAAGGTTTCAGGTTTTTTTTTAAGTGCAGCTCGTTTTCCTTTAAGGAAAATGGGCTACACTTAAAAAAAAAAAAACTGCTTTATTTAAAAGCAGTCACGAACATGGAGGTCTGCTGACTACAGCAGGCCTCCATGTTTGCGAGTGCCTATAGTCGGTATGGGGCCGCAATTTGCGACCCACCTCATTAATATTAATGAGGTGGGTCTCTGCGACCCTATACCGACTCGCAGACGGTGTCTGAGACACCGTTCTGAATTGCAAATTGCTACTTGCAATTTGCGAGTCGGAAGGGCTCGCAAATTGCAAGTCGCAATTTGCAATTTTCCTACATCTGGCCCTAAATGTGCACATGCATGTCAGACATCTCCTAAGTAACAGGTACACACTCAGCATTCACATTCTATGAACATGTGATGTGACCAAGATCACTCACAAATATCATGATGGGTAGACCATGTTAATAATTCCGCACACATCTAGCTTGCTACAATCTGTAGACATGTCCCACATCCATCTGGAGCTGAGTTGTATTCTCATTGTGTACTCAAATGACTGTTGGCCATCACAATAAGGCTCCTTGCACGACCGCTGCCTCACTTAAAATCTGAAAAGTAGTGAGGCATCAGTGGTGCAAGTGTCTCCTACATAAGCTCCCTAGAGACCTCAACACATGTACATCATCTGTACAGTTTCCTGAGTAACTGAAAGCTACATTTGGCATATAGTGCTGTAAAAAGAGTTGTGGCAAATATGTTGGCAACAGGCATGCTAATCAGGTAAACAGCAGCTCAGACACATATCATGAGTGACATCAATGATTTCCTTTGCCTAACACCCACAGTTTCTATAGAAGCACACATTGACACTCATGCAACAATCATCTCATTCTTCATCCTCAACATAGAATCAGACATGGTCATCTCATCGGTCACACAATACATTTCATCATTGCATTACACACATCAGACCCTCTCACACAAAACCCTGGAATGCCACATGTGATGCACAAGGTGACACTGGCTGCATCAGGGTCTTAAAATCGGGACACTTCTCCATTGGTGTAGGGTGGAGGCCCATCTGCAATACATGACAAGAAAACATATCTCAGTGATTTTGGGACATTTCTGTGCATGGACAACAGTTTCACATTCAACTGAGTAGGCAACTCAACTTATTGGTAGGTCAGAACAACTGCCAAGCATTGATAATCTGTCTGTGAGATAAAAGGCCAGATAATGGAGGCCCTGGCACCACCAAAGCATCATTTTCCCTGACCCTCCTGTGGTGCATTTCACTGCACCATTTGTACATGGATTTGTAATGCAGCTGTTTTGTTGTGTTACACATCCATGCCTATATGGAGCAGCATGGCATAGTATTCTGCATCAGAGGGGCATGTAATGGTTGTAGCAGTGGACCGTCCCATTGTATCACTCATTGCTTTTGACCCTGCCCCAGATGTTGAAGACACCTTACTCATTATCAGTGCCAAAAGACTGACAACTGCCTAGAGGTGGTGTGAGCATAGCAAAGTGTTCGGAAATGCATTGATACTTCCTTGTTACTTGTTTCTAATATGTGTGCCCCATTTGAAGGCACACACACTAGACCTAAAATTTCCTTATGTTCACGTAGTTGTCCCTTCCTACACAGCCGTTGTCGCCATAGTAGACCATTTATATCCAGGAAGGGATACCAACCTCGCATATACACTCCCCTCAACACAGACACACTTGCACTGTAGTCCAGGTATGCCTGCATTGGTGCAGGCTTCTGAGTAATGTGCTATTGCTGGCCCAGATGCAGGACTCTGGTACAAATTCAGCACATGTGTGTTGGATAATAGAAACATTATGGAGTGTATGTGATACACACTGTACACAGAGAGGAAGGTGCAAGTAGTATGGACTTGGTGCATAGTTAAGCACCCTTAAATGCCATTGGCCAAGGACACAAAAGGGCAGGTTTTAGGAAAGTGGTAGTGCATCTAGTCCATCGCAGCTGTCCTTGCACCCCTTAGCGCCTCCTTTTCCCCCACCATTTGTGCGCCATATAAAATATACAGCGCACCATGCCGCAGGGTAAGGGACAATCGAGTCATTTTATTTAGAAGCAAATGATGTACTCAGCAGGAGTAGCATGACCATTTTGGCTCAACTCCCGCAGAATACATAGGGGCCCATCATTTATAATGGTATGCCACCTTTTAACACCTGCTCTGAGCAGGTATTCAAAGTGAGGGACTAAATGGTGCAAGGATATAGTAAAGAATTCCCTGCTCTATTTATTTTGCCCCCCTTACAGGGGTATGTCCCCTCCCATACATTATGCCTGGAGAAGCCATCATGTTAGGCAAGGCTTCACAAAGTGGTGATATGCATGCATAGATAAACCCCCTTAAAGCCGTTGGCCAAAGACACAAAAGGGGCAGGTTTTAGGAAAGTGCTGCTGCAACTAGTCCATCGCAGCTGTCCTTGCAGCCCTTAGCGCCCCCCTTTCCCCTGCCATTTGTGCGCTGTATAAAATATACAGCGCACCATGGCCCAGGTTAGGGGACAATTGTGTAATTTTATTTAGAAGCAAATGATGTACTCAGCAGGAGGAACATAACATTTTTGGCTCAACTCCTGCAGAATACATAGGGGCCCATCATATATAATGGTATGCCCCCCTTTTAACACCTGCTATGAGCACGTGTTCAAAGTGCGGGAAAAAATGGCCCAAGGATATAGTAAAGAATTCCCTGCACCATTTATTTTGCCCCCCTTACAGGGGTAGGCCCCCTTCCATACATTATGCATGGAGAAGTCATCATGCTGTGCAAAGCTTCACAAAGTGGCACTATGCATGCCTTGCACTGCTTTGTTGATGTGGCACTGGGAAAATGCCATTAAGCACTGCCTTAGCGTCAATTATGACTTTCACAATGGCAGCATTAAGGTGGCACTAGGGGGTCCTAAATCAGGTCCAAGACGACCTATCCAGACCCTCGGCTAAACATGCTGCTCTCAACCTTATGCCCACCTGTCATGCACATACAAATAAGGACGTTGCTATGCAAATAGGGTACTTACCAACTGGTCCACCAATCTGTATCCCCAGGTGATCCAGTAGATCTTGCTCCCATGCTATAAGGTCAGCCCAACTATGTTTTAACTGGTGGTCGATGTGCACAACTCGAAATATTCTGCATAGGTGGTGGAACACCTTACCCCACCACAGCTTCTGTGCCTCAGTCGGGTAGCCCTGTATTGCACAGTTGTAAAACTAGCCTCATGGGAAGATAATACTGCACCAGCCAGATGAACCCTCCCAGTTCATCTGCTATCATCTTCGTTGCTCCCCCTTTCCCAAACATTATGCAGTATAAGCTAACTGCAAACGTAAGAGGCCCAAACAAATAATACTTAACTACCCCACCTAACCCAAAATACCCCAACAAACTATGCTACACCTAGACAAACACCACACAATACAATGATGAATACAGGATAAAAACACTACAAAAGACTGAGGAAAAAGGGAAAGAGCACACAACAGCAACAGGACACAGCACAAAACCCTCCAAAAATACCACTTTTCCACCAGCATGAGCGCCACACACCCTCACATAGTCACAGACAAAAAGACTGTGAAGTGAAATCACTGTACCATGTATGCAGCCGGGAAGTCCAGTTTCATAACTTCCTGGGTGTGTGGGCCACGTTTTCTGATATGTGTTTTTTTTTTTTGATGCATGACAGTCATGCGTCCATTTTTTCCCCCATTCAGGCTGACAAGGCCTCAAGACTTGTGATTGGCACACAGGGGCCAGGTGTCATTTTATGATTTGCAATGTACAGAGTATTGGCGTTTGCGTCAAAAAATTAGACGCATGATGGTCAAGCGTGGTATTCCTTCCCATGAAGGCTGACAAGGCCTGTGGACTTGTGACTGAGGCGTCATTTATTTGCATAGCGGAGAATGGAATATTGCAGTTTGCCTTAAAAAAAATTATGCATATCAGGAATGCGTGGACTTTGTTGGAAAGGCTGACAGTGCTCCCAGATTCACATACCATGTCACAGGGCTATGTATGTATGTAGTCAACATGGTATGGCTACGTGGGTGTGCATGTGCATTCATATTTTAACAGTATCAATTGTATGTGCTACCATTATATTTGTATGTGTGTGTAATGCATGTAATGACTGTTACCGTTTGCATATGTGAATGTGTTGCTAGACATTGCCCACATACATGTTAACTCATGTGTAATAGGAGTGTACATATGTGATCTAACACATATTTGTGGATCTACCACATTGTAGTGTCTGATTTCCAAATGTAGGTTTCACAAAAACACAATAGATATGATAGGCTATGTCCATTACATGGCCATTTATGTGAAACCCTTAATAAATCATACTCGGAGGATGTAGTGGACTATGGCTGGGTTCATTTCATGTTACCCCTGGCAATGTGAGTGTGTGTGTGTCCACACTGTGGTGTGTTGCTAGGTTCAGGGTTCATGATGCTCTGCAACACATGTGACATATGGTTCCCCATGCATCTATGATGCAGCAGATGGTGTACTCACGTGTGTAAATGAAGGCTGGTATGTGCTTTGCTTGTGGAAAGAGATGTGTAGTGTCATATGTGTGAAAATTGCCACAGCGGTGTATTCATGGGATATGAAACCTCACATAGCTATCTTTCCGTTGGACTTTGTTAAATGGCTGTGTAGTCATATCAGTGCCACCTTTGTTTCTCTATGTTGGAACACATCTGATGGTCATTTAAGTATATATAAATGATCATGTGATGCAAATGCATTTTCATTAGTGTAAAGTTGACTTTTGTGCAGACTCTAATACACATTATCAGGCCTGTGCCATTTGAGTGGTACATGTGTGCAGAGATGGCCTCTGCGTGTCAACCGCAAGTCTTGAGGCCTTGTCAGACATATGTGTGCATGCCACAAACTCAGTACTTACAATCGACCACAACATGTTTGTTAAGACTGTCACATAAAATGACATACAACTGTGTAGCAGTGTTGCAGTCAGGCAATGATGACAGACCTATGGTTGGGTGTTTTGGCACAGGTTGACGGTGCTCCACTCTGCTCAGTCCACTGTGCATATGCATCAGGCCCCTGACTGTATCAAGAGTTATTGCAGCCTCAGCTATGGGGGTCGGGGGTGTTGGGCAGGGATCTAGCCTCATCACGATAGCTCTTCAGCAGAGCAATGTGCCGTTCCCTTCAGACTGCCACATGCACATATGTGATCACAAGGCCTTCGATTTTCATTTTCGTTTGATGTACTAGATATCAGGCTTGCCCTATCATGTACGGAGGACTGACTACTTGTATGTCTAGGACATGTCTCATCATTTGGCATGGCTTGACAGACATGGTAATATATTCTTAGTAATTTCCATTTGCAGCTTGGTTAGGGCTTGTATCTCTAGTGTAAATTTTAATTTTTGTATGACCCAGGGGACAGATGATGTCATCTGTCATTGCCTTCTGTCAGAATAGTATGCGATGGGCAACTATAACGCTGTTGTTGCAGCAAACATAAGTGGGCTATGTACTGACCTAGGTATCCTCTCTGAATATATATTTGGGTGATCACATACTGATATTGTTGTGTTGCACAGTCAGTATTGCTCTATGTGTGTACCTTTTCTAACATTTACGGCATATCTTGTTTGGATTAGATTTGGTCCTACATTGCTGGCATTCTTTAGGCTGCTTACACTTTGTGCACATCTTCGACTGCAAAATTGTCCGGTCATGCATGGATAGGATGCTATGTGCAACTTGTGCAATTTGAAGATGTACACATCTTCTACCACTGCATACATGATAGTTTCACCCCCAGTTCCAGGCTTTGCCAGATTACATGACTTTCACAGACACAAGACCATACACATGTATATCTGTATTAGCTGCAGGCATGTGTCAAGACAGCAGATTTGTGTAAACAAGTGTGTTAGAATGTACATAGGGGTTGGGGCAGATACTGCCTACATTGCACCCAGACATTCATTTGGTGGTGCATTCTCCCATTTTATTGTTAAATACTGGCTATGGGCCATGTGTATGGAGAGTGGATCAGCATCCATTGCTGCTTAACTTGTCTGGCAACCTTTAGCGCACTGCACAGCCAACATGTGTGTGCTATATTTGAGGTACAGCACACCATGTGGCAGGCTTGGGCCCAGTGATGTGTGGGTACGTAACTCCATTGAAATGTGGTGCAGGCTTAGGCTCAAACTTTGGTCCCTTACCCTGAACAGTCAATGAAGGTCCATTGATACCAATGGTGTCCCCCCTTGTCACACATGCTCAGTGCTGGTGTAGCAGCTACCTGCCTAAGATGTGACTCAGTTTAGTTCCTATATTTCTAATGCACCATTTGGAATCAGCCCCTAACATATGTATGGCCCCCTTGCACACATCTTGCCAGGTGTGGGTATGATGTGGGAAAAGGGGTAGGATTTTGCACAATGCCTACTTAACACCATTTATTTTTTGTGGTGTGTGGATCTAGGCCTTCGTGAGCCACGTGGCCGTGAGTTATGTGACACTGATGTGTAGCATGGAGGCGCTAGACCCTCTTACATCACAACCTATGTTCCAACCATCTTTGTAACTGTTGTGTTTCTTTCCTGCTCTCTGAGGTATGAGCAGCATTCCTATGGTATATGTAGTGGAGAATGAGTAGACCATGGACATTCTGGTGGAAAGTGATTTATTGGTGATATTTACAAAGTGATATTAGTTGTACAGTATCTAGGTGTAGAAGTTCTGACAAACCAGGGAGCAGTATCTCTGATCAAGGCCTGACTGCAGAGGAAAGGAGAGAGGAGAGTTTCAATTGCAGGTGGCAAGGTTGAAAATTGAGGCTCAACAGGAGGAAAGGGAAGCAGAAAGAGAAGCCAAGCAAGCTGAGGCTGAAAGAGCAGCCAAACAGATTGAAGCTGAGAGAGCTGAAGCTGCAGCTGAGAAAAAAAAAATTGTTGGCTCATGAACTGAGTCTCAGGGAGCTGGAGAACAAGGCGAGACAGTCTGAGTCCAGCAGTGATGGTGGCTACACACATGCAGGACCTGTTGGGGAGAAAAAGGTTTGCATACCCAAGAATGTGGTGCGAAGTTTTGTGGTGGGAGATGACATTGACAAGTGGCTGGCTGAAGTTGCACTAAGGGCCCATGAGACCTCTGAGGAAAACTGAGGGGCGGCCTTGTGGTTTCATGTACCAGCAGTGGGAAGGGACACACTTCTTACACTAGCTCCACAGTGTAGGAGGCCGGCCTGGTTTGCAGTGGGTACCTTGGGTACTCACACCTTATACCAGGTCCCTTTCTCCCTTGTTAGTGAATGTAGTAGTGTTCTAGCAGCTTAGGCTGATAGAGATAGCTATAGCAGAGCAGCTTAGGCTGAACTAGGAGACATGCAAAGCTCCTGCAATACCACTTATAGTTACGCAGTACTTATACACTAGTAAAGACAATACTCAGTGTTACCAAAAATAAAGGTATTTATTTGGGTGACACAGTACCAAAAATATCTTAGAGACAATAGAGAGTAAGAATTAGAGAGTAAGAATACAGTAAAGGTAAGTAAATTACCCCACCCCAGAGCCCAGAAAAGCAGGAGTAAAGTTCTGCAAGTTTCCTTAGGACACACTACACCTCGTTTTGGGGATTTTCCAGAAGCCAACCAAGTCTGCAAAGCACAACTGCTGGATTATTGGACCTGAAGACCTGCAAAGGAAGGGGACCAAGTTCAGAAGTCGAAGTTCCAGGAAAGACAGGAGCCCCTACCAACCCAGAAGAGGGTGCAAAAGAAAAGTTCCTGGTTAGTCGAAGATTGCAGGAATGCACCCTACAAAGAAGCCAGCAGGTTCCTGCATGATGCAAAAGATGTCCCATTGCATGAAAAGTGTTGCAGATGAGATTTTGTGTTGGAAGCCACAAACAAGCCTTGGTACAACAAAAGTGAATTTTGTGTGAAAATGGCACTGAATGGACCCAGGAAGGACCTGGGGGTCTCAACTTAGTGTGAGGAGGAAGAGGGGGCTCTCAGCACTTTAGAGAGCCCTTGGGATGCCAGCCAGCACCCCCGGGAGATGCAGGATATGGGGACAAAGGAGGTGCAAAATGCGGTTCATGCAGCACAACTAAGGAAGCTCCCACGCCACCGGAGAACAACTCAGCGAGTTGAGCATCACAGGATGGAGTGCTGGGGACCTGCACCAGGCTGTGCATGAAGGAATTTTACAAATGGTGCACAGAGGTCTCAGGAGGTGAAGAAGACATAGTAAGCAGGGGTACTGTCGCTCTCAAGGAAGGCAACGTCTTACCTCCTCCAAATTGCATCAGCAGGACCTCAGGACAGTCTATGCTGATGATGTCCACCCTGTGTGTCCTTAGGAGCACGCTCGTTGCTGTGAGAGGAGTCTCAGGGTACTGGTTGTTGTCTTGGAAGGTACCTGCTTGGAGCGGGGGAGTGACTCCGTCACTCCACGGGAGATTTCTTCAGTCCTTCTGGTGCAGGATGAAGACAGGGAGTCCCCAAAGCGTGCACACTGTGGAAACTGTTGCAAATACTGACTTGGAGCTGAGGTTGCTGAAGAAAAGTGTCTCTTGTAGATACTTTGTTGCAGTTACAGCATTTCTTGGAGCAGGCTGCGGTTGATCCAAGGTCAGAGGAGTCTGAAGTTGTTGCAGAGGATTCCTGAAGGAAACTTGCAAGCAGAATCTGAAGAGAACCCACAGGAGAGACCCTAAATAGCCCTGAGAGGGGGATTGGCTACCTTATCAGTTATGGACCTATCAGGAGGGGTCTCTGACATCACCTGCTGGCACTGGCCACTCAGAGCCCTCCAGAGTGCCCACACACATTGCAAAGCAAGATGGCTGAAGTCTGGGACACACTGGAGGAGCTCTGGGCACCACCCCTGGGGTGGTGGTAAACAGGGGAGTGGTCACTCCCCGTTTCTTTGTCCAGTTTCCCTCCAGAGCAGGGGAGAAGGTGTCCCTGAACCGGTGTAGACTGGTTTATGCAAGGAGGGCACCATCTGTGCCCTTTAAAGCATTTCTAGAGGCTGGGGGAGGCTACCCCTCCCCAGCCTGTAACACCTATTTCCAAAGGGAGAAGGTGTAACACCCTGCTCTCAGACGAAATGCTTTGTTCTGCCTTCCTGGGACTGGGCTGCCCAGACCCCAGGAGGACAGAACCCTGTCTGTGAGGTGGAAGCAGCTGTAGCTGCAGTGCAAGCCTCAGAGAGCTGGTTTGGCAGTACTGGGGGTCCATGGTGGAGCCCTCAGGATGCATGTAATTGGCTCCCCTATATCAGATTTGGAATGGGGGGACAACTCCATGACCTTAGACATGTTACATGGCCATATTCAGAGCTACCAGTGTGAAGCTACTCACAGGTATTGACCTATATGTAGTGCATGCGTGTAATGGTGTTGCCACACTCACAAAGTCCGGGGAAATGGCCCTGAACTATGTGGGGGCACCTTTGCTAGTGCAAGGGTGACCTCACACATAGTAACTTTGCACCTAACCTTCAGCAAGTGAAGATTAGACATATAGGTGACTTATAAGTTACTTAAGTGCAGTGAAAATGGCTGTGAAATAGTGTGTGCACTGTTTCATGCAGGCTTCAATGGCAGTCCTGTGTAAGGGTTTGTCTGAGCCCCTCATGGGTGGCAAAAGAAATGCTGCAGCCCATATGGATCTCCTGGAACCCCAATGCCCTGAGTACCTAGGTACCATATACTAGGGACTTATAAGGGGGGTCCGGTATACCAACTGAAATTGGTAAATTAAGTCACTGGCCTATAGTGATGAATTTGAAAGCAGAGAGAGCATAAGCATTGAGGTTCTGGTTAGCAGAGCCTCAGTGACACAGTTAGGCACTACACAGGCATACACATTAGGCCATAAATTATGAGCACTGGGGTCCTGACCACCAGGATCCCAGTGAGACAGGCAAAAACATACTGACATACATGTGAAAAATGGGGGTAACATGCCAAGGAAGATGGTACTTTCCCTGCACACAGGATAGGAATGTCTATACTCACATGAAAGCCGCTTAACTGGCTATGTTTGGGCTGACCTCTGAAACATACTGACAGAGGTTTAGGGACAGCACCAAACTTTCCACACAAACTTGGGTAGATTGTTATGATTTCTCCAATAAGGCACTGGACGGATGGGTGTGGGGCAGCAAAGTAGATGATTACAAAGGGTTATATGACTTGATTCTGAGAGAGCATATGATCAGTATTTCTTTTACAGAGTTGCGCCAGCACTTAGTAGATAGCAAGCTGACTGATCCCAGGAAGCTTGCTGAGGAGGCGGACCTCCTCCTGGAGTGTCCAAGAAGGCATCTGGGGGGGGGAACCCCTACAAAGGTGGTCAGGGTTCCCAACAGAAGAAAGAGGGAGGAGAAAAACTTAAAGATAAGGAGTTCTCTAAAGGCCCCCAAACCCATTCCCAAGGGAATTCCTCTTCTAGATTTGGGAAGGAATCAGGGTTCTTTACAGAAAGTTAGGGAATTTTATCCCCAAATGCTTAGAGTGCTACCAGCATGGACACTCTAAGGGCGACTCCCAGTGTTCCAAGAGAGCACAGTCCACCACTGGACAGACACCTGGGTTGGCTAGTGTAGCCCTCGGGGGGAGACAGTCCCAGTTAGCTTTGAGGGGGGCAGACAGAGGTATCCCTAGTGTCCCTGGGAGATAGAAAGATTGTGCCTAAAGCTCACATGCCTGCAAACGCTTCAAAGTATAGGCAGTGGGTCACCATTGATGGGCAAAGGGTAGAGGATCTGCGTGACACAGGAGCCAGTATGACTACTGTCAAGAATCAGCTGGTGTCAGCAGAGCAGATAGTCCCTAATGCATTCAACCAGGTCTTAGTCGCTGACAATTGTGAGTCACTGACAATCGTGAGAGTCACCTACCAGTGGCTCTGGTTCCCTTTGAGTAGGTGGGGGGTCTCTGGTACTCTGAAAGTAGCTGTGAGTCCTGCCATGCCTGTAGATTGTCTGTTAGGTAATGATCTAGAGCATATTGCCTGGAAAGAGGTAAAGCTCAGATCCCACCTGGAGATGTTAGGTTTGCCTGAGTGGGTCTGCATGACCACCAGGTCCATGGATGCCCGGGAAGGGAGTCAAGCGCGTCTGGAGCCTGCAACATTGGCCCAAACAGCTGCAAAGAGGAAGGGCAAAAGGTGCGGGAAACCCACCTCAGATGTTCCCACGGTGGTGGACGGGGCTCCTGAGGAGGAGGAGGAGGCCCCTGAGCCAACTAGAGAGGACACAGCTGACCTGGGTAACCTACCTGAACTTGCTGACTGGCAAGTAGAGGGTGGGCCAACCAGGGCAGAATTCTGCGAGGCGCAGAAAGAATGCCCCGCCCTTGATGGTCTGAGGCGACAGGCTGCAGCCCAAGCAGCTGGTGAAGCCTCTGGCACTCACCATATTTACTACAAGAATGATCTCCTTTACAGTGAGCCTATGTTTCCGTGCCCTGGGGCAGCACGTGTGCTGGTGGTCCCCCAGTGTTACCATGCCTTCCTACTGGGTCTGGCTCACGACATTCCCCTGGCAAGACATCTGGTCCAAGACAAGACCTTTGACCGGCTTGTCACCCACTTCCACTGGCCTAGAATGAGGGTTGCCTCAGATAATTTCTGCAGAGCCTGCCCCACCAGCCAGGCTAGTGGGAAAACAGGGAAAAAGCTTAAAGCCCCCTTGATCAAACTCTCCACCTTTGGCACCCCCTTTGAAAGGGTGGGCATCGACATCGTTGGTCCCTTGGATCCCAAAACTGCCTTGGGCAACAGGTTCATCCTGGTTTTGGTGGACCATGCCACCCGCTATCCAGAGGCAATCCCTCTGAGAACAGTGACTGCACTGGTGGTGACCAGAGCCCTGCTGGGAATATTTACCCGTGTGGGGTTCCCTAAGGAAGTTGTGTCTGACAGAGGCACAAACTTCATGTCTGCATAAATGAAGTCCATGTGCGATGAGTGTTGGGTGACCTACCGGTTTATCATCCTCAATCCAATGGGCTTGTTGAGAGATTCAACGAGACCCTTAAAGGCATGATCAATGGCCTGACTGAAGCCATGAGGCGTAAGTGGGACGTCTTCTTGCCATGCCTGCTGTTTGCTTATAGGGAGGTGTCCCAGAAAGGGGTGGGGTTCAGCCCCGTTGAACTTCTCTATGGTCACCCTGTGAGGGGACCACTAAGCATAGTTAAAGAGGGTTGGGAGAAATCTCCCAAGACACCTCCCCAGGATGTGGACAGCTACATGCTGGCCCTTCACAACCGAACCCAACGGTTCTGGAAGCAGGCCAAAAGTAACCTTGAGACCAGTCAAGAGGTGGTGAAGGAGTGGTATGACCGGAAGGCCACTCTGGTTGAGTTCTGATCTGGAGACAAGGTTTGGGTAATGGAGCCAGTAGAGCCTAGGGCTCTCCAGGACCACTGGTCTGACCCATTTGAGATTAAGGAGCGGAAGGGGGAGGCCACTTACCTAGTGGACCTCCAGACCCCTGGGCACCCCCTAAGAGTTCTCCATCACAACAGACTCAAACCTCAATTTGAGAGATGTGAGGTCAGTATGCTCCTAGTCACAATGAGGGCATGGAAGAGGAGAGTGAACATCTCCCTGACCTCCTCTCTGCCAAAGAAGGTGATGGGTCAGTGGAGGGTGTCATTCTCTCTGACTCCCTGACTCTAGATCAGAGAGGCGACTGCTATGAGTTGTTAGAGCATTTCTCTTCCCTGTTTCCCTTACTCCTGGACTTACCCATCTATCTGTCAATGACATTGACACGGGAGACAGTCCACCTGTGAAGAACAAAATTTACAGATTGTTGGATAAGGTGAAGGCCAACATCAAGGAGGAGGTCTCCAAGATGTTGACCCTAGGGGTTATTGAGAAGTCCAGCAGTCCCTGGGCCAACCCTGTGGTGCTGGTACCTAAGGCTGCTGCCCCCGGTGCAAAGCCAGAACTCAGTTTCTGTGTGGACTACCGGGGTCTCAACTCAGTCACACGGACTGACGCTCACTCCATCCCCGAGCTGATGAGCTCATTGACAGGATAGGCACTGCCAAGTTCCTGAGTACTTTTGATCTTACATCAGGATACTGGCAGATCGCCTTGACTGAGGGGGATAAAGAGAGATATGCATTTTCCACACCTGATGGGCATTACCAGTTCCGGGTGATGCCCTTTGGGTTGAAAAATGCCCCACTACCTTCCAACGGTTGGTTAACGGGGTCCTAGATGGCAAGGGTGCCTACTGCGCAGCCTACCTAGATGACATAGCTGTCTATAGTTCCAGCTGGGAGGAACACCTCCTCCACCTCAAGGAGGTGCTGCAGGCTCTGCAACAGGCAGGCCTGAGTGTTAGAAATGGGGTCTTTGGTTGGCAGGCAGGTTACCCCCTTGGCCCGAGCAGTAGGCTTAACTTCAGAGTTTCTAGGTGTAAAGTAATTGTACCAACACACACAGTAACTTAATGAAAACACTTAAAAATAACACTACACAGGTTTAGAAATATAGAGAATATTTATCTAAACAAAACAAGACCAAAACTACAAAAATCCACAATCCACAAGTCAAGTTATTAAATAAAAAGCAAAAAGAGTCTTCATGTAGCTTTAAACACACACTAACGATGATAGTGTGAAAATGTACCTTGGGTGCGTCAAAAATAACCCTGCCCATGCGAGTGCACCTCAAAAAGGGCTTGCGATGCATCAATTTCACTCATGAGCGAGACCTTGCGTTGTTTCTCCTTTTGCTGGGTCAGGGCGCGTTGTTTCTTCTCTCGGCAGGAGAGTGATGCGTCGATCCAGTCAGCACTCTCGGGTCCGGGCAGGCCTTGCGTTGTTTTTACACGCCCAGCGGTACTTGTGTCAGAAATCCAGCCGCACGATGATCCAAAAACCACGCACCACGGGTTGCGATCTCACCAGCCTCTGTCAGCGATGCTGCGTGTTGTTTCCCCGACTCCGTGCGTCGATCTTCCAGTTGCGCTGCAGGCGAGCGTTGATTTTCAGACGTGAAGCTGCGAAGCCGGCGGCGCGTTGATTTTTTTGCTGCAGATCGGAGTCGCGTCGATCTTTTCCTGCATGGCGTTCTGTGTGTGGATTTCTAACTCTTAGGCTGCCAGCTTCTCCTTTCAGGGTCCCAGGAACTGAATGGGCACCACAGGGCAGAGTAGGAGTCTCTCCAGAAACTCCAGGTGCTGCCAGAGAGAAGTCTTTGCTGTCCCTGAAACTTCAAACAACAAGAGGCAAGCTCTAAATCAAGCCCTTGGACATCTTCACAAGATGGAAGGCACACAAAGTTCAGTCTTCGCCCTCTTACTCTGGCAGAAGCAGCAATTGCAGGATAGCTTCACAAAGCACAGGCAGGGCAGCTCTTCTTCCTCAGCTCTTCAGCTGTTCTCCAGGCAGAGGTTTCTCTTGGTTTCCAGAAGTGTTCTAAAGTGTGTAGTTTTGGGTGCCCTTCTTATACCCATTTTCTCCTTTGAAGTAGGCCTACTTCAAAGTAAAGTCTCTTTTGAATGTGAAATCCTGCCTTGCCTAGGTCAGGCCCCAGACACTCACCAGGGGGTTGGAGACTGCATTGTGTGAGGGCAGGCACAGCCCTTTCAAGTGTGAGTGACCACACATCCCCTCCATCCTAGCACAAATGGCTCACAGGAAATGCAGACTACACCCCAGCTCCCTTTGTGTCACTGTCTAGTGTGAGGTGCAACCAGCCCAACTGTCAAACTGACCCAGACAGGGAATCCACAAACGGTCAGAGTCACAGAAACGGTATAAGCAAGAAAATGCTCACTTTCTAAAAGTGGCATTTTCAAACACACAATCTTAAAATCAACTTTACTAAAAGATGTATTTTTAAATTGTGAGCTCAGAGACACCAAACTCCACATGTCCATCCGCTCCCAAAGGGAATCTACACTTTAATCATATTTAAAGGTAGCCCCCATGTTAACCTATAAGAGGGACAGGCCTTGCAACAGTGAAAAATGAATTTAGCAATATTTAATTGTCAGGACATACAGTATAAAACACATTACTATGGGGGTCATTTCAACCTCGGTGGTCTTTCCACAAGACCGCCAAGAGACCGCCGTGCTGAGGAGCACCAGTGCCGGCGGTTTTCCGCTCGGCGAATTATGACTGCTGGCAGCCCTCCGTCCTTTTCCGGACAGAGAGCTGCCAGCAGCCATACTAGCAGTCGGCGGGGAAGTGGAGGTTGCTCCACCTCCACCGCCCCATCAACAGAACACTGCCCACCGAATCAAGTTACGTGATTCGGCGTGGCGGTGTTCTGTTGACGGAGTGCTGGCGGCGGAGCAGCCCCCATGGATCCCGTCCCCTCCCGGAGGATCAACGGACCAGGTAAGTTGATTGTCCGTTAGGGGAGGGGGGTGGGGAGGGTGTTGTGTGTTGTGTGCGTGCATGGGGGTGTGCCTGTGAGTATGAAGAGGGGGTGTGTGAGTAGGTGTATGCATGCTGGGGTGTAGTGTGTTTGGAAATGTGTGCGTGTCTGCCTGTATGTGTGTCTGTACGGATGTGTGCATGTATGTCTGAATGTGGGTGTGTGTGTATGACTGTGTGTGTCTGTTGGCATGGTTGTTCGTTTGTGTGCGGGTATGTGTGTTGGTGGTGTCTACATGCGTGTCGGGTGTGTGTCTGTATAGTGATGTCGGGGGTCGGGATGGGGAGGGGGTCCTGCCACCTTTAGGGGGGTTGTTGGGGGGTGGAGGAGACCCCTATCAGTGCCAGGGAAGGGATTCCCTGGCACTGATAGTGCTTACCGCCATGGAATTCATGGCGGTGCCCAACCCCATGAAATCCATGGCGGTCAGCCGGGTCACGATACCGCCGGCGGTCTTGTGACGGCCGCCGGGCTGGAGACCCAGGTCTCCAGCCCAGCGGTCGTCTCCGCCATGGCGGTCGGTTCGGAGAAGTGGCGGATGACCATGGCGGAAACTGCCATGGTCATAATTCCAATTTGTTTACCGCCAGCCTGTCGGCGGTAAGACCGCCACTTCTCCGCCAACCGCCAGGGTTGTAATGAGGGCCTATATGTCCTACCTTAACCATACACTGCACCCTGCCCTTGGGGCTACCTAGGGCCTACCTTAGGGGTGCCTTACATGTAAGAAAAGGGACGGTTTAGGCCTGGCAAGTGGGTACACTTGCCAAGTCGAATTTACAGTTAAAACCGCAGACACAGACACTGCAGTGGGAGGTCTGAGACATGATTACAGAGCTACTTACGTGGGTGGCACAACCAGTGCTGCAGATCCACTAGTAGCATTTGATTTACAGGTTCTGGGCACCTCTAGTGCACTGTACTAGGGACTTACTAATAAATCAAATATGCCAATCATGGATAAACCAATTCCAAACACATTTTGTAAATGAGCTCTTGCACTTTAGCACTGGTTAGCAGTGGTAAAGTGCCCAGAGTAACAAAAACAGCAAAAACAGAGTCCAGCACACATCAACAATCTGAGAAACAGATGCCAAAAGTTAAGGTAGACCATGCCAAGGATGAAAAGTCTAACACTGACCATCAAGGCTAGTAAGTGCCAGATTGGGCAGGGTTCCGTGGTGTTCTTGGGACACCTAGTAGATGGTGGCAAGGTGCAGCCACTCCAGGCCAAGATTGAAACTATCAAGGCCTGGCAACCACCTAGAACACAGACCTAAGTGAGAGCCTTCATAGGCCTCACTGGATACTACCATAGGTTTGTCAAGGGCTGTGGTACCATTGTGTCACCCTTGACAGAACTTACCTCCAAAAAGCAACGTAGGTTGGTAAATTGGACAGAGGCTTGTTAGAAAGTCTTTGATTCTCTGAAGGATGCAATGTGCACGGTCCCTGTGCTCAAGGCCCCTGACTACTCCCAGGAATTTATTGTGCAGACAGACGCGTCAGAGCATGGCATAGGGGCTGTTCTAGCACAGCTAAATGAGGAGGGCTCAGACCAACCAGTAGTCTTTATTAGTAGAAGACTATTTCCACGGGAACAGAGGATGAGTGCTATTGAGAGAGAAGCATTTGCTGTGGTCTGGGCACTGAAGAAGCTGAGACCATACCTGTTTGGGACTCACTTCCAGGTTCAGACAGACCACAGGTCTCTCAGACGGCTCATGCAGATGAGGGGTGAGAATCCTAAACTCTTGAGGTGGTCCATTTCCCTACAGGGGATGGACTTTATGGTGGAGCATCGCCTAGGGATTGACCACACCAACGCTGATGGTCTCTCCAGATACTTCTGCCTTAGCGATGAGAGCTCCCAGGAGGTTGGGTAGCTCTCCCCACTTTCAGCTGGGGGAACACATGTTAGACCTGGCAGCCTTAGGGTGGTCACCCCTAACTTTTTGCCTGCCTCCCTCCACTTTTTAGATACTGTTTTTGCTGGTTTTAGGACTCGGCACACTTTACCACTGCTAACCAGTGCTAAAGTGCATATGCTCTCTCCCTTTAAACATGGTAACATTGGATCATACCCAATTGGACTATTTAATGTACTTATAAAGTCCCTAATAAAAGGCAATAAATGTGCCCAGGGCCTGTAGATTAAATGCTACTAGTGGGCCTGTAGCACTGCTTGTGCCACCCACTTCAGTAGCCCTTTAATCTTGTCTCAGGCCTGCCATTGCAAGGCCTGTGTGTACAATTCCACTGTCAAATCGACTTGGAATTTGAAAGTACTTGCCAAGCCTAAAACTCCCCTTTTCTACATATAAGACACCCCTAAGGTATGCCCTAGGTAACCCATAGGGCAGGGTGTTGTGTAGGCAAAAGGCAGGACATGTACCTAGATAGTTTACATTTCCTGGTGGTGTAAAACTCCTAAATTCGTCTTTACACTGCTGTGAGGAATGCAGCCTTCATAGGCTAACATTGGGGATGCCCTCATACATTGTTTGAGTGGTAGCTGCTGATCTGAAAGGAGTAGGAAGGTCATATTTAGTATGGCCAGAATGGTGATATAAAATCCTGCTGACTTGTGAAGTTGGATTTAATATTACTATTTAGAAATGCCACTTTTAGAAAGTGAGCATTTCTCTGCACTTACATCTTTCTGTGCCTTACAATCCACATCTGGCTGGGTTTAGTTGACAGCTCCTTGTGCATTCACTCAGACACACCCCAAACACAGGATACTCAGCCTCACTTGCATACATTTGCATTTTGAATGGGTCTTCCTGGGCTGGGAGGGTGGAGGGCTTGCCCTCACACAAAGGACTGACACACCCCCTACTGGGACCCTGGCAGACAGGATTGAACTACAAGGGGACCTGGTGCACTTCTATGCCACTCTTTGAAGTCTCCCCCACTTCAAAGGCACATTTGGGTCTCTAAACAGGGCCTCTGTCCCCACCAACTGAGACTCTTTATGGAGAAGAAACTTGAAACCAGAACCTGCATCCTGCCAAGAAGAACTGTCTGGCTGCCCAAAGGACTCACCTGTCTGCTTTCTGTGAAGGACTGCTGCCTTGTTGTTGCCCTGCTGCCTTGCTGCTCTCTGGCTGTGGTGAAGAAGTGCTCTACAAGGGTTTGGATAGATCTTGCCTCCTGTTCCCTGAAGTCTCAGGACCAAAAAGACTTAGGGGGTCATTACGACCTCGGCGGTCTTTTTGCAAGACCGCCGAGGTACCGCCGTGCTGAAGACCGCCAGTGGTGGCGGTCTTCCGCTCGGCGTATTATGACCGTTGGCTGCTCTCCGTCCTTGTTCCGACGGAGAGCCGCCAACAGCCATACTGGCGGGAGGCGAGGAAGTGGAGGTTGCTCCACCTCCACTGCCACGCCAACAGAACACCGCCCAGCGAATCACGACCTGTGATTCATCATGGCGGTGTTCTGTTGGCGGTGTGGTGTTGGCGGACCTGCCCCCATGGCTCCCGTCCCCTCCCGGAGGATTGTCGGACCAGGTCAGTCGATCGTCCGTGAGGGGAGGTGGGTGGGGGGGTGTTGTGTGTTGTGTGGGTGCATGGGGGTGTGCGTCTGTGTATGTAGAGGGGGTGTGTGAGTGCGTGTATGCCTGCGGGTATATCTGTATGGATGTATGCGTGTATGTGTGAATGTGGGTGTGCGTGTATGACTGTGTGTGTGGATGTAGGCATGTATGTTGGCGTGTGTGCGTGTAAGTATGTAAGTATGTAGGCGGTGCCTGCATGCGTGTCGTGTGGGTATGGGTGCAGTGATGTTGGGGTTTGGGGTGGGGAGGGGGGCCTTGCCACCTTTGGGGGGTGGTAGGGGTGGTGGTGGGGGTAGGGGAGGGAATCGGGGTGGGGGTGGGGGGTGGCGGAGACCCCTATCAGTGCCAGGGATGGAATTCCCTGGCACTGATAGTGCTTACGGCCATGGTTTTCATGGCGGTTCAGACCGCTGGAAAACCGCGGCGGTAAGCCGGGTCCAAATACCGCCGGTGGTATAGTGACGGCCGCCGGGCTGGAGACCCAGGTCTCCAGCCCGGCGGGCGGAACGGAGAACCGGCGGATGACCATGGCATGGCGGTCCGCCATGGTCATAATACGGAAAAAAAAGACCGCCAGCCTGTTGCCAGTCTTACCGCTGGTTCTCCGCCTTCCACCAGGGTCGTAATGACCCCCTTAATCTCTTCAAGTAGAAATCCTCGTGTGGTGAAATTCGACGCACATCCTGCCAGAAATGATGCACAGCATGAACCGCAGAAAAAATTTCACTGCATGTCGAACCGGAACGACGCAGCCCGACTTCGCAACAAGAAGATCGACGCAGTGCAAGTGAAGTGACTGGAAACTTGACTCACGGTCCACCGAATCGACGCACAGCTGAGCCGGAACGACGCAGCCTGACTTCCAGAGAGGAATCGACGCAGCGTCTGCCGTGTGGTAGAAAATTCAGCACAATGCCCACCGGATCGTCAAAGCTCCTGTGACTTCGTCCTGCCAGCGCAGGAAATCCATGCACCGTCTCCGGGGCATCTGAATACCCCACAACCCGAAGAGGATCCACGACCGAGCGCCGGAAATCAACGCACAGCTGTCCCTGCGTGACAACCAAACGATGCATCGTTGTGTGCGGCCCGAGAAATCAACGCACATCCCTTTTGTTTCCACGCTTCTCTTCCTCTGTGGTTCTTTGCGGAGATTTGCCATGTGAACCAGGAACTTTGTGCTTGAAAGAGACTTAGTTTGTTTTTAAAAGACTTAAGACACTTTGGCCCTCATTACAACCCTGGTGGTAAATGCCGCTTACCGCCGTGCAGAAGACCGCCAACATACCGCTGCGGCCGCGGAATTCCGCTACAGGTATTACGACCCACAGCTCGGATTCCGCCATGATACAGACACCCACACAAGTCCGCCACACCAAAGGTCAGTGATAAACTGGTGATAACAAAACCTCCACTGTCACGCCAACCGGAATACGCCCACAGTATCACGACCCAGAGAATCAACGCAGCGGTATTTCAACCGCGGTAATCAATTGGCAGTACACACCACTGCGCTCAAAATACACACACATATACAAAACACAACCACATTGGACAAATCGAAATACACACACCTGATACACATACACACACCACACCCACACACCCAATCCAATATAAAGCACACACCCACATCACCCACAAACCCTTATTACCAGATATTTGAAAGCAGGCCACAGAGAAACACTACCTAAAACAACACCAGCATCCACAGACACACAACACCATCACTTACACAACATCCATGCACCTCAAACAACACACACCAACACATACCCTCACATATCACAACACACACCACCTTCACACATCACCCACACCACATCATGACACCTCAACAACACCCCAGGTTCTCTGAGGAGGAGCTCAGGGTCATGGTGGAGGAAATCGTCCGGGTAGAGCCACAGCTATTCGGATCACAGGTGCAGCAGACTTCCATTGCAAGGAAGATGGAGCTATGGCGCACAATTGTCGACAGGGTCAACGCAGTGGGACAGCATCCAAGAACAGGGGATGACATCAGGAAGAGGTGGAAGGACTTATGGGGGAAGGTGCGTTCCGTGGTCTCCAGACACCAGATTGCTGTACAGAGGACTGGTGGTGGACCCCCACCTCCTCCCCCACAACTAATAACATGGAAGGAGCAGGTCTTGGCAATACTGCATCCTGAGGGCCTCACAGGAGTAGCAGGAGGACTGGACTCTGGTAAGGCAAATCTTTACTACTTTATCCCCCACCCTACATGGCTTGCCATCATATATCCCACCCTTACCCTCACACCCCTCACCCCAACAACCCACAGATACCCCACCAACACAACCCAAACATCCAAAAAACAAGCCCTGTATGTAACACCAATGCATGGATACCCATCACCAAAGCATGTCCACTACAGATACGCACACAGACCCCAAACCAACTATCACACAAGGACCAAGCCAAGAATGCAAGCACAGGAGTAGAGGGTCACTCACCCATTGCACGATGGCACACATAGATGCAATAATCATGCTTTTACACCCCTAAAGGACCCCTACCCAACGTCACTGGACAGGAGGTGCCAGACATATCCAGTCCCCCCACAGAAGAGACCCACAGTGATGACAGCAGCTCTGCACAACTGGATCAAGACGACAAGCCTGGCCCATCAGGGTCCTCAGGACAGTCAGTTATCTGACACTGGCACAAGCCACCACAAATCCTCCCCCCCCAGGACACACCAGCACAGCAGCCACCCAGCGGTCCCATCCCTCTGTCCCCAGGACACGTCAATCAGCAGTGTGTCCACGAGTACAGGGAATCCAGGCAACCCCACTAACATAGGATGATTAGGGACCTCAGGGCAGTGGCAGTGGGCACACGGTTCAGAGGACAGAGGCACAGGACAACAGGGAAGCTGGGAGGACAGGCCCAAGGAATCCACTCTCCATAAGGCAATCTCCAACATCATGGGAGCTTACCATCATTCCCAGGAGAAGATGGCAACGGTACTGGCCAAGTTTCAGGAGACCCAGCGGCTGCAGGAGGAACACTACTTTGGGATCAGGGAGGACTTGAAGTCCATTAACAACATCCTGGTCACCATTGCAGGGGTGCTGCAAGACCTTGTCAACACCAGGAGGGACACAGTGGCACAACAAGGGGCCCCTGACACTAGCCTGGACGATGAACAGTCCTCCACCTCTGCCGGCGCTAGTGAACAGGAGTCACCGCCACAGGAACACGACACCAGCACCCCACCCCCTGCAGATGGAGAACCACCCGCAAACGGTCCCTGAGATCCAGGAACAAGACAGAGAACATTGCCAAGACCCTCGCCAGAAAATGAGACCCCCCTGAATGTCACCCTTCTGCCCCACTTTGTCACCCTGTCCATCCTTGAACGGCCATTGCTCCACTTCCCATGCCCCTTTGGACAATGCAACTGAGAAACAAATAGACTGGACTCTGCCATGGACATTCCTCCACCATCCCCCAGCCCATTTTACAACCCCCTCCACTAATTTGCACAGAAATAAACACACTTCAATCACAAAACAATCTGGAGTCAGTCTGTGCTTTCATAAACGTGTAATTGCAATAACCATGGAATATAGCAATGTCAATTTACTTGTGCACATACCGATGTACCACAGCTGTAGGCCTGGAGGAAATATAGCAGAGGGCACAAAGTGGGACCCACATCTGTGAAATGGAAAGGCAAAGTGACAAGTCAGGGTCTATACACTGAGTGAAAAAGACAGACTTATGCTAGCTCCTGAAATTGTATGAGATGAGGGAGGCAGTGACATCTTCTTACCTGTGTCTCACTGGAAGTATTGCATGATTATGTTGTTTTGGTTGTCGATATCCTCTTCCTCACTGTCCACAGGCACCACAGCTACCACAAGACCACCAGCTGGCCCATCCTCCTGCAGAAAAGGCACCTGCCATCGCAAAGCCAGGTTGTGCAGCATACAGCAGACCACGATTATCTGGCACACCTTCTTTGGTGAGTAGTAGAGGGAACCACCTGTCATATGGAGGCACCGGAATCTGGCCTTCAGGAGGCCGAAGGTTCATTTGATCACCCTCCTAGTTCGCCTATGTGCCTCATTGTAGCGTTACTCTGCCCTTGTCCTGGAATTCCTCACTGGGGTCAGTAGCCATGACAGGTTGGGGTAACCAGAGTCACCTGCAAATATTGAGGGACAAGTGTAAGACACACACTAACCCGTAGGGACAACCCCATACCCAGACACCTATTCACACTGTATTAGGTCCTTGGCCTCACCTATTAGCCACACACGGTGTCTCTGGAGTTCCCCATCACATAAGGGATGCTGCTATTCCTCAAAATGTAAGCGTCATGCACTGAGTCTGGAAACTTGGCATTCACATGGGAGATGTACTGGTCTGCCAAACACACCACTTGCAAATTCATCGAATGGTAGCTTTTTCTATTTCTGTACACCTGTTCACTCCTGCGGGAGGGTACTAATGTCACATGTGTCCCATCAATGGCACCAATGATGTTGGGGATATGTCCCAGGGCATAGAAGTCACCTTTCACTGTGGGCAAATCCTCCACCTGAGGGAACACGATGCAGCTGCGCATGTGTTTCAGCAGGGCAGACAACACTCTGGACAACACGTTAGAGAACATTCGCTGGGACATCCCTGAAGCAATGACCACTGTTCTTTGAAAGGAACCACTCGCCAGGAAATGGAGTACTGACAGGACCTGCACTTGAGGGGGTATCCCTGTGGGATGGCGGATAGCTGACATCAGGTCTGGCTCCAACTGGGCACACTGTTCCTGGATTGTTGCACGATCAAGTCTGTATGTGACTATGATGTGTCTCTCTTCCATTGTCGACAGGTCCACCAGCGGTCTGTACACCGGAGGATGCTGCCATCTCATCACCTGCCCCAGCAGACGTGCCCTATGGAGGAGAACAGCAAGCAGAGAGTCAGCCAACACTGAGGTATCCCAAACTGTAATTTGCACAAACCTATTAATCCGCAATGTGCCTGTAACTGTGTGTATTCCAGGCCTACATAGGTGCGAAGCAGTTATAATTAATGCCATGTGGCCCCCTGAAATGGCGGCTGCCTGACCTGTAAGGTGGGACAAGGGGATATGAGGTAACTGCGCTGGCGTGGTACACCGTTGCGGAGGGCGGTCGAAGACAGCGGCGCAAATCTGCATTGGTTAACATTAGGACCTATGGTTCCCAGGAGCCAATGACGATGTATCCCGGCGGTGACGGTACGCACCGCCGCGGACGTGACTGCCATTTTCTGTCTGTTCACTCACTTGATACCTGACCTTCAACAGGATAGGACCTACACTGCAAGTGCTGCTGTGACCTGTGTCTGGAAGCGACAATGGCTCATGTGTCTGGGGAAAGGGCCTCTGCCTTCACTTCGGAGGAGTTGGAGAAACTAGTGGATGGGGTCCTCCCCCAGTACACGCAACTGTACGATCCTCCAGACAAACAGGTGAGTACACTGTGAGCATGCTGCATGGGCAATGCCTGTTTTGAGTGGTGTGGATGGAAGATACATGGGGGGGCTGAGGCATGCATGTGCGGATGGTGAGTGTATGTGTGTTAGGGCAAGGGTGGGAACGGGGGGCAATGAGTATGACGGTCCGGATGGGTAAGTAATTTCCTTTCCCCCTGTACCATTCCTCTAGGTCAGCGCCCACCAGAAGAAGGGTATTCGGTGTGCCATCGCCAAGGACGTCCGGACCCTGGGGGTCCACCACAGACGGAGCACCCACTGCCGTAAAAGATGGGAGGACCTGCGCCGCTGGAGCAAGAAGACGGCGGAGGCCCAGCTGGGGATGGCCTCCCAACGTAGGTGGGGTGCCCGTCGCACCATGACCCCCCTGATGTTCCGGATCCTGGTGGTGGCCTATCCGGAGTTGGATGGGCGCTTGAGGGCATACACTCTAATTCAGCTGACTTTGCGCGCATTATGAGGTGTCTGGGCGGGGAGATGGGCAGTGGGTTCCCCTAGGCCAGGGCGATCTTGGTAGCCAAGGTCCCTTGTGAGGCAGGCTATGTGGCACCCCAACCCCACTAGTGGTTAGAGCCATCTACACCTAGTCAGGCTCCTGTGACTTCCAGGTGTGCAGCAATTGGGCTTAGGCCTTGTACCCCATGGGCATGTGATTAATCTAGGAACTATAAGTGCATGGCATAGTGCAGAGGGCTGCTCACTGTCTGTTGTGCCCGCCAACGGTAGTGGTGTTGCATGCACTGAACATGTTTTTCTTCTGTCTCCCCCCCTTTTTGTGGTCTCCCTGTTCTTGTGTGCAATAGGATCATCAGGCAGAGGAGCATTGTCCCTCCCTGGTCCCTGTGTCCAGCCTCCCCCCCAACCTCCTCCACCCAGACCCAATCTCCTGTACCTCAGCCTATCCCAAGCACACCATCAGACCAGCATGCACACACATCAACACACAAGAGCGGCTCAGGCAAACATAGGCACCACACATCCCACAGGCACTCACACAAGCACCATACCCATGCACACTTACCAACATCCACTTCCTCCACTGTGCCCCCTCCTCCACATCTCCCTCCTCCCTCCCAGTCTCGTCTCCACTGACACCTGCATGCACTACATCCTCAGCCACTACCTCCATCACCAGCACGCCCATCACCACACACCGCTCACGTGCACTCACCACCCCCACTACCATTCACACATCCCCAGTGTCCTCTCCCAGTGTGTCTTTGAGCCCTCCTCCCAAAGTACAGAAACGCAGGTACACACCCACCCAACAGCCATCCACCTCACAACAGACTCCATCCCATGCACCTTCACCCAAATTCAGCAGATGTACACCTCCTACAGCCACTATCTCTTCCTCCACTCCCAAACCCCCTCCATCTACCCGTCCCAGTGTGTCTAAAAAACTTTTCCTGTCAAACCTTGACCTCTTCCCTTCACCTCCCCCCCACCGTCCTTCCCCTAGGGCCATGCTTTCCAGGTCCCAGCCCAGCACCTCAGCCACCTCATCCCCAGGCACAGTGGTGCCAGCAACTGCGGGGTCATGGAGTGCGCCAACCATCAGGGCTGCCAGTGTGGCACGTAGCGAGGGCAAGGACATTCCGCCACCTGCCAAGGTGAAAAAGGTGCCCACATCCCAGAGGGAGAAGCCGAAAACACCTGCCACCAAGGGGTCAGCGAAAATGAAAGGGGATAGTGGCTAGACAACTGCGCCACCATCAAAGGTGGGGAAGGGCCAAAAACTGAAGGGCAGGTCAGGAGAGGGCATGGTGGCACAGACTGAGGGACCAGTGTCACACCTTCTGTCCACATCCACGCCAACCTGTACGGCGGCGAACACCGCCACCTGCACCGCCACCTGCACCACCTGCGGCACTTCTACAGCCGCTGCGACAGTCCCCAGCCTCTTCCCCGGTGGGCAGCCATCCGAGAATGCAGGAGACATCCTGCTTTCTCCCTCAGCAGGTGCTGACACATACCCAGCCGCCACAGACCCGCCGCTAGCACCACTGCCACAGACCTCTCAGCCAGCACCGCCGCCACAGACCCCACAGCCAGCACTGCCACGACAGGCACCGCCGCCAGCACAGCCACGACAGACACCGCCGCAAGCACCGCCACGACAGACACCGCTGCAAGCACCGCCAGCGGCCCCGCGACGTCCTTTGACATTGGCACCACCACTGACATGCCTACCATCCCCAGTGGTCACTCGTCCGAGGCTGGTGGTGAGTTCCAGGACTCTGGGCAGCTTCCATGAAGCATTACTGTCATCACTGTTGTCACCTGCAGGTGGAATGCGAAGCTGCAGCAGTCTGGGGTATGTCGCTGCCTCCATGGCATATCATGCTACCTGTACCTCGGCAATCTCATGGCACACACACCCAGGTGAGGGAATTGTACCGGCCATACTGCACGTGGAGCACTCTGGGCACAAAGCCCCCTCCAGAACCAGTGGAGAGATACATCCACTACCTCAGTCCTTGGCAGGATGAAGCACTCTGGGCACAAAGCCCCCTCCAGAACCAGTGGAGAGATGCATCCACAACCTCAGTCCTTGGCAGGATGAAGCACTCTGGGCACAAAGCCCCCTCCAGAACCAGTGGAGAGATACATCCACTACCTCAGTCCTTGGCAGGATGAAGCACTCTGGGCACAAAGCCCCCTCCAGAACCAGTGGAGAGATACATCCACTACCTCACTCCTTGGCAGGATGAAGCACTCTGGGCACAAAGCCCCCTCCAGAAACAGTGGACAAAGGCATCTACTACCTTAGTCCTTGGCAGGATGAAGCACTCTGGGCGCAAAGCCCCCTCCAGAACCAGTGGAGACTGTTATCTCCTTGAGAGACTGTGGCTTTGCACTCCCCAGGATAAAGCAGGTGGCAACCCACCCACTGGAGAGAGTTGAGAGACTATGGCTTTGCTCTCCCCAGGATAAAGCAGTGGGCAACCCACCCACTGGAGAGACTTGAGAGACTGTGGCTTTGCACTCCCCAGGATACAACAGTGGGCTAACCACCCACTGGAGAGACTTGAGAGACTGTGGCTTTGCACTCCTCAGGATAAAGCAGTGGGCATGGAGCCCCCTCGTGCAGCAGTGGTGTTGTGCGTTGATCTGGCTGAGGTGCCCCCCCTCCCCTTCCCCTGAGGTGCCTGTTTCATTTCGATCTGATGCCCCAGCAGTGTTCTCTCCGTTTCCAGTCAGGTATCATGTGTGGGCTTCGCCCATGCATTTTGGGCCCAGTGGTCCACGGACAATGATTGGTGCACTATCCGGACTTGTGCAGTTGGTGTACATAATTGCCTTTACTGGATTTTGAACTTTGATAATGAGATTTCACATGATTAGATTCTTTCAAATCAATTCCTTTTGTCTTGGCGTTCTTCCAGGGGGCGGGGGTGTATGTGTACTGTTGCTGCATGTATTTGTGTGTATGGTGTTGTGGGTGGGGGTGAGGGTGTTGCGTGTTGCATGTGTGTGTCACTCTATTTTCCCTCCCCCCTCCCCTGTGTTGTAGGTGCAGTAATCACCGTGGTCATCGATGCTGTCGTTGGTGTTCCTGATAGAAGAGAAGGAAGACCAGCATCAGCAGTATCTGCAATTCGGGCTCCATGGCGTCCTGGTTCCTCTTGGGGTGTGGAGAGGTGAGTGTTTCCCTTCTATGTACTGTTTCCGCTGTGTTTTTGTTCGCGTCGGTTCCGCCCCGGAAAAGGTGGCATATAGGCATCTTGTGATAGGGTGGGCGGTACATTGTCTTCCGCCTGTCTGTTGGCGGTTACCGCTGCGCTGTTTGTTTGTTCCGCTGTGGCGGTCGGAGTGTTAAAGTAGCTGTCTATGCTGGCGGTTTCCGCCACGGTTGTAATCCCATTTTTTTTCCGCCGGCCTGTTTGTGGTATTACCGCCGCTTTAACACCGACCGCCAGGGTTGTAATGAGGGCCTTTATATCACTATTCAGTTATATCTCAACATTTAATTATTGCATCTTTAATCTTTTTCACCTGCAGTTATCCAGATAAATATTATATATTTTTCTAAACACTGTGTGGTGTATTTTTGTGGTGCTATATGGTGGTATTTTATGATTTATTGCACAAATACTTTACACATTGCCTTCTAAGTTAAGCCTGACTGCTCAGTGCCAAGCTACCAGAGGGTGGGCACAGGATAATTTGGATTGTGTGTGACTTACCCTGACTAGAGTGAGAGTCCTTGCTTGGACAGGGGGTAACATGACCGCCAACCAAAGACCCCATTTCTAACAGTTGCCATGTGGCAGTACATAATCAGCGCGACACTTAGGGGGTCATTCTGACCCTGGCAGTCGGTGATAAAGCGGCGGACAACCCGCCAACAGGCAGGCGGTCCAAAAAAAGGAATTCTGACCCTGGCGGGAACCGCCAACACAACCCGCCACTTTAACACTCCGACCGCCACGGCGGGACAGACAAACAGCGTGGCGGCCACCGCCAACAGGCAGGCGGCAGACTATGTACCGCCCACCCTATCACAACTCATCAATCCGCCACCTTTTCCGGGGCGGGAGCCCCGCCGATAAAAACACGGCGGAAACAGACTACGAACGGGAAAACGCTCACCTATACACACTCCACGAGGAAGGAGGACAGCATGGAACCCGAATTAAACATCCTACCAGCTATTGCCTACCTGCTCATCTACCAGGAGTACGAACGCCGGCGCAGACGACAACGATGAGTACTGCACCTACGACACAGGCGAGGGGGGAGTGGGATAGCTTACGCGCACACACATGCGCCATACACCCACCCCCCCACCACAAATACCTACACCCCAATGCCGAGCAGCAAGTCAGAGTGACACCCCCCAAACCCACCGGAATAATGCAAAGACACAATTAAAATGATCTATAAAATATATGTAGAAATAGCTCCATTAAAGGTATGTGAAATATGCCATATAAAAGATACAAAAATAAGGAATGAACAGAGTCAACAATATATACATAGGCAATAAGTCCTGCACATACCCTCAAAGTTCCATAGTCCGTGGGCCAATGTGCACAAACACATGGGCAAAGCCCAAACAGGAGACCAGATACCATTGGAGAGAACACTGCTGGGGCATCAGATGATAAAACTACGGGCACCTCAGGGGGAAGAGAAGGGGGGGCACCTCAGCCACATGAGTCCTTGACGCCAGATTCACGAGGGGCCTCCATGCCCACTGTCCCATCCTGGGTAGTGCAAAGCCACAGTCTCACAAGTCTCTACAGTGGGTGGCTTGCCCACTGTTCCATCCTGGGGAGTGCAAAGCCACAGTCTCACAAGTCTCTACAGTGGGTGGCTTGCCCACTGTTCCATCCTGGGGAGTGCAAAGCCACAGTCTCATGAGTCTCTACAGTGGGTGGCTTGCCCACTGTTCCATCCTGGGGAGTGCAAAGCCACAGTCTCTCGAGTCTCTACAGTGGGTGGGTTGGCCACTGTTCCATCCTGGGAAGTGCAAAGCCACAGTCCATCAGATGGATTACTGACTCCACTGTTAATGGAGGAGGCATGGTGCCCAGAGTGCTTCCTGAAGCCCTGGTCGACACAGAACCGGCACTGTCAATGGGCCAGCGGTGCTTGAGATGAAGGCCCCAGCGGAGCGGTGCAGAGATGGCGGGCCCCAGCGGAGCGGTGCTTGAGATGAAGGCCCCAGCGGAGCGGTGCTTGAGATTAAGGCCCCAGCGGAGCGGTGCAGAGACGGCGGGACCCAGCGGAGCGGTGCAGAGACGGCGGGACCCAGCGGAGCGGTGCTTGAGATGAAGGGACCCAGCGGAGCGGTGCTTGAGATGAAGGGACCCAGCGGAGCGGTGCTTGAGATGAAGGGCCCAGCGGAGCGGTGCTTGAGATGAAGGGCCCAGCGGAGCGGTGCTTGAGATGAAGGGCCCAGCGGAGCGGTGCTTGAGATGACGGGCCCAGCGGAGCGGTGCTTGAGATGAAGGCCACAGCGGAGCGGTGCAGAGACGGCGGGACCCAGCGGAGCGGTGCTTGAGATGAAGGGACCCAGCGGAGCGGTGCTTGAGATGAAGGGACCCAGCGGAGCGGTGCTTGAGATGAAGGGCCCAGCGGAGCGGTGCTTGAGATGACGGGCCCAGCGGAGCGGTGCTTGAGATGAAGGCCCCAGCGGAGCGGTGCAGAGACGGCGGGACCCAGCGGAGCGGTGCTTGAGATGAAGGCCCCAGCGGAGCGGTGCTTGAGATTAAGGCCCCAGCGGAGCGGTGCAGAGACGGCGGGACCCAGCGGAGCGGTGCAGAGACGGCGGGACCCAGCGGAGCGGTGCTTGAGATGAAGGGCCCAGCGGAGCGGTGCTTGAGATGAAGGGCCCAGCGGAGCGGTGCAGAGACGGCGGGACCCAGCGGAGCGGTGCAGAGACGGCGGCACCCAGCGGAGCGGTGCTTGAGATGAAGGGCCCAGCGGAGCGGTGCTTGAGATGAAGGCCCCAGCGGAGCGGTGCAGAGACGGCGGGACCCAGCAGAGCGGTGCTTGAGATGAAGGGCCCAGCGGAGCGGTGCTTGAGATGAAGGGCCCAGCGGAGCGGTTCTTGTCCCGGTGGGCCCCTGTTCAGCGGATGTTGTCCCGGCGGGCCCCTGTTCAGCGGATGTTGTCCCGGCGGGCCCCTGTTCAGCGGATGTTGTCCCGGCGGGCTCCTGTTCAGCGGATGTTGTCCCGGCGGGGCCCTGTTCAGCAGTTCTTGTCCCGGCGGGCCCCTGTTCAGCGGTGCTCCTCCCGGCGGGGCCCTGTTCAGCGGTTCTTGTCCCGGCAGGTCCCTGTTCAGCGGTGCTCCTCCCGTGCTTTGGAAGAAGGGGTGACAGACACACTGGGAGAGGACACAGGGGACGTGTAAATGGCAGTGGGGTGGTGACTGCACGTGTGCGGACTGTAATGGAGGGTGTGCTGGTGATGGAAGTACTGGCTGATGGTGGTGTGCATGCAGGTGTGAGTGGAGACGTCACAGGGAGGGAGGAGGCGGATGAGGAGGTGGGGGACACAGAGGTGGTAGTGACTGTTGGCATGTCTGCATCTGGATGTTGATTGGGTGAATGCTTGTGTGATCTGTGATGCTTATGTCTGGATGAGCTGCTCTTGGGTGTTGAGGTGTGTGCAGGCTGGTCTGATGGTGTGGATGGGATAGGCAGAGGAACAGGAGACTGGGACTGGGTGGAGGGAGTCAGAAGAGGGAGGCTGGAGACAGGGACAATGGCTGCCGTCAGTGCTGAGGCCAGAGCGTTGAACGATCGCTGATGGGCAGCCTGACCCGAATGAATGCCTTCCAGGTATGCATTGCTCCGATGCACCTCCCTTTCTACACCCTGGATGGCATTCAAAAGGGTAGACTGCCCAACAATGAGTGTCCTGAGGAGGTCAATGACCTCCTCACTGAGGGCAGCAGGGGTAACTGGGGAAGGGCCTGAGGTGCCTGGGGCGAAGGAGATGCCCGCCTTCCTGGGCGAGCGGGCACGGAGCGAAGGCTGAGGGGCTGCTGGGAGGGCGGGGCTGGTGCGCTGGGTGGCGGCTGTACCTGTTGTGGCGGTAGGCACGGATGTTGCCGCCACCGCTAGGGAGCTCCCTTCCGAGGACGTGTCGGTGTCGCTGACGTCTCCACGGGTCCCCGTTGTGGAGCTCCACTCGCCCTCCGTCTCACTGGTGTACTCGGAGTCTGTTGTATGGCCCTCCGGGGCCATGTGAGATGCAGCTCCCTCGTGCGCCGATGCCACTTCTCATCCGCCTGATGATGCTAATGCACACATGAACAGGAAGACAAAGAAAATGGGGGGGGGGAGAAATGAAGACAGGTTGAGTGCATGCATTGGCAACACCGTTGTCGGAGAGGACAGACACAGAAGCCCCCTGAACTAGGCCGCGCAATCGGGGTACACTGCTCAGTTATTGTGACTGGGCCTACAGGTTTCTGGACGACAAATGCACACATGGGTGAGGCCGGACCATGGATAGCTGTACTTGGCACCCTACAGAGGTGCGGGGTGGGGGGACAGGGCTGTGTCTAACGGAGGGGCCTAGCCTACAGAATGCGCCCTGGCCTGGAGATAGCCACAGCCCTCCTCCCCCACCCAGACACCTTCACTGCGCGCAAAGATAGCAGAATGTGCTGATACTCACCCCCTTGAGTCTGCTGTGATGTCCTCACGCGCCCATCCAAATCGGGGTAGGCCACCGCCAGGATCCGGGACATCAGGGGGGTCAATTGGCGGCTGGCACCCCTCCTACGTTGGGAGGCCATCCCCAGCAGAGACTCGGCGGTCTTTCTGGTCCCGCGGCGGATGTCCTCCCACCTCTTTCGGCAGTGGGTGCCCCGTCTGTTGTGGAGCCCCAGGGCCCGGACGTCCTTGGCGATGGCACGCCAAATGTCGATCTTCTGATGGGCGCTGACCTATGTGACATGTACAGGGTGGTAAAGGATATCGCATCAGTTTTCTACCTGGTCAATGTGAGTGGCCCTCCCCTCCCCAACCTTGCCATGTGGCACATGCTCTCATCTTTCGTGCGTTGCACTCCTCATTCGCTCCCCTCCCCAACATCTTACATACACCCCACTCAACAAAGGCATAGCCCATTCTACGTGCACCGTGTGTACTAACCTGTTGGTCTGGAGGACCGTAGAGTAGCGCATACTGGGGGAGGACCCCATCAACAAGTTTCTCCAATTCTTCGGAAGTGAAGGCAGGGGCCCTTTCCCCAGTCGCAGCAGCCATTGTATCTCCCAGACTGAGGTCACAGCAGCACTTGCAGTATAGGTCCTCTCCTGTGGATGATCAGGTCTCGAGTGATTAAGCTGATAGAAAATGGCGGTCACGCCCGCGGCGGTGCGTACCACGGCAGTGCGTGCCGCGACCGCCGGCGCACATCGTCATTGGCTCCTGAGACCCATAGGGTTCAATGTTAACCAATGCTGCTTTGCGCTGCGGTCTTCGACCGCCGACCGCCACGGTGTGCCACGCCAGCGCAGTGACCTCACATCCCACTGTCACACTTCACAGGTCAGGCAGCCGCCATTTCAAGGGCCCACATGGCATGATTTCTACTGCGTCACACAGGCCTAGGCCTTGCATTGCCACTCATACAAGCCTTTCAATGCATAGTGATTCGTGTACTGTGCAAGCTGTGTGTACGAACCTGTGGGTTGCTTGACTCTGTGCTCCATGTTGTCCTTCCTAGGCACCGTCCGCTGAGACTTGCGAGGAGAAGGATGAATCCTCCCGTGTACCGACCACTGGTGGACCTGTCGACAATGGAAGAACGACATATCATACTTACATACCGGCTTGACAGAGCAACTATACATGAACTGTGTGCCCAGCTGGAGCCAGACCTGATGTCCCCCATCCGCCAACCCACAGGGATTCCCCCTCTGGTGCAGGTTCTGTCAGTACTCCATTTTTTGGCAAGTGGGTCTTTTCAGACAACAGTGGCCATATCATCTGGGATGTTTCAGCCAATGTTTTCTAAGGTTTTGTCCAGAGTGTTGTCTGCCCTGATGAAATACATGCGGAGCTACATTATTTTCCCTGAGGTGGGCGAATTGGCTACAGTGAAGGGTGATTTCTATGCCCTTGGACACATCCCCAACATCATTGGTGCCATTGATGGGACCCATGTGGCTTTGGTTCCCCCCAAAGAAAGTGAGCAGGTGTACAGAAACAGAAAAAGTTATCATTCAATGAATGTCCAGGTGGTCTGTTTGGCTGACCAGTACATCTCCCATGTAAATGCCAAGTTTCCTGGGTCAGTGCATGACGCGTATGTCATGCGAAATAGCAGCATCCCTTATGTGATGGAACAGCTACAGAGACACCGTGTGTGGCTAATTGGTGACTCTGGTTACCCCAACCTGTCGTGACTACTGACCCCAGTGAGGAATCCCCGGACCAGGGCAGAGGTACGGTACAATGAGGCCCATGGGCGCACTAGGAGGATCATAGAAAGGACCTTCGGGGTCCTGAAGGCCAGGTTTAGGTGCCTGCATATGACAGGGGGATCCCTAATGTACTCACCAAAGAAGGTGTGCCATATCATCGTGGCCTGCTGTATGCTTCACAATCTTGCTTTGCGACGCCTGGTGCCTTTTCTGCAGGAGGATGGTCCAGATGGTGGTGTTGTAGCAGCTGTGGAGCCTGTGGAGAGTGAAGAGGAGGAAGACGACGGGTACGACACGGACAACAGGGATACTGTCATACAACAATATTTTCAGTAGCACACAGGTAAGAATCAGCCACGCCATTTTACATTTACTTAAGGCCTCATGGGTCTCCACTGTCTGTGTTTCCCCCCAGTTCCTGTTAACTGATTTGTGACTTTCCCTTCCCTTTGCAGAGCTGTATGACCCACTGCCTGACTTTAGCTTTGTTTGCCCATGGACTAAAGCTTATTGAAATTGGTATGTTGTCATCACAAAGTAACTGGACATTACTGCACCGTTATGTGTAATACATTTGTAAAGAATACAAACAGACTCCTGTTATTTTAAGTGCAATAAGTGATTTATTTTAAGTGCTACATATAGGTTCATGATTGTGAAACGGTGATGGGTGGGGGTGGAGTAATGTCCATGGCAGAGTCCAGCTCTCAGTCGCACAGGTGCATTGTCCATATGCCTGGGGAAGGATGGAGCAGGGGCAGTTCAAGTTTGGACAGGGTGACAATGTGGGACAGTGGGATGACATCAGGGGGTATCTTTGGCTGGCGGGGGTCTTGCAATCCTACTCTGTCTTCTTGTGAGATCTCAGGTTCCGCTTGCGGGGTGGTTCTTCTTCTGCAGGAGGTGGGGTTCTGGTGGCCTGTCGTTGTGTGGGGGCCTCCTGTCCACTAGCGCCGGCGGAGGTGGTAGGCTGTTCCTGGCCTGGGCTAGTGACAGGGGCCCTTTGGGGTGCCACATGGTCCCGCAATGTGGTGACGATCTGGGTAAGGCCCACGACGATGGTCCCCATTGCGGAACCGATGTTCCTCAGTTCCTCCCTGAACCCCATGTACTGTTCCTCCTGCAGTTCCTGGATCTCCTGGAACTGGGCCAGTACCGTCGCCATCGTCTCCTGGGAGCAGTGGTGTGCTCCCATGATGGAGGAGAGGGCCTCTTGGAGAGTCGGTTCCACGGGCCTGTCCCCCCCCTGTCGCACAGCAGCCCTCCCAGTTCCCCTGTGTCCCTGGGCCTCTGTCCCCTGGACGGTGTGCCCACTACCACTGCTCCCAGGTCCCTGTTGTTGTTGGGGTGGTGGATCAACCTGGGTGCCCTGTAGTGGTGGACACACCGCTGATTGACGTGTCCTGGAGACAGAGGCATGGGCCCGCTGGGTGGGAGCTGTGCTGGTGTTCCCAGAGGGGGTTGGGTCTGGTGTAGCCTGTGCCTGTCTGTGGGGAACCGACTGTCCAAAGGTCCCCAATGGGCCGGGCTGGTCATCTGGCTCCAGGGAGACAGAGCTGCTGTCATCGCTGGGGGCCTCTTCTGGGGGTGGGATGGACATCTCTGGACCCTCCGTTGCGGTGTGGTGGCGTTCGGGTCCTGCAGGGGTATAAAGATATGGTTATTGCTTCTGTGTGTGGCATTTCGTGTGATGGGTGGGTGTTTGTGTACCCAAGTGCAGGCATTTCCTTGTGGGGGCTTTTGTGAGGGTGGCTTGTGGGGGTGATGTGTGTGTGCAGTGGGCATGCTTTGGTGATGGGTGTCCATGCTTTGTGGTCGCATGCAGGGCATGGTGTTGGGATGGGTGGGTTGTGATGGTGAGCCATTTGCAAGGAGTTGGTGTGATGGGGGTGGGGGTGAGGGTGGGGGTATGATTTGGCATGCAGGTGGGGTGGGGGTGGGAAGCAGTAGTGAAGATTTGACTTACCAGAGTCCATTCCTCCGCCTACTCCTGCGAGGCCCTCAGGATGCAGGATGTGCAAGACTTCCTCCTCGCATGCGGTAAATTCGGGGGGAGTAGGTGGGGGTCCGCCGCCAGTCTTCTGCACCGCAATGTTGTGCCTTGATACCATGGAACGCACCTTCCCCCGTAGGTCGTTCCATCTCTTCCTGATGTCCTCCCGATTGCGTGGATGCTGTCCCACCGCGTTAACCCTGTCCACTATCCTTTGCCATAGCTCCATCTTCCTGGCAATTGTGGTGTGCTGCACCGGTGCCCCGAAGAGCTGGGGCTCTACACGGACTATTTCCTCCACCATGACCCTGAGTTCGGCGTCACTGAACCTGGGGTGTCTTTGGGGTGGCATGGGGTTGTGTGGTTGAGGTGTGGGGTGGCGTTTGTGGTGATGAGTGTGGTGCGTGTGGTGGTGTGCGGTGTCTGGTGCGTGGATTCTGTGTGGGTGATGGTGTTGTGGGATTGTCTAATCTGTGCTCTCTCTAGCCTTCGGTAATGATTTCGGGTCGTAGGGGCTTGTGGGTGATGTGGGTGTGTGTTTTATATTGTGTTGGGTGTGTGGGAGTGGTGTTTGTATGTGTATCAGGTGTGTGTATATTTCAAACTGACCAATGTGGCTGAGTTTTCTATGTGTGTGTGTATTTTGACCGCGGCGGTGTGTACCGCCAATGGAATACCGCGTTTGAAAGACCGCCGCGTGGATTTGTGGGTCGGAATGGTATGGGCGTATTTCTGTTGGCGTGACGGTGGAGGTTTGGTCATCGCCATTTTTCCGCTGACCTTTGGTGTGGCGGACTTTTGTGGATGTCGGGTTTTTGGCGGTTTGCCAGTTGCGGGTCAGAATGACCGTGGCGGTTTACCGCGGCGGTGTTATGGCGGTCTTCTGGCCAGCGGTAAGCGCCTTTTACCGCCGAGGTCAGAATGACCCCCTTAGTGACCCTTTGTGTCAGATTATGCCTGTGCCAGTCATCATGTGTACAAGGGTGTGATTCACACAATTGGAGGAGTAGCAAAATAGGTGCAGAGGAATCTCCAAGGTTCCTCTACATGATTTCTCATAAACACTTGCAACACATGCATAGTACAGGCGTTGGGATAGGGCACAACATATTTTTCCATGGGTCCCTATGTACAGTGCATGAAAGGTCAGGTATGTTCTCAATGCTCCTACTGAGTCCCACTATGGCATCCATTATATTGACAGTATTGCACCCACTCTGCGCCATGGTGGGCTGTTTCTTGTATTCGGCGCATACTTGGTGCATTAGGGGGCGCTAAGGGGTGCATGTGAAGTGACACAGGACTAGGTGCTGCATCACTTCTCATTAATTTGCCCCATGGTCTTTAATGGCTGGTGATGTTGTATTCCTATGTGTGCAGCACAATGCAGCAGACAGGTGAAGGTGCACACTACAGGTACGTCAGGTATGTGTAGATGATATGTAGTTGGTAATGGAAACAGCTGGGTGGCATTTGACACTGGTGCTGCCAGAGGCTTGAACATCATGACAAATGTGGGGCTGTGGCTATTTGTGACTTTCCTTACATTGACATGGCCTATGGCATTCATATAGCTGAGCTATTCATGTTTGGTGTCATGTGTGTAGGATCTGTATTTAGTTGCCAACCAGTGGACACTTGTAGGGGTTTGAGTCCAGCTTCTGTATGCAAAGGGATAATAGCTCCACCTGTCCTTCATGTGGTGTGCAAGTCAGGTTGTGGCTGTATTATGTACATATGGGTGTCTGTGTATAATGTGCAGTGAATGCAGTGTAGTGTTGCATGTGGGACATGTGTTGTTGCCTGTTGCCTGTACATCTGTGTTCCCATGCCCATGTGTGTTTAGTGTGACGTATGTGTAGTTTGTCCTAAGGTTGATGTATTGTCTGTGTAATGATTGGTATGGTGGCTTACCTACGAGAAGCCCATTGCCATATTGCCCATCCTGGAACCGCTCGCTGATGGTGAAATGACGAAATATGTAGGTATCATGGATGCTGGCAGGAGATTTGGCTAGGATGTTTGTGAACAGCCCACAGTGATCCACAATGGTCTGCACATTTATTGCATGGGTGTGTTTGCGGTTTCTGTAGAGGTGTTCCGTTGCTGCAGGTGACACAAGTTGGACATGAGTGCTGTCCATTGCATCCAGACCATGCGGGAACCCAGCAATTAGGTAGAAACCTTGTTTGGTCTCCTGCTGCAGTTGCTGGGTGTTGGGGAAGCAGATGTGGTGGGGTGTGAGGTGAGGTGGATGATTGCATCCAGAACCTTTGGTAGGTAGACCAAGAAGGATGGCTGGGAGATACCACCCACTTGTGCGCCCGTTGTCTGAAATGATCCTGATGAACACATATGGAGGACAGCAAGGAGTTTGGTCATGGGTGGAATAGTTGTTGGAGTTTCCACCCTTGCAGTGATGTCTGGCGCTATTTGGTGCAGCAGGTGTAGAATGGATCTTGTTCCCCGAGCGCAAGGATGGTTTTGTGCTGTCGAAATATCCTCTCCAGCCTTCTGTGCTGCCTTTGTGGCTGCTGTGGTGGTGTTTGGGGTTGCTGTGGTGGTACTGAAGGGACCTGTTGCTATCGCTGTTGTCTGCGGTGTGTGCCAAGCTGGAATATTAACAGTTCCATGTTGTCCAGGATGTTGCCAATGCTTCTTCTGTATGTTTTCCTTAAGTAGTAGTGTGTGGGCCCCATTTTAACACCTGGTCTGACCAATCATTTTTGGGATCTGTTCCAATATGTGTATTGTTTTAGCATTGGGTTGTAATAGGACTAACGCCATTTTTTGAAAGGGAACGCCTACCTTGCATGTCATTGTCGCAAAACGACGCAAGATGGGTTGGTGCTCCCAAACAATTAGGCTAACTCTGATATTTTGTCGCTAGATGGGTCTAGCATCAAAATATTAATATGGCTGTAGGTTAGCGCCACTTTTGTGTAAAAATAATTGACACACAGGCGGCGCAAACGTTTCTTAAATCTGGGCCTTGCTGTCTCTCCTAATCTTGGTAAAATTGGCTTACACCCATTTGGCACATTTATTTTACTTGAAGCCCCTAGTAAATTGGTACTACATGAACCAAGGGCCTGGAAATTAAATGCTACTGGTTGGCCTTTTCAGCATGTCTCTGGTCTGTCATTGCAGTCTGTGCGTTCAGTTTTAAACTGCCCTTTGACCTGGCAAAATAAACCATTTGCCAATCCTAAACATTCCTTTTTAATACATATGTCACCCATAGGGTGGACCAGAAACAGCCAATAGGGCAGAATGCAGTGTATTTAAAGATTTGGACATGTACTTTTAAGTTTCACATGTAGTGGTAGTGAAAAACTCTTAAATTACTTTTTCACTGCTGCAAAGACTACCTCTCATATAGTATAACAATGAGTTACCTTATTATATTTAATAAGTAATAACTTTCAATTGGGAGCAGGTAGGAAGGTTGAGTTTGGTGTCTAAAGAATTGTAATTTTAAACCACCTTGAAGAGTAGAGTTAGATTTTAAGTCACAATTCAGAAAATTACCCTTTTAGAAAATTGGCAGTTTTTTGTCCCAACTGATTGGTGCCTGCAGCCTGATTTGGGTTACATGACTAGTTATAGCTGGCAGTTGGTCTTTGTGTATTATTCCCAGACAGTGATACAAAGAACAAACTAGGTGTTAGCAGGAGGAGCCATCTCTAACTTGATGAGGGAGAGGAGCTGTCACCTATCACCCATTACAGGGCTCTGCCTGAGCGCACTCACAAAGGGTTTGACACTAGTCTTTTGTGTCCCCAGAGAGGCTTGGGCAAGGGCAAAAAGAGAAGAAGCTCCAGACATCACAGGGTGTGGAAACCTCCAGAACCTTCTCCTACTTCAAAGCTGGCATCAAGTATAAATATTGCCCCTCAGATACAACTCTTTAGTGCATCTCTGTACCTGTGGATACTACAGAAGAAAGACTATTGTGCTATTCTGCTGCTAGAAGGACTAGTAATCTGCTGCCCTGTTACTCAGCTGCCTGTTGCCCTGCTTGCTGAGAAGGAAGACTGAATCTGCACCTTTCATCCTAGGCTGAAGTGACTCCAAGGGTCAGCTGACTGACCTTCAGTTCTGAGCTACAGGGACATAACAAGCTCAAGAGGCCTCCCTTCATCTGCCTAGCTGACCTGCTGCCTGGAACTGCAACAGGACCTGCCTGTGCCCTGCTGGCCTCTGCTGAAGTGAGTTAACAGGGGAATAGTGGGAGGCAACATTGAACCATGATAACTGATGAATTTTACTTTAAACAGCCTGTTTCCTTGCTTGCACCAATGCACTTGGCATCAGTTGCGGCTTGCTGGGGTTACAGAGTGTAAATAAAAAAAAAGGTACCTCTGCTCTGCTCCACGCCACCACTCCTCTGTCTCCTCAGCAGGCAAGCACAGACTCCCTGCCCGCCCTACGGCCAATCCTGACGCTGCTCAGAGCAGCGTTAGGATTGGCTGGGAGCACCTAACCAGGGTGCTCCCAGGCAGACTGGGAGCCTGTGCCTGCTCTCTCCAGCCTAGCAACACAGTGCCGGGCTGGAGAGAGCACAGTGCGCATGTGTGTTTGGCCAACCCAAGACAGCCGGCCAAAGATACATGCTCATTGAGGGGGGTGCTCTGTGCGCTCCTCTCCAGGGCTATCATCCCCATTGTCCTACCCCTTTTACTACAAAACAATAATAGACATTGTTTTGTAATAAAAGGTTTGCAGCTGCTGCTGCTGGTGGGGGGGGGGGGGCGACACTCCTCCACCATAGCGGAGGAACCGCCACTGCTTGGCATACTTGCAATGCTATTACATGATTTAATTTACACATGATAACACATTTCTGAAAAACAAAGGGGAGGGTAATAAATAATAGTGCCCCATGTTTGAGAGAACAGGAGGTAGTATCAGTGTGAGGTGAATGCCAGAGAAAAAGAGATAGAGAAAATTGTGACAAAGCAGAAAAATGGGGTGAAAAAATGAAAAAACTTAAAGCAGACCAAAGGAACAGTAAAGGTGTGCTGTGCAATTGCAGTAAGGGTCAACACGCAGAGAGGCACAACGGCAACTAGAAATGTTTCTTTGTAGTGTGACATGCACCAAAAGCATGAAGATGTGTTAATACATATTTTCTGTGCACAAGTCACAAGTAGACGCAGGTGGACATAGTCCACCACTATTTTAGGACAGGAGACTCTATTCCTCATACTTGAGGACGAGAGTGGCTGAGAGGCCATGTAGCTGCTTACATTTGCAAACACTGCTTGGCTTATTTACAAAGCATTGCGCCTCCGCTGGCAACACAGAGCAAGTAGTTGCGTGGCCTTACACTGCAGCAGGAGGGCGTTTCATAGGCATTGCAATGGGTTTTCCCAGGCAACACCCCTGGGTTTTGACACATTTCCAGATTTACAAGGATCGGTAAACCTGTGACTGCGTCAAAACTGCAAGCCTCCCCAGGTGGAGGCGTAACATGGAGAAATATCTTTATTTCCCCTAATGTCTTCCTCTTTCTATGTGTGCTGCATTGTACAGCACACATAGAAAGAGGAAAATGCCTCCATGGATTAGTTTTGCACAGGAAGGTGTCCCTTCTTGACCAAAAACAATCCTGCTAACAACCACACACCCTTGCACCATGGTGTTAGGGTGCACACAATGGTGCTAGGCACCGTATTGTGGGCTGGCACTGGCTGACAGCACAGGAATTCACCATATCTCAGAAATTCAGTGCATTTCTGCCCATTCCAATTGGTGTACAGCAGCACAGCAAAAAGATTTGCTGTGCTGCCCTATGTCAATGTATTGTAAATATGCCCCTGTATGTCTGTAACCTAACGCAGCATCTCCTTTATTTGTGAGTGAGGTGGGACAGAGGAGGGAATCTCTGCTTCTCTCATTTGAGAAGTAACATAAAAAATCTCACAGATAATCCTTCACCAAATGAACTTTAAATGTGCAGCAGGTTTGTGCTTAGAAACTAGCTAAAAAAGCATCAGCAGAAAAGAAACGAGTACTTACTGCAAGTCAGATTGTTAAAAAAATACACCCAGCACACCTAGGGTCTCATTTACAAGGATTTTGTGTTGCCTTAATGTAAGTTATTCTTATGCTAAGGCAGCACAAAACAGTCCCCTGCCCCACGCCATACTTACAAACTGGTGCAATGTCACATTACACCGGTTTGTAAAGCCTTGCACCACATTACACCTGCGCCAGGTATAATGTATTCAAGTTAGGCCTTCCACCATTAAAAGCCACGCAGAAATTGCACAGTGAAATCTACAAAACATTTCACTGCACCATGATGAACCAGCATAGTCATTTTTTTTAACGCCTGCTCAGGGAAGGTGTTAGAGGTGATGCTATACTGTTGTCTATGGGGCCTCCTTAACATTGATGGACTAAAGTCAAAATTTTTATGCTATTCCAGTAATGTTAAGGTTTAGCACCACAACAGCATCAGAATTTCTGACGCTGTTGTGGATACTTTGCACCATGGAGCACTGTAATGTAAATACAGCGCTCCCATGGCATCCTTAGGGGGCACAGGGTGGTACAAGAAAACTGGTGCATCGATCATGATGTGCCAGTTTCTTGTAAATGAGGCGGCTTGTTTACCCTCCAAACACAGCTTAATGACGTAACACTGTTAGATATAGGATCTCTAGTAGGCATTCAGTTTGCACCCGGTCCAAGTAGGGACCCTCACTCTATTCGAGGTAAGGAAGATACACAGCTCAGATAACCCCTGCCCACGCCCTTGGTAGCTTGGCTCAAGCAGTCAGGCTTATCAAAGAGGCAATGTGCAAAGTATTTGCACAAACACTTTCAATAACACAGTAAAAACATCACAAAAGGACTCCACGCCAGTTTAGAAAAACAGCCATCATTTATCTAAATTAGACAAGACCAAAACAGCAAAAATCCAACCTCCACAAAAAGAGCTATGAAATCTTAAAGTAAAAAGCTTCTTAATCCAGAAGAATCAATGGATGTGTTGTTTTAGCACAAAATACCTGGAACGTGTCAATAATAAAGCTGCAGGGGCAAGTGGGCATCTGAAAAGCAAACAATGCATCGATTTCTTACTCGTAAATAAGGCTGTCCGTCGATTCCTTCTCTGCGGGTAAGCGATGCATCGATTGTTTCCTTTCAGGGAAGGGATACATTGATTTCTGAACAAGCAGCCTCAGGTCCATGAGATGATGTTGAAGATTTTGATGCCGAGGGACGATGCGTGGAAACTCCGAATGCACGGCAGCAATGAATCCACATTGTGCTGGCGATGTGTCAATTTTACCGGTGCTGCATCGACGTTTCAGCCATGGTGCAGGCGCTGCATCAATTTTTTTGCTGCTCTGATCCAGTGTGTGGATTTTCACTCAGGTTCAGCCAGCTTCTCCTTCCACGGCCAAGAGAATGAATGTCACACAAACTGGGCAAGCCATGGGTCTCAGCAAGAGGGCCCAGGTGCTGGCAGATTAAGCGGGTCATTCCGACCCTGGCGGTCGGTGGCCGCCAGGGCCACCGACCACGGGAGCACCGCCAACAGGCTGGCGGTGCTCCTACGAGCATTCTGACCGCGGCGGTTTAGCCGCGGTCAGACGCGGAAAGCCAGTGGTCTCCCGCTGACTTTCCGCCGCTCGTAGGAATCCTCCATGGCTGCGGAGCGCGCTCCGCAGCCATGGAGGATTCCGACTCCCCCTCCCGCCATCCAGTTCCTGGCGGTTCTCCCGCCGGGAACCGGATGGCGGGAGGGGGAGTCACGGGGCCCCTGGGGGCCCCTGCCGTGCCCATGCCTTTGGCATGGGCACGGCAGGGGCCCCCGTAAGAGGGCCCCTAAAAGTACTTCAGTGTCTGCAAAGCAGACACTGAAATACGCGACGGGTGCAACTGCACCCGTCGCACCTTCCCACTCCGCCGGCTCTATTACGAGCCGGCGTCATCGTGGGAAGGGAGTTTTCCCCTGGGCTGGCGGGCGGTCTTGCGAAGACCGCCCGCCAGCCCAGGGGAAAACTCGGAATACCCTCCGCGGTCTTTCGACCGCGGAGCGGTATTTCGGAGGGGGGAAGTCTGGCGGGCGGCCTCCGCCGCCCGTCAGACTCTGAATTAGGCCCTAAGTCTTTGATGTTCCTGAAACTTCTTAACAGGAGGCAAGCTCAGTCCAAGTCTTTGGAGAATCCTCACAAGCAGGATACACAACAAGGTCCAGTGTTTGTCCTCTCTAAGGCAGAAGCCTAAACTGCAGGCCAACCCAGCAAAGCATACACAGCAAAGGGGCAGTACTCCTCCTCACAGCTCTTCAGACCTTCTGCTTGGCAGAGGTTCCTCTTGATCCAGAAGTATTCTAAAAGTGTAGGGTTTTAACTCCACCACTTATACTAATTTCTGCCTTTGAAGTAGACAGACTTCAAAGGAAAGTCTTTATAGTGCACAAGACCCTGCTTCTTCCTTGCCCTGTCCCAGCCACACTCTAGGAGGTTGGAAACTGTATTGTGAGGGGAAGGCTCCTCCCTCCCACTGTAGCCCAGGAAGACTCATCAGGATATGCAGGACACACCTCAGCTTCCTTTGTATTACTGTAGAGAGTGAATTCACAAACAGCCCAACTGTCAGTCTGACCCAGATGTGGATTCAGCAGCCAAGCAGAGGCACAGAATGGTTAAGCAAGATAATGCCCAGTTTCTAAAAGTGGCATTTTCAAAGAGATGCTCTAAAAACCAACTTTACCAAAAGATGTATTTTTAAATTGTGAGTTCAGAGACCCCAAACTTCCAGTCTCTACCTGCTCTTATGAGGTATTTAAAGGCAATTACCATGCTAACCTGCGGGAGGGATAGACCTTGCAATAGTGAAGTCTGAATTTGGCAGTATTTCACTATCGGGACATGTAATAGACACCAGCACATTCCCTACCTTTTAAATACACTACACCCTGCCCGTGGGGCTACCTAGGGCCTACCTTAGGGGTACATGTACTAAAAGGGAAGGTTTGGGCCTGAAAGTAAGTACACTTCCCAGTTCAACATGGCATTTTCAAACTGCCCACACAGACACTGCAGTGGTGGGTCTGGGACGTGTTTACAGGGCTACTTATGTGGGTGGCACAATCAGTGCAGCGGGCCCACTGGTAGCATTTGATTTACAGGTCCTGAGCACACATGAGACACTATACTAGGAAATTACCAGTAAATCAAATGTGCCAAACATGGAAAACTGATCAGAATCACAGTTTACAGAGACAGCATATGCACTTTAGGACGGGTTAGCAGTGGTAAAGTGCCCAGAGTCCTAAAGCCAACAGAAACAGGTCAGAGAAAATAGGAGGAGGGAGGCAAAAATGTTGGGAATGACCTTGCAGAAAGGGCCAGGTCCAACAAATACCAACGGGCATACAGTATTTACAAGAAAGTGGCGCATCTGTCCCGATGCACCACTTTTATTGCACCGCCCCTGTCCCACCTAACAACACCATGATTGTGCCATATTTACAATGCTGCATACAATCACGTCAAAAACCTTTGACGCTATTGTGGAGCTTTGCTGCACTAGTGTAAAAAATGTTGGTGCCAGTGCAGCAAGGCACAGGGGGGCCCATTGGTTAAAATAGGTGCACAATTTTAATCCCTGGTCTGAGCAGGCGTTAAAAATGATGGAAAAAATGGTGTAGTGAAATGATGTAAATTTCACTGCGCCATTTTATCAGGCGTCCCAGCATCAAAACGCTCCCTCTCATACATTATGCCTGATTCAGGCATAACGTGGTGCAAGGGATTGCCAAGTGCTGCAATGTGTTGTGGCTCATCGTTAAGACTAGGCTCCTTAAAGTTTGATGTCATTTGGTAGAATGTGGGGAACAGGAGGACTCGAGAAAATGGTAGTTGGTTGGGGAACGGCGGTGAAAGGAGTCCGCTGTATTTCTTAAGGTGGATGCTAATAAAGAAGGTGTAAAAAAGGAAGTACAACTCGCCTTGTCAAATGGCGACGAGTTGAGTGAAGCATCCACCAGTTCCTCCGACCTTAGTGTGCAACTAATGAAGTGAATTCAGGCTGTGGAGGACTCCTGCTGCCGTGCCGATTTGGCGCTGTTGCTGCTGCGTATGTGCCGTCTCTTTTATTGATTTGACACTTTTGGACGCTGTTGGACTCTCACGGCGGTGAAGTTACAGTATTGAAAATATTATTTAAAACGTGTGCATGCATTCTCTCGCGAGCACGACATTCATTAATTACTTTGCGTGTGAGCGTTCTAATCTACGTGCTTTGCGTCCAGTTCCACACGTTGTTAACGCACCTAGGATTTGATGGCATTTTCTTTCTTTCCTGGATTGATGGCTGCAACGGAACTGCAGTAATAACTTCCTGTTGACTCTTAATGAACTGACTCATTTAGAAGCTAGAGCGCTGCTATTACTTCCTGTGCAGGAAGTTATGGAATATCGACTATGACCAGGAGAAGAAGCCATTCAACTACATTTAATGAAGCATTTTATATTAGCATGTTTTATTAATTATTTTTTGTTGTTTTATGTTAATTTGTTGTGGTAATTTATTGTTTTAACTTATTATTTTAGCTTATTTTATTGATAACCAGGGCTGTATGTCACAGGTCGCTCCTCTCAGCCACCGATATTTTTATCAGAACAGGAAAAAATGTATACATTTGTTTGATTCTTATTTAATTGGCATTGGTGGTGAAAAATGTTCACCTCCGAGGAAACAAGGAATTCTTTTAAACAATTTGGGTATTGAAGGGAGGAATATTTATGACAGTCTTGACTTAATCACTATAGGTACCGCTGATGGTGACCCCAGGGATGTATTTGAGATGTCAGTCATGATGCTCAAAAATCATTTTGGAACCCGAATAAATATTGTCATGGAAAGACACATTCTTCATGAGAATGCAAGCTACAGATAAAAAAGTTGGAAATTATGTTGCATCTCTCAAGACACTAGCACAAACATGTGAATTCTCTGACCTAACTGATTCCCTTATAAGAGACCAACTTGTGCAGTGTACCAACAGTCCAAGGGTGCAAGAAAAATTGTTAGCAAAGAATCCTTCCTTACGTGAAGCTATTACCATAGTGGAGAGTATGGAGCATGCTACTTTTTGGGTCAAGGAGGTGAAAGACGTTGGTTCCAATTGTCATGTTCCTGTTGAGTCACTTTCTACATCGGCAGAATCCACATCCAGCTCCACGTTGGCTAGAGTTTCAGTTCTAGAGAATATGCAAGAAGGGGATCTTGTACAGAAAATAACTGGATGTATGAGAATGAGTAATGATTTGCCCAAAGACTCCAAAACCAAATGTGGCAGTCCTGGGCATCTGGCAAATAACCCCAAATGTTTTGCCAGAAGTGTTAATTGCAGAAACTGTGGGAAGAAGGGACATTTAGCGAAGGTTTGTAAAAGTTATAAAATAAACGCTGTGGATAAAACATCAATGAATCAACAGATGATATTACATGTTAACTGCCCTGGTAACCAGCATGTTGCTGGTGAAGATGGTACTAAATTGGTTATGTCAAAATTTGACATTGAGGTTGATGGGAAAGTAGTCCTGTTCTTGCGGATTCTGGATCCCCTTTCACATTAATTGGTGACAGGAACTGGGAGACGATTTTTGGATGTGACAAAATTGAACTGTCTCTACCGGACATTGATCCCATGGGTTATGGTGGGCATAAGATTGACTTATTCGGTTACTCTCTCATGACAATAAAATGTAAAGGCTGTGAAACATTAGGAAAGGTTTATGCAGCTAAATGTGGTGATAATCTGTTGGGTTGGGGGCACCAGAGGGATTTGGGTATTATTCTCAATCCAAACTCACCTGATCAAGTCCTATCTATATGACATGTAAGTGATGATACTGATATTGTAAATTAATTTCCTGAAGCGTTCAGTGACAAACTTGGGTTACTTGTGGACTTCAAACATAAAATCATTTTGAAATCTCATGCTGAACAAGTAGTGTATAAAGTAAGGAAGGTGCCACATTTGATGTTGAACCCTCTGCAAGATTAACTTAATAGAGTACTGGGCGTGGGAGTCATTGAGGAAATTGAGGCCTCAGAGTGACTAGCTCCAAATGTTCTAGCTCCTAAGGATAATGGGTCAAAAATGTTAATGTGTGTGGTCTTGAGAAGTCTTAACAAGTGTATATAGGTGGATCGGCAACCACTACCTAACATTAATGAGACTCTAACCATGCTTTCTTGAGCCAAAATATTTAGTGTGATGGATTTATCGGCAGTGTATCACCAAGTTTTGCTTCATGAAGATTCAAGGCATCTTACATCTTTTGTCACGCCTTTGGGAGCATTCAGGTTTATTAGAATGCCTTTTGGGCTAACCTCGGCTGCTGCATGCTTTCAAAGGGTGATGAAGGAGGTACTCAAGGGTCTTGACTCTGTATTATTCTTCCAAGACGATATGCTTGTCTATGGTGAGGATGTGGATAAGCAAGATGCAGCCTTAAAAGCAGTACTTAGGAGGCTAAAAGACCAGGGGTTGGCTTTGAAGAAAGAGAAATGCAAATTCAGAGTGGGAACAGTTTCGTATTTGGTTCACACCATTTATGGAGATGGTATCAAACCCAAACTAGCAGTAGCCAAGTCAATTACATCTGTGCCTACGCCTACAGAGAAAGATCAAGTGCGATCGTTCATAGACCTTGCTGAATATTACTCAAAATTCATCAAGAATTCTGTGAGTGTGGTACAACCTCTAAGGATAATATTAAGCAAAGGTATACATTTTGAATGGTCTTTGGAATGTGAGAAAGCTTTTAATTTTATGAAAGCTAAGATTGGAGAAATGCCTATTTTGGGTCACCTTAACACAAGAAGGAAAACCTTGTCATCCACTGATGCCAGCCTGAAAGGTCTTGGTGCAGTTCTCTCACAAGTAGTAGATGGTGAAGAGAGAGTTTTAGCTTTCGCATCTCACTCACTTAAGGGTTCAGAGGAACAATACTCTGTTGTGAAGTGGGAGACTCTGGACTCCACTTGGGCCATAAATCATTTTAGATACTATCTCTGGGGTCTACCATTTGTGCTCAGAAGTGATCATAGGCCTCTTGTACAAATGTTTGCCTGTCAGAGTATCGAAAACACAACTCCACGTATTAAATGTTGGGTGGAAAATTTCATGGAATTTAATTTTCAGGTTGAGTATTTGCCTGGGAAGAAAAATGTTCCTGCTGATTTTCTCTCCAAATTGCCTTCGACTGATCATGTTCCAGATGACCAGGTTCCGGTATTGTGGGTCAAAGAATCAGCTAGTGACATGGATGAATGGTCTTTGGAATGTGAGAAAGACACTGTTCGCAAGTTAGTTTCTAAATATGTTGTGGGAGGCTGGCCCTGTCTAAACAATTGTTCAGATGGAACTAGGGTATTTTGGAATGTCAAGGATGGGTTTGGTATTATTGAGGGCAATTTATACAGGTGTGATAGAATGGTTCCACCTGGGGGAGTGTATGAAAAATTAATCAACTTGGCCCATGAGGGGCATCTAGGTAGGAATTTGACTAAGGCTAGTGTCAGAGATGTTACTGGTGGCCTGGTTTAGATAGGTAAGTGGAGCACTTCTCAAAGATTGCATTCAGTGTGCAAGTAACGATAAGTCTAAGATTGTAAGGACTGCTCTTTTATCTCCTGTTTCTATTCCTGATGAACCTTGGTACAAGTTAGGACTGGATCTGATTGGACCGTTTTAAGTTTTACCTCCTAATGAGAGGTTTGTCATTGTTTTGGGAGATTATACTTATAAATGGGTCACTGCCAGTTGTGTGCACTCAGTCACCATTAAGACTGTTAAAAGTGTTCTTGACTGATGTTTTTGCTTGTGAGGGTATTTCCAAAGTAATAATTACTGGTAATAGTGTTCAGTTCACCTAACAGGAGATGAGGAACTTTCTTAAAAATGTGGCGATTTCCCATTTCTGCACTGCACTACACGCTCCACAGGCAAATGGTATGGTTGAAAAGATATCAATTAGTAAGAACTAGTGTACAGACTGCTCTCGATAACAGACTACCATTGAAAGTTGTTCTCAAAGAAAAATTGTGGGCACACAGAAATGGTCCCAGTGTTGTTACGGGAATGTCTCCTTTTAAAATTTTAAGAGGCAGGATGGCAGGTTCTAAATTAAATCTGTTATTGCTGTGTTCTTGATGGAGGGGTAGCGGGGGATCACAGAGGGTGTGGGGCCCATCCGTTACAAAGTGATTGCAAACCAAGCCAGGTATAAAAAGGAGTTTGATAACAGGCATTGTGCACATCAAAGAGTTTGACATGAAGGTGATATGGTCTACATTAAAAGACCTGTGTGGACTCATAAGGGTGAATCCAAATTTATAAGACCGAAGTAGATAATACAGGCCAAGAAAAATGTAGTTTGGAGTATGTCACGTTTAGCCAAATGTGTAAATAGAGTTTTGAGTCTGAAGGACACATATGAAGAGAAATCTGGTGGGAAGTCTGATGGAAGTGAGGAGCATGAGGAAGAAGAAATGTCCTAAACATCCTGAAGATTTTGTGCATTAAGAAATATGATATGTTGAGTAACTGTCACGCATATTATAACTCTCTGTATACTGATTCCATATACCATATGCTGATGCTTTGCATAAATCATGCAGTGCATAATGGTGCATTTCTCTCCAAACTGCCTCTGATAAAATCTGAAATTGAATTGATTCTACTTGTATATTATTTGTTTTTAGGTTGAGCGTTAGCGTTCGGCATGCTGTATACTAAAGTATACAATAGAGTGAGTTCCAGCATTCTGATTCGTTATTTGCAGTGTCCTTCAAAAATCCTTGCTTGCTAGTGGTCAGTTTGCCTCTTTGTCCTGCCTTTTTTCACTTTGGGAGCAGCACAAAGTACTGTCTAATTACGCTATGTCCTGTTTATCTCTTCTGTAAGGGACTTTTTTTTTGACATTTTCCTGTTTCACTTCAGCAGTTTGGGTGCTTGTTCAGCCCCCTACTCCCCACCAGCTCCCTCTGTAAACATAAACCAACAGCAGAGGGGGGCTTTTCCAGGGCCAGCTCACCCTTGCTCTCTTCCTTTTGTTGTTTTCAGTCTGTGTGGCAATAAAAGTCAAGTCAGTAATTTACAACGCTATGAGCTCTAACTCGAGCAAACACGAGAATATTGCAGTTCATTCGGTGCCCCTCTCTGATCTCAGCCACACAAATGAAAAAAAAAAAACGCAGAGCGTTTGCCTATGTAAACCCCAGCGTGATCGTGCTGCGTTTTTTTTCTTTTCATTAGTGTGGCAAGAAGAGTCCAGTTAAGAGTTTACAACGGTAATAACTCTAACTCAGCAAATGCGTGACCCGTTGCATTGAAAATGCTCGTTTTGGTTTTCTTTACTAGCAGGAAAGCAACAGCTGCTCTGAGCGGCTTCAGTAACCTAACACTCTGCCCGAACCTGAATGTCTACACTAGGACAAAGTTGCCGCCCTCTCCAATATACGTTTAGTGAAGGAGACACGTCGTTTAGAGAAGGAAATGTGCAAAAAGAATGTGACGGGAAGCAGCAGCTGGTTCTCTATATATGTATGACATTACCTTCTCTTTTAATGAAGGCATGCGCCATCGTGGAGGGCAGGAAATCAAACAGGCTGCTGCCCTGCCGTATGAGCTCAGCCAGGCGAGCCTGCTCTGCAGCTTTTCACTTTTGCTGCCTTTCATTGAACACAGGGAGCCTTCGTGTCAGATAGAACCGATTTGCAAGTAATCTGATTTGTTTACGATCTTCAGAGATCCTTCTTGCATTTGAAGTACAAAAATACAAATATCAGCAAAAAGACAAAAATAAAAGACAAATGGGCTTTACCTTGTGGTTTAGCTATATACTTTCTTAAAGATAGATGTCATGGGGCTGATTCGTAAAAGGCTTTCATGAGTACAGGACCTGACGCTACAGGGGTACTCTATCACATTCCTTTGTGAATCGCCCTCAAAGTTCAGCCTAGCAGTTAAAGTGCAAAAACGGCACAGTCTTTCCGTTTGTAGTAATTGCATATGAATAGTCTCTGATTTGTTTTTTATTTTAGATGTTTGTGAGGGAACGGCGGAGAGTGCACTTCCACGGAGGCTGTAGATGAGCTCCTATATGCTTTGATATTTACATGAATACATTTCCAGGCATCGGAGCTATTAAATCTAATAAGAGCGCAGGATGGGCCAGTCCGGAGGGAGAGCGCTGCTGGCTTCTGTTATTGCTGGCACGACTCAACAGCAAGGAAAACTGAGGCTTGAGAGGGAGGCATCCGCCTCACGCACTTCAATGTAAATGGGTGATGTTTCTCCCACAGACACATCGCACAGTTTTAAAACGGAGCTCTCATCCCTGGAGTTTGGCCTGGGGTCCCTAGGACCCCTCCCTGCTGGATGAAAAGACTAGTCTAACTGAGAACCCGCTACATACGAAAAGACTATAAGTACCAGAATCCACTGGGGCCCTTACCGGGAACCGAGTCAAAGATTAGACACGTTGAAACTGCTGTATCTAGAACAAGCACACCATATTTTCAGACAGTTTCAGATGGCAGAAAGTTTACAGCCCAGGCAAATGAAATGGCACTAGCTGGGAGTTTCTGTGAAAAGCACCCACGGCAGAGCAGATGATGAAAAGCTGAGCTCTAATTAATATTTGCAGAAATGGTAAAATGTAACAAACTGCTTACATGCCCCATGTTAAAGACCTGAGAAATGAGAAAAAATGAAATATTGTCATGGGAAAGAAAAAAAGGTACCAGAATGCGCTGGGTCGCACTTTGAAATTACATTTTAATACCATAAAACCAGGGTGTCCAGATGGACTTGTTCCTTTGCAGAGTTTCAGTATATCCAAATGTGGTAAATGTACATTTAAGGAATAGGAATGGCACTCGTATAGTCAGTCACTGGTTATCCTGAAAACCTGGTGTGGATCCAACTGCCTTCAACAATGTAGGATACACTGGCCATAAATAAGTGAAACCAAACAACCTTCTCGAATATGCTACACAATGCACTGTAGAAAGTTCAGCCGACTGACTGCCTGGAAGCAGTCATCTGAGCACCTCGCCCCAGTTTAAAATGTAAAAAAACAAACAGAATAAATTGTGGGCCCATCTTCTTTCTGGAATTGGTGATGTTTAAATATTTTTTAAACCTAATATTTTGATACTTAAGTCCAGAAAATAGATTGCTTATGCCCTACTGCAGTTTATGAGACAGTCCAGATTAGAAAGCAATAAGGGGAAATTACATTTTGGAAAGGGAGAACTCCTTACAATATTCACAGACAAAATACTATGAGTAATTGAGATTGTAGGCATTGTCACCTTCATACGTAATCATTTTTATGTAATTAAATTTGATGACATCTGCTACGTAAAATCATAAGTACATCTTAATGGGTGTTAGTTTGTCAAAGTGGCTTAATATTCGGCTAATAAACAATTAAAGGGACTGCTGAACTATTTTGTGACCATGATTTACCTCAATTTGGGAGGTTTGACCACAATATGAACTAGATTCTATCACAGGGGACAAATGTATCCTTTTTAGGGTCAAGCGCAAAGCGCTCTGTCCCTGGTGTAATCTCTCTATGGGCTTTTAACAACGCCCATGAGTTTGGTTGGTTCGGGGGCTTGCCTTTTACAATTCGCTTCATTTCATTAGTGGAAGGTATGCATACGTCATGCTTTTTCCAGTGTTTAGCCCTCCTCTGCGAACCGACCAACTACTGAAAATATACAAGGCTCCATGTTTTCAGTATGGTTTCTGCACTATTTTTTTTCCTTATTTCGTAGGCATCGAGATCTCGCTGGGCAGTAGTAGAGCGCTTTGCATGACATCGGCCCTGTTACATGGATATTTGCACTTTTGCCAATTACATGGCTAATTGCAATTTTGCTGGTACGTTTCACTGTGTTTCCTTTTGTGTGCCTCCATCACGCTCCATGGTGGCCGTGGGCTCGCTTATGTGAAACTGATTTACTTTTCAGTTTATGTGGCAAGAAAAGTCCAGTTAGGTGTTTAAAATGCGAATAGCACTAACTCTAGCAAACATGAGATCCGTTGCATTGCAAATGCTTGTTATCTTTTTTCGCAGTGTGATTTTGCTTGGCAGAAGTCGAGCGCTTTCCATGACATGGACCCTGTTACGTAGTTAATTGCACTTTTGCCGGTTACATAGATAATTGCACTTTTACAGGTGGTTTCACTACGAGTGAACTGTAGCAGCGCGATCGTGCTTTTTCCCATTTAATGTGGCAAGAAAAGCAAGGTTGGGAGTTTACAAATGCTAATAGCTCTAACTCGGAGAAATGCGAGACCTGTTGCATTGCAAATGCTTGTATCTTTTGTTGTTATTTTTGCCTTAAAGTGTTGAGTTTCATTTTCATCATCATTTCTTCTGTTGCCAAATTGTTTTTGTAGTGAAAAATACATTTAAATTAGATTAGATTGTTTGTTCAAGGGGGAAGATGTGTTGTGGCTTATGGTTAAGACTAGGCTCCTTTAAGTTTGATGCCATTTGATAGAATGTGGGGAACAGGAGGATTCGAAAAAACGGCAGTTGGTTGGGGAACAGAGATGAAAGGAGTTGGCTGTATTTCTTAAGGTGAATGCTAATAAAGAAGTTATAAAAAAGGAAGTACGACTCGCCCTGTCACAATGCTTTTGTAAATATATCACAGGGGGAAATCCGCCTTAGCAGAGCAACAGGCTTGTATATATGATCTCAAGTACCAAACCTCTGTTTAAAAAGAGTGTACCGGTGAGCCATTTCTGATCTTAATTAAACCTACATGTGCGAAAAACCGACCTAATTTACAGCAGTAAAACAAACCAAAAATATTGTTTTTACATTTCTGCATGTTTATGTTACCTTAGTCTTTCGGTAAAATAGGTCCCTTCCATTTTATTACTGATCAGTATTATAAGAGCATTTCATTACTTATTATAACGTCACTTCCTTTGGCATCATTGTGAATTACATGTGCTAATTAGTTCCTCTGATTTTTTCTTGTGACTTGGGCCCCGATTATGTCAACTGTCAGTGCCTATTTGTTGTTGCTTTTGAAAACTGAGCGATCTTCCGCCGTTTAGGCTTCCCTTGCCATTAAATCAAACGAAATTTATTATCCCCGTGAGCCCGTGCCCCAACATGCAGGGCACAAGATGACATTTTTATCACATCGTCCGCACCTTATTGATCTGCAGCACTTTTACTGCCTCATGGTCAGACAGCGTTCTCCTCAGCTCGGTGAGACGAGGCCACTGGCAAGGTCATTACTCTCACCACTACAGTTTCCTCCATGGCAGTAATCAGTATCGTTTCCCTCCAAGTCATTTTTTGTTACTCTTACATTCTCACCTCTTAACCACCTTTATCTTGGGACGCAGTGCTCTTTTCTGCCCTGGATCTCATTTTCATCATAACCTTTGAAATAGCCATATCCCACTGGGACTATAAATGCTGCAATTGTTCCCGGCATTTATTGATTCCGTGGCTCTAGCCTTTAAAAGAAGCGAAATTTCAACATTTGCCAAATTTATATGCTTGAAAAGACACCCAGCGGTGCGTTCTTCTCTTCTACTCGCTTCCTCTCCACATGTGTATACTGTCACAGTGACGTCATGCCGCTTCTGACGTCAGCTAAACAGAGTGCCTTGAGCAAGAAGCAATATAAGCAAACTATGCCGAGAGAAGATTAAATCCCTATGTATTTCTTTTGCATGTCTTTAAAATGCAGTTTTTCCTGTAATGTGGCGTTTTGTACATCAGTGGCAGAGACAGGTTTTGGTGCCTGAGAAGGTTAAAGTTTTTCCTGGGGTCACCAGCTTAGACTCTTGCTTAATTGTATCTCTATTTATGGGAACAAGCAGAATTGAGTGTGTATTTGATAGGGGTGAGTGGTGAGCTCTGCTGTACTGGCAGAGATAACAGAGTTTTTGACACTCCGCACTTGGCTTGGAGCACGGAGTTTGGCCAAAACCTCTGCCAGCCCGGCAGTGGAGCAGAGCTCACTGGTGTGCATGTGCACTGCACTTTACACTCTGCCCAAAATGATGCCATTTGCCCTACGACAGGCAAGGAGACCCCTAGCTAAGGCTTTGCTTTCTGCCGGTTGGCGGCGTGGAGCTGCTGCAAGCTGCTGCTGAGGGGCTGCATCAGTACCAGCTCCGGATCCAGGCCTCACTCTTTTCACTGTGCTCAGAAGCCTGGGGCAGGGGACAGAGAGCCGAGCCGCTGGCAATGGGGACCTTGGACCCAGGATTCAGGTAAGACCCTTGTTTCTCTTTCTCTCCTATGTGCACACATAGTCTGGCACTGGGCTTGGAAAGTATTTGCATATGAGAGGGTTCTGTGCTTGGAATAAAGGAAACTTGTAGTCAGAGCTCCACTTGGAAAGAACCTGTCTCCTCAGAGTCCCTAGAAAAGGAAGTGGTGTTATGGAGTAGTGCTGAGGCCAGCAGGGAGAGTTGGAGACAGAGGGAGCATCAGCTGCTGAGTGGTAGTCTGGTAGTCCCCGCCAAATAGAGATGTGTGTGGCCTGAGAGAGTGCCCTAAAGTCCAGTGGCAAGCAAGGCTAGGCGTTTTGTGGAAGTACCAGGCTACTGGTGTTGAGCTGGTTTGCTGCTGCTAGTGTTAGGCCCTAAAGAAAGGGTGGTCTGAGGCAGTGTGTAAGTGCAGAGGAAGCAATTGCAAGGCTGATGCAAGACAGGAGGTTTGCTTGGCCCTCCGTAGCAAGTTTGTGAAGGAGGGCAGTTGGTAAAGGCATGTGTGCAGGTGTGGTTGAGAGTAGCAGGCTCCAGGCCGGTGTGCTGTGTTAGCACAAGAGGCCTGAAACAGCAGCTTTCACTGCCCACAGCATACCATCCTGGCCTGAATGCACCCAACCGCAGAAGTGCTGAGCAGGGTGGGGACCGACCCTGCTTAGCGCTTCTGAGATCGGGCACATTCACGGCCAGGGCGGTAGACCAGGTGGCATTTCGCCGCAGATGGAACTCCAGGAGATTTGGCCCGTGACATCATGGCGCATGACATTGCAGGTGGCATCTCAGGAGTAGACATTAGAGGAAGTGACATCAAAAGCCATGATTTTACAGGAACTGACATCACAAGAAGTGACATCAGACCTTAAAACCTTACAGATATGTTTAGTGTGTTTGTCATGAGTACTTTTGAGTGCATTACAAGTATACACACAAGCGCTCCTGATTTAGGCAGAATACTCATTCTTCCTTTACCCAAGGATTAAACAAATTGGCTCCTTTGCCAGCCTACTCCTCCAGGTATAATATCCTATATGCAGCATATTTCCATGTAGATGTGATTGCTTTAGCTGCCTGAGCTCCCCGGAGGTGAGACTACTCTTCCATGTGAGGTATGCTTACTCAGCCCTACCCACCACTTACTGTGTCTGCGGTGGGCACCTGCACTCATTTTAGGAGATTGGGGCTAATTTTTCACCAACAGACCTGGACAGATGGCAAGACAGAAGGACACCACAAGCTGCGGAGTACTGATGTTTTGGGTCTATAGCTGGTTTGGCTAAAAACCATCAGGGTACATCATTGTTTGATATTGTTCAATAGGCAATGTGGTTGCTGGAACTGGGTATTCAAGTTTGTATTGCAAAAAATCTTGAGTTTGTAATTTTTAGTCAAAAATATAGTCAACATAAGTGGCCGTCAGAGATGTTGCCCATTGAATCCAACATGGATATAGTGCTTTAGCACTGGGAACACTAGCTTTAGTAAAAGCCTCAGGGGCCAATATCGGACATACGGCAACAATACGTTTGACCTGGGCCAGAGGTCTCTCTTTATTGACAGCCATTTGAACAGCAGTGAGAATTTTCTCAGTGGGAGCAAAGTGTTGTCCTGCTGTAGAGTGCAAATGTGATTTGTATGCGATTGGGACGGTTTCACCCTAATTGAACGTTACATAGGTGAAACCAATGGCACCAGCAATGGCTGATGACCAAGTGTTATTTGTTGTCCCTGTGTGTAAGTGCTTAGCTGCAAGCATGTCTTGTTGTAATGCTCTGAGAATACATGTGTGTTCGACTGTCCGGTATTTACTGGAAAAGTCAGGACGTATCAAGTCATATAAAGGTTCAAAGCATTGTGAGTAGTCTGGAATGTATATTCTGCCAAAATGTAAAAAGCCCAAAAGAGACTGGAGCATTTTGATGGTGTTCGGAGTTTGTAGTTGTATGCATTTTTCTAAAAATTGGGGGGCTAGGCTCTTTTCTTCATATGATAATTTGTATCCCGAAAATAGGACACTAAGTAAGGCTATTTTTGTTTTTTTTAAATTGAATTTGTAGCGTAATTTGGCAAATCCCACAACAATGCGGGCTACCCATCTTATGTGTTGCATGAGATCGTCGTTCGTGAGGTAGATGTTATCAACGTAGGACAATGTTGTGTAAAATAGATGTGACACGAGGTGAAAACAGTCCTGGACTGTTCTTGTACCCTTATGGGAATTGGCAAAAAAAAATTGGAGAGCCTAAAGCACTGAAACTTGTTAAGTCCCTACTTTCAGGTGCTATAATACGGCAGAAAAATCCATTGGAAGTATCCAAGGTTGTTGTACATTTTTTGCGCACTGTATTGTATATAAGTGCTGTGCTGTGTGCATTTTGTATAGCAAATGTGTGTGTATGACTGTTTAAATGTCTGTAGTCCAAGAATATTCTATATGAATGGTCTGGTTTAGCTAAGGGGAACAATGGATGGTTCATTGGTGAGTCAGGGTTCAATTACGCCTTGGTACTCTAACTGTGTGAGGACTTTCCTCACAGGTGCTTCAGTTTCATGCTTTATTGGATATTGAAGTTGAGGTTGGGGTTGGGATTTAATTGGTATTACTTGATAGGGGAAATTGTTATCCCACCCTAAGTGGTTGCAATATATCACAGGTGCCTATGCCACAGCCCAATCGATGGTGTGAATTTGTACGAGCTTTCTGGGGACAAGGGGCGAGAAAGACTGTTCAATAATCTCTTCTCCTTAGGGGAGATTAAGGACAAATTCTGGTGGCTAATCCTTCTCGGCCAACAAAATATCATAAATGGTAACAACACAATCCCAAAAGATGGCGTTGATTGTGCATTCAATGTCTCCTTCTAACTGTATAGTTACTTTATACACCCTATCAGGTGTGGAGATACGCATGTCCACAGTCTCAGCTTGTAAGAAGTTATCAGTTGCTTTCACCGCCAAATGCTCTTGAAGATCCCCGAGAACTATGGGGACCTCTGCTGCACTGTCTAGCAGTGCTAGTGCCCAATTCCTGTTCTTCAGTAAAGCCCTCTTACTGAGTGGCATGTTTGTATTGCAACTGCTGCCACTTGTTTCTTTTTGAATTGGGATTTCTGTTGGGGACATTTCTCTTCTTTCTTAACAGAAACTTCAGAGGAGCGTTGTGAGTACTTTGTCGGTTTCACATACTCTGTTTACTGCTCTGATCGCCCATCTCTCTCACTGCGTTTTTCTGGTGAGTCCTGAAAGGAACAAGATTGGAGTGTATCAGTTTATTGAAATCTGGCAGGTGTTTTTCTACTATCTCTGTTTCTAAGATTGTAGTGTTGTTGTGGGGTCTCCAAATGCAGAGATTCTCCCCTTTCTTTTTTAGGAATTTGTTGTTTTTATCCCAGCATTTTTTAGAACCTTCAGGTGCTTGCTTTGTAGAATCTTTATTAGATCTACCCTGTAATTGTGGTTTAATAGGTCTGGCCCCCAGACTATCTTGACCAATACCAGAGTAGGTCTGGGCGATAATTGTGGCAGCTCACATTCTTGATCCTGTGCAGGAAGATCCCGGAGCCGCATACTCACTGCTTGTGACACTGCCTTCCCTTTGACGTCTCCGTATATAGTATTGAGGTGCCTTTAGAACAAAGTGAGACAGAAATACTTAGGAGGATCCAAACATTCCTGCCTGACCAAACGTTGGCGGTGACATGTCACGGAGGTTCTCATTATCCTAATGAGACTACTGGATTTGAGCAGCAGAATCACCTGAATTGTGCGGTACTGAGTATACTCCCACACCTTGTGACGCCTGTCTGCCCAATCTGGGTTTTACGGCCAACTAGCAGTGCCTGATCTCCACCTGAGAGCGGGGATGATTGTGGCAACTGGGCGCATGACAGAGAGGACTCCTCAGGGGAATCGTAGTTGATCAGATTGCATCCCTTTCTCTCAGTTACATTAGTCTCACATAGGCAAAGCCAAACAGAATAAAGTACAGTTCAATAGGATTTATTGAAGTAACTGCATCCTAGAAAAAATAGCATGTATTGCAATAAGTAGGATGATAAAACACAGTAGAAGCAAAATTGTGACAAGGAAAGTGAAACACAAAAACAGTCTCACCATACTGTCACTAGGAATAATATATATTTCCTACCTAAGCTACGTTAGAGCTATGTCCTAATCTGCCCTTCAGGTTTCCCCCCTGCAAAGACATCACCTCCATACCTGAGTGAGGAAGCCTGTTGTCTAAAAAGACACTGTCCCCATGTAGGCCAGGGATTCGGCAGTCTAAGCAAGCAACTGTAGCGTAGACGTTCAGCAGTCAGCATGCAGTCGTAGTCATCTGGCTGGAGTCTCCCTCTAATGTGTATGGGACAGAGAAGTGTTTTTATATTAAAGCAGTTGATGTTTTAAGAAAAGTTCCCCACGTAAGGATATGTATGTTTGTGTGGTTGTGGGAGACACAGTGTACCACTTTTGCCGGCAACCATATCTGACTGCGGCCTTAAGGAAAGCACAAAGTGAAATGAATGCAGTGGTAAGAATCTAATTCTTTCCTAGGCAAAAGTACAAACAGATAGAGAAAATAAAACAACACTGTTGGACCTGGCTTTTTGACAGGGACATCCCAAAACTTTTTGCCTCCTTCCTCCTATTTTTTCTGACCTGTTGTTGTTGTCTTTTGACCTCTGGGCACTTTACCACTGCTAACCAGTGCTAAAGTGCATATGCTCTCTGGGTAAATTGTACTACTGATTGGTTTATCCATGATTGACTATTTAATTTACTTGTAAGTCCCTGGTAGAGTGCACTACATGTGCCTAGGGCAGGTAGATTAAATGCTACTAGTGGGCCTGCAGCACTGGTTGTGCCACCCACCTCAGTCGCCCCTTAACCCTGTCTCAGGCCTGCCATTGCAAGGCCTGTGTGTGCAGTTTCACTGCCACTTCGACTTGGCATTTAAAAGTACTTGCCAAGCCTAGAACTCCCCTTTTACTACACATAAGTCATCCCTAATGTGTGCCCTAGGTAACCCCTAGAGCAGGGTGCTGTGTAGGTAAAAGGCAGGACATGTACCTGTGTAGTTATATGTCCTGGTAGTGTGAAACTCCTAAATTCGTTTTTACACTACTGTGAGGCCTGCTCCTTTCATAGGCTACCATTGGGGCTGCCCTCATACACTGTTGAAGTGGCAGCTGCTGATCTGAAAGGAGCAGGAAGGTCATATTTAGTATGGCCAGAATGGTAATACAAAATCCTGCTGACTGGTGAAGTCGGATTTAATATTACTATTCTAGAAATGCCACTTTTAGAAAGTGAGCATTTCTTTGCACTAAAATCTTGTTGTGCCCTTCAATCCACATCTGGCTAGGTTTAGTTGACAGCTCCTTGTGCATTCACTCAGACACACCCCAAACACAGGGTACTCAGCCTCACTTGCATACATCTGCATTTTGAATGGGTCTTCCTGGGCTGGGAGGGTGGAGGGCCTGCCCTCACACAAAGGACTGCCACACCCCCTACTGGGACTCTGGCAGACAGGATTGAGCTGAAAGGGAAATTGGTGCATTTCTTAGAGACTCTTTGAAGTCACCCCCACTTCAAAGGCACAACTTAGTATAAAACAGGGCCTCTGCCCTACCTCATCAGACACTTGCTGGAGAAGAAACCTGAACCAGAAACTACATCCTGCCAAGAAGAACTGCCTGGCTGCTCAAAGGACTCACCTGTCTGCTTTCTACAAAGGACTGCTGCCTTGCTGTTGCCCTGCTGCCTGGCTGAACTCTTGTCTGGCTGTGAAAGTGCTCTCCAAGGGCTTGGATAGAGCTTGCCTCCTGTTCCTTGAAGTCTCAGGGCCAAAAAGACTTCTCTCTTTTACTTGGACGCTCCATGCGCCGAAAATTTCGACGCACAGCTTGTTCCGCTGCAAGAAAAACGCCGCACACCGACGCTGATCAACGCGACGCCTTCGGGACGACCGAAACTTTGACGCACGGCCTCGCAAGGACAACGCCGCCCGACTTCCCGGGAGAAATCGACGCGCCGCCTGCCGTGAGATCAAAACTTTGACGCACGGCCTCGCAAGGACAACGCCGCCCGACTCCGCAGGAGAAATCGACGCGACGCCTGCCGTGAGATCAAAACTTTGACGCACGGCCTCGCAAGGACAACGCCGCCCGACTCCGCAGGAGAAATCGACGCGACGCCTGCCGTGAGATCGAAACTTCGACGCGCAGCCCCGCAGAGCGACGCGCAGCCGGAAAACAAGCAGTAAAATCCACGCACAGACCCGGGACATCTGGTAATCCCCGCAACCCACAGAAAGAGACTGTCCGCGCGCCGGAAAACGACGCCCGACTTCCCCCCGTGGAAAATAACGACGCAAGTCCGTGTGTGCTGGGGAGAAATCGACGCACACACCCTTTTTCCACGCACCTCTTCCTTTGTGGCCCTCTGAGGAGATTTTCCACCAGAAACCAGGTACTTTGTGTTTGAAAGAGACTCTGTTTACTTTCTAAAGACTTAAGACACTTTATATCACTTTTCAGAGATATCTTTACAAATTCATATTGCAACTTTGATCGTTTTGACCTGAAGATACCCAGATAAATATTATATATTTTTCTAAATACTGTGTGGTGTATTTTTGTGGTGTTATGCTATGGTGTTGTATGATTTATTGCACAAATGCTTTACACATTGCCTTCTAAGTTAAGCCTGACTGCTCGTGCCAAGCTACCGGAGGGTGAGCAGAGGCTGATTTTGGATTGTGTGTGACTTACCCTGACTAGAGTGAGGGTTCTTGCTTGGACAGAGGGCAACCTAACTGCCAACCAAAAACCCCATTTCTAACATTGGTGATCAGCGGTGAGGATAGGACTTGTGTTTGTGCAGTGACATACAGTAGCTAAGTATTTCACTACCTACCCACAGTTGAAGGTCAACTTGATTTTTCATCTTTTTTGGCTCTTGGTTCTCTGATGTCCTCCTGGATATACTATTGATATTTTGGACTTTGGATTTTGGTTTTTGCTGATAAGATCTTATCAAAATGGGATTGTGTACCTACTCATTCTTTGTTCGTACTGACCACCTCACTAAGGTTGACCTAAGGAAGCTTTGCAGACAATGGGGCCTTCCTGTAGCGAGGAGATCTACTAAAGCGGAGATGCTCCATCACTACATAGTCTGGGGGGAGGAAAGATGGGCAGAGAGAGAGGCAGCAAGAAACCAAATGACTAAGTACCCCTCAGATGAGGAGGAGGACTACGCACATGAGGAGGAAGACTACTCAGATGAGGAGGAAGACTACTCAGAGTTGGACAGTGACCCAGAAATAGATGAATGGCTCCGAAGTCAAAGGCGACAGGAGCAACAATTAGAGGAGTATCTTGCAGAGGTTGAGGCAAAAAGACTCTTAGCCCTGGAAGAAGAAAAGATTGCAGCTCAAGAGCTGAGCTGTAAAGAGCTGAAACTGGAGGTCGGAAGGGCTGAGTCCAGTTCAGATGGTGGCAGCAAAAATCTTGCATCTAGTACTGCTGAAGAAGGGCACAAGCCCAGAGATGTGGTGCCCAACTTGAAGAAGGGAGTTGACACACCCCAGGCAGTTCAAGGGTATGAGGTAGTTCCCGTTATGCACAGGGTCCCTGAGAAGGATTGGGGAACTGGCACAGGGAGTCATATTCCTACTGGGGGGAGGGACACTTTACTGACTCTAGCAGAGAGTGACAGAGAAAAGGGTTCCCCCCTGGTGGACGTCCTGGATATAGAGTGTAGAGACATCCCAGAAGAGTTTGGGTTGAGTGTCAGGGACAGACAGATACTGTCTCACCAGTCTCAGGAGGGTGAAGTAGAGTGCTTTTCCAAGGTTGAGTTACTGGGTGGTTGGGTGAAGGGTACTGTGGTTAATACATGTGAAGGGCAGAGTGATGTAATTGCTGGAGAGCATGTGTCTGGTCCTTATTTTCCAGAGCTACGCCAACACCAGGTGGAGTGTGAGTTCTCTGACCCCGAGAAACTTACAATGGAGGCAGACTTCTGGGTGAGTACCAGAGAGTCTGAAGAGGCATTTGGGGGTGCTCCTGAAGGGAGTGGTCTAGGTGGTTCCCAACCAAGTGTGGTGGGAAAGGATTGTAGTGTCCCAGGTAGGTCCCAGGTCCTAGAGGGTTCCATGAGGGAACACCAGGAGGGAAGCCTAGCCTGTACCGTAGGGCCACCTTTTGAGGGAAGCCCCGCAGTGTCAGAAGAACTTGGGGGGGTGACTGTAGCCAGCATCCCAACAGTTCTGGTGTCTGGCAGTACCCCTCCTAGTGAGGGGGTGCAGAAGTCCAGACATAGGGTTGAGAGGGGGTTGCAGACCCCAGCGGAGGACCTTGAGAGTCAGGGGACAGCTCTGAGAGCAGAGCCCCCCAGGAATGACCCAGGTGAAACCGTTTCTGGTTTGGGGGAAACCCAGACTCTGCCGGATGGGCAGAGGTCGGGAGACCTGCGCCAACCAGACTCTTGTGTGGCCCTTGGGGACGGTGTGTCCCTTGTGGGGGGTGAGAGTGCCCCCCAGGAAGTCCTGGCATGCCAGGCAAAGATTCAACCTCAGGGTGGTGACTCTGGGTTGGATACCCAGGTTCAGAGGTTAAACTCTGACCTGGTGGGAGGTAGATGTGCCTCCCAAGAAGTCCTGCTGTGCCAGGCAATTGTCCAACCTCAGGGTGTTGACTCTGGGTTGGATGACCAGGTTCAGAGGTTAAACTCTGACCTGGTGGGGGGTAGGTGTGCCCCCCAGAAAGTCCTGGCGTGCCAGGCAATTGCCCAACCTCAGGGTGGTGACCCTGGGTTGGGGAACCAGGCTCAGAGGTTAAACTCTGACCTGGTGGGAGGTAGGTGTGCCTCCCTGAAAGTCTTGGCCTGCCAGGCAATGGTTCAACCTCAGGGTGGTGACTCTGGGTTGGCTAACCAGGTTCAGGGAATAAGCTCTGACCTGTTGGGGGGTAGGGGTGCCCCCCAGGAAGTCCTGGTGTACCAGGCAGTGGTCCAACCTCAGAGTGCTGACTCTGAGTTGGATAACCGGGTTCAGAGGTTAAACTCTGACCTGGTGGGGGGTAGGTGTGCCCCCCAGAAAGTCCTGGCGTGCCAGGCAATTGTTCAACCTCAGAGTGCTGACTCTGGGTTGGATAACCGGGTTCAGAGGTTAAACTCTGACCTGGTGGGGGGTAGGTGTGCCCCCCAGAAAGCCCTGGCATGCCAGGCAATTGTTCAACCTCAGGGTGGTGACTCTGGATTGGATACCCAGGTTCCGAGGTTAAACTCTGACCTGGTGGGAGGTAGGTGTGCCTCCCAAGAAGCCCTGCTGTGCCAGGCAATTGTCCAACCTCAGGGTGTTGACTCTGGGTTGGATGACCAGGTTCAGAGGTTAAACTCTGACCTGGTGGGGGGTAGGTGTGCCCCCCAGAAAGTCCTGGCGTGCCGGGCAATTGCCCAACCTCAGGGTGGTGACCCTGGGTTGGGCAACCAGGCTCAGAGGTTAAATTCTGACCTGGTGGGAGGTAGGTGTGCCTCCCAGAAAGTCCTGGTGCGCCAGGCAATTGTTCAACTTCAGGGTGGTGACTCTGAGTTGAATGGCCAGTGCAGAGGTTAAACTCTGACCTGGTGGAGGGTCAGTGTGCCCTCCAGGAAGTCCTGGCGTGCCAGGCAATTGTTCAACTTCAGGGTGGTGACTCTGAGTTGAATGGCCAAGTTCAGAGGTTAAACTCTGACCTGGTGGAGGGTCAGTGTGCCCTCCAGGAAGTCCTGGCGTGCCAGGCAATTGTTCAACTTCAGGGTGGTGACTCTGAGTTGAATGGTCAGGTGCAGAGGTTAAACTCTGACCTGGTGGGGGGTAGGTGTGCCTCCCAGGAAGTCCTGGTTTGCCAGACAGTGATCCAGTCTGAGGGTACAGACCCTGGGCTGGAAGACCAGGTTCAGGGTGTCCCCCTGGACCTGGAGGGAGGGGCTACTGATAACAGTGCCCCTACCATGTTGTCTTCTGAGGAGGCCACTCCTAGTTGGAGGGTGCTGGACCCCGGAAGGGAGGGCAGGGGGAGGGAAGCCTCACCCCGGGCCCTAGTCCAACCTGAAGGTACAGGCCCCAGGTTGGAGGGCCAGTTGCAGGTTAACAGCCCTGCACTGGTGGAGGAATGGTACAGGGTGACTTCTGTAAGCACCCTGACCATGTTGGACTCTGGGGGTACCGCTCCAGGAGGGAGGTACAAAGCCCCAGAGGGGAGGACCAGGTTCAGGCTGTCATCCCTGACCTGGTGGAAGGGAGAGTGGTTAAAGGGTGCCCAGCACCTGGGGCTACCGCCCCCCACTCTCCACAGCCACAGTGGTTGGAGAGCTTTGAGAGGCCTGGGGCCTGGCTCTCATCCCTGGCAGCTGTCAGTAATCACTGTGGCTTGCTGTCCGGGTGGACAGAGTTATCCCTGGGGAGGGGACAAGTGTCACACCCCAGGGGTAGAGTGGGCAACACCACTGTGTTGGTCATGGTGGTACTATCCTGCTCCTGGGATACATCTGTGAGCAAAATAAGGTTAGGTGCTGCACAGATGAGATCCGCAGGTAAGGAGAAAGGTTCCCCATGGGTTGGCTTAGTGGGCCCTGAGAGTATGGACAGAGTGATCCAATTGGAGTCAGGAAGGCGAAGAACTGGAGCATGCCCCTGCTGTTGTGGGCCTGGGTCCTTGTTCTGTCGCCTCAAACAGGGAAGTACATCAGGATAGTGATTGTTCTCCCCTGGCTTTAGGCTGGTAGGGGGTCATGTTGGACCTGGCTTTTTGACAGGGACATGCCCAAACTTTTTGCCTCCTTCCTCCTATTTCTTCTGACCTGTTGTTGTTGGCTTTTGACCTCTGGGCACTTTACCACTGCTAACCAGTACTAAAGTGCATATGCTCTCTGGGTAAATTGTACTACTGATTGGTTTATCCATGATTGACTATTTAATTTACTTGTAAGTCCCTGGTAGAGTGCACTACATGTGCCTAGGGCAGGTAGATTAAATGCTACTAGTGGGCCTGCAGCACTGGTTGTGCCACCCACCTCAGTAGCCCCTTAACCCTGTCTCAGGCCTGCCATTGCAAGGCCTGTGTGTGCAGTTTCACTGCCACTTCGACTTGGCATTTAAAAGTACTTGCCAAGCCTAGAACTCCCCTTTTACTACACATAAGTCATCCCTAATGTGTGCCCTAGGTAACCCCTAGAGCAGGGTGCTGTGTAGGTAAAAGGCAGGACATGTACCTGTGTAGTTATATGTCCTGGTAGTGTGAAACTCCTAAATTCGTTTTTACACTACTGTGAGGCCTGCTCCTTTCATAGGCTAACATTGGGGCTGCCCTCATACACTGTTGAAGTGGCAGCTGCTGATCTGAAAGGAGCAGGAAGGTCATATTTAGTATGGCCAGAATGGTAATACAAAATCCTGCTGACTGGTGAAGCCGGATTTAATATTACTATTCTAGAAATGCCACTTTTAGAAAGTGAGCATTTCTTTGCACTAAAATCTTGTTGTGCCCTTCAATCCACGTCTGGCTAGGTTTAGTTGACAGCTCCTTGTGCATTCACTCAGACACACCCCAAACACAGGGTACTCAGCCTCACTTGCATACATCTGCATTTTGAATGGGTCTTCCCGGGCTGGGAGGGTGGAGGGCCTGCCCTCACACAAAGGACTGCCACACCCCCTACTGGGACTCTGGCAGACAGGATTGAGCTGAAAGGGAACTTGGTGCATTTCTTAGAGACTCTTTGAAGTCACCCCCACTTCAAAGGCACAACTTAGTATAAAACAGGGCCTCTGCCCTACCTCATCAGACACTTGCTGGAGAAGAAACCTGAACCAGAAACTAATATCCTGCCAAGAAGAACTGCCTGGCTGCTCAAAGGACTCACCTGTCTGCTTTCTACAAAGGACTGCTGCCTTGCTGTTGCCCTGCTGCCTGGCTGAACTCTTGTCTGGCTGTGAAAGTGCTCTCCAAGGGCTTGGATAGAGCTTGCCTCCTGTTCCTTGAAGTCTCAGGGCCAAAAAGACTTCTCTCTTTTACTTGGACGCTCCGTGCGCCGAAAATTTCAACGCACAGCTTGTTCCGCGGCAAGAAAAACGGCGCACACCGACGCTGATCAACGCGACGCCTTCGGGACGACCGAAACTTTGACGCACGGCCTCGCAAGGACAACGCCGCCCGACTTCCCGGGAGAAATCGACGCGACGCCTGCCGTGAGATCAAAACTTTGACGCACGGCCTCGCAAGGACAACGCCGCCCGACTCCGTAAGGAGAAATCGACACGACGCCTGCCGTGAGATCAAAACTTTGACGCACGGCCTCGCAAGGACAACGCCGCCCGACTCCGCAGGAGAAATCGACGCGACGCCTGCCGTGAGATCGAAACTTCGACGCGCAGCCCCGCAGAACGACACGCAGCCGGAAAACAAGCAGGAAAATCCACGCACAGACCCGGGACATCTGGTAATCCCCGCGACCCACAGAAAGAGACTGTCCGCGCGCCGGAAAACGACACCCGACTTCCCCGCGTGGAAAATAACGACGCAAGTCCGTGTGTGCTGGGGAGAAATCGACGCACACACCCTTTTTCCATTCACCTCTTCCTTTGTGGCCCTCTGAGGAGATTTTCCACCAGAAACCAGGTACTTTGTGTTTGAAAGAGACTCTGTTTACTTTCTAAAGACTTAAGACACTTTATATCACTTTTCAGTGATATCTTTACAAATTCATATTGCAACTTTGATCGTTTTGACCTGAAGATACCCAGATAAATATTTTATATTTTTCTAAATACTGTGTGGTGTATTTTTGTGGTGTTATGCTATGGTGTTGTATGATTTATTGCACAAATGCTTTACACATTGCCTTCTAAGTTAAGCCTGACTGCTCGTGCCAAGCTACCGGAGGGTGAGCAGAGGCTGATTTTGGATTGTGTGTGACTTACCCTGACTAGAGTGAGGGTTCTTGCTTGGACAGAGGGCAACCTAACTGCCAACCAAAAACCCCATTTCTAACAAACACCACAAATGTGGCTAATGCTAGAAAAATAAAGCAATGCTGAATAAAATGTAACACAGCTAAAGTGCACAAGGCGTAGTTTGCTAAATAATGTGTCTAAAACATGGCTAAAATAGCTATACAACACTACTTACCTATTCACTGTACTCTCATCCAGCAGGGGCCAGCCTTAAGTAAGCACACATAGGGGGTGATTCTGACTGCGGCGGACGGCGGTCGCCGCCCGCCAAGCGGTTCCCGCCGAAAGACCGCGGCGGTCATTCTGGCTTTCCCACTGGGCTGGCGGGCGACCGCCGAAAGTCCGCCCGCCAGCCCAGCGGGAAACACCCTTCCCACGAGGAAGCCGGCTCAGAATGGAGCCGGCGGAGTGGGAAGGTGCGACGGGTGCAGTTGCACCCGTCGCGAATTTCAGTGTCTGCAAAGCAGACACTGAAATTCTTTGTGGGGCCCTCTTACGGGGGCCCCTGCAGTGCCCATGCCATTGGCATGGGCACTGCAGGGGCCCCCAGGGGCCCCACGACACCCCATACCGCCATCCTGTTCCTGGCGGGTGAACCGCCAGGAACAGGATGGCGGTATGGGCTGTCAGAATCCCCATGGCGGCGCAGCAAGCTGCGCCGCCATGGCGGATTCCCATGGGCAGCGGAAAGTCGGCGGTACACCGCCGGCTTTCCGCTTCTGGCCGCGGCTGTACCGCCGCTGTCAGAATGCCCGGCGGAGCACCGCCAGCCTGTTGGCGGTGCTACCGCCAACCTCCGCCATGGCGGTAATTACCGCCAGGGTCAGAATGACCCCCATAATCTTGCATTTCATACATAGCATAACTCTGAATTACATCAGCTTCCCAGACCTAAGAGCATCATAACAAAACTACCCTTGTTGTTGTGTTATATTATAGTACTTTACAAACTTTGCAGCATTGCTGCAGTTGTAGATGTGAGAAGGGCAAAGAACAATACCACTCATACCCCGGAAGGTTAACAGCTTTGCAAAATGTAATACAGCCATATCCGGCGCTCTTGAATTTCCAAGCTACAAAAAAGCAACTTTACTTCCTTTCAAGTAAAATAGCTCTTCAACATTTTGTGTTTGGAATTGGTTAATAAAGCACATCATTTCAAATCTTTGGACATCATTTTTTGTTGTGGTGTTACAGATTTAGATACTTCTGGAGGATCAAGCAGAATTATGCAAGGCAGTCCTTTTTTGGAGTGAAAAATACAGCTGCAGGATCTGCCTGCCACCCACGCTCTAACCTCATGTGCAAAGAATTAAAGACAACATTTAACATTTGAAGTAAAATGGGAAAAATAAAGAGATGTCAATCTGATAGATGAAATGACCAATGTGAATGATCCCGGCTTCCCAGCTTGACCTAATTTTGTGATCCTAGGCAAATCTCTCTCTTGTGTTTGATTTAATACGCTGTACTGTTGTATCATACATGATAAGAATGTGGGCCACATATAGAATGCAATTGACACTTTATTTTATGTGGCTAGCCACACTCTCAGCTCATATACCAAGAATTTGAGACAAAACATTAACCTTAGATATGAAATAGGAAAAATAAAGAGATGTCCATTTCATAGCTGAATTACAGAAAATGAATACAGAAAACATGTGTGCTCTCCCTGATCTCCGTATGCCAGGTGGCTGATGCCCTGGAGCACTGCTTTATCAAGAAGATGGTTATTGCCCTGTGCAATGCTATGACCTGAAGATGGCATTTCCATGTGTGCGCTGTTGTGAACCCCATACACCAAGAAGAGGCCATTGTGAAGTGAGAGGGCTGTAGTCCTGGAGCAGCACGCAGCTGTGAAAAAGAAGCAAGCCATAACAAGTGGAGGAGAGCAATGATTTAACTACCCAACAATCCAGGAGTACCTAAGACCTACTGCTTGTTTCAGGGAGGTTTACCGTGTAGGCAGAGGACTGTCCCTACCACAGCATTGATACCTCTGTTCACTGGCAGGCCATAGATGTGTGCCAGGGCACTCCAAACCTCCAGTCAAGTAAGAGTGGGTAAGACTGAATACTGCGCCACAAGAGCTCCAGACTAACTTGCTCTGATTGACACACTATGGGTGAGGCATATTGGCTTTCTAAGACTTCTTCTTTTTAAGACTTGAACTCACTAGCGGGGCCAAGTTGGAATGCCACCTTGCATAAATGGAGAATAACCATGATGCTTTGACTGGGAAGTGGGACTCAAGAGCTGACCCAGGGAAATCAAGTGTCCCTGCCTTAAGAATGTGTATATTAATTGTAAACAAAATACATGGGTGGATGTATATTGCTGATGCACCACTCACATAATCCCTACCCCTCACATGGTAACACAAGGCACCATAATGCTCTGGTTTCCATTAGTTTATAGTTCGTTTTTTCTTAACAGTCATGCTAAAACTATCCTATGAGGCTATTTTCTCTTTGCATGTGTGCTGCAGCATACATATGTATTGCTCTCACTTAAACTAAGAGGACACAATGCCAAAGGAATTTAGTACTCTTATTTTAAATAATAGATTTATTAAGGCACTTCCCAAATATGAAATAAAAGTCATACAAATAAGTGAGAATAAGCACATAACTCAAATGCAGCAGAACATGTGTATATACAAAGGTAAATGCATATTTCGACTGGTCAAGACTTAAAAAGAAATGTGCAATGCATCAACAGAGCATGTGTACATGAGCTAAATAAACAAGATTTAAAATACCTCAACAATTGGGCTGACATCATCCTCACCAGCATGACTGAGGAACCCTCAAATCAGTCAGGAAGGAGACCCAATCAGGATCACAAATCAGATCCTAGGCAGCGAATATGCTCCAAGGATGAGCTCCTACCTGAGCGCCAAGTCTCCCTGTCTTTTCTACCATAAAACACCTCAAGAAAAAGGTTCTAGAAACCCCCCTCTCCTCTGTTATGAAATTAAATGCTGGCTGTACATCATCTGCATCAAAAACACCCATAGAAGCTCGCCAGGCTCGCAATGTTTGTTCTGAGACAGATTCGTACATTCCTCTGGTAAAACCAGTCTCAGCCTTGTGAACGTTTATCAAGTCCGCATCCCACATAATATGTTCCAGCGCTGTCTGACTCTTTGCTGGTGAAAGGGTTACCTGTCTGATTGATTAATATGGTAATTATCACACGTTTGTAGGCTGGGGGAGCCAAACAATTTTTTTTGATTCGCACTGACACTCTCAGCGGTCCAGTGAGCATCACCCAGAAAAATTGAGATTTTCATATCCTCTTCCTTGATTCTCTGCATCGCATCTCTCAATGTGAACCAGGGCTTATCTTTTTGGGACCAGTCTGACTTGGTAGGATACCTAGGATTGCACCCGGTAACTGCTAACTGCAATAAGGTGATTTTATTGTCGCCCTGATAACCCCTAAAATGCTACTGTACAGTAGAGTCAGCACTGAGTATACAGAACTTCGGTGCGTCTCCTACCTCTGACATCACTCTTGAGGCACCTGTATCAAACAGTCGCACCATCCATGTGAGCAATGTTTCCCCAGGTCTCTGCCAAAATCTGTCTATGATATCATTAGTCTCTTGCTGAGTGTAATCCTCCAGGGAGTCCATCCTGACCCCTCCTTGCAATTTTTGTCTGTATATGGGCTGTGCACGGATGACCTTCTGGTTCTCTGACTCACCCTGACCAATATTTTGCAAACACTCTTCCCCAGAGTCTGAAAACTCCATAGAATCTCAGATATTACCATCTAGTTCCTCAGGATTCCAGTCTAACCCTGCTTTGGCAATGGCTAAATAAACCTTCCTTTTATTAACTCTTCCGCATCTCTTCTTGTATTCAGCCACAGCCTGGTAAGTGTCGAGTTTATCTTGTAACAATTTATTCTGGCATGTTAACATTGTGGAAGTATTTTTGGCTTCCCCTAACTACTTTTCCATCTGCTCATGTTCCTCTTCTAACTGAGTACATTTCTCATGCATTTTACAATAAGCACATAAGAGGATCCAGCCTCTTTGACCTTAGTAGTAGTAAATTAGTTTCCTTTTTCAACTGGCACATTCTGCAAACAAGCTGATATATGTGTTGGCTCTGGATCTGCCCAACACGCATTCCAGTTTTCACTCAAGCCAACACAGTGAGACCACTCATGTGCAAACATACGTATGGGGCTGTTTCCCACCCCGGTATTTCATTAGGTACCTGGAAAACTGGCTTTGTCTTTTTGCCAAACATTTTTTCACTTTAATTCTTTACTTCGTATCCTGCAAGTGATGCCAAAATGTATTGCTCTTATGTAAACTAAGAGGACACAATGTCAAAAGAATTCAGCACTCTTAGTCTAAATAATGAATTTATTAAGGCAATTCCCAAATATCAAATAAAAGTCATGGAAAGATATGAGAATAAGCATACAACTCAAATGCGGCAGAACATTTGCATATTCAAAGATAAATGCATATATTGAGTGGTCAAGACATAAAAAGAAATGTGCAGTGCATCAACAGAGCATGTGTACATGAGCTAAATAATCAATGTTAGAAATGAGGTCTTTGGATGGCAGTCAGGTGCCCTTCTGTCCAAGCAAGGACCCACACTCTAGTCAGGGTAAGTCACACACAATCCAAATGATCCTGTGCTCACCCTCTGGTAGCTTAGCACTGAGCAGGCTGGGGTGACTTAGAAGGCAATGTGTAAAGTATTTGTGTAATAAATCATGCAATAACACAGTAAAAACACCACAAAAATACACCACACAGGTTTACAAACACATAGAATATGTATCTGAGTAGAACAAGGTCCAAACAATCAAGATTTGATAAATACAAATTCAAATATCCCTTTTGTAATGATAAATAGAGTCTTTAGTTCTTAAAAAGCAGTAAGTCCTGGTTTGCGTCCAAATTATCCGCACGGGACCGCAGAGAAAGAGATGCATGAAAAACAGGGAGGTGTGTGTCGGTTTCTCCGGGTACACACAAATGATGTGTTGATGCTTTTTCATGCAGCAAGGGCTTTGCTCCGATTTCCCGCATGCAGACTTGGATTCTCTTCGGGTTGCAGGGTATTTGGACACCCCCAGGGATGATGCAGAGAAATCCTGGGCATGCAGGGCGAAGTCACAGGAGCTGCGTCGATTCGGTGGGAGATGTGGGGAAATCTCTGTTGCACAGCAGACGCTGCGTCAATTCCTCTCGCAGGACGATGGGCTGCGTCGTTCTGGCTCGGCTATGTGTCGATCCAGTTGGCCGTGCATCGAAGTTCAGGTTGAAATGCTGGCACTGCCTTGATCTCCAATTGGGGAGCCAGACTGCGTCATTCCGGTACGGCATTGCAGTGATTTTCTTACCGCAGGGCAGGCTGTGCATCGATTTTTCACTGCACAAGCAGTTCTTCGCAAAGATTAAGGCCCTCATTATGAACATGGCGGTCCGTTCCGCTCCACCAGCGGTGGCGGTAGAAAGCGCCAGCAGAGGAGCTGGCCGGTCAGCCAAATAATGATCCAAACGAAACACACGCATCCCGCGCACCACCCACCGCCAGGAAGGGAGTCCCGCTGATGATGGCAGAGTCCGCCCACAGGCCGTTGGAAAGGCCCAATCCGCCCATCAAATTATGAACCACCATTCCTCCGCCAGTTCCGGGGCGGGAACCCCCGCCACACAAAGCCAGGCGGAAATTAAACAAACAGAAGAGTTCCACAAAACGTGCAGCTGCAGCCATGAACAGAGAGCTGCTGATCATGCCAGCCTTGCTCCTTGCCATATACCTACACGACCGAGACCGCTGACGAAGATGACAATGGTAAGTACTGCAACCTACGAAACAAGGGAGGAAAAGGCACAGTTAAATACCCACCCACTCCACCCACTCTGCAATGCCCCCCCAACCCTTCCCAGCAGCACAAGTCATGCACTCCACACCAAGAGGTAGGTACCCGACCGAAGGCCACTGCAACTTGACCATAGTACATACAATAGCCCCACACCCATAAAAAATTCAAACAAACACCAGGGTAGAACAGCGTGCAGCCCAAACTCAGGCCACAGAGAAACGTTAATTAGTAGCTCACTGGGCTAAACAGTGCCAACAGGGCCAATGGCCAGTCCATAAAATCCAAATTGTCCTTGGCCACAACTTGCCACACCTGACTCCCACAAGTGCTGGGTACTCCACAGAACGGGGCACCATATGGGGATCCAGGCACCTCACGGAAGGGGGGCAGAGGGGTGGGTATTTTCGACGGGGGTGGGACTTTGACTTGCGTGAAGAGGTTGGAGGGGGGTGGGCTTCTCCTTTGAAGGGGGTGGGGGCTGTTTGGCTCGGGTGGAGCTGGATGGCCTAGGCTCTGAGTGGGCCTTCTTCTTCACCGGGGAAGGGGCAGGGGAATGGAAGGCTGGACCGGGGTGGGCTGTGATGTGGAAGGAGCGGAAAGGGCAAGGAGGTGGGCACGTTTGGGGACAAGACTGGGTGTGCCAGTGTGTTCGAACAGGTCTGCACTGGAGAGGAAAAGTTTCTTGGGAGTGATTGGGGTGGGCGTGGATGAGGGCGTGGGAGTGGAGGCAGAGGGAGTTGATGTATGGGATGTAGGTGTGCGTGTAGTGGGTGCAGGTGACTGCTCAGTATGCTGTGGTGTGGTGGATGTCTGATGGGTGGGTGTCTTGGTGCGTTTGTGTGTTTTGGGAGGTGGGGGGTGGACACAGTGGGAGAAGACAGACAGCTAGTGTGGATGTATGTTGGGTGGATGTCTGCAAGTCTGGTGAGTGTGCTGCATGTGTCAACTACAGTAGAGGTGGTGAGTGCAGGTGTGGTGTATGGGGTGCATGTATGGCTGTCTGCTATCGTGGTGAGTGCAGGAAGAGGAGCAGTAACAGTGAGTAAAGGTGCAGTGCATGAGGGTGTGGATGTAGAGGGGACAGACAGGGAGGCGGAAGAGGTGGGCACACTAGGGGAAGTGGACGTTGTTGTGTGTGAAGGTGTCTGTTGTCTGTGTGAATGCTTGTGCTGGGAGGTGTGGTGCTTGTGTTTTGAAGTGTGCTTCTTGTGTGTTGTTTTGCCTGTAAGCGGGTCTGATTGTGTGCTTTGGACGGGTGAAGGGAGTGGGGTGCTGGAAGGGGTAGAGGAGGTTGGAGGGGGGATGGAATGGCCAGGGATACTGGCTGCTGTACGAGAGGAGGCCAGAGCCTGAAAAGATCTCTGTAGGGCAGACACAGCACTGTGAATGCCATCCAGATAGGCATTGATCTGCTGCATCTCTGATGCTAGCCCCTGGATGGCATTGACGATGGTTGTCTGCCCTACAGAGATGGTACTCAGGAGGTCAATAGCCTCCTCTGTGAGGGCAGCAGGGCTGACTGTGGCAGGGGAGGAGGTGCCTGGGGCGCAGGAGACGCCCACCTTACTGGGTGGGCGGGCACGGGCAACTCAGTGGGCAGAAGGGAGGACGGTGATGGTATGGGGGTGGCGGAAGATGTCACGGTAGTGGTGTGTCCACTAGGGTCTGCCACTGCGGGAGGACCCCCATCGGAGGAGGTCTCAGAGTCACTACCTCCTGTGGTAGTAGCCTCCCTGTGGAAGTCCCCTCGCCCTCTCACCCACTGGTCCCCTGGGTGTCCGTTGTCTCTGTCTCAGAGGATCTGTGGGCCACTGCCTCCCCACTTGCCGATGCCTCAGCTCCCTCACCTGATGTTGATGCTGTACGAAACCAACACAAGAGAACAGGGATGGGGAGACAAAACAGGAGAGACACTTGTAAATAGCTGAATGCTGATACACAATGGCCAGACATACACCCACCCAGCAGACACACCCAACAGGCAGCACCATGCACTATGCCCATGGCCATGCCCCTGATTGCTGAGCAGAATACTGACCTACACCCATCCACTGAAATAGTATTGGAGCTGAGGTAGGTGAAACCTGACAGGGACACCCCTACACCCTTTGGGGAACATACAGTAGATGGACACCAGTCAAATTCCCTGCTCTAAGCAGCATGAGCCCTATCGCACACACACACTCATCCTTCCAGACTGAAGTATGGTCTGTGAGTACTCACCCCCTTGTGACTGCTGTGCAGCCTTCAAGCGCCCATCCCGATCTGGGCACGCCACCACCAGGATCCGACGCATGAGGGAGGTCAGTGCCTGATGGGCACCCCCTCCACGTTGGGAGGACTTCCCCAGCTGGGCCTCAGTGATCTTTTGCGCCCAGCGCTGCAGGTCCTCCCACTTCTTTCGACAGTGGGTGCTCCGCCAGTTGTAGACCCCCAGGGTCCGTACCTCCTTGGCGATGGCATGCCAATGTGCCCTCTTCTGGTGGGCGCTGACCTAGTGGGGTGACACAGAAATGGAACACAGTGGTCAGGCACTTGCACGATGGGAACAGCTGGCAGATTGTCAAACACAGGATTGACAGCACTCTCAGACATGTAGGACAGTGGCACGCAGAATTCAATGCACCATGGCCCATCCTGGCTCACAGGAGCACACATATGTGCAATCCACTCCATCCATTACTCACACAGTGCCCCCCAAACCCGGACTCACCTGTACCTCTGGCCGTCCGTAGAGTCTGTCATACAGGGGAAGGACCCCTTCCACTAGCTTCTCCAGTTCTTCCTGGGTGAATGCCGGGGCCCTTTCCCCTGCACCACGTGGAACATCCATAGCCAGAGGCAGGCGACAGTAGTACACAGAGTGGAGTACCTGTCCGTACGAGATCAGGGAGTCAAGTGATCAAACGATGACGAACGCACGTACGTTCCGCTGTGACGTCAACCGCTAGCGGTATTAGGTCACTTCCACAAGGAAGGGGCAGAACTACAGTGGGCAGACATTTTTCCATCACCTACGCATCTTGACATTCATACTGCTCACAATGCAAGGCCTACTAGCCACATGAAGCACCTAGTCCTCTATGCATTGCGTATAGTAGCACACATGATTTACTCTGTTCCCTCCTAGTGATGTACATGTACATCTGTCAGGTTGCAGGTATTGTACAGACACTACTATGAACAATGCACTGCATGTATTTAGCAAATATGCCAATGTATGTGTGCACATCACTCCTTTTTGTAACCCCTCATAGGTACCGACCCTTGTGGCGAGGAAGGGCACCATCGGTGTACAGACCACTTGTGGATATGAGTACCATGGTGGAGCGTCAGATCATTATCACTTACAGACTCACACGTGCAACTATTCAGGACCTCTGTGCATTACTGGATCCTGCACTGACTCCCGGGAATCGTAATCAGCATGCCATTCCAACTGAGGTGCAGGTGCTCTCCACACTCCATTTCCTGGCCACAGGCTCATTTCAAGTGACAGTGGGCATGGGTGCTGGTTTCTCACAGCCAATGTTCAGCCAGGTACTGACAAGATTTCTGAATGCATTTGTACAACATCTGCAATCCTATGTGCGATTCCCCCAAAGTGCTGACCTCCCTGCCATCAAGTCTGACTTCTATGCCTTTGCAAACATTCCCCATGTCATAGGTGCCATCGATGTCACCCACATAGCTATCATCCCCCCAGGAAAGAGTGAACGGGTGTACAGAAATAGGAAGAACTTTCACTCCATGAACATCCAATTGGGATGTACTGCAGACCAGTACATTTTCCATGTAAATGCCATGTTTCCCGTTCAGTCCATGATTCATTTGTTTTGAGGAACAGTAGTGTGCCACAGAAGATGGAACAACTACAAGAGGACAGAGGGTGGATCATAGGTAAGTTTGCCTGTCACTAACTGACACATTGCAGAAAACCTGCCTGTCTGACTAAGGGACATTACAATGACGACTCTGTATTGACCCTTTTTCTTGGTGATTCGGGCTATCCAAACTTGCGTTGGCTCCTGACACCAGTGAGGAATCCCAGGACGGATGCAGAGAGGAAATACAATGAGGACAATGGACGTATTAGGAGGGTGATAGAGTGTACTATTGGTCTCCTGAAGGCTAGATTCCGGTGTCTACACATCTCTGGGGGTTCCCTGGCCTATGGGCCTGATAAGGTGTGTAGAATAGTGGTGGCCTGCTGCATGCTGCACAACCTGGCTGTGAGACATTCTATCCCCCTTTTGGAGGTGGAGGGTGCTATAGGTCCTGATCAGCTACCTCAGAGAGGTGAGGAGAGTGATGGTGAGGATGAGGAAGGGGAAGATGTCAATGCCATGAACCAACTGATACAACTCTACTTCCAATAACTGTGTGGGACTTAAGCCTGTAATTGTGGTTAGTGACTGATACTGTCAGAGTGCCATGTTATACAGGGGGGATTGGTCATGATAGGTGAGAGTTGGACCTCTTCTACATGGTACTGACAGACAATATCTGCATTCCCTCCTTGCCTCATTTGAAACACACATTACCACCACCAAGCACAAATTGACAATAAAGTTATTCTCTGCCAGTTGCATCCATATTCCACTTTGTTCAACACTGAAGACCGGGGACAGTGTTATAGGTGAGAAATGTGTTTTATTGGTCGAATACCGTGAATTGTGCTATATACAGTGATGGAAGTCGTAAGGGTTGAGTGTCCTCAAAACTGACTTGGGGGAAGCCCTGTTGGATGTCATAGGTGGGTCCTATTTGTAGTATAGTACTTCAATTTGCCCTCAGCTAAGTGTTGTTGGTGAAGGGGTGGGATGGTTGCTTTGCAGTAGTAGCAGTGTCAATTGTTGGAGTGGGGCTTGTTCTTAGGTGGGTTTCCAGTGCCATATCTTGGCCTTAGACTACTTTTGGGCGCATGCTGTGGAGCTTCTTGGGGTGGCATGGTTGGCCCTTGTGATTCCTGGGAAGGTATTTCCTGTGCTGTTTCTGCTGCTTGGGTCATCTGTTGCTGGTTGTCCAGGGCTGTTGTGGGGGCCTCTTGTCTGGTGTGGGTGTCTGACTGTTTGTTGACCAAATGCAGCAGTGCTCCTGCAATGGTGGCCTTTGTGGCATTGTGCTCTTTCCACTGCTCCATGGCCTGTTGGTGTTGTTGCTGCTGCATCCTCTGACTTTGCTCCAGGGTGGACACAATCTGTGCCAACCTGTCTTGAGTATGTTGGTAGGCCCCCAATACCACTGCAATGACATCCTGGGCTGCTGCATCCATCCGGTGCCCTACCCCCTGACCCACTGGGGCACTTGAACTTGCCCTAGCCCCCTGTGCCTGTGTCCCCTGCGCAGGTCTGGCAGTGCCACTTGTACTGGGGCCCTTGCCTTCATGCATGTTGGGAGTGGGAGACTGTGGCCTCTGTAACTGTGTTCCACCTGTCTATGCCCTGGTTACACTATGTGTGGGTACGCCTCCCCTGGCCTGCTGGTCTTGACTGGGTGTTAGGGGTGACAGTGGTTTCCTAGGTGGGGCTGCTGCATGGTGAGCATCCAGGGCTGTGTGAGGGGCCTGCCTGCTCATCAGTGTCCAGGGGTCCTTCGCCAAGGTCTTGTGATGTGCCTGTGTCTCCCTGGAGTGCTATTGCACTCCTTGTCCCCTCCATTAGGATTGCATGGGTGGTGGTGGCTGTTGGGGGACATAGACATGTCTGTTACATATGCCTGAGAGTTTGAGGTGTACATAACTGTGCAATTTTGTGCTGGTGTGACTTTCAGTGGCCTTCCAGGGTGCCTTTGTGAGGTGGACATTGCATTTAGTGGCAGTGGTGAGGTTGCATTGTGGTGGGGGTATTATTCCATTGTGGGTACATGCAGGGGTGGGTGGCTGTGCACAGCGGGAGTGATGTGGGCCTGGTAGTGAGTTGTGACTAATGCAGGGTGGTGGATGTGTTGGGTAATGGCTGGGTGGGATGTATGTCGAGGTGGGTGTGGGTGGGGTGGGGTGGGGTGGTGCATGCATTGCAGATGCGTTGTATATGGGGTATTGTAGATGAGTTACCTGAGTCCATTCCTCCAGTGAGTCCAGTGAGTCCCTCTGGGTGCACGATGGCGAGTACCTTCTCCTCCCAGTCTGTGTAGTCGAGTGTTGTTGGTGGCAGTCCTCCCCCAGTCTTCTGCACTGTGATGTGGTGCCTGGATGCCATGCCATGGACCTTCCCCCGCAGGTCATTCCATCTCTTGCGGATGTCGCGCCTGGTGCATGGATGGTGTCCCACTGCATTCACCCTATTGACAATGGTCTGCCACAGCTCCAATTTCCACGCGATGGGTGTGTGCTGCACCTCGGACCCGAATATTTGTGGCTCCACCTTCAGGATCTCGTCCACCATGGTCATTAGCTCCCTTTCGGTGAAGCGTGGATTTTTGGGGGGGACATGGTGAGGGTGGTGGATGGCATCGGGACTGGGGACGGGATATGCGTTTTCCAGTGTGGGTCCATAAGCGTGTCCTGTATGCTGGCGTTCGCTGTCTGACTCTGGTGCTCTCCGTCTTCTGGTCCTGGTTTCATTGCAAGGTATTGTGGGGTGTGTCTGGGGGTGTTTTATGGGGTTCTGGATGTGTGTCAGGTGTGTGGGTGATAGGCCTAGCCAATGTGTGCACTTGTTGCTGTTGAGTCCACTTGCAGCCTGTGGCGATCACAGCCGCCAATGGTCGTCCAGCTGCCACTGTTCGCTGAGGTGATTTGTGCATCATTATTTGGAGGGCGGGATGTGGGTGTGCTTGGCTGTGGTGGGGTGGGGTGGGCCGGGCCGGGATTCCCGCCAACAGGGTCCTGGCGGGAGTGGTGGTCTGGGATTTTTTGGCGGGGTTGGTTTTTTCAATCATTATATGGCGGGTTTCCATTCGCCGCCACCAGTGGGATTCTGTTCACTGCCGTCACGGCGGTCGGTGGTCTTTCCCGTCATGTTCATAATGACCGCTTAAGTCTTTTTGGCCCTGAGACTTCAGAAAACACGAGGCAAGCTCAGTCCGAACCCTTGGAGAATACTTCTCAGCAGAGCCAGAGGTCAGCAAGGCAGCATTGCAACAGCAAGGCAGCAGCCCTTCTCAGAAAAGCAGTCCAGGCGAGTCCTTTGGGCAGCCAGGCAGTTCCTCTTGGCAGGTTGCAGGTTCTGTGGCAGAGTGTCTGTCCCAAGGAGTATCTTGAAGTGTCCAGAAGTGCCTGAATTGATAGGGTCTGAGACCCAGCTTTTATGCCCAAAAGTGCCTTTGAAGTGGTGGAGACTTCAAAGAGTGGTTTTGAAATCCACAAGGCCCCTTTTCAGTACAACCCTTCCTGTCTGGGTCCCAGTAGGGGGTTTGGCAGTCCATTGTGTGGGGGCAGGCCACTGTCCTTTGAGATGTAAGTATCAGGCCCTCTACCCTTCCTGCTGAGGGAGACCCATTAAGTATGCAGATGTGTGCAAGTAAGCCTGAGCATCCTGTGTTTGTGGTGTCGCGTAGGCTCTCATTATCCTAATGAGACACCTGGATGTTTGGGCGGCAAGATCGTTCGCAGTGTGGGGGACTAAGTCTGACCCACGGTGAAGGAACCTTGTCAACCCAAATCCGGTTTTGCTCCGGCTAACTAGCAGTGCCTCATCTCTCCCGAAGGGAAGAGACAATTAGGGCAGCCGAGCGCATGACATCTTAGTACTTCCCAGGGAAGTCGTGGTCACTCAGGTCACAACCGGTTCTCTTGGACACAGTGCGGTCTCATATATAAATAACAAAGGCAGTTTAAGTTTTAAAGATTGGTTTAATAAAACGACTGCATTTTAGATAACAAAGCGTGAGTTGCAATAACCAGAACTATACAACACAGTAGGATTGAAATAGTAACAAGGAGAGTGAAGCACAAGAACAAGGCTATCATAGTGCAACTGAATTACGTTCTCTCTAAGTTATATTTTGAGCACAGCCTGTGAAGCTCTAAGCCTGCCTTTCAGGTTCCCCTGGGAGGACATCAACCCTCATACCTGAGCAAAGGCCTGTAATCTGCATCAGCATCTGCAACGGGCAGTCAGCATCTAGTTGTGGGTTCCTGGTCGGAATCTCCCTCTTACGTGTACCAGGACTAGAAAGTGTTTTTATAACTAACACGCCGATGTTCTAAGAAACGTCCCTACGTAAGAATGTGTACTTTCTACGAACCCTAGAGACTAAACTTCTACCACGTCTATCAGCAATGTACCAGACTGTATCCTTGACTGAAGCACAGAGCGAGCAAGAATGTATTGTTTGAGAACACAGTGCTAAAGTAAGCTAAACAGTGTGATAGAATGAAATAAAACAAGACAGTGAAACTGGTTATTGTAAAATAACAGTGCGAGGTTAAATAAAATGGCAAAGTGCACAGAGGCCTAACACATTAAGCAAACGCGCATAAAGCTATATTAAAAATGGCTACACTACAGTGGTTGTCTGGGGTGAACTGTACAAGGGTGCTGTCACCCAGCCCAGACGTGGATTGTAAGGCACAGAAGGACTTAGGTGTAGAGAAATGCTAATTTCCTAAAAGTGGCAGTACTAAAATAGTAATATAAAATCTAACTTCCCCAGTAAGCAGGACTTTGTATTACCATTCTGGCCATAGTAAATATGACCTGTCAACCCCTTTCTGATCAGAATCTACCATTCAAACAGTATATGAGGGTAGCCCTAATGTTATCCTATGAAAGGAGCAGGCCTCACAGAAGTTGCAAACCAATTTAGGATTTTTCCGCTGCCAGGACATATACAATACCCAGGCATATGTCCTGCCTTTTACCTACACATCACCCTGCCCTGTGGGTTACCTGGACCATACCGTAGGGGTGGCTTATAAGTAGAAAAAGGGGATTTTAATGCTTGGCAAGTACTTTTAAATGACAAGTCGAAGTGGCAGTTAAACTGCACACACAGGACTTGCAGTGGCATGCCTGAGACATGGTTAAGGGGATACTTGTGTGGGTGGAACAATCAGTGCTGCAGGCCCACTAGTAGCATTTGATGTATGGGCCCTGGGAACATGCAGTGCACTGTACTAGGGACTTACAAGTAAATTAAATATGCCAATTGTGTATCAGCCAATGTCATCATGTTTAAGGGAGAGAACATATGCACTTCAGCACTGATTAGCAGTGGTAAAGTGCACAGAGTCCTAAAGCCAGCAAAAATGAGGTCAGAAAAAGAGAAGGAGGAAGGCAAAACGTTTGGAGGTAACCCTGCAGAAAGGCCATTTCAAACAATCAAGATTTAAAATACTTCACCGATTATGTTGACATCATACTCACCAGTGCGGTTGGGGAACCCTCAAATCACTCTGAAACAAAAATACACTATTCCAAGATAGAAAGAAAGAGAAAAGGACATAGGGAAGTCCTAATGTTTGAAGCAAGAACCCTCACACATCCTATGGCTGTCATGCTTCATCATCGGGTCTGCTCCTCGTCAGACCGGCGCTGCAATGTCTGACGGGCATCCAACAAGGGGGGCTCTTTGCCGGAGATCTTTTATCAGTGGTGCGGTGCCATCAACCCAAGTGTGGACATAGGAAAAAGAGGAGAGAAAAAAGAAAAAAGCTATTAAATTGGCTCAAGATCCCAAACTTAGAGCAATTGATTTATTAATCCAAAGTGGGTAATGGCCAAGGTGAAAACAACAAAGAGTGTGGGAACTGAGATAATGCTCATTCACTTTCTACTGTGCTTAGAAAAAGCAGGGGGCAAGGGACTACCTTGCACTCCCTTTAATAGGTCAACATGTTTCACGTCTCAAGGGTCCATACGGATCCAGTGATGCTTCTTCAGGACCAAACAAATCAATACTTCTACTTTATTCAACACAAAGACATCAGTTAGTCTGAAACTGTCAGTCTCAATGTCTCCAGTCACTTAAAAAAGTCCACTACGCTTCAGGCTTGTCACATCTACAGCTCAACCGTCCTCAATATTTAACAGGCTCCATAGGAAACCACGGGCCTGGATACGGGCTCAAAAAAAGGACATTTACATTGTGATTGGCAAAAAAAACCTAATTTCACATATTTGGCCCCTGAAACTGCAACAAGAAGCCTTCTAAGGATGTAGGTCTTTCATTGCATACCCTAAGGGGAAAACCCCTCAAAACTACGAACAACTAAGGTTGTGGAACACTCTAGAAGCATCAGGACATTTCAATATGCCTTTGCTGCAAATGAGCAACATTATCAGAGATGCGCTGATCCAGAGTTGTTTCACTTCTACTGTAAGTAACGTTTCCAGTGCAGTTTTAAATATGTATTTTAGTATTTGTAGCCCGTACATCAAACTGCAAGAAACAACGTTTAGTAAAAAAAAAACTGGATAGCTTACTTCACTTCCATGAGTCGGCTTGAGGGCTCCTTCTAGTTTTTAGTGGATTTAAATGTAAATAAATAAAATTCTTCAAATAACAGAACAATGGGTGACTAATACACCATTGATTATGTGGTAAATATGCAGTCAGGAGACTGGTGTACCAGTTGACACTCACTGCTTGAAGATATGATGGGTCTCCGAGGAGGACTTGGCTGACTGTGCGTGACATTGGTGCCATTGACCATTTCCACAGTAGCAGTACCAACAACAGTGCATTTATGTAAAAATAAACAACTGCCTTGCTGCTATGGGGAGTGAAATCAGAAATTCCAGCACCTCAATTTACTCCTGGTGTACTAAAATGAGTTCCTAGCAAATATTGACCCCAAGACACTACTATTTAACTCTGATGCCTTGCCTTAATATCTTCTATTATTTAGCTGTATGGAATATGACATGTGGATGGGTCTGTGTATATTTATTATCACACTCATGCTTTTACTTGTGTATATATTGTTCATTTAAAAAAACAAAGGTTACAGGGACATTATAGTTAGGCTCACATTTTAAATTTTAAATGTACCAAACCATAGAAATTCACCAGTTTTGTAAGAATATTTTTTACAGCAAATGTTACAGTGATGTAAGTGATTTTATAAATGGTTCATGAGTGCTTTAATAAATGTGGTAATTAGCAGTACATGGTGAAGGTGTGAGTTCTAGTTACCTTAGGGCACAAGTTATAGTTACATGAAATAAGTATTACTATAAAAGGTACATTTCTATGGTTTTGTATGTTTAGAATGTGAGCCTTACTATAACCTCCCTGTAACCTTTGTTTTTTAAGTGAATTTCCATGTTTTTTTCAATTCTGTTTCCTAACTAAAACGTCTCTGTAACCTTTGTTTTTTCAGTGAATTTCCATGGTTTTTTAACATAAAGTAATTTTAATTATTTACATTAAACCAACCCCTGCCACACATGGTGTTTCATTAAAAGCACATCTTAGGGCTAATTTCAAAGATAAGCTCCCCCAGTGTTCCTATTCCATGCAATAGTGCCATGGCATATAAAGACTGATTCTCCAGTGTCTAAGATCATAATTGTCTAGCATCCAAATTTACTCGATGTTTCTATTGAAATATCACCGCCTAATAGTACAAAAGAACCTTCTTTCAAAACTAAACCTGCATATTCTCTACATTGCTTTAGTTCAATAATACCAAAAAACTATTCTCACCAAAGCTATAGCACTGACACAATACTTCAAAGTGTGTTTCCCATGTTAATTCTCGTAGAATCTTTAGACACAACTACAGCACAAATTGCACCCAATTTGGCAGGAAGCTAGATCTTGGTGCGCAATTGTGCTTTCTGTGGTTTGGTGTAAATCCTCTCAGTAATTTTAGAGATGATAAAGGTTAAAAAATATAGATATCTAGGGGCATGAATCCTCTGTGGATCCAACAATCCCAGTGGTGACGACCACCGACCGGGGATTACAGCATAGAACTAGGGGGGCTGTGTCGATCCCTCGGCACCAGGGACCAACACTTGCCTGTGGCTATACTGAACATTTATATGGGGGGTCGCATGGACCCCCTGGGCCCTAGGGACCACAACCTCCCTCAGGCTTCATAATGAAAATTGTTGGGGGGCACATGGACCCCACCAGCCCCACGGATCAGAAACTTTCCGGGGCCAGTGTGACTTTTAAAAATATGGAGGGGGCCTATGCAACCCTCCTCCTGGAGCCATATCTGGCCCTGTGGGCCACTACCCTACAGGGCTGGCACCTACTTCTTTCCAACATGCCCATCCTCAGGAGGTAGCTGTTTGCTTATGCTTAGTGGGTGTAGTAACAGCTCCCATCAAGTAAAAGCAAACACTCTGCTTCCAGCTAGCGGGAGCTGTAAAAATGCTCCAGCTTGCTGGAAGTGGAGATTTTATCTCTTTCCCTGTTGGCAGACATGTATGTGGGAGCAATGCTGGCTCCTGCAAGAACCAGGGAGTCAGTTGGGACAGCAGGGGCCTTGAGGCTCTCCCTGTGGTCCCCCTTCCTGCCCTATTCATTGTACATTAATACGCAGGGCAGGATTCATTCTGGCACAAAGCTGATTCTAACAAAATTAAACCTCAATGAAAACCACATACAAATAAAAAACAAAGGTGCTCAAATTAAGCTCTACTTGTGTAAGGTACTAATCATCCTAACTTTTTGTGCATGACCAAGGCAAACCAAGTTTGTGTTATTTGCATTTCCACTGTGAAAAGTTATCTGTATACCTTGAAGGAGATGTTTGTCTCCTTGCTTTTTTCAAGTGCACTATCTCATGTAGTGACTTTCACAAGTCAGTTCTTTCTTGTCATCTGCTGCTGAGACCACAGATTGTGTTATCCCTTTTAAAAACTGCAAGTATGTAGAATGCCATAGAAGTCCTTCCCCATAACATTAGTGATATACAACTTCTTACCCTCATTTTCCAAGGAAGATGGAAAGCTTACTAAAAGGACCCCCTAAGGGCATTTCCCAGAGATTTTGGAATTATGAAATATGATCACATCTCCACCAAACAAAGAAGTACTTCATCAGTGCCATGAGGCAGGCCACAGGGCCAGGTCATAGGCCAGGCCTTGCAGTCAACTCCTGCTGCTCACACAGAAGGCTGCGCATGACACTAGGTTGGCAGGTTATAAAGGATTAGCTGAAGGGCCTGGCCGCAGGCCAGGTACTGTGGCCAATCCCTGCCATGCACAGCCAAAGGCCTGGAGTGGCACGGATGGGGTGGTTATAGGGGGTTGGCCGCAGAGACTTGCCATAGCAAGGCTCTGTGCCATCCCACACCACACAGGGCCAAAGGCCATACGTGGCATTGGTTGGATTAACGTAAAGTAATTACAGTTACGTTATGTTAAAAAAAAAAGAAATTCACTGAAAAAGCAAAGATTACAGGGACGTCATAGATAGGTTCTGGATTTACTCACACAAAACCATAGAAATTCAGCAGTTATAGTTATGGTTGTCTCAAGTAAATATAAATCATGTCCTAAGGTAACTAACTATAACGTGAGCCCTTGCCATGCCTGTTAATTACCCCAGATATTACAGCACTCATATAATCTTTTATAACATCATTAAAAATATCATTGTAACATTAGCAGTCAAATTTTTAAAGAGCAAACTGTGCATGGCTGGGGCACACGTTATAGCTGCCTTAAAGCATGAGTTATAGTTACTTGTGATTTAAGGGTAGGTCGCTCCCCCTGCCGCTGCAGCTCCTCCAGGTTCCTGAGTTCCTGAGACCCACCCCACAGTAAGTACCCCCCACCTCCCAGCCCCTCGTTCTTCCCCGCGCTACTCACCCTCTCTCCTGCTCCTGCTTCTTTTCCTCTTTCCTTCTTCTCTGTTCTTCCTCCTCGCTCCTCGTCTGTATTCTTCTTCTGTACTCCTCTTCTCCCCGTCTTCTCTCCTCTTCTCTTCTTCCTCATCTTCTGCTGTGGTATTCTGCACTCTGTTTCTTCAGTTTTTGTATCTCCCTCCGTGTTCTTCTGTGTTCTTCTGTGTTCCTCTGTCTTCTTCTGTCTTCCTCTGTCTTCTTCTGTCTTCCTCTGTGTTTTTCTGTCTTCCTCGGTGTTCTTCTGTCTCCCTCTGTGTTCTTCTGTATTCTTCTATGTTCTTCTGTCTTCCTCTGTCTTCTTCTGTCTTCCTCTGTCTTCTTCTGTCTTCCTCTGTGTTTTTCTGTCTTCCTCTGTGTTTTTCTGTCTTCCTCGGTGTTCTTCTGTCTCCCTCTGTGTTCTTCTGTATTCTTCTCTGTTCTTCTGTCTTCCTCTGTCTTCTTCTGTCTTCCTCTGTGTTCTTCTGTATTCTTCTCTGTTCTTCTGTACTCCTCTCTGTTCTTCTGTGTTCTTCTGTGTTCTTCTGTGTGTCTTCTGCTCTTCCGGTCTTCTGCTCTTCCGGTCTTCAGTCCTTCCGGTCTTCAGTCCTTCCGGTCTTCTGCTCTTCTGTTCTTCTTTTCTTCTGTTCTTCTTTTCTTCTTGTCTTCTTGTCTTCTGCCTTCGGCTCTTCTGCCTCCTCCGTCCTCTTCTCCCCGCGCCTGCCCTCCTGCTCCTGCCTCATCCCCCTCCCCCACTCGCATCCCCCCTCTATCACCCCTATCTAACCCGTTCACTTTCTACCTCCCTCACTCCTCCTATCTACCTATCTCTCCATCTCTCTATCCCACTATCCAACTCCCTCACTCTCCACCTCCTCCTATCTTCCTATCTCTCTATCTTTTTCCCTATCTATCGATTTCTCTATCTACCTTTTCTCTCTACCTATTTCTCTATCTCTCCCCCTCTCCCGCCACCCCCTCTATTACCTATCTTCCTATCCCCTCACTCTACCTCTCACCCTCACCCACCTCTACAACCCCCCTCCCCTATCTTCACAACCCTACACCTATCTTTCTCCCTAATCTCCTAAACCTCCTAACACTCTCCCCCCTCCACCCTTAAACCCCCGTCCCCCACCTCTTCTCACTCTACCTGTCCCCCCCCTCCCTCGCGCTTTCCCGCCGCGACCTCCTGCACGCCCCCGCCCCCCAGCTCCCATTCGCCCCCAGCTGACCCCTCCCCCCCCTCCTACCTCATATGGCGGCCGCTGCGCGACAGTGGTAGCGACCCTTGACCCAAGGGTAGGTCGCTCCCCCTGCCGCTGCAGCTCCTCCAGGTTCCTGAGTTCCTGAGACCCACCCCACAGTAAGTACCCCCCACCTCCCAGCCCCTCGTTCTGCCCCGCGCTACTCACCCTCTCTCCTGCTTCTTTTCCTCTTTCCTTCTTCTCTGTTCTTCCTCCTCGCTCCTCGTCTGTATTCTTCTTCTGTACTCCTCTTCTCCCCGTCTTCTCTCCTCTTCTCTTCTTCCTCATCTTCTGCTGTGGTATTCTGCACTCTGTTTCTTCGTTTTTTGTATCTCCCTCCGTGTTCTTCTGTGTTCTTCTGTGTTCCTCTGTCTTCTTCTGTCTTCCTCTGTCTTCTTCTGTCTTCTTCTGTGTTTTTCTGTCTTCCTCGGTGTTCTTCTGTCTCCCTCTGTGTTCTTCTGTATTCTTCTGTGTTCTTCTGTATTCTTCTGTGTTCTTCTGTCTTCCTCTGTCTTCTTCTGTCTTCCTCTGTCTTCTTCTGTCTTCCTCTGTGTTTTTCTGTCTTCCTCTGTGTTTTTCTGTCTTCCTCGGTGTTCTTCTGTCTCCCTCTGTGTTCTTCTGTATTCTTCTCTGTTCTTCTGTCTTCCTCTGTCTTCTTCTGTCTTCCTCTGTGTTCTTCTGTATTCTTCTCTGTTCTTCTGTACTCCTCTCTGTTCTTCTGTACTCCTCTCTGTTCTTCTGTGTTCTTCTGTGTTCTTCTGTGTGTCTTCTGCTCTTCCGGTCTTCTGCTCTTCCGGTCTTCTGCTCTTCCGGTCTTCAGTCCTTCCGGTCTTCTGCTCTTCTGTTCTTCTTTTCTTCTGTTCTTCTTTTCTTCTTGTCTTCTGCCTTCGGCTCTTCTGCCTCCTCCGTCCTCTTCTCCCCGCGCCTGCCCTCCTGCTCCTGCCTCATCCCCCTCCCCCACTCGCATCCCCACCTCTATCTCCCCTATCTAACCCGTTCACTTTCTACCTCCCTCACTCCTCCTATCTACCTATCTCTCCATCTCTCTATCCCACTATCCAACTCCCTCACTCTCCACCTCCTCCTATCTTCCTATCTCTCTATCTTTTTCCCTATCTATCGATTTCTCTATCTACCTTTTCTCTCTACCTATTTCTCTATCTCTCCCCCCTCCCGCCACCCCCTCTATTACCTATCTTCCTATCCCCTCACTCTACCTCTCACCCTCACCCACCTCTACAACCCCCCTCCCCTATCTTCACAACCCTACACCTATCTTTCTCCCTAATCTCCTAAACCTCCTAACACTCTCCCCCCTCCACCCTTAAACCCCCCTCCCCCAGCTCTTCTCACTCTACCTGTCCCCCCCTCCCTCGTGCTTTCCCGCCGCGACCTCCTGCACGCCCCCGCCCCCCAGCTTCCATTCGCCCCCAGCTGACCCCTCCCCCCCCTCCTACCTCATATGGCGGCCGCTGCGCGACCGCGCAGCGGGTGCGCCGCTGGCGTGCCGGAGGCGCGCCAGAGGCAAGCCCGTCTGCGCCCGTCCGTGCCTGGCCCGCGCCCAGCGCCATGACCCCTGGTCCCCAGCGCTCCCAAGCCCCGATGATCCGCTATGACCCCACCACCCTCCATGCCCTCAACCCAGGACGCTCCAACACCTGCTTCCAAGCTCACCCCAAACGCACCCATGGACCCTTCGCCTGCAACTCCTGCAAACGCATCTTCCACGACGCAACAACTACGACCACAAGCCCACGCGCCATCAACCACCTCAAGTGCATCCTAGTCAACGCTCACTCCGTTCACAAACACGCCGTTGAACTCTGGGACCTCCTAGACTCCACAGCACCGGACGTCGCCTTCATCACGGAGACCTGGATGAACGCCTCCTCTGCTCCAGACATCGCCACCGCCATCCCCGAAGGCTACAAGATCTCCAGGAAAGACCGCACCAACCAAGTAGGAGGAGGTATCGCCATTGTCTTCAAAGACTCCATCAGCGTCACCACCTCCACTGAAGACTCCCCTCTTGCCGCTGAACACCTGCATTTTCAGATTCGCACCGACCCGAGGACCACCCTCAGAGGATCCCTCGTCTACCGTCCTCCCGGACCTCGCGCCCCTTTCAGCGACACCATCGCCGACTTCATCTCCCCGCACGCCCTCGCCTCACCGGACTACATCCTCCTAGGCGACCTCAACTTCCATCTGGAACAAAACAACGACCCCAACACCACCACCCTGCTCGACAACCTCGCCAACCTCGGCCTCAAACAACTGGTGAACACTGCCACCCACATCGCCGGACATACACTCGACCCTATCTTCTCCGCCAGCAAACACGTCTTCTTCAGCCATGCCTCCGCCCTTCATTGGACCGACCACAGCTGCGTCCACTTCACATTCCGACGCGAGACCCGCCACCTCCGCACTCAACCCATCCCTCACCGACAGTGGAACAAGATCCCTGAAGAGCAACTCTTCGCCGCACTCGCCGCCAACCAACCCACCCTCACCACCGACCCCAACGTCGCAGCCCTCAACCTCACAAACTGGATCTCCAACTGCGCAGACAACCTTGCTCCCCTCAAACGCTCGCAGCGACAGAACAACACCAAGAAACCCTTCTGGTTCTCTGACACCCTCAAAGAATCAAAGAAAACTTGTCGCGCACTTGAGAAAGCCTGGCGCAAGGACCGCACCGCTGACAACATGACCGCCCTCAAGAACGCTACCCGCAAACACCACCACCTGATCCGCACTGCCAAAAGGAATTTTTTCACCGACAGACTGGACAAAAACAGCCACAACAGCAGAGAACTCTTCAGCATCGTCAAGGAGTTCTCCAACCCCAGCGCCAACGCCAACGCCGTCACGCCCTCACAGGATCTATGCGAATCCCTCGCCACTTTCTTCCATCGCAAGATCAGCGACCTCCACGACAGCTTCGGACACCAGACCCAACCTACCACCACCGAACCCACATCCCCGACCATCACCCTCAACAACTGGACCCACATCAGCACGGAAGAAACCAAATCCATCATGAACTCTATCCACTCCGGCGCCCCTTCGGACCCCTGCCCGCACTTCATCTTTAACAAAGCCGACAACATCATCGCCCCGCACCTCCAGACCGTCATCAACTCTTCTTTTTCTTCTGCTACCTTCCCCGAATGCTGGAAACACGCCGAAGTCAACACCCTACTAAAGAAACCTACGGCTGACCCGAGCGACCTGAAAAACTTCCGCCCCATCTCCCTTCTGCCTTTCCCAGCCAAAGTAATAGAGAAGACCGTCAACAAACAGCTGACCACCTTCCTGGAAGACAACAACCTGCTCGACCCCTCACAGACCGGATTCCGAACCAACCACAGCACTGAAACCGCCCTCATCTCAGTCACAGACGACATCAGAACCCTGATGGACAACGGTGAAACAGTCGCCCTCATTCTTCTCGACCTCTCGGCTGCCTTTGACACCGTCTGTCACCGCACCCTAATCACCCGCCTCCGCTCCACCGGGATCCAAGACCAGGCCCTGGACTGGATCGCCTCCTTCCTCGTAAACCGCTCCCAAAGAGTCTACCTCCCTCCGTTTCGCTCAGAACCCACTGAGATCATCTGCGGCGTACCTCAAGGCTCATCACTCAGCCCGACACTCTTCAATGTCTACATGAGCCCCCTCGCTAACATCGTACGCAAGCACGACATCATCATCACCTCCTACGCCGACGACACCCAACTTATACTCTCCCTCACCAAGGACCCCGCCAGCGCCAAGACCAACCTACAAGAGGGTATGAAGGACGTCGCAGATTGGATGAGGCTCAGCCGCCTAAAGCTGAACTCTGAAAAAACTGAAGTCCTCATCCTCGGCAACACCCCGTCCGCCTGGGACGACTCCTGGTGGCCCACGGCCCTCGGCACCGCACCGACCCCCGCAGACCATGCCCGCAACCTCGGCTTCATCTTGGACCCCTTTCTCACCATGACCAAGCAAGTCAACGCCGTGTCCTCCGCCTGCTTCCTCACCCTCCGCATGCTCCGCAAGATCTTCCGCTGGATCCCCGCCGACACCAGAAAAACCGCGACCCACGCCCTCGTCACGAGCCGCCTGGACTACGGCAACACCCTCTATGCTGGGACCACCGCCAAACTCCAAAATCGCCTGCAACGCATTCAAAACGCCTCAGCCCGCCTCATCCTCGAAGTACCCCGCAACAGCCACATCTCCGCACACCTGAGACACCTGCATTGGCTCCCAGTCAGCAAAAGGATCACCTTCCGACTTCTCACCCACGCACACAAAGCCCTCCACGACAAGGGACCGGAATACCTCAACAGACGCCTCAACTTCTACGTCCCCACCCGCCCCCTCCGCTCCTCTGGCCTCGCACTCGCCGCCATCCCTCGCATCCGACGCTCCACGGCGGGTGGGAGATCTTTCTCCTTCCTGGCGGCCAAGACCTGGAACTCCCTCCCCACCAGCCTCAGGACCACCCAGGACCACTCCGCTTTCCGGAGACTCCTAAAGACCTGGCTGTTCGAGCAGCGATAACCACCCCCTTTGTCCCTAGCACCTTGAGACCCGCACGGGTGAGTAGCGCGCTTTATAAATGCTAATGATTTGATTTTGATTTTGATTTACTTTCCAGTACAAAACCTTTTTTTGCCATGGAAAGTTGCTTAAAATAAAACAGATTTGTGCTTTTTGTGACTTCGCACTACCTTGTTTCAAAGGAGCATCACAAGTGGTACATGGCTACTCCCTCACTACCAGCCATGGTTATTGATACAAAAGCTCTATGTACCAACAATGGTAGACAGGGCTTTGCATCAAAAAATTACTCCTTCTTAAGGCAGATGTAAAATAGGAACTCTAAACTTTTCAAACTTTGCAAGTGTGCTACACAAAGAACACATTCAAAATGGAAAGATTTTAAAAATAAGTCTGAGCATAGGATTTTTTACTAGAATATAGGGCTACATGAAAGAAGCAATTTCCCTGTCACAAACGGCTTCAGGAGAATTAGGCCATTTGTGATGGGGATGTACAGAGCCCAAATTGCAATTTGATAACTTGCTATCGAACCGCAATTTGGGTTTTGCAATTCGGTAAGAAGTGGCATGTTGAGGGTGTCACTTCCTAGTACCAAATCAGAAAGGCATGTACAAATGTTTTGCATCTGAAATGCAGTGGCAAAACATTCACAGTTTACCACCAATATAAAGTTGGTGGTAACCCATACGCGATTGCAAAGGGGTCTCTAGTAGGACCCATTCCCCTTTGAGACTGGTTCGGAAAAATATTTTTTAAGAGCAGGCAATGGTCTCACAGATCACTGTCTACTCTTAAAAAATGAAACTTAATCATTTCTTTTTTCTTTTTAAATTCTTCCTTTTTCCTGTAAGATAAACAGGCTTGCAATAAATAAATAAAAAAGATTGCTTTGTTTAAAAGCAATCTCAGACATGGTGGTCTGCTTACCCTGGCATGCCACCATCCTTATGATGGCTGTGATTTCTAATTGGACACCAATTGCAACCTACCTCATTATAATTCATGAGGTAGGTTGATTTGTAACCCACTATGAGCCACAAATAAAACTCAAAAGGGTTTCATACATTTGAGATAGCGATTTCCTAATTGCGATTCATAGGAAAAGAGAATTAGGAAATCATTAATTCAAAACTTCGTACATGTGGCCCATAATCCTTCCAGTACAGAACCAATGCTAGTCATCACACACTCGCCATTGCACTATCGTGTAAAGGGGTGCACATGGCTCTGAGCAGCCTAAAGTAAATAAGATTTTTATTGTTTCTAGTTATTTAAAACATAACAATTTAGAAAGAAATGTAAAACAGGTAAAAAAGGAGAAAATTGATGGATTCAAAACTGACCTAATCAAAGTATACAATTGTCAGTTCAATGCGTCATGAAAGTGCTTATTCCTCACAACATTTCCAACCAAAAGTCAATAGTAAAATCACACCATGCTTCATGAAAATCCTTATTCCTTACAACTTTTCCAATCACTAATAAAATCACAATATATAAAATTAACTTTCAGTTAAAAAAAACACTGTTTGCCAACTCAATCCCTGAACAACATTCAGGCCAAGAGAGTAAAGTGCAATATGCTTTAAAATACTTGAAGGGTTTGTTGATGTTGCTGCATAAAAAAAGAGAGGGGATTTAGCAAATGGCACATAGATGATTTAGACATTGTGCCATAAGTCACCTTGTTTAAGCCTTTTCCTTACATCTTTGGTAACATCATTCATAATATCACTGTAACATTTTCAGCAGACATATTGATGAGAAAAGTGTGCTTGGCTGGGGCACGAGTTATAGTTACCTTAGAGCACTAGTTATAGTTACTTGAAATAACTAAATATAACTGCTGAATATCTATGGTTTTGTCAGTTTCAAATTACGAGCCTAACTATAATGTCCCTGTAAATAACCTTTGTTTTTTTGAGGGAATATATATATATATATATATATACACACACACATATATATATATATATATATATATATATATATATATATATATATAGATAAAGAATTTCCAAAGAGAAGACGCACGCTCAGGAATTCCAAAGCTGAAGTGTTTATTTAGCACACAACGCGTTTTGGCTGACAAGCAGCCTTGATCACGTGTATAGTTCAACCAATATACACCACTTTAAATACCCTCCAGGCATCGACATAGAAACAGGACTAAGTAATTTCTTCCTTTATACATATAAATATCGAAGTAAAATGGGTAATATAGGTAATAAAAAATGGGTAATATAAAAAGACTGGTTCAATTAAATAAATATATCTATATATACACAACCATATATCTCATTGGTGAATTATTATTTAACTAGATTACCACAAGAATGCTAGATGATAAAAGTACTATAAATATATATAAATATGATTATAGATTACGCATATCAATATAAATATAAGTTCCTTCAGGTTTTAAACCTAAGTAAACATTTTCCCGAATATGAATCATGACAATATTGACACCTTCTATGACATGGCAGTTCAAGGGTTGACGCATTTCCGACATCGAACATGGTTTAAACCTAGATGTAATAACAACATGACATACAAACAGAGTGAAACTATCAGATTATTAGCAGAATATGGTGATACCATTATCTGTCCGGCTGATAAGGGAGGAAATATAGTACTTTGGAAGAGACAAAGATATATTGATGAGGTTATGAGACAATTGAGTAACACACAATTCTACAGGGCTGTGACTAAAGATGTATATACGAACAGTATCACAGGAATTTGGAACCTCCTAACTGAGTGGAAGGATAAGGGCCTTCTGTTATGGGAAGAATATTGTTTCCTGAAAAAGTATTTTCCCAAGTTACCTTTACTATACATCCTCCCTAAAATTCACAAGGATAGAGATAACCCCCCAGGGAGACCTATAGTTTCCTCATGTGGCAATGTATTGGAAAATGTGTCCAAATATGTGGATTTTTTCCTGAGGGAATTTGTCATGAGTTTACCCTCTTATGTTAAAGACACTAAAGATTTTTTAGGCAAATTGGAAGGTATTATTTGGGAAGAGGATTTTTTACTTTTATCCTTAGATGTGAATTCTCTGTATACCATCATTGATCATGAGAAAGGCATACAAGCATGTAGACATTTTTTGCACACAAAGTCTCTAAGATATTTGGCACATACTGATATGATCATTGAAATGATAAAATATTGCCTGACTAACAATATTTTTCTATTTGATGGCAAGCTTTATAAACAAGTACTTGGGACTGCAATGGGAACCTGCTTTGCTCCCAGTTTTGCCTGTTTGTTCTTAGGTTTGTGGGAAGAAGAGATTTTTAAAGATGAAGACAAGTATCCAGAAATAAATCAGGCCACATTGTGGCTTAGGTATATTGATGACCTTTTCATAATTTGGAAAGGATCTGAAAGTGAGGCTATACGATTTATTGAGAAACTCAATGAAAATGATTGTAATATCAGATTAACATATAACATCAGCCGCTCTTCAATTGAATTTTTGGATACTAAAGTTAAAATCAAAGATAAGATGATGCACACTGAACTTTTTCGTAAAACTACAACAGGAAATAGTTTATTGCATGCTACCAGTGGACATCCTGATAAACTGAAATGGAGTATCCCTTATGGAGAACTATTGAGGGCTAAAAGAATCAGTAATACAGATGAGGCATTTGAACAAGAACAGAAAGATATGATAATAAGGTTTAAGCAAAGGGGCTACCAGGATTGGGTAATCAAAAAGGCTACAGAAAAAATCAAGAAAATAGAAAGAATCCAGACTCTCTTTGACAATACTATTAGAGTGGAAAATGAGAATAATGAAGACATCAGGTTGGTCTTAACCTATAATGAGGATACTACTCAGATTAAAAGGATTATTTCTAAACATTGGAATATCTTGAAGTGTGATCCTATTATTGGTAAAGAGATTCAGAATTGACCCTTGATTACTTATAGAAGAGGGCGTAATCTTCAAGATATGTTGAGATCAAATGATGTCACTTCTATTTCTCAAATAAAGGAACACAATTTACAGGGATTTTTTCCATGTGGCCCTTGTAAAGCATGCCGCAATAGTGTGACTAGGAAAGAGTACCCCACGAATAAACCAGGGATGAAGAGACAAATCAAGCAGTTTCTGACATGTAGTACTTCTTTTACTATTTATGCATTAGAATGTCCCTGTCATCTTTGGTATGTGGGTAGTACAAAACATGCAGTGAAGAAACGTATTCTTGAACATATGCGTGCTATTACATCAAAGGATCCACATTATCCTGTAGCTAGACATTTTCAGGATTTTCATAATTCTGATATTACTTTGTTATCCTAATTTGGTATTGAACATGTGCCATTACACCACAGAGGTGGTAATAGAGAGTTGACTTTACGCAAAAAGAATCCAAATATATAGTGGATTTAGAAACCAAGACACCGAGAGGATTGAATATTGGTGAAGAGCTTAATACCCACTTGTTTGACGACTAATATAATTAATTCAGTTAAATATAAGGAACTATAGTTGTTACATTTTATACTATACTATATATTCTATAGCACAAGTAGTAATAACTTATATTGTGAGCAGCAGTGATTTTCTAATTAGGTCCTTTTCTAATTTATTTGTTTTGATTATGTCTTTTCAGAATGGAGGGGTCCGGATGGATTCCTGATTCCTGATTTCACTAGTGCTTATTTTTTCACACGGTGTTATGTTTATTGGCTACACAGAAACAGTGATAAGTTTCTTCCTATAGCTTTGCTATGATTTTGTATGGAGAATGTTCTTGTAATTTTCCACGAAAAAGAAAAAATATTGCCATTGCTTAATAATTTGGGGGTATAGATTTATATGTAAAATATATAGAGTATGTGAATTTTACTGCCGTAAGTGGAAGGGAATTAAATTTAAATTTAAATATTGGCTCTGTTTAAAAAAAAAATATTTCTTTTATTATATGGAGATATATGAGCTGTACTTATATTTATATTGATATGCGTAATCTATAATCATATTTATATATATATTTATAGTGCTTTTATCATCTAGCATTCTTGTGGTAATCTAGTTAAATAATAATTCACCAATGAGATTTATGGTTGTATATATATAGATATAGTTATTTAATTGAACCAGTCTTTTTATATTACCCATTTTTTATTACCTATAGTACCCATTTTACTTCAATATTTATATGATATTTATATGTATAAAAGAAGAAATTACTTAGTCCTGTTTCTATGTCGATGCCTGGAGGGTATTTAAAGTGGTGTATATTGGTTGAACTATACACGTGATCAAGGCTGCTTGTCAGCCGAAACGCGTTGTGTGCTAAATAAACACTTCAGCTTTTGAATTCCTGAGCGTGCGTCTTCTCTTTGGAAATTCTGGATTTATGTAGAAAATTAACCGGAGTGCTCTGCCGGTTGTGACGCACCACCCCTCTAGGGCCGCTTGGAGTCCGGTAGTGAGCATAACTTTGTGGATATATATATATATATATATATATATATTACCTAATGGCAGTCGACCGCTAGGTAGTTTTAGCTCGGACCATGTTTACGTCGAAAAAAGCATTTTTTTACTTGTCTATATCTTTGGCACCTTTTGACAAATCTTCACAACATTTTCTGAAAAAATTGCCTGGTGATTCTTGTTGAGCACAGAAACTTTTGGGGTGATCATCAAGTGAGGGCAGAGAAAAAAGGAGGGGGGTCAAAAAAGTTACATTTCCCAGGTTAATTCACATAGGATTTTTATACACACCTACAGCCCAAACCACGAGATGGAATTACACTAAATGTGGCACAAAGCTAGCTTTTGGTACGCAAATGGTGCTTTTGCTTATTTTGATGTAAAACCATTCAGTAGTTTTTGAGAAATTAAAGGGAAAATACATTTGTATATCTGAGGTTGTGATTTTTTTGCGGCGGTTTCATGGTAATCGCATTAAATTTGCAAATGCGAGTGCCAACAGGAATGCTGCAATTCGCTAGCTGCAACCTGACAAAAAAGTTGCAGCCACAATTTTATGTAAAGGGAGAGGGTCCCTGGGGCTGAAAGTAAAAATGATAAGTGATCTGACCCCAGAGGTGTCATGCAGGAGTCTTTGTAGGTCAAAATATGACCTTTCAATGTTTTTTTTCATGGCTAGCGACATTCGTGAATACGTTGAGGTGCTCAGCATGGCCCTGTGTAACATTGCCATGAATACACGAATATTTCAGCAGTAAAAATAGTTGAGAGAGTTAGTTATACACTAACTAATTTATTCATTCATAGTAGCACTGAGAAATTCATGTAACAGTCACAGACCCACTCAGACACTGATGCACTCACTCGCGGACCCAGTCAGGACCTGATGCACCCTCTCACATATCCCCTAACACCACAACGCACCCATTTGCATATCCAGTGACACTGTTATGCACAAATTCACATACCCAGTGACACCCTCATGTACCTATTCATAGATATTCTGATACCCTGATGCACCAACTCAGCGACCTAATGTCACACTCATGCACCCATTCGGAGATCCACTTACACCCTGATGAACCCATTCACAGACTCAGTGACACCATGATGGATGCATTCACAGAACCAGTCACAATGTGATGCACCCATTTATAGATCTACTTAGACCCTAATGCATCCATTTGCAGACCTAGGGACACCCTCATGCACCTATTCACAGATCCTTTCACATCCTGATGCAGCCATTCGCAGATCCACTTACAGTCTCATACAACCATTGACAGTCCCAGTCACATCCTCATGCACCCATTCATAGATGCTGTCACACCCTGTTGCACCTATTCACAGATCCTCTGACACCATGATGCACTGAGTTGCAGACCAAGTAACACTCTCACGCAACCATGCAAATATCCACTCAAACCCTGATGCACTCATTTGCAGAGCCAGTGATTCCCTCATGCTCCCATTCACAGACCCGGTCACACCCTGATGCATCCATTCACAAACCCAGGCGCACTCTAATGCCCCTATTCACAGACCCAACCACACTGTCCTGCACCTATTTACAGATCATCTGACAGCCTGACACACCAATCGCAGACCTGGTCACACCCTCACACACCCATTCACATATCCACTCACATCCTGACGCACTCATTTGCAGACCCAGGGATACCCTCATGCCCCCGTTCACAGGCCCTGTCACAGCCTAATACACCCATTAATAAATCCTCCCACACCCTGATGCACCTATTCAATGACCCAATCACACCATCATACACCCATTTGCAGATCCACTCACACCCTGATGCACCCATTCACAGATCCAGTCATACTCTAATGCACCTACTCACAGACGCAGTCACACTCTCATGCATCTATTCATACAGCTACTTACACCCTGACGCACCTATTTGGAGCCCAGTCACACCCTCATGCACCAATTCACAGACCCAGTCTCATCCTCGTGCACCCATTCACAGATCCTCTTGCACTGTGAAACACCCATTTAGAGACCCAGTTACTCTCTGATGCACCCAATCACAGATCCAGTCACACACTCATGTCCCCTTCATAGATCCTCTCACACCTTTATTCAGCCATTTCCAGACTCAATCATACCCTCATACCCCATTGAGAGACACAGTCACACTCTCATGCACCCATTCACAGACCCAGTCACACCCTTGTGCACCCATTCATAGATCCTCTTAAACTGTGACACACCCATTCACAGGCCCAGTAACACTCTCATGCACCCATTCATAGACTCAGTCACACACTCATGAACCCATTCATAGATCCTCTGACACATTTATGCTCCCATTTGCATACAAAGTTGTACCCTTATACCCCCATTCACAGACCCAGGAATACCCTCATGCACCAATTCATACATCCACTGACATCCTTATCCATCTATTGAGAGACCCAGTCACACCCTCATGCCCACATTCATATACCCATTGATACCCTGCTGCACCCATTTGCAGACCCAGTCACACCTTTATGCACCCATTCACAGACCCAATAACATCCTCATGTATCCATGTTAAACCCTCCTTTATACATCCACTGACATATTGACGCACCCATTCACACACCCAGACTGAAAGACTTATTGAAATTTGGATATAGGAAGTGACACAGAAACTGATATATATGTTTGTGGACTTATTTTGAAAATAATCTTTGGTGTCTAATAGTGAAAATTGCTTATATATATACTTATGAATTTTGAATGTGTTGGTGTGCATTGAAAGCCGGCTTTTGTTTTGCGTTTTCGTGGCATTTTCACGGATGTCGCGATGTCGCCGCAAATATTTTTACATTTTTCAAAAACTATTTATAGAGTGAATTGACAAGTATTTTGGGCAATAGAGGTTCCTGACAAGAGCCTTTGTGTTCAATGTTAGTATGTGATAGTTACATGTAAGACCAGATTCAGAGTTTCAGGTTGGAAAGAAAAATTCTGGTGCCTTCATCTGTGAAGTGGACACCGTCACTTCTATATATGCCATGCATGTCAAAGCGCAGATTGTTATTGTATATACACTCCACAATATAGTCTCTAAGGAATGCAGAAACAGGTTTATTTATATTTTTTCTGGTTTTCTCAATCTGTGGACAAAATTCAGCAGACCACTTCCTTTTCTGTCTTAGGCATATGTTGGAGTACACCAAAACAGTGAGAGGGAAAAGTGTCAGTTGGGAAAAGGTACCTGTTAGACTTAACAGCCTTAGGGTGGTCACCCCTAACTTTTTGCCTGCCTCCCTCCACTTTTTGGACACTGTTTTGGCTGGTTTTAGGACTCTGTGCACTTTACCACTGCTAACCAGTGCTAAAGTGCATATGCTGTCTCCCTTAAAGCATGGTGACATTGGTTAATACCCAATTGGCTTATTTAATCTACTTGTAAGTCCCCAGTAAAGTGCACTACATGTGCCAGGGCCTGTAGATTAAATGCTACTGAGGGGCCACCCACCCACCTAAGTAGCCCCTTAACCATGCCTCAGGCCTGCCATTGCACGGCCTGTGTGTGCAGTTTCACTGCCACTTCGACTTGGCATTTAAAAGTACTTGCCAAGCCTTAAACTCCACTTTTTCTACATATGTCACCCCTAAGGTAGGCCCTAAGTAACCCCTAGGGCAGGGTGCTATGTAGATAAAAGGCAGGACATGTACCTGTGCACTTTATATGGCCTGCTCCTTTCACAGGCTAACATTAGGGCTACCGTTGTATACTGTTTGAGTGGTAGATTCTGATCTGAAAGGAGTAACACAGTCATATTTAGTATGGCCAGAATGGTAATACAAAATCCTGCTGACTGGGGAAGTTGGATTTAATATTACTATTTTAGAAATGGCACTTTTGAAAAGTGAGCATTTCTCTGCACTTAAATCCTTCTGTGTCTTACAATCCACGTCTCACTATGTTACTTGACAGCTTCCTTGTGCATTTAACTCAGACAACCCCAAACACAGGATGCTCAGTCACACCTGCACACATCTGCATACTGAATGGGTCTTTCTGGGCTGGGAGGGTGGAGGGCCTGACACTTTTATGTCAAAGGACAGTGGCCTTCCCTCACACAATGGACTGCCTAACCCTCTACTGGGACCCTGGCAGACAGGATGAAACTGAAAGGGGACCTTGTGCACTTCTAAGCCACTCTTTGAAGTCTCCCCCACTTCAAAGGCACATTTGGGTATTTAAACAGGGCCTCTGACCCTACCAACTCAGACACCTCTGGACAATATACCACTGGTGAAGAAACTCTGAGCCATACCCTGCAACCTGCCAAGAGGAACTGTCTGGCTGTGCAAAGGACTCTCCTGACTGCTTTTCTGCAAAGGACTGCTGCCCTGCTGTTGCCCTGCTGCCTTGCTGCCCTCTGGCTCTGCTGAGAAGTGCTCTCCAAGGGCTTGGATAGAGCTTGCCTCCTGTTCCTTGAAATCTCAAGACCAAAAAGACTTCATCCTGCAAAGAACTCCTTGTGCAGTGAAAATTGGACGCACAGCCTGCCAGAAACTATGCACAGCCTGCATCGCTGTGAGAAAATCACTGCACGCCAAACCGGAACAACGCAGCCTGGCTCCCCGGGAGGAGATCAACGCAGTGCTAGCATTGCGACCGGAACTTCGACGCACGGCACAATGGATCTATGCAAAGCCGAGCCGGAACGATGCAGCCCGACTTCCTGCAAGACGAATCGACGCAGCACCTGCAGTGTGGCAGAAATTTCCACACATCACCCACCGGATCGACGCAGCTCCTGTAACTTCATCCTGCATGCCCAGAATTTGAACGCAAACCAGGTACTTTGTGCTTGCAAGAGACACTTGTTGCATTTTAAAGACTAAAGACTCTTTTTGTCATTCTCTGAATTGATATTTCAACTTGTACTTATCAAATCTTGATCGTTTGACCTGCATTTATCCAGATAAATATTCTATATTTTTCTAAACACTGAGAGGTGTATTTTTGTGGTGCTATACTGTGTTATTGGATGATTTATTGAACACATACTTTACACATTGCCTTCTATGTTAAGCCTGACTGCTCAGTGCCAAGCTACCAGAGGGAGGGCACAGGAATATTTGGCTTGTGTGTGACTTACCCTGACTAGAGTGAGGGTCCTTGCTTGGACAGGGGGTAACCTGACTGCCAACCAAATACCCCATTTCTAACACTGGTGATCAACGATGAGGATAGAACTTGTATTTGTGCTGTGACATACAATAGCTAAGTGTACACTACCTACCCACAGTTGAAGGTCAACTTGAATCTTTTTCTTTTTTCTTTTTTCGTTTCTGCCTGACAGTTTTAACTGAATCCTCATTCAACATGTCTCTGACTGGGTCCCAAGCAGGAGCTGAAGATTTTGACCTAGCCAAGCTGGATACATAGACTGTTAAACAGTTGAAGGGGTTCTGCAGGGGGGTCGGAGTACCTACCCAGGGTGCCTCCAAAAAGGAGGAATACCAAAAGGCGGTGAGGGCCTGGGCAGAAGCCTATTCAGATGAGAATGTTGATGAAGACGGTCCGGAGGATGGCCCGCCAGAGGATATTTTTCCAGTAATGGGGGATGTTACCCCTGGAATTGTGTCCCCTAGTAAATCAGGGAGCAGTGTCTCTAGCCCTGGCCTGATTGCAGAGGAAAGGAGGGAGGAGAAAGAACTTCAACTACAAATGGCAAAGTTAAACATGGAAGCAGAAGAAAGGAAAGCAGAGAGAGAGGCTGAGAGAGCCTTGGCAGAAAAGAAACTTTTGTTGGCTCAGGAACTGAGTCTCAAGGAGCTGGATATTAAGTCGAGGCAGTCTGAGTCCAGCAGTGATGGTGGCAGCATACATGCAGGGCCTGTTGGGGAAAGAAAGGTTTGTATACCCAAAAATGTAGTGCCAAGTTATGTGGTGGGAGATGACATTGACAAGTGGTTGGCTGCTTATAAAGTTGCACTAAGGGCTCATGGAGTCTCTGAGGAGCAATGGGGGGCAGCCTTGTGGTGGTATGTGCCAGTAGTGGGGATGGACACACTCCTTGCACTGGATCCTAAAGATCAAAACAGATACACACTCATGAAAACTGCTTTGCTTGCCAAGTTTGGGCAGACACCTGAGAAGTACCGTCAGAGGTTCAGGGACAGCACCAAACTCTCCACACAGAACTGGGTAGACTTCAGGCACTGAATGAATGGGTGCAGATCCAGATAAATATTCTATATTTCAGCCTATATATAAGTTAAGCCTGACTGCTCATTGCCAAGCTACCAGAGGGTGGGCACAGGATAATTTGGATTGGGTGTGACTTACTCTGACTAGAGTCAGGGTCCTTGTTTGGACAGGGGGTAACCTGACTGCCAACCAAAGACCCCATATATAACAGTACCCTTCATTAGGATTTCCAATTCTACCCCAGTAAATGTGACCAGGCCTTTACCTCTGCAGTGCACAATCATGAGGTCAAGAGGTTGAGAATCTCTAACACTTTCAACCAAAGGGAGCAATTGATTCCACTTTAACATTGTCTGTCCAATTCAATTAATGTCCACACTAGGCAACCCCAAGTGCCTGTCAACACCACTCTTTCTAGCAGCCTCCCTAGCCCAAAACACATAGCTGTGTCCATTAATTCACACTCTAACCATTTTGAGGTAAGGCAGTAGTAGCAGTCATGAGAAGTCATGAGCTGAATGAGGTAGTGTTGGGAATGGCAGTTAAAATGGAGGTGTGTTCCTGGTTTGAAACAAAATATATATTTGACCGGGTACTGTGAGTGGGTAGGTGAGTGAAAATAGGTGGTTTCTTTAAAGGAAAAGTAACTCATTTTTTGATTTGACTGTAGTAAAAATAAAAAAATTGCAATGCAGACTTACATATGGTGTTTAATCTGTACAGTAAACCACACCTGCTACATCTCATTTTGTAACAAGTGTGCCCCTTCTACAATTTCTACAATATGTAAGCTTTACTTTATCTACCTATCACCATATGTCATGTCTCAATCAATCTATCCTCCCACTCTGACTCATCCCAAACCCATTCTACTACTTTCATCTCCAAAATAACCCTGCCTAAGCCATTCCCTCCTCTTCTACATCTAGCTCACCCAAAACTCAGTTTACTACCATGATCTCCCAAACAACCCTACTAAATTCTCACCCATGTATCTCATCTTTGACTCATCCAAAACCCCTCCTGCTACTATGATCTCCCTAATCCTTTCCACAGAGACTTCCCTCCTCCATCTCTCCTTTACTCATCCCAAGCTTTTTCCGTTTACTATAAACTCCCAATTAACACTTCTGGATTCTTCACTCCTCTATCCCTCCATTACTATAGTCAATCCAACTAACAAACTCACATACCCTCTGCTCAAACTAACTCATAATAATACTAAAACTGTACTCATATTTCCTTATACTAATCCACCACTAATTCATCTTGGGTTCCGGAGTAGCGTGCTACTCACCGAAAAGTGCTTCAACGCTTCGTCAGGGGAAGTAAGCACCACATAAATACTATTACAATACAATTACAAAACAATACAACATGCTGCAAACTTGTGACCTACTGCTTGTAGTGAGTTGCTCTGGACACTGTGCTGAGTGTACTGTGGGAAGGATCTTAAAAAGAGAGTTCTCTCTTAGTAAAAATGTAATGGGTTTGCACTCATTATTCTGTCATAAGGGTGTACATTCCTAAGAGGCATTGCTAATGATGAATAGAATACTGTTGAAGTAATAAAACTACCAAGCGATTAGCGCGATTAAGGATAAAAAGCATACCATACTGGGCTTCTTCAGAAAAGTGCATGAAAGGGGTGACATATACTAACCATTTAGAATGGGCTCACAAAAGTAGATAAAGAAAGGTTTGTTTTTATTGGCTTTCATCTCCATTATCACACAGTGCAAAGTTGAAAAGTTTGCCATTTATGGTTGCTAGGTGTAAGAGTGCTCTCCCATTCTTTTGCTTAGTTTTGACAACTGCTGAGAGAAAAGTATCTATCTGATAAAAACAAAAAAAAATCAACAATTTCAGTTTTCGCAGGCATAATGTAGCACAAAGGGTTAGAAAGTGGCGCAATGCATACATTGCGCCACTTTGGAAATAGGGCGCTGCATTCTTGGCCTTCTAATGCCATATTAGCGGAAAAATATGATTCTAATGTGGCATCAGAATGTCACAAGCCCCTCTTAAATCTGGGCCCTGTTGATTAAATTAATAGTGATTTATATGTGTACTACTAAACTCCTAAATATAAACATGTACTGTTTGAACAGGAGTCAGGTTTTATTGTGCTGACTCTGTTTATGAGACAGTAATGCCAGATTGTTATAGTATGCACAAGCTATTAGTAAAGTACCTATTCTATGTTGTAATAGATATAATTCATTTCAGTGATATGACGTATGTATGTCAAAGTATAGAGCAATGTGTTTAGGTGAATAAAAAACGTACTTTTCAGTTTTAGAAACGTACTCATGCAATTGCAGAGCCCTAGGCCAAGCACTATATAAAGTATACCAGTCACTAAATAACTGATATTACTATTTCTACAGCATAGATCCTGTGTGTCAGTCACTGAGAGAACGAGAGAGAATGTTTTTTTAGTCACTGACATATTCTCAAATAATTTTTATATGCAGCACTATCTGAGGCAATTGTAGACTTACTACATTCCTCTGTATTCGCCAACACAGGCAGAGAACTTTTAAGTGCAAATATGTCACCTATGTGATATATTGTAGGTGTCTCATGGAGCATGGTTCATTGTGCTTCAGTTATTAGGAAACATACTTCTTAATTTTACAAGCTTAGTTCACCAGTTTCAAACCCCTAAGCAAGCACTAGATAGAGTAAACTGACATTCATGTTTCCAAAGCATGGATTGTGTGTCTGAGCTAGTGACAGAGAAACACAGACACTTCTGCATTCACTGACATACTCAGACAGCACTTATATATGCAGCAATATCAAAGGCAATTGCACACACACACTGACATACGTCTGCATTCTCTAGCATAGGTACTGAGGTTCAGGCAGATATTTAGAGGTTTACAGAGGAGTACTGGTACTAAAAGAGGTAGTATATACTGCAGATGTACTAAAATATCTAATGGTGCTACTAGAGGTAGACACCTGCATTCACTCAAAATATGGCCAAGTACTCACACAATCTAATAATGGATGCAGAGAAATACTGCTTTAATGCATGGATGGTGCCTAGTAGTGCAGAGTTTCTCTGTGCTGTCATTGGTGACTGAAATTAGGATGTACGACCCCTTTCTGAACTCTGAAACTCAGGTTTAAGTGCTAATATGTGACCTCTCTGATATGTTGTAGGTATGCCATGAACCATGGTGCATTGTGCTTCATTGATGAATAAGCATACTTTTCAGTTTAAAAACTTAGGCCCTCATTACAACCCTGGCGGTAAATGCCGCTTACCGCCGTGCAGAAGACCCCCAACATACCGCTGCGTCCGCGGAATTCTGCTACAGCTATTACGACCCACAGCTCGGAATCCGCCATAATCCAGACACCCACACAAGTCCGCCACACCAAAGGTCAGTGATAAACTGGTGATAACAAAACCTCCACGGTCACGCCAACAGGACTACGCCCACACTATCACGACCCACAAATCCACGTGGGGGTCTTTCAACCGCGGTATTCCATTGGCGGTACACACCGCCGCGCTCAAAATACACACACATTTACAAAACACAACCACATTGGACAATTCAAAATACACACACCTGACACATATACACACACCACACCCACACACCCAATCCAATATAAAGCACACACCCACATCACCCACAAACCCTTACTACCAGATTTCTGAAACCACGCCAGAGAGAGACACCACCATAAACAACACCAGCATCCACAGACACACAACACCATCACTTACACAACATCCACGCACCTCAAACAACACACACCAACACATCCCCTCACACATCACAATACACACCACCTCACACATCACCCACACCACATCATGGCACCTCAACAACACCCCAGGTTCTCTGAGGAGGAGCTCAGGGTCATGGTGGAGGAAATCATCCGGGTAGAGCCACAGCTATTCAGATCACAGGTGCAGCACACCTCCATTGCAAGGAAGATGGAGCTATGGCGCAGAATTGTCGACAGGGTAAACACAGTGGGACTGCATCCAAGAACTAGGGATGACATCAGGAAGAGGTGGAACGACCTACAGGGGAAGGTACGTTCCGTGGTCTCCAGATACCAGATTGCTGTACAGAGGACTGGCGGTGGACCCCCACCTCCTCCCCCACAACTAACAACATGGGAGGAGTAGGCCTTGGCAATACTGCATCCTGAGGGCCTCGCAGGAGTAGCAGGAGGACTGGAATCTGGTAAGTCAAATCTTTACTGCCTCATCCCCCCCTACCTGCATGCCATCACATACTCCCACCCTCACCCTCACCCCCATCACTTCAACACCTCACGTATGCCCCACTATCACACCCACCCATCCCAATACCAAGCCCTGCATGAAACACCAAAGCAGGGACACCCATCACCAAAGCATGTCCACTACAGATACCCACACAGACCCCACACAAGGACCAAGACAATGTATTTCAGCAGGGCAGACAACACTCTGGACAACACGTTAGAGAACATTGACTGGGACATCCCTGATGCAATGGCCGCTGTTGTTTGAAAGGAACCACTTGCCAAGAAATGGAGTACTGACAGGACCTGCACTAGAGGGGGGATTCCTGTGGAATGGCGGATAAATGACATCAGGTCTGGCTCCAACTGGGCACACAGTTCATGGATTGTGGCACGATCAAGTCTGTAGATGACTATTATGTGTCTCTCTTCCATTGTCAACAGGTCCACCAGAGGTCTGTACACCGGAGGATGCCGCCATCTCATCACCTGCCCCAGCAGACGTGACCTATGGACGAGAACAGCGAGCATAGAGTCAGCCAACACTGAGGTATCACAAAATGTCATTTGCACACATTTATTAATCCGCAATGTGCCTGTAACTGTGTGTATTCAAGGCCTACATTGGTGTGACGCAGTTAATATTAATACCATGTGGCCCCCTGAAATGGCGGCTTCCTGACCTGTATGGTGGGACAAGGGGATATGAGGTAACTGCGCTGGCGTTGTACACTGTTGCGGTGGGCGGTCGAAGACCGCGGCGCAATCCAGCATTGGTTAACATGGGTCCCTATGGGTCCGAGGAGTCAATGACCAAGTACGCCGGCGATGACGGTACGCACCGTCGCAGACGTGACTGCCATTTTCTGTCTGTTCACTCACTTGATACCTGACCTTCAACAGGAGAGGACCTACACTGCAAGTGCTGCTGAGACCTGTGTCTGGAAGCGACGATGGCTCATGTGTATGGGGAAAGGGCCCCTGCCTTCACTTCGGAGGAGCTGGAGAAACTAGTGGATGGGGTCCTCCCCCAGTACACACAACTGTACGGTCCTCCAGACAAACAGGTGAGTACACTGTGAGCATGCTGCATGGGCAATGCCTGTTTGGAGTGGTGTTGATGGAAGATAAATGGGGGGGGGGCTGAGGCCTGCATGTGCGGACGGTGAGTGTATGTGCGTCAGGACAAGGGTGGGAACGTGGGTCAATGAGTACGACGGTCCGGACGGGTAATGATTTTCCTTTCCCCCTGTACTATTCCTCTAGGTCAGCGCCCACCAGAAGAAGGCTATTTGGCGTGCCATCGCCAATGACGTCCGGACCCTGGGGGTCCACCACAGATGGAGCACCCACTGCCGGAAAAGATGGGAGGACCTGCGGCACTGGAGCAAGAAGACGGCAGAGGCCCAGCTGGGGATGGCCTCCCAACGTGGGAGGGGTGCCCGTCACACCATGACCCCCTTGATGTTACAGATCCTGGCAGTGGCATATCCGGAGTTGGATGGGTGCTTGAGGGCATCACAGCAGCCACAAGGGGGTGAGTACACTCTCATCCAGCTGACTCTGCACACATTACGAGGTGTCTGGGTGGGGGAGGTGGGCTGTGGGTTCCCCTAGACCAGGGCGATCTTGGTAGGCAAGGTCCCTTGTGAGGCAGGCTCTGTGGAACCCCAACCCCACTAGTGATTAGTGCCATCTACACCTAGTCAGGCTCCTGTGACTTTCAGGTGTGCAGCAATCGGACGTAGGCCTTGTACCCCATGGGCATGTGGTTAATCTAGGAACTATAAGTGCATGGCGTACTGCAGAGGGCTGCTGTGTCTGTTGTGTCCGCCAACGGTAGTGGTGTTGCATGCACTGAACATGTCTTTTTCCTGTCTTCCACCCCCCCTTTTTGTGGTCTCCCTGTTCTTGTGTGCAATAGCATCATCAGGCGGGGGAGCATTGGCACAGGAGCAGGAGGGAGCTGCGTCCCACTTGGCCCTGGAGGGCGAAACAACAGAGTCTGAAGCCACCAGTGGGACGGAGGGCGAGGGGAGTTCCATGGCGTGGACAGGAGCAGAGACCAGCGACATCGACTCCTCCTCTGATGGGAGTCCCTTGCGGTGGCGGGCACCTCTGTGCCCACCGCATCAACAGGTACAGCCGCCACCCCCTCTACCAGCACCACCCTCCCAGCAGCCCCTCAGCATGTGTCCCGTTCACCCAGGAGGGTGGGCATCTCCTTCGCCCCAGGCACCTAAATCCCTGCCCTAGTCAGCCCTGCTGCCCGCAGTGAGGAGGCTATTGACCTCCTGAGATCCCTCACTGTTGGGCAGTCTACCATTCTGAATGCCATCCAGGGTGTTGAGAGGCATTTGCAACAAACAAATGCATACCTGGAGGGCATTCATTCTGGCCAGGCAGCCCAACAGAGAGCATTTCAGGCTCTGGCCTCAGCACTGATGGCAGCCATTGTCCCTGTGTCCAGCCTCCCCCCTCCAACTTCCTCCACCCAAACCCAATCCCTTGTACCTTCGCCTATCCCAAGCACACCATCAGACCAGCAGGCACACACATCAACACACAAGAGTGGCTCAGGCAAACATAAGCACCACACATCTCACAGTCACTCACACAAGCATCATACACATGCACACATACCAACATCCACTGCCTCCACTGTGTCCCACTCCTCCACGTCTCCCTCCTCCCTCCCAGTCTCGTCTCCACTCACACCTGCATGCACTATATCCTCAGCCACTACCTCCATCACCAGCACGCCCATCACCACACACCGCTCACGTGCACTCACCACCCCACTACCATTCACACATCCCCAGTGTCCTCTACCAGTGAGTCTGTGAGCCCTCCTCCCAAAGTACAAAAACGCAGGCACACACCCACCCAACAACTATCCACCTCACAACAGCCTCCTGCCCATGCACCTTCACCCAAATTCAGTACACCTCCAACAACCACTACCTCTACCTCCACTCCCAAACCCCCTCCATCTACCCATCCCAGTGTGTCTAAAAAACTTTTCCTGGCTAACATTGACCTCTTCCCTACACCTCCCCCCCCGTCCTTCCCCTAGGGCCTGGCCTTCCAGGTCCCAGCCCAGCACCTCCACCACCACATCCCCAGGCACAGTGGTGCCAGCAACTGCGGGGTCATGGAGTGCACCAACCATCAGGGCAGCCAGTGTGCCACGGAGCAAAGGCAAGGACATTCCACCACCTGCCAAGGTGAAAAAGGTGCCCACATCCCAGAGGGAGAAGCCGAAAACACCTGCCACCAAGGGGTCAGGGAAAATGAAAGGGGATAGTGGCAAGACAGCTGCGCCACCATCAAAGGTGGGGAAGGGCCAAAAACTGAAGGGCAGGTCAGGAGAGGGCATGGTGGCACCGACTGAGGGACGAGTGTCACACCTTCTGTCCACGTCGACGCCAACCTGTACTGCGGAGAAAACCGCCACCTGCACCACCACCTGCACCGCCACAGACCCCGCCGCCAGCACTGCCGCCACAGACCCCGCAGCCAACACCACCGCCACAGACCCCGCCACCGGCACCGCCGCCACAGACCCCGCAGCCAGCACCACAGCCACAGACCCCGCCGCAAGCACCGCTGCAACTGACACCGCCGCAAGCACCGCCAGCAGCGCCAGCGGCCCTGCGATATCCTCAGGCAGTAGCACCACCGCTGACATGGCTACGATCCCCAGTGGTCAGTCGTCCGAAGCTGGTGGTGAGTTCCAGGACCCTGGGCAGCTTCCATGAAGCATCACTGTCATCACAGTTGCCACCTGCATTTGGAATGCGAAGCCGCAGAAGTGTGGGGTATGTCTCTGCCTCCATGGCGTATCATGCTACCTGTACTTCGGCAATCTCATGGCACACACACCCAGGCAAGTGTTTTTATTCCGGCCACACTGCACGTGGAGCACTCTGGGCACCAAGCCCCCTCCAGAACCAGTGGAGAGATACATCCACTACCTCAGTCCTTGGCAGGTTGAAACACTCTGGGCACCATGCCCCCTCCAGAACCAGTGGAGAGATGACATCCACTACCTCAGTCCTTGGCAAGCTGAAGCACTCTGGGCACCATGCCACATCCAGAACCAGTGGAGATATATACATCCACTACCTCAGTCCTTGGCAGGATGAAGCACTCTGGGCACCATGCCTCCTCCAGAACCAGTGGAGAAAGGCATCCACTACCTCAGTCCTTGGCAGGATGAAGCACTCTGGGCACCATGCCCCCTCCAGAACCAGTAGAGACTGTTATCCACTAGAGAGACTCTGGCTTTGCACTCCCCAGGATAAACCAGTGGGCAAACCACCCACTGGAAAGACTTGAGAGACTGTGGCTTTGCGCTCCCCAGGATAAAGCAGTGGGCAAACCACCCACTGGAAATACTTGAGAAACTGTGGCTTTGCACTCCCCAGGATAAAGCAGTGGGCAAACCACCCACTGGAAAGACTTGAGAGACTGTGGCTTTGCACTCCCCAGGACCAAACTGTGGGCATGGAGCCCCCTTGTGGAGCAGTGGCGTCGTGCGTTCATCAGGCTGAGGTGCCCCCCTACCCCTCCCCATGAGGTGCCTGCATATTTTCTATGTGATGCCCTTCCAGTGTTCTCTCCATTTCGAGTCAGGTATCTAGTGTGGGCCTCGCCCATGCATTTTGGGCCCAGTGGTCCACGGACAATGATTGGTGCACTATCCGGACTTGTGTATTTGGTGTACATAATTGTATATACTGGATTTTGCATTTTGATAATGATATTTCATATGATTACATTCATTCAAATCATTTACTTTTGTCCTTGTGTTTTTCCAGGGGGTTGGGGGGCTGTATATGTAATGTTGCAGCATGTGTTTGTGTGTATGGTGTTGTGGGTGAGGGTGGGGGTGTTGCGTGTTGCGTATGTGTGTCACTCTCTTTTCCCTCCCCCCTCCCCTGTGTTGTAGGTGCAGTACTCACCGTGGTCGTCGCCGCCGCCATCGTTGGAGCTCCTGATAGAGGAGCAGGAAGACCATCGCCGGCAGTATCTGCAATTCGGGCTCCATGGCGTCCTGGTTCCTCGTGGGGTGTGGAGAGGTGAGTGTTTTCCCTTCTGTGTACTGTTTCCGCAGTGTTTTTATTCATGTTGGTTCCGCCCCGGAAAAGGTGGCGGATAGGCCTGTTGTGGTAGGGTGGGCGGTACATTGTCTCCCGACTGTCTGTTGCCGGTGTCCGCCGCGCTGTTTGTTTGTACCGCCGTGGCGGTCGGAGTGTTAAAGTGGCTGTCTATGTTGGTCGTAATCCCATTTTTTTTAATTCTGCCGGCCTGTTGGCGGTATTACCGCCGCTTTAACACCGACCGCCAGGGTTGTAATGAGGGCCTTAGTTGAGCACTTTCAGACCCCTAAGCCAGGTACGACACAGAGTATGCCATTAGCCAAAGAACTAACATTCATCATGTTTCCAAAGCATGTATGCTGTGTGTCAGCCAGTGAAAGAAAAACAGGGACACTACTACATTTAGTGATGTACTCAGAAAGCATTTACATATGCAACAATATCAAAAACAATTGCAGATACAATCTCATAGCCCTGTATTAAGTAACAGAGATATTAAGGTATAAAATCAGTCACTTACCTAGAGATCTACAGAGTAATACTGGTCGTGAAACATGCAGTGACATACTGACAAATATACTAAAAAAACGTATGTTTCTACTAGAGGTAGACACCTCTATTTATATTCACTCACAAATATAGACTCACATGATATACTCATGTATGCAGAGAAATACTGCTTCAATCATGGATGAGGCTGTTAGTGTAGAGATTCTTTGTGCTCTGTGATTGGTGACTGAGATTTGTCTCCAAAACCCTTTTCTGAAGACTCAAGTCTCTGAATTTTCAGTTAATGGCAAATATGTATCCTCTGTGATATGTTGTAGGCATGCTATGAAGGATGCTGTGTTGACCTTCTCTCTGTTATGTTACTGCATTACTATAGTTGCTGCCTGAAACTTATTTGTCAGGAAAGACAGATAGAAATGTAAACTTTATAATTAACACAATAATATTATTGAAGATATATCATTATAATACATTTTTTAAATGATTTTCAGGCATCAATTTCAGTCACTGATTTATTTTGTCTGAAAGAGTATCAAGCTAGAGGTGCTCCACACATTCAAATACTGTTATGGATGAAAGATGCACCAAAGTTCGGAACAGACACTGGTGAGTCTGTATTGTTGTTTATAGAATGGTATGTGACATGGGCCATACCAAAAAACACTATCTGAGAAGAGTTTGAGATATACATTTCTTAGATTTCAAACTCATAGGTGTGGCAAATACTGTTGCTGGAAATGCAAATCAATATTGTTTTGGATTTCCACACCCTGTTATCTCAGAAGGAAGAGTGAATGGCTTTTTGTCTGCAGTGAGACACAGTTTGAAACTGAAATCACTGAAAAACAGAGGCTTAAAAATATATAAACAACTACAACCCTGTTGTTCTAAGGATGTGGAATGCAAATATGGGCAACAATTTGTTGCAGATAATTCTATTGCTGTTGCTCGCTGCATCACTTCTTACATAGAAAAACAAGAAAGACAGAGCTGAACGAGATGTGGGAAAAGATTTCAGCCGAAAAGAGAATCACCAAACAATTTTAGCTTTAATTTGAAAATGCTTTCACACAAGGAAAGTGGATCTTATGAATGTGCAGATAGGTTGAGCTCAGCAAGTTTGTTTCCAAGTCTAGAGGACTTGAGTGGGTAAGCCTAAGCCTTAAAATCTGTTGTACTAGAGTATTAAAGTCTTCCCCAGAAATAGAGTATCTTGTAGAAGTTGATCCTGACAGTTGAGACCTTCTAAAGACTAACATGCTGGATACATACTACCCAAGAAGAAGTGCCCATCTTAAAAATATATGTCTCTATGACTTACTACAGCATTACACATATAGAGGTAATGTCACTGAAAACATTGAAGAAGGGGGATTTGCAGTTACTGGATGTGCTAGTTGTTTGGTAAGACACAACAAAGACATCTAGTTAATCACAGGAATCTTAGTTGCCAAACTCCAGACAGAACTCCATGACAAAAAATCTATGCCAATTTTTTACATATAAACCAATATTACTGTACATCTGTGGACAAGCTGGTACTCGGAAAAGCTTCCTAATTAAAGTTCCCACTAGCTATGTACAAAAGACTACTGATTCTAATTTGTCATGTGTAGTAACAGCACTAACAGGATTAGCTGCTAATAGATTTAAAGGGATTACTCTGCATCAACTACTAATCCTACCTGTTGAACATGACAACAGACTGGAATATCAGAAGTTATCTGGTGATGCTTTCATGAAGTTTCAAGAGTACTGAAAAATATGACTTCTTATCATTGAGGAAGTGAGCATGGTATCAAACATAAAGCTTGCTTACCTGCACTTAAAGGTGCACCACGTTTTAAGAACAAACTATGATATACTATTTGTTGGAAAACATTTAGGAGGTCATTTCAACCCTGGCGTTACGGGATCGCCAGGGCTGAAATGACAGAAGCAGGCTGGCGGTGCTTCCAGGGACATTACGACTGCGGCGGAAGCGCCGCGGTCGCACCGCCGGGGCCGGTGGTTTCCCGCCACAATGGCCCGGCGGTTGTAATCCGCCAGGGCAGCGCTGCTAGCAGGCTGCCCAGGGGATTACGAGTCCCCCTACCGCCAGGAAAAGGCTGGCGGTACGGGGAGTCGCGGGGCCCCTGGGTGCCCCTGCACTGCCCATGCCACTGGCATGGGCAGTGCAGGGGCCCCCTAACAGGGCCCCATGCGGCTTTTCACTGTCTGCTCTGCAGACAGTGAAAAGCGCGACGGGTGCAACTGCACCCGTCGCACGGCCGCAACACCGCCGGCTCCATTTGGAGCCGGCTCCCATGTTGCGGCCCACATCCCCGCTGGGCCGGCGGGCGGAAACTCTGTTCCCCCAGCGGGGATGTCAAAATGGGCACTGCAGGAGTGCGGCCGCACGGCCCACCAATGTTGTAATGAGGCCCTTAATTGTCTTTGGTGTACTACTGCAACTTACCTCTGTAAAAGGACAACCAATTTTCAAAACTCTTCTGCTTAATAAAACAAGAAATTCCCTAGTAAGTATTGGCAATGTAAACATTTGGTTAAATCTTGAGTACAAAGAATGAGTAAAAAACATGTGTCAAGCATCTGATATGGAATATGGAGAGATATTGAAAGACATTAGAGTATGAGTTCTCACAAAACAGCGGAAATGTGCTTTGGAAAGTCGCCTAATAAAGACTCTATTTTCAACCATCTTAACTATTGTTCAATTTCATCAAAGAAGAGAAATCTATATTTTGCTTATTACCCACACTTCAAGAGTGCTCAAACGTTAATGAAAAAATATTTCAACTGGAGAAAGAAGAAATTTTGGAAAATACAGCTATTGATAAAATGGAACATCAAGAAGCCACAATATTGCTGACAGATAAACTACAACCAGAATTAGATTCTTTGGAAAAATTTGCATTGAAAACATCAGGATAAGAAAAGCATTTCAGTGTCTGTAAAAACTGTCTATTTTATGACGCAATTTAAATGTTGAGGAAGGCTTAGAAAATGGTGCAATGGATAAAGTTATTGATTTCATTAACTTTCCAAATAGAGACGAGGTCAGTTAGATTATATTAAGAAGATTGGCCAGTGTGTTGCACGGTTTTTGCTTGTACAAGACTTATACATCCAACAACGGCAGTTTCCTGTGTCTTTAGCATAGCAGTAACCATTCATAAATCACAAGTGTAGATGCAGCTTTGGTTCATATTGAAAGTTCTGTATTTGAAGAAGGAATTTCATGTGCAGCATTGTCATGGATTTGAACTTTGTCTGGCTTGTTTTGAACTGACTTTGATGAAAGTAACCTTAGAGCTGACGTAACCTGTGTACGCGAGTATAATCGCTTAAGAAGTCTTTACATTCCTAATTTAGGCCAGTACCCTACTTATGAGTAATAGACACTGTGTCCAAAGCGTAAGATTACAAAACAGTGCACTGACCTTCAAAAAAAGAAAGGATAGAAGGACATCACAGAAAGTGTTAAGAAGAGAAAACTGGGAAATTATAGTGAAATTGTAGGATACCAGTTAGAAAATACTTCAGGTGTCAACTGCTATGCAAATGACATTCTCAACATGCTATTCCATTTACCCCATGTGGTAAACCAAATTGAATAAAAGTTAGATAAGAGAATGTTTTCTGCACTATATAGTTTCCTGCAAAGTTTAATGAGTGACAAAAGTGTAACACATTCTACTTCAGGTATCCGAGATCTTTTGGATATATGTACTGGATCCATAATAATTACTCTGAACTCTTAGCAAGATGCACAGGAATGTATTATGGTGATGCTTGGAGTGTTAGAACAAGAGGAAGTAAATATTGAAGATCTTTTTGGACTCAGTCACAAATGGACCTCTGAATGTGAAGACTACTCTTATAGCACTGAAATTAACTTCAAACTATTTTTTTACTTATCTTTACCAGATTGTAAAAGTGTGATTTTCAACAAATTGTATAGAAATGCTTACCAAGATATGACCTTCCCAAACTGAAGACCAGATCTTGTTTCTTCATTATTTCTACAAAGAACAGGAAAATACCTTATTGTAATGCTACAACAATGCAGAGCCGATGGTACCAAATTGCAAACACAATTATAAACTTTAAACCTGGACAGATATCATTTTCAGGAAGAACTTTTACTACTTTGGCTATCATCTTTCATGAAAGAGTTAATATAACACTACACTGTGTATTTGATAAGCAAAAGTGGATGGACAGAAAGCAATGACATCAACCTAAAATACAAACAAAAACTTCCCTTCAAACCACCAAACTCATATCTTTTCTTTCTTCAACCAAAGTTCTTAGTAAAAATTATGATTAAAGAAGTAGACGCAGTGTTTCCCATACATAGTTTATCTGTTTTCTAGAAACTATTCAGCCTATTAAGGGTAATGTCTTTAAGAAAGATCTGCAAATCTAAAAACTCCTTTTAATATTAAAGAATGAAGTCAATATAAGAAATCAACTCAACACTGTCTAATTAAAGTATGAAACAGGAAGGACATACTGCAAATATAGCACCCTGAAGCTCAACAAATACAATTTATTCTAAACTAAAGGAAAAGTCAATTTTTGTTTCTTTCACCACATTTCTACATGCTAATTGAAGAAAAAGACTAAAGTGTACGTTTTTGTGAACATGGATTATAAGCACATAGACAACATTTGTCCTATCAGGGATGATGTTTTCAAGGGGATCTGTAAAATTGAAGAGTACTTCATATTATTTTCAGATATTGTACCAGCTATAATAATGGAAGAAAATTTATATAAACAGCCTGTCTGGATTAATGAAGTAAGAAGAGCCAACACCAGTAATTAGTGAAATGTAGTGAGTGTGAAGCATAGTATCACTTGTTCGTAGTGTTTTATTTTCACAACCCATTGATTGTCTCACTTGTTTGGGTTGGTTTTATTTACACAACCCATTGATTGTTCTAAAGATGATGCTTTATACAAACCATCATTTCAGATGAAGGAGTATAAAAGCTAAGAACAGTAAAACAACCAAAATTATATAGGTACTACACTGTAATGCAGTGGTTCCCAAACTGTGCGCCGCGGCTCCCTGGTGCGCCGTCAAAACTAGCCAGGGGCGCCACACACAGTCTGGAAACCACTCGGAGGTGCTTTGAATCGGTAGCTTTTCCTCGTGGTATTGGAAAAAAACACCCTGCATTAATTATTCTGACCAGCGGAGGGCGCCAAAGTACCATTAATAATATCCCTGTAACAAAAATTGTTTCCAATAAATGGTTTTCAGCAACGTGAAGGAGAGAATAAAGAAGACAAACGGTAAATAGTGTAGGTACAGGTACAGGCTGGGATTACATTCCCCCACCCGCCAAAAAAAGTAACATAACGGGGAGCCGTGGCCAACACGGCCAATAGGTCAAAGGAGCCGGGGATCAAAAAAAGTTTGGGAACCACTGCTGTAATGTATTTGCACAGTGTAAGTCAGGACTATTGTAATATTTGTCTACCTTTGAAGATTAAATACTAATGTATTTTTATCTTTGTTTTCTTTTTTAATAGCAGCTGTAGTTCATCGACATTTTACGAAAAGAGTTCTTCAATCAAAAATAAATTGGTTAGTGATTTGTATGGAGTGTTTTCAAATAAATAGGGCATCATTATGAGTTGGGAGGAGGGGATTACTCCATCCCAAACTTGACGGATATCCCGACAGCCGTATTACAAGTTCTATTATAGCCTATGGAACTTGTAAAAGAGTGGACAGGATAGCCGTCACATTTGGGATGGACTATCCCATCTGCCAAGGTCGCAATCAGGCCCATAGTGCTCTTGCCATACCTTTCCATTTGTTTCCTCTCTCTATCTCCTATTTAAATGTTCTGTCTAATATTAGAACGTTTAAAGTACTCATGCACTCACTCACTCACATATACAAGTAGTCATGCACTCAGTAAATATCCCATGCATTACTCATGCACTCACTCACTCATCCATACATGGAGTCATAGACACAGTCAGTCACCCTTGCACCATTTGTACATTCGTTTTCCTATAAATTGACTTATCCACTCACCCAATCACCCATATACCATTCATACCTCCATTGATTCACCCCATACACCACTCATACACTCAATCACTCACCCATGGCTACACTCATGCACTCATTCACTCACCCATACATGCACTCAGCCACTCATCAGATGTGCACTCATCAACTCAGACACACACCCATACAGCTAGTCATGTACCCACTCACTCAATAGATCCATTCGTGCACCCACTCACTCTTCCACAAAAGCACTCATGCAGTTACTCACCCATATATGCACTCATACACTCACTCGCTCACCCATATATGCACTCATTCACTCACTCACCCATACATACACTTATGTACTCAGCCAATCACCCACACACACTCATGCAGTCACTCACTCACCCACAAATCCACTCATGCACTCTGTCACTCACCCATACATGCACTCATAGAATCAGTAAATCACCCATGCACAACTCATATACTCAGACACTCACCCATACACCACTCATGCACTCACTCACTCACCCACACACTACTCATACACTCACTCACAGAAACATACACTGTTGCTCTCACTCACTCACCTATACATCCACTCATGCACTCAGTCACTGACCCATAGATACAATCAGTAAATCACCCATGCACCACAGATACACTCAGTCACTCACCCATACCCCAGTCATGTACTCACTCACCACACACCACTAATGCCTTCACTCACAGATACGCACACTGTTGCACTCACTCACTCACCTATACAAGCACTTAGATACTCTCCCATACATGCACCTGTGCACTCAATCACACATACTCATGTACTAAGTCAATCACTCATACGCATACATTCAGTCACTCACCCATTCATGCACTCCCTCACCCATACATGCACTCAGTGAATGGCCCAGGCACTCACTCATTCATTCATACATGGAGTTATACACAGTCAGTCACCCATGCACTGTTCGTATGGTCATTTAGTCACCTCTACATGCACTTATCCACTCAATCACCCACATACCACTCATAGATTTGTCATGCACCCATACAGTACTCATGCACTCACTCACTCATGCATCAGCCTCACACTCACATAGTCACTCATAGACACACTCATGCACTCACTCACCCATACATACACTCATTCACTCACTCAAAGTCCCATGAACCACTCATGCACTCACTCATTCATCCATACATGCTCTCATACACACAATAAATCAGCCGTATAACATTCATGCACTCACTCACGAAACACAGCTCATACATTCATTGTCACCCATACACAAATTATAGATGCATTCACTCATCCATACATGCACTAATTCAATCCCCCAAACAGCACTCATACACTCACTCACTCACCCATACATGTACTCATGCCTGAATCACCCACCCACACATTAATGTATGCACTCATTCCATCATCCATACAGCACTCCTACTTATTTGTCCATACATTCACTAATGCACTCAGTCAGTCACCTATATACAAACCACACACACACACACACACAGCATTTGCTTCATCTTTTTTTAACTGTGAAATGCAGTTCTCAAAAGATTTTTTTTTCTTCTTTGCTCAAACTATTTTTGTCCTTTTTTTAAATGTTTCAAATTTTTTTTGATAGTTCTAGTAAACAAATGCAGCAAGGTGAACAAACATTGCCACCACCAATGTCAAAATACAGGTTGAAAATGTTTTACAGATGAACAAAAATTAACATTTGTGTTGGTCTGCAGCTTAAATAATAGTTTCTCATACTTGTTTGCCTGCTGTAAGAGCGGTATTACAATCCAGGCAGTACTTGCCACTATGCCTGAACTGAGAAATTGAATCAGGATAACGCTGCTGCTTTTTAAATGGTATTTTTTGACCAGGGACAGCCGGTGTTCCTTCAGAAGTTGAAGCCCGTCTCCTTCTCTCTCCCTCCTTGCCCTCTTCAGGCTGTTCCCATGGTATGTTTAAGATGGCAAAGCATTGAAGTGTTACCACATGAGTACTTTTTATTAGTACCTCTTGAGAGGGTCTTTTCGCACAAGTTGCACTTAAGAAGTCTGTCAACTGTTTTGGAAGAAAAATCCCATGCTATACTTTGGCCCATATTTATATTTTTTTAGCGCCGCATTTGTGTCACTTTTTGACGCAAAAGCGGCGCAAACTTACAAAATGCAATTGTATTTTGGCCCATATTTATACTTTTTGACGCTAAACTGCGCTAACGCAGTTTAGCGTCAAAAAGTTTTGCGCCGTCTAACGCCATTCTGAAGCGCCATGCGGGCGCCGTATTTATGGAATGGCGTTAGACGGCGCAATCAGACCGGCGCTGCCTGGTTTGCGTGGGAAAAAACCACGTAGACCAGACAGCGCCGGCGTAGGGGGAAAATGGCGCATGGGCGTCTTAAAATGGGGCAAGTCAGGTTACGTCGAAAAAATCGTCTTAACCCGACTTGCGCCATTTTTTAACGACGCCCATCCCCCATCAACATGACTCCTATCATTGTAAAGATAGGAGTCATGCCCCCTTGCCCAATGGCCATGCCCAGGGGACTTCTGTCCCCTGGGCATGGTCATTGGGCATAGTGGCATGTAGGGGGGCACAAATAAGGCCCCCCTATGCCACCAAAAAAAAATATAAAAAATAAAAAATTATACTTACCTGAACTTACCTGAATGTCCCTGGGGTGGGTCCCTCCATCCTTGGGGGTCCTCCTGGGGTGGGCAAGGGTGGCAGGGGTGGTCCCTGGGGGCATGGGAGGGCACCTGTGGGCTCATTTTGAGCCCACAGGCCCCTTAACGCCTGCCCTGAGCAGGCGTTAAAAAGTGGCGCAAATGCGCCGTTTTTAGCCACGCCAACTCCCGGGCGTCTCTTTTGCCCGGGAGTATAAATACCACGTAAAGGCCTGGGAGTCATTTTTTAGACGGGAACGCCTCCCTTGCATATCATTAACGCAAGGAAGGGGTTCACGCTAAAAAATGACGCACATTCCGGGAACTTTGGCGCTATTCGCCTCTAACGCCATAGTATAAATATGGCGTTAGTTGGCGTTAGTTTTGGGTCGAAATTGCGTCAAAAAAAACGACGCAATTTCGGCGCAAACGGAGTATAAATATGGCCCTTTGTGTTTGTGCTGCTTTTGCGTCAAAAAGTGACGCAAATGAGGCGCTAAAAAAGTATAAATATAAGCCTTTGTTTTTTTCTGCACAAGCTCTTCATCAAGGTCAGCTGCTTCATCCACCTTATGCTGGACATCTTCATTGTTCTCTCCCCTGTTCTCTTGATGTTCTGCATTTGCTGCCATTTTTTTAAAGAAAAAATAGCCAAAAAAGTAAAGGGTGCAGCAGAGCTGTGAAAGTACACCTGTTCTCTCTCCAAATCACAATGAAATGGAAGATTCAACAACTCAAAAATGGGTGGAGACTTCCTAAAGGTATAACTGAAAACTGTTTTGACCAAGCAAATTATTCTTTACACTGTCACATGTCATTCGCAGTTAACAACCTCGTCGCAATGTCCGAGGTCTCATTTAAAATAGAAATAGCAATAAGCAATAAGCAAAAAAGTGTTTTTATAACTGTAACAATTACGGAATCGATACTTTAAGAGCTTTGTTAGTAAACACCCACTGTCAAACATTTTAAAGAAAGTGATTGAATACATATATGTTTTATACTTTTTCTCTAATACGCCGTAATCGTTATTGTTGTCATATCTACAATAGCAGAAGAACATAGGCACACCGATGAGATCGCGAACCCCAGCGTCTCTGCGATTACGTCATTTAATATGGAATACTTTTTTCAAATAAACAAGGAAATATAATCCAAAATCTAAACTTTACTTTAAAAAAATTGGTGCTAGTTTATATTTATCAAACACGTCACAATGTCTTCTGTACTATACATGCACTAACGCATTTACTGAATCACCAACATACCACTCATACATTCACTCACCCATACATGCACTCATGCACTCACTCACTCACCCATGAATGCACTTATGCGCTCTGTCACTCCCCCATACACTCACTCATGCACTGACTCACTCACTCATACACAGTCACTCACCTATGCACACACAACTCATGCACTCACCAGTAAATGCACTCATGCAGTCACTTAATCAGCCATACCTGCATTCATGCACTCATTCGATCAGCCACATAAGTACTCATACACTCAGTCAATCACACATACACAATTCATAAACTCACTCACCCATACATGCACTTATGCACTCTCTCAATCAGCTGTACAAGTACTCATGCAATCAGTCAATCACCCACACACCACTCTTACACTCAGTGAATCTCACATGTACACAACTCATGCACTCACTCACACATATATTCACTCATACACTGAGACAATCATGCTTCCACTCACTCATACACTCCTTCAGTCACCCATGCACAAGTGACACACTCACTTACACATACATGCACTCATGAACTCACTCGCTTATCTATAAAGTCATTTATGCACCCACTTATTCACCCAAACATGCACTCATGCACTCACTTACTCACCCAGTCACCTACACACTACTCATACACTCAGTCAATCACACATACAGAGCTCATACGCTCACTAACTCACCCATGATGCGCTCATGCACTCTATCAATCACCCCTGCACCACTGTTGAACCCACTCTCTCACCCATACATGCACTCATACACTTTGTCAATCACACATACACCACTCATATACTCAATCAAACATCCATCATTCACTCATGCACTCAGACAACCACCCTTACACCACTAATGCACTCACTCAACCATAAAAGCACTCATGCACTCAGTCACTCACACATGCACACACTTATGCATTGACTCATTCACACACTCATGCATTCACTTACACATAAACTCATGCACTTGCTCAATCAGCCATATATGCATTTATGGATGTGTGAATGAGTACATGCACTCATGCACCGACTGAATGCTGTCAATTGCCGATACATGCACTCACTCACTCACTCACTCACATATAGTAATCAAAATGACTTTACATTCAGAAAACCTTAGACATTCACTGAAAAAAAACAAAAGTTACAGGGACGTTATAGTTAGAAAACGGAATTGAAAAAAAACATAGAAATTTACTGGAAAAAACAAAGGTTACAGGGAGGTTATAGTTAGAAAATAGAATTAAAAAGAAAATAGAAATTCACTGAAAAACACAGAGGTTACAGAGATGTTATAGTTAACCTGACATTTCACATCTACTAAACCATAGAAGTTCTGCAGTTATAGTTGCATGAGCTAACTATAACTTGTGCCCCCGTAATGCACTGCTTATAATCTCACATATTACTTATGGCAGGATGTCCGTAACAAAATATTCGAACAAGAACACATAGCGCAGCAGACTCTAAAAGTTTTTCTGTGCTCTTATTTATTTTTTGCCACACCATCACTGCCAAAAGGAGGACGGTTAATGGGTTTCAGCATTATGCATTCGACTGGACCATAGAGCCCCATTCTCCAGATTGTCTCATTTAAAGTGCTCACACAGTGCAGTCCCTTTAGACTGTCAGTTTAAAACAACAGCTAGAGCGCAAGTATCTACTTAGTTTTTTTTGCACATACCATATGCCATAGCACCATTCATATTGATGTAGGTACATTTTAGCAAATACGAGCAAGATACAAATATATTCAATTTGACGTACAGATATTATCAAGATAAACTTAAAGTTTTTTACGTTTTTTATTTAATTCAACCAAGAGCCAAGTATGTTTATGATGTGAAAAGGTGTTCAATATGATCACATTTCAAAAGTACAGGTGCTTTAAAGCATGCAGCACATTAGGAAGACCTCTAATAATGTACAAGGGATCACGCAAACAATTTGTCAATATTTGCAGAGAGGTTTTTAAAACAAGCTCTAGATATTTGTTCCATATGATATTCTGTGGCCCTACATTCAGTATGCCATGAGGGAATACAGCTCATACTTTGATAAGTTAAAGAGAACATTTCTAACAAAATGTCTCTTAACAATTCTAAGTATGTACAATATTCTGTGGTCCCATCAGTACTATTTTTATATGTACAACATCAAATTATTGTAATTAGTCTGTGTGAAGTATGTCGTTTATAATGGAGTTATATTGTGCATAGGGATCCAATTCCTTCAAATAATACTCCCTGATCTTGACAACAAATTGCATAAAGTGCTGAAGTAGGTTGCACTATGCCAGAGCAACCTACAGGACAGGGCAGTTAAACTCATGCTCTATTTGGGACAAGGTACCTTACATAGTAAAGTACCTTGTCCCAAATAGAGCATGAGTTTAACTGCCCTAAATAGAGCTTGTGTTTACCTACCCTAGAAAACCCCATGCTACATGGGACTCATTGCGCGAAAGGTGCTATTGTGCGAAAGTTGCAAATTATATAGCTCTATAAAGAACAGACTCATTGTACCGAGGTTGCTATTGTGCTAAAGATGCAAAGTGGATGGCACTATAAAAATTAGGCTACAGTAGCCATTGGTGTAAAATGGCGACAAAGTGCTAAAGATCCATGGTTCCCTGGGACTACTTTTTCAAAAAGTGTTATTTGTGCAAAGTCTACAGAGGATACTAAATTACATTAAATAGCTCAATGAAAAGCAGGCTACAAGAAAAACTAGTGATAAAGTGCAAAGAGTCAAGAGGGGTTATTAGATTACAAAAATCACACACACCACACCTTTAATGCAATATGGGTCGGGAGAAAGGGGAATATGTATCAAGTGCATGTCCCCATTAGGGATGTATGCATGCTACCCCAAACGTCCATGTTTTCCTGAAGCTCCCTGTACAATGATTGTTGATGAGATGGAAGTGTTTATCAGGGGGCTCTGCCATGTTGCTTAGTGCTTAACAAGGTAGGATCTTAGGACCTTCATATAATACACCCCACTCTTGACAACAATTTACATGGAGTGCTGATACTGATGCACTATGTCAGTAGAGAATCTTATCTATTTAAGGTATCTTGTCCAAAATAGAGAATGAGTTTAACTGCCCTAAATAGAGCTTGTTGTTAACTACCCTAGAAGACTCCATGATTCATGGGACTCATTGTGCAAAAGGTGCTATTGTGCAAAAGTTGCAAATTGGGTAGCTCTATAAAGAACAGACTCATTGTGCAAAAGTCGCTCGTATGCAAAGGTTGCAAATTAGATGGCTCTATAAAAAAACTAGGCTACAATTGCAATTGATGTAAATTGGCGACAAGGTGCTAAAGATCCATCTTTCCCTGAGACTATCTGTGCAGAAATTGTTCTTTGTGCAAAAACTGCAGTAAATACTAGATTTCATTAAATAGCTCAATGAGAAGCAGGCTACATGAAAAACTAGCGACAAAGTGCAAAGGATTGAGAGCGGTTAACTGTTTTAAAAAATCACAAGCACCACACCTGTAATGCAATATGGGTCAGGAGCAGGGGCATATGTAACAAGTGCATATCTCCATTAGGGATGTATTTATGCTCCCCAAAGGTCCATGTTTTCTTGAAGCTCTGTATGCAGTAGCTGTTGATAACAAGCAAGTATTTATCAGGGGGACTATGCCCTATTGCTTAGTACTTATCAAGGCAAGATCTTGGGACCAAGTAAACATGAGCTTCCCCTCAGTCTACTCAATGAGTGTAACTTAATAATTGGTTCCCCATTACCCCTGTATAGCAAAGTGCATATTACTTATTAATGTTTTACGTTTCTTCCCAAAAAGAAGACATCTCTCATGGTACACTGAAAATTGTCCTATAAAAAGAAATAACATAAGCGTTTAGGGCAGCTGATCACTTTTGTCAGGATCATATCATAAATTATGTCAAATACACAGAAAGTCCCAGTTATCCCAGGTGTACAGTCATCCTATTGGAAATTTGGAGTTAAAATCCTCTCTGATATAGTCAGTGGTGAGTTCACAATGTTCATTGTTCTATAACATGTGGGGAAGTGCTCATTGCTGCAGCCAAGATTTCCCTAATGTCATGAAATGAAGGGGGGAGGAACAGGATTTCATCTTGGGAACATCACAAATGTACATCTAACTCAGCATCTAAATTACATCCATGCAGGGTTCCTGTTCCCAAAAATATTGTCAAGTGAAACTCCATTTTCCTAAGGGCTAATTCCCTGTCTCAATCCCGTTCCACTACTCGGATGTGTTTTATCCCAAAGTACCTAAGCTGCTTGTTATCGCCATTATGCTTTTACCAAAAGTGTTTGGCTACCAGATAGGAGAAATCTCAGTTCCTAATGGCTCATAGATGCTATGAGATTCTTAATTTCAGCTTATTTGTAGCAGTCCCCACATATTGGTTCCCACGGGGCATTCCAATACATAGACCACAAATTTTGTCTCATGTGATATGTTCATGAGTTTTCTCCAGTCTCCCATCTTGGAGTTTGTAAGTGGTGGTATTCGTGCCTTGTTCTCATGCTCTACATTTGGCACATCACCAAAAGCCTGGTGTGTTGAGCCAATTTATAGGCATCGATTTCTTTGTAGAGAAGTGGCTTTGAATGAGGATGTCCCCTATGGAGGCCAATTTCCTATAAGTTAAACTTGTATGATCAGTAACTGTCCTTCTCAGTGTCTCATCCATTTAAAGTATTCTCCAATTGCGACGGAAGATGTCTTTAAGCTGCTTGTGTGCACAATTAAAATTCATAATCATTCAGATTTTGTCTTCCTTCACTGGTGTTTTTTATTGGGTAATAAGGAGCTCGTCTCTTGGTCAACTCTTGACTCTTTCCATAGCATCACGCAGCACTTCCATTGGGTAGCTTCTCGTTTGGAATTGTGTTTTTATTTCTTGTAATTGCTATTCCATATCCTCAGGTTGAGAGCAGTTTCTTTTGGCTCTTTACATTTCCCCATATAGGATGCTCCACTTAAGGTTTTTGTGGTGGCCATTGTTTGCATTGAGAATACTGTTACATGAAGTCACTTACCAATGGATTTTTGTTCACAGCTTCATATCTTTCACAAACACCTCAACATCTAGAAAGGTGACTCATTCTGAACTGATGCAGGAGATGAAACTTAGGTTGTAATCATAATTGTCTAGAGACAGGATGAATTCCCATAGGCTCTTCTTGTGGCCTTCCCATTTCATAAAAAGGTCATCAATGAACCTTGTCCATAATATGACATGTTGCAAGATGTTATGGTTTTCTTTGCTCCAGACTGTTTCAGCCTCCCAGAACCCCATCAAGAGGTTAGCATAGGTATGAGCAAAGGAGGCTCCCTTGCTTCTGTAAATAGTACTAACCATTGAAAATGGTCACATTGTGAATGAGGTAGAAGGATAGCATTCCTGTGAGCACATATGAGTGTTCCAAGTAACAAAAAGGTCTGGCTTGTAGAAACTATTTTATAGCTGTAATGCCATCCTCATGTCGGATGGTTGTGTGCAATGATGTTACATCAGTTGTTGCCACTATATAATTATCTTGCCAAGGGGTGTCGTGAATTTGACCTAAGAAATCCATTGTGTCTATAGATAGGAAGGTAGGGAGGTGACATAATTGACCAGGAAGGTGTCAATGAACCTTGACATGTTTTCAAGCAATGACCCAACAGAACTAACCATGGGCCTGACTGGTAGTTTTTCTGGACACTTGTGTACCTTAGAAAGGAAGTTGATATTGTGGGCAACAGGATATTCAACCTTCAGATATTTCTATTCTTCCAGGTCAAGGAGATCCAAATCCATCCTTTCCTATACTTTTTTGTGGTATTCAGAAGTAATACATTTTATTGGATTCTCCTTTAGTCGCTCATAATGTTGTTCATTTCTTAGTTGTCTCATTGCTTCTGCTTATTGTCGAGGCTGTGCCACCTTTGTCCGATGCCTTGATTTTTATTGTAGGATCTTCCCTCATATAGTGCTATGATTCCTGTCACTAGTCATTTTCCCATATTGAATACTTCCACTCCCCAATCCAGTGACTCAGCAAGAAAGGGAGGAAGTTCAACAGTCCCCAAATTTTAAATATCCATGTTTTTATCCAGTGCAAAACATGACTGACATGCTTCTGCAAAGACTTTGACTGGAGATATACATTACACCATGCGAAGTCGCTCCTGTTCAGTTATAGTTAGGCATGAGCTTCCATAGTGTTTTTTGTTTCGCCAGTAATTTTGGAGCAATTTAACAAATGTTCATGAAACTTTCCAAAAAAATATTCATACAAATCAGTTCCTTCCAGTACAGTTTTAGGATGATCTGTCAAGAAGGGCCATAAAAAGGGAGGTCCCAAAATGTTGATTTCCCCTGTTACTTCTCATAGGAAACTGAAATGAATTACATCAAATTTGTCAAAAAGTTAAAATGCTCAGCTGCTTTTTGAAAAATGTGCTTTTAAAGAGTTGCTTGGGATTGTCATGAAGGGGTTGAAAATTAGAAATATCTGGACTGTTGTTCTCCATCTATGCTCTGATTGGCCACAATATTGGGGAATAGTAAATCCTGTTTGGTTGGCCACTACCTGAACAATAAGTTGTGGCAGTGATTACTTAACTTGATTGTTTGGCCACAACATGGACAACATGTTTTGGCAGCCATTATAGGACATGGGGACATGGTCCCCATTAAAATTAATTTAATGAAAGCCTGTTTTTGAGGGTCACAAAAAGAAATGTGTAAATCACATCTAAAGGGTGTTAACAGATTTAGGCCCTCATTTCGACCTCAGCGGTCTTTTTTAAAGACCGCCGAGGTACCGCCGTGCTGAAGACCGCCAGTGCAGGCGGTTTTCCACGCAGCGTATTATGACTGCTGGCAGCCCTCCGTCCTTTTTCGGACGGAGAGCCTCCAGCAGCCATAATGGCGGTCGGCGGGGAAGTGGAGGCTTCTCCACCGCCCCGTCATCAGAACACCGCTCACCGAATCACGTCCCATGATTCGGTGTGGCAGTGTTCTGGTGACGGGGAGCTGGCGGCAGGGCAGCCCCCATGGATCCCGTCCCCTCCCGGAGGATCAACGGACAAGGTAAGTTGATCATCCGTTAGGGGAGCGGGATGGGGGGGTGTTGTGTGTTGTGTGCATGCATGGGGGTGTGCGTGTGAGTATGTAGAGGAGGTGTGTGAGTGCGTATATGCATGCGGGGGTGTGTTGTGTGTATGGGAAATGTGTGTCGGTCTGTGCGCATGTCTGTTTGTATGTGTGCGGGTATGTGTTGTTGTAGTGTATGGGTGCATGTAGGGGTGTGTGTATGTGCATGTTGGGGGTGGGGAGGGGGGGTGTGTATGTTCATTTTGGGGGTGGGGGTGGGGAGGGGGTCCTACCACCTTTGGGGGGTGGCAGGGTTGTGGGGGTGTGGGGGAAGGACTCGGGGTGGGGGAGACCCCTATCAGTGCCAGGGAAGGTATTCCCTGGCACTGATAGTGCCTACCGCCATGGATTCCGTGGCAGTTCCAAACCACCCAAAATCCATGGCGGTATGCAGGGTCTTGATACCACCAGCGGTCTGGTGACGGTTGCCGGGCTGGAGACCGAAGTCTCCAGGCCAGCGGTCCTCACTGCCCTGGCGGTCGGAGTAGAGAAGTGGCGGATGACCATGGCGGTAACTGCCATGGTCATAATTCAATTTATTTCCCGCCGGCCTGTTGCCGGTTTCACTGACACTTCTCCCCCGTCCACCAGGGTCATAATGAGGGCCTTAGTCACAAATTTCACAATATAAATCATTTGTTTGTGGCACCATACTCATTTTAGGAATTGTGATGTGCTCAACTATGATGAAAACTACTGATCCACTTCTGGGATTTGATGAGCAACTGCTAGTTGTGGGGTCTCTAGCTGGCAGGGGTGCGCACCCAGTCCAAGTAGGGACCTTCACCCTAGTCAGGGTAAGTGCAATACATACTAAAAGATAACTTGTCCTCACCCTCTGGTAGCTTGGCACAGATCAATCAGGCATATCTCAAGAGGCAATGTGTAAAGTATTTGTGCAACACACACCACAACACAATGAAAACACCACAAAAAGACTCCGTACCTGGTCAGAAAAATAGACAATAATTTCATAGATAAATAAATCAAGACCAAAACAACATAAATCCAACGAGTAGAAGTCAACATATGAATTTCAGAAGCACAAAAGAGTTCTAGCACTTAGAAGCAAATAGTGCTTTAGGGGTTCCTTGAGGATGCGCTGGACTGCAGCAAAGTCAACAGTTCAAGCCAGCCGCAGTGGAGCATGGGCTGGGTACAAGAGTCACGCAGGCCCGGGGAGCAGAGTACCTTTATCCTGGTCACAAACAGGAGGTGCAGGGACTATGCGGCGGTATAAGCACCAATGCCACTCCGGCTGTCGAGAGATGCATTGATTTTTCCCATGCGTTAATGGATATGCACTGGATTTCAAAGGCAAGCGTTGAAGCCACTATACATTGATTCCGAAGAAGATGCGCAGGGTGTCTACACACTGTAGAAGGGATAAATCAATCATCCTTCAGCAATGGCAACGATGAGGTGGTTTCAGTGCTATATCAATGCCAATGTGCAGGGTGCAAGGCAGAATCCACCTCTCCCTCAGCAAGGTCAGAGAGCCACAGGGAGCAGGACAGCACAGCAGAAAAGCAGTCCTTCAAGGTCAGCAGTCCAGCAGAGTAACAGGCCTCACAGCTGTTCTTCTGAAATAATCCAGTTGTAGGTCCAGAGGTGTCTGCTTTGGTGGGGTCAGAGACCAAGTACTTATACCCAATGTGCCTTTGAAGTGGAGGTGCCCTCAAAGAAGGTTCTTTGAAGTGCACAAGTATGCTTTCTTCCGTGGACCTGGCTCCAGACTTTTAGTATTGATCACAAGCCCTTTGTGTGGGGACAGGCACTGACTATTCAAGTGAAAGTGTCATCCCCTCCCACCCATCCTACCCAGGAAGAGCCATCAGAATGCAGATGAATGCAGACGAGCACTCACACACACCTAACCTTCCTGTGTTTGTGGCTGTCTAGAGGGAATGTACAAAGTGTAGCTGTTACCCACCCTAGATGTGTATTGGAGACAGGCTGCAGGGACACAGAGCTGTAAGAGCAGAGAAATACCTACTATCTAAAAGTGTCATTTCTAAAATGTTATTGTTCAATTCGACCTTACCACTTTAGAGGATTTATCATTATCATTCCAAACATATGAAACATGACACAGCTACTCATTTCTAATCAGGAATTACAACTACTCATTTCTAATCAGGAATTACAAATTAAAAGAGTATTAAGGAATTCCCGATGTTAACCTATGAGAGGAGTATGTCTCACTGTAGTGAAAAATGACTTTAGGTGTTTTTCACAACCAAGATCTGCAAAACGTAAAAGTAAATGTCCTACCTTTTACTTAAACAGCACCCTGCCTTATGGGTTACCTCGGGTCTATTTAGGTAAGACTTATGTGTAATAAAAGGGGAGTTTAAGGCTCAGCATGGAGTTTTCAATGTCAAGTCAAGGTGTCAGTAAAACTGCACCCAGAGGCTCTGCAGTGGCAGGCCTAAGACATGTTTAAAGGGCTATATGAGTAGGTGGCACAATCGGTGCTGCAGGTCTATTAGTAGCATTAGTAGCATTTCATTTACAGGCTCTGGGTACATAGTATACCACTTTGCAAGGGACTTACAAGTAAATTAAATATGCCAATTATGTACACACAGAGGTTACCATGTTTAGGGGAGAATCACATGCACTCTTAACACTGGGAAGCAGTGGTAATGTGCTCAGAGTCCTAAGACCAACAAAAAGAATCAGCATAAATATGAGGCAAGCAGGCACAAAGTTTTGGGGAAGACCACCCTAAGGCTGACAGGTCTAAGAACAATATTTGGGAGAAACTGTTTTGTCTCATAAATTTCTCATTGATGTTGTGTAAAGTGCTCTAGAATCTAAAATGTGAGCACATTTTAAATAGGAGCACACTATCTTCATCAGCCACGTGAAAACAAACTATGATATTCTACATGAAACATACACACTGTTATGGCGTTTCCTGTTAGTGTATGAAAGGATTCACATAACAGTCAGCCATCAAACTTTGCAAAGGTGTTTTGCTTTTCTAAAACAAACTCCCAACGCTGGATTTTGTTTAAAAAAAAATAATAATAATAACATCCCGCAACACCCTGGGAGTTTTCTTTCAGGGAATAGGGGGTCCATTATTATTTTTCTAGTTCCTTATCACCAGTTCCTTTCCTAGTAGAGATCAAAAGGAAAAAAGCCTATATACCGTCCACCCTATACATGGTAAACTGTGTAAAGTCTTTTCTCCAAATGCCTCTACTCCTTTGGGCCATCAGGGAAAATATTCCATAATCACCAATGGGATGTGGTTCTCGATGCTCTCAGTTAGTTTAAATTGGCATGATATGGCTTGACAGAGATGGTCTGTTAAAGACTTTGGCCCTCATTTCAACATTGGCGGTAAATCCCGCTTACCGCTGTGCAGAAGACCGCCAACACACCGCTGCGGCGGCGGAATTCCGCTACAGCTATTACGACCCCCAGCTCGGAATCCGCCAAAATCTAGACACCCACACAAGTCCGCCACACCAAAGGTCAGTGATAAACTGGCGATAACAAAACCTCCACCGTCACGCCAACAGGAATATGCCCACACTATCACGACCCACGAATCCACGCGGCGGTCTCTCAACCGCTGTATTCCATTGGCAGTACACACCGCCGCGCTCAAAATATACACACATTTACAAAACAAAACCACATTGAAAAATTCGAAATACACACAACTGATACACATACACACACCACTCCCACACACCCAATACAATATAAAACACACACCCACATCACCCACAAACCCCTATGACAAAAATTGAGAACGAAGCACAGAGAGAGACACCACCATCAACAAACTAGCATCCACAGGCACACAACACCATCACTCATACAACATCCATGCACCTCACACAACACACACAAACACATCCCCCCACACATCACAACACACACCACCTCACACATCATCCACACCACCCCATGGCACCGCAAAGACACCCCAGGTTCTCTGAGGAGGAGCTCAGGGTCATGGTGGAGGAAATCATCCGGGTAGAGCCACAGCTATTCGGATCACAGGTGCAGCACACCTCCATTGCTAGGAAGATGGAGCTATGGCGCAGAATCGTAGACAGGGTCAACGCAGTGGGACAGCATCCAAGAACACAGGATGACATCAGGAAGAGGTGGAACGACCTACGGGGGAAGATGCGTTCTGTGGTCTCAAGACACCAGATTGCAGTTCAGAGATCTGGCGGCGGATCCCCTCCTCCTCCCCCACAACTAACAACATGGGAGGAGCAGGTCTTGGCTATACTGCATCCTGAGGGCCTCGCAGGAGTAGCTGGAGGAATGGACTCTGGTAAGTCAAATCTTATCTATTACATCCCCCACCCTACCTGCATGCTATCACATAGCCCCACCCTCACCCTCACCGCCATCACTCCAACACCTCACATATGTACCACTATCACAAACCACCCATCCCAACACCAAGCCCTGCATGCAACACCAAAACATGGACACCCATCACCAAAGCATGTCCACTACAGATACCAACACAGATCCCCAAACCAAATATCACACATGGTCCTAGACAAGAATGTAAGCACTGGGGTACAGGGTCACCCACCCATTGCACACAATGGCACACACAGATGCAATAATCATGCCTTTACACCCTTGCAGGACCCCTAGCCAATGTCACCGGACAGGAGGTTCCAGACATGTCCACCCCCCCCACAGAAGGGGCCCACAGTGATGACAGCAGCTCTGTCCAACTGGATCTAGATGACCAGCCCGGCCCATCTGGGACCTCGGGACAGTCGATTCCCCACACACTGGCACATGCCACCACAGAGCCTCCCCCCTCAGGAAACACCAGCACAGCACCCACCCAGCGGGCCCATACCTCTGTCCCCAGGACACGTCAAGCAGCAGTGTGTCCACCACTACAGGGAACCCAGGCAAACCCACCACCCCAAGAACATCAGGGACCTGGGGGCAGTGGCAGTGGGCACACGGTTCAGGGGATAGAGGCACAGGAAAACAGGGGAACTGGGAGGACTGCTGTGAGACAGGGGGAGGACACGCCCAGGGAACCCACTCTCCACGAGGCCCTCTCCAACATCATGGGAGCGTACCATCATTCCCAGGAGACGGTGGCAACGGTACTGGCCAAGTTTCAGGAGACCCAGTGGCTGCAGGAGGAACAGTATTTGGGGATCAGGGAGGAACTCAAGTCCATCAACACCACCCTGGTCACCATTGTAGGGGTGCTGAAGGACCTTGTGAACAGCAGGAGGACCACTGTCGCACAACAAGGGGCCCCTGACACTAGCCTCGATGATGAACTGCCCACCACCTCTGCCGGCAATAGTGGACAGGAGGCACTGCCACAGGACCACAACACCAGCACCCCACCCCCTGCAGATGGAGAACCACCCCGCAAACCGTTCCTGAGATGCAGGCACAAGACAGAGAACAATGCCAAGACCCCCACCAAGAAATGAGACCACCCTGAATGTCAACCTTCTGTCCCACTTCATCACCCTGTCCATCCTTAAACTGCCCTTGCTCCACTTCCTATGTCCCTTTGGACAATGCACCTGTGAGACAAATAACTGGACTCTGGCATGGACATTCCTCCACCCTCACCCCTGACCATTTTACAACCCCCTCCACTATTTTGCACTTAAATAAACACCCTTGAATCACAAAACAATCTGGAGTCAGTCTGTGCTTTCACAAATGTGTATTTGCAATAACTGAGAAAAATAGCAATGTCCATTGTATTGTCAACATAACTATGTCACACAGCTGTAGTCCATGAGGTAACATAGCAGAGGTCACACAGTGAGGCCCACATCTGTGAAATACAAAGGCAAAGTGACATGTCAGGATCCATACACTGGGTGAAAGTGACAGACATATGATAGGTCTAACAATTGTATGAGATGTAGGAGGCAGTGATGTCTTCTTACCTGTGTCTCACTGGAAGTATTGCTGGATCACGTTGTTTCTATTGTCTATATCTTCTTCTGCCTCCTCTTCTTCACTGTCCACAGGCTCCACAGCTGCCACAAGACCTCCTTCTGGACCATCCTCCTGCGGAAAAGGCACCTGTCATTGCAAAGCCAAGTTGTGCAGCATACAGCAGGCCACGATGATCTGGCACACCTTCTTTGGTGAGTAGTACAGAGAACCACCTGTCATATGGAGGCACCGGAATCTGGCCTTCAGGAGGCCGAAGGTTCTTTCTATAATCGTCCTAGTTCGCCCATGTGCCTCATTGTAGCATTCCTCTGCCCTTGTCCTGGGATTTCTCACTGGGGTCAGTAGCCATGACAGGTGTGGGCCCCCAGAGTCACCTGCAAATGTTGGGGGACAACTGTTAGACACACACTAACCCGTAGGGACAAGCCCAGACCCAGACAACTATTCACGCTGTATAGGGTCCTTGTCCTCACCTATTAGCCACACAAGGTGCCTCTGGAGTTGCCCCATCACATAAGGGATGCTGCTATTCCTCAGAATGTAAGCGCCATGCACTGAGCCAGGAAACTTGGCGTTCACATGGGAGATGTACTGGTCGGCCAAACACACCATCTGCACATTCATTGAATGGTAGTTCTTCCGGTTTCTGTACACCTGTTCACTCCTGCGGGGGGGTACCAAGGCCACATGTGTGCCATCAATGACACCTATGATGTTGGGGATATGTCCCAGGGCATAGAAGTCACCTTTCACTGTGGGCAAATCCTCCACCTGAGGGAAAACGATGTAGCTGCACATGTGTTTCAGTAGGGCAGTCAACACTCTGGACAATATGTTTGAGAACATAGGCTGGGACATCCCTGATGCAACGGCCACTGTTGTTTGAAAAAACACACTTGCCAGGAAATGGAGTACTGACAGGACCTGCACTAGAGGGGGATTCCTGTGGGATGGCGGATAGCTGACATAAGGTCTGGCTCCAACTGGGCACACAGTTCCTGGATTGTGGCACGATCAAGTCTGTAGGTGACTATTACATGTCTCTCTTCCATTGTCGACAGGTCCACCAGCGGTCTGTACCCCAGAGGATGCCGCCATCTCCTCACCTGCCCCAGCAGACGTGCCCTATGGACGAGAACAGTGAGCACAGAGTCAGCCAACACTGAGGTAGTAAAAAAAGAATTTATTGCACACATTTGTCAATCCGCTATGTGCCTATCTCTGTGTGTATGCAAGGCCTAGATATGTGTGACACATTTAAAAATAATGCCATGTGGCCCCCTGAAATGGCGGCTGCCTGACCTGTAATATGGGACAAGGGGATATGAGGTAACTGCGCTGGTGTTGTACACCGTCGCGGTAGGCGGTCGAAGACCGCGGCGCAATCCTGCATTGGTTAACATTGGGCCCTATGGGTCCCAGGAGCCAATGACGTTGTACGCCGGCGGTGACGGTACGCACCGCTGAGGAAGTGACCGCCATTTTCTGTCTGTTCACTCACTTGATACCTGACCTTCGACAGGAGAGGACCTACACTGCAAGTGCTGCTGTGACCTGTGTCTGGAAGCTACTATGGCTCATGTGTCTGGGGAAAGGGCCCCTGCCTTCACTTCGGAGGAGTTGGAGAAGTTAGTGGATGGGGTCCTCCCCCAGTACACGCTACTCTATGGTCCTCCAGACAAACAGGTGAGTACACTGTGAGCATGCTGTATGGGCAATGCCTGTTTGGAGTGTTGTGGATGGAAGATATGTGGGGCGGGGGACTGTGGCCTGCATGAGCGGATGGTGAGTGTATGTGCGTCAAGGCATAGGTGGGAACGTGGGACAATGACTGTGACGGTCCGGACGGTTAAAGTTTTTCCTTTTCCCCTGTACTATTCCTCTAGGTCAGCGCCCACCAGAAGAAGGATATTTGGCCTGCCATCGCCAAGGACGTCCGGACCCTGGGGGTCCACCACAGATGGAGCACCCACTGCCGTAAAAAATTGGGAGGACATTCACCGCTGGAGCAAGAAGACGGCGGAGGCCCAGCTGGGGATGGCCTCCCAACATGGGAGGGGTGCCCGTCACACCATGACCCCCCTGATGTTCCGGATCCTGGCGGTGGTGCATCTGGAGTTGGATGGGTGCTTGAGGGCATCACAGCAGCCACAAGGGGGTGAGTACCGTCACATCCATCTGACTCTGCGCGCATTACGAGGTGACTGGTTGGGGGAGGTGGGCAGTGGGTTACCCTAGGCCAGGGCGAGCTTTGTAGGCAAGGACCCTTTGTGAGGCAGGCTATGTGGCACCCCAACCCCACCAGTGGTAAGAGCCATCTACACCTAGTCAGGCTCCTGTGACTTCCATGTGTGCAGCAATCGGGCATAGGCCTTGTACCCATGTCCCTGTGATTAATTAGGGAACTCTAAGTACATGGCGTAGTGCAGAGGGCTGCTGTGTCCATAGTGTCCGCCAACGGTAGCGGTATTGCATGCACTGAACATGTCTTTCTTCTTCCCCCTCCCCCTTTTTGTGGTCTCCCTGTTCTTGTGTGCATTAGCATCATCAGGCGGAGGAGCAGTGCCACTGGAGCAGGAGGGAGCTGCATCCCATATGGCCCTGGAGGGCGAGACAACAGAGTCTGAAGTCACCAGTGGGACAGAGGGCGAGGAGAGCTCCACTGCGGGGACAGGAGCAGAGACCAGCGACACCGATTCCTCCTCTGATGGGAGCTCCCTTGCGGTTACGGGCCCCTCTGTGCCCACCGCATCTACAGGTACAGCCGCCACCCCCCCTACCAGCACTGCCCTCCCAGCAGCCCCTAAGCGTGTGTCCCGTGGCCACTCACCCAGGAGGGTGGGCATCTCCTTTGCCGCAGGCACCTCAGGCCCTGCCCCAGTCAGCCCTGCTGCCCTCAGTGAGGAGGCCATTGACCTCCTGAGATCCCTGACTGTTGGGCAGTCTACCATTCTGAATGCCATCCAGGGTGTAGAGAGGCAGTTGCAACAAACAAATGCATACCTGGAGGGCATTCATTCTGGCCAGGCAGCCCAACAGCGAGCATTTCAGGCTCTGGCCTCTGCACTGATGGCAGCCATTGTCCCTGTGTCGAGCCTCCCCCCTCTAACTTCCTCCACCCAGACCCAATCCCCTGTACCTCAGCCTTTCCCAAGCACACCATCAGACCAGCATGCACACACATCAACACACAAGGGTGGCTCAGGCAAACAGAAGCACCACATATCCCACAGGCACTCACACAAGCATCACACCCATGCACACATTCCAACATCCACTGCCTCCACTGTGTCCCCCTCAACCCCTGTCTCCCTCCTCCCTCCCTGTCACGTCTCCACTCACACCTGCATGCACTACATCCTCAGCCACTACCTCCATCACCAGCACGCCCATCACCACACACCGCTCACGTGCACTCACCACCCCCACTACCATTCACACATCCTCTGTGGCCTCTACCAGTGTGTCTGTGAGCCCTCCTCCCAAAGTACACAAACGCAGGCACACACCCACCCAACAGCCATCCACCTCACAACAGCCTACAGCCCAAGCACCTTCACCCAAAGTAAGCAAACAAACATGCCCCTACAACCACTACCTCTTCCTCCACTCCCAATCCCCCTCCATCTACCCGTCCCAGTGTGTCTAAAAAGCTTTTCCTATCAAATGTTGACCTCTTCCCTATACCTCCCCCCCGTCCGTCCCCTAGGGCCCGCCTTTCCAGGTCCCAACCCAGCACCTCAGCCACCACATCACCGGGCACAGTGGTGCCAGCGATAGCGGGATTTTGGATTGCGCAAAGCAACAGGGCTGCCAGTGTCCCAAGGAGCAAGGCAAGGACATTCCGCCACCTCCAAAACTGAAAAAGTTGCCCACATCGGAGGGAGAAGGTGAAAACACCTGCCACCAAGGGCTCTGGCAAGACAAAAGTTGAAAGTGGGAAGACAGCTGCACCACCATCCAAGGTGGGGAAGGGCCTGAAAATCAAAGGCAGGCCCATGTCTACGCCAACCTGCACGGCGGACAAGACCGCCACCGGCACCGCCACCTGAACCGCCGCCACAGACACCGCCGCCAGCACCCCAGACACTGAGCCCTTCACCAGCACCGCAGACACTGTGCCCTTCACCAGCACTGCAGTCAGTGAGCCCGCCACCAGCACCGCCACTGCTGACACCGCCGCCAGCACCGCAGTTAGTGAGCCCGCCGCAAGCACCGCCGCTACTAACACCGCCGCCAGCACCGCAGTCAGTGAGCCCGCCACCAGCACCACCGCTACTGACACTGCCTCCAGCACCGCAGTCAGTGAGCCCGTCGCAAGCACCACCGCTACTGACACTGCCGCCAGCACCGCAGTCAGTGAGCCTGCTGCAAGCACCGCCACTACTGACACCGCCGCCAGCACCGCAGTCAGTGAGGCCGCCACCAGCACCGCAGTCAGTGAGGCCGCCACAAAGACCGCCACCAGCACCGATGCCACCGAGCCCGCCGCAAGCACCGCCGCTACTGACCCCGCCGCCAGCACCCCCAGCTGCCCCGCAATATCCAGAGCCAGTGGCACCACCGCAAACATGGCTGCCATCCCCAGTGGTCAGTCGTACAATGCTGGTGGTCAGTTCCAGGAGCCTGGGCAAATTTCATGTTGCACCACCGTCAGTGGAGTGTCACGTCCACTACCTCAGTCCTTGGCAGGATGAAGCACTCTGGGCACAAAGCCCCCTCCAGAACCAGTGGAGACTGTTATCCACTTGAGAGACTGTGGCTTTGCATTCCACAGGGTAAAGCAGTGGGCAACCCACCCACTGGAGAGACTTGAGAGACTGTGGCTTTGCACTCCCCAGGATAAAGCAGTGGGCAACCCACCCACTGGAGAGACTTGAGAGACTGTGGCTGTGCACTCCCCAGGATACATCAAAGGGCATGGAGCCCCCTCATGGAGCTGGCGTTGTGCACTCATCCGGCTGAGGTGCCCCCCTTCCCTTCCCCCTGAGGTGCCTGTTTCATTTTGATCTGATGCCCCAGCAGTGTTCTCTCCGTTTCGAGTTTGGTATCGAGTGTGGGCCTCGCCCATGCATTTTGGGCCCAGTGGTCCACGGACTATGAATGGTGCACTACCCGGACTTGAATAGTTGGTGTACATAATTGTTTATACTGTATTTAAATTTTTGACTAATGGATTTTTATTGATTACAATCGTTACAATCATTTCCTTTTGTCATTGCGTTCTTCCAGGGGGGGTGAGGGGGTGTAAATGTAATGTTGCAGCAGGTATTTGTGTGTATGTTGTTGTGGGTGAGGGGGAGGGTGGGGGTGTTGCGTGTTGCGTGTGTGTGTCACTCTCTTTTCCCTCCCCCTCCCCTGTGTTGTAGGTGCAGTACTCACCGTGGTCGTCGCCGCCGTCTTTCGTGCTCCTGGTAGAGGAGCAGGAATACTATTGCATGGGAGTATTTGGAGTTCTGGCTCCATGGCGTCCTGGTTCCTCGTGGGTTGTGTAGAAGTGAGTGTTTCCCCTTCCAAGTACTGTTTCCACCGTGTTTTTGTTCACATTGAATCCGCCCCGGAAAAGGTGGCGGATTGGCCTCTCATAATAGTGTGGGCGGTACATTGTCTTCCGCCTGTCTGTTGGCGGTGACCGCCGCTGTGTTTGTTTCTACTGCCGTGGCAGTCGGAGTGTTAAAGTGACTGCCTATGTTGGAGGTTTCCGCCATGGTCGTGATTCAATTTTTTTTACCGCCGGCCTGTTGGCGGTCTTACTGCCGCTTTAACACCGACCGCCAGGGTTGTAATGAGGGCCTTTATATGATCTGTATTCCAAAGGTCCCCGAAGCTAGATTCAATTATAATATACCACTTTGCAAACCATTCCTATTAACATGTTTGATCCATGTCCCTAGCAACAATGAAGGCTTATGAGTATTTCCCTTTACATTGTCATTGTCATTAGCTTTATTGTTTAGTTAATTAAAATCATTACAACATAAAATCAGCAATAAACAATTGTTCATCAAAATCTTTGTGAACACCTATGAATTGAAGGAAAAGAAGTTAATCAATAATAAAACAGTACCTTATGGAAAAATTAAGAATAATTACTGTCATCTGAAGGAGACTTAAGCTACCAAACTAAAAAAGGGCTCCACAACAGTAGCCTAAAGTGTTGGTGCAAGCACGTACAATTACGATTATCTCAGTGATTCAGCACTTTTCCAGAAAGACCCAGATGACATTAGTAATCAGACAGTACTTTGTTCCTGGGTGTGAATTAATATATAGCCTGGCGAGGTGGGCACTATAGTGCTTTTGTTCAAGAACACATACTCTGTCACTTATATTAATGCCCATACTTTCCAACCCCTCTCTGCCACTACTTGTGTGGATCTGCCCCACCATCTGAATGATCAACTAATGGCCCTCCGTACAATAGACTAAAGTGCTTGTGCAATCACATATAGTTAAACGATTATGCCAATAATTCAGCACTTATCCAGAACTACCTAGATCACACTAATAATCAGGCAGTACCTTGCTTCTAGGTGTGGGTTGGTGTATAGCTAGGCTGGCAGGACAATATAATGCTTTTGTGCATGTACACATATTGTATTGATTATGTTAATCCCTATAATTTCCGAGTGCTCTCTGCCACCATTTAAGCGGAGCTGCCCCACCTTCTGGATTATCAGCTAATGGCCCTCCTAAATCCATGTTAACCACTCCAGTGGACAGAGAGAGAGCAGCTGCCTTAATACGGTAACATATTGTGTGCATCTGGCCAGGACCCAGGCCGCTGAATGTGAGACGCAGATATTAGATGCTTCCAGGCATAAACTCAACCCAAGGCCAGGGCCACTGGTTTAATTAGCTGTCTCCTCTAAGGTTCTAAAGATGGACAGAAACAAATAAGATGTAGCCGTGATTCCCTTTGGTAGGGAAAGATCCTACAAGCTCTTTGGAATTTGTGAGTGGTCCAAGAAGGAATAAAGTCCTTATTTGGCAGAGGTAGTATGCGCATATTGAGAATCTGCTGATGGGTTTCTGCATTTATTGATTCCACTAAATATGGCTGTGGAGCCCCAACCAAGTACGAGTCATTCAAAGCCGGCACTGTAGGTGAGTTTTTGGTGATTGATAAGTCATACAAACCAGGTACGAGTCATTCAAAGCTGGCACTGCAGGTATGTTTTTGACGATCGATAAGTCTCATACTCTTGAGATTTCCTTTAATTGTCTACTAATTGTTATTTTCCAGGTGTTATATGGAATGCTTTCTGCCAGCTGAACAGAGTCTCCCACCTCAAAAATCTTCAGCATGTTATTTACTTGTGCATGCCAAGTGTTGTCTGAAGTTTCAAAGATAAATTTCAAGTGGCATTTTAACAACTGGGTATTTGCCTCCTGACCCTGATGTAATACTTTAAGATAGACACTTGGCAATCTAATTTCTGAGACACTAAGCCCAGCTCTAATCTTAGCCTGGAGTGTCAGACATATCTTGGTTGTTGTAAGATTTTCTTGTACACCCTGCAGTGAGTTTGTTCCAAAGCTGTGTCTAAGGTTCAGGGATATGCCAAATGGCCATATTGCAGGGCGGGAAAGAGGTTCACCTTTTGTACCCTCAATATTGGGGCTGTCAAAGCACTTCTTAGTTGTTTGTTCAGTTGAACGAGCCCATATGTAATTGCAGCCGACTTGTTATAATGGCGCTTATCTGTATCAGTGCCCAGTTGCTTTCACTGAACCACACGTCGAGGTAGTTGTATTTCCTGGCGTTGCCACCTTGCCCTCCCAGGTTATTTTCTTGAGAGTTCATCTATTGTTTTTTATCTGGGCCGCTGTGTCAGTTGTTGTTTTTTGTTTATGCTTGTGCTGCACTCTGTGAAGGGCCTTAACAACAGCTTTGTCAGATTGTGGAGCTGTACTTCTGGCCATCCCGGGTCTGATTGGGTGAGGGCCATGGGCTTTCCCTTGTAGGAGAGTTATGAGGTCATCCACTATCTTCTCCCACAACTTGAAAATTGAGATTGTTTCAAGGGGCTGGTCATTTAACCAGGAGGCTATAAAAGATGAGGTTTCTGGTCTCCATTTGATTTTTCTCACTAAGTGTACCTTCTCTGTGACTGTTGAAGCACTCAATGAAATGATGCATTTTAATGGGTTATGATCACTCTCCATCCTTTTGGAGACTTCAAAGTGAGCCAACTGCAAGGCCAGACTCTCTGACAGAAACACATAGTCAACAGTTGAGCCTCCTTTAAAGGTAGGGAGGAATGCATGGTCCTTCTGTTTTACCAGAATCTCCTGTTAAACAGATGTTAATTTGTAAGATGCCAAGAAGTCCTGAATAGATTGCTGCCCTCTATCCTGGGAGGCTACATCTGGTAGGCCCCCTAAGCTTCTGACCTTTAAATCTCCCAACATTAAAATGTCATGTCCATGGTGGTCAAGCATGAGAGATTCCAAACTATCCAGGAAGCCATGCATTGTTGCTGGCTTTAATGTTTTCGTTGTATTGATAAAGCAGTTGACCAATATCACAGCTACTTTTTTACAAACAATTTTTAGGCCTCTAATGGTGACTACTTGGACCACACCACTGTCAATTGAAAGGTTGGTGGCCACCAAATTGGCTGAGGCTTAATAAAGATGGATAGACCACCAGATGGGCGGCCAAACATGCTTAGTCGTTTTGCTGGCAAAAAGATGTTGTAATAACCTTTCAGAGATGATGGAGCAAGTTCCCAGGTTTCCTGAAAACAAAGAATATAATTTGAGTCCAAGTAGGCCCATGCTTTCCTGGATTTTGTAATGCTCCTGAGGTCTGCCACATTCCACAATAGGACTGGCAGTGATTTAGTTGATTGCAGGGACTAAGGGGCAGAACCTCCTGCATGGTAAGGACCTATGCCTCTGATCATCGAGTACGTAAGACTCCTGCTCCCTCCATCGACTTTCTGTGACTTTTTGCATATCCAGAGGCACCTCTCTTTGGTTGTGCATGAAAACAATGGTTGAGGCCTGCAAGCCTTCTGGGTTGGAGGCCCAACTGTGGTTGCCCCCACTTGAACCTCCCTAGAATGCTTTTTGGGGTTTCCCTTGAACTGAAGTTTAGTAGAAATGTCTGGGTATTTTACTGGGAGAGGTTTGTGTAAGTCAATGCCCCATTCTGCGAAGGCCGCTCTTTCAGGCCATACTGCTTCTCTCTGTACAGCTCTTGCCCACGTTGTTTTTGTAATTTCCCCAGTTGAGTTTAGGAAGGGTGGCTCAAACCTCACCCAGTCCTTGTCTTCTCAGGATATGTAACTGAGTGCAGGAACATGACTAAAGAGCTGTAATAGGTTCCCTCGATTAAAGGTATCCATGAGGCCTTTTGGTGTATAACATGGGATAAAAAATGAATCCAGGGGGTCCTGCCTGACTGCGTCACTTGATGAGTGCCTGGTGAGAATCAAGGCCTGTCGAGCCCCCAGGCCTCTGGTGTGGAAAAATCTGCTGGGAGCACTAATCTGTAAGGGGGCATCCATTCTGGGAGGGCTGTTGTGGTCTGGACTCATCACTGGGCCATTAGGTCCCTCACTACTGCTTATGTTGGTGTATTGCCATGGGGCCTCTACAGGCTGTTGTGTTTGTGCGTTCTTGGGCCAGCATGCACATTGAGTGAACTGCTTGGGCACTCCCTGTTCTCCATTGTGCACCCACCCATAGGTGAAGCTACTACCATTGTCACCAACTTTGCTTCTGAGAGATTCCAGTCAGCTTGTATTCCCTGGTCCATAAGAGCTCTTCTAAAGCCCAGAGTCCCCGCTGTGATTACTGCTTCCCCGGTAACTATAGCAGATAGTGATGTTTGCCTGGCAGCTTCGGCTGCCACTGTCCTCCTAGGGCCAACTGACGCTGAGACTGCGGTGCGTTCTTGGGACTGCGATTTTTGAATTGGCCAAGGCAGGAATATTGGAAATAACTTAACTGCACTAATGCCTTCCTGCACTTCCAGAGTCTTGGTCATTTTGTGCTTTATGGCCATTATGCTTAGGCATCTCAGCTTCTTAGATTGTTTTTTAGCCTTTTCTTTGCTCTTTATAATAGGCCAGTTGTTGGGAATTGGGAGACCCTGGCAGACAGGTTGCCAACATCTACTATGACTCCTTTTTTCTTGTGGTTCTTCAGTGATTGATTCTGACCTCTCCCCCATAACAGCGTCCTTTTTACCATGTTGTGCTGTGACGGGTGAGCCTTTGTCGCCTCACCTGACTGAGGGGTGCAGTTGCCTAGCCTTAATTGCTCACAACAGGGCCTCCTCGTACCCAAAATGATTGGGCAATTAGACTTGGAGCATGGCTGAGAGTGGTGACCTGATGTTACCTTCAATGATTGGACATCGGCCCACCTGGCCCATGTGGGGGGGAAGGTAGTTGTCACTTCAAAAGTCTCTTCCATCATTGTTGCTGCATTGACCGCTCCAAATAACGCGCTGAGTATCTTGGGTAAGAAGCTTATCTTTTCAATGACTGGGGAGCATGGACACTGGGTGACTTTCTCAGTTGCATTAAGGAAACTCTCCAAAAGGTTAACTTTGACCCGAGTTCAACTAGGTGTGTAGCCAGAGACTGTATCAGGTCAAGTTGCAACTCCAAATTATGTGACTGCCAAAGAAGAGCCATTGCCATGTATCCTGCGAGGCTCTGATTGCAGCCAACCCTTGCACTTCTGGCATAGGTGATCTCCTCGTTGCTGAAACCAGTCCCTTACCTTCTGTGGGCCTCCCTACTGTCAGGGTTTCACAGAGTGTTTCATCGATCTGTGCCTCTATGTTATTAGGAAATCATCCCGACAGCGCCCCTAGTTCCTGATCTGTAAAACTCACCCTTTACATCCCATCCATTTTATTGCTGCCTTCCAGTAATCAAACACCACTCCAGTTACTGAGAGAAAGTGATCACCCTCCATGTAGTGCTTGTAATACGGGAATTCTATCAGTCCTATAATTTTCCTTCTTATTGTCCGGGCCCTTCTCCCATGCAACTTTTCATTCAATGAGGTCAGTTGTGCTGTTGAATAATAAAGTATGGGGTTTTCCATCGCTAGTCTTCTCTTATGCCATTATTGTATACTTTTGATGAACACAGCTCTGTGACTTGTCCCACTTGATCAATGACCTAGATATTTCGTCATATTCCTCAAAACGTTCAAATAGCCTTTGACCAGATAATTTTGGATATCAGACATACAGTAATAAATCATCTGCATATAGTGATACAGTTATCTTGTCCATGTCCACACTTCAAGCAATGCCCCAGTCAGTCTATATGAATCCAGTTTGTTAGTGGTTCTATTGCCAAGGCAAAGAACAGTGGCAGGAAGGGGCGCCCCTGTCATGTCTTCTTCTCATTAGAGAATATTGTTGAAGCAATACCATTCACATGATACTGTGTCATCAGGTTTGCGCATAAAAGACAAAAGTATTTTCACGTTGAGTCAATGTTAGATCTTTCCAGGACCCTGCACATATAATTTATAATTGCAATTTACCTGGTCAACAACTTTTCCAAAGTCCATTGACATAAACTCTTCAGATCCCATTATATAATTTCACTGGCCATAGCCAAGTGAACTACCGTCTATTGTGCCTTGTCCCCCTTGCTGCCATAAAACTGTTCTGGTCTAAATTTATCAGAGATGGGATCAATTTCACGAATCAGATTGCATCAGAGCCTTAGCAACTATTTTAGCTTCAGAGTGAATCAGGGAAGTGCGGTGGTATGTGTCACCATCGTCCATTGTTCATCCTGTGTTAGGTATTATGATTGTTGTCACATGTAAGCCTTAACATTGTTCCTCACTGGACCGCATCTTCTATAACCTTAATTACGGATTTCATGGCTATTAAAATTAATGTGCTATTCATTTCTACTGGTATACCGTTTGGTCCAGGAGTTTTCCCACTGTTCAATGCTGTTAGAGCTTCCAACTTTTTCTCTTCTGTCAGATGTTGTTCTAAGCTTAAGTCGTCATCCATGTTCAGTACTTTCACTGGAATATCTTGCATGATCTCTTCTTTCATTTTCAGGATCTTTGGGCATGTATAATAGAAATCTGTAAACGTATCTGTAATTATTTGTAGGTCATTTGTCCTACCTTATTTTTCCACTTGCAATCAGCAGCTATGGTGTTGTGCTCTGTTTTCATCAGCCATTGATTCCCTGTTTTATTGCCAAATCCATAAATTTGGCTTTGTGAGGCCATCCACGCAGTCTTAGCTAAACTCAGGATTGTTTGTAGGTAATGCGGGTCAAATTTATGTTTTAACTACTTGTTTGAAGAGGGAGGGGAGTGTTCATTTTCTAGCCTCGCCAGCTGATTTAGCAATTTTAAAATGCCTTCTTCTCTTGTTTTTCCTACTTACTGAAGATGGCAGTACTTTCCCCAAATTACCAGTCTGTATGCCTCCCAAAATGTATTGCAAGAAGGTGCGTTCCTGCCAGTGGTGCAGCCAGTGCAATGCATCAGGGCAAGGGGTCCGAGTGGTCCAAACTACAACAGCCCCTTGAGCCATGAGAGGGCACCAAGATAACCATGCTGGAGTACCGATGCTGAACTAGCATTAAAGATTACTTTACATTTTGTTTTTATCTTGTAACATATGCCATGCGTTCAAAGACAGAGGACAAATATCAGTATAGTCGTCTGGCAAATTGCTGCTTTAAGATGGAGGCTGGTGTTTACTTTTCTTTCTCTTACTGTAATTTTGTAAGGTGTACTTCAGGGAAATATTGTTGGTGTAAAATGAATAAATGTCTTTTCTTCTTACACACACCAAAATTTAAATACCTATAAATGAAATGTGAATGTATTTTAAAATAAATAAGCAGGAAAGTACAAATAACATGTGCTTCTTCTAATTCTAAAGTGTGATGAAAAAATATTTTAATACGGTCAAAGCAACTGAAGACACTTTACTTGGTGATGCATAAATGACAAACATTTGATGACACGCATTGCACGTGATCCACAAAGGTAAACTTACACATTTGTGTGTTTGCTGTTTTTCAGTATTCACAAAACTGCGAATTATTAGTATGTTTATGACTGCTGAAACTGTCCGCAGTCAGACAGGAGAACTCTGCACATCAAAAGGAAGGCCTGTTCCATGTCTTTGGAGGAAGCTTGCACTGGCTAGCCCTGCAGGACCACACTTGTTTCATGTCCTTGTAGCAAGCTTGCACTGCCCCGAGTACCACATGTGTTCGATATCTTTGAAGAAGGCTTGCACTGGCCCTACAGTAGCATACTAGTCCTATGACTTTGAAGGAAGCTTACACTGGCTGGCACTGCAGTACTACACCTGTCACATTCTTTAAAGGAAACTTGCACTGCTCCTGTAGCACTACCTTTGTTACATGTCTTTCAGGGAAGATTGTGATGCTCTTGACCACTGCTTTATGTCTTTTGTGTGTGAACCAAGGCCCCCCTGAACTCCTCCCTGTGCCCTGTCTGTTTTTTTATGTTTCAGGCCTGACCAAAAGATTGGTTTAGTCGTCACTCAAGCCTCATGTTTTTCCAAACATAATACATAATCGTGCTTAGAGAAAATGGGCTTTAGGTATGTCCACTTCAGTTATTCATCAGACAGAGTGTCATTCACATTTTAGTTCAGCCCTTCAGTACATCAGTTGGCAGTTGATCAGCACTCTGCATTCATTGGCTTTGTTGAAAATGTTTGGAGCTTCCTAGTAGACAGCCGCCAGACTTTAGGATGTCAGGTTATCTGAGTACAAGTATGTTGCCTGCATTTTCTGTGTTACTCTGGACCTCAGGAGATATTTCAATTGGCACATCATCCACCAGCTCACCTGCAATACAGATTAGTGCTAGTTGAGGAATGGGAGTACCAGTATCTCTGCTGCCATTGGGCTACAACCTTCTTATGCAGAGTACCAGGTAGAGCAACATGCATCACTTCTGCAAACTTCAAAACCATGCCACCATTGTGAAATGGTATTCAGCCTACATTATCTTTTTTAACTGTTCTAAGAGGGCAGACCAGTGAAAAGCTTTACTTGTTATTTTTTATTGAAGCACATGCCCCACACATTTAGTTGGCATATCTTTTTATTTAGGTTTTCTTTATTTCCATCTTTTTTTATTTTACCATATGCTTGCACTACAAGGAAAACCGCCTCTTTGTTTTTTAGAAGCCAAGTGGGACTTTTTTATACATGACTCTTCTTCATGAAAGTCCACAAAGGACAGACTAACATAGTCTGCAGCTCTGATCCAAGTGTTACTGATAGGAGATTAGACAACTTCAGAGGACATTCAGGCTTCAGTATAGCTTAATTCAAGACCTTTGAATTGCACCAGTGGATCTATGCACCAGATAATTAACATGTGTCTACTATGCTACCATCTGTTCAAACTCTGCTCTTCCCTATTGTGAGCTGTACCTGTTTTGGGAGCAGTGTACTTGTGAGAAGCAAGATCGCTATCATGCTTTGTGAGCGCATTGAGAGGGATGTGCCAATGTGAATGCCACGTGCCAATGTGAATGCAGGATTAACATTGTCTTTTGTGAGTGCAAGGGAAATTGTCGATATGATGAAAGTTTTGCCTGTGTGAGCGCAGAGTAAGGCTTATGGCTGTGTGACTGCAGCATGACCAATGTCCCGATGTGAAGGCAACAGTGTGAGTGTGGGGTGCCTGTTTGTATGCATGCACTTCACAAGGGCCAAATCTGCTGGTTTCAGTAATGCGTTTATGGTTATGGCTTTGACTTACCGAAAATGTAATGGAGGGAGAGAAAATACAATAGTGTGTGTATGAGAAGGGTGGTGAGTTTTGAGATGGCAGATGCAGACTCTGTTGAAGAAGGTTGAGGAGTGCTGGGGGCAGTTGACAGACTCAGATGTCATCCTGGTGAGTAGGCCCAGTTACTTTGCTTGCACTAAGGCCCTTGGCAACCTAGTTAAGCCACTAATTGTAAGATGCTACTGTGCCCTCATTTATCTTAAAAATGCTATTGTTTTGTTACATCAAATGTCGGATCATGTTCTGGTCTACTACTGGGGCATTATTTGAAAGCCCCCTAGCAAGAATGCACGCACCTGTAATTCTGCATGCATTTAATACAAGGATTAAAAAATAATCTAATCACAAATTTGTTTGGTGGGCTGCAGAGAAGTAACTGTCATTTCCAGCCCTAGTTCTGTTACACATAAGACACACTGTCCTTATTCACAGTAAAGCACACCTTTAGGCAGGTGTGATGGGCGCAAACAGAGACAATGCACCCAATTACAATGAATGAGTTGCCCCAGGGCAGGTGTGAACTCACTCTGTCCCCATGTCAGTGCAGTCAGTGAAATATGGAACCACTGCTTCAAAGCTGCTCCATGTTCCTATGAGCTGGTGGGACCCCATCTGGAGGTTACAGGTCACCCTGCAGGAGGGTGAAGTTGGTAACTGCACCGGCCTACTGGGGAATGTCTGGGGGCGTGTATGGGAACCTTTTTCACTCTTTGAGAGGGCTGCCTTCACGGGTGCACCCACAGTTGTCTACCTTTTTGTGGTGTTCCCTCAGTGTCCCTCCTAAGGGTCATTTAACCAGTGCACCTGCTTCCGTAATACAGTGTGAGTGCAAAGGTAATGTGATTCCCTCATTTGTATGGGGCCAGATCATGATGCAAATGAGAGAATGCTCTCTCATATAGCACTGGTGCTACACATGGTCCAGAGCTATCAGTTTTACTGAAGAGGCAGCACAATTGCCTGCGGTCTCTTCACTACTACCATAAAGCCCTAGGGAGACAAAAAGGGGGCACACATGCCCGTTGCGCCTCCTGGGCACTATGCATATTTTGACCCTGGAGTTTTTGAATCTCCAATCATTTACCACAGCCATTGATATCTCCCATTTTGAAAATGGGCTGGATCGGCTGGAGCTCTGTGGCCTACTGTGTGTATCCCATTGTCTGTCCAAACTGGTATTGAAAGTTCGTCACCTCCAAATACTGTGAAGCTTTGGGGAGCATCTGCAACCAATCTGCCCAAATAATCCAGACTCTCAGTGGGGCAGGCAGTGGGATGTATAGGCACATTAAAAACCAAGGTTGTCCACCCAGTTAACCAAAAAATGAAATGTATCTACCTTGTGAGTCTGTTTTATTCCCCTGCACCCTACATGCCAAGGATTTATGAAGGTGTGGGGCATCCCTCTAGATCCACATGTTAGTCTTGCATGAAAGTCTCTTAAGTAGTCACACTGTGCAGAAGCTGACAGTTATTCCCTGTCCAATGTGTCTCCTGTAGCATTACTGTATAATGATGGTATCTTATAACATACTGTATCCCAGCCCTTTTTTTAGTCCTAATATTTAGGCCATAGATATTCCATTATATTACAGGTGACAGACTCTCTATGACCATAATTGTAGTTGTTGCGTTATATATTTGTTTCTGATTAGTAGTGTACACATTGCATGTTTTATAAGCAATATAAAACAAACAACTAAGTTTACTGTAATGCAAACCCACCAAACTTTCCCCTTTCTACACTTGTAACACACCCAGAATTTTCTGTCACTCTTCCCAGCCAACATTCAATTTGCAAACTGCTAAACTAGTGCTTGGATCATGAAAGGCAGCTCTAGTTTCCACCCCTCGTTTGTTCCTAAACCCAATTAGGTACCATATTCCCAATATGTACTTCAAGATTATAAACCACCATATAAAGAGGATGCATTTTATATCTTGTCTCGTTGTATGTAGTGTTTTTGTCCCCCCTTACCGGGTACACATATATTGTTGCTATGGAAACTGCCTTCCCAGACACTCCAGCTTCTCTCTCCCTCATGTTTTCCAACGCTGATTGGTAGTGATGGGTCTCATTCGTCATTGTAGGAGGCTGGGCTGGTTTGTAGTGGGTACCTATGCTACTTACACCTTATACCAGGTCCAGTTCTTCCTTACTAGTGAAATGTAGACAGTGCCTAGAAGCCAGGCTCTCTAGAGGTAGCTGTAGCTGAGCAGCCAAGGCTTATCTAGGAGACATGCAAAGCTCATGCAATACCACTGTAGTCACACAGTACTCACACACATGAAAGAAAACACTCAGTGTTACAAAAACAAAGGTACTTTATTTTGGTTACACAAATGCCAAAAAATACATAGAGACTATACTCTCTTAGTAGGAAAGCAATACACAAATTATATACACTAGTATGCAGAAATAGGCATAAAACAGTCAGAAAACAGTGCAATTAGTGAAAATCACAATAGTTAGAAATGGGTCTGGGGGAACACAAACCATATACTAACATAGTCTAATGTAAATGTTGGTTTCCCACCTAGGCAAGAGTATTGTGTAGAGGGGTGCTGGGGGTACTAGAAAACCCCAAAGGTCAGTATTGCACCTAAGAAGACGGAGTCGGGTTCCTGGTTGGTGCAAGTGATGTCACACACCAAATGGAGGATTGCAGTCTGGTTTGCATCAGTGGATCAGTGGAGTCCGCCAACAAGTCTTGGCACACGCAAAGCTTGCAGTTAGTGGAAAATGGTGCTGCCCGAGACCAGGAAGAACCTGGTGGACTCTACCCAGGAGGGGAAGTCAGAGGGGGCTCTCAGCAACTCAGAGAGCCTACAGAATACCAGACAGCGTGCACAGGAGTCCCACAGCACGGGGACGAAGAAGGTGCAAAAGGAGGACCATTCAGCACTACAACAAAGACTCCCAGGCCGCCGGAGAACCACTCAGGAAGATGGGTGTCGCAGGATAGAGTGCCGGGGGCCGGAGATGCACGATGCATGAAGAACTTCATGGAAAGATGCCAACTAGCCTTGACAACTACAAAACATGCTGTGCATGGGGATACTGTCTTGCATGGGGAGGCAAGCTCTTACCTCCACCAAAGTTGGACAGTAGGACGTCAGGACCGTCTGGACCACTTTAGTCCACCACCTGTGATGCAGGATCCACGCAGCTCAGCAGGAGAGGGGATCCATACATCCAGTTATCATTGAGGAAGGTGCCTGCTGAGGCAGGGGAGTGACTCCTTCACCCCAAGGGAGACTCATTCACTCTTCTGGTGCAGGCTGAAGATAGGCTTTCCTCAGAAGATGCACAACCGGGAAACAGGTGTAGTTGCTGGCAGGAGCTGAAAATACAATGTTGCAAAAGGCATCTTGCTTCGTTGTTGCAGTTTGTAGAGTTCCTGGAGAGTCCAGATGCATTTTCTTTGGTGAGAAGTTGAAGTGGAAGATGCAGAGGATTCCTGCTGGAGTCTTGCAATCTTAATCTGAAGAACCACTCAAAGGAGAGACCTTAAATAGCCCTGAAAGGGGGATTGGTCACCTAACCAGGTAAGCACCTATCAGGGGAGGGCTCTGACATCACCTGCTGGCACTGGCCTCTCAGATGCTCCCAGAGTTCCTTGCCAACTTTGAATCCAAGATGGCAAAAGCCAGGGGCCCTCTGGAGGAGCTCTGAGCACCACCCCTGGGGTGGTGATGGACAGGGGAGTGGTCACTCCCCTTTCCTTTATCCAGTTTCGCACCAGAGCAGAGACTGGGGGTCCCTGAATTGGTGTAGACTGGATTATGCAAGGAGGACACCAAATGTGCCCTTCAAAGCATTTCCAGTGGCTTGGGAGGCCACCCCTCCCAAGCCTTTAGCACCTATTTCCAAAGGGAGAGGGTGTAACACCCCTCTTCCAAAGGAAATGCTTTGTTCTGCTTTCCTGGGCTCCAGCTTCTCAAGCAACAGGAGGGCAGAAACCTGTCTGTGAGGTGGCAGCAGCTGGGGCTGCCTGGAAAACCTCAGAAGGCTGTATTGGCAATTCTGGAGGTCCTCTAAGGAGCCCCCAAAGTGCATGGAATCATACAACTAATGCTTGCAAAAGCCTTGGGGTATGAATCCAACATGTTCGATACCAAACATGCCTATGTTTGGAGTTACCATTATGTAGCTGGACATAGGTAGTGACCTATGTTGAGTAGGCACGTAAAATTGTGTCCCCGCACTCACGAAGTTCGAGAAAATGGTCCTGGAGGTTGTGGTGGCACCTCTGCTAGGGCAGGGGTGCCCTCACGTGCAGGTACTTTGCACCCTACCCTCAGGGCTGGAGGGCCTGCCATAGGGGTGACTTATAAGTGACCTGGTGCAGTGTAAATGGCAGTGGAAGGGTGCATGCACCTTTTCACACAGGCTGCAATGGCTGTCCTACAGAAGCCTTTGCATGAGCTCCCTAAGGGTGGCAAAATATATGCTGCAGCACATAGGGATCTGCTGGAACCCCAGTGCCCTGGGTACCTAGGTACCATATACTAGGGACTTATAAGGGGGCACCAGTATGCCAATTGTGAATGAAATACTGTGTTAACAGTATCCAGCAACCATTTTGAAGGGAGAGACCATAACTACTGGGGTCCTGATTAGCAGGATCCCAGTAGACACAGTCAAGCACACTGACAAACAGGCCAAAAGTGGGGGTAACTAAGCTAGAAAGAGGCTACTTTTCTACAGTCATCAGTTCATCAGCCATTCAGGTCGCTGCCAGTCCACTGTCTCATTCATTGCCAGGCAGAGTATGTTGTGAGTCACCCCATTTGGGTCATCATCTTCATTGGCTGGGGCAACTTTCTCTAGTCTCTCGGCTGTTCATGTGGTGTGTTACACAGTCCTATTTGCTGTGTGTCTCCAGCAGGGTTCTGCCTTCCTCCAATTGCAGAGTCAAACTTTTACCATGTCAATCAGGTTGGCAGATTCCAAAGAGGGCACCTCGTGCATGTCCTTCATTTTACATCAGGGATGGATAACATTTTCCCTCCTCCGCCCAGGCTTATGTCTTTCTGGGTTATCAAAAAGAAGGATTTCCCTTGGAAGATCATTTTTAATTTTCTCGAATAAAATGTCTAGACTCTAAGGCCCATATTTATACTTTTTTTGCGCCGCATTTGTCGTTTTTTGACACAAAACTGGCGCAAACTTACTAAATATGACATTTTGTAAGTTTGCGCCGCTTTTGCGTAACAAAATGATGCAAATGTGGTGCAAAAAAAGTATAAATATGGGCCTAAATGTATAGCTTACAGCTTTCATTTTACTCCTTAGAATGTCTCATGTTGTTGTTGCACTTGTCTGGTATAATCTGGGAACAGTATTATCTTTCGTAAATCGTGCAAGATCTTGGAACTGTGCAATGCACAGAATAATGTCACTGTCCACATAGTTCAACGATTCGGCATTGATTTCTCTGGGGGGTGCATCCGGAGGTGTTTCGAATGCCAGAAAACAGTGTGATTGCACCTCTATAAAACAAGGGAAAAATGCTTCCTTGGAAGTACAGAACTCCTACCAGGATTTCAGGAAGAGGTCAGGGTTGGAGCTTTCTGCTCCGGTGTTAGCATGCACACCTCTCTCATATAAATCTGCCTTGCATACCTCTCTGTATCTTCCAGGCACTCTGGAAATATGTCTGGTTTCCCTTTTTTAGTGGGTTACATTGGAGCTAAGACTGTGCAATGTCTATTTCGTCTTGGCTATCCACCATTCAGCTGCAAAGACTCTTTCAACCAACCTTCTCAGATCTTTCAACAGCATTGATATATCCACTACAATTTTGCATTTTTTTCTTCGAGGATTTACAATATTGGCTTGCAATTTTGAATTGGTAGCCAATCCTGTTTCTACAGAGTTAGGGGGCTCGGGGAAGTTCTGTACGTTCTGATTGAACTTTACATGTTTGCCAATTTTAACTAGTTGTAGATGTCTGGTTGCAGCCTCAGCCTTCCCTATCCTGTCCCATTCCATTCACTTCTTCTCTCGCAGAGGTCTGGATGATGCTTAACGTTAGTTCAGTGGTTTGGCTGTTTGCAGCATACTCTGTGCTTGTAGCAACAATTCCTAGGAGTGGTGTCACCAGTCCTGGGGTACCTGTCCCTAGACTGCAGATCGATCGACCCACTCACATCGCCTTCACCCGCATTATGTGTTGCGTACACGTTTTACAGTGTAGGTCTGGGGTTGCACCTTGTTTGTTAATGAGTGAAGGGATTAGCCCCACTCCCAGTCAGACCTACTAACATCTTGTCTCCCCCTCAGCCATTCTTCAGGACCATTCTGGGCCCAGTTACCAGTTGCACTGGGTGCTCAAGGCTCATGTACACAGGGCAGCGTCCACCTCTTTTGTGGGTTGATATTTACAAGGCCCTTCTGACTTGAGTGTTTTATGAGACTTCTTTCTTTAATTGTACCAGTAGGCTGCACAGTCCACATTCTAAATACTGCACCACCCCTCTACCTCAGTGGAGCCCGCCACACCTAGTCATTCAGTCCAGACACTCATCGCTATGAGTCTCCAAACCACCCTTTAGATGGAAGTCAGGCATCACAAAGGACTTGTTGCTTTAGGGAAGGGATGGCCCTAACTCCCATCAGCTGGCACCTCATTTACCCCCGCCCCACTCAGTTGTTCTGAGAGTCTTCCAGGGCCTTTCACCCTCATGCATGGTGCCCAATCTCCAGCAAGCAGCTTCTTCCCAGCCACAGCATTTTATGGGCCTTACCTTTCCAATGCCAGTTGCACATGTAGGGCACGCTTCCACTGATTCAGGGCCACACCCTTCAGTGTTTTTGCTCTCCCTTGGGAGGCCTCTGGCATCCAGCTTTTCAGTCAATCACTCTCTTCACAGTCTGAAACACTCGACTCTGTGCTGCACAGCTGGGCCTCCACGCTGCCCACAATGCAGTGCTGCAGTTGATTCTTGTCTTGTCTTTCTACATTTGGGCAGATCGTGCAAGATAAGCTGCTCGCCTGCCATGTTCAGTGGCTGAGCCACTCACCTGTCTAAGAAGTTTGTTGCTGTTGTTGACATTTTACTCAAAAGCAACTGACCCTAATGTGTTGACAGTATAGGGATATCAGATCTAAGCCAATGATGTATGCACTCAGGAACTTTGTTTCAGATGATATGGGATCTCTGTGATTATATTTTTTTTCTCTTACTCTTGTGATGCAAAATTACCAACATTACTCAATTAACCCAGCTTGAGTAAAGAAGAATAATTTGGGGCAAAGTGAACAATGAAGGCAGAGTGAGCAGCTGCTGGCTACTTCTGTTTATGTCCCATAGCAGTTAGTGATATGTTCCTAGCACAAGATGCACCCGCTGGCCCATTATGGACACTTGGGTGCATTTTACACTACTAAAATAGTTCTAAATGTTGGGTTATGCTTCTCATGTAATCATGCCTAATTATGAGTAATTTTGCTGTCATTAAGAGTAATTACGATAAAGAATTGCACCAGTTCAGCCCACCAGCTACTGTAAACCACAAATATGACTGTGCTTCTATGCACCATGTATGAGGGCATCTTCGCAATCTCCTTCCAGTTCTAAATATTTGGAATCTAAAAGCCTTATTTAGAGCTTAGGAGAAGAGATACTCTGTCAAAGGTGGGGCATTTCCCCTGCTATATTTCAAGTGCATTATATCCTAAGGCACTTGCATATGGAGGGTGGGCTATTATCCACGTTTCTGACAGAGTATTCTATCCACAAATTCTAAAAAAGGCCCTAGGTCACTAGATCCAAAATTTACCCTTATTCAAAACAATTTAATATGAAAATCACTTGCTGGTATAAGCCACTACATAAGCCAATCCCAGACACCAGATCCAAATCGTATTAATTCTTTACCTCTCACTACCAACACTTTCCCTATGCCTTTTTCCAGATTCTCATAATCATTCAAGGGGCCAAAAAAGAAGCACAATTGTGCTATTTTGACTGAACATGTGGAAAATCCTCAACATGGCTGTTCAACGGACGGTTTGTATATTCGTTTTTGTATTACATTTTACTTAAAACGTATAAGTCTTTGCATTCACTTTGCAAGTGCTTGGTCTGGAGCTATCTAAAGTGATATCTTTATTGCTTTTTTAGGTTAACCTTTTACAGAAAATGAACAACCACAATAACAATAACAAACTAAGATATCTTTACTATCTCCAGGGCATTAAGAACAGGTAAAGAATAGTGAATTACCCAAAATCTGGTAAATTCTGAGGGGCCTTCAAAATAACAACTCAAGCTGATTAATCACCTTTGGATAGCAGTTCAAATACTCGATTTTCAACTATTTTCTCCTAAACAAAATTTACCGATCCATCGTAATCATTTCATGAATCTATTTTAACAAATGTGGCAAAAAGCTGTAGCAATTTATGAAAATTTTTAAACTAGTGCACAAACTAAAAGCTTTGCGAACACCTGACGTAGAGATACCAATATCAATACAGATTTCCTCTGCGCCTGAATAGGGGACGCACATTTCAAACACACATTTCAGCGAGTTTGTTTGGTCAATCCCAAACACATATTTACATTCCTAATAGAAATATTGCCCAATTTCAACTGACCTTTTTAGCCACGTTCGCCTTTTATTTGAAGCTCTGGCAACATTCATTGGAATAAGAGATCCATAAAAAAGGGCAAAACCCGATTCTGCATTAGGTCTCATTTTCATGTTGAAAACTGAGAATGGAGGGGTATTTACCTCTGGTAAATACCCCAGCCTATCAAGGCCAACTTGTGATGAAGGCCTATGGCTTTGCTAACGTGTCCCTTTAAGATAACTTATTACACATTAGGACTCGTTTTAGGTCAATGAATTTTTTGACCCAGTTGAGAAACACCTTAGGCCGAGCTAGCTAACCAATATGTCAATCAATACGTCAATAATGTCATCAATATTTATTACCACTGTTAGAAATGGGGTCTTAGGTTGACAGTCAGGTTACCTCCTGTTCAAGCAAGGACCCTCACTCTGGTCAGTGTAAAAGAGAATCACCCTCAGCTAACCCCTGCTTACCCCCTTGGTAGCTTGGCAGAGCAGTAGGCTTAACTTCAGAGTGCTAGGTGTAAAGTATTTGTACCAACACACACAGTAACTTAATGAAAACACTACAAAATGACACAACACCAGTTTAGAAAAATAGGAAATATTTATCTAAACAAAACAAGACCAAAACGACAAAAATCCACCATACACAAGTCAAGTTATCAATTAAAAATCAGAAAGAGTCTTTAAGTAGTTTTAAAAACACACTAGCGCTTCTAGAGTGAAAATGTACCTGGTGTGCGTCAAAAATAACCCCGCACGGGCGTGTGTGCGTCAAAAATAACTCCGCACGGCGGTACTTGAGTCAAAAATCCAGCCGCACGATGATTTGAAAATCCCGCCGCGCAGGTTGTGATCTCCCAGCCTCCGTCAGCGATGCTGCGCGTCGTTTCTCCTGCTCCGTGCGTCGATTTTTCGGTCGCGTTTCCTGTGAGCGTCGTTTCTCAGCTGCGGACCAGCGGCGCATCGTTTTTTCAGCCGCAGATCGGATTTGCCTCAATCTTTTCCCCGCACGGCGCTCTGTGCATGGATTTTCTTGTCTTTAGGCTGCCAGCTTCTCCTTTCAGGGTCCCAGAAACTGGATGGGCACCACAGGGCAGAGTAGGAGTCTCTCCAGAGACTCCAGGTGCTGGCAGAGAGAAGTATTTTCTGTCCCTGAGACTTCATACAACAGGAGGCAAGCTCTAGATCAAGCCCTTGGAGATTTCTTCTCAAGATGGAAGGCACACAAAGTCCAGTCTTTGCCCTCTTACTCTGGCAGAAGCAGCAACTGCAGGATAGCTCCACAAAGCACAGTCACAGGCAGGGCAGCTCTTCTTCCTCAGCTATTCAGCTCTTCTCCAGGCAGAGGTTCCTCTTGGTTCCAGAAGTGTTTCTAAAGTCTGTAGATTTGGGTGCCCTTCTTATACCCATTTTAGTCTTTGAAGTTACCTTTCTTCAAAGGGGACTCACACCTACTTGTGAAATCCTGCCTTGCCCAGGCAAGGCCTCAGACACACACCAGGGGGTTGGAGCCGGCATTGTTAGAGGCAGGCACAGTCCTTTCAGATGAGAGTGACCACTCCACCCCTCCCTCCTAGCAGAGATGGCTAATCAGGAAATGCAGGTTACACCCCAGCTCCCTTTGTGTCACTGTCTGGTGTGAGGTGAAAAACAACCCAACTGTCAAACTGACCCAGACAGGGAATCCACAAACAAGGCAGAGTCACAGAATGGTTTAAGCAAGAAAATGCTCACTTTCTAAAAGTGGCCTTTTCAAACGCACAATCTTAAAATCAACTTTACTAAAAGATGTATTTTTTAATTGTGAGTTCAGGGACCCCAAACTCCACATGTCCATCTACTCTCTAGGGGAATCTACACTTTAATCATATTTAAAGGTAGCCCCCATATTATCCTATGAGAGAGACAGGCCTTGCAACAGTGAAAAACAAAATTGGCAGTATTTGACTGTCAGGACATATAAACCACATTACTATATGTCCTACCTTATCCTCACTGCACCCTGCCCTTGGGGCTACCTAGGGCCTACCTTAGGGGTGCCTTACATTTAAGAAAAGGGAAGGTTTAGGCCTGGCAAGTGGGTACACTTGCCAAGTCGAATTTACAGTGTAAAAATACACACACAGACACTGCAGTGGCAGGTCTGGGACATGCTTACAGAGCTACATATGTGGGTGGCACAACCAGTGCTGCAGGCCCACTAGTAGCATTTGATTTACAGGCCCTGGCACCTCTAGTGCACCTTACTAGGGACTTACTAGTAAATCAAATATGCCAATCATGGATAAACCAATTACATACAATTTACACGGAGAGCATATGCACTTTAGCACTGGTTAGCAGTGGTAAAGTGCTCAGAGTTGAAAAGCCAACAGCAACAGGTCAGAAAAAAATAGGAGGCAGGAGGCAAAAAGACTGGGGATGACCCTGCATAAGCAAAAGTCCAACAACCACAATGCATTTCACTTTAGTCAAAGACATTAATCGATTCAAGACACCACCATGACCTTGCAGTCATGAATAACCACACCAGTTTAGTAGAATTTTATGAGTTTTTATTCCCCATTAGTTACAATTCTAAAAGTAGATGTGTTAATCTCATAACCAAGAAACAAAACAGCATAGTCACGATATGGCAACTCTGATAAGATTTAATTAAGGCAAGAATCGCAAACATCAGAAAATAACACAGCGTGTACATAGATCAACTTTAGCAGAGTGTCATCAATGCGTCAGTTCAACAAAGCATAGATTCAGTCGTTTGTCTATTTGCGTCAGTTTTAGTGAACCCCTGTCCTAACCACTGATTAGCATTAGCATGTTGGGCTTCATGCAAAACAATTTAGAACACCAATTTGGAAAACATCTAGCTACGGTCTCTGTCAAAAGTAAGCAGTTGGTACCTATGAAGGAAAAGCAAACTGACAAATTACAATTGCATTGTCATAGTTACCCTCCAAGGTTTAGGTCAGCACTCAGATTCAGTCTTCGTCTTCAGGACATCAGTCGATTCGCCATCAGTTAAGACTCAGTTCTGGGGCAAAAGGGGCACTTCCCTCATAAGGAGGCAAAGTGTAAATGAGGCAAATCTAAGGAAGAGGATGGTTCTAAGAAAAATCAGCAAAGCCACCAAACAGAGTGACAAAGTTTCTGGATAAAATCAATAGCATTCCCTAATCCACCTAAATGGCTCCCCGTGTCATGGGTTTTTATCCCTTTTTCATAGTACATTCCCCTAAAATGTAATTGGTTTACTGTTATACCCCACTATCTTTACCCTATTAGAAAACAGATTATGTCATTAGTCTTTCACCCCATATTATTTTACAGACATTTTATTGGTCCATGTGATTGACGTCTTCGGAGGTAGCACGTCCGGTATGATTTCATCCTTCTGTAATTCTTTGCACATCTTTTGGTCAGTAGCTCCATTGTCTTCACTGGTTTAAACGACCTTGTACATTACACTAATTTACACTGTTGCATTTCAGCTAGCACTCTCCTACAAGCAATATGAATTTCATGAGAACGGATCCACTCTGGTTACATTCAGCTTCTAGGTTGAAGAAAACAAGAGGTCATGTCCTTTTGCGAGTCAGCAGACTGCACGTTAGATAAACACATTTTATACGAGAGCCAGGCAGCTAAGCTTCGGCTCATGCTAACTTAAGGCCTACAGGATTCATTTAGCATTACTGTAATAACATAATCATTAGTAATTAGTACAAAACCATACTTTAATATCAGATTTGATCAACATTAGTCATTTCTATTAGTTCCCGTATACATTGGCGGCCACTCCCCGTGGAAACATTTCAAGTGCACGTTTAAGCAAAATACATTAATACAATTTCTAAGCGGCATTATCACACATTAGTTCATAAATATTTCACACTAATATAGATTATATAAGCTACGCTCTCTCAATCCCTCCTCTGATGACGTTCGTCATCACACAAACCTTTCCCTTTCAACCTTTCACTTTTAATTTTTCACTTTATGCATAATGCGCATTTCAACATCTTGTCCTTAATGTGAGCTCTCCCAAATGTCATTAAACATTTTCTCTCTTTCATGTTCTTCATTCCTCTTGCTATGGTTGGTCCAATTTCTTTTACTTCTTTCATTAATTTTGCATGCTCCCTATGAACATAATAAACAGATCAGAACAATTAATAGACCCCCTAATATTTTTGCAAGCACCCTGTTCCAAATATTACTAAACCAGCTCCCTACTCTGGCAATTCCTTTTCCAACTTTCTCCCAAACTCCTGGTTCTTTCAAATCTGCACTACCTCTAGTTAAGTTAGTAAGCATACCTCTAATCTTTTTACTATTATACGGTATAAATGAGCAACAATGACGCTCGTTGAGCATCTTGCAGACTCCACCGCTCTTTGCTAAAAGAATGTCTAAAGCAAGCCGATTTTGAAGAGTCATAGCTCTTTCCGCAGCAAGTTCAGTGTCCATCAAGAGTATAGCCCCTGTTAAATTTGTCAGCATGTTATCCACAATAGTAGACAACTTTCGAATCTTTATGGAGTTTAAGATAACCCCCACTGAGGAATTATGGCTCCAATTATGTCACCAACGACAGCAGCCGCTGTCTCTCTCTTTTGTCTTGCATGTTGTAATTCAGACATTTTAGGTATTTGCTTTAAGTCATCAATCTGGTAAATCTTAGGGAAAACTATCCCCAAATAACATGTCCCATACCATCCCTTAGGGAGACGGTAATAAGCGTTAAGTACACATATATAATAGATCCCAGGGATTGCTGGATCCTGTCCATTTAACATGAATGTCCACTTACTCTGAAACAAAAACACATGCCTGCATTTACTCGTTCCCACAAATAAAGTGTCATGATCAGATTTCGGCCTATATATACAAAGTCTACCTACATGTAGTGCATCTATAGCTAATTTGCCTTACGTCTTTATTGCAGTGTAAGCATAATCATTTGCATATGTGCGTTTCTCTAGCCCCTTTTCTAATCTTTCCCTCAGCGCTTTGTGTCTATCATCAGTGTGATCTAAGAAGCTTTTCTCCACAGGTGTTAATAAGCAGGTTAGATTGTTGCGGTGTGCATAAGTTGTCCCAAATGTCAGTGTCGGTTCAAAGAAGCCTCTAACTAATTTTCTGCTATGCTCTTTAGCTAACTTGTTCAGAAACTCAATCACAGGCACAAAGGAAAACACCACATTCAAAGTTGAATAAAAATATTGCACATGTTCCTGATCATAGAATCTTGTTAGCAGCAGACTACAGCTTATCCCGTAAGTTAATGGCAAGCTATGATAAGTGACCCCCTCTTGCACTGATGAAGGAATCTTTGTACACACATTACAGTTTCTCGCATCCATTGTATCAACATACTCATTCAGCAAGCGATAGAACACATTAGTGTAGAGTTCCCCTTTTGAATTAGTTCCCTCATGCAAGTGTTGTGTATCTTGTTCAAACTTTTCCCATGGAGTTAGTGTAGCAGTTTCAGGATTTGAACCATTGTTAGTCGCTTTCTTATCCAACCACGGCATTCCAACAATCACACCTATAATTATTATTGCACACACAATACTTATAATAACACTTAACCAACCACACACTTTACCCTTTTTGCTACTACCTCTATTGTAAGCCATGCTCTGTAAAGAATCAGATAGCAGAATAACTCAAAGCAAACAATCAACTTTAGGGACGATTTAAAAGTTCTTTTTTTTTTTTTTTTTTCAAAGTCTCTCTTTCTCTCTGCGTACATTTACAGCGTTTTGCTCACCCCAGGACCCTTTTGTTAAATCAGGTTTAGCAGTTTGTCATAATCGGTTTTTCAAAGTCAATTCAGGTTTCAAGTGTCACATCTGGTAATTTATAAGTCTCTTTTTCTCAGTTATTAGCTTTCAATTTCGATTTCAATTTTTAACACAGTCTCTTGCTTAAGGTGGTTTCAGGTACCGTAGTATTGACCTAGTACTTCCCGATCAAAGCAAAACGCTAAGAATTCTTTCTGCCACTCAGATGTTGTGGCATACGCCCATTCAGGACCTGCGTACCTTCTATTTGAAACTCTTTTTCTTTTCAGCCTGCGTTCACTCTGCAGCGCTCCTTCACTTAGATCCTCCCTTCAGGTTGTGTCGATTTCTTCCTCTATTGTCTCACCTGAGACGATCTTATCCCTTGCAGCTTGTTTCTTCGGCCAGTTAGCACCTTTATGCGTTTTCTTCCTGCTTGGCCTTTCAGGACGCTGAACAGCACCCTCCTCTTGTGCTATGGTGTTTTCTCTTGACGGACCTGCAACTGCCTCAGGAGATGCCGGTGTACTTTGACTTTCCTCTATTATTTCCCCTTCTTTCTCTGGATCTGTAACGGGTTCAAGCTCTAACCCGTATCCGTCTACTTCTGGAGAACCTCTCCTTGACTTGGTTCTCCTGCTGCCTCTACTGAGATAGGCTCACCATCACCTCTCTCGAACTTGTTTACTGCGTGAGGGACTAAGCCGTCCTCAGTGGGCTCTCCTGCAGTCTCAGTTCCCCTTTGACCGTTCTCCGGCCCTGAGACTTCCTTCTCTGGAATTGCTGAATCAGAAACTTCAAGTTCCTCATCAGTCGGACATATCACCTTCTTTGTGTGACTGGCATGTATCCAGTTTGGAACGCCTGCACATTTCACAGCAGTGGTTGTTGTCAGTATTACTTGATATGGCCCCTTCCAGCGTGGCTCCAAACACGACTTCCTTATGTGCTTCTTGACAACCACCCAGTCACCGGTTTGCAGGTTGTGACCTGGATCACTGATCGGTGGCAATGTTTTGGCCTCCACCTGGTGGGAAAAAGAGCAGACCACATCAGCCAAACCTTTGCAGTAGTCCAACACCATATCATCCGTGATATTCACAAGAGCATTTGCAGGTACTGCGGGCAACCTCATAGCTCTCCCCATCAAGATTTCATGGGGTGATTGTCCTGTCTTCTTATTGGGTGTGTTTCTCATTGACATTAGCACTAAAGGCAATGCATCTAGCCATTTCATATTGGTAGCTGCACACATTTTTGCCATTCTCGACTTCAAGGTACCATTCATCTGTTCCACTAGTCCTGATGCTTCGGGGCGGTAGCTACAATGCAGCTTCTGTTCAATGTCTAATGCAGCACACAAGTGCTTTATCACCTCATTGTCGAAGTGTCTGCCCCTATCTGATTCTAAAGAGACCGGAAACCCGAACCTGGGTATTAGCTCTCTAAGCAACAGCTTTGCGACTGTGAGACTGTCATTTCTACGTGTAGGATAGGCTTCAATCCAGTGACTGAAAACACACACAATCACCAACCCTCCACACACAGGCATCTCAATGAAATCCATCTGCATCTTGCTAAACGGACCTCCAGCTCTCCCTATGTGGCTCAAAGTGACCACAGTTCCTTTCCCTGCATTCATCTGTTGACAGATGATGCACCTGTGACAAGTAACCTTTGCGGCTTGTCTGAATTTCGGATTGAACCAATCAATTTTGAACAATCTGATCATTGCGTCTCTCCCGAGATGTGCCTGTCAATGATAGAGCCTTGCAAACTGTGACAAAAGACTGTTTGGCAAAACCAGTTTCCCCTCTTCTGAGACCCACAAGTCATCAGCTCTTTGTACGCATTGCATTCTTTGCAAGGAGCGTTTCTCTTCCCTGCTAGCACGACCCTGCAGTGATTTTAGCTCATCTAACGTGTCAACGACTCTTAATGCAAAGTTCAGACATGTCTCATTTTCAGTTTGCGATAACAATTCCCACTGTTCCTTGAACGATATACAGTTCAGTGCGCAAAACCTTCCAAATTGATCTTCACAGCCGTTTCCCATGGACACAAAGGGCCTGATTCTAACTTTGGAGGACGGTGTTAAACCGTCCCAAAAGTGGCGGATATACCACCTACCGTATTACGAGTTCCATAGGATATAATGGACTCGTAATACGGTAGGTGGTATATCCGCCACTTTTGGGACGGTTTAACACCGTCCTCCAAAGTTAGAATCAGGCCCAAAGTCTTGTGACTTAACATGAGCATTGCATTTCACCACAGCAATTTCAAGAGGTAACTGAATCGCATGCAACAAATCCTTAATCTGTTTGCCATTTTTAACTGGAGAACCAGAAGAGGTCATGAAACCCCTCTGTGACCACAATTGGTCAAAATCATGTACAATGCCAAATCCATATCTGCTGACAGTATAGATAGTGACTTTCAAATTTTCAGCTGCGTGGTATGCCTTAGTAAGGGCAATTAACTCAGCCACTTGTGCGAAATACACTCTCTCGAGCCAGGAGGCTTCTCTAATACCAGTAATTGTACACACAGCATACCCAGCTCTTAGTATTCTGACTGAGTCTCTCAAACATGATCCATCAACAAACATAATGCAGTCATTTTCTTTTAACTGCGTATCTTTAATTTCAGGTCTGGGTTTTGTGCACAGTTCTGTTACCTCAAGACAGTCATGCTCCACCTTCTCCGAATTACTAATATCAGTGTTTTCAACAGGAAGTAGAGTTGCCGGGTTCAATACAGTACATCGCTTTAATGAGACTTTAGGCGACCCCAAAATAATTGTCTCATATTGGGTAAGTCGGGCATTTGTCATGTGCTGAGTCTTAGTTCGAGTCAACAGAATTTCAACTGAATGCGGAACCATTACTGTTAAGGGATGTCCCATCACTATGCCTTCATACTGTGTGAGGCTCTGACCAACTGCTGCAACTGCACGCAAACAACCTGGTAAGGCTGCTGCGACTGGGTCCAAGGTAGCTGAAAAATATGCTACAGGGCGGTTTGCACCTCCATGGACCTGTGTTAAGACAGACAAAGAACAAGCATCACATTCATGACAAAACAGCAGAAAAGGCTTCGTGTAATCAGGCATTCCTAAAGCTGGTGCCCTGCACATACACTCTATCAGTTCCATGAATGACTCAAGCTCTTCCTCGGACAGAATTATAGTATACGGTTCATCCTTAGTTTCCTTGCCTGTCAATTTTATCAATGGTTTAGAGATAATTGAAAAATTGGGAATCCACTGACGACAGTATCCCACCATTCCCAAAAACATTCTGACATCTCTCTTTGTTGTCGGGGGATTCATCAGTAGTATGGCTGTCACCGTCTCCTTGGATATTCTCCTGGACCCCTTTTCAATCAAGTGCCCTAAGTATTTCACCTCTTTCTGACAATACTGCAGCTTCTTTAGGGACACCTTATGTCTGTTCTTTCCCAAATGGTTCAGTAAGGCACTCGTGTCATACCTACAGTTGTCTTTTGTTCTGGACGCAATCAGCAAGTCGTCAGTGTACTGCACTAGAGTCGAACTGAAAGGCAGTTCTAGTGATTCCAAGTCCTTCTTCAATATCTGATTGAAGATAGAAGGTGACTCAGAAGACCCTTGAGGAATTCTGCACCAACTGTACACCTTGTCCAGGAATTTGAAACTGAATAAAAATTGGCTGTCCTCATGAAGAGGCACCGAAAAGAATGCTTGTGACAGGTCTACAAGTGTGAACCACTCTGCATCACACGGAACCTGAAACATAATCACTGCTGGATTTGGCACTATGAGGCAACATTTTACCACAATCTCATTTATTTTTCTCAAATCCTTCACAATTCGAACCTTCCCGCAAGGCTTTTTCAAACCCATTATTGGTGAATTACATGGACTGCTCAATACTTCCTTCAGGACTCCTTGCTTTACAAAGTCTGCAATTATCTGCGACACCTGTAGAAGGACATCTTGTGCCATGTGGTATTGCGGCACCTGGGGAAACAATGCATTCGACTTCACCTGTACTTTAACCGGTTCAACTCCTTTTATCAATCCCACTTCCTTTCCTGTCAGGTCCCACACTTTCTCTGTCACTGTTCCTTGCAACGCAGGTGGCAAGTCAGTTACTGTAAGCATCGGGAATAGGGTTATCAAAGGGTAATCTTCATTTGCAGTCTCTGTTTCTGATTCTGTAAATTGCCCATCATCCCCCTCATCATCACTGTTTGTATGCACCTCAATTCCTTCATTAGAACAGGTAATCAAACATTTCGTCTTGCACAGTAAGTCTCTTCCCAGTAGGGATACAGGACTCGAATCGCAGACTACAAACTTATGCAGTCCCTGAAAGTTGCCAATCTCAACTTGAACCGGATCAGTAATCGGATTTGTCAAGTACTGGTTTGCTACTCCTACCACTCTTATGGTATGCCCTAATAATGGCAATTTCGGAACCTCTGCACTTCTGACTGTAGAGCGTGTAGCTCCCGTGTCGACCAAGAATGAAACCTTATGACCCATCACTGTTCCCTCGACATAGGGTCCCCTCTGATCTATTTCTAGGGACGCTGCAAGTCTGCACTCCTCACTGTCAGAACTGTCATCCGACCATTCATCATTCATTCCATCTGCACCACGCAATGGGAATTGCTGTACTGTGTTATTTTGACTCATCATTTGGCCTGTGACCTGCTGAGGAAGCATCACCTGTTGCTGTCCCATTGGAGCTAATGGTAATTGCACTTGCTGTCTAGGTATCATGGGAACCTGCTGTTGTACCTGCTGCATTTGTGCTGGTTGAACACGCTGCATTTGCATCTGCTGCATGGGCTGTAACCCCTGCATCTGAACCATGTTATTCTGGAAGTTTTGATTTTGACCTCTCATTTTTGGGCCCCTCACATTTTGAAATGTACCGACATCAGTGCTTTGTTGAACGACACCATCATGCACCGCATTCGGGCATTCCCGCTTCCAATGCCCCACGCCCCCGCACGTGTGACATGATGACATCTTTTTCATCCCTTGCGCATCCTTTTGAACCACCACAGTATTTAAATCTGGATCGCGAATCACAAAACCTCGACCTCGGCCTCTAGGTTGCGCCTGAAACACGCCATTCCCTTGTGGTTGCAGTTGAACCATTTGCTGGATTCCATTCCCCTGCATACCTGCCTGCGCTGCCCTTATTTGCATCACCATCACTTTATCCTTCAGCTTTCTCTGCTTCAGCTCAATCTCGTCACTACAGTATTTCGCATACTGCAACACCTCATCTATCGGCTTCGCTTGCCAACAAATCAAATGATTCTTAATCATCTGGCCAACCTCTGGTCTCAGTCCTTCAACAAATCTGAACACAAGATGGTTCATGTCTTTCGGCTCAATAGTCTCAGTGCCACTGTATTGTTTGAATGCTTTCAACAATCTCTCATAGTAAGCGTGGATAGACTCTTTAACCTCGTGTGGGGTCCGGTCGATTTTCTGCCAATCAGTCCCTTTCGGCGACACCTTTTGCTTCAAAAACTCAATCACTTTATGATAGTACTTCATCACCTCCTCGGACGGTGCTCCAGTCACCTTATCCCTTGCCGGTTCCTGCGTCGGCCAGTCTACACCTCTCTTGCACTCAAGCCATAAGTCAGGTGGAACAATGATCTCAAACAAAGTATTCAAGTCCTCCCAGAGACACTTTGCAAGCTTCACAAGCCTGTCTGTCTACTGATACCACTCTATCGGTTTCTCCCTCAACCTGGGATAATCATTTGTGAATGATAAAATGTCTCCTCTAGTCCAGGGTACATGGACTAGAACCCCTCCAGCTGTTTCTCTTATCGGTAACATCTTTACTGTCTCAGTGTCCGATGAAGCTTTAGTCGGACTTGATCCCGGACTGTCACTTTTCTCCTTATCTCTTTTCTTTGCCCATCTGCCTTCCCACTTTTCTAAGGATCCCCTGATCTGCGCACTTTGCAGTAGTTCCTTGAGATGTGCTCTTATTCCAGCTGACCTCATGTGATCAAAATCTTTAGAGTTGAAGTCTAATCTTTAACTTCTTTTCAAATGTTTAGTATTCTCAATATCAATATTGTATTTGTCTGCCAGGTTCGCCAACTTCTGATGTATGTTGCCCACTTCTTTAGTGATTTTGGGGCACAGATATCTCAGTTCTGCTTCTGCATATGATTCCAATCTGTTTACCCCTATTGACCCTTCCACCAGTTCAGCAGCTTCCACACCCAGTCTTACAAAATTTAGGCCCGTATTTATACTTTTTGACGCTAAACTGCGCTAACGCCATTCTGAAGCGCCATGCGGGCGCCGTATTTATTGAATGGCGTTAGCCGGCGCAAGCAGACCGGCGCTGCCTGGTGTGCATGGAAAAAAACCACGTACACCAGGCAGCGCCGGCGTAGGGAAAAATGGCGTTAGGGCGTCTTAAAAATGGCGCAAGTCAGGTTGACGCTAAAAAATCGTCTTAACCCGATTTGCGCCATTTTAAACGACGCCCAGACGCCATTTACATGACTCCTGTCTTAGTAAAGACAGGAGTCATGCCCCCTTGCCCAATGGCCATGCCCAGGGGACTTATGTCCCCTGGGCATGGTCATTGGGCATAGTGGCATGTAGGGGGGCACAAATAAGGCCCCCCTATGCCACCCAAAAAAACAAAAACAAAAAATATGTATACTTACCTGAACTTACCTGAATGTCCCTGGGATGGGTCCCTCCATCCTTGGGTGCCCTCCTGGGGTGGGCAAGGGTGGCAGGGGGGGTCCCTAGGGGCAGGGGAGGGCACCTGTGGGCTCATTTTGAGCCCACAGGCCCCTTAACGCCTACCCTGACCCAGGCGTTAAAAAGTGGCGCAAATGCGGGGTTTTTTGACCCGACCACTCCCGGGCGTGATTTTTGCCCGGGAGTATAAATACGACGCATTTGCGTCGCCGTCATTTTTTTAGACGGGAACGCCTTCCTTGCATCTCATTAACGCAAGGAAGGCGTTCACGCAAAAAAATGACGCTATTTGCCCATACTTTGGCGCTAGACGCGTCTAATGCCAAAGTATAAATATGGCGTTAGTTTTGCGCCGAATTTGCGTCGAAAAAAACGACGCAAATTCGGCGCAAACGGAGTATAAATATGCCCCTTAGATACTCATCTCTTTCTGACCTTTCTGTGGTCACTGCAGTAGTTTGCGAAACATGAGTCTTTTCTAACCACTCTTTCAACTGTTGCACCGTAAAACCTTGCAGTGAATATTCCCTGCATGCATCATTGGCGACTGTGAAGCGTTCGCACTTATGGTCTGCAGAGTTAGCACACCTAGCCCTGCCTGCCTCATTGCCTCTAAAGGTGTTGCGGCCAGGCTAAGGTCTAACAAGGGCCTGGGTCCTTCAATTGATTGCTCTCCTGGGGCCATTAATTGGGGAGTTCCTATGGACCCTCCTCTTATTGCATCTTTGGTCATTACCCCTTGATCACTCATACCAGGCTTACCCTGCACATATAATGGAACCGGTGGACCAACAGTAATCGGTAGTGATATGGCAGCTGGTGTCTGACCTGGTCCCAGACCCCGCGGAGCAGTAACTCCTAAGGCTTGACTCACTGAGGCTGGGGCAGGTACTAACGAAGGTCCTGCTGCTGGACTATACCCCGAAATCAGCTGTTGCTGCGGCTGGGGCAGCAATTGTGGAGTTGGCTCAATCTGCACAAACCTTGATTTTGTATATATCGGATCAGGCGACACTATCAGATTCGTAGTAGTCTCTAGTACTGGGACGTCTGGATAGATTCTCTATCTGCGGTGGAGGTTGCAACTGTATCTGCATGTCTGGCGCAGTGGGTACACTGACACCATTCTGTATCAAACCCGTATCACTAGTCTGTACTGTATCAGTAACTCCCTTCTCCTGCGTCTGGTTCCCAGGACCCGCACTAGTGCTCGGAGCATTGTCGTCTACTGCATAAGGTGGCGGGCGATCATGTAACAACTGATTAAGAAACTCTTCGTCATCTGAGTCGTCCTCCTCTATCCAAGACCTCTTAGTCTCTTTTGGTTTACTGGATTCTTTATCTGTCTTACAAGTGGCTTTCTTTCCCTGTGTCTCGTCTCCCTCTGTTATTGCTGGGAACAATTTAAGTCCATCGACCATCCCTCTTCTCCACATTTTGCTCTCATTGTCCCATCTAGCCTCAGCTAAGGTCTTTTTGTCCTCCTCATTCTCCTCTCGAATTTCTGCTGTCTTTGTTTAATAGCCATTAAATCCCAGATTGCTAATGCCTCGTACTGAGCTGGCCTCGGAGGTGGCTTTTGTACAATTAACTTCCACCTCAAATTCTCTAAACTTCTCGTATTAAACGTTCCGTGCTCCGGAAATGCCAAACATCCCTCCTTTTCTGTTAATTTGCGCCACCGTTTCATCCATAGGCAAGGTGCGACACCCTTTTCCTCCATGACTATATAAGCTGGAGTACCCTCAGGCGGTGTAGGCTCCTCTTCACTCGCCATAATGTATGCGTCTCCTTTCAGAGCGCTCCTAAAAGCTTTGATAAAATTAATCTTTGCGTCTTTTCTCTTGTCTGTATTTATTCAGGAAGTGACTTTAATTCCCAGGACACTCTTCACCCACCTTTCTTAACCTATTGCCTCTCACATACGGCTGCCAATCCGTGCGCGACCCCTCTTGGCAACTGACCTATCCCAGCACGGCAACACTGATGTCACACTCACACACTGCAGCTGACAAAGTCTTGCGGCTTGTCCGCCCCTCACTGGATTCACACCAAACCAATGCAAAATTACTGCGAGCACCAATAACAACTCAAATTTGACGGTTTACTACAGGAAGGGTACACATTCGCTTCAGAACTTTACAGAGATTTCACTTGAAGCCTCGCCCGCTACTCTCTCCTTCTCAGTTCCCACACCCGCAACCAGAATTCGACCTGCAAATCCTACTCTCGACTTGTCAATGGTTTGTTCTAGTGCACTTTGGAACTTGCCAAATCTCCATCGAAGGTTTCACTTACACACTTGACTCAAACTCGACTTGTCAACCACGCCCGATTGATCTATTAAACCGCACAAATTACAAAATAAACCCAAGTGTCATTTTTTAGCACAAAGAGCCACACTCATATGAAGTACGCCAGCTTTCCTACTTTCATACTGTGCAGTACGCCCACTCCTACTAAAACAACATTACCTGGCCTAAATACACACAAACTTCACAAATCACCTGCAAAATGCATAAGCTGAGCAAGCGCAAATCCTACACCACACATGCTAAAACGCCGAGAACATTCCCAACTCACTTAGGCAGGCTCCGAGATCCCGGGAAAGTCATGGGGAATTTAGAAACACATCATATCTCTAGTTTGCATTATCTCAGAAAGACAATCTAAACAATAATTCTCCGTCCTAGGCCCCCAAAGGGCCAAACCTTCCTCTGCTACCAGAACTGCCAACGTGTCCCTTTATGATAACTTATTACACATTAGGACTCGTTTTAGGCCAATGAATCTTTTGACCCAGTTGAGAGACACCTTAGGACGAGATAGCTAACCAATATGTCAATCAAAACGTCAATAATGTCATCAATATTTATTACCACAATGCATTTCACTTTAGTCAAAGACATTAATCGATTCAAGACACCACCATGACCTTGCAGTCATGAATAACCACACCAGTTTAGTAGAATTTTATGAGTTTTTATTCCCTATTAGTTACAATTCTAAAAGTAGATGTTTTAATCTCATAACCAAGAAACAAAACAGCATAGTCACGATATGGCAACTCTGATAAGATTTCATTAAGGCAAGAGTTGCAAACATCAGAACATAACACAGCATGTACATAGATCATCTTTAGCAGAGTGTCATCAATGCGTCAGTTCAACAAAGCATAGATTCAGTCGTTTGTCTATTTGCTTCAGTTTTAGTGAACCCCTGTCCTAACCACTGATTAGCATTAGCATGTTGGGCTTCATGCAAAACAATTTAGAACACCAATTTGGAAAACATCTAGCTACGGTCTCTGTCAAAAGTAAGCAGTTGGTACCTAGAAAGGAAAAGCAAACAGACAAATCACAATTGCATTGTCATAGTTACCCTCCAAGGTTTAGGTCAGCACTCAGGTTCAGTCTTCGTCTTCAGGACATCGGTCGATTCGCCATCAGTTAAGACTCAGTTCTGGGGCAAAAGGGGCACTTCCCTCATAAGGAAGCAAAGTGTAAATTAGGCAAATCTAAGGAAGAGGATGGGTCTAAGAAAAATCAGCAAAGTCATCAAACAGAGTGACAGTTTCTGGATAAAATCAATAGCATTCCCTAACCCACCTAAATGGCTCCCTGTGTCATGGGTTTTTATCCCTTTTTCGTAGGACATTCCCCTAAAATTTAATTGGTTTACTGTTATACCCCACTATCTTTACCCTATTAGAAAACAGATTATGTCATTAATCTTTCACCCCATATTATTTTACAGACATTTTATTGGTCCATGTGATTGACGTCTTCGGAGGTAGCACGTCCGGTATGATTTCATCCTTCTGTAATTCTTTGCACATCTTTTGGTCAGTAGCTCCATTGTCTTCACTGGTTTAACCGACCTTGTACATTACACTAATCTACACTGTTGCATTTCAGCTAGCAGTCTCCTACAAGCAGTATGAATTTCATGAGAACGGATCCACTCTGGTTACATTCAGCTTCTAGTTTGAAGAAAACAAGAGGTCATGTCCTTTTGCGAGTCAGCACACTGCACGTTAGATAAACAAATTTTATATGAGAGCCAGGCAGCTAAGGCCTACAGGATTCATTTAGCATTACTGTAATAACATGATCATTAGTAATTAGTAAAAAAACATACTTTAATATCAATGTTATCAACATTTGCCATTTCTATTAGTTCCCGTATATATTGGCGGCCACTCCCCGTGGTCACATTTCAAGTGCACGTTTAAGCAAAATACATTAATACAATTTCTAAGTGGCATTATCACACATTAGTTCATAAACATTTCATATTAATATAGATTATATAAGCTACGCTTTCTCAGCTTGACAACTTTCATTGGCTCCTGATTGAGCAGGTACACAGTTACTATTATTTCATGCAATGTGGCTTAGCAATAAAGATGACCTCAAACGTCAACAGTATGACTGAGGTCTTACCTCTAGGGTATTTCTACAGGCCAATTGTTTATGCTTCAACTGCATTCAGCAAGGGAAATGTGGGTCATGTTACTCCATCTTCTTTAACATTTTCCATCCCAGTCTCCAATCAGTTTACTATTTTAGCCCAACCCGATCACCTAAACTCACTGAGAAATAATTCCAGACAGTCACTTATTAACAGTCCAAAAGAGAGGGACATCTTACATACCTTCTTTCCAAACCCACCCACCCCTTCTATAACATCTAAATTATCTAATTTGAATCAAATCCTCGTTTGCCTATTGCAGGAAACATGGGCAGGGTCCCCAACACACGGGCCAGGTTATGTGATTATTGGAACTGGCACATTTTTCAGGGTCATCCCCAATCATTTTGCCTCCTTCCCCCTACTTTTTCTGTCCTGTTGGCTTTATGACTCTGGGCACTTTACCACTGCTGACCAGTGCTAAAGTGCATATGCTTTCTGTCTAATGTGTATTGGTGATTAGTTTGTACATGATTGGCATATTTGATTGACTGGTAAGTCCCTAGTAAAGTGCACTATGGCCCTCATTTCAACCTCGGGGGTCTTTTCCTAAGAAGGTCTGTGGAGGGGGTCCTACTACCTTTGGAGGGTGGTAGTGGGGTTGTGGGTGTTGGGGTTGGACACAGGGGAGGGGGAGACCCCAATCAGTGCCAGGGAATGAATTCCCTGGCACTGATAGTGCCTACCGCCATGGATTTCGTGGCAGTTCAAAACTCCACGAAATCCATGTTGGTATGCGGGGTCATGATACCGCCGGCGGACTAGTGACGGCTGCTGGGCTGGAGACCGTTGTCTCCAGCCTGGCGGTCGTTACTGCCGTGGCAGACGGTGCGGTACATTGGTGGTTTGGCATATGCCAAACCGCCAATGTCATAATGGGGCAGTAATGACCGCCGGCCTGTTTGCGGTCCTTCCGCCCTCATTGCACCATCCGCCAGGGTCGTACTGAGGCCTATGTGTGCTCAGGGCCTGTAAATCAAATGCTATTAGTGGGCCTGCAGCATTGACTGTGACACCCACAAGAGTAGCCCTGTAAACATGTCTTAGACCTGCCACTGCAGTGTCTGTATGTGCAGTTTTGCACTGCCAATTCGACCTGGCAAGTGTACCCACTTGCAAGGCCCAAAACTTCCCTTTTTACTACATGTAAGTCACCCCTAAGGTAGGCCCTAGGTAGCCCCATGGGCAGGCTGCAGTGTATTTAAAGGTATGATATGTACTGGTGTGTTTTACATGTCCTGATAGCGAAATACTGCCAAATTCGGTTTTCACTATTGTAAGGCCTATCTCTCCCATAGGTCAACAAGGGGATTGCCTTTAAATATCTTTTAAGTGCAGTTTCCCATTGGGAGCAGATAGAGACAAGGAGTTTGGGGTTTCTGAACTCACAATTTTTAAATATATCTTTTAGTGAAGTTGGTTTTTAGTTTATAAGTTTGAAAAGGCCACTTTTAGAAAGTGGGCATTTTCTTGCTGAACTATTTTGTGCACCTGTCTGGCTACTCAATCCATGTTTGGGTCAGACTGACAGTTGGGCTGTTTCTGAATTCACTGAACAGTGACACAACATCAACAGCCCATGTCACATGGCTGACAATTCGATGCCGCGCCTGCCTCACGGCTGGAGAATCGATCAGGTGCCTGTTCTCAAAGCAGACCCTTCACACAGAGCATCAGAATTTTTCACGCATCAACACTGGGTGTCAAAATCTTCAGCATCATTGCACAAACCTGAGGCTGCTTGTCCAGAAATTTACGCATCCCTTCCCTGCAAGGAAAGAATCGACGCATCGCTTGCCAAGAGGAGAAATAATCGACCCACATCCTGACTTGCGAGAAGGAATTTACGCATCACTTGCTTTTCTGATGCATTCTCGCATGTGTGGCTTTATTTTTGGTGCATATCAGGTGCTTTGTGCTAAAACAATGCATCCATTGATTTCTATGGATTAAGACTCTTTAGTTTAAAATTCATATCTTTGCTTGTGTATGTTGGATTTTTGTTGTTGTTGTCTTGTTTGATTGAGATAAATATTGGCTATGTTTCTTCACTGTATTACTGTTTGTACAAATATTTAACAAATTGCCTCTGAGGTAAGCCTGACTGATTGTGCCATGCTACCAAGGGGGTGAGCAGGGGCTATTTTGCTGTGTGTCTCCCTTACCCTGACTAGAGTGAAGGTCCCTACTTAGACAGGGTGCAAGCTTACTGCCAACTAGAGACCCCATTTCTGACATTGGTGATCAGGGGTGAGGATAGGACTTGTATTTGTACTTGACATACAGTGATTGGTGTAAACTAATGTTCCAGCACAGAGAATTACGTACCATCATACTGTTTTTCTCTTTCTGTTTTTTTGCTGCTCTTAAATTTGGGTCACAATCTTGTCTCAGTCTGGTGAGTACACAAAGGCTGGGAGTGATGTGGTAAAGGGAGGGGAAATCAGCATCGCCTGTGGGGTGGGGGACCAGCCTGAAGGATGGAAGAGTTTCTTCCAGAGCGAGCAGCAGTGTTTCCTCTCCAGGCCTGTCTCTAAAGGAGCTGGAGACTAGGCAGAGAGCTAGTCGAGTTGGAGCAGCTAAAGCTCAGGTTGAAGCAGGAGAGAGAAAAAGCTTTTGAGGAAATGAGACTGGTCCTGGAGGAGGAGAAAGCTGTTTTACCTCAGGAGTGCAGTCTGATGGTGCTGGACCTGAGAGCCATGAGGGCTGAGTTCAGTTCAGATGGTGGCAACAAAAGTGTTACATTCAATACTGAGGAAGACGTGCACATTGCCGAGAGACTTGGGTGGTCATTCTGACCTCGGCGGTAAAAGGCTCCTACTGCCGGTCAAAAATCCTCCATAATCCCGCCGCGGTCGCGGAAACCCGCCACGGTCATTCGGACCCGCAGAAGGCAAACCTCCGAAAATCCGACCGCCACAACAGACCGCCAGACCAGCGGTCGGCGGAAAAGTGGAGGTGACAAAACCTCCACCGTCACGCCAACAGAAATACGCCCATGCCATTACGACCCACGAATCCACGCGGCGGTCATAAAAACGCGGTATTCCATTGGCGGGACACACCGCCGCGGTCAGAATACACACAAACGAACAAAACTCAGCCACATTGGACGATTTGAATCCCACACACCTGATACACATACACACACCACTCCCACACACACAATACAATATAAAACACACACCCACATCACCCACAAACCCCTACGCTAAAAAATTTGTAAAGAAGGCAAGAGCGAGACACCAGCATCCAAAAAATAACAGCCACAGCCACTCAACACCATCACCCACACACTATCCACACACAAAACAACACACACCACCACACTCAACTCACTTAAATACACATACTCCACCCCACACATCATACACACCACCCCATGGCACCCCAAAGACAACCCCGCTTCACAGACGAAGAACTCAGGGTCATGGTGGAGGAAATCGTTCGGGTAGAGCCCCAGCTGTTCGGCACACAGATACAATACACCAGCATTGCCCGGAGGACGGAGCTATGGCAGAGGATTGTCGACAGGGTGAACGCAGTGGGACAGCACCCAAGAAATCGGGAAGACATCAGGAAGCGATGGAACGACCTACGGGGGAAGGTGCGTTCCATGGTATCCAGGCACAACATCGCCGTGCAGAAGACTGGCGGAGGACCCCCACCTCAACCCCCACAATTCACATCATGGGAGGAGGAAGTCTTGAACATCCTGCATCCTGACGGCCTCGCAGGAGTCGGCGGAGGATTGGATACTGGTAAGTTGAAGCTTCAATACTGCTTCCCCCCCACCTGCATGCCAAATCATACCCCAACCCTCACCCCCATCCTCGAACCCCACCCTCACCCCCATCCTCGAACCCCACCCTCACCCCCACCCCCACCACCATCCTCACCCCCACCCCCAGCACACCTATTCCCCGCCAATGTCTCACCATCACAACCCACACATCCCAAAACCTAGGCCTGCATGCGTCCACTAAGCATGGACACCCATCACCAAAGCATGCCCAATGCATATACACATCCCCCCCACAAGCCACCCTCACCAAAGCCCCCACACACGAATGCCAGCACTTGGGGACACGAGAACCCACAGATACACCCATATGCCACACATTGAAACTATAACCATACCTCTATACCCCTGCAGGACCCGACCGTCAACACACCGCGGCGGAGGGGCCAGAATTCTCCACACCCCCCACCCAAGAGGCCGTCAGCGATGACAGCAGCTCTGTCGACCTGGACACCGATGACCAGCCCGGACCATCGGGGACCTCTGGACAGTCGGTTCCCCTCACACAGGCCCAGGCCACTACAGACCCAAACCCCTCTGGGAACACCAGCACAGCTCCCACCCAGCGGGCCCATGCCTCTGTCTCCAGGGCGCGTCAATCTGCGGTGTGTCTACCACTACAGGGCACCCAGGATAACCCACCACCCCAACAACAACAGGGACCTGGGGCAGTGGTAGTGGGCACACCGGCCAGGGGGCAGAGGCCCAGGGAAACAGGGGAACTCGGAGGGCAGCTGTGCGACAGGGGGGGGGAGGAGAGGCCCAGGGAACCCACTCTCCACAAGGTCCTCACCACCATCATGGGAGCATACAACCGCTCCCAGGAGACGATGGCGACGGTACTGGCCCGGTTCCAGGAGATCCAGGTACTGCAGGAGGAACACTATCGGGGGTACAGGGAGGACATCAGAGCCATCAACACCACCCTGGTTACCATGGTAGGGCTGCTGCAGGACCTCGTCAACAACAGGGCGGACACTCAACAACACCCAAGGGCCCCTGCCACTAGCCTGGACCAAGAACAGCCAACCACCTCCGCCGGCGCTAGTGGACAGGAGGCCCCCGCACAGCAGCAGCCCACCAGACCCCCACCTCCTGCAGGAGAAGAACCACCCCGCAAGAGGGCCCTGAGATCTCGCAAGAAGACAGAGTAGGATGTCAAGACCCCCGCCAGCAATGGATACCACCTGATGTCATCCCACTGTCCCACATTGTCACCCTGTCCATCCTTGAACTGCCCATGCTCCATCTCTCCACAGGCCTCTGGACAATGCACCTGTGTGACTGTTACTCTGGACTCTGCCATGGACATTCCTTCACCATAGCCCCCACCCACTTGAAACCACCCATCCCATTTTGAGCACTTAAATAAACACCTATTTTGCACCAAAATATCTGGAGTCTGGCTGTGATTTCAATATATTGTAATTGACATGACAGTGCAAATAGGTCCTTGTACATGGTGAAGTCAACAAACAGCTGCCACAAAGCTGTAGTCCATGGGGAAACGAAGCACAGGACTCGTAGTGGGGACCCCAGATCTGAAATAGGGAGGGAAAAGCCAAAACTCAGTCATCATACACTGGGGCAAATAGACAGGCAGCAGAGATGCTGGAGAGTAGTTAACATTTACTAAATTATCTTTGAAATGTTACCTGTGTCCTATTGGAAGTACTGTTCAATGATTCTGTCCCTGTTGTCTGTTTCAGCCCCGTCGTCTTCCTCCTCGTCACTCTCCTCAGGTTCCACCGCTGCCACAACACCACCGTCTCGACCATCCTCCTGCAGGAAAGGCACCTGGCGGCGCAAAGCCAGGTTGTGAAGCATGCAGCAGGCCACGATGATGTGACACACCTTCTTAGGTGAGTACATTAGGGATCCACCTGTCATATGCAGGCACCGAAACCTGGCCTTTAGGAGGCCAAAGGTGCGTTCGATCACCCTCCTAGTACGCCCATGGGCCTCATTGTACCGTTCCTCTGCCCTGGTCCGGGGATTCCTTACTGGGGTCAGTAGCCACGACAGGTTGGGGTACCCAGAGTCCCCCACTAGCCATACACGGTGTCTCTGTAGCTGTTCCATCACGTAAGGGATGCTGCTATTCCTGAGGATGTAGGCGTCATGCACTGACCCTGGGAATTTGGCATTTACATGCGAGATGTACTGGTCAGCCAAACACACCACCTGGATGTTCATTGAATGGTAATTTTTTCTGTTCCTGTACACCTGCTCCCTGTCTCTTGGGGGAACCAAAGCCACATGGGTCCCATCAATGGCACCAATGACGTTGGAAATATGTCCAAGGGCGTAGAAATCACCCTTCACTGTAGCCAATTCGCCCACCTCAGGGAAAATGATGTAGCTCCTCACGGATTTCATCAGGGCAGACAACACTCTGGATAACACCTTCGAAACCATGGGCTGAGACATCCCAGAAGCAATTCCCACGGTTGTCTGAAATGACCCACTTGCCAAGAAATGGAGTACTGACATGACCTGCACCAGAGGGGGAATCCCTGTGGGTTGGCGGATAGGGGACATCAGGTCGGGCTCCAGCTGGGCACACAGTTCATGGATAGTGGCACGGTTAAGACGGTAGGTCAGGATAATGTGGCGTTCTTCCATTGTCGACAGGTCCACCAGCGGTCGGTACACGGGAGGATTCATCCGTCTCCTCGCCCAACCCAGCGGACGGTGCCTAGGAAGGACAACATGGAGCACACAGTCAAGCAACCCACAGGTACGTACTCACAGCTAGCACAGTATACGATTCTCTATGCAGTGAATGGCGTGTCTGAGTGGCTATGCAAGGCCTAGGCCTGTGTGACGCAGTTGAAATTGAGCCATGTGGGCCCTGGAAATGGCGGCTGCCTGACCTGTGAAGTGTGATAATGGGATGTGAGGTCAATGCGCTGGCGTGGCACACCGCGGCAGGCGGCGGGCGAAGACCGCGGCGCAAAACCGCATTGGTTAACATTGAAGCCTATGGGTTTCAGGAGCCAATGGCGAAGGGCGCCGGCGGTGGCGGGACGCACCGCCGCGGTACGCACCGCCGCGGACGTCACCGCCATTTTCTATCTACTTATCCACTTGCGACTTGAACTTTCACAGGAGAGGACCTATACTGCAAGTGTTGCTGTGACCTCGGTCTGGAAGGGACAATGGCTGCTGCGCCTGGGGAAAGGGCCCCTGCCTTCACTGGAGAGGAGTTGGAGAAACTTGTGGATGGGGTCCTCCCCCAGTATGCGCTACTCTACGGTCCTCCAGACCAACAAGTGAGTTTAATTCAATATGGATTTGGGGCCACTGGCTGGCTTGGGGGCCTGGCGGGGGGCCTGGCGGGGATGGGGGGCATGTTGGGCCTGGCGGGGGGCCTGGCGGGGATGGGGGGCATGTTGGGCCTGGCGGGGGCATGGCGGGGGGCCTGGCGGGGATGGGGGGCATGTTGGGCCTGGCGGGGGGCCTGGCGGGGGGCCTGGCGGGGATGGGGGGCATGTTGGGCCTGGCGGGGGGCATGGCGGGGGGCCTGGCGGGGATGGGGGGCATGTTGGGCCTGGCGGGGGGCATGGCGGGGGGCCTGGCGGGGATGGGGCGTTGGGCCACTGGAAAGGAAAATGCTGACAAACTTGAACGTGGTATTTCTCCCTCCCTGTACGTGTCACATAGGTCCGCGCCCATGAGAAGATCGGGATTTGGCGTGCCATCGCCAAGGAAGTCCGGACCCTGGGGGTCCACCATCGACGGGGCACCCACTGCCGCAAGAGGTGGGAGGACATCCGCCGCGGGACCAAGAAGACCGCCGAGTCTCTGCTGGGGATGGCCTCCCAACGTAGGCGGGGTGCCTGCCGTCAACTGAGCCCCCTGATGTTCCGGATCCTGGCGGTGGCCTACCCTGAATTGGATGGGCGCGTGAGGGCAGCACAGCAGACACAAGGGGGTGAGTACAAGCATTATCTACTCTGTTGTCGCGCAGTGGAGGTGTCTGGGTGGGGGAGGAGGGCTGGGGGTCCCCCTAGGCCAGGGCGATATCTGTAGGCTGGGCACCCCCGTAAGCCCCTGTGTCCCCAGCCACCACCCTCAGTAGTTTGTCAGTACAGCCATCCCTGGGCCGTGTCATCCATGGGTGCAGTTGTCAACTCTAGGCGTGTAGGGCATGTTCCACAGAATGCGTAGCGGACCCCAAGTGCGCAACTTAGTGCAGGGGGCATCTGTGTCTGTCATGTCCGCTAACTGTACCGGAGATCCATGTACTCAATATCCCTTTATTTCTCTCTCCCCCCCCCTTTTTGTTTGTCTTTCTGTGCTTGTGTGCATCAGCATCATCAGGCGGAGGAGAAGTGGTATCGGGGCAGGAGGGAGCTGCATCTCACATGGCCCAGGAGGGCCATGCCACAGAGTCAGACTGGACCAGTGAGACGGAGGGCGAGGGGAGCTCCACGACGGGGACGACTGGACCCTGCAGCGACACGGACACGTCCTCGGAAGGGGGCTCCCTTGCGGGGGTGGCACCATCCGTGCCCCCCGCCATTACAGGTACAGCCGCCACCCAGCGCACCATCTCCGCCCTCCCAGCAGCCCCTCAGCGTTCGCCCCGTGCCCGCTCTGCCAGGAAGCCGGGCATCTCCTTCGCCCCAGGCACCTCAGGCCCTGCCCCTGTTACCCCCGCTGCCCTCAGTGAGGAGGTCATTGACCTCCTCCGAACGCTCATTGTTGGGCAGACTACCCTTTTGAATGCCATCCAGGGGGTGGAGAGGGAGGTTCATCGCAGCAATGCGTACCTGGAGGGCATTCATTCGGGTCAGGCTGCCCATCAGCGATCGTTCCAGGCTCTGGCCTCAGCACTGACGGCAGCCATTGTCCCTGTCTCCTGCCTGCCTCTACTAACTCCCTCCTCCCAGTCTCCTGTTCCTCTGCCTGTCCCACCCACACCATCAGACCAGCCTGCACACACCTCAACACCCAAGAGAAGCTCATCCAAACATAAGCACCACAGATCACGCAGACATTCACACACGCAACATTCCGATGCAGACATGCCAACAGTCACTACCACCTCTGTGACCCCCACCTCCTCGTCTCCCTCCTCCCTCCCTGTGACGTCTACACTCACACCTCCATTCACCTCACCATCAGCCAGTGTTTCCATCACCAGCACACCCTCCACTCCAGTCCGCACACGTGCAGTCACCACCCCCACTGCCATTTACACGTCCCCTGTGTCCTCTCCCACTGTGTCTGTCACCCCCTCTTCCACACCACACAAACGCAGCCACCCACCCACCCAACAGCCATCCACCTCACGGCAGCCTATCCCTCCTGCACCTGCACCCAAAGACAGCAAACGTGACTCACCTACAACCACATCCTCTCCCTCCACTCCCATTCCCACTGTACCTACCACTCTCCATTGTCCCAAGAAGCTCTTCCTCGCCACTACTAACTTCTTTCCTGACCCTGAGCCCCCCCCTCCTTCTCGTCGGGGTAAGAAGAGCACCTCAGCCAACACCAGCCCTGCAGCCCCCTTGACAAGGGTGCAGGGGTATTGGAGCCCGCCAGCCCGCATGTCTGGATCTTCACCCAGCAGCAAGGGGACAGCCAGCCCACCCCCTGGGAAGAGGAGCAGAAGGCGGAAGGGGCGCCGCAGGAGCCCGCCTTCTACATCCCCCCCGGACACCACCCAGAGACAGTCACCAGCCACAGCTCCAAAGGGAGGAAAGGGCCACAGGCCCACGACTAAGGAGGGCAAGGGCAGCAAGTCGGAGAGGTCAGGCAGCAGGCCTGCTGCCCAGGAGGAGCCCACAACCCCCATAGCCGCTGCCCCGGGAGGAACCGGCACAGCTGCCCCGGGAGAGCCCACCACCCCCATAGCCGCTGCCCAGGGAGGACCCAGCCCAGCTGGCCAGGAGGGCCCCACCACCCACAGCCCAGGTGGGCAGTGAAGGAGCACCATCCCCGCTGCCCAGGAGGGCACCACCAGGCAATTAACAGTTGGCCATAGACCGGCCGCCGTCTCAAGAACCGCTGAACTTGGCCCTTCAAGGCAAGGACCGCTGAACTGGGCCCGCCGTCTCAAGAACCGCTGAACTGGGCCCTTCAGGGCAAGGACCGCTGAACTGGGCCCGCCGTCTCAAGAACCGCTGAACTGGGCCCTTCAGGGCAAGGAGCGCTGAACTGGGCCCCGCCGTCTCAAGAACCGCTGAACTGGGCCCTTCAGGGCAAGGACCGCTGAACTGGGCCCCGCCGTCTCAAGAACCGCTGAACTGGGCCCTTCAGGGCAAGGACCGCTGAACTGGGCCCCGCCGTCTCAAGAACCGCTGAACTGGGCCCTTCAAGGCAAGGACCGCTGAACTGGGCCCGCCGTCTCAAGAACCGCTGAACTGGGCCCTTCAAGGCAAGGACCGCTGAACTGGGCCCGCCGTCTCAAGAACCGCTGAACTGGGCCCTTCAGGGCAAGGACCGCTGAACTGGGCCCCGCCGTCTCAAGAACCGCTGAACTGGGCCCCGCCGTCTCAAGAACCGCTGAACTGGGCCCCGCCGTCTCACGCACCGCTCCGCTGGGCCCCGCCGTCTCAAGAACCGCTGAACTGGGCCCCGCCGTCTCAAGAACCGCTGAACTGGGCCCTTCAGGGCAAGGACCGCTTAACTGGGCCCCGCCGTCTCAAGAACCGCTGAACTGGGCCCCGCCGTCTCAAGAACCGCTGAACTGGGCCCCGCCGTCTCACGCACCGCTCCGCTGGGCCCCGCCGTCTCAAGAACCGCTGAACTGGGCCCGCCGTCTCAAGAACCGCTGAACTGGGCCCTTCAGGGCAAGGACCGCTGAACTGGGCCCCGCCGTCTCAAGAACCGCTGAACTGGGCCCTTCAAGGCATGGACCGCTGAACTGGGCCCCGCCGTCTCAAGAACCGCTGAACTGGGCCCTTCAGGGCAAGGAGCGCTGAACTGGGCCCCGCCGTCTCAAGAACCGCTGAACTGGGCCCCGCCGTCTCAAGAACCGCTGAACTGGGCCCCGCCGTCTCACGCACCGCTCCGCTGGGCCCCGCCGTCTCAAGAACCGCTGAACTGGGACCCGCCGTCTCAAGAACCGCTGAACTGGGCCCTTCAGGGCAAGGACCGCTGAACTGGGCCCCGCCGTCTCAAGAACCGCTGAACTGGGCCCTTCAGGGCAAGGAGCGCTGAACTGGGCCCCGCCGTCTCAAGAACCGCTGAACTGGGCCCCGCCGTCTCAAGAACCGCTGAACTGGGCCCCGCCGTCTCACGCACCGCTCCGCTGGGCCCCGCCGTCTCAAGAACCGCTGAACTGGGCCCCGCCGTCTCAAGAACCGCTGAACTGGGCCCTTCAGGGCAAGGAGCGCTGAACTGGGCCCCGCCGTCTCAAGAACCGCTGAACTGGGCCCTTCAAGGCAAGGACCGCTGAACTGGGCCCCGCCGTCTCAAGAACCGCTGAACTGGGCCCTTCAGGGCAAGGAGCGCTGAACTGGGCCCCGCCGTCTCAAGAACCGCTGAACTGGGCCCCGCCGTCTCAAGAACCGCTGAACTGGGCCCCGCCGTCTCACGCACCGCTCCGCTGGGCCCCGCCGTCTCAAGAACCGCTGAACTGGGACCCGCCGTCTCAAGAACCGCTGAACTGGGCCCTTCAGGGCAAGGAGCGCTGAACTGGGCCCCGCCGTCTCAAGAACCGCTGAACTGGGCCCTTCAGGGCAAGGAGCGCTGAACTGGGCCCCGCCGTCTCAAGAACCGCTGAACTGGGCCCCGCCGTCTCAAGAACCGCTGAACTGGGCCCCGCCGTCTCACGCACCGCTCCGCTGGGCCCCACCGTCTCAAGAACCGCTGAACTGGGACCCGCCGTCTCAAGAACCGCTGAACTGGGCCCTTCAGGGCAAGGACCGCTGAACTGGGCCCCGCCGTCTCAAGAACCGCTGAACTGGGCCCCGCCGTCTCAAGAACCGCTGAACTGGGCCCCGCCGTCTCACGCACCGCTCCGCTGGGCCCCGCCGTCTCAAGAACCGCTGAACTGGGCCCCGCCGTCTCAAGAACCGCTGAACTGGGCCCTTCAGGGCAAGGACCGCTGAACTGGGCCCCGCCGTCTCAAGCACCGCTCCGCTGGGCCCCGCCGTCTCAAGAACCGCTCCGCTGGGCCCCGCCGTCTCACGCACCGCTCCGCTGGTCCCCGCCGTCTCAAGAACCGCTGAACTGGGCCCCGCCGTCTCAGGAACCGCTGAACTGGGCCCTTCAAGGCAAGAACCGCTGGCCCTTTGGCAGACGTGGCAGGGCAGGATCTATCTCGGGCAGGGCTGCAGGATGTCCTCTGGCCAACTTGCCTCCTCCAGTGGCAGTGGGGTCTGTTATGGACTGTATGGACTGTGGCTTTGCTCTCCCCAGGATGGCCCAGTGGGCAGGCCACCCACTGTATGGACTGTATGGACTGTGGCTTTGCTCTCCCCAGGATGGCCCAGTGGGCAGGCCACCCACTGTATGGACTGTATGGACTGTGGCTTTGCTCTCCCCAGGATGGCCCAGTGGGCAGGCCACCCACTGTATGGACTGTATGGACTGTGGCTTTGCTCTCCCCAGGATGGCCCAGTGGGCAGGCCACCCACTGTATGGACTGTTTGGACTGTGGCTTTGCTCTCCCCAGGATGGCCCAGTGGGCAGGCCACCCACTGTATGGACTGTTTGGACTGTGGCTTTGCTCTCCCCAGGATGGCCCAGTGGGCAGGCCACCCACTGTATGGACTGTATGGACTGTGGCTTTGCTCTCCCCAGGATGGCCCAGTGGGCAGGCCACCCACTGTATGGACTGTATGGACTGTGGCTTTGCTCTCCCCAGGATGTCCCAGTGGGCAGGCCACCCACTGTATGGACTGTCTGGACTGTGGCTTTGCTCTCCCCAGGATGGGCCAGTGGTCATGGAGTCCCCTCGTGGATCTGGCGTCGTGTACTCAAGTGGCTGAGGTGCCCCCCCTTCCCTTCCCCCTGAGGTGCCTGTCCTATTTTCTTTCTGATGCCCCTGCAGTGTTCTCTCCGTGGAGTCCTTGTCGTGGGACTGGGCCTTGCCCCTTTGCACAGGACCCCTGTGATCCACGGACAGTGGTTGGACTACATTTAGTAGCTGTATATATTTTGTACATAGTTTATTTATTTATTGGGATTACTGGTGTACATATTTCAATATATCTGCCCGTTTATGATCTCTTCTTTTGGTCTTTGCATTATTTCGGAGGGGGGTGGTTTGTGGGTTGTGACAGTGATCTGTGGGAATGCATTGATGTGTGTGTTGTAGTGGGTGTGGGTGGGTGGGTGTGTGCCGGTAATCTTTTCCCTCCCCTGTGTCGTAGGTGCAGTACTCACCGATGTCTTCCGCGCCGCCGGGCGTGCTCCTGGTATATGAGCAGGAATAGGAGTGCGGGGATGACCTGCAACTCTGGTTCCATACTGCCGGAATCTAGCGTGGAGTGCGTAGAGGTGAGCGTTTTCCCGTTCGTAGTCTGTTTCCGCCGTGTTCTTATCGGCGGTGCTCCCGCCCCGGAAAAGGTGGCAGTTTGGTGGGTCGTAATAGGGTGGGCGGTACATTGTCTGCCGCCTGGCTGTTGGCGGGAACCGCCGCGCTGTTTGTTTGTACCGCCGTGGCGGGCGGAGTGTTAAGTTGGCGGGCTGTGTTGGCGGTTCCCGCCAGGGTCAGAATTGCATATTTTAGACCGCCGGCCTGTTGGCGGCTTGGCCGCCGCTTTATCACCGACCGCCAGGGTCAGAATGAGGGCCTTGGTGCCCAACTTGAAGGAGGGGGATGAAATACACCAGGAGGTTCATTTTATGAGGTAGCTCTAGTGGTGCGCAGGGTCCCTGAGGTGGATTGGGGAACTGGGAAAGGGAGGCATATTCCTAGTGGTGGGAGGGATACTCTACTGGCTCTAGGTGAGAGTGACAGGGAGAGGGGTTCCCTCTGGTAAAAGTCCTGGCTCTCATCACTGACAGCTGTCAGTGGCCTCTGTGGGTAGCTGTCCTTGTGGGCAGGGTTGCCCTTGAGTTTGGGACAGGAGTCACAGGCCGAGGGTTGAATGGGCCAAACCACTATGTTGGCCATGGTGGTACTGTCTGCCCACTGGGCTACGTCTATGAGCAAAGCAAGATTAGGTACTGCACAGATGGGGTCCACACCACAGGTGAGGAGAAGTATTCCCCATGGGTTAGCTTAGAGGGCCCTGAGATTATGGACAGAGGGATCAAACTGAGTTCAGGAAGGTGAAGAGTTGGAAGGTGCCCCTGCTGTTGCGGGCCAGGGCCCATGTTCTATTGCCCCAATCAGGGAAGTCCATCAATGTATTGATTGGTCTCACCTGGCTTTAGGCTGATGAGGGGTTGTGTTGGACCAGGCCCTTTTTGCAGGGTCATCCCCAAACTTGTTTCCTCCTCCCTCCTACTATTTCTGACCTGTTTTTGTTGGCCTTAGGACTCTGGGCACTTTACCACTGCTAGCCAGTGCTAAAGTGCATATGCTCTCTGTCTAAATTGTATTGGTGATTGGTTTATCAATGATTGGCATATTAGATTTACTGGTAAGTCCCTAGTAAAGTCCACTATGTGTGCCCAGGGCCTGTAAACCAATTCATACTAGTGGGCCTGCAGCACTTGGTGTGCCGCCCACATGAGTAGCCCTTTAAACATGTCTGAGACCTGCCATTGCAGTGTCTGTGTGTGCAGTTTTGCACTGCTAATTCAACCTGGCAAGTGTACCCACTTGCCAAGCCCAAACCTTCCTTCTTTACTAAATATACGTAACCCCTAAGGTAGGCCCTACACAGCCAGGGTGCATTGTATGTAAAAGGTAGGACATGTACTGGTGTGTTTTACATGTCCTGATAATGAAATACTAAAAAATGTGTTTATCACTTTTGCAAGGCCTATCTCTCCCATAGGTTAACATGGGGATTGCCTTTTATGTGTAGTTTCCCAATGGGAGCAGATCGAGGTTTGGTGTTTGGGGTCTCTGAACTCACAATTTAAAAATACATCTTTTAGTGAAGTTGGTTTTTAGATTGTATGTTTGAAAAGGTAACTTTTAGAAAGTTGGCATTTTCTTGCTTAACCATTTTGTGCTTCTGCTTGGCTACTGAATACACGTCTGGGTCAGACTGACAGTTGGACTGTTTGTGAATTCAGTCTAAACTGTGGCACAAAGGGAGGTGAGGTCTGTCCTGCATATCCTGATGAGTTATGCTGGGCTGGGGTGGGAGGGAGGAACTGTTACCTGCACTTGAAAGGGCTGTGGCTGTCCTCTCACAATACCGTTTCCAACCCCCTAATGTGTGTCTGGGGCAGGGCAATAAAGAGTCAGGGTCTTGGGCACTACAAAGACTTTCCTTTGAATTTTGCCTACTTCAAAGGCAGAAATGAGTATTAGTATTGGACTGCTGACCCCACAACTTTAGATTACTGCTGGATCAAGAGGAACATCTGCCAAGGAGAAGGGCTTGATGTTTGAGGAGGACCTACCACTGTACCTATTGCTTTGCTGTGCTGGCCTTCTGCTAATGCTTCTGCCTAAAGAGGGAAAGGACTGGACCTTGCTTCCTGAAATCCTGCTTGTCAAGTTTCTCCAAGGGCTTGGACTGAGCTTGCTCCCTGTTCTGAAGTTTCAGGGACATCAAAGACTTAGGGGGTTATTCTAACTTTGGAGGAGTGTTAATCCGTCCCAAAAGTGACGGTAAAGTGACGGATATACCACCAGCCGTATTACGAGTTCCATCGGATATAATGGACTCGTAATACGGCTGGTGGTAAATCCGTCACTTTTCCGTCACTTTTGGGACGGATTAACACCTCCTCCAAAGTTAGAATAACCCCCTTAATCTGCCAGTGCCTGTGTTCTTCTGCTGAGAGTCCTGACTTGCTACATGGTGCCAAATATAGTGCCTGGACCCTTAGAGGCAGATGCTGGTAACCTGTGGGGGAAAATCCATGCACCTCTGTGTGCGCATCAGAAAAATAGACACAGAGCCTGTCCCGTGGCTGAAAATTCTATATAACTCCTGCCTCATGGCTGGAGAATGGATGCTGCCCCTGTTCTCAATGAGGACCCTTCGCACAGTGTGACTGAATTTTCCACACATCGACCCCGGGTGTCAAAATCTTCAACATCACTGCATGGACCTCAGGCTGCTTGTCTGGAAATCAATGCATCCCTTCCATGCGAGGAAAGAATCAGTGCATCTCTTACCAAGTGTAGAAAGAATCAAGGCACTGCCTAACTTGCAAGAAAGGAATTGATGCATCGCTTGCACTTCTGACGGATTACTGCCCCTGCGGCTTTATTTTTGATGCATTCCAGGTACTTTGTGCTAAAACAACGCATCAGTTGATTTCTGTGAATCTTTTTATTTTAAAAATTCATATCTTTGCTTGTGTATGTTGGGTTTTTATCATTTTGGTCTTGTTCAATTTAGATAAATATTGGCTGTTTCTAAACTGATGTGGAGTCCTTTTGTGTTGTTTTCACTGCCTTACTGTGCATGTTTGTACAATTACTTTTCACATTGCCTCTGAGATAAGGCTTGTGCCAATCTACCAAGGAGGTGAGCAGGGATCTGAGCTATGTGTCTTCCTTTCCCTGACTAGAGTGAGGGTCCCTACTTGGATAAGATGCAAACTGACTTCCAACTAGAGACTCAATTTCTAACAGTAATATTTATTCTATAAGCAGTTCCTTTAAATGTTGGCATATCCTCAAGATGGTTAATATTATGGTTAAGGATTTCACTAGTCTGTTCAATCAAAGGATTGGATATTAAATCGCCTGGCATTCTTCCTCTAAGCATCAAAACACCTAAGTCGCATTTGATTAATATTTACAAGGTATATAATCACCCACTTCCTAATAACCAAGAGTTTTTAACTCTGAAAATTCTGAACAAATATCTAGCTCAGGCAACAAACAATCCTGCAATACTTGCAAGGGAATTTAATATTACTTAAAACTGTGTTTTATGACCACTTTAACAGATTGGGAGGATGAGAGCTTAGACATTCCTATTTTGATGAATCCATCAACTTTTGGTCCACAGCTGCTTTACAATTGGCCTATTTAACTTTGTCTTATAGTCAGGAGGTATGTAATGAAGTTTCTTATTCAACTAGACATCACACTTTAAAAAGCAGAACCTGGGTACATTCCACCCTGAAGATGTTTCGCTATCGAAAAGGGTCAAAATGTGGTGGCTGTTTGTATTTTAAAATAGAATGAAGATCAAAAGAAGCATTCTAACTGAATTGGGACTCACTGCTTGAATTTGGCAGGGGCTACAGGATGTGGCCCTTTACAGCCCCTTCACCTGCAACTGGTTATCTGCACTACATAGCACCATTGGAGGTCCCACAGCATGGAAGCAGCACTTGGCAGGGGACTATGGCCCTCATTACAACCCTGGCGGTCAGTGTTAAAGCGGCGGTAACACCGCCAACAGGCCGGCAGTTAAAAAAATGGAATCACGACCATGGCAGAAACCGCCAACATAGACAGCCACTTTAACACTCTGACCACCACGGCGGTAGAAACAAACACCGCCCACTGTATTACAACAGGCCTATCCCCCAACTTTTCCGGGGGGGTACCATTGCCATCAAAAGCACGGCGGAATCAGGACTTGGAACGGAAACCACTCACCTCTCAACACCCAACGAGGAACCAGGACGCCACGGAGCCCGAGTTACAGGTCCTGCCCATGTTGGTCTACCTCCTCTTCTACTAGGAGCAACAAAGACGCCGGACACAACCACGGTGAGTACTGCACCTAGCACACAGGGTGGGAGGAAAGAGAGAGTGACACACACACACAACACCCCCACCCTCACCCACAACAACATACACACAAATACATGCAGCAACATTACATTTACACCCCGTCACCCCCTGGAAGAACACACAGACAAAATGAAATGATTGCAATGAGTGTAATCATCAAAAAATCAGATAGGCCAAGATAACTTTAAATCATCAGTATATACAAATATGTACAGCAACTACACAAGTCCGGATAGTGTACCAATCATTGTCCGTGGACCAGTGGTCCCAAAATGCATGGGCGAAGCCCACACATGTTACCTAACTCGAAACAGAGAAAACACTGCTGGGACATCAGATCGAAAATTAACAGGCACCACAGGGGGAGGGGGCACCTCAGCCGGATGAACAGACGACGCCACTGCTCCACGAGGGGGCCCTATGCCCACTGCTTTAACCTGGGGAGTGCAAAGCCACAGTCTTTCAAGTCTCACAAGTGGGTGGTTTGCCCTCTGCTTTATCCTGGGGAGTGCAAAGCCACAGTCTCTCAAGTCTCTCAAGTGGGTGGTTTGCCCACTGCTTTATCCCGGGGAGTGCAAAGCCACAGTCTCTTAAGTTGTTGACATGTTCCACTGGTTCTGGAGGGGGCTTGGTGCCCTGAGTGCTTCATCCTGCCAAGGACTGTGTGAGTGGATGCTGTTCTCCACTGGTTCTGGAGAGGGATTGGTGCCCAGAGTGCTTCAACCTGCCAAGGACTGTGTGAGTGGATGCTGTTCTCCACTGGTTCTGGAGGGGGCTTGGTGCCCAGAGTGCATCATCCTGCCAAGGACTGCGGTAGTGGATGCTGTTCTCCACTGGTTCTGGAGGGGGCTTGGTGCCCAGAGTGCTTCATCCTGCCAAGGACTGGGGTAGTGGATGCTGTTCTCAACTGGTTCTGGAGGGGGCTTGGTGCCCACAGTGCTTCATCCTGCCAAGGACTAGGGTAGTTGATGCTGTTCTCCACGGGTTCTGGAGGGGGCTTGGTGCTGAGAGTGCTTCATCCTGCCAAGGACTGGGGTAGTGGATGCTCTTCTCCACTGGTCTGGAGGGGGCTTTTACCCAGAGTGCTTCACACGCAGTGTGGCAGGTCTCATCCCCTCACCTGGGTGTGTGTGCCACAAGATTGCCTGGGAACAGGTAGCATGATACTCCATGGAGTCAGAGACACACTCCACCTTGCTGCGACTTTGCCTGCCACCTGCTGTCACAAACAGTGCTTGGTGTCGTGCCTCAAGTAGTCTGTGCAGGGTCTGGGACGTGTCCTCCAGCCTCGGACGGCTGTCCACTGGGAATGTTAGCCATGTCGGCTGTAGTGGCACTGTCTGATCACGTCACGGGGCTGGTGGCGGTAGTTGCAGCGGTGGCGGTGGCAAAGATGCTGCCGGTGGTGAATGTGTCAGCACCTGTGGACAGCAACAGCAGGACGTCTCCTGCAGCCTTGGCTGCCCACTGGGGATGATGCTGAGGACTGTTGCTGAGGCAGCAGACGTGCAGGTGGCGGTGCAGGTGGCGGTGCAGGTGACAGTGTCCACAGCCGTACAGGTTGCTGTTCTGGTTGCCAGGTGACTCTAGTCCCTCAGCTGGAGGCTGCGTGCCCTGTCCTGACTTCCCTTTGCCCTTGTGCCCCTTCTCCACCTTGGATGTCGCTGCTGGTCCCTTGGCACTGTTCCCTTTTGGCTTGGAGGAGGCCTTGCTGGGTGGTTGGTGCGGCTTCTCCCTACGGCATGTGGGCACCTTCTTCCCCTTGGCAGGTGGCGGAATGGGCTGATCCTTGGCCTCGCTAGGTGGCACACTGGCAGCCCTGATGGGTGCTGCCTGCGATGTGACCAGACTTGCTGAGACCACAGTGCTGGAGGATTTGATGGCTGAGGTGCTGGGCTGGGACCTGGACATCCTGGCCCTAGGGGAAGGACGGGGGGGGGGTTTAGAGAAGACGTCACTGTTAGCCAGGAAACATTTTTTAGACACGCTGGGACGGGAAGATGGAGGGGGCTTGGGAGTGGAGGAAGAGGGAGTGGTTGTAGGAGGTGTACGTCTGCTGAAGTTGGGTGAAGGTGCATGGGCCGGAGGCTGTTGTGAGGTGGATGGCTGTTGGGTGGGTGTGTGCCTGCGTTTGTGTAGTTTGGGAGGAGGGCCCACAGACACACTGGGAGAGGACACAGGGGACGTGTGCATGGTAGTGGGGGTGGTGAGTGCACGTGAGCGTTGTGTGGTAATGGGCGTGCTGGTGATGGAGGTAGTGGCTGAGGATGTAATGCATGCAGGTGTGAGTGGAGACAAGACTGGGAGGGAGGAGGAGGACATGGAGGAGGGGAACATAGTGGAGGCAGTGGATGTTGGTGTGTCTTCATGTGTATGGTGCTTGTGTGAGTGCCTGTGGGATTTGTGGTGCTTATGTTTGCCTGAGCTACTTTTGTGTGTTGATTTGGGTGAATTATGGTTTGATGGTGTGCTTGGGATAGGCTGAGGTAGAGGGGATTGGGGCTGGGTAGTTGAAGTTAGAGAGGGAGGCTGGACACAGGGACAATGGCTGCCATCAGTGCTGAGGCCAGAGCCTGAAATGCTCTCTGTTGGGCCGCCACGCCAGAATGAATGCCCTCCAGGTATGCATTTGTTTGCTGCAAATACCTCTCAACACCCTTGATGGCATTCAAAATGGTTGATTGCCCAACAGTGAGGGATCTCAGGAGGTCAATAGCCTTCTCACTGAGGGCAGCAGGGCTGACTGGGGCAGGGCCTGAGGTGCCCGGGGTGAAGGAGATGCCCAACCTCCTAGGTGAGCGGGCATGGGAAACACAATTTGGGGCTGCTGGGAGGGCAGTGCTTGTGGGGGTTGGCGGCTGTACCTGTTTTTGAGGTGGGCACAGACGCAAGGGTGCTCCCATCAGAAGAGGAGTCGCTGTCGCTGGTGTCTGCTCCTGTCCCCGTTGTGGAGCTCCCCTCGCCCTCCGTCCCACTGGTGCCTGTGGACTCTGTAAATTCACCCTCCAGGGCCATGTGGGTTTCAGCTCCCTCCTGCTCCGGTGCCAATGCTCCTCCGCCAGATCAGGCTAATGCACACAGGGGCAGGGTGACAAAACAAAAAGGGGGGAAAGACAGAAGAGACACATGGTCAATGCCTGCAACACCACTACCGTTGGCGGACACAACACACAGGGAGCATACCTATGCACTAGCACATGCACTAACAGTGCAGGGTAAAAGCAGATGCCCATGGGGGACTCTTCCAAGACCCATTTAATGCACAGCTGGAACCCATAGGAGCCTGACTAGGTGTAGAAGGCAACTACCACCTTTGGGGTTGAAGTGGCACTGGCCTGCAAAACAATGGATGTATCTTGGCGCATCTGCCCTGCCCTAGATGATCCCACAGCCCACCGCCCCCACCCAGACACCTTGTCAAGCGAGCTGAGTCAGCTGATTGAGACTGTACTCTCCCCATTGTGGGTGCTGTGATGCCCTCAAGCCCCCATCCAACTCAGGTATGCTAAAGCCAGGACCCGGTACATCAGGGCGATCATGGTGCGACGGGCACCCCTTCCACATTGGAAGGCCATCCCCAGCTGGGCCTCCGCTGTCTGCTTGCTCCAGCGGTGCAGGTCCTCCCTTCTTTTCCTCCCATCTTTTCCGGCAGTGGGTGCTCCGTCTATGGTAGACCCCAGGATCTGCACTTCCTTGGCAATGGCACACCAAGTACACTTCTTCTGGTGGGCGCTGACCTAGAGGAATAGGGAAGTAAAAATGGATGTTACTCCCCCATCCTGTTCTTCTCACTCATTAGCCACAATCCTCCCACCCTGGCCCAGAAAAACATCCACTCACCATCCTCACATGCTGGCCTGTGCCCCCCGTCTCTTCCGTCCATGACACTCCATACAATCATGTGCCATCCACCATGCACACAGTTTACTCACCTGTTTGTCTGGTGGACCGTAGATTTGCATGTACTGGGCTAGGACCCCATCCACCAGATTGTCCAACTCCTCTGCAGTGAAGGCAGGGGCCCTTTCCCCAGACACTGTAGCCGTTGTCGCTTCCAGACTCACGTCCGCGGCGGTGTGTACCGTCACCGCCGGCGTACATCGTCATTGGCTCCTGGAACCCATTGGGCCTAATGATAACTAATGCTGAATAGCACAGTGGTCTTCGACCGCAATGCAGCACAATGGCAGCGCAGTTACTTCATTTGCCCTTGTCCATCCTTACAGGTCAGGCAGCCGCCATTTCAGGTGGCCACATGGCAGGCCAACTAACTGTGTCACAGCACTTTTGGCCATGAATACGGACAGACAAAGGCACACAAAGAATAGTTCATGATTGTGCTAAACAGCCTTGTGAAACCTATGTGGTGTATGACCCTCTGCTCACCCTTCTCCTCAATAGGGCACGTCCGCTGGGGCAGGTGATGCGATGGCGGTATACTCCAGTGTACAGACCCCTAGTGGACCTGTCGACAATGGAAGAAAGACACATCATTATCACCTACAGACTTGATCGTGCCAAAATCCAGGAATTGTGTGCCCAGTTGGAGCCAGAGCTGATCTCAGCTATACGCCATCCCACAAGAATCCCCCCTCTAGAGCAGGTCCTGTCAGTACTCCATTTCCTGGCCAGTGGGTCATTTCAAACAACCATGGCCATGGCATCAGGGATGTCACAGCCAATGTTCTCTAACGTGTTGTCCAGAGTGTTGTCTGCCCTGCTGAAACACATGCGCACCTACATCGTGTTCCCTCAGGTGGAGGATTTGCCCACAGTGAAAGGTGACTTCTATGCCCTGGGACATATCCCCAACATCATTGGTGCCATTGATGGTACACATGTGGCATTAGTCCCCCCCCCCGCAGGAATGAACAGGTGTAGAGAAACCGCAAAAGCTACCATTCAATGAATGTGCAGATGGTGTGTTTGGCAGACCAGTACATCTCCCATGTGAATGCCAAGTATCCTAGCTCTGTGCATGACGCTTACATTTTTAGGAATAGCAGCATCCCTTATGTGATGGGGCAACTCCAGAGGCACCGGGTGTGGCTAATAGGTGAGCCCAAGGTCCCCACACAGTTTAAATAGGTGTCTGGGTATGGGAGAGTCCCTAATGTTTGGAGGATGTCTAACAGTTGTCCCTCAATATTTGCAGGTGACTCAGGTTACCCAAACTGTCATGGCTACTGACCCCAGTGAGGAATACCAGGACAAGGGCAGAGGAACGCTACAATGAGGCAAATGGGCGAACTAGGAGGATAATAGAGTGCACCTTCGGCCTCCTGAAGGCCAGGTTCTGGTGCCTCCACCTGACAGGTGGCTCCCTATACTAATCACTCAAGAAGGTGTGCCAGATCATCGTGGCATGCTGTATGTTGCACAACCTGGCTTTGCAATGCCAGGTGCCTTTTCTACAGGACCATGGGCATGATGCTGGTCTTGTGGCAGCTGTGGAGCCTGTGGATAGTGAAGAAGAGGAGGCAGAAGAAGAAGATATAGACAACCTATACAACATCATCATGCAATACTTCCAGTGAGACACAGGTAAGAGTATGGCACTGCTTCTTACATCTCATACTACTGTAGGACATAGCATTAATCTGCCTTTTTACCTCTGTGTATGGACCCTGAGATGTCACTTTGACTTTCCATTTCACAGATCTGGGTCCCACTTTGTGCCCTCTGCTATGTTTACTGCTGCCCAAAAACTGTGTAACATTGGTATGTGAACATGAACATTGACATTGCTATATTTCCGAAAGGTTGCAATTACACATTTGTAAAAGTACAGACTGACTCCAGATTGATTTGTGATTCAAAGGTGTTTATTTCAGTGAAATAAGTGGAGGGGGGTGTGCAATGGGCTGGGGTGATGGTGGTAGAATGTCCAAGGTAGAGTTCGGTCTCTTGGTCTCACAGGTGCATTGTCCAAGGGGTCATAGAAAGGGGAGCAACAGCAGGTTAAGGTGGACAGGGTGACAAAGTGGGACAGAAGGGTGACAATCAGATTAGTCTTATTTCCTGGTGGGGATCTTGGCAATGTTCTCTGTCTTGTTCCTGGATCTCAGGGACCGTTTACGGGCTGGTTCTCCTTCGGCAGGGGGTGGGGTGATGGTGTCCTGTTGGTCCTGTGGCGGGCCTCCTGTCCACTAGCGCCGGCGGAGGTGGAGGGCTGTTCATCGTTCAGGCTAGTGTCAGGGGCCCGTTTGTGTCCCACTGTGTCCCTCATGGTGTTGGCCAGGTCTGCCAGCACCCCTGCAGTGGTGACCAGGGTGGTGTTGATGGACTTCAAATCCTCCCTGATCCCCAGGTAGTGTTCCTCCTGCAGCCGCTGGGTCTCCTGAAACTTGGCCAGTACCATGTCCATGGTCTCCTGGGAATGATGGCATGCTCCCATGATGTTGGAGAGTGCCTCGTAGAGAGTGAGTTCCCTGGTCCTGGCCTCCCCCGTCGCACAGCAGTCCTCCCAGTTTCCCCGTTGTACTGTGCATCTGTCCCCTGAACCGTGTTCTCACTATCCCCTGGTCCCTGATTCTCTTGGGTTGGTGGGTTTGCCTAGGGTCCCTGTAGTGGTGGACACACTGCTAATTGACGTGTCCTGGGGACAGAGGGATGGGCCCGCTGGGTGGGTGCTGTGGTGGTGTCTCCTGAGGGGGAGGCTCTGTGGTGGCTTGTTACTGTGGCAGTGGAACCGACTGTCCAGAGGTCCCTGATGGGCCAGGCTGGTCATCTTGATCCAGGCATGCAGAGCTGCTGTCGTCACTGTGGGCCTCTTCTGTGGGGGGACTGGATATGTCTGGCACCTCCTGTCTGGTGATGTTGGGTATGGGTCCTGTTGAATTGTAAATGCATAGTTGTAGTATCTGTGTGTGCCATCTTGTGCATTGGGTGAGTTACACTCTACTCCTGTGCTTGCCTTGGTGTGTTTGCCATTGTGTGATTAGTGTTTTGGGGTCTGTGTGGGTGTCTGTACTGGACATGCTTTGGCAATGGGTGTCCATGCTTTGGTGTTGCATGCAGGGCTTGGGATTGGGATGGCTGGGTTGTGATAGTGGGGCATATTTGAGGTGTTGGAGTGATGGGGGTGAGGGTGAGGGTGGGGGTATTTGATGGCATGCAGGTGGAGTGGGGGGATATGGTAATAAAGATATGACTTACCAGAGTCCAGTTCTCCTGCTACTCCTGTGAAGCCCTCAGGATGCAGTATTGCCAAGACTTGCACCTCCCATGTTGTTAGTTGTAGGGGAAGAGGTGGGGGTCCACCACCAGTCCTCTGTACAACAATTTGGTATCTGGATACCACGGAACGTACTTTCCCCCCTAGGTCGTTCCACCCCTTCCTGATCTCATCCCGTGTTCTTGGATGCATTCCCACTGCGTTGACCCTGTCGACGATTCTCCGCCATAGCTCCATCTTCCTAGCAATGGAGGTGTGCTGCACCTGTGATCCGAAAAGCTGTGGCTCTATCCGGATGATTTCCTCCACCATGACCCTGAGCTCCTCCTCAGAAAACCTGGGGTGTCTTTGAGGTGCCATGATGTGGTGTGGGTGATGTGTGAGGTGATGGTTTATGTGATGTGTGGGGTGATGTGTTGGTGTGTGTTGTTTGAGGTGCGTGGATGTTGTATGTGTGATGGTGTGGTGTGCTAGTGGATGCTGGTGTAGTGTTAGCTATTCTCTTTCTGTGCTTCTTCACATAAATGTCTTTGTAAGGGGTTGTGGGTAATGTGGGTGTGTATTTTATAGTGTTGTGAGTGTGTGGTATGTGTATGTGTATCAGGTGTGTGTATTTCGATTTGTCCAATCTGGTTGTGTTTTGTAAGTGTGTGTATATTTTGAGCGCAGCGGTGTGTACCGCCAATGGATTACCGCCGTTGAAAGACCGCTGTGTTGATTCGTGGGTCGTGATAGTGTGAGCGTATTCTTGTTGGCGTGACGGTGTGGGTTTTGGTATCGCCAGTTTATCACTGACCTTTGGTGTGGCGGACTTGTGTGGGTGTCTGTATTGTAGCGGATTACGAGATGGGTCGTAATACCTGTAGCAGATTTCCGCCGTGGCATGTTGGCGACCTTCAGCACGGCGGTAAGTGGGATTTACCGCCACGGTTGTAATGAGGGCCTATGTGTCCCAGCAGGACCAGGGGCTCATGAGGTGGCTCTTTACATCCCCTCAGATGCAGCTGGTTATCTGCTCTACATAGTGCCATAGGAGGTCCCGCAGCACTGGGCCAAGGGTGGGTCCATCCTGCACCCATCATTGCCTGGAGTGGGCTGGTCTGGACCACCCCTCTGATATCTGGATGCACAGTAGGTACTTCTGATTTGCTATATAATCTCAGGACCAGTTTGGCTAATCCACACCTTGTTCCCTGCTGTCTGGAGGAGTCGGTGGGTTACTGATATTTTGGGACCCCCAAGAGACATAAAACTGACTCCTTAATGGCTTTAGTGGATACCCTGCTAAAATCTCATGTAGGGGGATAACATGCTCCGAGATCTCATAATTTTTCTGGAAGAGGAGGTGGTTGTTAGTACTTAAGTGATTGGCAGCTTCCCACTGTGTCTGTGCCATTGTTGGACTGGGGTTAGTTCATGCCAGCTCTGCCTTGGAATGGAGAAACTCAAAAACACATCTACAGAACTGGGAGGCTCACAGGCTGTTGTTCTAAAGGATACAGCCTCTAACAGCCTCTCCAAGCCATCAACTATTTCATATTTAACTTCAGCCGTGGGTGCAATTAATGACAAAATTAGCACAGTGGAAGAGTGGGTGGGTATTCGACCTGCTCGCTCAGAGTTTGTAGTTGAACCTTTACCCAGCTCTGATTCTTAGAGGGATGCTGTTGCAGGCAAGAGAGGTGTGACCCAACTGGATGGGGTTACCAATGGAACTGTCATTGCTGAAGTTCACCGTTCAAGGTCTGAGACCTTGTTGGGAACTCCCTGGCCGATTGCAACCCCCCAGCATCTCTACAGAGAAAAAGCAGAAAGTCTGATGCAGTTGTGGCACAGGCGGGGTCCAAAATCAATGACATACTAGTTTGTCCTGATTCTTTAAAGGACAATGGCCATAAATCAACTAAAGATCACATTGCTATCACTAATGTCGATGAATGTATCCCTAAGGACCAGTCTATGATAAAGGCTGCAGTTGGCAAATGTCTAGAGAAACTGTCATCGATCGAAGACAGTTCAAAAAATCTAATCTTGTTTTGTAAAGATAACATATCAATATTATTGTAAAGATAACATGGATCTGTGTCTGAGGAGCTAGGACAAATAGGGAAGATCATTGTGAGGGAGCCGGTACATGGCTCATCAGGGGTACCTGGTCCATGTAAGGGTGGTTTTCCACTGTTTCCTAATTTGCCACCTTCCAGTCTAGGTACATCTGATGATCAGAAGATTCTACCGACCCAGCAACACAATTCTGTGTTTTAGGGCATTTTAAGTCATTGGCTCATTCTGGAGGTCTCAGGCATACCCCAACTAATACACTAACTCAAAGGGAGATGGATGACACAGGTAGTAAGGATGGTCCTGCACCCTTTTGTGTTGTTCTTAGTCTCCCCCTGCCTCGTCCCCTTATGTTGTGGTACTTACTGGGGTCCCTGCTCTAAAACAAGGGGCCAGAAAAGACTACAGCTGCCTAAAAAATAAAGTTAATTACTGGCTATCCCAACTGGGGGTTGGGGAGGGATTTCTGACCAATACACTTATTATAGCCTGGAGGGTGGATTGGGTTGGACTTTCTCCCAAAACCTGTAACAGGGGCTGTGCTGTCTCACTGATCCTGACGCTAGCTAGGCAGCATGCCTGCCCCTGTATTACGCAGTCTTTTCCCGTTTGGTATTTTTATCGACCGGTGGCATTTCAAACTCTACTGTTGTACAGTGTTAGCACCAACAGCACAAGTGAAGGGTTAATAGGGCCTCCCAGGGGTAATGACCTTGTTATCAATACAACAGGTTTTGTGGGCAGACACACTTGATTGACTGCAAGATCCTAGTTACGTGATGCAGTCTACTGAGGAGGATCATGGGACCAGGGATAACAGGATGTTAACTCATACAGCCGAGCAAGGATCTCTGTAGATTACTGCATATCCTAACTGAGAGCTGAAATTTGGCGTGTGTCTTTATATCTGGGCCAGACCCAATGGCCAGTCTGTGAGGACCATTAGCAATGGGATATGCAATGGGGTATCCGTCTCTGGTGACATTGAGCTGTCAGCCGAAAGGAGGGTTATTCTAACTGGAGTAAATCTTCTTGAAGCATGGAAAGGTCCCAGTAGTAGCACTGACATTTCAGAAAGTTATACAGCTAGTGGAGATCTCACTGTCAGTCTCGTCAGGTTAGCATCCTGGAATGTGGCAGGTATTAACAGTAAAGTAAATGATCCTGACTGGTTGACGTTCCTTAGGTTTTTTGCTGTAGTATGATTACTGGAGACGTGGGACGTTGAATGCTCCTTTTTTTTTAAAGGTTATAAATCATACTCTACCTCTGTTGTCCCTTCAGCAAGGGGTCATTCAAGTGGAGGTCTGTTGCCTTTGGTCTCTCTGTCCCTGAACTTTCAGGTTAAGTACAGTAAATAAGTTAATCTATTAGGCATGCATTTTCGTTTACATCCCCTGTTTTGCCCTGTTAAAGTTCTCTAATGCAACTACTGGTCCCACTTTTTGTGATATTCTCTCGGCCCTCAGGGAACAAATGTTGGTCATTGACACTTGTAGTAAAGTTAAAATTGGATTTATTTTAGTGGGTGTTTTTAATATCCACACTTGTACATACTCTTTTTCCACATCGAGCCAAGCTCAGTGATGATTCTTTGCACATGGAGCACAGTCAGGTGGGTAACTTTCTGAATAATATCCTTGCTGAATTTAATTTGGAATGTGCCATGACCAAGATACAGATGGTAATTTTACTCCTACTTTCATTGGACAAGGCCTGCATTCCACAATAGAGTGTATTTTATTTCCAGTATCTTTGCAGGATTTCTTAGGGCATTTTGGAATTAGAGACAGTGGTTTTAGAGACCATTATAGCATTTATGTTACTGTTATTGACCTGTTTGAACGAGTCTCAGCACAGAGGCTATTGAATTGTTTGGACGTTGTTGTGACTGAGCACGGTAGAAGACTGAGATGGTTAAAGATTGCTCATGAGGACTTTTTGAGATGCTGTGTGGGGGTTAAGCATGGGGCTTTTGACCTTTGCCTGGGGGACTTCTGTGATGATGGTACTTTCTCGAAAGCTTATTTAGAAATTGAGGCTGAAATTATATCTAAGCTACCACATCCCCCTAAATCAACAATAAATAGTAACCATCACTGGTTTAATAAGGACTGATTAAGAGCCCATAAATCATTAATGACTGCACTTAAAGCTCGGTCCAAGGATCAATTTCTGATAGCGAGCAGACATAGGGGGCCAGGCTGGCGGTACGGAGACCCATATTATGACCGGGGCATAGCGCGCGGTCGCACCGCCGGGGCCGGCGGTTTCCTGACATTTTAGCCCTGGCGGTGATAATCCACCAGGGCAGCGCTGCAAGCAGCGCTGCCCTGGGGATTATGACTCCCCTACCGCCAGCCTGTTTCTGGCGGTTTGCACCGCCAGGAAGAGGCTGGTGGTAAGGGGAGTCCTGGGGCCCCTGGGGGCCCCTGCACTGCCCATGCCACAGGCATGGGCAGTGCAGGGGCCCTCTAATGGCCCCGTGCAGCTTTTCACTGTCTGCATAGCAGACAGTGAAAAGCGCGACGGGTGGTACTGCACCCGTCGCACGGCAGCAACACCGCCGGCTCCATTAGGAGCCGGCTCCTATGTTGTGGCCGCATCCCCCCTGGGCCGGCGGGCATAAACTAGGTTTGCGCCCGCCGGCCCAGCGGGGATGTTGTAATGGGGACCGCGGAAGTGCGGCCGCATTGGAGGCCGCACGCCTGCCAATGTTGTAATGACCCCCATAATGCATATAAGAAAATGCTAGATTTGAGGAAGAGAGCACTCAAGGCGGAAACTTGGACTGACCTCATTAATGCTTCACACAGGGCTGATAGAAAAAAATTCTGGGAGGTTGTCAATCACCCTTTATTTACTGATAATGGAGCCCATTTCATTTATTCACATATCCTGCTGGAAATGTGTATTGCACACCTTGAGGGCATCTACAATTCCCTGGATAGAGGTGCCCATCCTGAGCTCTCTCCCCCATTTACCTAGCAAGGCAATTTAACATTTCAAGTTGACAAAGTTATGTGTGCCATAGGAAATATGTCAAGGCATAAGGTCCCTAGTCCTGATGGGACGCCTGTTGATCTGTTCAAGATGTCACCTGATCTTAACATGTTTGTTTAATCTGGCTCCCGCACAGGTCCATAGCATTCTTGGTTTCGGTCTATCACTATCCCTGTATATGAAAAGGTTTCCAAGTATCTTCCGTGCTGCTACAGACCATCTCCTTGATAGATCCGGAGGTCAGGGTGATGGACAGGGTCATTCTGGAGAGGGCTTTGACACTGGCGGAGGATTGTTCCATTGTTTCAGACTTACAGTTTGGGTTCTGCCAGGGTTTGGGTACCTCTGATCAATGCCTAACTCTTTTCTTGTTAATCAACAAGTACACAATGGCAAGACCAGAGTTTTTGTTTATTACCTACATGGACCTGTCCTGTGCCATTGTCAGTGTGTATTTCCTGAGTGAGCTTCACAGGGATATGACATTGGTTGTCCGGTGCAACTCAGACTGGTCTTGTACTAGCTCTTTCTGTTTAAACAGTGGGGTGAGACAAGGTTGAATGTTGGCTCCATTTTTGTATACCTTGTATACTAATAGTCTGGGGGCCAGGTTACTAGAAAAACAGGTGGAATGCCTGTGGGTGGGCACTCATCAGATCCTCTCACTGTTATATGCAAACAACACTGTGTTGCTGTTGAAAATGGCCCAGGACCACAAGACATTGCTGGATGGTTTAGTCATGTTCATGAATGATATCGACCTCTCAACCAACTATGGAAAATCACAGGTGATGGTCCTGGTGTCGAGGGGGACCAAGACCATATCCTTTTTTGTTCAAGACCATAAGTTGACCTGAACAGATGTGTGGTATTGATTGATCGCCGCTCTTCCTCTGCCCCGCTAATGAGATCCAAGAGACTGCCCCTATCATGCTCTAAGGGCTGTTTTCCCCTTTTCTTCCAGAATTGGTAGCAAGCCACTGGGTGCATTGATCAAGATTTACCAGGCCAAATCTGTTTCAAGTGCCAAATATGACAGAGATGTATGGGATTATACTCATACAAGGGATCTCCAAGTGGAGGGGACTGGACTTGGCAGATGCCTTCTGGCAATTTCATATACTCCAGCCTTTTTTGCTTTATCCTTCAATCCTGGTAAGTATAATCACAAGTAATTCCAATACTTTTTCACAATTGAACCGCATGGACGCCTAATCACATTCCAATTAAAACATGAACACTTACCAGGATTGAAGGATAAGTGTTTTAAGTCGAAATAAGGGAAAATTATCACGAGGTGATCTATGGACCCTCTGAAAGTCAATGTTTAATGTTTGAAAAAGATAAAAACCTTTTAAATAAAGGAGTAGAGCTAAGCTTAGTCCTGCACATCTGTATGAAAAGTGACCTCTTGGAGACATTGTATGGTGGAAAAGACTCCTAGGAGAATTATCCCGCTAGCATTTTCGTGTTATTTAATGTCTGGGAGAATTGATGTTTATGTCCTGAAGAAGGTGGTTATATCCATAGTTACCACCGAAACACATTGACGCCTGAGAGAACTGATTCTGTACAATACACAATATGATTAAATGAAGACACTTAAAAATATGTTTGGGGATTTTGGAGAAAGAATGTGATCAATAAACAGAGCAGTCCCTAATTGAATCAGACATAACTTGTAATGTTTTATATGCTCCTCCCTTTGAATTTTTTTTTTTTTAAGGAAAAAGCTTGTTTTTTTATTTGGTGTGTTTATTATAATTTATGTTTGCACCATGGGAGTGATATTCCTGTGGAATTTTTTAAATCAATATTGTTTTTAATGGAATTTAATCTGAGGATATATCTTGTGTTTTCGACATTGGTGTTGTCATACCAATATAAGCTTGGTTTTTACCAATTTTTTGGGTATCAGTTGGGTAAGTTTTGGTGAATTGGATTTGAGGTTGGAAATGACTCGTATATAGAAATTATACGATTGCTGAAAAATGGTTGGTAATTTGGGGGAAAATTATAACTAAAAACAGATTATAACAGGGCCAGCTGTTGAACCCTATTTGTTGAATGTGTTCAACAGTCATCACTGGTTTCTTCTTACTAGATTCCAGTTTAATCAAATTCATTTGTTGCTGGCACATCCAAACTCTAGTACATGGTATAAGCAGCTGAGGCCCTGTTCTTGTGATAACTTTTCTGACTAGAATCTTATGCATCTTATCTTTTCCTGTTGTCTATATGATGCTCCCTGCAACACTATTTTAGTATGTTTGTTGCAACCTCTGATCTTCGTCCAGGTTAGGCCTTCTATTTTCTATTTCCAGTTACTCAGGGATACTCACACAACCTATGTTATTGCCCGCTTCCTGGCTTCTTTGATGAAACTGTGAAAGATGCTTGATATGGGTCTCGGGCCGGCCTGAACTGTTATGCTGTTTGCACTGTTCCAACTGCCATGAGTTTTTCTATTAATTGGTTTGTGCTATGCTGGACCTGTTTGATTTAAGTGTAATGCACTTTACTGAGAATTGCTGTTTCTAGGATAGGGTTCAAAGGGTGGCTGTTTAGGCTGGGGGACATGTCCCCATACAGGCCGGTCTGTTATGCTATTCATTATGCACCTTATTGATGTTATGTGATTTTTATGACCATTCGGTGCTGTGTTGCGACTGTTGGATCTACATGTAATGGATCTTATCTTATATTATTGTTTTTATGATTGTGTTTTTTTCTGTTATTGATCTTATCTTTCTTTTGATATTGTTGTATCATTTTTATGCATTTTTTAATATAATGTTGCACTCATATACTTTTATGGTCTAATGTAGACCAAATAAATGTATTTGACTGACTGACTGATTAAAAGCCAGAATGATTATTTCATTAGTGACTCTAGACTCTGGCCAAGCCTGATTGATTTCAAGTCACTCTACGGCCAGACAGCGGTCATAACACACTAGATTTATTTTTAAATGCAGACTTTCTGTTTGATCTAGACGAAAAACTGGGGCAGACCATTTTGGAGCCTGATATTTCTAAGAAAAGGAGTAGTGTTAGTTGCCCAAATATAGAGCCTACTTTTTCTGCCTCAACAAAAATTGATGACACCTTCTCTGCTATATTAGTCCATATGGAGCTTATATCTGGGATGGAAATACCAATAATGGAACTCCATGATAAATGACTTATTGCCTGTAAGGATTTTTTTACGAGCACTAAACCTATAGTCCGTAAGGGCAGGTCAAAGGTAGCCTTGTGGTACTCAAGTACGTTGAAGGACTAATACTAAACGTATTTCAGCCATCAAGTCACAATCTTGTGATGACATTAGGCTGCCTAGATCTGAGTACAAGCAAATCTTGACTAATAAAAATTGAGAATGGGTAAAGAACAGGCAGGATCTACTGCAGGCACCGTGCATTCATTATGATGCAGCTTTCTGGCACATAATAGCACATGGCAGATTATCCCTATGTATGCACACAGATCATTATTAATGACCAAGTGTGTGGGTCAATCATATCAGGTCTATTCAAACCAGGAAATTTAAGATCCCAGCCTATTAGAAAGCACGTCTGCTGGAGGCACAATAGTTTTGTCCGACGATGAGCCTAGTGTTTTCTCTTTGTCTGACACAATTAGTGGCATATTTATACATGTTTTGCACCAAATTTGCATCATTTTGTAGATGCAAATTTGGTGCAAAACTAACTCCATATTTATACTTTGGTGCTAGACCCATCTAGCACCAAATTTATAGAGTTAAAGTCATTTTTTGGATGTGGAAACCTACTTTGTGTCAATGAGATGCAAAGTAGGCGTTCCCGTGCAAAAAATGACTCTGTGGCCTTAGTGTCATATTCATCCCCCTGTCCTAAAATCACGTACGGGGGGTGAGGAGGGGGTCAAATCATGGTGCAAAGCTCAGGTCAGGGCAGGCGTTAGGGGAACTGTGGTCCTCTTTACATGGAGGAACACCATGGAATAAGCCCACAGGTGCCCTCCCTAAGCCCCAGGGACACCCCCACCCACACCAGAGGGACAGCAGAGGATGGGGGACCCCAGTCCAGGTAAGTATAGGTAAGTATTTATTTTTTTAAGTGCCATTGGTGGCCCTGAAATGCCCCCCCCCTACATGGCACTGGATGCAATGGCCATGCCCAGGGGACCCTGGTCCCCTGTGCTGGCCATTGGGGTGGTGGGCATGACTCCTTTCTTTTTTAAGACATGAGTCATGTGGTATGGATGGTTTTGCATCAGAAAATTATGTTAGGCTGGTTAGAGTCATTTTTGTTTTACTCTAACCTGCCTAACGTCATTTTTTTTGTACAAAACCCCCTTCTTCCATACCGCCAGCCTCACCCGGCTACCATCATTTCTTTTTATGCTAGCCTGCCCTTTGCTCCAGCTTGCACCATTCCATAAATATGGTGCTTGGCTGGTGCTCAGAAATGGTGCAAGCTAGTGCTAAGCTTTTTGGTGCAAAACTGTGTTAGTGCAGTTTTGCACCAAAAAGTATAAATCAAGGCCTTAGTGCCTTTGAGTCTGTTCATCCTCGGAAGGCGCCTGATCCCAATATGATTCTGGGGGTCCTACATAGGCTGGAAATTGCAGTTGGGGCTCAAACTTAAGTACATTATCCAGTGCCATTCTTTACGACATTGATTTACCTGCTACTTGGGCAGTGGTATATAATTCCAGTCTGTTCAAGCAACTCCAAGACAAACTTCAAGACTAGACAAAAGGAGCTCAGATTTTATCTCCTTTCCAGGTAGGGTTTTATGCCTGAATGCGCGCTATTGACCAAGCTTTCCATTTTTTATTATTAATGCCTTAGACCTGGTTCCTAGGAAAACAACATTGGGAGGTTCTTAGCTCTATTGGTGTTCAATTAAATGTATTAATGAGGCTACATGAATTGAATTATACCCAGGTCAGGTGGCGCAGAGCTGGGGATTTGACATGTCTCATTCGCATTAACAAAGGAGCCCGTCAGAGCTGTGTACTAGTACCTACACTTTTTTCTTGTATAATAATGGAGCGGTAGATTTTTTGGACAATAGTGTCACCAACTCTTCTAAATTGAATGGGAAGAAAGTCCCCACACTTTTATTCACCAATGATACCTTACTACTGTTTAGAAAACCTTTTGACCTATAGAAGCTCCTTATTACATTTGAGGTATTCTGTCATCTAAGAGGTTTGGAAATAAATACACAAAATAGCAAGTCTATGGTTTTCAATCTGCACTGATGCCATAGAGGTACTCTTTGAATGAGAAATTATACTCTTGAAAAAGTTCAAACTTTTGATGATCTCAATGTAAGCATGGCTTGCCCATTATCCTGTGGCCTCCAAATTCAAAAGAGCAGTCTTATATTCCTAACTCAAGATAGAATCATGTAAAAATGAAATAGTCAAAGTATTTCAACTTGACACTTATTCGAAATTAAGGTGGTTACAGCCTGTGAAATCATGGTTCTCTAGGTTCGGGATGCACATGACATGGTCTGACCCCTTGACTATTACAAAGGCCGTCAGGGAAAATCACAAAGTGAGTGTCTATTGGAGCACTATTAAACATTGGTGGCATCATTCAGTGAAGAGCAGGAACCTCATATATCAGTTTTTGACACTGAAACCTACTTCAATGTTTGGGCCTTATCTTGACGAGATCCACCCCATTCCCCCCTTAGCAACGAGTCTTTATATTAAGTTTAGGCTATGCACTTTACCTGTGAGAGCCTATTCATAAAAAAATACCACTTTGATTTGAATGTTGTTTCCACCTGTTTTTATTGCACTCATAACTGTGGAAACTGTTGACTATGATTTTCGTAAAACGTTTGTGTTTTCTTGAATATTAACAAAAATTGACCATTCAATGAATCATTCAGGTTGGCACTGAGACCATAAATGTTCTTGACAATTAGGTTTTATAAACATGTTGTCTGTATTTTTATGCATATTTATTACTTGAATATGGAACTCAGCTTGTAATGAATTGTATTATTTATGTGTGTTTTATGGGGATTTACCCCAAAATAAATGCATTTCCATGATGATGATGACAAAGATATCAAGCATTTCTGCTGGCTCCTATCGCTGGAATACTGTGTGCTGCCTCGCACCAATGTAGGCACCTGTTATGTCAGGGTGAGGCCCTGGTTAGTTCAAAGACGGGCACAGCGTGCAGTAAATGACACCACACTTCTTTTGATTTGCTAATCTAACTTCCTGGTGAGAAGTTCAATACTTTTATGTACTCAGTTTTGACGTCATGGTCAGGACAACAGGTTAAAGAAGCTAAGGACTATTATTCAGTATTCCTCAGACACACCAGACAGTGGACTAACCCGCCTGTGATGACATAACAGTAAACTTGCACCATAGTGCTAGGATGCCTCTGTTTGGGGAAGGATTGTTTTTGCAGGAAGGAATACTTTCCTGCACAAAAACAATCCAAATAGTCTACTGGATGCAGCACGCCATGGAAACAGGAAGTAAAGAAGAGAAATAAAGATGTTTCTCCTTTTTTCTCCTCTGTCTGGTAGGAGTACCATTTTGGAGCAAAGCTAGATTTACAAGTCTTTGTAAATCTGGGTTTGCATCAAAATACTTGGAGGGGATGCATGAGAACGCCAAATAGATGGGATGCAAAGTAACACAAGGAAGTGCTATGTGCTGTGTTGTGTTACTAAGGGCCGTATTTATAGGCCCCTAGCGCCATATTTACAAAGAGACGCTAAACAACTTTTTGTGGCTTAACGCCGACTTGTAAATACGGCCCCTTCCCACGCAGCACTGTGCGTGGAAGGGGTGTGCAATGGGTGTCGCTGTGGGCGTGCTACAGCAACACCCATCGCGTTTTGACGCTCCCTCAGATTTAGAAATTTCGTAAACCTGAGGAAGCGCCGAAATCTAATGTCACCGAGGGGTGGCGCTAGCAGGGCCCAACGAGGAGGAATACTTTTATTCCTCCTCTTATTTTGCTTTTTCTGTACGTGCTACATTCTGCTGCACGCATAGAAAAAGCAAAATGCCAGAAATTATTGTTTATGTGTGTACTGCCATTTGATAAGTTTTGTTTTGACCAATGACTTTGTGTTTCACCACTGCGCATATTAGTTGCTCAATGTTCACCAGTAGCACATGACATGCTGTATCCAGTCTAGCCGCCTATTGGCTTTGACATTGCATTCCTATTGGCTTTGACATGATGTATTCAATTTAGCTGCCTATTGACTTTGACATGCTATTAGATATTCTGCCTATGGGCTTTGACATGATATTATATATTGCATTTTGTATTCAGCTCAGCTGCCTATTGGCTTTGACATGATATTATACATTGCATTTTATATTCAGCTTAGCTGCCTATGGGCTTTGACATGATATAAGACATTGCATTTTGTATTCAGCTTAGATGCTTATTGGCTTTGACATGACCCTAGACATTGCATTTGATATTTAGGTTAGCTGCCCATTGCCTTTAACGTGGAGTTAGACATTGCAGTTGAGAATCCAAGCTGTATTTTTCCAAGCTGTGTTTTTGCACAAGATGAACCAAGATGTTTTGTTCTCACAGTAGACTAGACATGATAAGAGAGAGTACATGGGTGTTGTTCTCTCTGCTTGAGCTTGGGAACAGGAGTAGTCTTGGAGACCTGGCCAGTCTCCAAAAGGCTTGCTCAGTTTCCCAGGTCTGAGAGGAGGGGGCACACCTTTGTAACGAATGTAACAGGCTGCAGAGGGTCAGATTCGAATCTGCCGGACCTCGTGCTGGAGCTTGGCGCAGGCTGCCAGCAATCCCGTGTGGGTAGATGAATCTCTTTCTCGCGGCTGACAGGGGTCATCAGCTTGCAGACCTTAGAAAGATGAAGCTGTAGATAGTTCCCACACGGTGAAGTATTTGTTTTGCTTTGCATTCAATATCTTATAAATATAACCTGCTGTGTATATTGCAAACCGATATATTTTGTTTGATTAACGCGGACTTGAAAGCTACTAATTCGTCATTCATAAATATTGTGTTTGGGGAAGAATTAACAACAATAAAAGTCTTCTTTGACCTCAGAAGTGCATTTCTGTTGTGTTATGTTAGTGCTTAGAAACTAAATAAGAGGAAAGCACTACAATTGGTACCAGGAGTCGTGGGGTCGGTCATTAAGAGGTGATTAAGAGGGTGTTGACGAGTTGGTAGATATCTAAGTGCACACTTTAAAAGTGTAATTGTTTTTGTTGTTTGGAGAATTACAGAAATTGTTTTTTTGTTTGGAGAATCACAGTAGCACGGCAGACCATGTCTGAGAATACATGTGTTGATGAACTGCCTGATGGTGCTAAGAAAAACTGTGAATTGTTTTCTGTTTGGGGAATTACAGAAGAAAATGCATGTGTAGCTAAAATGCCTGATGGTGTTTTGAGAAATAATTCCTGTTGTACATATGTAGAAAACGTGTCTTTTGGAAGTAATGATGACAGAAAGGTTTGGATACCTTTATCTGCTTACAGAGAAATGCAGGAGAAATGTAAGAAGTTGGAACATGAAAATAGGAATTTACGTGAGCAAATTAGCCCGACTGAAAGTTATAAAAAGGCTGTTTTTGAAGAATCTTTCTTGTCCCATTCCAGTAATGAGGGTGTTAAGACAGCTCCGAGCTGCACTGAGTTTCCGTGTGAGCCAGGGTTTTTGGCAGCCAAAATGCATTCCTTAACTGATAACACGGACCAGAGAGACCAGAATGTGATTTACGAGTTACCGTTGCAAAATGCACAAGTAAAACGAAGGATTTTAGAGCAAGACACCCGAGTTTCATTAGCTTGTTTGATTTTTGGAAAAAGAATAGTCCTCATTTGAGAGAAATCCTAACACTTTTGTATATGGTCACTGTGAAAAATTATATGCAGTTGCGCGCTTGTGATTTGGCAAATGAAATAATGCAGACTTTAGGTTTTTGGCAGTGCAAGAAGGAAATACTTATGTACATGTAATTCAAGAACAAGGGAAGAAAATAGTGCCCCTAGCTAGAATCATACAATGGATCTGGTACTTGCAAGACAGGGCTAGAGTACCACAGGTAAAAGAGTTACCAATGAAGTTGAATGCACCATTTGAATTCGTGTCCACTGAAGATAAAAAGCATGTTTGTTTTACTAATGATTCATTGACTGAAATGTTGCTTTCTGGCACCGTAGAAGGAACAGCGTTGTATAATGTGTGTCAGATTTTAAAGCAAGAGCTACGTGAGATGTGTCATTTTTACGCTGATTTTTGGTTCATTGCTAATGTTTTAGCACCTAACTGGTTCAATTACCTTGCAGATGTTAATGAGAAAAATTCAGAGAGAGAAGTGTACACCCAGAATTCTGCCTTAGTGGGGATGGCTAAGAGGGTGCCCCAGAAATGTGAACAGCTGAGAGAAAAAGCCACTTACAGGTGGGCAGAGATGAGAGAGATGCACATTCCCCTAGATTTGATAAAAACTGTGCAGCACGCACAAAAGCAATCTGTCATGCAAGCAGTCACAGAGCAGTTGGGGAGAGGAAAGTTACCAGGACAGAAATGGCAAAGTGATCAGGTTTTAGGGAGAGTGATTGCTGCAAATTACCAAGGAAAAATCGAAATTATGCTGATACCTAGAAAAGAATCTGATTCATTGATACAAATTGGAGACAGAATGGCCCAAATTGACAAAAGTGCAGTGAATGGAGGTTTGGTAAAGAAGGAGTCTGCCCCAGCCCTTCTGACAGTGCAAGAAAAGGGAAGCTGTGGCGCAGCAGATAAAAACCTCAGTGCTGGTGTGTGGGCTGAAGCCCCAAGTGACCCTCCAGAACCTGCGGAGAATATAACAAAGGGCCTCAAAAACGTCCTGCTGATTATAAAACAGGGAAAGAAAGAGGAAGGGTGCAGTTTAAATCAAAAATGTTATTTGCAAGAAAAGTCATACTTGTTTCTTTTGCAGATCCTACCACGTTTCGCCACTGTCCCTGAGTGTGCTGTGTGGTCCCCCTTCCGGTGTGTGCGTGTGGGGTCGGGGAAGGGACCGAACCCCCAACCTGAACCTGGCTGAGTAAAGTGCCAGCACCATGGATCCATTTTGCGCAAACTGCGCCTTCAGTTCAAGTTCAACTTGTTTGATTGCATTCTTCCACTGGAACTAAGCTGTGATATTTTTTTTTTTCCCTCTCGTATGGAACTCTGACTTTTGCTTACCTTCCAGCAAACCTTTCAGGTGGACCGTGCATCTTTACATGAGTAGAACTCATGCCACATCAAATTGCTAACACTGTTGAATTAGATACTCATTCAGAGTATAAAAATTGCCCAGTCTTCTCTATGTAGATGTATCTGATGTGAAAGGTTATGAAATCAATGTGTTAATCCACTTCTATTGCTTTACAGGGATTGCTTTGATCTGATGTTTTTTTTGTTTTTGTTTGAAACAAGAGATATGTGAAACAAAAATTCATTGGTCAAAGGGCGGAATGTACTGCCATTTGATAAGTTTTGTTTTGACCAATGACTTTGTGTTTCACCACTGCGCATATTAGTTGCTCAATGTTCACCAGTAGCACATGACATGCTGTATCCAGTCTAGCCGCCTATTGGCTTTGACATTGCATTCCTATTGGCTTTGACATGATGTATTCAATTTAGCTGCCTATTGACTTTGACATGCTATTAGATATTCTGCCTATGGGCTTTGACATGATATTATATATTGCATTTTGTATTCAGCTCAGCTGCCTATTGGCTTTGACATGATATTATACATTGCATTTTATATTCAGCTTAGCTGCCTATGGTCTTTGACATGATATAAGACATTGCATTTTGTATTCAGCTTAGATGCTTATTGGCTTTGACATGACACTAGACATTGCATTTGATATTTAGGTTAGCTGCCCATTGCCTTTAACGTGGAGTTAGACATTGCAGTTGAGAATCCAAGCTGTATTTTTCCAAGCTGTGTTTTTGCACAACATGAACCAAGATGTTTTGTTCTCACAGTAGACTAGACATGATAAGAGAGAGTACATGGGTGTTGTTCTCTCTGCTTGAGCTTGGGAACAGGAGTAGTCTTGGAGACCTGGCCAGTCTCCAAAAGGCTTGCTCAGTTTCCCAGGTCTGAGAGGAGGGGGCACACCTTTGTAACGAATGTAACAGGCTGCAGAGGGTCAGATTCGAATCTGCCGGACCTCATGCTGGAGCTTGGCGCAGGCTGCCAGCAATCCCGTGTGGGTAGATGAATCTCTTTCTCGCGGCTGACAGGGGTCATCAGCTTGCAGACCTTAGAAAGATGAAGCTGTAGATAGTTCCCACACGGTGAAGTATTTGTTTTGCTTTGCATTCAATATCTTATAAATATAACCTGCTGTGTATATTGCAAACCGATATATTTTGTTTGATTAACGCGGACTTGAAAGCTACTAATTCGTCATTCATAAATATTGTGGTTGGGGAAGAATTAACAACAATAAAAGTCTTCTTTGACCTCAGAAGTGCATTTCTGTTGTGTTATGTTAGTGCTTAGAAACTAAATAAGAGGAAAGCACTACAATGTGTGGGAAGGTGTCCCTTCCTGCACATAAACAATCATTTGGAAATGACGCTTTGGCACTTCTGTGTGTGCTGCATTGGTTCGTTATGCACCTGGATTGTGGCTGGCTTGTACAGTGAATACCTGCGTGCTTGCACTGTGTATTGGTTCTTTATGTACCTGGATTGTGGCCTAAAAGACCTAAGTAAGGAGCCCCAGACTTTTCTGGGAAATCTTATTATTTGTTTAAAAGTGTTTTACTGCTACCCGTGCCTGTTTACTGTAGACTCTCTGTGTTTCAGGCTGCTTGGCCTTTTAAAGTGGTGTTTTTTTTAGCCGTGACTGTGTGAAATTTCCCTCCTAGTTTGTGGCACAAGACTGCATAAAAAGCACCACCCCTCTTTTCTAAGTAAAAAGGCTACATACGTCTTGCAGAGTGTGTTTAGGAGACTGCTTAATCTGTTTCTGTGATTTAAATCGTCTTTATAAACTGTCTGCATCCCCTGTTTTTTGCCTTAAAAAAGACACATTTCAGAGTGCACGACAACCAGAATTTCAGTGTTTTTTTACAATCTCTCCCTTTCCTGGAATATAGACTCTGCTAGCTTGGAAGTGTGGATTCAGCCTGTCTGTATCCACGGAGATTCTGAATAGAGCAGCAGCTCCCTCCTCCCTTCCGACAGGGGCTGGAACTAGCTTATTGGCTCTCTGAGTCCCAGGCAACCAGAGCCCTCCTCCCACACCTGCTCTGGACCCTTAAGTTTGGGAGGGAACCCCCAGAGAGCCACCTCCATTTTGTGAGCCTGGCATTTTCTCTGTGCCCTAATACAGTCCAGTAATCAAAGAATCCTAAAAGACCTAGGTAAGGAGCCCCAGACTTTTCTGGGAAATCTTATTATTTGTTTAAAAGTGTTTCTTACTCCTATCCATGCCTGATTACTGTAGACTCTCTGTGTTTCAGACAGCTTGGCCTTTTAAAGTGGTGTTTTTTAGCTGTGACTGTGGGAAATCGCCCTCCTAGTTTGTGGCACAAGACTGCATAAAAAGCCCCCCCATCTTTTCTAAGTAAAAAGGCTACATACCTCTTGCAGAGTGTGTTTAGGAGACTGCTTAATCTGTTTCTGTGATTTAAATTGTGTTTAGAAACTGTCTGGATCCCCTGTTTTTTGCCTTAAAAAAGCCATATTTCAGGGTGCACGACAAGCATTATTTCATTGTTTTTTTTACAATCTTTCCCTTACCTGGAAAGTAGACTCCGCTAGCTTGGAAGTGTGGATTCAGCCTGTCTGTATCCAAGGAGATTCTGAATAGAGCAGCAGCTGCCTCCCCCCTTCCCTCAGGGACTGTGCCTAGCTTATTGGCTCCCTGGGGCCCAGGCAACCTGAGCCCTCCTCCCACACCTGCTCTGGCCCCTTATGTTTGTGGAGGGAACTCCAAGACAGCCACCTCAATTTTGTGAGCCTGGCATTTTCCCTGTGCCCTAACACAGCCCAGTGATCAAGGATTCCTAAAAGACCTAGGTAAGGCGCCCCAGACTTTTCTGAGAAATCTTATTATTTGTTTAAAAGTGTTTCTTACTGCTATCCATGCCTGTTTACTGTAGACTCTCTGTGTTTCAGGCAGCTTGGCCTTTTAAAGTGGTGTTTTTTAGCTGTGACTGTGTGAAATTTCCCTCCTAGTTTGTGGCACAAGACTGCATAAAAAGACCCCCCCCATTTTTTCTAAGTAAAAAGGCTACATACCTCTTGCAGAGTGTGTTTAGGAGACTGCTTAATATGTTTCTTTGATTTAAATTGTGTTTAGAAACTGTCTGCATCCCACAATTTGTGCTTAAAAAAAGCCATATTTCAGGGTGCCGACAAGCATTATTTCATTGTTTTTTTACAATCTTTCCCTTACCTGGAAACTAGACTCCGCTAGCTTGGAAGTGTGGATTCAGCCTGTCTGTATCCAAGGAGATTCTGAATAGAGCAGCAGCTGCCTCCTCCCTTCCCTCAGGGACTGGGCCTAGCTTATTGGCTCTCTGGGGCCCAGGCAACCTGAGCCGTCCTCCCACACATGCTCTGGCCTCTTATGTTTGTGGAGGGAACCCCAAGACAGCCACCTACATTTTGTGAGCCCAGCATTTTCCCTGTGCCCTAACACAGCCCAGTGAATAAGGATTCAAAAAAGACCTAGGTAAGGAGCCCCGGACGTTTCTGGGAAATCATATTATTTGTTTAAAAGTGTTTTTTACTGCTACCCATGCCGGTTTACTGTAGACTCTCTCTGTTTCAGGAATCATGGCCTTTTAAAGTGGTATTATTTAGCTGTGACTGTGTGAAATTTCCCTCCTAGCTTGTGGCACAAGACTGCATAAACCCCCCCCCCCCCCAGGCTACACACATCTTGCAGAGTGTGTTTAGGAGACTGCTTAATCTGTTTCTGTGATTTAAATTGTGTTTAGAAACTGTCTGCATCCCCTGTTTTTTGCCTTAAAAAAAGCCACATTTCAGAGTACACGACAAGCAGTATTTCAGTGTTTTTTTACAATCTCTCCCTTACCTGGAAAGTAGACTCTGCTAGCTAGGAAGTGTGGATTCAGCCTGTCTGTATCCAAGAAGATTCCGAATAGAGCAGCAGCTGCCTCTTCCCTTCCCACAGGGACTGTGCTTCAGTTACCTTGGCCCATATATAAGTTTCTATTGGTTGTTGCATATGGTGTTGTGATAGGTTGTTGGGGACTGGTGTTTTTATTGGCTCAGGGATTAGAGTTGGGCTTGTGATTGGTAGTAGGGCTGAGGTTCTGATTTGTTCCTGGTTTTTAGGGCCGGGCTTGTGATTGGTATTAGGGCTGAGATTCTGATTAGTTACTGGTTTTTAGGGCTGGGCTTGTGATTGGTATTAGGGCTGAGATGTCTTATTTGTTCCTGGTTTTAGAGCTGGTTTTGAGATTGGTAGTAGGGCTGAGATTTTGATTGGTTCCTGGTTTTAGGGCTGGGCTTGTGATTTGTAGTAAGGTTGTGAATCTGATTGGTTCCTGGTTTTAGGGCTGGGCTTGTGATTGGTAGTAGGGTTGTGATTTTGATTAGTTCCTGATTTTAGGGCTGGGCTTGTGATTGGTAGTATGATTGAGATTCTGATTTGGTTCCTGGTTCTAGGGTTGGGGTTGTAATTGGTTGTCAGGATTAGGGGTATGATTGGTGATTAGGGTTGGGTCTCCCATTGGCTGTTTGAATTAGGGTTACAAATCAGATTGGTTAGGGTTAGGACTAGGTTTCTATTGGCCAGTAGGGCTAGTTAAGCCTAGGGCTCAGGGAGTCTCAGCCTGGGTGTCTCAGCAAAGGGCAGAGAGGACAAGGGCAGCTGCCTGTTTGGGCCTGTTAGGGACTGGTGGGGCCTATTGCCAGAAATGCTACCCAATATTCCATTTACCAAAAAGGACTTTACTCCCTACACGTAGATCAACATGCAAACACATTAACTGCAAAGACATCCAACTCCTGCATCACAGACCTACTGCATACCGATTGGAAAGTCCCATCATCCAACACGATACCCCATTTACAACCCCTCTACCCATATTCACCACAACTACAACAGTAAAACACATTCATTCTCACAGCAAACACTACTCTGTCCACTCCCACTAACACAACCTGCCATCACCCACACAAAACAAAACCATACTATACGTTACTTTCAGCCTTGCAGATACACACTCCCTGTTCATACAAACCAACAACATTATCCTCTATTTGCTCCACATAGACCACCTTTCATCAGGACAATTCCTAAACCCAGCCTTCCAACACACCATCTACAAACGCCCTTCCCCTCTCTTCACCAATTACGCTCAACCATACAATCCTCACACTCTACCCCGCCACACATATTACCTCTTCAAGTCATCACAACTAAGACAAACTCCCCTGACACACATCCATCCCCTCTTACACACCTCATACATTCATCTCCAAGACACATCAACACCCCATGTGATACTCTAATTCCACTCACCAGCACTTACTCACACACAAATCCCTCACTGAAAACCACTACATCAACATCCCCTCTCACTATTCCACAAAAACAATACAGACCACACGCATCAGCACATTATATCAACACAAACTTTAATTATACTTATCGTCAGTCCCAATCCCACCCTTATGACTACACAAAGAATACAAATCCCGTCCAATCTTTACCCTACATTCTCACTCTTCACAAGCATCTACCACAAGCACCTCAACACAGCAATATTCATTCACCCACCTCTCCTACATTGCACAATTTAGTGCTTTACATTATGATCCACATGCTCCTCCACCACTCCTAGTCCATACTCCATCCACACTAAACAGACCCAAACAAAATAAACAACATACCACTCTTAAAAACTTTGCATCCCCTTGTCTGTTACATAATAAGGCTACCCTACAAAAAACAGTACACTCTTCATGTCTTTCTTAGCCACCAAGTCCACCACCCACACACACAGACCCAACAAAATGCCTCTTACACCTGCTGGAAGAGGTACACTATATTGAAAAACAAGACTATTGTGACCCTCACACAGTTATCACAACTAACAACAAACCTGCTACAAGCTTGAAATATACTGCTTACCCTTCTCCTAAACAAAACAACACTTTTTCTAAACTGTCAGATCATAAATGCTCGGTCACTCTCAAAAAACAAGTACCACATCTACGACCTGCTCACAGACACACAACCTGATCTACTATTCATAACTGAATCATGGTTAGGAGATGACATGACCCCAGTGTTGCAGGAAGCCCTTCCTCCGGACTATCAAACCATCACACAAACCGGTATGGCAAGAGAGGAGGTGGACTAGCTATTATATTCAAAAAGGCAATAAAGCTCAGTAAAACAGACATTTCCATACAAGGTTGTGAAGCCCTCCTCACCAGATGCCACCCTACTCCAACTTCCTCCTGTAACTTTCTCCTCCTTTACAGACCTCCACCTAACAACTCTACATTCCCAGACACTTTTCTAGATACAGTCTCAAACCTTATTACATTATACTCAAACCTATGCATTCTTGGGGACCTAAACATTTGGTTTGACAAACCCAATATGCCCCATCCAAAAGCTATCACCACCTGGCCTAGTCGCATTGAACCTACATCAGATTATACACAATCCCACACACATGGCTGGACACATCCTAGATGTCATTTTTGCTAAGCCTGAACTAGTTACCGTTCATAGCATCATGCCAGTCACATGGTCAGAGCACCATTTAAAAACTTTCCGACATAAAACACCACAAATCAACACACCCCACAACCACTTTCATACATGCACCTATCGACCTTGGAGCAAACTGAATTTTGATGACTTAGAAACACAACTAACAGCCAACACAGATCTAGAAACAATTAATTCTGTTCCAAAACTTTACGAGTGGCTCCAGGAAGCTTTTGACATCCTAATACTACTCAGAAAAACTAAACAGGACAAAAGAAAACCAACACCTTGGAGAAACACAGAACTTAAAAAGGTAAAGCAACAAATCAGAAAGTTGCAGCGGACCTGGCTCAAAACAAACAACAGTCAAGACAAATTGCAGCTACACAAACTTAACAGAATATACAAATCATCAATCAAAAAAGCGAAAAAAAGGTACTAAGACAGAATTCAAAATGCTAAATCTGCAACCAAAGAATTTGATAAAATGTCAATGAATTTTGAAAACCTACATGCATGAAAGGAAGTCATCCCACTACTCAAGATTTCACAAAAAGTGGCAACTCATTGCACAACCAAGGCAGACACATTGGACTCCTATTTAAAACAGAAGAAAACCATCAGCATCAACCCCTTTCCTAAAATACCCTCTAAGAATAAACCAACCCAGCCTCTACAGTCCTTCAAATAAATATCACAAGGTGAATTTAAGGATTTGGTCAAAGCAAGCAGACCTTCCGGTTGCCCTTCTGGCCTTTGCCCACCACACATCTTCAAGAACATTTTTTAATCTACTTCTCCTGCCACATCTGTTCATCAACAACTCTTTAACTACTGGAACTTTTCCTGTAGACCTCAAAAGGGCATACATACGACCGTTATAAAAGAAAACAAACCTATACCTGCAAGACCCCAACAACTACAGACCAATCACAAATGGACCTTTCCTGGCCAAACTGAGAGAAAGAGCAGCATACACCGAGATATCACAATTCATTGAAAACAATTCTATACTTTCAGACTTTCAAACTGGATTCCGCCCAGGAAGAGGCACTTTGGGTTCCGGAGTAGCGTGCTACTCGAAGAAAAGCACTTTGATGCCTCATCAGGGGTAGTAAGCTATATAAATACTATTACAATACAATACAATACAAAGCGCCATTAGTGATTGTTTATGTTCCGCAAGGGACACCTTCCAGCACATAAACAATCACACCCCTCAACACAGACATCCTTGCACAATGGTGCAAGGATGATGGCAGCTAAATTTAGCACCAGCACAAGGGGAAAAACAGGTGTGCATCGTATTCCATTAAATACGGCGCATCCCTGCGTTTCTGAAGTGACGCAGCACGGTACTGTCAATTTTGGCACAGCACCGCGCTGCACCACTTTTGTTTAAATCTGGCCCTTAGTATTTACTGAACCATGCAAAGCCTAGCAAAGTGGCTTTGCGTGGCTAAGTATATGCCAAAAAGGAATTTGAATTGGGCTGCACCACAAAAGTGACATAAACCTGATGCAAAATCAAAGTAAATATGTGTCTAAATGTTTGGGCAAGGGCAGAAATCAATGTGTGGACGGATTGGTAATATTTATCTAGTAGAGGTCGCTGAACTTCCCAAAACTTCTGCAGCTGACTGAAGAGGTTCAATTGAAGCAATTATGAAAGTACGCCCATATACTTGAACCAATGAAGTGGTATTTTTTCAAAGTCCTGTTCGGATGTCTCCAACAAAAGCTGCTAGCATCCAGGTAACGTGGACATTGGCATGTTTCCGCACAAGCTGGATCGTAACACAAACAAGTCACTCCTTTCAAACGAAGAAACTGCAGAGCATTTTCAGGAGTGAAATAAGAAGGAATATGCAAGGCGACCACTTTCAGAAGGTCCCATAGACAGAAAGGAATATACGTCCGAGTGCGAAGAGACTGCCACACAACTGAGGATCATGGCCAAAAGACTGGCACAAAATTGTGTCGAAGTAGCCGTTAAGAACCAATATGTCCCCCACACATAAAAAGGCAAGAATATAAAAAAATACTCTATGAATTAAATTTGATTGGAGGGTCGTCTAAAGGTAACAATCAGATTCTCCCAAGAACACAAATTCTGGTGCTTGCGCTCTTGTCAGGGCTTGCGTGTGAGGCACATAGACTTGTGCATGCACATCCTAACTACGCCAGTCTTATTGAATCTGACCCTGAGTCCAAAACGAGACCGAAACATGTCAATAAATGTTAAAATATATTAAAAGTTAATAATGCATCGGATGCGACTGATAGGGGAAATCCAACGTTTTTGCCACTGTTAAATACGATTTGTGCAGGCAAGCACCAGGTAAACGCTGGTTGTAACTAGGAAGAGGACGGTGACCAGCAATCAATTTCATAAGAACTGTAAATTGACAGACGTGCCATTGTTGGCAGGTGTAGCTTATTAGTTTAGCAAGCGGTTATATGGAAATCTAAACGTGGCTTTAAAATTCGATGTAGTTCATAGGCAAATATGATACACTGCTCTCACATACTATGATGCTTCCTGGAAAGTAACTTCCACAAGTTTTGGGTTTTATTTTAAAAGGAGGAAGATACATAATGAAATAGACATTCTTATATTGCTGATATAGTAGATGGACCTAATATACTTAGAATTGTATTTCCTAAATTATGTTTGTTTTTGTACAGATATCCTGAACATTTATTGTGAGTAAGAAACTGTAATTGCCATTTTAGTTCAACAGCAAGAACGTTTGTTCCTATTAAGGAGAGCAGACATTTATCTAGAAGGTAACGCTGGGCAGCTGCGTAGGCAAAGTACCAAAGACTTCGAAAAACAAGCCAATAAGTCTCGCTTTTAACAGGCAGGTGCCCACATATTAACTTAACCAATGCTCTTTACGTTAACATTCTAAATGACCTTCTGCTTATAGGAATAGTAGATTGTTTAAGTTTTTATTAGAAAAAGTCCAAATTAACCCCTGGCGCATCCTGACAGCCACTTTGGACGGGTTTAATTCCAAAATGGCAACCAGGAAATTGCATGTGTACCCATGCAATGCAGTGTTTTCATGGGTTGCAACCAGTGGCGGGCGGTAACTTTAGGATGGAAGGGGGCCGAGTGGGACGCACATACACACTCACACTCATTCATTCAAACATGCACACATATGCACATCCATTCCCAACACTCATTATCAAAGATTCAAACATACACGCACACACCATTCATTTAAAAACATACACACGCACTTACCTTCAGCTCAGCCTCTAAGGTCCACAGAGGGTTGGGACTGCTGCCTCCCCTCATTGGCTGACCTTAGATCAGCCAATGAGGGAAAGCAGCAGTGTCAACTTCGTCACAGAGTGGGATGGGCTCAGTGATACTGCTGAACCCTCCCCACTCTGTGACAAAGTGTCACTGATTGAGACTCGCCCTGGGCGCTTTAGGGCTTAAACTTGAAGCGCCCAGGTTGAAGTCAATGGGTGACGCTTCCCTTGACACAGAGGGGGAGGGCCTCGAGGCACCTATGCTGAGCTGATGAGGTCATGCCCATAGAAGCTGTGACCTCTTCAGCCCAGTAAAGTTCAGAAGGTATCTTTCATATTCTGGATATGCCAGAGGCTCAAAATGGGCAGCGAGAGCTCTCTTCATGGTCTGATATGTGAATGGCGGGCCCTCCTCCACTATTGATTTGCTCAATTTACGAATCGCAGCCCCACCCAGGTGGAGCAGCATAGGGCAGTGGCAATCATTGTCTAGGGCCCCAGCTGCAAAGTACGTCTCCAGCCGGTCGACCCATTCCTATCAGTGGGCCTCTTGTGCAGATAGAGCTCCATCTACCATGAATGGCTCCATCGCAGGTATTGCAGACATTCTTTATAGATGATGGATGTGGCTGGTGTCAGGGAATATGTACTGGTGCAACTGCCACACCCCCTGGACGCTAGTTGGTGTGTGGGGGTAGCAAGTGACTCTTGTGTCTGGTGCTAGGCTGTGACAGTCTCTGTGTGGCCTTGTGGCACTATGATTATCCCCTTGCGAAACCTCTAAGGGTCCTACACTTTCCTGTGCATGTGAAATAAATTATGTTTGCACATTGCCTGAGGTGTACTGAAGTATGTAGATTCTGTCCTCATTGTTTCTGGCTCTGCATCAGTCAGTCCTTGTTTGGTTGATTAGTCTCTTGCTTTCATTTAGGTTGGCTATTTACTGACTCACTGTTGTGCATTTATTGATTTTTCTCGGAGAATGCTGATCACAAGGGCACTCACCCAGCAGGTTAGGCCACAGGCCCTCCGTTGTACCGGGCTTGAGCAATGCATGGTATTCTCCCTTGCAGCATCACTGCGAGTCAGGCGGTGGGCACGGCCTCCGCTGAGTCGTCTGCCATCCGTGTAGCGCACCGTTGGTGATTCGTGCGCGAGACGCCAGGGACCGGTCTTTCGATGCCTTGTGGCTGTGTTGTGCCATCGCGCCCCACAAGCGTAACTACGGACCAGCCACAATAGTGGTACCACATCGATGCGCGGGAGGAGCACACCGGCTCTTTGATGGTGAAACAGTGCAGGTGGGTGGGTTAACAAGAGCGCTGGTGTGAGTGTGCAGGTCATTTCTGTCCCACGTTGCCAGTTTGTTGTGCCCGTTATTTGTATAATGGTGCGTGGCAGCTTGCTAAAGTTCAAACAACAGGACTAGTGGTTAGTGGTAACTGGCATTTGGCTCCAAAACTCTGTCCCCTTTCACATAAAGAACCAAAGGTTACAGGTAGCTAAAAATCACCCCCCGCCATGCACAGTTTTTTTTGTAAAAAATGTGACTACCAATATTACATTGATATTATCAGTGATGTTATCAAAGATATCATGAGTGCCGTAATTTATGGTGTAATTAGCAGTGCATGCACAGGGCGTGAGTTATGTTTTCTTTACGGCATGAGTTATAGTTCCTTGAGATAACTGTGACTATAACAGGTGAATTTCTATGGGCTGGTATGTTTAAAATGTGTCAGTCAGAGTGGGCCTGGGGGGGGGGGTCATAGCGAAGGGAGGCCCCCCAGGAGGAGAGAGACAGGAACCCCAGGGCCTAGACACTAGAAGAATCAGCAGGGTTGGACCCCTGGAACCCGGCCAGGCCTAAGACAGTACCAGGAATAGATGGGTCCCCCTCCGCCCCCTCCCCCATCACAAAACAAGGGACAGATTACTGCGTGACCAAGTTGGGGTTCGAGGCCCTGCGCAAAGAGATTACGGAGAGCCACACCACCAACAAAGATATAGCGGGTCATTATGACCCCGGTGGTAGGTGATAATGTGGTGATAGTACCGCCAACAGGCTGGCGCCACATTATGACATTGGCGGGTTGGCTGTATTCCTACCGCCATGGTACCATAGCAATGCCACAATAACCATGGCGGTAGGCCCTACCAGTGAAAGGGAATTCCTTCCCTGTCAATGGTAGGAGGCTCACCCACCCCCCAAACACTCCCCAGTTACCCCCACCCCCTCCTCCATCCATGCTCCCCCTTCCGATCCCCCACCCCATACACGCCCACACCCCTAGACACGCACCACGCATACACCCACTCACTCACACTGGCATACACGCATGCATACATACATACATCCAGTCATGCTCACACACATCCCTACACACATTCACACTGACATGCATACACACATTCACATTTCCATACATGCATACACCAACGCAAACAACACTACACATACAGATGCATTCATGCACACACTCACGCTCACACTTTCATGCACACATCCCCCAACACACACACACAACACCCCAATCCACTGTTGGAAGACATACTTACCTGCATCCAGGTGGTCTTCCGTCAGGGAACGGGATGGGGTGCTGCTACCACCAGCAGCGCCCACCAGCAGAACACCTCCAGGCCGTATCATGTGTCATGATATGGCTGGCGGTGGTCTACTGGTGTGGCGGTGCTGGTGGTAGCAGCGCCAACATACCACCATCCGCCAGTATGGCAATGGGTGGATTTCCGCCCTTCTTGTGGCGGAAGTCCGGCTGAGGTCATAATCTGGCAAACTGATGGTAGCCACGGTGACTGTCTTTTGGCGGCCGTCACCGCGGCAGTAGGCGGTTTATACCACCAATGTCATAATGTGGGCCTAGTCTGGAGACTAGAAGACTAAAAAAACAGGGCCAGGTAAAACAACCTGCATTTCATTGGGTTTCCTGAAAGAGTGGAGGGCTGGAACATCTAAGTGTTCCTAGCAAAATGGTTAAAACAAATGCTCCAGCGTGACAAATTCTCTTCATGCTTTATAACTGAACGTGCGCACCAAGCATTGGGCGCTGGACCGCTACCGGAACCCCCCCTCCCCACAAGAACAGTGATTGCATGCTTTTTGAACTTCCAGGATAAAAACATGGGCCCGTATTTATACTTTTTGACGCTAAACTGCGCTAACGCAGTTTAGCGTCAAAAATTTTTGCGCCGGCTAACGTCATTCTGAAGCGCCATGCGGGCGCCGTATTTATTGAATGGCGTTAGCTGGCGCAAGCAGACCGGCGCTGCCTGGTGTGCGTGGAAAAAAACCACGTACACCAGGCAGCGCCGGCGTTGGGAAAAATGGCGCTAGGGCGTCTTAAAAATGGTGCAAGTCAGGTTGACGCAAAAAATCGCCTCCACCCGATTTGCGCCATTTTTAACGACGCCCAGACGCCATTTACATGACTCCTGTCTTAGTAAAGACAGGAGTCATGCCCCCTTGCCCAATGGCCATGCCCAGGGGACTTATGTCCCCTGGGCATGGTCATTGGGCATTGTGGCATGTAGGGGGGCACAAATCAGGCCCGCTATGCCAAAAAAAACAAAAACAAAAAAAAAAAAATTATACTTACCTGAACTTACCTGAATGTCCCTGGGGTGGGTCACTCCATCCTTGGGTGTCCTCCTGGGGTGGGCAAGGGTGGCAGGGGGGGTCCCTGGGGGCATGGGAGGGCAGCTGTGGGCTCATTTTGAGCCCACAGGTCCCTTAACGCCTGCCCTGACCCAGGCGTTAAAAAGAGGCGCAAATGCGGGGTTTTTTGACCCGACCACTCCCGGGCGTGATTTTTGCCCGGGAGTATAAATACGACGCATTTGCGTCGCAGACATTTTTTTGGACGGGAACGCCTACCTTGCATCTCATTAACGCAAGGAAGGCGTCCACGCAAAAAAATGACGTTCTTTACTCCTACTTTGGCGCTAGACGCGTCTAACGCCAAAGTATAAATATGGCGTTAGTTTTGCGCCGAATTTGCGTCGAAAAAAACGACGCTAATTCGGCGCAAACGGAGTATAAATATGCCCCTTGATCTTTACAGAGGCAAGGAAGCTGGGGGAACCCTGCATGAGAATTCTAAGATAAAAATGTATCCGGATTATATACAGGAGGTACAACATAAGGGACGCACGTTTGACTCAGTCAACACAAAATTGTGCAATCTACAGTTACAACACGTGCTCCTGCTCCTGGCCAAATTGAAAGTAATCTTTCAAGACAAGGCACACTTTTTTCATACCCCTGAGGAGGCATGGGAGTGGCTGGAAGAGAGGTCCAACTGAAGACATCTGACGCAAAGATAGCGGGAACCTCCTCAATTATTGAATTGGAGCCACGTACCTCGGTGAAACAGAAGCTTAAAAGACAGGGACAACCAAGGCAAAAAAAGGGACGAACACCTTAGTGACAGATCACACAGGCCAGGCAAGCAGTGACATCTTCAGACTTGGAGGGGGAGAAACACTCAGCCTCCAAAATAAATAGAGCAACGACAAACCAGGGAAGTGCTGGGAGACACAGAGTCCGGCCTAGACCTTGATACAGATTCAGATGCATCTCATCTACTAGTAGCCACCATTGCCAATATTGAGAACAATGCCAAACTCTGATCTTGTTCCATGGGAGGACCAAGCAACTGGAAGAACAGACATCCTGTAAAATAAGGGAATGCAAACATTGCTGGGGCACTGGACTTTGGTACCCTGCACCTGGCAAGGCGGACTCGATAAAAAAGTATAGACTGCACAAGAGAGGAGCCTAGGTCTATTAGCCACTGGCAACTGCCTACATATGTATTGAGTTTCAAAATTCAAACCCCATTCAGGTAAGAGAGTCTGGGGGCTACAGACCTCTCAGATACTTCTGTTGAGATGTTAAAGTTATATTGTTAAGGGGCCACACTCACAGAAGATTAAGGGGATGGGTGGGGGTGTGGAATAAGGAAGATAGTTTTGCACACATAGGCCATGGCACAAGTGAGGTGATATAACAAACATATGTCGGAAGAGACAGCTGGTAAACGTAAAATTGTCAGACATAACAGACTGCTGCGATCAAATTGGTGATACATTCAGATATTGAAATGGTTAGGGCTGCATATATCATTTTCACATTGAAAGACTGCACAGATGAGTGGGATTAACACAGAGGACAAAAAGGGATGCATCCTGATGATGTGGACTGTAAACAGACTGGGTAATAAAATAAAGAGGGGATTGGTGGCCACGTTTCTCATACTATTAAAGCCTGTTCCGGTCCTACTACAGGAGAAGCATCTGAATGCTCACCTTGTAGTTTCCTGGGCAGGGTGACATAAAAGGTGTTAGCAAATGCAGGATACACATCAGACTGCTGAGGAGTGGCCACACCTGTCAGAAAGATGTCTCCCTTCCACATGGAGAGAACAAAGGCAGAACCATACAGAACATGCCTGGCAGTGAAGGGAATGAGGGGACGGACAGGCATCACCCTGATAAGCGTGTATGCCCCACTGGGATCACAAAGAAAGACATTAGACATGATATCAGAAATACCGTTGGAATCTGCCTCTCCCACACATATCATGGGCAGCACTTTAATGATAAAGTAGACCTACATCTAGACCACACAAGCCTAACCCCATGACACAGAGGGGTGACACCATTGGCTGGGTTTTTAACCACTCTGGGTCTGACTGACCTCTGGCACTCCGGAAACCCAAATGAGTACCAATACTCATATTTTTTAAGTACCCACAAAGTATTCTCCAGACAGGACTATGGCCCTTATTATGAACTTGGTGGTAATCACCACCGATCGCGTGCTGACGGTGAACAAAAGACCACCAGTGGCGGTGGACTGCACACCGCCGAGTTATGATGCCAAAAAGATAAACCTCCAAAAATCCTGCAACCTCCACCCAACGCCAGGGAGAACAACGGCGGAAAGGCAGTACACCCCACCCCACCACCACCATGCAAACAAATCCTCCGCCCTCCAAATAATGATGCACAAATCAGCTTTGCGGACAGTGCATGCTGAAAGACCATTGGCAGTATGGACCGCCACGGCCAGCAATGGAACTCACCAACAACAAATGTACACATTGGCAAGTTTGAAACCCACACACCTGACACACATCCACAACACTATAAAAACATACATACACACCCCACAATCCTTTGCAATGCCAATAGCATGACAGATATTGACAACACAACACGCATACACTGAACTCAACATCACACTAGTCACACACACAAATACACCACCAAAACCCACACATAGCCCAAACATCATCACAAGCCACACACACAACCACACAACAGCACGCTCACCAATACACCTACAATACATCACCCACAACACACACCATGGCACCGCTTAAGCACCTCCACTTCACAGACAGGGAGCTAAGGACCATGGTGGATAAAATGCTCAGGGAGGAGCAGGTCTTCGCTATACTGCATCCTGAGGGCCTCACAGGAGTAGCTGGAGGAATGGACTCTGGTAAGTCAAATCTGAACTACTTCATCCCCCACCCTACCTGCATGCTATCACATACCCCCACCCTCGCCCTCATCCCCATCACTCCAACTCCTCACATATGTCCCACTATCACAAACCACACATCCCAACACCAAGCCCTGTATGCAACACCAAAGCATGGTCACCCATCACCAATGCATGGCCATTGCACATACCCACACACACCCCTAAACTATTATCACCGAAGGTCCCACACAAGAATGCAAGCACTGGGGTACAGGGTCACCCACCCATTGCACACTATGGCACATACAGATGCAATAATCATGCCTTTACACCCCTGCAGGACCCCTACCCAACGTCACTGGACAGGAGGGTCCAGACATGTCCACTCCACCCACAGAAGAGGCCCACAGCAGCTCTGTCCAACTGGATCTAGATGACCAGCCCGGCCCATCTGGGACCCCCGGGACAGTCGGTTCCCCTCACACAGTCACAGGCCACTACAGAGCTTTCCACCTCTGGAAACACCAGCACAGCACCCACCCAGCGGGCCCATACCTCTGTCCCCAGGACACGTCAAGCAGCAGTGTGTCCACCACTACAGAGAACCCAGGCTAACCCACCACTCCAACAACACCAGGGACCTGGGGGCAGTGGTAGTGGGCACACGGTTCAGGGAACAGAGGCCCAGGAACACAGGGGAACTGGGAGGGCTGCTGTGTGACAGGGGGAGGACAGGCCCAGGGAACCCACTCTCCACGAGGCCCTCTCCAACATCATGGGAGCCTACCACCATTCCCAAGAGACGATGGCAACAGTACTGGACAAGTTTCAGGAGACCCAGCGGCTGCAGGAGAAACAGTATTTGGGGGTCAGGGAGAAACTCAAAGCCATCAATACCACCCTGGGCACCATTGTAGGGGTGCTGAAGGAACTCGTCAACACCAGGAGGGACACTGTGGCACAACAAGGGGCCCCTGACACTAGCCTGGACGATGAACTGCCCACCACCTCCACCGGCGCTAGTGGACAGGAGGCACCGCCACTGGACCATGACACCAGCACCCCATCCCCTGCAGATGGAGAACCACCCCACAAACGGTCCCTGAGATCCTGGACAAAGACAGAGAACAGTGCCAAGACCCCTGCCAAGAAATGAGACCACCCTGAATGTCATCCTTCTGTCCCACTTTGTCACCCTGTCCATCCTGAAACTGCCCTAGCTCCACTTCCTATGCCCCTTTGGACAATGCACCTGTGAGACTAATAGACTGGACTCTGCCATGGACATTCCGCCACCATCACCCCTGACCAATTTACAACCACCCCCACTATTTTGCACTTAAATTAACACCCTTAAATCACAAAACGATCTGGAGTCAATCTGTGCTTTCAAAAATCTGTATTTGTAATAACTGTGGAAAAATGCTATATCCAATGTATTGTCAACATACCTATGTCACACAGCTCTAGTCCATGCAGAAACAAAGCAGATGTCACAGAGTGGGACTCACATCTGTGAAATTGAAAGGGAAAGTGACAAATCAGGGTCCATACACTGGGTGAAAGTGGCAGACAGATGAGAGGTAGAAGAATTATATCAGATGCAGCAGGCAGTGTTGTCTTCTTGCCTGTGTCTCACTGGAAGTATTTATGAATCATCGTGTTCCTGTTGTCTATGTCCTCTTCTTCTGCTTCCTCGTCTTCACTGTCCACAGGCTCCACAGCTGCCACAGCACCTCCATCTGAACCATCCTCCTGCAGAAAAGGCACCTGTCATCGCAAAGCCAAGTTGTGAAGCATACAGCAGGCCACGATGATCTGGCACACCTTCTTTGGTGAGTAGAATAGGGAACCACCTGTCATATGGAGGCACCTGAACATGGCCTTCAGGAGGCCCAAGGTCCGTTCTATAATCCTCCTAGTTCACCCGCGTGCCTCATTGTAGCGTTCCTCTGCCCTTGTCCTGGGATTGCTCATTGGGGTCAGTAGCAATGACAGGTTGGGGTAATCAGAGTCACCTGAAAATGTCGAGGGACAACTGTTAGACACACACTAACTCTTAGGGACATCCCCAGACCCAGACACCTAGTCACACTGTATTGGGTCCATGTCCTCACCTAATAGCCACACACAGTGCCTCTGGAGTTGCCCCATCGCATAAAAGATGCTGCTATTCCTCAAAATGTAAGCATCATGCACTGAGCCAGGAAACTTGGCATTCACATGGGAGATGTACTGGTCGGCCAAACACACCATCTGCACATTCATCGAATGGTAACTCTTCCGGTTTCTGTACACCTGTTCACTCCTGCGGGGGGGACCAAGGCCACATGTGTCCCATCAATGGCACCTATGATGTTGGGGATATGTCCCAGGGCATAGAAGTCACCTTTCACTGTAGGCAAATCCTCCACCTGAGGGAACACGATGTAGCTGCGCATGTGTTTTCAGCAGGGCAGACAACACTCTGGACAACACGTTGGAGAACATAGGCTGGGATATCCCTGATGCTATGGCCACTGTTGTTTGAAAAGACCCACTTGCCAGGAAATTGAGGCCCATATTTATACTTTTTGACGCAAAACTGCGCTAACGCAGTTTTGCGTCAAAACAATTAGCGCCGGCTAACGCCATTCTGAAGCACCATGCGGGCGCCGTATTTATTGAATGACGTTAGCCGGCGTTAGCCGCCGTCGCCGTCTGGTGTGCGTTAAAAAAAACGACATACACCAGGCAGCGCCGGCGTAGGGGGATATGGGGCTTGGGCGTCAAGAAATGGGGCAAGTCAGGTTGAGGCAATTTTTTCGCCTCAACCCGATTTGCGCCAATTTTTTCACTCCCAACCCCCATAGAAATGACTCCTGTCTTAGCAAAGACAGGAGTCATGCCCCCTTGCCCAATGGCCATGCCCAGGGGACTTCTGTCCCCTGGGCATGGTCATTGGGCATAGTGGCATGTAGGGGGGCACAAATCAGGCCCCCCTATGCCACACATTTAAAAAAAAAAAAACTTACCTGAACTTACCTTAATGTCCCTGGGATGGGTCCCTCCAGCCTTGGGTGTCCTCCTGGGGTGGGCAAGGGTGACAGGGGGTGTCCCTGGGGGCATGGGAGGGCACCTCTGGGCTCCTTCAGAGCCCACAGGTCCCTTAACGCCTGCCTTTTGCAGGCGCTAAAAAACAGCTCAAAAGCAGCCGTACGTCATTTTTTTTGACCCACCCACTCCCGGGCGTGAATTTTGCCCGGGAGTATAAATCCGACGCACATGCCTCGGAGTCGATTTTTTAGACGGGAACGCCTACCTTGCATATAATTAACGCAAAGTAGGTGTCCACGCTAAAAAATGACGCTAACTCCATGGACTTTGGCGCTAGACGCGTCTAACGCCAAAGTATAAATATGGAGTTAGTTTTGCATCGGAATTGCGTCAAAAAAAACGACGCAATTCCGGCGCAAACGGAGTATAAATATGCCCCTGAATACTGACAGGACCTGCACTAGAGGGGGGATTCCTGTGGGATGGCGGATAGCTGACATCAGGTCTGGCTCCTACTGGGCACACAGTTCTAGGATTGTTGTACGTTCAAGTCTGTATGTGACAATTACATGTCGCTCTTCCATTGTTGACAGGTCCACCAGAGGTCTGTACACCAGAGGATGCCGCCATCTCCTCACCTGCCCCAGCGGAGGTGCTCTATGGAGGAGAACAGCGAGCAGAGAGTCAACCAACACTGAGGTACGTAAACACAACTTAATTCCATAATTTTTTTAGATCGATATATGCCTGTATTAGTGTTTATGCAAGGCCTAGATATGTGTGACGCAGTCAAAATTAATGCCATGTGGGTCCCTGAAATGGCGGCTGCCTGACCTGTAAGGTGGGACAAGGGGATATGAGGTAACTGCGCTGGCGTTGTACACCGTCGCTGTAGGCGGTTGTAGACCGCGGCACAATCCCGCATTGGTTAACATTGGACCCTATGGATCCCAGGAGCTAATGTCGATGTACGGCGGCGGTGACGGTACACACCGCTGCGGACGTGACCGGCATTTTCACTCTGTTCACTCACTTGATACCTGATCTTCTACAGAAGAGGACCTACACTGTAAGTGCTGCTGTGACCCCATTCTGGAAGAGACAATGGCTCATGGGTCTGGGGAAAGGGCCCCTGCCTTCAGCACAGAGGAGTTGGAGAAACTAGTGGATGGGCTCCTCTCCTAGTACACGCTACTCTACGGTCCTCCAGACAAATAGGTAAGTACACTGTGAGCATGCCCAATGGGCAATGCCTGTGTGGAGTGGTGTGGATGAAAGATAGGGGAAGGAGAATGAGGTCTGCATGAAACGATGGTGAGTGCTTGTGCGTCATGGCAAGGGTAGGGATGCGGGCCAATGACTATGACGGTGCGGACTGTCATATCTTCTCCTTTTCCCCCGTATTATTTGTGTAGGTCAGCGCCCACTAGAAGAAGGATATTTGGCGTGCCATCGCCAAGGAAGTCCGGACTCTGGGGGTCCACCACAGACGGAGCACCCACTGCCGTAAAAGATAGGAAGTCATTCGCCGCTGGAGCAAGAAGACGGTGGAGGCCCAGCTGGGGGTGGCCTCACAATGTGGGAGGGGTGCCCATCGCACCATGACCCCCCTGATGTTCCGGATCCTGGCGGTGGCGTATCTGGAGTTGGATGGGCACTTGAGGGCATCACAGTAGCCACAACGGGGTGAGTACACTCTCATTCTGCTGTTTCAGTGCGCATTGTAGGTGTCTAGGTGGAGGAGGTGGGCTGTGGGTTCCCCTAGGCCAGGGGGAGTTTAGTAGGAAAGGTCCCTTCTTAAGGCAGGCCATGTGGCACCCCACCCCACCTGTGTTCAGAGCCAACTACACCTGGTCAGACTCCTGTGACTTCCATGTGTGCAGCAATCGGGCATAGGCCTTGTACCCCATGTCCCTGTGATTAATTTGGGAACTCTAAGTGCACGGCGTAGTGCAGGGGGCTTCTGTGTCTGTAGTGTCCGCCAACCGTAGCGGTATTGCATGCACTCAACATGTCTTTCTTCTGTCTACCCCCTCTTTTTGTGGTCTCCCTGTTCTTGTGTGCATTAGCATCATCAGGCGGAGGAGAAGTGGCACCGGAGCAGGCGGGAGCTGCATCCCACATGGCCCTGGAGGGCGAGAAAATGGAGTCAGAAGCCACCAGTGGGACGGAGGGCGAGGGGAGCTCCACGGCGGGGACAGGAGCTGAAACCAGCGACACAGACTCCTCCTCTGATGGGAGCTCCCTAGCGGTGGTAGGCCCCTCTGTGCCCCCCGCATCTACAGGTACAGCCGCCACCCCCCCTACCAGCACCGCCCTCCCAGCAGCCCCTCAGCGTGTGCCCCATGCCCGCTCGGCCAGGAGGGTGGGCATCTCTTTCGCCCCAGGCACCTCAATCCCTGCCCCAGTCAGCCCTGCTGCCCTCAGTGAGGAGGCCATTAACCTCCTCAGGTCCCTAACTGTTGGGCAGTCTACCATTTTGAATGCCATCCAGGGTGTAGAGAGGCAGTTGCAACAGACCAATGCATATCTGGAGGGCATTCATTCTGGTCAGGTAGCCCAACAGCGAGCTTTTCAGACTCTGGCCTCAGCACTGATGGCAGCCATTGTCCCTGTGTCCAGCCTCCCCCCTCCAACTTCCTCCACCCAGACCCAAACACCTGTACCTCAGCCTATCCCAAGCACACCATCAGACCAGCATGCACACACCTCAACACACAAGGGAAGCTCAGGCAAACATAAGCACCACACATCCCACACGCACTCACGCAAGCATAATACCCATGCAGACAAACCAACATCCACTGCCTCCACTGTGTCCTCCTCCTCCTTGTCTCCCTCTTCCCTCCCAGTCTCGTCTCCACTCACACTTGCATGCACTACATCTTTAGTCACTACGTCCATCACCAGCACATCCACCACCACACCCCGCTTACTTGCACTCACCACCCCCACTACCATTCACACATCCCCTGTGTCCTCTCCCAGTGTCTCTGTGAGACCACCTCTCAAAGTACACAAAAGCAGCAACACACCCACCCAACTGCCATCCACCTCACGACAGCATCCAGCCCATGCACCTTCTCCCAAAGTCAGCAAACGTACACCTCCTACAACCACTACCTCTTCCTCCACTACCAAACCCCCTCCATCTACCCATCCCAGTGTGTCCAAAAAACCTTTCCTGTCCAACCTTGACCTCTTCCCCTCACCTCCCCCTCCCCTTCAGTCCCCTAGGGCCCACCTTTCCAGGTCCCAACCCAGCACCTCAGCCACAACATCTGCAGGAACAGTGGTGCCAATAGTAACCAGCTTCTGGAGTGCGCCAAGCAGCAGGGCAGCCAGTGTGCCAAGGAGCCAGACCACGGACAGTCCCCCACCTCAAAAGCACAAAAAGTTGGCCACTGCCCGGCGGGAGAGGGGCAACACATCTACCACCAAAGCCTCTCCCAGGAGTACAGTTGGGAGTGGGAAGACAGCTGCGCCACCATCCAAGGTGGGGAAGGGGCACAGAAAAACAGGCAAGTCGCCGAAAACCTGCACGGCGGACAAGACCGCCACCAGCACTGCTGAACGGAAAACCGCCGACACAAGCACCGCTGGCAAGAACAAGACCGCCACCAGCACCGCTGAACAGGACATCGCCGCCACCAGCACCGCTGAACAGGACACTGCTGCCACCAGCACCGCTGAACAGGACACCGCCGCCACAAGCACCACTGCCAAGGACAAGACCACCACCAGCACCGCTGACCATTACACCGCCGACACAAGCACCGCTGCCAAGGACAAGACTGCCACCAGCACCGCTGAACAGGACACCACCGCTACCAGCACCGCTGAACAGGACACCGCCGCCACAAGCACTGCTGCCAAGGACAAGACCGCCACCAGCACTGCTGAACAGGACACCGCCGCCACCAGCACCGCAGGCCAATGAGCACCAAAAGCTCCGACGCTACTGAGGCCGAAACTAGCAGGATGAAGCACTCTGGGCACCATGCCCCCTCCAGAACCATTGGAGAGAGGCATCCACTACCTCTGCCCTTTGCAGGATGAAGCACTCTGGGCACCAAGCCCCCTCCAGAACTAGTGGAGATTCACATCCACTACCTCTGTTCTTGGTAGGATGAAGCACTCTGGGCACCAAGCCCCCTCCAGAACCAGTGGAGACTGTTATCCACTTGAGAGACTGTGGCTTTGCACTCCCCAGGATACAGCAGTGGCCAAACCACCCACTGTAAAGACTTGTGAGACTGTGGCTTTGCACTCCCCACGATAAAGCAGTGGGCAAACCACCCACTGTAAAGACTTGTGAGACTGTGACTTTGCACTCCCAGGATGCAGCAGTGGGCAAACCACCCACTGTAAAGACTTGTGAGACTGTGGCTTTGCACTTTCCAAGATACATCAATCGGCAACCCACCCACTGTAAAGACTTGTGAGACTGTGGCTTTGCACTCCCCAGGATGCAGCAGTGGGCAAACCATCCACTGTAAAGACTTGTGAGACTGTGGCTTTGCACTCCCCAGGATACATCATTGGGCATGGAGCCACCTTGTGGATCTGATCTGGCATCGTGCACTCATCCGGCTGAGGTGCCCCCCCTTCCCTTCCCCCTGAGGTGGCTGTTGTATTTCTATCTGATGCCCCAGCAGTGTTCTCTCCGTTTTGATTGGGTATCGAGTGTGGGCCTCACCCATGCATTTTGGGCCCAGTGGTCCACGGACTTTAATGGTGGAATACCTTGGACTTGTATTCTTGGTGTATATATTGGTTTATAGTGTGTATATATATATTTTTGATTACTGTATTTGAATAGATTACAAACGTTCAACTCATTTCCTTTTGTCCTTGCATTCTTCCAGGTGGGGGTTGGGGGTTGTAAATGTAATGTGTCAACATGTACTTGTTGTTCGTGGTAGAGGAGCAGGAAGACAAAGGCTGGGAGTATCTGGAGCTCGGGTTCCATGGCGTCCTGGTACCTCGTGGGGTGTGTAGAGGTGAGCGTTTTCCCTTCCAAGTCCTGTTTCCACCGTGTTTTTGTTTGCAGTGAATCCGCCCCGGAAAAGGTGGTGGATTGGACTGTTGTGATACAGTGGGCAGAACCTTGTCTTCCGCCTGTCTGTTGGTGGTTACTGCCGCAGTGTTTGTTTGTACCGCCGTGGCGGTCGGAGTGTTAAAGTGGCTGTCTATGTTGGCGGTTTCTGCCACTGTCGTAATCCCATTTTTTTTACCGCCGGCCTGTTGGTGGTTTTACCTCCGCTTTAACACCGACCGCCAGGGTTGTAATGAGGGCCAATATGTCCTTCATCAATATGAGAGACCAATTGTGAATGTGAATACATTAGCCAGTTAATATCATAATAACTATTTTATTGCAGGAGGGGATCCAACACACTGTAGTGTCTGAACTATGTCACACTGTACCTAAAATTGTGTTCTCTGGCACATGCCACTTCAGGCATGATTTAGCATTGTCACTGACAAAAGACACCACAATACTTATTACATGATTCAGACTGTAACTATGCAGTGAAGACATCAGCACAATTGAACAGTACCTTAGAGTCACTGGAAGTATAGCAGGTTTAGCTGAGTCCTGGAGTCCCCCTCTTCTTCCTCACCATCACTCTAATCCCCTCTCTGAGTTTACAGGGCTGGTTGGACAACACCCTCCTTTTTCAATGGGGTGTACCTTTTCTCACAGCAAAATTGTGCAACATGCAGCAGGCCACCACCATCTTACACACCTTGTCATGGACATAGCACAGGGATCCCCAAGAGAGAGGGAGGCAACAAAATCTTGCCTTCAGGAGTCCTATAGTGTGCTCTCTCATCCTCCTAGTATGACCATGGACCTCATTATAAATTCTCTCTGCATCTGTCCTGGAATTCCTCACAGGTGTCAGGAGGCATTGCAAGTTGGGGTAGCCAGAATCACCTGCACAAGTGGGCGAAAGAGGACTTGAAAAAATGCCTTTACTTGCATACAGCCTGGCTGTCAGCTATGTATCTGATCCAGTGTCATATACACTCACCTATGAGCCAACCTCTGTCCCCCTGTAGTTGTCCCATCATGTGTGGCACACTGCTGTTTCTCAGGACAAATGAATCATGGACTGATCCTGGGAACCTGGCATTGACATGTGATATGTACTGATCAGCAGTACACACCAATTGTACATTCATGGAGTGATAGTTCTTCCGATTCCTATACACCTGTTCATTCACTCTTTGGGGTATGAGAGCTATGTGGGTTCCATCAATGGCACCTATCACATGGGGCAATATTAGCAAAGACATAGAATCCTGATTTGATGGCGGTGAATTCAGCCCTTTGAGGAAACTGGACATAAGTTTGCAAGTGTTGAATGAATGCCTCCAGAAAATTGGACAGGATGTGGCTGAACATTGGCTGTGAGACCCCTGCAGCCATGCCCACTGTCAAATAAAAATGGAGCACAGATAGCACTTGCACAGTTGTATGGATGGCATGCTGATTCCGATTGGCCGGCTTCAGAACAGGATCCATAAATGCACAGAGGTCATGGATTGTTGCTCTATTGAGTCAGTAGGTGTTGGACTTTTTTGCTTATGGAGGGTCATACCCAATCTTTTTGCCTCCTGCCTCCTATTTTTTTCTGGCCTGTTGCTGTTGGATTTTGAACTCTGAGCACTGTACCACTGCTAACCAGTGCTAAAGTGTATATTCTCTCTGTGTAAATTGTATTGTTGATTGATTTATCCATGATTGGCATATTTGATTTACTAGTAAGTCCCTAGTAAAGTGCACTAGAAGTGCCAGGGCCTGTAAATCAAATGCTACTAGTGGGCCTGCAGCACTGGTGTGCCATCCACAGGAGTAGTTCTGTCATCATGTCTCAGACCTGCCACTGCAGTTTCTGTGTGTGCAGTTTTATCTGTAAATTCGACTTGGCAACTGTACCCACTTGCCAAGCCTAAACCTTCCCTTTTCTTACATGTGAGGCACCCCCAAGGTAGGCCCTAGGTAGCCCCAAGGGCAGGGTGCAGTGTATTGTTAAGGTAGGACATATAGTAATGTGTTTTATATGTCCTGACAGTGAAATATTGCTAAATTCGTTTTTCACTGTTGCAAGGCCTGTCCCTCTCATACGTTAACATGGGGGCTACCTTTAAATCTGATTAAAGTGTAGCTTCCCTTTGGGAGCGGATGGACATGTGGAGTTTGGGGTCTCTGAGCACACAATTTAAAAATACATCTTTTAGTAAAGTTGATTTTAAGATTGTGTGTTTGAAAATGCCACTTTTAGAAAGTGAGCCTTTTCTTGCTTATACCATTTCTGTGACTCTGCCTGTTTGTGGATTCCCTGTCTGGGTCAGTTTGACAGTTGGGCTGGTTGCACCTCACACTAGACAGTGACACAAAGGGAGCTGGGGTGTAGTCTGCATTTCCTGATGAGCAAATAAACTTGACATTGGAGATCTCCCTGAATATGCCCCCCTGGAAGGAAGGCTGCTAGCAGAGAAAGTGATCTTGTGAACTTTTAGGACACTAATCAAGAACATGCCTCATCTACTACAACACATCAGTGCCCGGTCAGAACTCACTGGTGGGAGAGTTAGATGACCCTGATTGGGAGGTGGCACTAATGCACCCTAGAGAGGTGGCCATCAAATGGAGACTGAGGCTGATACCGATTAAGAGCCTTCGTAGGTTATACTATGGAAGGGTTTGCTTACACCAATTTGGCAGAGCACAATCCCCTATCTGTCTTCTTTGTAAATCTGGCAGAGGTTTGTTTGTACACATGCTGTGGGAGTGCCTCGTTATACAGGCATACTGGGCCTCCATAATAGGGGAACTTAATAAAATAATGGGGGAATAAACACAATTGAACCCCAAATTTGTGTTGCTGGCATCCCCGCAGACATAGATAAAACCTGAACCAAACTTATTTTTCACAACCTGGGTCATATAGTGGTTGAGAGAGGTTAAGCTAAATGTTGGGCTGCCCTGGAAGCACCTGGGAATGAACATTTATATGGGTGCAGAAAAGGTCACCTACATAGCCTGAGGGTGCCAGCAGAAATTCTATAACATATGGAACCCATAGCTGGACTATTGTGACATAGATGCGAGGCGACGTGGCATCTGGCCCGGACCACCACAATACTCATGAAACATAGCGACGACATACACAATGGAGGTTCTCACACATACATCACACTGTGATCATATCTCCAAATGTACTATCTAACAATGTCTTCCACACATATATCTTGAAGTTTCTAATTAGTTTTTGACCATTGTGAAATGTTTTTCTGTACATATTGAATAAAAATAACAATAAAAATATATATTTTTTAAAGTGACAAGTGTTGTGAAGTATATGTCAGAACATATGTAGACTCATTCATTTAAATGGCAAATATTTAACAATGTATATGTATATATATGTATATATGTATATATATATATGTATATATCTGCGCTTCTGATTATCCTTTCTCATCGATTCTAGACGCACCATAACTAAAGATACCGCCACTCCAAAGACACTGAACAGTGAGGCAAGTCAATTTTCTTTATTCATTTAAGGTGCACCAAACCATAAACAGGATGCCAAACATTTCGGCTTGGGCCTTCGAATGGACAACCCACCTTCGGTGACCCTCACCACTGTGTTTTAAAAGACAGTCCCACTTCTACTGCACCACCCCAAAACTTGTTAACTAGACTACTATGCCACATCTTCCCGTCACTACATGGGTGCCATTTTAAAATGCCTAGTGTAATTCTATATGGCACAATGAGTATGTAAACATTGCTCACTCATTGAGGTACATACGTGATTAGATATACAATATATTCAAACCATCTCTTTAATATTTTTAACAGTATCATCGAATAGTCCAATGTGGTGATAATTCATTAACCCCTTCGCTGCCAGGCCTTTTCCCCCTCCTGTGCCTGGCCTTTTTTTGGCTATTTGGGGCAGTTCGCGCTTAGGCCCTCATAACTTTTTGTCCACATAAGCTAGCCAAGCCAAATTTATGTCCTTTTTTTCCAACATCCTAGGGATTCTAGAGGTACCCAGACTTTGTGGGTTCCCCTGTAAGAGGCCAAGAAATTAGCCAAAATACAGTGAAAATTTTGTTTTTTTGGAAAAAGGGGCTGCAAAAGAAGGCTTGTGGTTTTTCCCCTGAAAATGGCATCAACAAAGGGTTTGTGGTGCTAAAATCACCAGCTTCCCAGCTTTCAGGAACAGGCCGACTTGAATCAGAAAACCCAATTTTTCAACACAATTTTGGCATTTTACTGGGACATACCCTATTTTTACGATTTTTTGTGCTTTCAGCCTCCTTCCAGTCAGTGACAGAAATGGGTGTGAAACCAATGCTGGATCCCAGAAACCTAAACATTTCTGGAAAGTAGACACAATTCTGAATTCAGCAAGGGGTAATTTGTGTAGATCCTATAAAGGTTTCCTACAGACAATAACAACTGAAAAAAAGAAATATTGAAATTGAGGTTAAAATAACAGCAATTTTTCTCTACGTTTTACTCTGTAACTTTTTCCTGCAATGTCAGATTTCTTAAAGCAATATACCGTTACGTCTGCTGGACTATTCTGGTTGCGGGGATATATAGGGCTTGTAGGTTCATCAAGAACCCTAGGTACCCAGAGCCAATAAATGAGCTGCACCCTGCAGTGGGTTTTCATTCTATACCGGGTATACAGCAATTCATTTGCTGAAATATAAAGAGTGAAAAATAGCTATCAAGAAAACCTTTGTATTTCCAAAATGGGCACAAGATAAGGTGTTGAGGAGCAGTGGTTATTTGCACATCTCTGAATTCCGGGGTGCCCATACTAGCATGTGAATTATAGGGTATTTCTCAAATAGATGTCTTTTTTACACACTCTCTTATATTTGGAAGGAAAAAACGTAGAGAAGACAAGGGGCAATAACACTTGTTTTGCTATTGTATGTTCCCCCAAGTCTCCCGATAAAAATGATACCTCACTTGTGTGGGTAGGCCTAGCGCCCGCAACAGGAAATGCCCCAGAACACAACGTGGACACATCCCATTTTTTGACAGAAAACAGAGGTGTTTTTTGCAAAGTGCCTACGTGTAGATTTTGGCCTCTAGCTCCGCCGGCACCTAGGGAAACCTACCAAACCTGTGCATTTTTTAAAAACTAGAGACCTAGGGGAATCCAAGATGGGGTAACTTGTGGGGCTCTGACCAGGTTCTGTTACCCAGAAGCCTTTGCAAACCTCAAAATTTGGCTAAAAAACATGTTTTCCTCACATTTCGGTGACAGAAAGTTCTGGAATCTGAGAGGAGCCACAAATTTCCTTCCACCCAGCGTTCCCCCAAGTCTCCTGATAAAAATGATACCTCACTTGTGTGGGTAGGCCTAGCGCCCACGACAAGAAATGCCCCAAAACACAACGTGGACAGATCCCATTTTTCTACAGAAAACAGAGATGCATACCTGTAGATTTTGGCCTCTAGCTCAGCCGGCACCTAGGGAAACCTACCAAACCTGTGTATTTATGAAAACTAGAGACCTAGGGGAATCCAAGATGGGGTGACATGTGGGGCTCTGACCAGGTTCTGTTACCCAGAATCCAATGCAACCCTCAAAATTTGGCTAAAAAAACACGTTTTCCTCACATTTCGGTGGCATAAAGTTCTGCAATCTGAGAGGAGCCACAAATTTCCTTCCACCCACCATTCCCCCAAGTCTCCCGATGAAAATGATACCTCACTTGTGTGGGTAGGCCTAGCGCCCACGAAAGGAAATGGCCCAAAACACAACGTGGACACATCACATTTTTTTACAGAAAACAGAGGTGTTTTTTACAAAGTGCCTACCTGTGGATTTTGGCCTCTAGCTCAGCCGGCCCCAGGGGAGGCAGAAATGGCCTAAAATAAATATGTCCCCCCCAACCCCCCCCGGGGAGCGACCCTTGCCTACGGGGTCCCTCCCCCTATGTGACATTGCCGCAAAAAAAAGATCCCCTGTGCCTAGTTGTTTCTGTCCCCCTTGGGGGCAGATTGACCTAAAATCGGCCGATATGCCCCCAAGGGGGGCAGAAATGGTCTAAGTACAATTTGCCCCCCAGGGGAGTGACCCTTGCGTAATGGGTCGCTGCCCATCTCTAAAAAAACAACAACAAAAAAAATTAGCCCTGGCGCCTTGAGGTTTCTGCCCCCCTTGGGGGCAGATCGGCCTAATAACAATAGGCGGATCTGCCCCCATGTGGGGCAGAAATGGCCTAAAATAAATTCCACCCCCCCACCCCCCCCCAGGAGCGACCCTTGCCTACGGGGTCGCTCCCCCTGCGTGACTTTGGTGCAAAAAAAAAGATCCCCAGTGCCTAGTTGTTTCTGCCCCCGATCTGCCCCCAAGGGGGTCAGAAATGGTCTAAATACAATTTGCCCCCCAGGGGAGCGACCCTTGCCTAATGGGTCTCCCCCATCTCTAAAAATAAAAAATAAAAAAATAAAAAAACACCCCAAAAAAATTTGCCCTGGCGCCTAGTGGTTTCTGCCCCCCCTGGGGGCAGTGGCCTAATAACAATAGGCCGATCTGCCCCCAGGTGGGGCAGAAATGGCCTAAAAAAAATTTGCCCTCCTACCCCCCCCGGGAGCGACCCTTGCCTACAGGGTTGCTCCCCTTGCGTGACATTGGCGCAAAAAAAAAATCCCCGGTGCCTAGTGGTTTCTGCCTCCCTTGGGGGCAGATTGACCTCAAATCGGCCGATCTACCCCCAAAGGCGGCAGAAATGGCCTAAATACAATTTGCCCCTCCAGGGGAGCGACCCTTGCCTAAGGGGTCGCTCACCATCTGTAAAACAAAAAACAAAAATCCACGGTGCCTAGGGGAGAAATGGCCTAAAATAAATTTACCCCCCAGGGGAACGACCCTTGCCTAAGGGGTCGCTCCCCTTGCGTGAAATTCACAAAGAAAAAAAAAACTCCCTGGTGTCTAGTGGTTTCTGTCCCCCTTGGGGGCAGATCGGCCTCATAAAAATAGACCAATCTGCCCCCAAGGCGGGCAAAAATGGCCTAAATGTAATTTGCCCCCTAGGGGAGCGACCCTTGCCTAAGGGGTCGCTCCCCACCTCTAAAAGAAAAAACAAAACAAAAACAAAACAAACAAAAATAAATGATCCCTGTTGCCTAGAGGTTTCAGCCCCCCATGGGGGCAGATCAGCCTAATAATAGGCCGATCTGTCCCTAGGGGGGGAAGAAAAGGTCTTAAAAAAAAAAGCCCCCCCTGGGAGCGACCCTTGTCCAAGGGGTCGCTCCCTTATGCCAATTTCCAAATAAATATAACATTCCTGGTGTCTAGTGGGCGTTTCAAAAGCCGGATTGCTTTACAATCCGGCTTTTGAAACGCTGAGAGAGATTTCAAAGGGAAGGAAATACATTTCCTTCCCTTTGAAGCCTCTCCGGGCCTCCTCCACGTGATCGGAAGAGAAATGCTCCTCAGAAGGAGGAGGCCTCTGTGACAATCAGCGCGCAATGCGCGCTGACGTCACAGGGAGGTGTGGGGGGTCGGGGTGGAAGGGGAAGGGGTTCCCCTTCCATCCACGACCGGGGGTGTGGGTTGGGGGGCCATGGGGGAGCGCTAGTGCTCCCCCCGGTTCCTGGGTGCAGGACGAGGTTATCTCGTCCAAAGCACCCAGGAACCGGTGCCTTGGACGAGATCACTTCGTCCAAGGCACCGTAGGGGTTAATGAGCTGTGCAGCTATAACATCCCTGTAACCTTTGGTATTCAAGCGAAAAAAAATAATACTAAATAAATATATATATATAAATATATAAATATATATATATATATAATCACTGAAAAAACAAAGGTTACAGGGACATTATAGTTAGAATCTGGATTTACTCATACAAAATATTAGAACTTCAGCAGCTATACTTAGATTTATTTTAAGTCGCTATAACTCGTGCCCTAAGTTAACTATAACTCGCTCTCTCGCCATGTCACTGGAGTTAAGGCGAATTCGAACTTATTGCCTTGTCACCAGCGTCACAGCCGTTGAGCAGTGTGTAGATGTTATTTTAAATGTAGCAAGACTGCACACCTGTTAACTTTTGTTATAATTTCTTCCAGGTTTTGCACCACTTTTGTTTTTGACGTTAGAATTTTTATTACCCTTGTTGCCATTGTATTTCAGAAAAAATATAAAATAATGAATTTTTTTTTAAAAAAATAATAATTTAAAAACACAGTTCTTAAAAAAAGATAAAAAATACGGTTCTTCTCCGAACCACTTGTGTATGTATATTTAAGAAAGACTCCTGTATGGGTGACAAAATAAGTCCATGATTGTGTACGGGTGAGTGACTGAGTGCATGAAAGGTGCATGGGTGAGTATTGACTGTGTGAGTGTTGTATGGGTGACTGACTGAATGAGTGCTTCTACAGGTGAGTAACTGTGTGGGTGACTGGTGTATGGGTGAGTAAATGAGTGCATGACTGGTGTATGGGTGAGAGAGTGCATGAGTCATCTATGGATGACTGAGTGTGTTCATGAGTTTGTCTGCAGGTGAGTGAATGAGTGCATGAGTGATGTACAGGTGAGTGAATGAGTGCTTTATTGATGTATAGGTGAGTGACTGAGTGCATGAATGATGTATGGGTGACTGAGTGAATGAGTGCATCTGCAGGTGAGTGAATGGGTGCATGAGTCATTTATGGATGAATAAGTGAATGCATGAGTGGTGCATGGGTGAGTGACTGAGTGCAAGAGTAGTGTATGGGTGAGTAAGTGACTACATGACTGGTGTATGGCTGAGTGAATGAGTTCATGGCTGGTATATGAGTAAGTGAATGAGTACATAAGTGTGTGTATGAGTGTGTGTATGGGTCAATGAGTGAGCTCATAAGTGGAATATGTGTGAGGAAGTTAGTGCATATCTGATATGTGAGTGTGTGAGTTCATAAACGGTGTATGGGTGAGTGAATGAATACATAAGTGCATGTATGAATGATTGAGTGAGTGTTTGATTGTGTGCTAGGGCGATTAGCCGAGTGCATGAATGGAGTGTGGGTGATTGAGTGCATAAGTGATCTACAGGTGACTGAGTCAGTATATGACTGTGCCTACAGCTGAGTGAATGAGTACACGAGTGTTGTATGGGTGACAGAATGAGTGCATGAGTGGTGTATGGGTGATTGACTGCATGAGTACTTGTATGAATGATTGACTGTATTAGAGGTTTCTGAATAAGTGAATAAGTGCATGAGTAGTGTATGAATGATTGACTGACTGCATGAGTGGATGTATGGGGAGTGAGTGAATGTGTGAGTGGTGTTCATGATTTTGGCATGATGTTTCCATTAAGGTTATGGAAGGTGCTCCAGAAGCTAAAATGAGACCATCTCTTATGTAAATTCACACTATCTTTCTCAGCCATGTAATAATGAAGTATGGTATTCTCACTAGAATATGTACTCCCAAGAGGAGCAGTCTTGGCAGTTGATTCCCTTGTGTTCTACTGTAACATCCCAGTGTTCTAAAGAACAACTAGAGCACTAACACTCCTACTTATGACATCAGTGTGGCACAACTAAAGCCATTTTGAATTCAGCAATCTGGTCAAACTTAAAACACTTCATTTAGAATGGAACAACATAAGGGTTTCATTTTGTCATTGCAATTATGTTGGTGGTCAAGAGGGAGGGGTCAGGGTCATGCACAAAGATTCATGGAGGACAGAGGAGATGGGTAGGGGCTGGACACAGAAAAGAGAGGGCAGAGGAAGGGGCTTCACAACAGACCACGAGGATGTGTCAGTACGTGTATGGGTCAGTGAATGGAGTGTGAAGAGCTGTGTGGGTGAGTAAGTGGTTGTGTGAGTGGCAGTATGAGTGAGTTCAAGGATCCAAAGTGGAGTATGAGTGGATGGATGTGTCACTGGCTGAATGGGTGAGTGACTGTCTGAATCTGTGGTGTATGTGTGATTTCTAATGTATTTTTCTCATCCTTCGCAGGATTAAAAAATGCTTCTCGAGGTGGATGGGATCTTTTGACCCACTAAAGAGTGTGTAACCGTACACAAACAATTCAAACCCAAACAACAAATTTAAACTCCATGACCCATGTGGGCATGGAAGAACACTCTAAATAATAAAACGTTTCAAAGCTTTATTTCATAACCACAAAGCTAAAGTCATGTAAATAGTAAACGTAAATCAACACCATAGGTTGACCAAGTCTATGAAGCAAGTTTAATCTACTCAACATCAACACCTTTAGACATTCAAGAAGAATAATGCATATTAACAAAGTCACAATTTGAGCCACAGAAACATTCTTTAAATCAGACTGCGAATACATTAGTCAAATCAGATTTAGAAATCAAGATTTTGGACATAGGTTCTTCCTACTGCTAACCAAATTAGGGCAGGCATGTGTGGGAATGGGCTAACACATGCAGGTAAAAGTCAAAAAGAAAAGAAACAAATAATTTGGAAAAGCTCAAGTTAAGTTAAACTAACTAAGAAAAATAATACAGGCACATGTCAGCATGCTAACTTATACTGAGGAAAAAAAGTTAGGGGAAAATAACATTTGCATTAGAAAAGACCTCTCCCAGGTTCAGTATTCAGTTTAGTTTCATCAGCAAAGCATGTAGATCATCAGCAAAGTCCATCAGAAACACCACTAGGGGGAAAGAGCAGAACTCGGGCTGCACATTGAAAATCAGGAAACATCCAAAGGGCAAGTTAACAGAACAAGATTATAAAAGGGACTGCCTCAAATGTAGAAAGTCCTTCCCTACTTGGGAATGCTCAAAACATTTCTATTAGTCAGTTCAATGAGTCCACATTACACAAAAAGGGGCAATAGCACAAATCGAGTTTGCAGCAGCAACGTATGTTCCCAGTTTTGGTGAGAAGTCATCTCTCCTTTCCGTGTCAATCTAATAGTTTAACAAATTGTACATCACTTGTTGCAATCCACATTCGCTCCCATGGTACAAAATTATTTCTACAGTTCACATTAGAAAAGGGTCTGCCAAACAAAGGCACTGCTTTACTTTCAGTCCTCAGGTCCTCATGTAACAATATCAAGGGCACTGTGAGACAAAACGTACACATAATACAAGAGGGCTCTTTACTTTGCATGAGAAACAACCTGATGAAAAAAATCATGTTAGAGGAAAACAAATGATTCAACACTTTTACTTGGCTGCAGATATGAAGACTGCAGGCCTAGTTATGCTGACATAAGAAATATAGACCTAGATTTAAGAGGGCGACACATTAGCGTCATTATTTTATGCTAATGTGGTGTTAGATGGCCAAAAATGCCATATTTTCAAAGTGGCGCAATGCATGCATTGCGCCACTTTGTAATTCTTTGTGCTACATTATGCCTGTACCATGCATAATGTATGTAAAGGGGTCGTCCCCTGTTGGGGGGGCCAAAAAATGGCACATAGAAATCTAAAAGATTTCTTTAAGTCATTTATTTGGGCACTTTTAATGCCTGCTCAGAGCAGACATTAAAAGGGGGCACACCATTGGTTATAATGTACGTTCAGGGTTAACCCTGAAAAGTACATAACATAAATAGTGTAAAAAATATTGATGCTATTGTACCCTACCCTGCATCATGGTGCATCATATCTTAGATACAGCACACACATAGTGGCGGTAGGGGGCGCTAAGGGGCGCAAAGAAAGTTTCCTTAAATCTGCCCCATAATGCATTAATATTGTCATTAATAAAACACACATAATATTCAAACGTATACATTTAGTATTATTAATATATCATCAGAATATATAAAAGCATTTCACTAATAATTGCAATCTTTGTTAAAGCATCAATTAAGTATGAAATGAGATGTGCATTTATTTTTCTGCACAAATGTAACTTTATACTAAGAAATCATAAATCATTTATAAATCAAACTAATTTCTAGCAGTAATAGTCACTCTAATGTTTAAATATATATTTCAAGATTGTTTAATTGTATTAGCACATTATCAGATCTGGTAGGCATAATGTCCACCATTGAATGTAAAACTGGAACACTTTTAAAATACATGCCAGTGTAACTTTTTCTCTATGTTAGGCTTTTAAAAATGAATATAAAAGTCACCCAATGCTGACATCTGGTGCACTAAAAGCATTACTAAAATGTACACTCCAACAGTCCCTCTGAGGGCAGTCTATGCGTCACAAAAAGGACTCTCTCATTTCAGAGAGACAACTCAAAATCTTGTGGTCTGATAATATAATTGTCTTGATATACTCAAACTCTCAATTCTTTTCCGGTTCTTGTAATAAGCACTCCTCATTTTCTCCATTTTAATCTCTTCCCTCCTCTGTTTTCTCTTAGCTCTTTGTACTTTCCAAAAATTGTACAGTTAGTAAAATCAATGACTATAGCACACAATGTCACAATCAACAAAGGTCTCAGGGTCATTCTCACTATTTTCTTTCCCAAATCTCCAAACCATTATCCAATTTTGGAAATCCTTTACCTATTGCTTCCCAGATACTTGTCTTGTTTAGGTCTTTTGGGTCATTTTGTGATGTTAGAGATTTTTTCCTGTATAAACGTGCAACAATGTTCTGCCTGTAAAACTTTGCAAACTCTTCCTTCCTTCACCAAAAAGACATCTAATGTAAGACAATTTTGCATTGATCTCACAGCAACCAATTTCCTTATCCATGAGCAACATTGCTCTAGCATAATCAGTAGACATCTTGTCCGCAGTTGTTGACAACTGTCTAATCTTGATGTCATTCAAGATCACACCAACTGATGGAATAATGGCACCAAATATATCAACTGTAATCTCTGCTGCACTAGCCTCTCTCCTTGTCCTGGATTTAGGTTTCTCCTTCCAGACTGGATTGTCAAAATTGTCCACATGGTAGATTGTTCTAAAAACGCCCCCTAAGTAACATGTACCGTACCAGCCTTCTGGAAGTTTGTAATAGGCATTTTTCTCACAAATGAAATAAACACCTGGTATGGCAGGGTCTTGTCCATTTAACATTAAATCTCAAACACTCCAAAACAAAAACACACGCCTACATTCACTTGTTGTTGGAAAATAGGTTATTGGTAAGGGCAGGTAGGTACCTACACTTAGCAACATGCCACTAACCTCCACTTAGGTCCAGTTAGGTCTCAGTAAATTAAACCCAGCTCAACCATTGGTAGCTTGGCAACGAGCGACAAGGCTTAACTTAGGAGACAGAGTGTAAAGCATTCAAATATCCCAAAACAGTAATTAAATAAAACACAGGAAACAGTATAAAAATCCAAAACCAATTTATAAAAATAGATTATATTTTTATCTTTAAAATGACACAAAATGAATAAAATCGGATAAGGGGAACCGGAGATATGAATTTTTAAGGAATTAGGCCCTCATTACAACCCTGATAGTCGGTGTTAAAGCGGCGGTAAAACCGCCAACAGGCCTGCAGTAAAAAAAATGGAATCATGACCATGGCGGAAACCGCCAACAGAGATAGCCACTTTTACACTCCGACCGCCACAGCCACACTCCGACGAACACCGCGGCGGTAACCGCCAACAGACAGGCGGAATCCACCCACTGTATCACAACATTCCAATCCGCCACCTTTTCCGGGGTGGATTCACCGCAAACAAAAATACAGCGGAAACAGGATTGGGAAGGGAAAACGCTCACCTCTACACACCCCACGAGGAACCAGGATCCCATGGAACCCGAGCTCCAGATACTCCCAGCCTTTGTCTTCCTGCTCCTCTACCAGGAACATCAAAGACGGCGGCGAAGACCACAGTGAGTACTGCACCTACGACACAGGGGAGGGGAGGATGGAAAAAAGAGTGACACACACACACAACACGCAACACTCCCACCCCCACCCTCACCCACTACAACACACACACAAGTACATGTTGATACATTACATTTACAACCCCCAACCCCCCCCGGAAGAATGCAAGGACAACAGGAAATGAGTTGAACGTTTGTAATCTATTAAAATACAGTAATCAAAAATATATATACACACTATAAACAAATATATACACCAAGAATACAAGTCCAAGGTATTCCACCATTAAAGTTCGTTGACCACTGGGCCCAAAATGCATGGGCGAGGCCCACACAAGATACCCGTTTAAAACGGAGAGAACACTGCTGGGGCATCAGATAGAAATACAACAGGCACCTCAGGGGGAAGGGAAGAGGGGGCACCTCAGCCGGATGAGTGCACAACATCAGATCCACGAGGGGGCTCCATACCCACTGCTGTATCCTGGGGAGTGCAAAGCCCCAGTCTCACAAGTCTTTACAGTGGGTGGTTTGTCCACTGCTGTATCCTGGGGAGTGCAAAGCCACAGACTCACAAGTCTTTACAGTGGGTGGTTTGCCCACTGCTGTATCCTGGGGAGTGCAAGGCCACAGTCTCACAAGTCTTTACAGTGGGTGGTTTGTCCACTGCTGTATCCTGGGGAGTGCAAAGCCACAGACTCACAAGTCTTTACAGTGGGTGGTTTGCCTACTGCTGTATCCTGGGGAGTGCAAAGCCACAGTCTCACAAGTCTTTACAGTGGTGGTTTGCCCACTGCTTCATCCTGGGGAGTGCAAAGCCACAGTCTCTCAAGTGGATGACAGTCTCCACTGGTTCTGGAGGAGGCTTTATGCCCAGAGTGCTTCATCCTGCCAAGGACTGAGGTAGTGGATGCCTTTCTCCACTGGTTCTGGAGGGGGCTTGGTGTCCAGAGTGCTTCATCCTGCCAAGGACTGAGGTAGTGGATGTAACTCTCCACTGGTTCTGGAGGGGGCTTGGTGCCCAGAGTGCTTCATCCTGCCAAGGACTGAGGTAGTGGATGTAACTCTCCACTGGTTCTGGAGAAGGGCTTGGTGCTCAGAGTGCTTCATCCTGCCAAGGACTGAGGTAGTGGATGTAACTCTCCACTGGTACTAGAGGGGGCTTGGTGCCAAGAGTGCTTCATCCTGCCAAGGACTGAGGTAGTGGATGTAACTCTCCACTTGTACTGGAGGGGGCTTGGTGCATAGAGTGCTTCATCCTGCTCGTGGCAGCCTCAGTAGCGTTGGAGCTTTTGGCGCTTATTGGCCTGCGGTGCTGGTGGCGGCAGTGTCCTGTTCAGCGGTGCTGGTGGTGTCCTGTTCAGCGGTGTCCTGTTTAGCAGTGTTGGTGTCGGCGGTGTCCTTGGCAGCGGTGCTTGTGGTGGCGGTGTCCTTGGCAGCGGTGCTTGTGGCGGCGGTGTCCTGTTCAGCGGTGCTGGTCTTGTCCGCGTGCAGGTTTTCGGCGACTTGTCTGTTTTTCTGTGCCCCTTCACCACCTTGGATGGTGGCGCAGCTGTCTTCCCACTCCCAACTGTACTCCTGGGAGAGGCTTTGGTGGTAGATGTTTTGCCTCTCTCCCACCGGGCAGTGGCCAACTTTTTTAGCTTTTGAGGTGGGGGACTGTCCGTGGTCTGGCTCCTTGGCACACTGGCTGCCCTGCTGCTTGGCTCACTCCAGAAGCCGGTTACTGCTGGCACCACTGTTCCCGCAGATGTTGTGGCTGAGGTTCTGGGTTGGGACCTAGAAAGGCAGGCCCTAGGGGACTGAAGGGGTGGGTGAGGTGAGGGGAAGAGGTCAAGGTTGGACAGGAAAAGTTTTTGGGACACACTGGGACGGGTAGATGGAGGGGGTTTGGGAGTGGAGGAAGAGGGAGTGGTTATAGGAGGTGTACGTTTGCTGACTTTGGGTGAAGGTGCATGGGCTGGAGGCTGTCGTGAGGTGGATGGCTGTTGGGTGGGTGTGTTGCTGCGTTTGTGTACCTTGGGAGGTGGTCTCACAGACACACTGGGAGAGGACACAGGGGATGTGTGGATGGTAGTGGGGGTGGTGAGTGCAAGTGAGTGGGGGGGGTGGTAGGTGTGCTGGTGATGGAGGTAGTGACTGAAGATGTAGTGCATGCAGATGTGAGTGGAGACAAGACTGGAAGGGAGGAGGGAGATGAGAAGGAGGGGGACACAGTGGAGGCAGTGGATGTTGGTATGTCTGCATGTGTATGAGGCTTGCGTCAGTGCCTGTGGGATGTGTGGTGCTTATGTTTGCCTGAGCTTCCCTTGTGTGTTGAGGTGTGTGCATGCTGGTCTGATGGTGTGCTTGGGATAGGCTGAGGTACAGGTGTTTGGGTCTGAGTGGAGGAAGTTGGAGGGGGGAGGCTGGACACAGGGACAATGGCTGCCATCAGTGCTGAGGAGAGGGTCTGAAAAGCTCGCTGTTGTGCTGCCTGACCAGAATGAATGCTCTACAGGTATGCATTGGTCTGTTGCAACTGCCTCTCTACACCCTGGATGGCATTCAAAATGGTAGACTGCCCAACAGTGAGGGATCTGAGGAGGTCAATGGCCTCCTCCACTGAGAGCAGCAGGGCTGACTGGGGCAGGGGCTGAGGTGCCTGGGGTGAAGGAGATGCCCACCCTCCTGGGTGAGCGGGCACGGGGCACACGCTGAGGGGCTGCTGGGAGGGCGGTGCTGGTAGGGGGGGTGGCGGCTGTACCTGTAGATGCGGGGGGTACAGAGGGGCCCCCCAGAGGAGGAGTCCGTGTTGCTGGTTTCAGCTCCTGTCCCTGCCGTGGAGCTCCCCTCGCCCTCCGTCCCACTGGTGGCTTCGGACTCCATTGTCTCGCCCTCCAAGGCCATTTGGGATGCAGCTCCCTCCTGCTCCGGTACCACTGCTCCTCCGCCTGATGATGCTAATGCACACAAGAACAGGGAGACCACAAAAAGGGGGGGAGACAGAAGAAAGACATGTTGATTGCATGCAATACTGGTACCGTTGGCGGACACTACAGACACAGAAGCCCCCTGCACTATGCCGTGCACTTTGAGTTCCCAAATTAATCACAGGGACATGGGGTACAAGGCCCATGTCCGATTGCTGCACACATGGAAGTCACAGGAGCCTGACTAGGTGTAGTTGGCTCTGAACACAGGTGGGGTGGGGTGCCACATGGGCTGCCTTAAGAAGGGACCTTGCCTACTAAACTCGCCCTGGCCTAGGGGAACCCACAGCCCACCTCCCCCACCCAGACACCTACAATGCGCACTGAATCAGCAGAATGAGAGTGTACTCACCCCCTTGTGGCTACTGTGATGCCCTCAAGCGCCCATCCAACTCCAGACACGCCACCGCCAGGATCCGGAACATCAGGGGGGTCATGGTGCGACAGGCACCCCTCCCACGATGGGAGGCCATCCCCAGCTGGGCCTCCGCCGTCTTCTTGCTTCAGCGGAGAATCTCCTCCCATCTTTTCCGGCAGTGGGTGCTCCGTCTGTGGTGGACCCTCAGAGTCCGGACTTCCTTGGCGATGGCACGCCAAATATCCTTCTTCTGGTGGGCGCTGACCTACACGAATAGTACAGGGGAAAAGGAGGAGATATAACCGTCCGCACCATCACAGTCATTGGCCCACGTTCCTACCCTTGCCATGACGCACATGCACTCACCGTCGTTTCATGCACGCCTCATTCTCCCCCCCCTTATCTTTCATCCACACCACTCCACACAGGCATTGCCCATTCGGCATGCTGACAGTGTACTTACCTGTTTGTCTGGAAGACCGTAGAGTAGCGTGTACTGGGGGAGGACCCCATCTACTAGTTTCTCCAACTCCTCCGTGCTGAAGGCAGGGGCCCTTTCCCCAGACACATGAGCCATTGTCTCTTCCAGACGGAAGTCACAGCAGCACTTGCAGTGTAGGTCCTCTCCTGTAGAAGATCAGGTATCAAGTGAGTGAACAGACAGAAAATGGCAGTGATGTCCGCGGCGGTGTGTACCGTCGCCGCCGGCGTACATCGTCATTGGCTCCTGGGACCCATAGGGTCCAATGTTAACCAATGCAGGATTGCGCCGTGGTCTTCGACCGCCTAACGCAACGGTGTACAACGCCAGCGCAGTTACCTCATATCCTCTTGTCCCACCTTACAGGTCAGGCAGCCGCCATTTCAGGGGGCCACATGGCATTAATTTTGACTGCGTCACACATATCTAGGCCTTGCATAAACAGTCATAAAGGCATATAACGATTTTAAAAAATTATGGAATTAAGTTGTGTTTACGTACCTCAGTGTTGGTTGACTCTCTGCTCGCTGTTCTCCTCCATAGAGCACCTCCGCTGGGGCAGGTGAGGAGATGGCGGCATCCTCCGGTGTACAGACCGCTGGTGGACCTGTCGACAATGGAGGAGCAACATGTAATTGTCACATACAGACTTGATCGTACCACAATCCTAGAACTGTGTGTCCAGTTGGAGCCAGACCTGATGTCAGCTATCCGCCATCCCACAGGAATCCCCCCTCTAGTGCAGGTCCTGTCAGTACTCCATTTCCTGGCAAGTGGGTCTTTTCAAACAACAGAGGCCATTGCATCAGGGATGTCCCAGCCTATGTTCTCCAACGTGTTGTCCAGAGTGTTGTCTGCCCTGCTGAAACACATGCGCAGCTACATCGTGTTACCTCAGGTGGAGGATTTGCCTACAGTTAAAGGTGACTTCTATGCCCTGGGACATATCCCCAACATCATAGGTGCCATTGATGGGACACATGTGGCCTTGGTTCCCCCCCCGCAGGAGTGAAAAGGTGTACAGAAACCGGAAGAGTTACCATTCGATGAATGTGCAGATGGTGTGTTTAGCCGACCAGTACATCTCCCATGTGAATGCCAAGTTTCCTAGCTCAGTGCATGACGCTTACATTTTGAGGAATAGCAGCATCCCTTATGTGATGGGGCAACTCCAGAGGCACCGTGTGTGGCTATTAGGTGAGGACTTGGACCCAATACAGTGTGACTAGGTGTCTGGGTCTGGGGATGTCCCTAAGAGTTAGTGTGTGTCTAACAGTTGTCCCTCGACATTTGCAGGTGGCTCTGGTTACCCCAACCTGTCATGGCTACTGACCCCAGTGAGGAATCCCAGGACAAGGGCGGAGGAACGCTACAATGAGGCACATGGGTGAACTAGGAGGATTATAGAAAGGACCTTCAACCTCCTGAAGGCCAGATTCCGGTGCCTCCATATGACAGGTGGTTCCCTATTCTACTCACCAAAGAAGGTGTGCCGGATCATCGTGGCCTGCTGCATGCTTCACAACTTGGCTTTGCGACGACAGCTGCCTTTCTTTTCTGCAGGAGGATGGTCCAGATGTAGGTGTTGTGGCAGCTGTGGAGCTTGTGGACAGTGAAGATGAGGAAGCAGAAGAAGAGGACCTAGACAACAGGAACACGATGATTCATAACTACTTCCAGTGAGACACAGGCAAGAAGACAACACTGCCTGCTACATCTGATATAATTCTTCTACCTATCATCTGTCTGTCATTTTCACCCAGTGTATGGACCCTGATTTGTCACTTTCCCTTTCAATTTCACAGATGTGGGTCCCACTCTGTGACATCTGCTTTGTTTCTGCATGGACTAGAGCTGTGTGACATAGGTATGTTGTCAATACATTGGATATCGCATTTTTCCACAGTTATTGCAAATACAGATTTTTGAAAGCACAGATTGACTCCAGATTGTTTTGTGATTTAAGGGTGTTAATTTAAGTGCAAAATAGTTGGGGGGGGGTTGTAAATTGGTCAGGGGTGATGGTGGCGGAATGTCCATGGCAGAGTCCAGTCTATTAGTCTCACAGGTGCATTGTCCAAAGGGGCGTAGGAAGTGGAGCTTAGGCAGTTTCAGGATGGACAGGGTGACAAAGTGGGACAGAAGGATGACATTCAGGGTGGTCTCATTTCTTGGCGGGGGTCTTGGCATTGTTCTCTGTCTTTGTCCTGGATCTCAGGGACCGTTTGCCGGGTGGTTCTCCATCTGCAGGGGGTGGGGTGCTGGTATTGTGATCCTGTGGCGGGGCCTCCTGTCCACTAGCGCCGGCGGAGGTGGTGGGCAGTTCATCGTCCAGGCTAGTGTCAGGGGCCCCTTGTTGTGCCACAGTGTCCCTCCTAGTGTTCATGAGGTCCTTCAGTACCCCTACAATGGTGCCCAGGTTGGTATTGATGGATTTGAGTTCCTCCCTGAACCCCAAATACTGTTCCTCCTGCAGCCGCTTGGTCTCCTGAAACTTGTCCAGTACTGTTGCCATGGTCTCCTGGGAATGGTGGTAGGCTCCAATGATGTTGGAGAGGGCCTCGTGGAGAGTGGGTTCCCTGGGCCTGTCCTCCTCCTGTCGCACAGCAGCCCTACCAGTTCCCCAGTGTTCCTGTGCCTCTATCCCCTGAACAATGTGCCCACTACCACTGCCCCCAGGTCCCTGGTGTTGTTGGGGTGGTGGGTTAGCCTGGGTTCCCTGTAGTGGAGGACACACTGCTGATTGATGTGTCCTGGGGACAGAGGGATGGGCCTGCTGGGTGGGTGCTGTGCTGGTGTTTCCAGAGGGGGGAAGTTCTGTAGTGGCCTGTGCCAGTGTCATGTGAACCGACTGTCCCAAGGTCCCAGATGGGCCGGGCTGGTCATCTAGATCCAGTTGGACAGAGCTGCTGTCATCAGTGTGGGCCTCTTCTGTGGGTGGAGTGGACATGTCTGGACCCTCCTGTCCAGTGACGTTGGGTAGGGGTCCTGCAGGGGTGTAAAGGCATGATTATTGCATCTGTATGTGCCATGGTGTGCAATGGGTGGGTGACCCTGTATCTCAGTGCTTGCATTCTTGTGTGGGACCTTCTGTGATAATGGTTTAGGAGGGTGTGTTGGTATGTGCAGTGGCCATGCATTGGTGATGGGTGTCCATGCTGTGGTGTTGCATGCAGGGCTTGGGTTTGGGATGTGTCGTTTGTGATAGTGGGACATGTGTGAGGAGTTGGAGTGATGGGGGGTGAGGGTGGGGGTATGTGATAGCATGCAGGTAGGGTGGGGGATGAAGTAGTTAAGATTTGACTTACCAGAGTCCATTCCTCTAGCTACTCCTGCGAGGCCCTCAGGATGCAGTATAGCCAAGACCTGCTCCTCCTATGTTGTTAGTTGTGGGGGAGGAGGTGGGGGTCTGCCGCCAGTCCTCTGAACTGCAATCTGGTGTCTAGAGACCACGGAACGCACCTTCCCCGTAGGTCGTTCCACCTCTTCCTGATGTCATCCCGTGTTCTTGGGTGCTGTCCCACAGCGTTGACCCTGTCCACGATTCTGCGCCATAGCTCCATCTTCCTAGCTATGGTGGTGTGCTGCACCTGTGATCCGAATAGCTGTGGCTCTACCCGGATTATTTCCTCCACCATGACCCTGAGCTCCTCCTCAGAAAACCTGGGGTGACTTTGTGGTGCCATGGGGTGGTGTGGGTGATGTGTGGGGCAGTGTGTGTTGTGATGTGTGGGGTGATATATATAGGGGTGTGTTGTGTGAGGTGCGTGGATGTTGTGTGAGTGATAGTGTTGAGTGCCTGTGGATGCTAGTGTTGTTTCTGGTGGTGTCTCTCTCTGGCCTTCAGTCGCAATTGTGGTCATAGGGGTTTGTGGGTGATGTGGGTGTGTATTTTATATTGTATTGAGTGTGTGGAAGTGGTGTGTGTATGTGTATCAGGTGTGTGTATTTCGATTTGTCGAACTTAGTCGTTTATCTGAAGATTTTCTTCAGCGGGACGAACCTGCCAGTCCAATTCGACCTCCTGGAACTCTTATCCGGATACGCATCGCAGGAGCCCTCGGTGGAGATATTTACCTTTGGACTTAGCCGGTTTTTCGAGGTGAAAATCCTTCGACCGGGGTAAACTTGGATCTTGATCCGATGTCCTTGGAGCCCTCCTCAGATTCGCTGGCTGGGAGGTCTCAGTCAACTTTCTACGTTCTGACTTAGTCTCTTTTTTGGAGATTTTCTTCACCAGGACAAACCTGCAAATCAGGCGGGGTCACAGTTGAGGCAAGGTTGGTCCTACTATGGAGCTTTTTTTCAAAAATGCTCCAAACTCCTCCAAACTTCTGGATCTTCTCCCAGATGTTCCTTTAAGGTTCTTTTGGGGTCCACAACTCATCCCAAGGTTCCAGAAGCTCTGAGATGATCCTTGGGGGTGTGGACTACAACTCCCAGAATGCACCTGGCACAAACTCCTTTTTGGCCACTGGACAGTGGTCAGCTGGTTGATTTCTTCAGGAGTTGGTGCAGGGGACTCTGGTTAGCAATGTTTCACCTGTAGCAAACAGGGAGTCCCTCCTTGAACCAGTTGAAGCCAGGCAAAGTCCTTCTTGTGGAGAAACCCAAGTGTGCAGCTGGTGCAGTCCTTCAGAGTGCAGGTTCCAGGTGCAGGCCAGGGGTCCAGCAGGGCGGTCTTTCTTCTCCTTTGGTTCTTCCTTGTTGGAATCTGATGGGGATCTGAGGTGTGAGTGCAGGTCTGCCAGTTTTATCCTTGCTCCTGGGTGAAAAACAGGGGGGTCCTGGTTCTCCAATCAGGGGCAGGGTCCTTCCCCCTGTGATGACCACTTCCTGGGAAGTGTGGCAAAAATCAATCCCAGGAGGCAACATTCCTCAAAAATCCATCATGGCTGAAAATGATTTTTGGAGGTTACATCTGGCTGAGCCCACTGGAGTGGCTAAAAATCATAAACACACCCCTCTCCTGCACTCTCTTTATCTAATCAAGGGGGCACCTAGTTGTCTGGGGTTGCAGGATGTGGGGGTGTTGCTGGGTTGCTCCAAATGTCCTTCTCTGCCTTTGAAGACCAATTTGGCAGCCATCCCGCTTCCTGCCTTACCATCTGCTGAGGGGCGATCCCCTCCCACAGGCACATCTCTTTGTGTGAAGCCAGACCGCTTCACACCTCATCAAGGCAGCCAGGCCAGGCTGCCAGAGGCTGGCCAATCAGAGCACAGCAGCAAAAACAATGCAGGGCTGAAGTTGGCAACTTTTCAGGTAAAGTTTAGAACTCTTTATCTGAACAAGTTATATTAAATCCTACAACTGGAAGTTGTGGGATTTACTATAACAATTAATGTGATGGTGGACGTGTAACTGCGAGGCTTCCTGCCCCGCCCACTTGGGATCCCGAAGCCGCAGCAGTTGGTGCCGCGTTTGCGGCCGGGTAGGATCGGGAGCGGAGAAGAATTGCCGGCAAACCTCCGGCGTCCCAAGGGATTTTGTCGTGGACGGAGGAGAGAGTTGCGGCAGAGGCAGAGGCGGTGGTTTTTCAACAACGGCATTCGCAGGTAATAGTGCGAATTAACGAGCCGTTACGGAGCAGGGCGGCTCAAGCCTGACCGTGGGCTGAAACTTTACTAACTAACGGCCGGGCCCAACAATGAAGACACAACACGAGGGGGTTAGTTTTTTTGCAATAAGGTGAAGGCGCAAAATGCAAGGACTACAGCTTGTGTTTGTTGGAGCCTCGCGCCGTGTCTGACTGCTGTTATAGCTGCAGTATACATTAAGATAGCTACAAGCAGCGCTGACTGTATCCCCTCCGGACACCAGCGTTTCAGTGACAATTGTCTGTTATTCACTAAGTAGTCACGCTTTCTCACGTCGCAATAGCCACTGTTAAGGGCTCTGCGCTTACCTGCACCCGTTTTAGCTGCCATTTTTATTTTTTTTGTCATAACATGGCAGCGATTAAGGACGTGGACGGACAATAGACGAGAAATGATTTGGCAAAGTGTTGAAAGATTCTATTTTTAGGGGAAGGAAGAGGAAGAACCCTAGGAAGTGTTAATGCTTCCGATCACGCATAATAATATATTATGGTATATGTCTACCCCTGCACGGCCATTAAGGAGCGTGATTAAACAAACAATAGCAGAGGTATTGTCGGCAGCGGTGGGCATAACAAGACTTATTCGATTATTATCTCAGACTATAACAATAAATATGGCACCCAAAGTCAATAGGTATCTGGGGAATAAAAGCGAAGGCGCTAAGTGCGCACGCTCTGGCAGGGGAAAAGGAGAGTCAGCAGGAGTAAATAAGCGCTTAATGTCTACAACCGGTAAAGTGTGGGGGGAAAATACTTCTGCCCCAGGATCGATGAAAAACTCCAATATGAGTGCTAAGATAAGCGACAGCACTATCTCCCTGTTGGAAAACAAATTGAAAGATAAAAATCAATCAACCATAATGGCTTTTCTGGCCAGTGGAGTACAAGATGCCTCTGCTGCAAATGCAACCCCCCCCCTGAAACATAACTGGCCGGGAATAGGATCAACTTCTCTAGACTCAAGTATGGGAAACCAAGATCAATGTGATAAACCCATAATAAGCCCATCAGGCAATCAAGACAACAGCCGGGAAGCAATCGGAAAAGTGGTCAGTCCCCCCGGAAATGAACAGCTGCAAACCCAACAAATGGTGCAAGGCGAACAGCTGGATCTTTAGAATGAGGGGAGAATTGGAAGTCCATCAGGATATACAGTGGAGGAAAACAACTATACTAACCCCTTAGGCAGCCCTAAAAAACTGGATAATATTATGGGGGGGAAAAATCCCCAATTAACTGACTGGGGCAGAGAAAGCAGTGACAAGTTTTACTCTCTGACAGAGGAGTCTGATCCTGGCAGCGCCGACTGCAGTTTCAGTGAAACTGATGAGAGTGAGACCTCTGAAACGGGCAACAAATCCCCAAGTGGGGAACACACAGTACGTAAGGCTCGTCAACGGAAATCTGTTAAATCACGTTCTGGTTTACAAGAGGGCTCAGAAACTACGGCACCCATGAGTGGTAGGACTTTAAGATGGGACTATTCGGGGATAAGCCTGGCAGATACCTTTACCGGTGGCAACCAAAGCCCCATCAAAGAGAATACTGATCCAGGAGCCGCAGCCGGGAGTATTGGTAACACTGGTGATGCTCACGCGATGGGCACCGAGGCGGGGATCCTACAGTCAATTTATAGTTCAATCAAAGAGCTACAAACGGAGACTAGGATCGAAAGCCGTCGGGCTAGGGTCGCCACAAAGCGGCTGCAAGGATCTGTTCGTAAGGTAGTGAAATCATGCATGGAAATTGAAGCCAAACTATGCTCTATGGAAGATCGGATAGTGGCAGTCGAGGATGATATTGATACTCTTAAAGAGCAGAACACTGCCCGAGAAGGACAACTGACGGACGTGATGTGGAAGATAGAAGATTAGGAAAACAGACAAAGAAGGAATAATCTACGATTTCTGGGTATACCAGAAGGACTAGAAGGGGACAATATACAGGCATATATGGTTGTTCTTTTGCGTGGGGCCTTTCCAGAACTGGGGAATCGGGATTGGGACAATGAGGTACAGAGGGCTCACAGGTTCCCGATAAACCGGCGGGAGGGGGGACATCGGGCAGACTCTAAACACCAGCAAAAAGTGGAAAATGGGGGCAAAAAGTTAGGGGGACTCTGCAATCAGCCCTGTTCTCTCACACTAGTCTCTACAAATTTTGTGCCAGTCTTTGACTGCGACCTATATATTCATAGCTTCCCTACAAGTTGCCAATCTAAAGCTAAGCGTCCTCGTGTATCACCATTTGCAAGATGGGTAACATCCTTCTGCCAATTCTGTAAAAGTACTCCCTTTTCTATCTTGGTTATTATTGCTTTCTTTCTGTCATTCACTTGATTAATGAAATCCTTCTCAACTAGTGTAAAAATGCAGGTTAAATTATTGTTATATGTGTATGTAGCTCTATATGTTAGGGTCAGTTCAAAGAAAACTCCCACAATGTCAATATTTTTCACTTTATCCATACTTCTTGGATGCTGGTTAATAGGCACAAAGGAAAACACTAAGGCCCTCATTGCAATCCTGGCGGTAAATCCCGCATAACATCGCGCTGACGGCCGCCAACATACTGTGACCGTGGCAGTATTCCGCTACGGGTATTATGACCCACACAGAGAATACCGCCACTATACAGACACCCACACAAGTCTACCACACCAAAGGTCAGTGATAAACTGGCGATAGCAAAACCCACACCGTCACGCCAACAGGAATACGCCCACAGTATCACGACCCAGGAATCAACGTGGCGGTCTTTCAACCGTGGTAAACCATTGGCGGTACACACCGCTACGTTCAAAATGCACACACACTTATAAAACAACACCACATTGGACAATTCAAAATACATACACCTGACACACATACACACACCACATCCTCACGCACATACCACTATAAAACACCCACCCACATTACTCACAACCCTTCAATGAACAAATTAGAACAAGCAGAGAGAGAAAAGCAAAGAGCACACCTTCATCCAGAGGCACAGAATACCATCACTCATACACCATCCACGCATATCACATAATACATCACAACACAGCATCCCACGCATCACCTCACACATATCACACACACCACATCAGGGCACCTCAAAGACACCCCAGGTTTTCTGAAGAGGAGCTAAGGGTCATGGTGAAGGAAATCATCTGGGTAGAGCCACAGCTATTCGGATCACAGGTGCAGCAGACTTCCATTGCAAGGAAGATGGAGCTATGGCTGAGAATAGTGGACAGGTTTCAACGCTGTGGGACAGCATCCAAGAACCAGGGATGACATCAGGAAGAGGTGGAACGACCTACAGGGGAAGGTGCATTCCGTGGTATCAAGACACCAGATAGCAGTACAGAGGACTGGCGGTGGACCCCACCTCCTCCCCCATAACTAACAACATGGGAGGAGCAAGTCTTGGCAATAATGCATCCTGAGGGCCTCGCAGGAGTAGCAGGACTGGACTCTGGTAAGGTAAAATTTTACTACTTTATCCCCCCCACCCTAACTGCATGCCATCACAAACTCCCACCCCTACCCTCACCCCATCACTCCACCCCCTCATATATACCCCACTAGCACAACCCATCCATCCCAATACCAAGCCCTGCATGCAAGAACAATGCATGGACACCCATCTCAGACCTGCATGGACACCCATCACCACAGCATGCACACTAGAGAGACTCACCCACCCCACACAATCAGCAATCACACAAGACCAATGCGACAGGGAAATGCACATACAGATACAATAACAATTAATTTGCATCCCAACAGGACCCCTACCCAATGTCAGCGGACAGGAGGTGCCAGCTACCTCCAGTCCCCCCACAGAAGAGGTCCACAGTGACGACAGCAGCTCTGCACGCCTGGATCAGGATGACCAGCCTGGCCCATCAGGGACCTCTGGACAGTCGGTTTCCCTGCCACAGTCCCAAACCACCACAGAGCCTCCCCCTCAGGAAACACCAGCACAGCACCCACCCAGCGGGCTTATGCCACTGTCGCCAGGACATGTCAATCAGCAGTGTGTCCACCACTACAGGGACCCGAGGCAACCCCACAAACCCAGGATGATCAGGGACCTGGGGTCAGTGGCAGTGGGCACACGGTTCAGGAGATAGAGGCACAGGACAACAGGGAAGCTGGGAGGACTGCTGTGTGACAGGGGGAGGACAGGCCCAGGGAACCCACTATCCACGAGGCACTCTCCAACATCATGGGAGCATACCACCATTCCCAGGAGATCATGGGCACGGTACTGGCCAAGTTTCAAGAGACCCAGCGCTGCAGGAGGGACACTACATGGGGATCAGGGAGGACCTCACAAAAATCTACAACATCCTGGTCACCATAGCAGGGGTGCTGGCTGATATGGGAAGACCATGAGGGAGGCAGTGACACAACAAAGGGCCCCTGACACTAGCCAAACCGAGGAACAGCGTTCCACCTCCGCCAGGAGGAACCGCCACAGGAACAACAGTGCACCAGAACCCCACCCCCTGCAGAAGAAGAACCACCCTGCAAACAGTCCCAGCGAATCAGGCAGAAGACACAGAACATTGCCAAGACCCCTGCCAAAAAATAGGACTCTGCTGATTGCCATCCTTCTGTCTCACTGTTTCACCCTGTCCACCTTGAACTGCCATTGCTCCACTTCCTATGCCTCATTGGACAATGCACCTGTGATACCAAGAGACTGGACTCTACCATGGACCTTCCTCCACCATCACCCCACCCCCTTGCCCATACTCCTATACCCATTAGCACCTAAATAAACACCCTTTAATCAAATAACAATCTGGAGTCAGTCTGATGATTCTCAAATGTATTACAACAACATTATAAAAAATCTGCAAGGTATATGTTCATTAACTCATACCAATGTATGACAGTTGGTGGACAGCAGTACACATAGCAGAAGGCAGAATGGGGTACACAGATCTGAAAAAAGAAAATCCAAACAAAGCAGTCAGTGTTCATAGACAGAGGTGAAGAGGCTGCCATGTACAATGTCCTAAAGTAAACTGATATGTGAAGAGGAGTTACAGTGTCCTACTTGTGTGTCACTGGAAGTACTGCAGGATGATGTTTGTTCGTTGTCAACATCTTCTTCCTCTGCCTCCTCTACCTCACTGTCCACAGGCTCCACCGCTGCCACAAGACCATCTCCAGGCTCATCCTCCTGCAGACAAGGCACCTGGCGTCTCAAGGCCAGGTTGTGTAACATACAGCATGCCACGATGATCTGGCACACCTTCTTGGGTGAGTAGTACAGGGAGCCACCTGTCAGATGGAGGCACCGGAATCTGGCCTTCAGGAGGCCGAATGTCCTCTCAATAATATGCCTAGTTCACCCATGTGCCTCATTGTAGCTTTCCATTGCCCTTGTCCTGGCATTCCTCACTGGGGTCACTCTGACAGAGGAGTCTGATCCTGGCAGCGCCGACTGCAGTTTCAGTGAAACTGATGAGAGTGAGACCTCTGAAACGGGCAACAAATCCCCAAGTGGGGAACACACAGTACGTAAGGCTCGTCAGCGGAAATCTGTTAAATCACGTTCTGGTTTACAAGAGGGCTCAGAAACTACGGCACCCATGAGTGGTAGGACTTTAAGATGGGACTATTCGGGGATAAGCCTGGCAGATACCTTTACCGGTGGCAACCAAAGCCCCATCAAAGAGAATACTGATCCAGGAGCCGCAGCCGGGAGTATTGGTAACACTGGTGATGCTCACGCGATGGGCACCGAGGCGGGGATCCTACAGTCAATTTATAGTTCAATCAAAGAGCTACAAACGGAGACTAGGATCGAAAGCCGTCGGGCTAGGGTCGCCACAAAGCGGCTGCAAGCATCTGTTCGTAAGGTATTGAAATCATGCATGGAAATTGAAGCCAAACTATGCTCTATGGAAGATCGGATAGTGGCAGTCGAGGATGATATTGATACTCTTAAAGAGCAGAACACTGCCCGAGAAGGACAACTTACGGACGTGATGTGGAAGATAGAAGATTTGGAAAACAGACAAAGAAGGAATAATCTACGATTTCTGGGTATACCAGAAGGACTAGAAGGGGACAATATACAGGCATATATGGTTGTTCTTTTGCGTGGGGCCTTTCCAGAACTGGGGAATCGGGATTGGGACAATGAGGTACAGAGGGCTCACAGGTTCCCGATAAACCGGCGGGAGGGGGGACATCGGGCAGACTCTAAACACCAGCAAAAAGTGGAAAATGGGGGCAAAAAGTTAGGGGGACTCTGCAATCAGCCCTGTTCTCTCACACTAGTCTCTACAAATTTTGTGCCAGTCTTTGACTGCGACCTATATATTCATAGCTTCCCTACAAGTTGCCAATCTAAAGCTAAGCGTCCTCGTGTATCACCATTTGCAAGATGGGTAACATCCTTCTGCCAATTCTGTAAAAGTACTCCCTTTTCTATCTTGGTTATTATTGCTTTCTTTCTGTCATTCACTTGATTAATGAAATCCTTCTCAACTAGTGTAAAAATGCAGGTTAAATTATTGTTATATGTGTATGTAGCTCTATATGTTAGGGTCAGTTCAAAGAAAACTCCCACAATGTCAATATTTTTCACTTTATCCATACTTCTTGGATGCTGGTTAATAGGCACAAAGGAAAACACTAAGGCCCTCATTGCAATCCTGGCGGTAAATCCCGCATAACATCGCGCTGATGGCCGCCAACATACTGTGACCGTGGCAGTATTCCGCTACGGGTATTATGACCCACACAGAGAATACCGCCACTATACAGACACCCACACAAGTCTACCACACCAAAGGTCAGTGATAAACTGGCGATAGCAAAACCCACACCGTCACGCCAACAGGAATACGCCCACAGTATCACGACCCAGGAATCAACGTGGCGGTCTTTCAACCGTGGTAAACCATTGGCGGTACACACCGCTACGTTCAAAATGCACACACACTTATAAAACAACACCACATTGGACAATTCAAAATACATACACCTGACACACATACACACACCACATCCTCACGCACATACCACTATAAAACACCCACCCACATTACTCACAACCCTTCAATGAACAAATTAGAACAAGCAGAGAGAGAAAAGCAAAGAGCACACCTTCATCCAGAGGCACAGAATACCATCACTCATACACCATCCACGCATATCACATAATACATCACAACACAGCATCCCACGCATCACCTCACACATATCACACACACCACATCAGGGCACCTCAAAGACACCCCAGGTTTTCTGAAGAGGAGCTAAGGGTCATGGTGAAGGAAATCATCTGGGTAGAGCCACAGCTATTCGGATCACAGGTGCAGCAGACTTCCATTGCAAGGAAGATGGAGCTATGGCTGAGAATAGTGGACAGGTTTCAACGCTGTGGGACAGCATCCAAGAACCAGGGATGACATCAGGAAGAGGTGGAACGACCTACAGGGGAAGGTGCATTCCGTGGTATCAAGACACCAGATAGCAGTACAGAGGACTGGCGGTGGACCCCACCTCCTCCCCCATAACTAACAACATGGGAGGAGCAAGTCTTGGCAATAATGCATCCTGAGGGCCTCGCAGGAGTAGCAGGACTGGACTCTGGTAAGGTAAAATTGTACTACTTTATCCCCCCCACCCTACCTGCATGCCATCACAAACTCCCACCCCTACCCTCACCCCATCACTCCACCCCCTCATATATACCCCACTAGCACAACCCATCCATCCCAATACCAAGCCCTGCATGCAAGAACAATGCATGGACACCCATCTCAGACCTGCATGGACACCCATCACCACAGCATGCACACTAGAGAGACTCACCCACCCCACACAATCAGCAATCACACAAGACCAATGCGACAGGGAAATGCACATACAGATACAATAACAATTAATTTGCATCCCAACAGGACCCCTACCCAATGTCAGCGGACAGGAGGTGCCAGCTACCTCCAGTCCCCCCACAGAAGAGGTCCACAGTGACCACAGCAGCTCTGCACGCCTGGATCAGGATGACCAGCCTGGCCCATCAGGGACCTCTGGACAGTCGGTTTCCCTGCCACAGTCCCAAACCACCACAGAGCCTCCCCCTCAGGAAACACCAGCACAGCACCCACCCAGCGGGCTTATGCCACTGTCGCCAGGACATGTCAATCAGCAGTGTGTCCACCACTACAGGGACCCGAGGCAACCCCACAAACCCAGGATGATCAGGGACCTGGGGTCAGTGGCAGTGGGCACACGGTTCAGGAGATAGAGGCACAGGACAACAGGGAAGCTGGGAGGACTGCTGTGTGACAGGGGGAGGACAGGCCCAGGGAACCCACTATCCACGAGGCACTCTCCAACATCATGGGAGCATACCACCATTCCCAGGAGATCATGGGCACGGTACTGGCCAAGTTTCAAGAGACCCAGCGCTGCAGGAGGGACACTACATGGGGATCAGGGAGGACCTCACAAAAATCTACAACATCCTGGTCACCATAGCAGGGGTGCTGGCTGATATGGGAAGACCATGAGGGAGGCAGTGACACAACAAAGGGCCCCTGACACTAGCCAAACCGAGGAACAGCGTTCCACCTCCGCCAGGAGGAACCGCCACAGGAACAACAGTGCACCAGAACCCCACCCCCTGCAGAAGAAGAACCACCCTGCAAACAGTCCCAGCGAATCAGGCAGAAGACACAGAACATTGCCAAGACCCCTGCCAAAAAATAGGACTCTCCTGATTGCCATCCTTCTGTCTCACTGTTTCACCCTGTCCACCTTGAACTGCCATTGCTCCCCTTCCTATGCCTCATTGGACAATGCACCTGTGATACCAAGAGACTGGACTCTACCATGGACCTTCCTCCACCATCACCCCACCCCCTTGCCCATACTCCTATACCCATTAGCACCTAAATAAACACCCTTTAATCAAATAACAATCTGGAGTCAGTCTGATGATTCTCAAATGTATTACAACAACATTATAAAAAATCTGCAAGGTATATGTTCATTAACTCATACCAATGTATGACAGTTGGTGGACAGCAGTACACATAGCAGAAGGCAGAATGGGGTACACAGATCTGAAAAAAGAAAATCCAAACAAAGCAGTCAGTGTTCATAGACAGAGGTGAAGAGGCTGCCATGTACAATGTCCTAAAGTAAACTGATATGTGAAGAGGAGTTACAGTGTCCTACTTGTGTGTCACTGGAAGTACTGCAGGATGATGTTTGTTCGTTGTCAACATCTTCTTCCTCTGCCTCCTCTACCTCACTGTCCACAGGCTCCACCGCTGCCACAAGACCATCTCCAGGCTCATCCTCCTGCAGACAAGGCACCTGGCGTCTCAAGGCCAGGTTGTGTAACATACAGCATGCCACGATGATCTGGCACACCTTCTTGGGTGAGTAGTACAGGGAGCCACCTGTCAGATGGAGGCACCGGAATCTGGCCTTCAGGAGGCCGAATGTCCTCTCAATAATATGCCTAGTTCACCCATGTGCCTCATTGTAGCTTTCCATTGCCCTTGTCCTGGCATTCCTCACTGGGGTCAGTAGCCATGAGCGGTTGGGGTAACCAGAGTCACCTGCAAATTTCGAGGGATACCTGTTAGACACACACTAACCCTTAGGGACTACCCCATACCCAGACACCTACTCATACTGTGTGGGGACCTTGGGCTGAGCTATTAGCCACACCCGGTGCCTCTGGATTTGGCCCATCACATGAGGGATGCTGCTATTCCTCAAGATATAGGTGTCATGCACAGAGCCAGGATACTTGGCATTCACATGGGAGATGTACTGGTCAGCCAAACACACCATCTGCACATTCATTGAATGGTAGCTTTTTCTATTCTGTACACAATTCTGCAGGGGGGACCAATGCCATATGTGTCCCATCAATGGCACCAATGATATTGGGGATATGTCCCAGGGCATAGAAGTCAGCTTTCACTGTGGCCAAATCCTCCACCTGGGGGAACACGATGTAGCTGCACATGTGTTTCAGCAGGGCAGACAACACCCTGCTCAACACGTTTGAGAACATTGGGTGAGACATCCCTAATGCCATGGCCACTGTAGTTTGGAAGGAGCCACTTGCCAGGAAATGGAGCACTGACAGGACCTGCACAAGAGAGGGAATAACTGTGGGCTGGCGGATAGCTGACATTAGGTCTGGCTTCAATTGGGCACACAGTTCTTGGATTGTGGCATGATCAAGTCTGTATGTGATTATGATGTGTCTGTCTTCCATTGTCGACAGGTCTACCAGAGGATGCCGCCATCTCATATGCTGTCTCAGCGGTTGTAGCCTATAGAGGAGAACGGTGAGCAGAAGGCCATTTAACACATAGATAGCACAACTGTGACTGAACTATAGTTACAGAATCCGTGTGTGAAATCGTGAGTCCATATATGTGCCAATATGTGCTGTGACGCAGTTAGGTGCCATGCCATGCGCTCCCCTGAAAAGATGGCTGCCTGACTTGTGAGGAGGGACTAGGGGAAATGAGGTAACAGCGCTGGCGTTGTGTAGCGTTGCGGTAGGCGGTCGAAGACCGCTGCGCAAATCCGCATTGGTTATCATTGGGCCCTATGGGTTCGAGGAGCCAATGGTAATGTACGCCAGCGGTGACAGTACGCATCGCCGCAGACGTGACCGCCATTTTCTATCTCTTCACTCACTTGATACCTGACCATCAACAGGAGAGGACCTACACTGCAAGTGCTGCTGTGACCTGAGTCTGGAAGCGACAATGGCTCATGTGTCTTGGGAAATGGCCCCTGCCTTCACTGTGGAGGAGTTGGACAAACTTGTGGATGTGACCCTCCCCAGAACTCGCTACTCTTCAGTCCTCCAGACAAACAGGTGAGTACACTGTGAGCATGATGCATGGGCAATGCCTGTTTGGAGTGGTGTGGATGTAAGCCACATGTTGGGGGGGGTGGCCAGAGTGCTGCATGTGAGGTGGTCAGTGTATGTGCATCAGGGCATGGCTGGAAACTAGGGGGCAATGAGTATGACGGTCCGGACCGGTGAGTAATTAAATTTGTTTGCTCTGTTTACCCTCTAGGTCAGTGCCCACCAGAAGAAGGGTATTTTGCGTGCCATCGCCAAGGAGGTGCAGACCCTTGGGGTCTATCACAGACGGCGAACCAACTGCTGCAAGAGATGAGAGGACCGGCGCACTGGAGCAAGAAGACTGCGGAGGCCCAGCTGGGGCTGGCCTCCCAACATGGAAGGGGTGCCCGTCACACCATGCCCCCCCCGATGTTCCGTATCCTGGCGGTGGCCTATCCGTAGTTGGATGGGCGCTTGAGGTCATCATACCAGCCACAAGGGGGTGAGTACAGTTTCAGAAAGCTGACTCTGTGCGGTTTAGGAACTAGCTTACTCTGCGCGGTTTAGAAACTAGCTTGGTGGTGGGTGTGGGTGCCCTAGGCCAGGGCGATCATGCCAGGGTACGTCGCTTGTTTGCAGGCTCTGAAGCACCCCTACCCCAATGGTACAATTGTGCAGCTATTAGTGTGCAGGGTCCTGTGGGTGTCAAGTCTCCATGTGCTGGCATTAGCCATTGTACCCATTGGCCTGGTGACTACCATAGTGTCTGGTTGGGCAAAGCCTAGTGCATAGGGCAGCTCAGTGTGTGTTTTGTCCGCAAACGGTAGTGGTGTTGCTGACATTGACCATGTGTGTCCTCCCCCCCCTTCTTGTTTTGTCACCCTGTCCTTGTGTGCATTAGCATCATCTGGCGGAGGAGCTGAGGCACCGGCGACCGAGGGAGCTGCATCCCACATGGCCCATGAGGTTGAATCCACGGAGGGTGAAGGCACCAGTGGGACGGAGGGCGAAGGGAGCTCCACGAAGGGGGACAGGAGAAGATACCAGTGACAGCAACTCCTCCTCTGATGGAAGCTCCCTGGAGGTGGTGGACACCTCTGTGCCCACCCAAACGACAGGTACAGCCGCCACCCCCTACCAGCACCGCCCTCCCAGTAGCACCTCAGTGTGTTTCCCATGCCCGCTCACCCAGGAGGGTGGGCATCTCTTTCACCCCAGGCACCTCAGGCCCTACCCCAGTCAACCCTGCTGCCCTCAGTGAGAAGGCTATTGACCTCCAGAGATCCCTCACTGTTGGGCAGTCAACCATTCTAAATGCCATCAAGGGTATCGAGAGGCATTTGCATTAAACAAATGCACACCTGGAGGGCATTCATTCTGGCGTGGCGGCCCAACAGAGAGCATTTCAGGCTCTGGCCTCAGCACTGATGGCAGCCATTGTCACTGTGTCAACCCTCCCCCTCCAACTTCCACTACCCCGACCCAATCCCCTCTACCTCAGCCTATCCCAAGCACACCTTCAGACCAGCATGCACACACATCAACACAAAAAAGTGGCTCAGGAAAACATAAGCACCACACATCATCACACAGGCACTTACACAAGTACCTTAGCCATGCACACATACCAACATCCACTTCCTCCACTGTGTTCCCCTCCTCCACGTCCTCCACCTCCCTCCCAGTCTCGTCTCCACTCACACCTGCATGCACTACATCATCAGCCACTGCTTCCATCACCAGCACGCCCATCACAACACACCGCTCACAAGCAATCACAACCCCCACAACCATTCACACGTCCTCTGTGTCCTCTCCCAGTGTGTCTGTGAGCCCTCTTCCCAAAGTACGCAAATGCAGGCACACACCAACTCAACAGCCATCCACCTCGCAACAGCCTCCAGCCCATGCACCTTCCCCCAAACTCAGCAACCGTGCACCTCCTACAACCACTACCTCTTCCTCCACTCTCACACCCCTAACATTAACCTCTTCCCTACACCCCCTGTCCTTCCCCTAGTGCCAGGATGTCTAGATCCCAGCCCAGCACCTCAGCCACAAAATCTGCTTCTGCTGTGATCCCTGCAAGTCCGGGTGGATCGAAGGGGGCACCCGTCAGAGCTGCCAGTGTCCCACCTATAGATGTGCAGGACCACCCGATTCCACCACCTGCCAAGGTCAAGAAGGTGCCGGCATCCAGAAGGGGAAAGTCACACCACACACCCAGCAAGGCCTCATCAAAACACAAAGACGACAGTGCCAAGGTCCCAGCAGCAACTGCCAAGGTGGCGAAGGGACACTAGACAAAGGGCAAGTCACCTCAGGGCACAATGCCTCCTGGTGAGGGGCTGGTGACCACCATTTCCTCAGAGATGGCAGTGACCTGTACCACGGTCACCATCACCACAACGATCACCACCTGCACCCCCACCTGCACCGGCACCTGCACCGCCGCTGCGACAACATCAGTCTGCAGCATCCTCCCCAAGGATCAGCCACCCGAGGCTCCCGGAGACAGTCTGGTGTCTCCCTCCACCACTACAGACACCTGCACCACGGGCAGCACCGGCAGCATCTCCGCCGCAGCCACCGCCACCAGCACCACCATCTGCACCGCCATGTGCCCAGCCGGTGCCACTATATCAGACGTCAGCAGCATCCCCAGTGGGCAGCCGTCCGAGGCTGCAGGTGACGACCTGGACACGCCACATGAGGCACCACCACCAGCACTGGCACTACCAGCAGTTTGCAGCCTGAGTCGCCGCAGGATGGAGTGTGGCTCTGCCTCACTGGAGTGTCATTCTACCTGTTCCATGTACATCTCGTGTCTCAGACACCCAGGTGAGAAGATGTTAACTGCCACACCCCAGGTGCAGCATCACTGGGCACAATGCCCCCTCCAGAACCAGTGGCGCGATGCATCCACTCCCCCTATCCTTGGTAGGATAAAGCACTCTGGGCACAATGCCCCTTCCAGAACCAGTGGCGAGATGCATCCACTCCCACTATCTTTGGCAGGATGAAGCACTCTGGGCACAATGCCCCCTCCAGAACCAGTGGAAGACGCCTCCCACTTGAGAGACAGTGGCTTTGCACTCCCCAGGACCAAGCAGTGGGCAAAGCACCCACTTGAGAGACTTGAGAGACTGTGGCTTTGCACTCCCCAGGACCAAGCAGTAGGCAAACCACCCACTTGAGAGACTGTGGCTTTGCACTCCCAAGGACCAAGCAGCGGGCAAACCACCCACTTGAGAGACTGTGGCTTTGCACTCCCCAGGACCAAGCAGTGGGCATGGAGCCCCCTCGAGGGGAAGTGGCGTCGTACCATCTTCCAGCTGAGGTGCCCCCTCCCCTTCCCCCAGAGGTGCCTGTGTTTTTTCCACCTGATGGCCCTGCAGTGTTCTCTCCATTTTGCGTTCTTCCAGGGGGTGATGGGGTGTATCAGTAATGTTGTTGTATGTGTTAGTGTGTATGTTGTTGTGGTTGAGGGTGGGGGTGGGGGTGTTGCGTGCCGCGTGTGTGTGTCACTGTCTTTTCCCTCCCCATATCCCCTGTGTGCTAGGTGCAGTACTCACTGTCGTCGCCGCCACCGCATTCTTTCTACTTCCTGGTGTATGAGAAGATACACCAACATGGGGAGGATCTGTAATTCGGGCTCCATGGCGTCCTGGTTCTTCGTGGAGTGTCGAAAAGTGAGTGGTTCACCTTCGATGTACGGTTTCTGCCATGATCATAATAGGATGGGCGGTATATTGTCTTCTGCCTGTCTGTTGGCGGTGACCGCTGCGGTGTTTGTTGCTACCTCCGTGGCAGTCGGAGTGTGAAAGTGGCTGTCTATGTTGGCGGTTTCCGCCATGGTCGTAATCCCATTTTTTTTTACCGCCTGCCTGTTGGCGGTGTTACCGCCGCTTTAACACTGACCGCCAGGGTTGTAATGAGGGCCTAAATCTAAATTATGGTAGAACTATTGTTTACTGCACGTGACGCCATACGTTAAAGGCAAGCTATGATATGTGATTCCTTCTTGCACTGATAAAGGGATCTGTGTGCACACATAGGAATCATGCACATCCATAGTTTCAATGTATTCATACAGTAACCTGTACTATACTTCTGAAGACACATCTCTCTTTGAATCATCAATATGAAGTAATCTCTCATCTTCATTCAGGGGATCTTGTTTTGTATGTGACTTTTCCATCACTGATGTAATTGTGCCCTCAACTTTGTCTTCCAACGACACAGCCAAACCAGCAATCAATAATGGTGCTCACAATCATACATTCTATTGCTAATCCTATACACACATACTTACAGTTATTCCATCTACCTTGATCCAAACTCATGGCTTGTCTCGATCAAGGTATCAAATTCAAAAATGTAAATCAAAAACAAAAATGGAAATGTAAAGCGGCTTTTGCACTGATTTACAACAGTTCTTGATCTTTTCGAAAGTTCGTCAAGTTTTTCTCTAATTGCAAATGTTCAAAATCACTACTAAAAATTCAAATGTCTCTAGTAATAAACCATCTGGTAATGACTTATCAGCACATCCAGCATATAATGTCTCTGCTCATCAAGCGGCAATGAAATTTCAAAGTTCAATTGCAAAGCAATTTCAAGTTCCAAAATAGTGAGTTGAATCCCAATTGTCAACACCACAAAAGGCAATGAATTCCTTCTCCCATTCATTAGCAGCACAGTAAGTCTATTCAGGTGATAGTACCTGCGACTTGGCACTCTTTTTCTTTTTGCTCTCCTTGCTGCACAATTTTCACTGTCACTTTGATCAGATTGTTCAGTTATTTCAGCTACAGTTGGAAGCACATCTGTTACTGGGTCTGGACCTTTTGTGGGACACTGGTCTCTCCTCAGAGTTCTCATTTCAGGCACAACTAGGTTTGAAACATTCACTGAGCTAACAGGTGTCTACTGATTCTGACTTGACCCTCCTGCACCTTTGATTACTTTTGAAACACTCTGATTTTCAGTGTGTGCCGGTTCTGTGAAAAGCCACTTGTCCAGTCCTCACAGTTTGGCTAACCTGAATCCCTTCATTCACAGATTGCGACCTTTTAGGAACAGGTACTATATCTTCAAGAGAACCTGAAAATGTGTGTGTATGGCTCATATGAACCTAATTTGGAGACCAGCACACTTCACAGCTGTTGTAATTACCAGGATAATCTGGAATGGCCCTTTCTAGCACGGCTCTAAGCATGACTTTCTTATATGCTTCTTCACCCGACCCTAAATTCCTGGACTGAAGTCATTACACTGTTCTTGTGCTGGCTGAACAGTTGCTTTTTCAACCTGGTGAGACAAAGAGCGAACCACATCAGCGAGTCCTTTGCAATAATCCAGCACTAAGTCATCTGAAATGTTCACAAGTGCATTTGCAGGTACAGCTGCTAGCGTCATAGCGTGTCCCATAAGTATTTCATGGGGGAAGTCCTGTCTTTCTTTCTGGTGTGCTACGCATACTCATCAGGACAAGTGCATCCAGTCATTTTAATTTTGTAGGTGCACACACTATAGCCAGTCGAGACTTTAAAGTTTCATTCATCTGTTCGACCATTCCAGATGCTTCTGGTCCATCACTGCAGTGTGGACTTTGCTCAGTTTATAATGCTGCACACAACAATGTTATGATCTCATTATTAAAATCAGATTCTCGGTCTGACTCCAAGGAAGCTGGGAATCCTAAACTCTGTATCAACTCCCTTAAAAGCAGGTTTGCAATGGTGAGGCCATCATTCCTGTGAGCTGGGTAAGCTTCAACCCAATGGGAAAGATTGCACACCACCAACAACACATATCTCAATCCATTGCAAACAGGCATCTCAATGAAATCAAGTTGCATTCTGTTGATGGCCCAGATTAACCACAGTGCATTTCCCTACGTTCATCTGTTGGCATGTTGTACATCTATGACACAAAGCTTCTGCAACCAATCTAAATCTGGAGTTCTACCATGTTTGCTCAAAGGTCCTAATCATGGCATCTATGCCTGTATAGGCCGGCCCATGGCAATACCTCGTCATTGAAAGTAACACTGATTTTCCTTCACTGGAAGCCCAAGCATCATCTTCATCTCGTTGAACACAGCCTACTCTATTCCAACCTCTACGTTCGTCTTCAGTCACTTCTTCCTGTAGTCTCTTAACCTCTTCACATGTCTGAATTTCTGTCATCAAGAGACTTTGGTTGGCCTCAGTGGTGCTACTTCCATTGCTCCATACCTCATTAAAGGGTGTGCTACGGAATACACAGTATCTGGTCAATTGGTCAGCTTAGTCATTGCCTAACAAGATGTAATCACTTGACTCTTGATGTGCTGCACATTTCACAACTGAAATTTTCATATGCAACTGTATTGCTTTCAACAATTGCTAAACTCTATCACCGTTTTGAATATGTGATCCAGAAGAGGCCAAAAAACGCTCTCGGACCATAACTATCTGAAGTCATGAACGACACCAAAAGCATATTGACTATCTGTGAAAATGGTCACTTTAAGCTGTTCAGAAACTCAGCATGCTCCTGTAAGATCCATCAATTCAGCTACTTGGGCGGAAAAGACTCTTTGAAGTCATGAAGCTTCTATAACTCCTGAAATTGTGCAAGCTGCATAATGCAAAACCAGTTCTCAGAGTTACATCATTATCTTTTAAACTGGAGCCATCAATGAACAGGACATAGTAATTTTTTTCTAGGAGAGTATCTTGAACATCAGGTCTTGGTTCAGTCACATCGAGACAGTCAGGATTCAACACAGTGTATCTTCTAATATTTACATTGCCTGAGCTGAGGATCAGCTGCTCATAACAGGTTAAATGAGAGTTGGTTAGGTGCTGAGTTTTGGTTCATGTCAAAAGGAATTCAACTGAATAGGGCACAAAAACATTCAAGGGGTGATCCATGACAATGCTTTCGCACTGGGCTACACTGACACTAGTCACCAGGTTTTAAAGCAGCAGCTATAGGGTCCAGTGTGGCTGAGAAACGAGCCAGTGGGCTGTTGACCCCTCCGCATAACTGCATCAAAACAGATAGTGCACAGTCATCTTTTTCCGAATTTGAACTTTGACTATTGTCCACAGTCTGAGCAACACCACCATTCTGCACCAAATTATTCACATTACCGTATGGACACTCCTGCTTCCAATCCCCCAAATTACCGCAAGAATGACATGGACTCAATTACTTCGTCAATCATATTACCACTCTGATCTAACCGAACACCACATCCTCTACCTCTCAACTGAGGCATGGTATTTGTGGCTGTTGCAGACCTTGCATCCCACTAGTGATCACCATCTTTTGTGGAGTCTGTGTTCCTGTCTGGGCAGGTTTAATTTTCATTACCATCAATATCTCTTTCAACTTTTTCTGCTTCAAATCAATGTCATCACTACAGAACCTAGCACACTGCAGCCCTTCATCAATCGGTTTATTCTGCCAGCAAATGAAATGATTCTGAATCATGTTGCCAATGTCAGGTTCTAATCCTTGCACAAATCTAAAGACAATTTGACTAATGTCTTTTGGCTCAAAAACTTCTGTCCCACTATGCTGTTTGAAAGCTTACAACAGTCTCTCATGATAAGAATGAATCAACTCCTTAGTTTCCTGTTCTGTCCTGTCAACCTTTTGCCAATCAACATATTTTGGGGAAACTTTGGGGCATATTTATACTCTGTTTGCGCCGCATTTGTGTATTTTTTTTACGCAACTTTGGCGCAAACTTAACTCTATATTTATATTTTGATGCTGGACACGTCTATTGTCAAAATATTGGATTTTGCACCATTTTCTGGATGCGTGAACCTACCTTGCTTCAATGAGATGCAAGGTAGGCGTTCCCATCTGACGCACAAGTGGGAGGAGGGGCTAAATAATGGTGTAAAGCTTGCTTTGCACCATTATTTAACGCCTGGGTCGGACCATGAGTTAGGGGACCCGTGGACCCATTTCCATGGCTAAACGCTATGGAATAGGCCCACAGGTGTCTGCCCCAGGAATATCCCCACCCCCACCAAAGGGACACTAGAGGATGGGCGACCCCATCCCAGGTAAGTATTTTGTAATTAACTTTTTTTTCTCCATTGGGGGCCCTAACTTGGGGGCCCACTGCATGGCACAGGGTGCAATGGCCATGCCCAGGGGACACTTGTCCCCTGTGCTGGCCATTGGGGTGGTGGACACGTATCCTGTCTTTCTTAAGTCACAAGGACACATCAATCAGCAGTGTGTTCACCACTACAGGGACCTGAGGCAACCCCACAAACACAGGACGGTGACGGACCTGGGTCAGTGACAGTGGGCACACGGTTAAGGGGACAGAGGCACAGGACAACAGGGACACTGGGAGGACTGCTGTGCAACAGGAGGAGGACAGGCCCAGGGAACCCACACTCCTCGAGGCACTTGGAGGGAACCTGGGAGCATACCAACATTCCCAGGAGACCTTGGGCCAGATATTGTACAAGTTGCAGGATTGTCACCATTGCAGGGGTGCTGGCTGACATGGCCAACACCATGAGGGAGACAGTGGCACACCAAGGGGCCCATGACTCTAGCCACACCGATGAACAGCCCTACACCTCTGCTGGCGCTAGTGGACAGGAGGCCCGCCACTGGACCAACAGGCCACAAGCACCCCACCCCCTGCAGAAGTAGAACCACTCTGCAAACGGTCCCTGCAATCCAGGCAGAAGCCTGAGAACATTGCCAAGACACCGCCAGGAAATAAGACTCTCCTGATTGTCACCCTTCTGTCCCACTCTGTCACCCTGTCCACCTTGAACTGCTATTGCTCCCTTTCCTATGACCATTTGGACAATGCATCTGTAATACCAATATTCTGGACTCTACCCTGGACTTTCCTCCATCATTCATCAACCCAGCCCATTGCAATACCCACTCCACTTATTGGCACCTAAAAAACACCTTTTGAACAAATTCAAGTCTGGAGTCGGTGGATTATATGACAATTGTATTAGTTTCACAAACTGTAAACATTGCATTTCTCATCAACTGTAATATTAACATAGGTAAAACCTGTAGTGGGCAGCAGTAAACACACCAGGAGCCAGAGTGCGGCAAAGAGATCGTAAAGTACAGATGCTAAAGGGTACAGTAAGTAGCCATAGAAATAGGGAAATCAGGCTGCCATGTTCAATGTCAAACACAAAACTGCAATGGAAAGTGAAGTTACAGTGTCTTACCTGTATGTCACTGGAAGTACTTTTATATGAGTGATCATCTGTTGTCCACATCTTCTTCCTCTGCCTCCTCTTCCTCACTGTCCACAGGCTCCACCGCTGCCACAAGACCATCTCCAGGCTCATCTTCCAGCAGAAAAGGCACCAGGCGTCTCAAGGCCAGGTTGTGCAACACGCAACATGCAATGATGATCTGGCACACCTTCTTGGGTGAGTAGTATAGGGATCCATCTGTGAGATGGAGGTGCCGGGACCTGGCATTCAGGAGGCCCAAGGTTCTTTCAATGATCCTCCTTGTTCACCCATGTGCCTCATTGTAACATTCCTCTGCCCTTGTCCTGGGATTCCTCACTGGGGTCAGTAGCCATGAGAGGTTGGGGCAACCAGAGTCACCTACATATATTCGAGGGATACCTGTTAGACATACACTCACCCTTAGGGACAACCCCACACCCATATACCTACATCAACTGGGTGGGGACCATGGGCTCACCTACTAGCCACACCCTGTGCCTCTGGAGTTGAGACATCACATATGGAATGCTGCTATTCCTCAAGATGAAGGCATCATGCACAGAGCCAGGATACTTGGCATTCATATGGGATATGTACTGGTCCGCCAAACACACCATCTGCACATTCAGAGAGTGATAACTTTTCCTATTCCTGAACACTTGTTCATTCCTCCGGTGGGGGGGGGGCAAATACTACATGTGTACCATCACTGGCACCAATGATGTTGGGGATATGTGCCAGGTCACAGAAGTCAGCTTTCACTGTTGCCAAATTCTCCACCTGTGGGAATACGATGTAGCTGCACATGTGTTCCAGCAGGGCAGACAACACTCTGGTCAACACATTGGAAAACATAGGCTGTGAGATCCCTGATGCCATGGCCACTGTCGCTTGGAAGGAACCGCCTGCCAAGAAATGAATCACTAACAGGACCTGCACTAGAGGGGTGATACCTGTGGGGTGGCGGATAGCTGAAATCAGGTCTGGCTCCATTTGGGCACACAGTTCTTGGATTGTGGCCCTATCAAGTCTGTAGGTTAGGATAATGTGTCTGTCCTCCATTGTGCCAAGTCCACCAGGGGTCTGTACACTGGTAGATGTCTCCATCTCATATTCATCCTCAGCGGTTGAAGTCTAGGTAGGAAAATGGTGAGCAGAGAGTCATATTCACACATCTATTGAAATAATGATGCATCTTTTCCTTTGCAGAACCAGTATGTGAATATGGGAGTCATTTGATGTGCCAATGTCTGCTGTGAAGCAGTTAGGTGCCATGGTCTGTGCCCCCTGAAATGGTGGCTGCCTGACCTGTGAGGAGGGACAAGTGGAAATGAGGTAATTCCGCTGGCGTTGTGTGCCGTAGCAGTCTGCGGTCGACGACCGCCACGCAACTTCGAATTGGTTAACATAAGGCCCTATGGGTTCCAGGAGCCAATAGCGATGTACACCGGCGGTGACGCTACGCACAGCTGCGGACGTGACCGCCATTTTCTATATATTTGCTCACTTGCTACCTGACCTTCAACAGGAGAGGACCTACACTGCCTGTGTCTGGAAGCTTCAATGGCTCATGTGTCTGGGGAAAGGGCCCATGCCTTCACTTCGGAAGAGTTGGAGAGACTGGTGGATGAGGTCCTACCCCAGTACACTTTACTCTATGGTCCTCCAGACAAACAGGTGAGTACACTGTGAGCATGATGCATGGGCCATGACTGTATGGAGTGCTGTGTGTGTAAGCCACATGTGGGGGGGCTGAGGTGTCCTGGGCAGAGTGCTGCATGTATGGTGGTCAATGTATGTGCGTAAGGGGATGGGAGGGATATGGTGGGCCATGAGTATGACAGTCCGGACGGTATGACTAATCCCTTTTCTGCTGTATTTTTCCTGCAGGTCAGCGCCCATCAGAAAAAAGGTATTTGGCGTGCCATCGCCAAGGAGGTGCGGACCCTGGGGGCACCCACTGCCGCAAAGGGTGGGAGTACCTGTGCCGCTGGGCAAGGAGGACGGCGGAGGCCCATCTGGGGCAGGCCTCCCAATGAGGGAGGGGTGCCTGTCGTACCCTGACCCCCCTGATGTTCCGCATCCTGGCAGTGGCCTACCTGGAGTTGGATGGGTGCTTGAGGTCATCACAGCAGCCACAAGGGGGTGAGGACAGATTCATAATCATGACTTTGTGCTCGTTAAGGTTTTGCCTGGGTAGGGATGTGGACTGTGGGTGCCACTAGGCCAGGGCGACCATGGCAGAGTAGGTCCCTTGTTGGGCAGGCTCTGAAGCACTCCAACCCCAACGGTGTTAGTGGGCATCTACTACTGGTCAGGGCCCTGTTTGTTTCAGATGTTTAGCGGATGGTGTTATGCTATGTACCCCATGGGCTGGTGACCATCTTTGTAACTGTGTGTTGTGTACGCCAACTGTAGTGTTGTTGCTGGCATTGACCAAGTGTATCCTCTGTTTCTCCCCCCCTTTTTGTTTTGTCACACTGTCCTTGTGTGAATTCACATCATCTGGCGGAGAAGCAGAGGCACCGGCGATGGAGGGAGCTGCATCCCACATGGGCCTGGAGGCCGGGTCTACTGACGGTAAGGGCACCAGTGGGACGGAGGGCAAGGGGAGCACCACGACGGAGACAGGAGGGGACACTACAGACAGCGACACCTCCTCTGATGGAAGCTCCCTGGCCATGGTGGGCACCTCTGTGCCCACCCCAACAACACGTACAGCCGCCACCCCCCCTACCAGCACCACCCTCCCAGCAGCCCCTCAGCATGTTTCCTGTGCCCGCTCAAACAGGAGCATGGGCATCTTCTTCGTCCCGGGCACCTCAGGCCCTGCCCCAGTCAGCCCTGCTGCCCTCAGTGAGGAGGCTATTGACCTCCTTAGATCCCTCATTGTTGGGCAGTAAACCATTCTGAATGCCGTCCAGTGTGTTGAGAGGCATTTGCAACAAACAAATGCATACCTGGAGGGCATTCACTCTGGCGTGGTGGCCCAACAGAGAGCATTACATGCTATGGCCTCCGCAATGATGGCAGACATTGTCCCTGTCTCTAACCTCCCCCCTCCAACTTCCTCTACCCAGTCCTAATCCCCTCAACCCCAGCCTATCCCAAGCACACATTCAGACCAGCATTCACCCAAATCAACACACAGAAGTGGTTCAGGCAAACACAAGCACCACATTTCATCTCACAAGCACTCACACAAGCACCATCCCCATGCAGACACATCAATATCCACTGCCTCCACTGTGTCCCCCTCCTCCTCCTCGTCCACCTCCCTCCCAGTAGTGTCTCCACTCACACCTGCATGCATTACATCCTCATCCACTACCTCCATCACCAGCATGCCCATCACTACACACCCCTCACTGGCAGCACCACCACCTGCACCGCGGTCAGCACTGCCACCTGCAACGCCACAAGCACCGCCACCTGCACCACCACCTGCACTGCTGCAAGCCCCACCGCAAGCACTGCCACCTACCCCGCTGACAGTAGCACCACTGCCAGCAGCAGCAGCCCCAGTGGGCAGCTGTCCAAGGCTACAGGAGTAGGGCTGGAGCCTCCTCCCACCACTGGCAGCACCCCCACCAGCACCGGCACTACTACCACTGTGCAGCCGTAGCCACCGGTGGATGGACTATAGCCCTGCCTCCATGGACTATCATGCATCCTGGCCACTGCAAATCTCGTGGCCTGACACCCAGGTGAGGGACTGTGACCTGCCCCCCCCCGAAGTGCTGCATCACTGGGCACAAAGCCCCCTCCAGAACCAGTGGAAGAAGGCCACTTTGTCGGAGTGTTAAAGTGGCAGTCTGTGTAGGCGGTTTCCGCCATGGTCATTAATCAATTTTTTTTACCGCCGGCATGTTGGCGGTATCACCGCCACTTTAACGCCGACCGCCAGGGTTGTAATGAGGGCCTCAGTGTAGATTCCATCAGATTCATTTTTGTACTTGGCATTACCTGATTCACAACTGGGCTTATCATTTACTGTGCTGCACTAACAACAGTAACTAGTGGAAAAATTTAGAGCACCTGTATCATTGACCTGACAGGTTACTTGGGGCTACCTGAATCGGGCTTTGTGAAACTGGAGCTGTGGGCACACTTGGGGCTACATTCTGGACTACTCTCTCAACTGAATGATGTGGCGGGGGACAATTCCCAAAAAGCTGATTTATAAACTCGTCTTCTGAGTCGCTCTCATGTGTAGTTGTCTTTTCATTCTCATCTGCTGTCTTCTCTGTCTTTTCTGTCTGCCTCTTTTTTACCTTAGGTTTTGTACTCCCATCCCCTTCTTCTGTAATAGCTGTGAACATTCTCACCCCATCTAACATCTCTCTTCTCCACATTTTCTGTTTCTCATCCCATCTAGCTTCTCTAGTGCCTATTCTGTTCTCCTCATTCTATTCTCAAATGTTGATGTTTCTTTTTGTCTAGCAAAAAGTTCCCAAATAGCAAAAGCTTCAAATTGTGCGGGTCTCGGAGGAGGCTTCAATTTACACAATATTCTCCTCCACTTTTCTACAATTCTCTAATTAAAGGTTCTATAACATGGAAAAGCCAATGAACCCTTATTCTCAGTGATCTTGCACCACTGTTTAACCCAAATGCATGTTGAAACTCATCTTGCCTCTGCCACTTCATATGCTGGTGTTCCTTCAGGTGCTGTCTGTGCACCCTCATAAGTGGAAAAAACACATTTTCTCCCAGCGCACTTCATAAAGCTTGGAAAAATTTCATTTTGGCACTAATTTCAATCAATAATACGAATTTCAACTAAACCAGGAAGTAAATTCAATCCCAGAATTCATTTTTCAAGCTGTTTTCCACCAAATCGTAATGCAGTATCGTTCACAAATATGCATGAGGCTTCTCACTGACCGAACAATCTCAGCGCGGTATAACTGACATCACACTCACTTCACTCAGCAGCTGCAAGTCATTTTGCAGCTGTCTCTTACACTACTACTCATGCATGCACTAAATGCAAAATATTGCAAGCGCTAGATGTGAGAACACTGGGTTGATTGCAGAAGCCCCCTAACTTCTTGCCTCCGCTTTTCATTTTTTCTATTGTTTTTCTGACTCTGATGGTGCCTTGGGTACTACTAACCAGTCTCAGGGCCTGTGCTCTGTGTAAAATAAGTATGCAAATTAGACTAATTATAATTGGCTATGTCAACCTACCTATGAGTCCCTAGTCTATGGTAGGTCATGTAGGTTTAGGGACCTCAGCATAGGTGGCGCACTCATAGGTGCACTGCGGAGGTGCCCAGTGTCATTCTAAAGGTGGGCCTGCCTAACTGGCTGCTTTTAAAGTAAAGTCATACACAAATTCGACTTTGGAATTAAAAGTACTTCTAAAGTCTTATTCTGCCTTATTTGTACATATAAGTCACCCCTAAGGTGTATCCTAAGTGCCCATAGGGCTGGGTGCTATGTAACTATAAGTAGGGAACTTATCAAAACTGTTTTATAAACCCCGGTGAGGTAAAATAGCCAGATTAGTTTCCTCACTGTTGTGAATGGGCTCCAAAGGCTAAACTGGGGATACTTTATTTGAATGAATAAAGTCCCAATAGGAGCTAGATTCTTCTAGTTTGGTATCAAACTGATTGTTAAAATAAGTGCAACAACTTGCCATTGTTGAATTTAATATAACTAGTTCAGGGGAAGAGTTTTAGATCTCTACCTGAAAGTTGCCAACTTCAGCTCTGTAGTGTCCTTCTCTGATTGGCCGACCTCTGGCAGCCTGGCCAGGCCGCCTTGATGAGGTGATGTGGCCTGGGCTGAAGACAAAGAATATGCATGGGGGAGGATATTTGCCTCAGCAGATGGGGAAAACAGGATGGGGGAGAGCAGCCAAACTGGTCTTCAAAGGAGGGAAAGATATTTGGAGCAGCTCAGGACCTCTCCCATTTCCTGCAAACCCAGACAACCAGGTGCCCTCTTGATTAGATTAGGGGAGGGCAGGAAAGGGGTGTGTTAAGGATTGTTAGCCACACCAGTGGGTGGACTCAGCCAGACCTAACCTCCAAAATTCATTTTCAACCATTTTGGATTTTTAAAGAATGTTGCTCCCTGGGTTTGATTTTTGCCACACTTCCCAGGAAGTGGGCATCCAAGAGGGTGGTGGCCTATCTGTGATTGGACAGTCCCCCGTGCTTTTCAACCCAAGAGCAAGGATAGATTTGGCAGAGCTGCACCCACACCTTAGATCCCTACAAGGAACAACATCAGAGGAAGAAGGACTGCCCTGCTGGGCCCCTGGCCTGCACCTGGACACTGCGCTCTGAAGGACTGCACCAGTTGCACACTTGGGCTTTAGCTTAAAAAGTGCTTTTCCTGGCTTCAGCTGGTTCAAGAGGGGACTCCCTGCTTTCTACAGATGACGAATAGCTAACCAGAGTCCTCTACATCAAATCCTGAAGGAACTGGCCAGCTGACCACTGTCCAGTGGTCATTTTGGAGTTTGAGCCAGGTGCATTCTGAGTGTTGGAGTCCTAACCCTCAAGGAGCAACTCAGAGCTTCTGGAACCTTGAGTTGAGCTGTGGACTCCTAAAAGACGTTCGAAGACCTTCTGGAAGAAGATCCAGAAGTTTGGAGAAGATTGGAGAACTTTTGGAAAAAAGCTCCATAAGGGGACCGACCTGCCGTGGTAAGCCATGCAGGCTTTCCTCAACCACGACCCAGCCTGACTTGCAGGTTGTCCAGCTAAAAAGCTCTAGAGCCCCAGACTTCCAGGATTTCAGCGGGGGATCTTGAAAAGGTGATCCGATGACCTCACATAGAAATCGGCTTGCTGTGGAGGGTCAATCCCCGTCGGAAGGAAAAAGCTCCAAAAAGGTGATAAAGTCTGAATGTAAAAAGTTGAATGGGACTTCGTCTGCAGTGTATCTGAGAAGGTCTCTAGGGATGCCAGATCAAGATTCAGCTCTGGGCCAGACGAAAATTTTCATCCTAAAAAATCATCTAAGTCTGAAGGTAGATTTTGTCACCAAGGTCTCCTTCAACGTGTATCCAAAGAGGGCTCCAGGGAGGTTGGATCAGATTAGTGAATTTGTCCTGCTGAACAAAATCTTCAAGAAAAAGACTAAGTCGGAGGTAAACTTCTTACGAGGCCTCCCGCTTACTGTAGCCGAGCAGGGCTTCATCACGGTTAGCCTTAAACTTTGACTTTGCCCCATCGTGGTGCGACCAGATATCTCGAGTGGCGCTTTTAGGGCATTATTACAACTTTGGAGGAGGTGTTAATCCGTCCCAAATGTGACGGATATACCACCAGCCGTATTACGAGTTCCATAGGATATAATGGAATCTTAATACGGCTGGTGGTATATCCGTCACTTTACTGTCACTTTTGGGACGGATTAACACCTCCTCCAAAGTTGTAATAACCCCCACAGTGTTTTGACCCAGGTCAGGTTGGGGTTATTGGGTCTCCTCTTTCTTTGCATAACGTTGTCCTCCAGTGTAGCTAAGTCCACCAGGGGTCTGTACAGGGGGTATGTCTCCATCTCATATTCATCAGCAGCGATAGGTATGTAAGGGACACAAGAGTTAGTAGGCTGCCAAAAACTGAACAATGGAGCCACAACAGCAGTCTGCAATGTGCAAACATGTTATGGGACAGTGCAATTTGTGAGCTATGTGACAATTGATCCTGTAACGCAACAATAATCAATAGGCCTGGTCTCCCCACCAAAATGACGACCGCCTGTCTGGTGTGGAGGGACCGGTGGAAGTGAGGTAATGCCACTGACGTTGTGTGCCGTGGCAGTAGGCGGCCTTGAACCACAGTGCAATTCCTCATTGGTTATTATTGGGCCCTATGGGGTACAGTTGCCGATGTGATCTACGCCAGCGGTGACGTTATGCACCGCCGTGGACGTGACCGCCGTTTTCTATCAGATTCTTCAATTGTTTCCTGACCTTCCATAGGAGAGGACCTACACTGCATGTGTTGTTGTGACCTGTGTCTAGAACCTACCATGGCTCGTGTGACCGGGAAAGGGCCCCAGCCTTCACATCTGAAGAGCTGCAGTGACTGGTGGATGGGATCCTACCCCAGTACAGACTGCTGTATGGACCTCCAGACCAACAGATGAGTACACCTTGTGCACGATGCATGTGGCATGAATGCTTGGAGTTGTGTGAGGGGGGTGGGTGGATGTCCTCTTGGCAGTGTACATGTTGTGGGCTGGGCTTTGTGTGTGCCAATGGTGATGGAAACGGGTATGGTGGGACAGTTGTGTGAAAGGCTGGACTGTTTGTCTAATGGTGTTCTCCTGTCTGTATTGCCTCTGCTGGTCAGAGCACATCAAAGAAGGGAATATGGCATGCCATCGCCAAGGACGTGCAGACCCTGGGGGTCTATGGCAGGTGGAGCACCCACTGTCGCAAACGGTGGGAGGACCTGAGACGCTGGGCACGAAAGACCGCAAATGTCCAGCTGGGGATGGCCTCCCAACGAGGAAGGTGTGCCCGTCGGACCCTGGCCCCCTGATGGACCGCATACTGGCGGTGGCCTACCCCGAGCTGGATGGGCGCTTGAGGGCATCACACCAGCCACAAGGGGGTGAGTACAGTGGCTATCATTACAACTTACGGCTGGTGGGGTGGTATCTGGGTGGTGGTTGTGTGTTAGTGGGTGCGCCTAGGCCAGGCCAGACATAGCAGCATAGGTCCTCTGGTGGCAAAGGGTTTGAATGTGAAATACTGCTTACCTAGCTTGTTAGTATTCACTCCTGGTCAGGGCTTCGTGGGTCGCAGGTGTGCTGCAGTTGGCTGTGTGTACCCCTCCTCATTCCTTGGTGACTAGCCATTACACTGGTAGTGCCATGCATAGTGCGTAGGCCTGTTCCCTGTGTGTGAGGGTGCTGTGTAAGCCAGCCAGTGGTGTTGGTGCAGTCATTGACCCTGTGTAACCTTTGTCTCTCTCCCCCCTTGCTTGTTTTGTCATCCTGTCCTTATATGCATTACCATCATCTGGCGGAGGAACAGAGGCACCGGTGACAGAGGGGGCTGCATCCCACAGGATCCTGGAGGCAGAGTCTACAGATGCTGAGGGTAACAGTGGGAAGGAGGGCGAGGGGAGCAGCACGGCGGAGACAATACAGACTCTGATACCTCCGCCGATGGGAGCTCCCTGGTGGTGGCGGACACCTCTGTAACCACCCTAGCTGAAGGTACAGCCGCCAGCCCCGTACCAGCACCACCCTCCCAGTAGCCCCTCAGCGAATTGCCTATGCCCACTCACCCAGGAGGGTGAGCATCTCCTTCACCCCAGGCACCTCAGGCCCTGCCCCAGTGAGCCCTGCTGCCCTAAGTGAGGAGGCTATTGACCTCCTGAGATCCATCTCTGTAGGGCAAACAACCATTGTGAATACCATCCACGGGCTGGCATCCCAGATGCAGCAATCAAATGCATTTCTGGAGGGCATTCACAGTGGATTGGCGGCCCAACACAGATCGATTCAGGCTCTGGCCTACTCTCTGATGGCAGCGATTGTCCCTGTTTCAACCGCCCCCCCCCTCCAACTTCCACTTCCCAGTCCCATTCTTCTCAACCCCAACCCATCCCAAGCACACAGCCAGACAAGCATGCACACAAGACAACACCCAAGGGTACCACAGGCAAACATAAGCACCACACTTCATCCCATAGGCACTCACACAAACACCATTCAGTTGCAGACACAACAACATCCACTATGTCCACTGCCTCCCCCTCCTCCACCTCCGGACCAGTTACGTCCACACTCACACCTGCATGCATTACATCAATATCCACTATCAGCATCATCACCACACCAAGCAGAACACACAACTCACTTGCAAACACTTCCACAACATCCATGCACGCGTCCCCTGTGTCCTCTGCCACCGTGTCTGTCCCCCCTCCTAAAGTACACAAACGCAAGCACTCAGACACCCAACAGTCATCCACCTCACAAAGGCATACAGCCCATGCACCTGCACCCAAATCCAGCAGACAAACACCTCCAACAACCACTCCCTCATCCTCCACTCCCATTAATCCTCCCATCCTCATGCCCCAACGTCCCTAAAAGCTTTTCCTGGCCCAACTTGACCTCTTCGCTACCTCTCCCCACCCGTCCTGCACGTATGGGCAGGGTAGCAAGGACCCAGCCAAGCACCTCAGCCAAACTGTCCATAGGCCCAGTGGTAACAGCACCTGCTTGTGGTGGAAAGGATTCCAGGCCAACAATACTGAGGCTGAAGGAGCTTTCAGCAGGTGCTAAGAAAAGGGAAGGAGCCTGCACCACCTGCTAAGAAGGGGAAGGAGCCTGCACCAGCATGCAGATGGGGGAAGAGCCCATCCACCAGTGCCAGGAAGGGGAAGGGATCCCCAACCCATGAGCAGGAAGAGAGGAGGCAATCTATGCCAGCGGAAGCTGACAGCCAAACACAACCACCACCACCAGCTGTCACAGGGCCCCCACTGCCAGCCGTGGTTGTGCAGCCATCAGAGAGTGCAGGGGCTGAGCAGGAGCCTCCCACAACCACCACCACAGTGCAGCCATCGGAGGGTGCAAGGGCTGATCAGGAGCCTCCCACAACCACCCCCACAGTGCAGCCATCGGAAGGTGCAGGGGCTGAGCAGGACCTCCCACAACTACCACCACAGTGCAGCAGTCACCGCCGGCGGACACCATTTAGTCCAGCCTTCAAGGGCTGCTGTGTGGCCTGCCCCTACCAGAACCAGTGGGCAAGACACCCACTTGAGAGACTGTGGCCTTGCACTCCCCCGGACAAAGAACAATGGGTATGTTGTCCCCTCCAGAACCAGTGGGCAAGACACCCACTTGAGAGATTGTGGCTTTGCACTCCCCAGGTCAAAACACAGGGAATGTTGCCCTCTCCAGAACCAGTGGGGAAGACAACCACTCGAGAGACTGTGGCCTTGCACTCCCCAGGACAAAGCACAGGGCATGTTGCCCCCTCAGGAACCAGTGGGCAAGACACCCACTTGAGAGACTGTGGCCTTGCACTCCCCAGGACAAAGCACAGGGCATGTTGCCCCCTCCAGAACCAGTGGGCGTGTTCCTGCATCCGGCTGAGTTGCCCCCCCATGAGGTGCCTGCCTATTTGACAACTGATGCCTCTGCGGTGTTCTATCCGGAATGGTGCAAGATTCAGGTGGGGCCTTAAACTGTACCCTTTGGCTGAGTTGGCCCTGTGAACTATGAACTGGGCAGTGTCCCTTTTTTATACATGTGTACAGATCTGTTTAGTGGGCAGATCAGATTTTTCATTTTATTGTTGGACTGATTACAATCATTTTCGTAAATTCCTGTTGTCTTTACATTATTCTGCAGCTTTTCGTGGTCAAATTGTTTTTGTAATGCATATGGTTGTGTGTTTGGCATGTGTATGTCGGATGTGTGTGGTGCGTGTGTGTGTCACTCACGTTTTCCTCCCACCCTCCCTTGTGTGCTAGGCATCTGTCCTCACCATCGTCATCTTCGCCGGCGTTGGTGTTCCAGCTGGAGCATAACGTAGAAGATCATTGGAAAGAGTTGCAGTTCGGGTTCCATGGTGGCGTGGTTCTTCCCTGAGTCTCCAATGGTGAGTCTTTTCTTTTCTGTGATTTGTTTCCTCCAAGCTGTTGATGGCATTGGTACCGCCCCAGAAAAGGTGGAGGTTTTGTGTGTCAAAATATGGTGGGCGGTACTTTGTCTTCTGCCTGGCTATAGACAGCTACAGCGGTGGTTACTGTTGTTTCCACCCTGGCGGTTGGTGTGGTACATTGGCTGTCTATTGGAGAGATCACCGCCATGGTCATAATTTGGTGGTAATTAATGTCAGCCTATTGGCGGCATTACCACCACTTTATCACCGTCCGCCAGGGTCGTAATGAGGGCCTGTATATCAACAACGAAATGGTCTGAAGGTAGGGATAGATTAAATATCTACTTTAAAAAACAGTGCTCAATACTGTCTTTGTGGGTTATTTACTTCCCAATGTTTATTCCAACTAATTACATGCAAGGCAAAAAAATTACTCACTGTTAAATTGTCCAAAATGTCAAAAAATATCAAAAATTATTTACAACAACCAAGATTACATTACACACATGACAACAAATTCACGTTTATTTACATAGTGAAACTCAGACCAACATCTAGCTACTTCAAGCTTCGGGACTGACCATACCGTCAGTAGAGGGTTGTGCCCATCAACTTTTCTTTATAGGAAACTGGTGATCATGCTTACAACATTGTGCTTGTTATCCACTCTCTTGCGATGATTGATAGTTCCCGTCTAAGCAACTATTCGATACCTATCTATATTTCCTTTAAGGTATTCTATAGTGCATTTAGACTGTTATTTAGTGTTGTTTTCCATTAGAGAACACAATCTCGCCGGTGTATCTGTCAACGCGTTTCGGCCTCTTCACTGGGGGCCTCATCAGAACTATTGAGGGGGCAACGTAACCTCTACAAAAATTAAAAACACGGAGACTATCTGAAAATATATTTACACAATCACTACCGGAAGCAAGGTCTACTATGTACCACAGTGCTGGGTTAGCGTCACCGAATCCCTATGTACACAACTATTAGTTCAAGTGGGGTGCCCAAAAATTATTAAAATCTAGTGTCTGAGACAGAAAAATTGTGTTCATAAGCACAGATGTGGACTTCCAAAATTATAGACCCATGTGACGTGCAAGCATGCACATGCATCTGCCCTCAGGGTCCCAAATAAATGCCTTTAAACAATAATGTTTATTTGTACAAATGGAAGGGAACATGTCTTCTCAAGTTCCAAAGTATCTAGAACTATCGACCCATGTGACATGCAAATATGCACATGCTTATTTGATCAGAGGCCCTAAAAAATACCTTTAAACGGTAGTGCCTCTTTACTCAATTAGAAGGCAATGCGTTTTCTCAGATTCTGGTGCTACAATGGGAGAGCACAAGTCTCTCTTAGACATGTGTTGGACTTACAGTAAAAAGAAGGTGCTGGGAGCTGGAAAAAATTGAGACTCACTTTGTCACATCGTAAAGACACTGTACTCCTTGTCATCAATCAAGCGCACATCCGTAGCGCTTACAGGGCGGGCTGCCAAAATAAAGACATAAAACCATTCAACTAGGCAACAGGTGCTTTGTCCATGGGGATATAGGAAGGGGAGCAATGGCAGTTCAAGTTGGACAGGGTGACTGAGTGGGACACAAGGGGGACGATCAGGAGAGTCTCATTTCCTGGCAGTGGTGTTTGCAAGTGTCTTTGGCTTCTGTCTGGGTCGCAGGGAACGTTTGCGGGGTGGTTCACAGGGGGAGGGGTGCGTTTGACCTGTTGGTCCTGTGGCGGGCTCCTGGCCACTGGCGGCAGCAGAAGTAGAGGGCTGTTCAGATGACTGGCTAGCAGTAGGGGCCCGCTGATGTGACACTGCCTCCCTCATGATGTTGGCCATGTCTGCCAGCACCCCTGCTATGTAGATCAGGGTGTTGTTGATGGCCTGCAAGTCCTTCCTGATCCACTGATACTGTCCCTCCTGCAGCTGCCTGATCTCCTGCACATTGTCTAGGATCTGGCCCATTGTGTCCTGGGAATGTTGGTAGACTCCCAGGATCTCAGAGTGCCTCCTGTGGAGTCAGTTCCCTGGCCCTGTCCTCCCCCTGGCGCACAGCAGTCCTCCCAGTGTCCCTGTTGGCCTGTGCCTCTGTCCCATGAATGGTGTGCCCACTGCCACTGACCCCACGTCCCTGATTGTCTTGTGTGCGAGGTGTGGCCTGGGGTCCCTGTACAGGGGGGTACACTGCTGATTGACGTGTCCTGGGAACAGAAGTTTGGTTACTCTGGGTGGGTGCTGTTGTGTTGGTTCCTGATACGGGAGGCTCTGTGGTGGTCTGTGAGTGGGCTTGGGTGACCGACTGTCCAGTGTTCCCTGATGGGCCAGGTAGATGATCCAGATCCTGAAGACCAAAGTTACTGTCATCACTGTGGGCCTCTTCTGTAGGGGGTTTGGATAGTGGTGGCACCTCCTCTCCAGTGACATTGGCTGGGGTACCTGTGGGGATGTAAATTATGGCTTATGATTCAGGTGTCTGACATTTGTACTTCTGTAGCTTCCCCTCTATGGTTGTTGTTCCCCTGCCAGCTTTTGCTTGTGTATGTTGGTGTATTGTGGGATTGTTAGTTTACCTATGCTGTGCATGCTTTAGTGATGAGTGTCCATGCAGGGCTGGGAGGGATGTCTATGCATTGGTACAGCATGCAGGCCTTGGCATTAGGATTAATGTGATGTGATGGTGGAGTGTGTGGGATAGAGTGGAGTGATGGGAGTGAGGGTTTGTGATGGCATGCAGGTGGGGGGTGATAATTGTTAAAAGTTGACTTACCAGTGTCCAGACCTCCTCCAACTCTGGCTAGGCCCTCAGGATGAAGTATTGCCAGTTCCTGCTCCTCCCATGCTGTGAGTTGTTGGGGAGGAGGTGGGGGTCCATTGCCAGTCCTCTGTAGAGTGAGCTGGTGTCTTGCTTCTCTGGAACTTACCTTCCCCCGTAGGACGTTCCACCTCTTCTTGATGTCAACCGTTTCCTTGGGTGCTGTTCCACGGTGTTGACCCTGTCCACAATTCTCCTCCAATCAATCAATCAATCAAAAAATGTATTAAGTGTACCACTCACCTGTTAGGGTCTCAAGGCTCTGTGGGGTGGTGGGGTGGGGGGGAAGGGTTGCCGATTACTGCATAAAAAGCCATGTCTTGAGGTGCTTTCTAAAGGTTAGGAGGTCCTGGGTCTTGCGTAGGTTGGTGGGGAGGGAGTTCCAGGTCTTGGAGGTGAGGTGGGAGAAGGATCTGCCTCCGAAGGTGGTGCATTGGATGTGGGGGACTGTGGCGAGGGCGAGGTCCGCGGGGCGGAGAGATCAAGTAGGTGCGTGGAAGTTTACTTGTTCGTTGAGGTAGGCTGGTCCAGTGTTGGGGAGGGATTTGTGAGCGTGGATAAGGACTTTGAAGATGATCCTTTTGCTGATGGGAAGCCATTGAAGGGATCTGAGGTGAGTAGAGATGTGCTTCTGGCGAGGGAGGTTGAGGATGAGACTTGCGGCTGTGTTCTGGATGCGCTGGAGTTTTTGCAGAAGTTTGGCTGCGGTGCCGGCGTAGAGGGCGTTGCCATAGTCCAGTCTGTTGCTGATGAGTGCATGGGTGACTGTTTTTCTGTCCTCCATAGCCCCATCTTCCTTGCTATTGATATCTGCTGCACCTGTGCTCCAAATAGCTGTGGTTCTACCCTGATCATTTCCTTCACCATGACCCTTAACTCCTCCTCAGTGAAACGGGGGTGTCTTTGTGGTGCCATGAGTGTTATGTGATGTGTGTTGGTGAGGGTGTGTTAGGTAATGTGTTGGGGTGTGTGATGTGGAGTGAGTGAGGGGTGTATGGGTGTGAGTGGTGTGTGTGTCTAGTTGTCGCAGTGGTCCTGGTGTCAGTCTAGTGGCAATGATTTGTATTTGTGATGGGTTGTGGGTAATGTGGGTGTGTGTTTTATAGTGGTGTGGATGTGGTGTGTGTATGGGTGTCAGGTGTGTTTTGTCCAATGTGGTGTTGTTTTGTCTGTGGGTGTCCATTGTGAGCGCTGTGGTATATAGTGCCAATTATTTACTGCCGTTGAATGTCTGCTGTGGTGATTCGTGGGTCATAATATGATGATCATTGTTCTGTTGGCGTAACAGTGTGGGTTTTGGGACCAACACTTTAGCACAGACCTTTGGGCTGGTGTATTTGTGTATGTGGCTGTATTCTCTCGGATTAGTGTGTGTGTGTCATAATATGGTGAACGGATATTCACCAGCCCGGTGGTATGTTGGCGCCCGTCAGCACGGCAGTAAGCGGCATTTACCGCCAATGTCATAATGAGGGCCTATGAGTATTTATCAGTGCCTGCCTGGATGTGCAAGCACATCCATTAATGTATGCTTGGGTGTGTAAGTGTTTGCATTAGTGTGTACTTGCATGTGTTAGTGTGTACATCAGTGTCAACCTGGGTGTGTTATTGAATGCATCAATGTGTGCCTTGGTGTGTCAGTGTATGCATTAGTATTGCCTGGGTGTGTTAGTGTATGCATCAGTCTGCCAGGATGTGTCAGTGAAGGCATCAGTGTATGCCTGGGTGTGTAAGTGTATGCATCAGTCTGTACCTCGGTGTCTTATTGTATACATCAGTGTTTGCCTGGGAGTGTTACTGTTTGCATCAGTGTGTGCCTGGGTGTGTTCGTGTATCCATCAATGTGTGTCTGGGTGTGTCAGCATATCCATCAGTGTTTGTCTTGGTGTCTCAGTGTTTGTATGACTGTCTGCTTGGGTATCTCAATGTTTACATGAGTATATTCCTGAGTATCTCAGTGTATAAATGAGTATGCCTGGGTGCCTCAGTGTGTACATGATCGTTTGCCTCTGAGTGTTATTATAAGCATTAGTGTTTGACTATTTGTGTCAGTGTGTGCATTGGAGTATGCCTACGCATTGTTACTCTTTACAAATGTTTGTTTCTCATATACTTATCTCAGTACTTTTCCTTATTTTCATAAGATACCCTCAATTTATATTGCATTTTACTGTGTGTTAACATACTACTCACTCCACCTTACATACACTCATGCCTTTTCTAACCCATTTGAGTTAAACTATATTTTAATTTACATGCCTGTTAAATGTGTTTGTTGATCTGTATGTTTGTCTCTCAGTATCAGTTTGAATTTCTTCTGATGGAAAATGTGAAATACCAAGCAGAAGAATGGTAGGGAGTGCCAGTAATCTAGTAGCTGCCTTAACGCATTTATACGCCTCAGTCCTGCAAGATTGATACTTTTCGACTAAGCTTTTTGAATAATGACTATTAATCTTAGCTTTCAAAATCATATTTATTTGGTATATCTTTTGGCCAGTCTCACCCGCATGGATCCTCCCTATATGCTGCATCTCCAAATGGGCTATCTGCTCACGTAAGTCCCTGATCGCCTTAACCCGATGACACAAAGCTAATTATCTCCCTCTTACCCCGCCTTGAAAGAGCCCCATACTGCCCTTGCGGATGCACTAAACCTGTTTATTTCCATGAAATCTACAATCTATTTTTCATGTGAGCTACATACTTGGGGTTTAAAAGCAATGACCTGTCAAAAGTCCACGTCCCTGAACACTTCCTTCCCCCATACCTCCCAATTCAAGAATAAAGGGGTTATGATTTGAAAAGATCTTAAGCAATCTTTTTATGGCCTCTATCCCCACCAACCCAACGGACACCAGAAAATAATCCAAACTGACATACTTTTGATGTGAATGTGAAAAATACATATAGCCAGGGTCCAGAATGTTCAATTTGTCAAAGATGTCAACCAGCCCATGACGTCTCTTAAAGAGACACAGTGCCCTATATACTTGCGGCTTCCTCCCTGTATATTTATTTGCCTGTTGCCACTATCACCAACTTCAAGATGTATATTAAAATCTCCACATACAATCAGAGGTGTAGGCCAGAAAACTAGGTTCCCCACCAGCTCCTCCCAGACTACTGCCTCATTCAGATTTAGCCCATATATGGAGCAAATGGAAACCCTGTTACCTACCACTGAGCACTCTAAAAGCACCTAAAGCCCACATTTGTCCACCAGATTTTGCTTCGGTGGCTCAAAACCCCTTTTGTGAACATAGTGACCCCTCTGGTTGAAACCATTTGTGACATGCATGCTAACAGGGAATGGCCGCTGATCTGTAGCAGATCCTGCTTATCCCAGGTGATATGAGTCTCCTGCTCACATATAAGATCCAGTCCTCACGCTTTAAGATCTGTATTTATACTTTTTTGTGCCGCATTTGCATCATTTTTTGGCGAAAATGCTGTGCAAACATACAAATTAAAATTGTATTTTATAAGTTTGCGCCGCTTTTGCATCAGAAAATGATGCAAAAGCGGCACAAAAAAAGTCTAAATATGGGCCTAAGTCTTTTAGCAACTCTTTGCTCTTTGTCCCTGTCCTTGAGCCCACCAACATTAACAGAGCAGATACTCATTTCTTTTTTTGTGTGTCCTCATTCACTGTACCCGGAAGCCCTATATCTTGTCAGAGGCCGCCTATGGGGGATACATACGTTCTAGATCAATCTCCCCTAAGAGGCTCCCTACTGGGGGTGATCCATATCTCTGGGTTGGAGTAGCCCTAGGAGCGCATCCACCCAACGTTCCCTTGGACTCACACTTGTGTAATCACAGGACAGGCCAATTTTACATTGCTAGCTAGCTTTTTAATGGGGCCTAGAAACTATACTTCTTATTATCTTATTCCTTCCCCCGTATCATATGTTAAGTTAAATATTAACAAGTCTTTCCATTCCGAGGGTGTTGGGTGGGTCGTACTTATCCATTTCCTACAAATCTCCCTCCTGGCCAATAATATCATATAGAACAACAATTTAGCCGTGTCCTTATTTACCTCTGTTTTCCCCAATATACAACCAAAAATAACCAGAGGGGGGCTCACCTGACACTTTATAGGTAAGATCTTATTGATACTTTCACCAACCTCACTCCAATATTGAATAAGCCGTTGGCACTCCCAGAATATGTGCAAATCTCCTGCGGATTCCAGGCCACATTTCCCACACCTGACCTTTTTACCGTGCTTCAATCTGGATAACTTCTCGGGGGTCCAAAAGGCCCTGTGGATTGAAAACAAATGGTTCCTTCTTTAACAGGCAGGCTTGACTGTGGAATACAGCAAGGTAATAGATACTTGCAATAGTTCTCTTATCTGTAATCCTGAGAAATGTTATTTCCAAATTTCTTCTGGCATAAGAAGTTCTCCGTCTATCGTTTCAAGGAGTGTCCAGTACTATCTCAATACTGCTTTCTTGTCAAAGTCAGGGTGCTGAGGTAGCCTTTCTACCTCGTTTGAGCAGCCCACTCCTCCGTTAACTTCTTTCACCCAGCTCTTTATTTGCATGTATTTAAATTTGGAGAGGTTTCCAGCTGTCTTCCTGCTGAGGTCTTCATAGGAGATCAAGCCCTCTTCCTTACACAATTGTCCCCAATGCAGAAGACCCGGCCTCTTTCAGAGGTACAGCTAGAACGTCTTTAGTCCATTCTGGTGAGGCTGGTGTGTCCCATAGAGGTGTATATTTCTGTAGTTTGGCAAGTTAGTAGCCATCCTCACTGCATACCACATTTTTGCCAAGTCTTGCATTAGTTTAAATCGCATCTTCTTGAAGAATTTAGGGTCTCCAAATTTATATAGAAACCCCACCTCTGTAACCTTCTCGAATTCCATCATGACTTTTAATATCTGCCCCAGCTCTGAGATAGTTGACCCTCCCAGAGCCCCTTTCATGTTTTTAATAAAGAGTGCCCATGCATAATATTGTAGATCTGGTAGCGCTAGCCCACTCTTCTCTTTCCTTTGCCTCAGCTTCTTCCATGCTATGCACGCTCCCTTGTTGGCCCATATAAAACTACAGATTTTCCCCTGAAACTTACTTAACCATTCCTTATTGTACCTCAAAGGCAGCGTGTAAAAATAAATAGCAATTTCGGTAAGATCATCATTTTAACAAGGTGGATCCTCCCTAAACTGGTAAGAGGTAAGTTAGCCCAACCCTTCATCTGCTTACATGACTCAGTCATTAACCTCTTAAAGTTTATTTCTGCCATTTTTCCAGTATTGTGTGTTATCGTAATGCCCAAGTATTTCAACTCTCTCTTACGTGGGCCGCTCTCCTCAGACATGTTCCAAGTCATGACTTCTGTTTTTCGTTTATTAACCGCATACCCCGCAATTTCCCCAAATTTTGTCATCATATCTTCCAAGACGTATAAGGTTTGTTTCAGATTTTTTGTATAGACCATCAGATCATCTGCCTATAGGGCCACTTTCCTTGACCAGTTTCCACAATGAAACGAGGCTATCATCGACTCTCTTCTAATTTTACCGGCCAGAGGTTCTATATACAAATTAAATAACAATGGGGGTAGTGGGCATACCTGTCTAGTTCCCCTCTCAATTTTGAAAGGGCAAGTTAAGGAGCTGTTAACCAAAATTCTTGCATTCGAATTTTGGTATGTTATCCGTAATACCCTTATAAATCTCCTTCTCAGGTTAAAACTCTCACAGTGAGTACTCAGATATGACCAACTAACCCTATTGAATGCCTTGGAGGCATCAATCATCACCACCGCTAAGGGTTCCTTATACAAGCTCGCCAAATCTATTGTGCCTATCAAACATTGAGTTAACTCATGCATGTATCTACCCTTAAAAAAACAGTTTTGATCTACATGAACGAATTTACCTAGCACCTTACCCAACCTAACCACAGAAATGTTTGCGAAAATGTTATAGTCACTGTTCAGTAAAGAGATCGGCCTGTATGAATTACATCGCGTGGGGTCTTTCCCTGGCTTTAAGATTAGTATGATTGTTGCCTCCCTCCAAGAGGGGAGGAGCATAGCCCCCTCTACCAGAATGTCACAACCCTATGAGGATTTTAGTTACCCTGTCCCCTTAGATTCTATAGATTTCAAGAGGTAACCCATCCGGGCCTGGCGCTTTCCCTGATTTCCCCGAATGTATCACCTAATCCACTTCTTCCTGCCTGATTGCTTCATTCAGAGTTTTGTTGTCTTCCTCTCCCAGGGCAATAAGATCTAAATCTTTCAGCCATGTCTGGACCTTCTCTGGTGACTCCTAGAGCAGATATTCATTTTAACACTTTGCATCACAAAAGATCTACATTAAACCTAACCATTAGCAATCTACAAACAATTTCTCTACCATTTTCTGAGTGATCCTTCCAATTCCCTAAAACCGAAACCCACATCCATACCAGTGCAATTTCCTTGCCTGTTTCCTCTTGCCTATGCTCCCTTTTAGTTTTTTCCTAAATGCTCACCACCCTTTCCATACCCCCCAAACTTGACACCCTCAACCCCCCTCATGTAATCCTAGCCCCCCACCTCCCACCGCCCTCCCCTCCAATGAGAAGCCACCAGACCATAGGGATCTATCGTAGATGGTCAAGTTTTCTCCGTAAGTCCTAAATGCCCCAAATTCACCCCTGAGCCACTCTAAAAAAAAGAAAATCTGTCAAAATTTTAAAAAAACACCAAAATACCCTTACAAATCTTGATAGCATAAATGGCACACAAGCCTCCATAGTGACAATCAAGCAAACGAGGACCCCCAAGCACAGATGCAACCCATCCCTCCTAGATCTAATCCATGGTTTAAAATACAAAAATTCCAGTCAAAAGTAGATCCTGACCATTATTTTCCTGCCACAATATCTTTGGTGTTTACTTTTGATATAAAAACTTAAGTCTGGTTGTTCCAAGTGATCTTTATCTTTGCAGGGATGATCAAAAAGGTCTATGACCCCTTATCCTGAAAGGGCTGTGTTAATTGCCTGAGTTGCCATCTCAGTCTCAAAGTTAAATGACAAACGTCTGGGTGGACACAAAATGAGCAATCATCCACAGTATGATTTGAATCAAGGTACTCCTTTTTGAAAATTGCTTGTCTCAGGCAAAATTGCCAGTGTACACCAATAATGCTCTAGGTTTGTCCATTTCCTGCTTGTTCCAGCCATCACCATCAGGACTCTGAGGGCTCTTTGAATCTTGTGAGTTCAATCCCAACCTTGTAACTCTGGGAAGGCCCTCTGGAAAAAGTCTATTAAAAATGTTCTTGCAATACTTCCCTCCTTACCTTCTGAGATTCCCAGAATTCAAAGGTTGTTTCTTCTTTGATGATTTTCATAATCCTCCATCTTCCAGTGTATATCGACTAATTGTGCTTTGTGAGCCTCAATAACATCCTTGGCAGCTGCAATGTGTGTCTCCAGAGCATTGGCCCTCAGTTCCAGGTGAGCCATTCTTTCAGAGATCAAAGAGCATGTTTTAGCACCTCTATTCACAGCTTCCTGTTTTGAGTAGCTGTCCAAGCTTTCCAGTTGTTGGCACATGTCTCATCCCTATGTGACATCATGGTCTGATAGATGAACTCCAAAGATGGAGGGTTCAATCAATCAATCAATCAATCAAAGAAATTTATAGAGCGCACTACTCACCTGTGAGGGTCTCAAGGCGCTGGGGGAGGGTAGAATTCAAGGGGGCCTGAGAGTAACTTGCACCGTCTCTAACTGCATGTGGCATTACATCTGAATAGTCCCATTTCAGGTCATCCCTAGATGTTACCTGCCGTTTGTTCCTCCTATGACGCCTACAAATTTAGCTGCTCAAAATGCTGTCTTTAGAGTCATAAGCAGGGTCAGAATCTTCATCAGACCATTCTGTGTAATCTAGAAGTAAAAAAGGGTTCTCCATAGCCTCAAAATCCATACCTCTAGGCCTGGGGAGGGTCGCCTCTGTCTTACTTAGTTTGAATGTCACAGAGTGTGCAGGGGCCAGATGGGGCTCTGAACGGGCAAAATCTGCCAACCTACCGATCAAGTCTTGATTGCCCATGCTCCCATATTTCTCCTGCCCTTTCACCCTGATTCCTACATGGCTTTCCATGGATAATGAACTAAGGGCACAAGATACACCCTGCTGCTCCTCTGACTTAGTCATTGTAGCATTCAACCCAGACATGCCTACTGTAACATACTCTGTTACCTTTGAGTCTGTAGCCTTCTGCTTCATTGTTGGCATTAGTGCTGAGGCAGCCCCTGTAGACTCATCGAAGAAAGACGCTAGGACAGGAGATGCCAGCTTTTTGGATTAAGCCAACAGCTTTACTTCCTCTGGAGGCTTACAGAGGAGATCCACAATTAAAAGCCCGGGTAGACATATGGAAGCAGGCAGCGCAGGATTGTGTTTCTTTGTCTTTCCCCATCAGCTGCTCTGCCTTGCTAAACTTGCAAAATCTGCAGCACTAGCCCTGTGAATTGCCTTCACGTTAACCTGGGCTGGAATGCTTACCATGCCTGCTCCCTCACGAGTCTTCAGGTTAACCTTGCTGATCAGGTTCAGCCCCATAGTTGTTATCGCACACTGATAGGAGCGACTGTAATATGCAGCGACCAGCTTAAGGAGGTGTGCCCCCTCAGATAATGCACTCAGTCCTCCGTTCAGCTCCATGGGCTGGCCAAATCAGTGTACCTGACTGTGCACTGATTGGGCTGTCCCATGACTGTAAGTGACTCCTGCAGAGGCTAGACGGAGAGAGCTCCACACGACTGCATCAAGTTATCACCATCTTGCTTCTACCAACTATGTAGGCCGAACCAGTTGTATTTCTGTTCCTAATGTGTGGGTAGGTAGTGCTCTTTAAATTATCCACTTCACTTGAAACAATTCTCTTTGCTGGCCTTTTGAGAACATGAGGTTCCTTACTTATTGGGTTACCTATTCAACGATCTGGTCAACTGAAGAGGTGAAAGCCTCAGTTCCTTTCAGAAGAGCCTTCATTAGGTCTCACCTATAGACAACATTAGCCGTATAGCAAGAGCTCATGAAAGCACCCAGCACCCAACACCCACTTCTCACCACACAACACACAACATACACACAAACATACAAATATCACTTGTTACTTTGCCAACTTTTATATTAGGTGACATTACATGTCAGTAAGTACATCAGGGGTACATTGCAGTATTTTACATCAGAAGTGCCTTTACTTTGCAGGTACATTGGTAAGTATCATTTCTAGCTACCAAATATATTTTAAAGAGGCAATGACAATGCCAGTGTAGTAATGGTTTGTTCAGATTTTCCAAACTAAAGGCCATTTTCGTTATCTAAATAACTTTAGAACAGTTCTACTAATCTGCATGAAACTTTCCATTAAAAAAGTACATCTACTGTTGGTTTTTCATGGCAAGTTTCATGCAACTCGTTAAAAAAGGGGCCCCATAAAAGGGGGTGGGGAATCCTAAAAGAGTGATTGCCTATTTTAAATTCCATAGGATTTTGTGCTCTTCTTTACAGAAAAAGAATTACACTTCACTCATGGACTGTGCATTTCTTTGGTTTGATGCAAATCTGTTGAGTGGATTCTCTGCTGATTCATGAAATCACACAGGATTGCTGACTCCATTTCAAAATATAAAGGCACCATATTGGACTGGGGAGTTTTTGCTCCTTTTGTATATTGTGGATTCACTAATCCAGCTCTAGATTCATAAACCTACTGTGTTATTATTGGCTGGCCATCACAGGAACATTTCTCTTCTGACCACCATTATCCCACAGAGTGCACCATATTGGGTAAAAAGGCATAAGGCAGCAAGATAAACCTACCATGACCCCCAGCCCCCTGGGGTGCACACCAAAGGAACCCATCCTGGTAACAGAAATAACATTTTAAAAAATACTTTTATCACATGATTTGTAAATCCTATTCTGGCTTTATATGTCCACGACCTTTGCTAGGTCTCTTGGAATCTTTTGGGCCTAAGGATTTTTACATCATCCTCCTTGAACCATGCAAAAATTGAAATAAAAGTATTTAGAGCGCTAGTGCTATACATGGTCAATAGTCTCACATGGGGATTGGCCACATACTGCTTGGTGGGAGCAGGTCCTTCCTTGAGTCCAGGCCCTGGAGCCAGCTCTCTACAGCAGATGGCTGAAGGCCGTGTACAGTGAGGGTTGTCCATCAGTGGAGTGTAGGGCACAGTGGGTAGACCAAGGACAGGCCCTGAAACAAATTCCACTGCACTAGGCCAAATTACATTCACCTCAGTGATTGGATGCCCATGGAGAGTTGGGCACAGGGCCTGGCCAGAGGCCAGGTCTTGTAGCTAGGCAGCCTCTTCACATCACCAAAAGTCAGTTATTTTTGCAGAGATGGTTGTGGGGCTTGACCGGAGGCAACACTGTTGCAGACAGTAAAATGCTTTTCACTAGTGAAGGGTTGAGTGAAGTGTTTGGCCAGATGCCAGGTCCTTCTTCATCCCCCGCTATGCACAGCTGAACTTGAGGTGCTGCATGTGTTGCCTGCCTGAAGAATTGAGTTCAGGGCCCTGCAACCAATCCCACAGCTCTGGCTGAAGACTGTGAGTAGTGGGTTGGATGCAGGGCTTTGCTGGAAGTCAGGACCTGCAGAAAAACCCTGATGGCTTGGCCAAAGGCTGTTTGATACAGGTGTTGGCCGCCCACTGCTGGTTGACAGCAGGGCCTGGCTTGAAGACACGTCAAGCAGGCAACCCCCTCTGTGCACGGCTGCAGAATATACAAAGCTGGGATTCATCACCTGTTGGGTGTGGGGCCTTGTCAAAGGCTATACCATGCATCCAGCTACTTCATGCACAGCATAAAGGCTTTGTGCTGTGGGAATTTCTCATCTACAGAGAGATGGACACAGGACCTGGCCAAAGGGCAAGGTCTTTTGCCAACCCATCAGCACATAAATGAATGCCAAAATGTCAGGCAATGTGAGCAACCCTGCTGCACACTGCCATGTGCAGCACAGTCTGTTTGGTGCTGGGACTGTGCAACAATCAAGGTCCTATCGTTAATCCCCACTGCATGTGGCCGAAAACCAAGTATTAGCTGTCTATCAAGAGTTCACAGGGGTGGCTGAAACCTGGGGGCAGATGTAAGTAGATTCTGAATTGCGACCCGTAAATTGCGAGTCAGAGCGACTCGCAATTTGCGAGTCACAATTCAGAATGTAGGATGGTGTCCCTGACACCATCTGCGACTCGCAAGGGGGCGCAAAGGCCCACCTAATTAATATTAATGAGGTGGGTCACAATTTGCGACCCCCTTGAGACTCGCGGCACTCACAGTGATGGTCGCCTGCTGGAGACAGCAGACCACCATGACTGTGACTGCTTTTAAATAAAGCAGGTTTTTTTTTTGTAATGCAACCCATTTTTCTTAAAGGAAAACGAGATGCATTACAAAACTAAAAAAATGAAACGTTTTTGTTTCATTTTTTCAGAGCAGGCAGTGGTCCATAGGACCACTGCCTGCTCTGGAAAAATGTTTTTAATGCCATTCACAAAGGGAAAGGGGGTCCCATGGGGACCCCTTCCCTTTTGCGACTGGGTTAGCACCCATTTGAAATGGGTGCTAACTGTGATTGCTTTGCGACCGCGTTCACGGTCACAAAGCAATCTGGCATTGCACTGCTACTCGCAATTAGTAAGGGGACCCCCCTTCCTAATTGTGACTCGCAAACCCGTTTTGCGATTCAGTAACCAGGTTACTGAATCGCAAAAGGGGTTTTGTGCATTGCCAGGTGCAGTTTGCACATCGCAAACAGCGAAATTCGCTGTTTGCGACGTGCAAACTGTGTGCTACATCTGGCCCCTGGTCCTTTGGTTAGCACCCTGCTGTGCATGGCTGAAGGGGCCACCCAGCAGAGGGTGCCTTCAAATGGAGGGCTGTTTTGAGTGCCCCCTGAGACCAACCCATGGTGGAATGCTGAATGTGTGTGCTGCACTCATTAATCGTCTCTGATGAGTCAGGTGCAGAATGTGGCCAGAGGGCAGACTCTGCCGCTAATTCCACTTCACATGGCCAGAGGCTAGGGGCAGCTGTGGTTGGCTGCCTATGGAGGGTGGGGAGCAGGGCCTGGAGACCAGGTTCCATAGTCAACCTCCCTGAACATGGTCTTCAGCTGAGCACAACAAGTGTTGTCACCTTCAAATTGTTGGGCTCGAGGCCAGGTCCTGCTGACAACCATCTATGATGCAGGAGTTCTGTAGTTGTAGAATGTGGAACTCCAGAAGTATCTGGAATGTTGGAGGATAAGGACAACGCTTAGTATTAGTGGCAGGTCGATATATGCCTGCCCTGTTAAAGGAAAATCTGTTAATAAAATAAGACAGATCAATTTGATACAATAATATAGGTTTAATCGATTTTCAGCTGGGAACAACAGGCAGTCTCAACATAGAGGCCATGACTGAAGTTCAAAGTTCTGGTTCAAACACCAGTAGTATTTATACTGCAAAAACCACAAAAAACTGTGGTCAAGAGTTCACCATTGACGTAAGCAACTACAAGCAGTACAGATAAGATAATGAGGTGCCTCTGGAAAGAAGCACTTGCACTTGTTGACCTCATGGGTGGGTAAGTTACACTGACGTCATGCACCATATCTATCTTTCTGCACAACAAGAGATTATGGGGGTCATTACAACCCTGGCGGACGGTGTTAAAGCTGCGGTAATACCGCAAACAGGGCGGCGGAAAAAAAAGGGAATTATGACCGTGGTGGAAACCGCCAACATAGACAGCCACTTTAACATTCCGACCGCCACAGCGGTACAGACAAGCAGCGCGGCGGTCACCGCCAACCGGCAGGCGGAAGACAAAGTACCACCCACAGTATTACAACAGGCCAATCCGCCACCTTTTCCGGGGCAGATTCACCGTGGATAAAAACACGGCGGAAACAGACATTTCAATGGGAAAATGCTCACCTGAACAAACTCCACGAGGAAGGAGGGCACCATGGAGCCGGAACTCCAAATACTCCCTGCGCTTGTCTTCCTGCTCCTCTACGAACATCAGCAACGGCGGCGCCGAAGACAACGGTGAGTACTGCACCTCCGACATAGGGGAGGGGGGAGGCAAAAGTCACGGACACACATATGCAACACCCTCACCCCCAACCCGACCTTCACCCACTACAACACACACCAATGCATTTCCGAACATCACAGTAACAACCCCCAACCCCCCCGGAAGAATGCTAAGACCAAAGGAAATGAGTTCAACCATTGTAATGTATCAAAAAACAGTAAGCTCATATATACATCAATATATACACATTCGAAATATATACATCACGATTAGTAGTACAGGTGTGCACATTTCAATGTCCGTGGACCACTGGGCCCAAAATGCATGGGCGAGGCCCACACACGATACCTGTCCTGGAACGGAGAGAACACTGCAGGGGCATCAGAGAGAAATACAACAGGCACCTCAGGGGGAAGGGAAGGGAGGGGCACCTCAGCCGGATGACTGCACCACGCCAGATCCACGAAGGGGCTCCATGCCCATTGATGTATCCTGGGGAGTGCAAAGCCACAGTCTCACAAGTCTCTACAGTGGGTGGTTTGCCAACTGTACCATCCTGTGGAGTGCAAAGCCACAGTCTCTCAAGTCTCTACAGTGGGTGGTTTGCCCACTGTACCATCCTGGGGAGTGCAAAGTCACAGTCTCTCAAGTCTCCACAGTGGGTGGGTTGCCCACTGTACCATCCTGGCTAGTACAAAGCCACAGTCTCTCAAGTCTCTACAGTGGGTGGGTTGCCCACTGTACCATCCTGGGGAGTGCAAAGCCACAGTCTCTCAAGTGGATAACAATCTCCACTGGTTCTGGAGGGGGACTGGTGCCCAGAGTGCTTCGTCCTGTGAAGGATAGATGGAGCGGATGTATGTCTCCACTGGTTCTGGAGGGGGACTGGTGCCCAGAGTGCTTCGTCCTGTGCAGGATAGATGGAGTGGATGCATGTCTCCACTGGTTCTGGAGGGAGACTGGTGCCCGGAGTGCTTCATCATGTGCAGGATAGATGGAGTGGATGCATGTCTCCACTGGTTCTGGAGGGGGACTGGTGACCAGAGTGCATCACTCACCTGTGACGGTCCCTGTTGCGTCACTGCCCCTGCCGCTCATGGGCTAGCGGTGCTTGAGTTGGCGGTGCTTGCCCTGTTCAGTGGTGCTTGCCATGGCGGTCTTTGCCCTGTTCAGCGGTGCTTGCCATGGCCTTGCCCTGTTCATCGGTACTTGCCACGGTGGTCTTTGCCCTGTTCAGCGGTGCTTGCCCTGTTCAGCGGTGCTTGCCATGGCGGTCTTTGCCCTGTTCAGCGGTGCTTGACTTTACTGTCTCTGACCTGTTCAGCGGTGCTTGCCATGGCGGTCTTTGCCCTGTTTAGCGGTGCTGTCCATGGCGCTCTTTGCCCTGTTCAGCGGTGCTTGCCCTGTTCAACGGTGCTTGACTTTGCTGTCTCTGACCTGTGCAGCGGTGTGTGCCATGGCGGTCCCTCATTGCCCAGCGGGGCTGTGGCTGCCGGGGCCCTCCTGGGCACTGACTCCAGCGGTGGCCTCCTGACCAGTGACAATAGTGCTGCTCTCCTGGGCACCGACTCTGGCGGTGGTCTCCTGACCAGTGACGATAGTGCTGCCCTCCTGGGCACCGACTCTGGCGGTGGTCTCCTGACCAGTGACGATAGTGCTGCCCTCCTGGGCACTGACTCCAGCGGTGGTCTCCTGACCAGTGACGATAGTGCTGTCTTCCTGGGCACTGACTCCGGCGGTGGTCTCCTGATCAGTGATGATGGGGCTGGCGGTGGCGTCTTGGGCAGTGGGGAGGATGGCGGCCTTCTCCGCCGTGCTGCTCTTCCCAGCCTTTGGAGACTTCTTCTGCCCCTTCACCACCTTGGGAGGAGTCACAGCTGACTCGACACTCCCCCCGGGACCCTTGTGGGCGGCTTTGCCGGCAAGTGTCTTCCCCCTCTCCCGTCGGGCACTGTCCAACTTCCGGTGCTTCACAGGGGGTGGACTGGCAGTGCTTTGGCTCCGTGTCACACTGGCTGCCCTGGTGCCCGGTGCACTCCACATACCTCGGACAGGCACCACTGGTAGCAGAATCTTTTTGGCTGAGGTGCTACTACGGGACCTATGAATTGGAGGGGGGGGTGATGGGACAGAGGTCAAGGTTGCTCAGGAAAAGTTTCTGACAAACACTGGGACGGGTAGCTGGAGGGGGTCTGGGAGTGGAGGAAGAGGAGGTGGTTGTAGGAGGTGTAACTTTTGGTGATTTGGGTGCAGGTGCTTGTTCTGGAGGCTGTCGTGAGGTGGATGGATGTTGGGTGTGTGTGTGCCCGCGTTTGTGTACTTTGGGAGGGGGCGTCACAGACACACTGGGAGAGGACACAGGGGACGTGTAATTGGTAGTGGGGGTGATGAGTGCAGGTGAGCGGGGTGTGGTGCTGGGTGTTCTGGTGCGAGTCCTAGTGGCTGTTGTGGTAGTGCATGCAGGTGAGAGTGTAGACGACACTGGGAGGGAGGAGGGAGACGACGAGGAGGGGGACACAGTGGAGGCAGTGGATGTTTCTGTGTCTGTATGTGGGTGATGCTTGTGTGAGTGCCTGTGGGATATGTGGTGCCTATGTTTGCCTGAGCTGCCCTTGTGTGTTGAGGTGTGTGCAGGCTGGTCTGATGGTGTGCTTGGGATAGGTTGAGGTACAGGGGATTGGGTCTGGGTGGAGGAAGTTGGAGGGAGGGGGCTAGACACAGGGACAATGGCTGCCATCAGTGATGAGGCCAGAGATTGCAGGGTTCGATGATGGGCAGCCTGACCAGAATGAATGCCCTCCAGGAATGCATTGGTGTGTTGCAACTCCCTTTCTACACCCTGGATGGCATTCACAATGATAGACTGCCCAACAGTGAGTGACCTGAGGAGGTCAATGGCCTCCTCACTGAGGGCAGCAGGGGTGACAGGGGCAGGGGCTGAGGTGCCTGGGGCGAAGGTGATGCCCACCCTCCTGGATGAGCAGGCAAGGGGCGAAGGCTGAGGGGCTGCTGGGAGGGCGGTGCTGGTAGGGGGGTGGCGGCTGTACCTGTAGAAGTGGGGGGCACAGATGTTGTCGCCACCACAAGGGAGCTCCCATCGGAGGACGAGTCCGTGTCGCTGTTTGCTGATCCACTGACCACCGTGAAGCTCCCCTCGCCCTCTGTCCCACTGGTGTATTCAGAGTCCGTGGTGTGGCCCTCCATGGCCATGTGGGACGCAGCCCCCTCATGCTCCGGTGCCCCTGTACCTCCACCTGATGATGCTGATGCACAAAACAACAGGGAGAGCACAAAAAGGGGTGGGGAACAGAAGAAAGACAGGTTGAGTGCATGGCTTACCGCTACCATTGGCGGATAATACAGACACAGCTGCCCCCTGCACTACGCCGTGCTCTTGGCCTCTACAGAAGCAGTTCCTGGGATACGGCCAGCTTGCCTATGAGTGTCATCTGCCCACATAGATGACACAGGGGCATGTATACCTGTTTTTGGCACTCTTCAGAGGTGGGGTGGAGTGGCACATTGGCTGCATTATGGAGGGGCCTAGCCTACGGAACTCGCCCTGGCCTAGGGAAACCCACAGCCCTCCTCCCCCACCCAGACCCCTCCACTGCACGCAAAGTCATGAGAATGTGAGTGTACTCACCCCCTTGTGTCTGCTGTGATGCCCTCATGCGCCCATCCAACTCATGGTAGGCCACCGCCAGGATCCGGAACATCAGGGTGGTCATGGTGCGATGGGCACCCCTCCCACGTTGGGAGGCCATCCCCAGCTGATCCTCCGCCGTCTTCTTGCTCCAGCGGCGAATGTCCTCCCATCTTTTACGGCAGTGGGTGCTCCGTTTCTGGTGGACCCCCAGGGTCCGGACGTCCTTGGCGATGGAACCTCTAATATCCTTCTTCTGGTGGGCGCTGACCTACATGACATGTACAGGGGAAGAAGAGAAGTCATTACCAACTGCACCATCAAAGTGAGTGGCCCACATCCCTACCCTTGCCATGTGGCATATGCATTCACAGTCCTTCATGCTCGCATAACTCTGCCCCCTTCCTACTTACATCCAGCCCTCTCCACCCAGGCATAGCCCATACAACTTGCACCCTATGTACTCACCTGTTGGTCTGGAGGACCGTAGAGTAGCGTGTAATGGGGGAGGACCCCGTCCACGAGCTTCTCCAACTCCTGTGCAGTGAAGGCAGGGGCCCTTTCCCCAGATGCACGTGCCATTGTCTCTTCCAGACCGAGGTCACAGCAGCACTTGCAGTGTAGGTCCTCTCCTGTCGAAGATCAGGTATCGAGTGATTGAACAGATAGAAAATGGCGGTCACGTCCGCGGCAGTGACGTCCGTGGCGGTGCGTATCATCACCGCCGGCACACTTCGTCATTGGCTCCTGGGACCCATAGGGTCCAATGTTAACCAATGCAGCATTGCACCGCGGCCTTCGACCGCCTACTGCGACGGTGTACAACGCCAGCGCAGTTACCTCACATCCCATTGTCCCACTTTAGAGGTCAGGCAGCCGCCATTTCAGGGGCCCACATGGCTTCATTTACAACTGCGTCACACATACCTAGGCCTGGACTCAACACACATACAGGAAGATTTTTGTATTTTGTGTCGTGTTCTGTGTAGCTGTGGGTACATACGTCAGAATTTGTTGACTCTGTGGTCGCTGTTGTCCTTCCTAGGCACTGTCAGCTGGGACATGTGAGGAGATGGCGGAATCCTCCGGTGTACCGACTGCTGGTGGACCTGTTGACAATGGAGGAGCGACATTTAATCATCACCTACAGGTTTGACCGTGCCACAATCCAGGAACTGTGTACCCAGTTGGAGCCAGATCTGACGTCACCAATCCGCCATCCCACAGGTATCCCCCCTCAAGTGCAGGTGCTGTCAGTACTCCATTTCCTAGCAAGTGGATAATTTCAGACAACAGTGGCCATGGCATCAGGGATGTCCCAGCCTATGTTTTCTAACGTATTGTCCAGAGTGTTGTCTGCCCTGCTGAAACACGTGAGGAGCTACATCGTTTTCCCTCAGGTGGAGGATTTGGCTACAGTGAAAGGTGACTTCAATGCCCTGGGACATATCCCTAACATCATAGGTGCCATTGATGGGACCCATGTGGCTTTGGTCCCCCCCCACAGGAGTGAACAGGTGTACAGGAACCGGAAGAGTTATCATTCGATGAATGTACAGATGATATGTTTGGCAGACCAGTACATCTCGCAGGTAAATGCTATGATCCCTGGCTCAGTGCATGACGCCTACATCCTGTGGAATAGCAGCATCCCTTATGTGATGGGTCAACTCCAGAGGCACTGTGTGTGGCTATTAGGGGACTCTGGTTACCCCAACCTGTCATGGCTATTGACCCCAGTGAGGAATCCCAGGACCAGGGCAGAGGAACGCTACAATGAGGCCCATGGGCAGACTAGGAGGGTGATTGAACGCACCTTCGGCCTCCTTTAGGCCAGGTTCAGGTGCCTCCATATGACAGGTGGTTCCCTATTCTACTCACCAAGGAAGGTGTGCCAGATCATCATCGCCTGCTGTATGCTGCACAATCTTGCTTTGCGACGCCAGGTGCCTTTTCTGCAGGAGGATGGTCCAGATGACGGTGTTGTGCCAGCTGTGGAGCCTGTGGACAGTGATGAGGAGGAAGCAGAGGAAGAAGACATTGATAACAGGGACTCTGTCATACAGCAATATTTCCAGTGACACACAGGTTAGAACAATTGTTTTACTATTATATTTACTTTCACACTTCTACTTCTATCCTGTCTGTCAATTTGAAGCAGTATTTGCTAACTGAGTGGTACATTTCCATTACGGTTTCACAGGTGTGGTTACCAACGTGTGTCATCTGCTTGCATCCTTCATGGGCTTGTGATGTGTTACATAGGTATGTTGACATTACATTTTCAAACGGATTTTGTCATTGTCATAGATAATACACATTTTCAAAACCACAGACTGACTCCAGATTGTTTTGTGGTTCAAGGGTGTTTATTGAAGTGCTAATTATTGGAGGGGGTGGCAAAATGGTGATGGGTGATGGTGGAGGAATGTCCATGACAGAGTCCAGACTATTAGTCTCACAGGTGCACTGCCCATATGGGCATAGGAAGTGGAGCTGGGGCAGTTCCAATCTGGACAGGGTAACAAAGTGGGACAATGGGATGACAATCAGGGTGGTCTCATTTCCTGGTTGGGGTCTTGCCATCTTGCTCTGTCCTGTTCCTGGATCTCAGGGACCGCTTGTGGTTGTCCGTCTGCAGGGGGTGGGGTGCTGGTGTGGTGGTCCTATGGTGGGGCGTCCTGTCCACTAGCGCCGGCAGAGGTGGTGGGCATTTCATCGTCCAGGCTAGTGTCAGGGGCCCCTTGGAGTGCCACAGTGTCCCTCATGGTCTTCTGTATGTCCTTCAGCACCCCTACGATGGTGCCCAGGGCGGAGCTGATGGTTCTGAGCTCCGCCCTGAACCCCAAATACTGTTCATCCTACATGCGCTGGGTCTCCTGAAACTTGGCCAGGACCGTAGCCATCGTCTCCTGGGAGTGGTGGTAGGCTCCCATGATGGAGGAGAGTGCCTCGTGGAGAGTGGGTTCCCTGGGCCTGTCCGCCCCCTGTCGCACAGCAGCCCTCCCAGTTCCCCTGTGTTCCTGTGCCTCCGTCCCCTGGACCGTGTGCCCACTGCCACTGCCCCTAGGTCCCTGTTGTTGTTGGGGTGGTGGGTTATCCTGGGTTCCCTGTAGTGGTGGACACACAGCTGATTGACGTGTCCTGGGTACGGAGGTATGGGCCCACTGGGTGGGTGCTGTGCTGGTGTTACCAGAGGGTGGAAGGTCAGTGTTGGGCTGTGCCTGTGCGAGGGGAACCGACTGTCCCGTTGCCCACGATGGTCCGGGCTGGTCACCTGGATCCAGTTGGCCAGAGGTGCTGTCATCACTGTGGGCCTCTTCTGTGGGTGGGGTGGAGATGTCTGGACCCTCCTGTCTGGTGATGTTAGGTAGTGGTCCTGCAGGGGTGTAAAAGCATGATTATTGCATCTGTGTGTGTCATGGTGTGCAATAGGTGGGTGAGCGTGTACCCCTGTGCTAGCATTCCTGTGTGGGGGCTTGTGTGATGATGGTTGGGGGGTGTTATGGGTATGTGTAGTGGGCATGCTTTAGTGATGGGTGTCCATGCTTTGTTGTGTCATGCAGGGCTTGGTGTTGGGATGTGCGGTTTGTGTTATTAGTACATTAGTGAGGAGTAGGAGTGATAGGGGAGAAAAAATAAATGTTTTGCTAGGCCCATGCGTCCTCTTTAACACATAGAAGTCACCCTAGGGTAGGTCTTGGACAGCCCATAGGGCAGGGTGTAAAGTATTCAAAGAGTAGGATATGTACCCTTTTGTTTTATATTTCCTGGTAGTGAAAACATATTAAATTTGTTTTTCACTAATGCAAGGCTTATCTCTCCCATAGGGTAACATTGTTAATTTTTATTTTTTTTGTAACTTCCAAATGGTAAGAGATGACCTCTTTGTGTTTGGTGTCTCTCCATTTCAGAAAATACCACTTTCAGAAAGTTGACATTTTCTTTTCTTAGGTATTTGGTATCTGCAGCCTGTCTCTGGTCACATGAATGGGTGTAGTTGGATTCCTACATTGTCGTCAAGGCTTCATCAATGAGAAGCTTGTGATGAGGGCCTGCATCAGAGATGCGTCATGCAGTTGCGGTTCTGATTAGGCTGTGGGCTGCAAGGGCAATGCATGGTTCTTGCCCTGGGAAAGTCTAAGTGGCTGAGACAATGGGTCACTTCTGCTCGGAGTTGTGCCACCCAGCAGGGGAGACTTCTAACTGGTCCACAGATAGGCTGACAGGGCACCTGAGATCCACTTCCAAGGGTCCAGGATTGTGGTGACGCAACCTAGCAGGGTAGGAATTAAAGATGACAGAGGACAGGTGCTGGGTTTAAGGTTGGTGGAAGCCTGGTATGTCTCTGAGGCCTCTGATAAGGAGACCAGCCAACTAGTCCTTGGAGACACTCCGGTGTCCTGGGTTTAGAGAGGCAGGCCCAGTACTTCTCACCTAATCAAGAGAACAGCAGGACAGCAGATCAACACAGAAGGGCAGCAGTTCTTCAGAGCAGCAGTTCTTCAGAGCAGCAGTTCAACAGAGTGGCAGCCCCTTCAGAAGCACATCTTTCTTCCTGGCAGAGTCTACCAGTCCAGAAGTGCACTCTAGCATTGGTGTCTGAGGTCCAATGTTTATACTTGGTACCCACTTTGAAGATAAAGAAGCTTCCATGGGATTCTACTCCCAATGGTGCTTGGAATTTCCTGCCTCCCTGCCCTGGCCCCAGATTGTCTGAGCTCACAATAGACTAGTGTCAAACCCTTTGTAGAGTGCCCAATCAGGGACTTTGTGATGTATAAGTACGGTTGGTGACAACTCCTCCCCATCATTACCTCAGAGCGGCCCATTCTATGAATACCTAGCACCCCTTTGTTCCAATGTCTAGAAGCAACACACAAAGACCAACTTCCAACTACATTGAATCATGTGACCCAGGAGGCAGGCAGCAGATGCCAAACGGCTGAGAGAAGAAAATGCCATCTTTCTAAAAATGGCATTTTCAGAAATGTGTTTAGAAACCAAAATTTACTATTAAAGAGGGATTTTAATTACAGCTCTTTTGAAACCAAATTCGCCCTGCCCACCTGCTCCCAACTGGAAACTACAGCTTAATTAATGTAATAAAGTAACTCTAATTTAATCTCGGGAAGGGGTAGGCCTTAATGAAAAGTACATTTAGGAGCTTTTCACTACGAGGAAATGTAAAACATAAAAAGCACATTTCCAACTTTTCAAACACAGTGCACCCTGCTCACTGGGCTGAATAGGACCCACCTTAGGGGTGACATATGTCTGAAAGAGAAAGTCTTGAGCCTGGCAAGGGGTTTATCTTGCTTTGTTGACATGGCAGTTTAAAACTGCACACACATGCTGCAATAGCAGGCTTGAGACATGTTTAAAGGGCTACTTAAGGGAGTGGCACAATCAGTGCTGTAGGCCAATTAGTAACATGTATTTAACAGGCCCGGGGTACATGTAGTATCACTTAACTAGGGGCTTATAAGTGAATTAAATGTTTCAATTCAGTATAAAACAATGTTGACATGTTTAGAGGTGAGAACATAAGCACTTTAGCACTGGTTAGTAATAGTAAAGTGCACAAAGTCCTGAGGCTTACAAAAACGAGATCAGCAAAAATAGAAAGGGGTGAAGGCAAAATAAGGCTCACAGATCTAACAATGAAGTTGGTTCTGGTGATGGTTGTCTTGTTCATCAGTGAGAGGATGAGTTAGGTGTCATCGGCGTAGGAGATGACAATGATGTCTTGTGATGGGATGATTTCATCACTCTGTTTCATGTATATGTTGAAAAGGGTGGAGCTGAAGGACAATCCCAGTGGGGCTTCACCTATTAGTTTCTTTGTCTCTGATGTAAAGGATGGCAGTCTGACCCTTTGGATTCTTCCCATGAGGAAGGTACAGATCCATTTTAGAGCAGATCCTTGTATAGAAATCTCAAGGAGGCTTCTTATGAGGGTATTGTGGGAGACAGTGTTGTAGGCCATGATGGGTTGAGCAGGATGAAGACAACTCTTTTTTTCTCGGTCAAGGAGGATTCGTCATTGATAGCCACAATGAGTGCTGTTTTTGTACTGCAGTTCTTTCTGAATCCTGATTTGGTGTTGTCTAGAAAATGGTGAAGCTTGAGGTGGGTTGTGCGTTGCTTGTTGATGGCGTTCTCAATCATTTTGGCTGGACAGGGGAGCAGGGGAATGGATCAGAAGTTACTCAGTTGATTTGGGGCATCTGTGGGCTACTTGAGGAGGTAATTGATTTTTTCAAGTTTCCTTTTATCCTGGAAAGTGGCAGACAAGATGGAGGTGTTGATGATGTGGGTCAGGGTCGTGCTGATTGGTGATTACCCAGATGTGGTGAGTACATAGGTCCTTCGCGGCCCCTGGGTAGATGATCCTCATAACTGCTGCTATATGATATTTGGTGAGGGCTGGCCCTTCAGTCAGTTGCCATCTTTTTTTCAAAAAAAGATCTCTTTATTGGTTTTGCATAAAAAACAAACAACTTAACATATTCCCCCCAAATTTGAGGACAATTCAGACCAAAGACATATTCAGTATTACTATTATTTGCTTGAGCACAGGCCTGAAATGAGCGGCAATGCAGTTGATAATGTTCATATTGAGAGAATGACCCCAGTCTGTGTGGAAATATCTTCATGCAGCTCATATTTGATGCCCAAGCTGCCCTCCGTCAGGATGAACATTTGTGTCTCCATCCTAGGCAGTCTCTTCCTCCCTCTCTCTCCATGGGCTCCTGATTTTTTAAAATTTTCATGGGCATCCTCTCTCCTGGTGTAGGAAACTGGCTCCGTGTTGCAGTGCCCCCCCTACTTTTTGCCTGATATTTGATGCTAACTTGTCTGTGCTGGGATCCTGCTATCTAGGCTCCAGCATCTGTGTTCTTTCCCTAAAACTGTACCATTGTTTCTATAATTGGCACTCCTCTGACACCCAGAGAAGTCCCTTGTAGAAGGTACTAGTGGTACCAAGGGCCCTGTGGCCACAGAGGGTCCGTAAGGGCTGCAGCATATATTGTGCCACTCTCAGGGACCCCTCACCATTGCAGATTGTGTGTGCCATTGTAGATTGTGCGTGCCATCGCAGATTGTGCTTGTTGGTGGGGAGAAAAAGGTAAAGTTGACATGGCATCCCTCCCTGGGAGCCATGCATCCCTTCCTGGGTGCCATGCCCACAAACCACTGCCTATGGCATTGGAAAGTCACCCCTCTAGCAGGCCTTACAGCCCTAAGGCAGGGTGTAATACACCACAGGTGAGGGCATAGCTGCATGAGCAATATGCCCCTACTGTGTCTAGGTCCATTCTTAGACCCTGTAAGTGCAATGAGGCCATATAAAGTACATGGACTCAGAGGTTGTCAATACGAACTCCACACTGCTATGATGGCTTCCCTGACTGAGAAGTTTGGTATCAAACGTCTCAGCTCAATAAACCCACACTGATGCCAGTATTGGATTTATTGAACAATGCACACAGAGTGCATCTTAAAGATGCCCCCTGTATTTCACCCAACTCCCTAGTGTGTGGTTGACCAGACAAGTTTCTGACCCCATGGGGTGAGAGCCTTTGTGCTCTCAGGAGTCAGGGACAAAGCCTGCTCTGGGTGGAGGGGCTTCACACCTTCCCCCTGCAGGAACAGCAACACTTGGCTGTGTGTCTCAAAGGCTCCTTGCTTTTGTTTTGCTGCTTTAGGGCATGCCAGCTAGTGGAGATTCCAACCCCCTGGAGCAGGCCCCACTTTTGGTGGCAGGTCCAATGGGAAAATTAGTAAACACCAGGAGCAGTGTCTACCCCAGCTGGGACCACCTCTAGGGTGCCCAGAGCTGAGGTGAACCCCACTTGGCGGAATCCTCCATTTTGTTTTGGAGGATGATAGCCAATAGGGTTAGGAATGTGCCCCGCTCCCCGAAGGTAGTGGGTACAGATTGGGTAGCTACTACCGTCTAACCCTGTAACGGCACATCATCTAGTATTAAGGGTAACCCCAGAACCTTGCTCTTCAGATTCCTGGTGATCTGACAAGAAGAAGAAGGAATGAAGAGTCGCACCAGCAGTGAAGACTTCAGATGACAACTGACTTGGCCTCTGCCCTACCGGCCTGTCGGCAGCTTCAAGACTCCTGCTACAAGAAGACGACTCGTCCTGCAGGACCAGCATCCTCTACAAACCCCCAGAGGACTGCCTACCTACCCAAGGACCAAGATCTCCCAAGGACAGTAATCCTGTCCACAAAGAAACATCCAAGAAGAGCTCCAGTACCACCCCATATCTGTGAGTCCTACCCATTCTGCACCCAACGCCCACGGCCTGAGTCTAGGTGGCCCATCGGACTAAAGAGAGTCCCCAGGCATTTCCAACTTTGAGACCACCCTGGGTAGACCCCTTCTGACCAACAAAATGATGTCTGCAGCATAAATCCAGAGGACCCCCCTGACTGCGACTGGATTTGGTGAAGATTTCTTGATGCTTAAAGGTCCCCCTGCACTCACAGCCCCATGGCCTTGTGGAATGTAACCAATCATCCAACAAAATCCAGTGGGCTCTCTACTTACCTGTCCAGCAGTTGGTTTTCTTCAGTTGACTCCCTGGACCATGCCTGCAGCATCTTTGTGACCCTCAGTGTTCACCCATTGAAAAGCATTGGGCGCCCAATGCTGTGTTTGCACCTGGCTGCCCTTGTGCCACTGAGGCAGTGTGTTTAGTTCTGACTTGTGGCCCCCCCAGTGCTGATCTAAACTCCCCAGGTCTGTGCCCTGAAGCCATGGTTACTGACCTGCAATCTGTTTCTTTCTGAGTACCCCCTGTCGTTTTAGGATTTCTTTTGGGCGCCCAACACCAATTTTGACCTCTGCAGCTGGTCGGCCCTGTGTTGCTGGTGGTGCACCCTTGGTGTCTTCAGAAACGTTGCCCTGTGGACACCTTAACCCCCGGACTGGGATCTTAAGTCGAGTTCTTGCCTCAAATCGTGTTGTTACTTTCCTCCCTAGGACTCTGTTGCTTTCTACGTGAGAAATTGCACTGTGTCCATTTTTTAAACTAAAAGTATCATTTACCTGTGAACTGTTTCATCTGTGAAATCTAAACAAAGTGCATTTGATACTTGAAAGAGATACATTCTTCAAACTGTACTTATCTGCAACAAAGATCCTTTTGGTTCTAAAAATAAAGTATCAAAGTATATTTGTGAATCATAAAACATTGGCCTGGAGTTAGTCATTGAGTGTGTGCCTCATTTTTTGACTCTGAGTGTACAACAAATGCTTAGCACTACCTTCAGATAAGCCTAACTGCCCAACCACACTAGCACAAAAGAGAGCAGTAGTATTATCTACTTTAGCCTCTGTAAAGCCTCTGGGGATCCACTAGACTCTGTGCACGCTATACCTAATTTTGGTATAGTATATACAGAGCTAGCTTCCCACATTGGTGGATCAGCGATGGGGTCTACGACTTTGCATTTGTTGGACTACTCAGCCAACATCTGATTACACAACTAAGTTCCAAAATTGCCTTTAGATTCAATTGATTTTTGAATTGTCAATTTTTCAAAAAAAAATAAAGTTTTGCTAGGGCCTTGGTTAAGTCCCCTTTAGCATTTCTTAAAAAGTTAAAATGTTACAATAGTTTTAGTTCCTAATAGAAATCCTCAATCTTAGTAACATAATGAGCAGCTCAAAGAACATGGTTGCGGAGCTCAACCTGACACCTTACCTCCATCTCAAGATAAGAGAGCTAAGGTTCTTCTGCAGACTCAAACATCTAAAAACTGGTTCCAACCCTAACAAGACCCAGCTCCAGGAACTCTTGGCACAGTATGCAAAGGAACACCCTTCTGAGGAGGACAACTTACCCTCAGATGGGAAAGAAGTTAAGGATCAGGAGGGTGACTGTTGGAGTTTTTTGCCTATGCAGGATCATCCCCAATCTTTTTGTCTCCTGCTTCCTACTTTTTATCTGACCTGTTGTTGTTGGCTTTTGAACTCTGAGCACTTTACCACTGCTAACCAGTGCTAAAGTGCATATGCTCTCTGTGTAAATTGTATTGTTGATTGGCATATTTGATTTACTAGTAAGTCCCTAGAAAGTGCACTAGAGGTGCCGGGTCTGTAAATCAATTGCTACTAGTGGGCCTGCAGCACTGGTTGTGCCACCCACATAAGTAGCTATGCAATCATGTCTCAGACCTGCCACTGCAGTGTCTGTGTGTGCAGTTTTAACTGTAAATTCGACTTGGCACGTGTATCCACTTGCCAGGCCTAAACCTTCCTTTTTCTTACATGTAAGGCACCCCTAAGGTAGGCCCTAGGTAGCACCAAGGGCAGGGTGCAGTGTATGGTAAAGGTAGGACATATAGTAATGCATTTTATATGTCCTGAAAGTGAAATATTGCTACATTTGTTTTTCACTGTTGCAAGGCCTGTCCCTCTCATAGGTTTACATGGGGAATACCTTTAAATATGATTAAAGTGTAGATTCCCTTTGGGAGCGGATGGCCATGCAGAGTTTGGGGTCTCTGAGCTCACAATTTAAAAATACATCTTTTAGTAAAGTTGATATTAAGATTGGGTGTTTGAAAATGGCACTTTTAGAAAGTGAGCATTTTCTTGCTTATACCATTTCTGTGACTCTGCCTGTTTGTGGATTCCCTGTCTGGGTCAGTTTGACAGTTGGGCTGGTTGCACCTCACACAAGACAGTGACACAAACGGAGCTGGGGTGTAGTCTGCATTTCCTGATGAGCCATCTGTGCTAGGAGGGAGAGGAGGAGTGATCACTTACACCTGAAAGGGCTGTGCCTGTCCTCACACAATGTGGTCTCCGACCCCCTGGTGAGTGTCTGGGGCCTGGCCTGGGCAAGGCAGGATTTCACATTCAAACGACACTTTACTTTGAAGTAGGCCTACTTCAAAGGAGAAATTGGGTATAAGAAGGGCACCCAAAACCACAGACTTTAGATCACTTCTGGACATCAAGAGGAACCTCTGCCTGGAGAAGAGCTGAAGAGCTGAGGAGTAGTGCTGCCCTGCTGCTTCTGCCAGAGTAAGAGGGCAAAGACTGGACTTTGTGTGCCTTCCATTTTCTGAAGAAATCTCCAAGGGCTTGATTTAGTGCTTGCCTCCTGTTGTTTGAAGTCTCAGGGACAGCAAAGACTTCTCTCTGCCAGCACCTGGAGTCTCTGGAGAGACTCTTGCTCTGACAAGTGGCTCCCTATCCAGTCCCTGGGCCCTTGAAAGTAAAGATAATGGAAATCCAAGGAAATCGACTTCGGATGACTTCGGACCGACGCTGCTGCTGAATCCGGAGACGCCGCCTGCAACCGACTCCGTGATCTTTGCTGGAAAGCGACGACCTTCGCAGGCCCAATGCCGCTGCAGCCCCGCTGAAGTCTGAGATTCCGTGGAAGTCACCGCACCACGTTGTGACAGACACATCGGCTTGTTTTCATTTCTTCACCAAGGTACTGTACCTGGGGGTCTATGCGACTCCGTGTCTGACACCGCTGTTGTCAGATTGTTGGGAACGACTCCGTCACGACGCCGTGTTAACACCTCATCGAAACATTTTGTGTTTTTAAGCGCTATTTTTGAGTTTAATCTTTAAAAATTCATAACTTCACTTGTGTATGTCGGATTATTGTCATTTTGGTCTTGTTTTGTTTAGATAAATATTTCCTATTTTTCAAAACTGGTGTTGTGTCATTTTGTAGTGTTTTCATTAAGTTACTGTGTGTGTTGGTACAAATACGTTACACCTAGCACTCTGAAGTTAAGCCTACTGCTCTGCCAAGCTACCAAGGGGGAAAACAGGGGTTAGCTGAGGGTGATTCTCTTTTACCCCGACTAGAGTGAGGGTCCTTGCTTGAACAGGGGGTAACCTGACTGTCAACCAAAGACCCCATTTCTAACACTAACCTACCCCCTCCTGCCCTAACTATGGAGAACAGGGTCGCTGTGCCACTGACTCCAAGGATAGTGCTCACAGAACATAGGTCTCCTACAGGGGAGTCAGGTTCCTCTGGGAACACTAGGGGTAGCCTTAGTGAAGAGGACCTCCTTTTAGCAAGGATGTCCACAAGACTAGCTTTAGAGAGACTGATCCTAGCTATTGATAGGGAGAGAGCAGAAATTGACTTAATCCCCATCAATGGTGGCAGCAACATAAAACCTAGGGACAGAGAGCAATCTGATGCCCCTAAAATCCCCAAACAGACTGACCCCAAGTATGAGGATGGTGGTGACATCACCAAATGGTTCACAGCGTTTGAGAGGGCTTATTGAATGAGGAAAGTGAAAAGGTCTCACTGGGGAGCTCTCCTTTGGGAACTATTCACTCGTAAATGTAGGGATAGACTCCTCACATTTACATAGTTGGTTGACTGGAAGTGAAGTGAATGGCTATGATGGGCTCTATAATTCTTTTTTTATGAAATAACACATCTTAAGTAACTGCTTTAATGAAAAGTTGCATCAATGTCTGTTAGACTCAGGTTCAATTTCTCCCCAAAACTTGGGATAGAAGGCAGAGCACTAGGTCAAGACAAGGGTGACCAAGACGTCCACTGGGGGAGACCAAAAAAAAGGAGTTATAAAACCTCCTCAGGAGAAAGTGGGTGATGCTCCTAGAAATAAATAAAAAGAGTCCTCTGTAGGTACTGAAAGACCTGTCCAGGTGGGTGGGCCCCAATAGACCTCAAAAAACAAAAGTGGGTACAAGGGTAAAAACTGGAATGCTGTTAATAAATGGTTCCATAACTGTAGACAGACAGGGCACAACATCAGAAAACCAACTAGCAAACACCCATGGGTTTAGAGAGAGTCCTCAGAGGGAGCTCTGGTGAAGGATAAGGGTAATACATCATAGTAATAGTCATAAGAAGTTACTTAGACAGAGCATTTGTGTTTTACATGAGAAAGGAATTTGAAAGGTGACTATCACAGATTCTATGGGATTGTGTGGGAAGGTGTGGGCATAAGTGATGAAGCAGACTTGACATTGTTGATGTGCTGTCAGATCTGTATATTTCCACTGAAGAAGAGGTTGATGGCATTGCCCTTTTGTGTGGTGTGAGGAATACCGGGCCCAAAAAGGGTTTTATGCAGTACTTGATTACCTTAAGAACTCTTCTTCTGTTGGTGGTTTCACTGATGCTGTTGGTACAGTACTTTGCTTTGGCTGATGTGTGGAGCTGTCTTAATGTTGCAAAGCAGAACTTCACTATAATGAGATTGCTGAAGCAGATATGTTAATTAGAAATATTAATGAGTATTATGCATTTTGATTAACAAGAAAATGATAGAAATAATTAAACCTAGAAATATTAATGTGCACATTTGAAAATGTGCCCATGGAGAGTAGTCACTAGAATTCACAAATTATACTAAAAATGACTAAGAATATGTGAAATGTTGAAAATGCGTAATAATAATGTAGTAATGTGTCATATTGAGATGTATAACATATGTTTTACATTAAATTGTAGAGCTAGCTTAGCCGAAGTTGTGGCCTAGTTTTGCCAGGCCTCATGCAGCAGCAGAATAATCATGCAATGTAGAGAAGCTAACGTGCCAAACTGACCCTGAACTACTCGTGGTAATAAAGTCTGCTTAGATGGAATTTTCTGCAAAGAACCAACGAACAGGAGAGGAGGGAATCAAATTTGCAACATAGACTGTGTAGAGTAGACGAGATGTACTTTCCCAGGACCCGAACAATAGGGACATTGACTGGAGAAGAAGATGCAACATTTTCAATACCTTATGAGCCTGATGGTGGGGACATCGTAACGTGAACCAATGGACAACCTGAGAACGGCGTAATATTAGAATTCATAAATTTGTAAAATTAAAGTTATTGGTAAGGGAAATAGCTGGTGATCATCTGACCAATTAGGAATTGGGGGATGGACTGGGCAACTTTGATATAATGTTGTGGCAAAGGGAAAAACTTCAGAACTGATGCAGATGTTAGATTTCGGAGGTTAGGAGTGGATGTTCAAAGAGATTCGAGATTCTTGCATTGGGCTCATGCTCCTGAGAGCCTTTTGTGTTGCTGATCAATGGATGACCTGAAGACGAAGACTGACTTTGTTGCTGATCTATTCCAGGATAGGTAGCCATGACAATGTGACTGATTAACTTTTGTGACTTTTCTTTCTAGGTACCAACTGCGCTGTCTAAATAGTTTTTCTTTTAGTTAGATGGTTTTCCAAACTCATGTTCTAAACTGTTTTTGCATGAAGTCCCCCATGCTAATGCTAATCTGGGTTAGGTAAGGGCTACTATACTAAGACGTTAACATATACAGAGACAAATGATTGATGGACTGATTTGCTGAATTCTGCTATTAATGCTGTCATTTTCTTCTTGGATGTCTTATGCTGAAGCATTAGAACATATGTTTTCACAAGTTCTGATTAAATTATGCTATTGGTGGTCATTAATGAATTATTCAAGTTGATTGAATAAAGTTTGAATTAATCTCATGAATTAGTATTGTAACCAATATGGAAATTAAATTGCTAAAACATATATTGAGTTGTGGTTATTCATGAAATATTGACACTTTTGACTGATGATTAGTGTTTCTCTCATGGTTATTGATTTGTATATTGGTTATAGATGAACATTGATTACTACATGATTAGGTTACTCCATGCAAATCAAAAGGTTCATCGGCCTATACACATCTCCTTGTAAGTGTACTTACTAAGGACCAGGAGCGCTAGCAGTTTTTGGTAGCAGCTTGATGGTTAGTTTCCTTGGAGAACTGGTTATGTGGTGACAGATGGTTATGGTGGTAGTTTGAGTTAGGGTTAGTTGTTTATTATCGTTGTGATTTGGATTTTATTTTTCGTGATGGCAATTGTGGTAAGCATGATGGCCTCTTAAGCCCAGAAATGACTTTCCCAGATCGTGGATCCCGCTAGTAGAGTTGGGTATGTTCTTGGCGTTCTAGTGATAGTGTGAAAGTGGTAGGTTGCGCTTACAAAGGCTTATGCAGGTCGCAGTTGAATTGCGATGTATGAGAGGGAAAGTAGGGAGTCTACGTACTCCAGTTGAGGTTTAGTAGGAGTGTGCATACTCCGCAGTATGAAAGTAGGGAAGTCATCGAACTTCACACGTGTGTGGCGCTTTGTGCTAAAAAATTGTCCACGTGGTTGTTGGTGATGCACGGACCCTGCGCGGTCTAATACTCCGGAGTATATTGACAAGTGTAGGAGACACTTGGTTATATGTTGTAATATGTCTGGTTTAGTAGGTTGATCGGGCGTGGTCAACAGTCGGTGTGTAAGTTAAGTGAATAAGAGTAACTTTCGACCTGGACTTGGCGAGTCCTATGTGCACCAGGACAGACCCATTGATCAGTTGAGAGTGAAATTTGCGGGTTGAATTTTGCTTGCGAATGTGTGAGAATGAGAAAGAGGAATAGCAGCATGAGCGAAAGGGCCATCAGTGAAAATCTGTAAGGTCTCTCAAGCGATTGTGTACCTTCCTGTAGTAAACCAGTAGGTTTGTTTTCGGTTATTGGTTTTTGGTTAATGCTCGCAATAAATTTGCATTCGTTTCATGTGAATTGAAGATCAGGAGGACAAGCTGCAAGACTTCGTCAGCCGCAGTGCATGACTGTGATGTCAGAGTGAGCTGTGCTGGGATAGTTTGGTTAGTAAGAAGAGTCGCGAGCGGATTGGCAGCCGTCCACAAGAGATAATTGATTGAGAAAGTGGGTTAAAGGAATCTTGGGAGTAAAAGATAGAAAAGATGATGTTTTTCAAAGCGTTTAGTAGTGCCATGAAGGGCGCGACATACATTGAGGCGACAGTGGGGGAGCCTACCCCACCAGAACATTCTCCAGCATTTATTGTGATGGAGGAGCGAGGTGTCGTGCCATGTCTTTGGTTAAAGCAGTGGTGTAAATTGACAGAGAAACAGGGAGCTTTAGCATTTCCAGAGCATGGAACGTTAAATTTGAGAATTTTGGATCAGTTGTGAATGACACTGTATGAGACGAAGCCACTTCTGAGACCGGCACAGTTTGAAGCATTAGCGGTTTGGGAGTTCATAGCAAAACAGCAGCAAGAAATTAAATTCCAGAGGATAATAAGGAAGGTAGAGAAGTCCTTAGCAGAGGCGAGATGGGATTGGGAACAGAAGAAGTGGAGAATGTAGACATCACAGGGTGTTAAGTTGTTTCCTGCTATCACAGAGGAAGATGAGTCAGAAGAGAAAGAGGATACTAGGAAGAGTGATAAGAGTTCGTCAAGGGGCAAGAAGAAGAAAAAGACTTATGTGGAAGAAGAAGATTCAGACGTTGAGGATCTTATTACTCCAACTGGGCCAGCTCAAGTGTCGGGGACAGTGGGATCAGTGCAGACAGATAATGGACATATACAAGGGACAGTGCAGAGTACTCCTAATGTAGTGACTACTTTAGTGGTCCAAGCGCAGGTGCACCCACCACCAGTACAGAGAATTTATCCAGAGATAACAATTCTTGAGACAACCTCGAACTTAGAGGTTCCTGCAGAGTAAGTTGTTCCGAGACCAATGCTAGTTCACAGTGAGCCGACTCCAATGTTGTTGTCTTAGGCACAGCCACAGGGTTTGCCGAAGTTCACACCAATGACAGGGACACAGTCAGATGTGACACCAGTGATGAATTAGAGTATGGGAGTAGCTCTTCCACAAAATGCAGGTGTCAGAGCAGCTCCTGATGCAATATCATTGCCGATTACTGTTGGTCCAGCTGTACCATTGTTTGTGTAGAAGAAGCCGGTTTCAGGATGAAATGTCACAAAGCCTCGTGAGGAGGGGGGTGAGAAAGCATGTGCGGGTAATATCATCTATGGGGCAGACCTTTGATAGATCTAGGCCATTAATGGGCCTTAGTCCACTTGTTACTCTTCCAGATGCCATAAATGGCCCGAGTGTAAGTCAGAGCTTGAAGCTTTTGACACCACAAACTCCAGGTGCAGTAGTATAACAGGTGCCATTGCCGAATGCAAGTAATATTTTGTTTCAGGGATTAACAGCACCGGAGTTAAATGAGTGGTTAGACAGTCTGAATACCCTTCAAAATGCATCCAAGGGTAAAGAGCAGATTGATCGTGTAAAGGCTGCAGAAATAACTGAACTAGTCGAGGGATCGATGGGACTGAATAGGTCAGAATCCTATACAGAAGAAGAGCTGAGATATTTGTGTCCGAGAATTACAAGAGAAGTGGGCAAGGTACATCAGAAATTGACAGATCAGGCAGATAAACATGACATTGAGATTGAGAAGCCAAAGCATTTGAAAAGGCAAAAGATTTTGAACACATGAGATCAGCAGGGATAAAAGCTCATCTTAAAGAATTTTTGGAGAGTGCTCAGATTTGGGGAGCATTAAAAAAGTGGGAAGGCAGATGGGCAAAGAAGAAGGACAAACGGAAACGAGATTCACAAGAAGGGTCTGAAAGTGGTCAGAAAGTAAAGGATCCGGTAAAAATTTCACCAAAGAGGAAAATTCCAGGAGGGCAGTTCGTTCATGTTCCTTGGCACAGGAGTGATATTTTGTCATTCACAAATGATTATCCAAAACTGAGAGGGAAACAGGTTGAGTGGTACCAGCAGACAGATAGATTTGTGAAGCTTTCTAAATGTCTGTGGGAAGACTTGAATACTCTGTTGGAGATAGTGGTTTCAGCTGATTTGTGGGTCGAGTGCAAGAGAGCAGTGGATTGGCCAACAAGTGAACCAGAAAGAGATAGAGTTACATGTGCACCATCACCTGAAGTGATGAAACATTATTATAAGGCAATTGAGTTCCTGAAGACAAGAATTTCACCTAAAAATATTGATTGGCAGAGAATTGACAGGACAGTGCAGGAGGTAAAGGAGTCAATACATACCTACTATGAGAGATTGCTGAAAGCGTTCAAGGAGTACAGTGGTAAGGAAGTGATTGAGCTGAAAGACGTGTTGCACTTTGTGTTCAGGTTCATGGAAGGATTGAGACCTGAAGTAGGACAGATGATTAAGAGTCATTTGATTTGTTGGCAAGCGAAGCCGATTGATGAAGTGTTGCAGTATGCGAAATACTGTAGTGACAAGATTGAGTTGAAGCAGAAAAAGCTGAAGGAGAAGGCGATGGTGATGCAAATTAAGGCAGCTCAAACAGGAGTGCAGGGAGCTTTAGTGCAACAGATACTGCAGCAGCAGGGAGCTGTTATGTTCCAATCTCAGATGAGAGGTAGGGGTTGTGGAGCCAATATGAATCGAGATCCGGATTTGAGTAATGTAGTGGTTCAGAATGATGTGCAAGGGATGAAAAAGATGTTGCTGTGTCATCTTTGCAGAAACGTGAGACATTGGAAGCGGGGGTGTCGGTTAATGGTGCAGGATGGTGCTGTTCAGCAAAGTGGTGATGTCAATACATTTCATACTGTGAAAGTCGCTAGAATGAGATGACTTAATCCGAATTTTCAGAATACCATGAATCAAGTGCAGAATTTTCAACCCATGCAGCAGGTGCAAATGCCTTGTGTACAATTGACACAGTTGCAACCAATGCAGCAGCAGGTTCCTATGGTACCTAGACGGCAAATGCAGATACCTCAATCCCCGATGGAGCAGCTACAAATGATGCTTACTGAGCAGGTCACAGGTCAGAGGCAAGACAGAAGTAGTGCCACAGTACACCAATTTCCATTACATAGTGAGAATGAAATAAACAATGAATGGATGAGTACTAGTTCAGATGAGGAGCCATGTATGCTTGCAGCCTCATTAGAAGTAGATCAACCAGGACCCTTTGTGAAAGGAAAGGTGATGGGTCATAGGATCTCATTCCTAGTGGACACAGGAGCACCACGCTCCACAGTGAGAAGTGCAGAAGTTCCGAACTTACCTCTTTCAGGCAGAACAGTTCAGGTTTTGGGGGTACCGAATAGACAGTTGATTAATCCAATCAAAGATCCAGTGCAGGTAGAGAGTGGCAACTTCCAGGGACTGCATAAGTTTCTAGTTTGTGATTCAAGTCCAGTATCCCTACTGGGAAGAGACTTATTGTGCAAGACCAGATGTTCAATGAATTGTTCAACTGCTGGAATAGCAGTCCAGACAATTAGTGATGATGAGGAAGAACAAACTCCTGAAACTGAGAATTAAACTATTAATGAAGAATACCTGTTGATTGAGTTTTTCCCGATGTTCACTGTGAAAGAATTGCATGCAGTCTTGCAGGGAACAGTACAGGAAAATGTGTGGGACCTGACAGGTAAAGAAGTGGGTCTGATCAAGGGAGTGGAGCTGATTGAGGTCACTTTGAAACCAAATGTAGTGTTCCCGCAGCTTCCACAGTATAACATGGCACCAGATGTTCTGATGAGAGTGGCACAGATAATTGGAGATTTTCTGAAACAAGGGGTTTTGAAAGAAGTGTTGAGCTGTCCATGTAATTCACCAATAATGGGTCTGAAAGAACCTTGTGGGAAAGTGCATTGTGCAAGACTTGTGAAAAGTGAATGACATGGTGGTCAAATGTTGTCCTATGGTGCCGAACCCAGCAATAATATTGTTTCAGATTCCATGTGAAGTAGTTGCTCACAGTGGTTGATTTGTCACAAGCTTTCTTTTCTGTGCCTCTTCATGAGGATAGTCAGGTTCTCTTTAGTTTCAAATTCCTAGACAGAGTCTACAGCTGGTGCAGGCTTCCTCAAGGGTACACAGAGTCACCGTCTCTGTTCAATCAGATCTTGAAAAAGAATCTGGAGTTGTTGGAGTTACCGTACCAATCAACTCTAGTGCAGTCCATTGATGACTTACTGATTGAGTCCAAAACGAGGGCCGAGTGTAAGTATGACTCGATTGCTCTGTTAAATCATTTGGGAAAATGTGGACATAAAGTGTGACCTTTGAAATTGCAGTACTGTCAGAAATCAGTAAAATACCTGGGACACCAAATTGAGAAGGGGTCAAGGAGAATTTCCAGAGAAAGGATTACAATGATATTGCAGAGAAGTCTCCCGACTTCACAGATAGTTGTCACAATGTTTCTGGGAATGGTAGGTTATTGTCGTCAGTGCATTCCAAATTTTGCTGAGCTTGCCAAACCATTGCAGCAGCTGATACATAAGGACATAAGGAAGTTACAGATCCCATTACACTAGACCAGGATCGGATGAAAGCGTTTACCGAGTTGAGAAAGAGTTTGTGCAGAGCTACCGTGTTGGGAATGCCTGATTATACAAAGCCATTCATATTGTTTTCTCATGAAAGTGATGCTTATTCTTTGTCTGTCTTGACGCAGGTCCATGGAGGTGCTTATCGCTCAGTAGCCTATTTTTCAGCTACCTTGTACCCAGTCACAGCAGCCTTAAAAGGTTGCTTGTGTGCAGTTGCCGCAGTTGGCCAAAGGCCTTCTCAATGTGAGGGGTTAGTGAAGGGATACCCTTTAACGGTAATGATACCTTACTCTGTTGAGATCTTACTGACATGGACGAAAACACAGTATTTGACTGGTGCCAGATTGACAAGGTATGAGACGAGCATTCTAGATGCTCCAAATGTAACATTGAAAAGATGTCCAGTGCTCAACCCGGCAACATTACTTCCAAGTGATACTGTTGAAATTGAAAAAGATGAAGACATTGAGCATGAATGTCTTGAGGTAACTGAGCTGTGCACAAAACCAAGACCAGATATCGGAGATACCCGATTGGAAGAAAATGACCAAATTTTCTTTGTTAATGGCTCATATCTCAGAGATGGTACAGGAACATTGAGAGCAGGATATGTTATATGCACAATTACAGGTACATTAGAAGCTTCTTGGCTTCGAGGTGTATATTCTGCACAAGTAGCAGAATTGGTAGCTCTTACAAGAGCGTGACATGTATCTGCTAGATTGAGCATCACTATCTATATGGATAGCAAGTATAGATTTGAAATTGTTCATGATTTTGGTCAATTGTGGTCACAAAGAGGTTTCCTGACCTCTAGTGGTTCACCAGTAAGAAATGGCAACTGAATAAAAGAATTGCTGTATGCAATACAGTTGCCTGAAGAAATTGCTGTGGTAAAATGCAGTGCACATCAAAAGACACAGGAATACATCTCACTAGGAAATGGATATGCGGATCAAGTCGCAAGGTTTTGCGCATTGAACTATAAATTGTTCAAAGAAAAGTAGGAATTAATGTCAGAGGAAGATAATACATGTATATGTTTTGCATTGAAAGTGACTAATACTTTGGAAGAATTGAAAACATTGCAAAGTAATGTTGGCAAGGAAGAGAAACGACTCTGGTCCAAATTAAAATGTGTCCAAAGACTTCATGAAATCTGGGATTCGAAAGAGGGTCAGATGGTCCTGCCCAATAGTTTATTGTCACAGATGGCCAGATATTATCATGACCAGGCACACATTAGGAGGGATGCCATGGTTTGTTTGTTCAAGATTGACTGGTTTAATCCCAAATTTAGGCAGGTAGCAGAGGCAGTATGTCATCGCTGTATAATTTGTCAACAGCTAAATGTGGGAAAATGGACAGTGGTGAATTTGAGCCACTTTGGAAGAGCAGGAGGTCCATTCAGCAGAATGAAATTGAAGTTCATGGAGATGCCTGCGTGTGGAGGTTTGAAGTACGTGTTGGTGATTGTGTGCATTTTTAGTCACTGGATTGAAGCATACCCCACAAGAAGGAATGACAGTCTCACAGTAGCAAAGTTGTTACTTAGGGAGTTGATACCACAAATCGGGTTTCCGATATCCTTAGAATCAGAAAGGGGAACTCACTTCAACAACGAGGTGATTAAACTCTTATGTGCAGCACTAAACATCAAGCAAAAGTTGCATTGTAGCTATCGCCCTGAAGCATCAGGACTAGTGGAACAGATGAATGGTACCTTGAAATCAGGAATTGCAAAGATGTGTGTAGCTACAAACTTGAAGTGGCCAGATGCATTGCCTTTGGTGTTGATGTCAATGAGAAATACACCTGACAGGAAGACAGGGCTGTCGCCCCATGAGATCCTCATGGGCAGAGCAATGAGATTACCAGCAGTTCCACCCAATGAACTTGTAAATATTAGAGATGATATGGTGTTGGACTACTGCAAGGATCTGGCCGATGTGGTTCGCTCTTTCTCTCAGCAGGTGAAGGCCACCACCCTGCCCCATCCATGATCTAGGGCACAATCTGAGAGCGGGTAACTGGGTCGTTTTCCCAAAACATGTTTGCAAGACGTGTTTAGAGCCACACTGGAGAGGGCCTTACCAGGTGGTCCTAACGACTATGACAGCTGTGAAGTGTGCAGGACTCCCGAACTGGATACACACGAGTCATACGAAGAAAGTGGTAAGTTTACAGGATCATAAAGAAGTGTTGTTGAGAGCACCAACAACAGCGAAACAGGTTGCTGCACCTGAATCAGAAAAGGAACCAAGAGACCCTGAACTTGAACAAGAGCTTGTGGAAGATGGTTCTATTACCCCTGTAAGAGACAAAGATGAAGAATTACAGGAGAGTGCGGAAGAATCAATCTCAACAGATACAGCAAGAGAGCCAGGCTCAGCAGGGGTTCTCCCAGAAGCAGACGGTGTTGAAAAGCTGACAGAGCAAGTGCCAGACCAAGAGGGGGAAAGAGTTGAGACGGATCAAAGTCAAGGTGTTCCGACTCCTCCTGAGCCCGTTGCAGGTCCATCAAGAGAAAACACCATAGAAAAAAGAAAGAGAAGAGTCCAATCCTGAGAAGAATATTGACAGAAGGATCAAGAAAAGAAGATAATTGGCCTGAGTCGCAAGTAGGGAAGAGAAATGAATTGGCCATAAATGAAACAATAGAAGAAGAAGTAGATACTACGAAAAATGAAGAATTGAGTGAAAGAGAACTAAGTGGTGATCGGAAGTTGAAAAGAAAGAGAATAGCAAGTTGACGTTATGCAGGTCCTGAATGGGCATATGCAACTACAAATGAATGGCAACACAAGTTTAGGTCTTTTTGTGTTGATAGAGGGGTTCCGAGCCAGTACTTTGATGTAACCTGAAGTTGATCAAGAAGCTGAATTGTTGAACCAATCTGAGAAACCTGAGGATACTGTTGAAAAATAAAGTGAAAGAGACATTGATAGCCTGATGTGAAATTGAAAACCGGATGTGACAAGCTGCTAATCGATTTTGACAAAGGAAAAGGGCTCCTGAGAGTAAGACTGAACTGTCAGAGAAGAATTTTTCCTTTTGATTTTTATTGTGCTTTATATAAGAGTTACTTCTGCTTTCTGATTCTTTACAGATCATGGCTGGGTTAAATAATCAAGATAGAAATGCTAGGCACTGTAAATATATGAGTGTTGGATTGGTGATTATATGTGGGATATTGTTTATAGTGGTGATTGTGGGAATGTCTGTTCTTGATGTGAAAGGAGCCACTCATACTTATGCTCCTGGGACTACTACACTAACAGCCATGGAGAGACAAACCCTTGCACAGGCCTGCCATTGCATCCTGTGTGAAATAGTGCACACACTATTTCACAGCCATTTTCACTGCACTTAAGTAACTTATAAGTCACCTATATGTCTAACCTTCACTTGTTGAAGGTTAGGTGAAAAGTTACTAAGTGTGAGGGCACCCTTGCACTAACAAAGGGGTTCCCACATAGTTCAGGGCCATTTCCTGGAACTTTGTGAGTGCGGGGACACCATTACACATGTGCACTACATATAGGTCAATACCTATATGTAGCTTCACAATGGTAACTCCGAATAAGGCCATGTAACATGTCTAAGATCATGGAATTGTCCCCCATTTCAAATCTGGTATTGTGGAGCCAATTCCATGCATTCTGGGGGCTCCAGCATGGACCCCCAGTACTGCCAAACCAGTTATCTGAGGCTTGCACTACAGCTACAGCTGCTGCCACCTCACAGACAGGGTTCTGCCCTCCTGGGGTCTGAGCAGCTCAGTCACAGGAAGGCAGAACAAAGCATTTCCTCTGAGAGCAGGGTGTTACACCCTCTCCCTTTGGAAATAGATGTTACAGACTGGGGAGGGGTAGCCTCCCCCAGCCTCTGGAAATGCTTTGAAGGGCACAGATGGTGCCCTCCTTGCATAAACCAGTCTACATCAGTTCAGGGACCCCTTGTCCCCTGCTCTGGCATGAAACTGGACAAAGAAAAGGGGAGTGACCACTCCCCTGTCCACCACCACCCCTGGGGTGGTGCCCAGAGCTCCTCCAGTGTGTCCCAGACTCCAGCCATCTTGCTTTGCAAGGTGTGGGAGAACTCTGGAGGGCTCTGAGTAGCCAGTGCCAGCAGGTGACGTCAGAGACCCCTCCTGATAGGTCCTTACCTGATAAGGTAGTCAATTCCCCTCTCAGGGCTATTTAGTGTCTCTCCTGTGGGTTCTTCAGATTCTGCTTGCAAGTTTCCTTCAGGAATCCTATGCAAGTACTACTTCATCCTCTGACCTCGCATCAACCGCAGCCTGCTCCAGGAACCGCTGTAACAGCAACAAAGTATCCACAAGGGATTCTTTTCTTCTGCAATTTCAGCTCCAGCCAGCAACTGCAACAGTTTCCACAGTGTGCACGCTCTGGGGATTCCCTGTCTTCATCCTGCACCAGAAGGACTGAAGAAATCTCCAGTGGGGTGACGGAGTCACTCCCATGCTCATGCAGGCACCTTCCAGGACGACGACTGGTACCCTTTGGACTCCTCTCACAGTGACGAGTGTGCTCCTAAGGACACATAGGGTGGACCCCATCGACATAGGCTGTCCTGAGGTCCTGCTGATGAAATTTGTAGGAGGTAAGACCTTGCCTTCCCTGAGATCGACGGTTACCCTGTGTACTGCATCTTCTTCACCTCCTGAGGCCTCTGTGCACTATTTGCAAAATTCCTTCATGCACAAACCTGGCCCAGGTCCCCAGGACTCCATCATTCGACGCTCAACTCGCTGAGTTGTTCTCCAGCGGTGTGGAACCTTCCTTTGTTGTGCTGCACCAACTGTGTTTTGCACCTCCTTTATTCCAATGTCCTGGGACTTCCGTGGGTGCTGCCTGGCATCCTGAGGGCTCCCTAAAGTGCTGAGAGCCCCCTCTTCTTCCTCACACAGAGTTGAAGCCCCCAGATTCCCTCCTGGTTCCAGCCAGCACCATTTTGATGCAAAATGCATATTTGTCGCACCCAGGGCTTGTTGGTGACTTTCGACACGAAATCAGGTCTGCATCCATCTTCACGTCGTGGGACATCCTTTGCATCATGCAGGAACCCGCTGGCATCTTCCAATGGAGCATTCCTGCAGTCTTCATCCAACCGGGGACTGTTCAGCAGAATGCAATTGGATTTCATGGAGATGCCTGCGTGTGGAGGTTTGAAGTACGTGTTGGTGATTGTGTGCATTTTTAGTCACTGGATTGAAGCATACCCCACAAGAAGGAATGACAGTCTCACAGTAGCAAAGTTGTTACTTAGGGAGTTGATACCACGAATCGGGTTTCCGATATCTTTAGAATCAGAAGGGGGAACTCACTTCAACAACGAGGTGATTAAACTCTTATGTGCAGCACTAAACATCAAGCAAAAGTTGCATTGTAGCTATCGCCCTGAAGCATCAGGACTAGTGGAACAGATGAATGGTACCTTGAAATCAAGAATTGCAAAGATGAGTGCAGCTACAAACTTGAAGTGGCCAGATGCATTGCCTTTGGTGTTGATGTCAATGAGAAATACACCTGACAGGAAGACAGGGCTGTCGCCCCATGAGATCCTCATGGGCAGAGCAATGAGATTACCAGCAGTTCCAGCCAATGAACTTGTAAATATTAGAGATGATATGGTGTTGGACTACTGCAAGGATCTGGCTGATGTGGTTTGCTCTTTCTCTCAGCAGGTGCAGGCCACGACCCTGCCCCATCCACGATCCATGGCACAATCTGAGAGCGGGTAACTGGGTCGTTGTCCCAAATTTTTTTCGCAAGACGTGTTTAGAGCCACGCTGGAGAGGGCCTTACCAGGTGGTCCTAACGACTATGACAGCTGTGAAGTGTGCAGGACTCTTGAACTGGATACACAAGAGTCATACGAAGTAAGTGGTATGTTCACAGGATCATAAAGAAGTGTTGTTGAGAGCACCAACAACAGCGAAACAGGTTGCTGCACCTGAATCAGAAAAGGAACCAAGAGAGCCTGAACTTGAACAAGAGCTTGTGGAAGATGGTTCTATTACCCCTGTAAGAGACGAAGATGAAGAATTACAGGAGAGTGCGGAAGAATCAATCTCAACAGATACAGCAGAAGAGCCAGGCTCAGCAGGGGTTCTCCCAGAAGCAGACGGTGTCGAAAAGCTGACAGAGCAAGAGCCAGACCAAGAGGGGGAAAGAGTTGAGACAGATCAAAGCCAAGGTGATCCGACTCCTCCTGAGCCCGTTGCAGGTTCATCAAGAGAAAACACCATGGAAAAAAGAAAGAGAAGAGTCCAATCCTGAGAAGAATATTGACAGAAGGATCAAGAAAAGAAGATAATTGGCCTGAGTCGCAAGTAGGGAAGAGAAATGAATTGGTCATAAATGAAACAATAGAGGAAGAAGTAGATACTACGAAAAATGAAGAATTGAGTGAAGGAGAACCAAGTGGTGATCGGAAGTTGAAAAGAAAGAGAATAGCAAGTTGACGTTATGCAGGTCCTGAATGGGCATATGCAACTACAAATGAATGGCAACACAAGTTTAGGTCTTTTCGTGTTGATTGAGGGGCTCCGAGTCAGTACTTTGATGTAACCTGAAGTTGATCAAGAAGCTGAATTGTTGGATCAATTTGAGAAACCTAAGGATACTGTGGAAAAATAAGGTGAAAGAGACATTGATAGCCTGATGTGACATTGAAAACCGGATGTGAGAAGCTGCTAATCGATTTTGACAAAGGAAAAGGGCTCCTGAGAGTGAGACTGAACTGTGAGAGAAGAATTTTTCCTTTTGATTTTTATTGTACTTTATATAAGAGTTACTTCTGCTTTCTGATTCTTTACAGATCATGGCTGAGTTAAATAATCAAGATAGAAATGCTAGGCACTGTAAATATATGAGTGTTGGATTGGTGATTATATGTGGGATATTGTTTATAGTGGTGATTGTGAGAATGTCTGTTCTTGATGTGAAACGATCCACTCATACTTCTGCTCTGGGACTACTACACAAACAGCTTTGGAGAGGTTTAAGTTCTATAAGAAATATTTGCACGATTATACTAATGCTCAAGGAGAGCTTTCTTCTAATGTCTTCTATCGCTTATTGAGTGAATATTTTGAGACAATGGATGCAAGGGATTGTCTTGTGTGTACGCAAATTCCTTTGTCAATAGAGAAAGGGGTTATGCACCACAGCCTTCCGCTAACCTATGGAATAAGCTGTAGTTCGCTACTAACAAGGATCTATAATCAAGAGTATATACAGTATTTGTACTCTAATTATGATCTGGTGTTTTCATTTGTTCCTATTATTAGATATTTGAGTAGAGTAGCTAAAGATCACAATATAGTATAAGTTAGAGGATTCTTTGACCCTAAACTAACATGTGGAACCCCATATCCGTTCCATGAGCAAACCTCATTTGCTTGCTTACACCTTTAGAAAAGAACTTCATAGGGCTTACTGATGATAGAAGAAAAGCATTAAAAGAATTAAAAGAAAAATTAGAAAAAGGTTTGGAGAAAAGGACTATAAAAATGATTATGCTTACATTGCAATTAAAACACAAGGGAAATTAGCACTAGATGAATTACACGTAGGGAAGCTTTGTATACATAGGCCAAAATCACGCACTGACACTTTATTTGTGGGAACGAGTGAATGTAGGCATGTGTTTTTGTTTTAGAGTAAATGGACCTTTATGTTGAATGGTCAGGACCCTGCGATTCCAGGGATCTATTACATTTGTGGACTTAATGCTTATTATCATCTTCCAAGAGGATGGTATGGGACATGTTATTTGGGGATAGTTCTCCCAAAGATTTATCAGATAGATGACTTAAAGAAGCTTCCGAAATTGACTGAATTACATCATAAGTGACAGAAGAGGGAAACCTCTTCTGCAATTGTGGGAGATATTTTTGGTGCAGTGATTCCTTCACTGGGAGTCATCCTGAATTTGATCAAGATACAAAAGTTGTCTACTATTGTGGATAAGATGTTGACAAATTTTACAGGGGCAATACTCCTGATAGATACTGAATTAGCTGCGGACAGAGATATGTCACTTCAGAATCGCCTTGCTTTAGACATCCTTCTAGCGAAGGACAGAGGAGTCTGTAAAATGATTAACTCTAGGCATTGTTGTTCTTATATACCTGATAACAGTAAGGAGATAAGAGACTTAGGGCTAGATGTAGCAATATCAGAAATTGCGACTCTCAAATTGCGAGTCTGAGCGACTCGCAACTTAAGAGTCGCAAATCCGGATGCAGGATGGTGTCCCTGACACCATCTGCGAATCGGAAGGGGGTCGCAAAGACCCACCTCATTAATATTAATGAAGTGGGTCGCAATTTGCAACCCACTTCCAACTCACAGCACTCACAGGGATGATGGCCTGCTGGAGACAGCAGACCACCATGTCTGTCACTGCCTTGTTAATAAAGCAGTTTTTATTTTTTGTATTGCAGCCCATTTTCCTTAAAGGAAAACGAGTTGCAACACAAACGAAAAAATGAAACGTTTGTGTTTCATTTTTTCCGAGCAGGCAGTGGTCCATACTGCCTGCTCTGAAAAAATGTTTTCAGGGCCATTCACAAAGGGGAAGGGGTCCCATGGGGACCCCTTCCCTGTTGCGAATGGGTTAGCACCCATTTGAAATGGGTGCTAAATGCGAATTGCTTTGCGACCGCGGTCACAAAGCAATTCTACATCGCAATGTGAATCGCAAATAGGAAGGGGAGCACTCCTTCCTATTTGAGAGTCGTATTCCCATTTTACGAGTCGGTGACTAGGTTACCGACTCGCAAAATGGGAATGAGCATCGCAATGTGCGTTTTGCATGGCTCAAACAGTGAAATTCGCTGTTTGCACCGTGCAAAATGCTTCCTACATCTGGCCCTTACTTACTAACCTGACTAACTCAAGTAAGGACTAAAAAGAATTGAAGGAGCCAGGTGTTTGGGAAAAGGTTGGAAAGGAATTTGCTTCAGTTTGAAATTGGCTTAGTAACATTTGGAATGGGGTTTTATTAACAATCGTACAGGGAATATTAATTGTGATTGCTTGTATATTAGGATTATGGGGTTCATGTAAATTGTGTCAAATGATTAAATTGAGAAAGTCTAAAAATAATCAGAGGGGGGAAGAACGAATTAGGGAAAGAATCTATAGAGAAGATTTGAGAAGAAGACAAAATACTGAAGAGATAGAATTATGAAAAACAATGATGGTAGGGCTAGTGTGATGACATATTTAGTCATCAGAGGAGGGATTGTTGAAACAGATATGTTAATTAGAAATATTAATGAGTATTATGCATTTTGATTAACAAGAAAATTATAGAAATAATTAAATCTAGAAAAATTAATGTGCATGTTTGAAAATGTCCCCATTTAGAGTTGTCACCAGGATTCACAAATTATACAAAAAATGACAAAAAATATGTGAAATGTTGAAAATGCATAATAATAATGTAGTAATATGTCATATTGATGTGTATAACGTATGTTTTACATTAAATTGTAGAGCTAACTTAGCTGAAGTTGTGGCCTAGTTTTGCCAGGCCTCATGCAGCAGAAGAATAATCATGCAATGTAGAGAAGCTAACGTGCCAAACTGACCCTGAACTACTTGTTGTTAATAAAATCTGCTTAGATAGAACTTTCTGCAAAGAACTGATGAACAGGAGATGAGGGAATCAAATTTGCAACATAGACTGTGTAGAGCAGACGAGATGTACTTTCCCAGGACCCGAACAATAGAGACACTGACTGGAGAAGAAGATGCAACATGTTCAATACCTTATGAGCCGGATGGTGAGGACATCGTACTGTGAACCAATCGACAACCTGAGAATGGCATAATATTAGAATTCATAGATTTGTAAAATTAAAGTTATTGGTTAGGGAAATAACCGGTGATCAACTGACCAATTAGGAATTGGGGGATGGACTGGGCAACTTTGATATAATGTTGTGACAAAGGGAAAAATGTCAGAACTGAGACAGATGTTAGATGTCAGAGGTTAGGCGTGGGTGTCCGAAGAGATTCGAGATTCTGTCATTGGGCTCATGGTCCTGAGAGCCTGATGTGCTGCTGATTGATTGATGACCTGAAGACGAAGACTGACTTTGGTGCTGATCCATTCTGTGGATAGGTAGCTATGACAATGTGACTGATTAACTTTTGTGCCTTTTCTTTCTAGGTACCAATTGCACTGGCTAAATAGTTTTTCTTTTAGTTAGATGGTTTTCCAAAATCATGTTCTAAACTGTTTTCGCATGAAGTTCCTCATGCTAATGCTAATCTGGGTTAGGTGAGGGTCCTATACTAAGACGTTGACATATACAGAGACAAATGATTGACAGACTGATTTGCTGAAATCTGCTATTAATGCTGTCATATTCTTCTTTGATGGCTCATGCTGAAGCATGGAATGTATGTTTTCTCAAGTTCTGATTAGATTATGTTATTGGTGGTCACTAATGAATTAATTGAGTTTATTGAATAAAGTTTGAAATAATCTCATTAATTAGTATTGTAACCAATAGGGAAATAAAATTGCTAAAACATATATATTGAGTTGTGGTTATTCATAAAATGTTGACACTATTGACTGATGATTAGTGTTTCTCTCATGGTTATTGATTTATATATTGGTTATAGATGAACATTTGTTACTACATGACTAGGATACTCCATGCGAATCAAAAGGTTCATCGGCCTATACGCGTCCCCTGGTAAGTTTAGTTACAAAGGACCAGGCGTGCTAGCAAGATCATCAGGAGTTCTATTTTTCTTTCTTTTCTGCAAATGGATCATTTATTGTTCAAAATGTCTTCACAGTACTGGGTCCAGGGTACTGAAGGATTTGGCATGCAACTGCATGTTTTAATTAGGATGTGAATGTTCACATAGTTTTTCAAAAAGTGTTGACGTTGTTTAGAAGGCTGTTGGCATCTGACTTGGAAATAAAATGATGAGAATTTAGTTCAAGCATTAGATTGTCTACGGAGATGACTATGAAGTCTCTGAAGGTTTGGTCTTTTCTTTTGGGTTTGTTAGTAGGACACTAAACAGGGCGATAAGGGTGGTGAAGTGATTGGTTCAGTAGAGGGGTACCAGTGATTTACATTAAATTGTTGGTGTTTTTGAGAAAACAAGTTCGAGGACGTGACCTTTGTTGCGTAACATGCTGTGCAACGTTGAGTGTGTCAGTGAAGTTGAGGAAGGTGCCTCATGTTGTTTTGAGCCTGTGTTGTCTGGGAGGATGAAGTTACTTAGGCCTGTGAAATTGGCATGTCGGCTGACAAGGTGGTGAGGAGAAATGACAGTTCATAAATGAAAACCTTGTTCTCTCTAGGATGCCTGTAAATCAGATGGAAGATGGTGGCCTGAGTTGCAGAGTGGGAAATGGCATGCCAGCAACTGAATGGAGTTTAGCGTTACTTGTTTGTCCATGTGCAGGAGGTCTTATGAATGACAGTAAAGCCTTTTCCCTGCTTATATGCATGGTTCACAAATTATATGCTGTTTTCTGTGGGAAGAAGGGAATCTGGAATGAGTGGGAATGAACCATGCTTCTGTGATGAAGAGGGTGTCAAGGTTGTTATAGGTGTTGAAGACTGCAATGTGTGATACGTGGAATACTGCAGAGCAAGCATTAATGTATGTTTATATGTATATATATATATATATATATATATATATACACATATGTATTTATAAACTCAAAATTAAGTGACTTCAATTATCTAAAATTCAACTTTCCTGTAAAGTAAAATTTGCTAAACTTACCTACGATATGACTCCTGAGGTACTGATGTATATTCCGTGATGCAATGAATCCCAATGTGCAGCTTGCTAAGTTGCTAAGGAACAGTTCTATATGTATATATATATAAACAAAAAGGGGCTTTTGGACAGCCCCTTCTAGTCTTTGGCTACTGTGGTTCAGCAGGCTTTAGGTACTGAATTTGCACTGTGTCCATCAGCTTTAGTATAATATCAACCCACGACATGTCATGGATGTAAACCACACATAAAAGAAGTCCACATACACCTTGACGTTGATTCTTTTCTTTACTGTTTTTTATTTATTTTTTCTGAGGCTAAAAGGCTTGCTAAATGGGTGACTTATAAGTTACCTGGTGCAGTGTAAATGACAGTAAAAGGGTGCATGCACCTTTTTACGCAGGCTGCAATGGCAGGCCTGCAGAAGCCTTTGCATGGGCTCCCGTGTGGGTGGCAAAAGATATGCTGCAGCCCATAGGGATCTTCTGGAACCCCAATGCCCTGGGTACCTAGGTACCATATACTAGAAACTTATAAGGGGGCACCAGAATGCCAATTGTGGTTGAAATACTTAGCTAACAGTATGCAACAATCATAATTTAAAGGAGAAAGCATAACTACTGGGGTCTTGATTAGCAGGAACCCAGTAGACACTGACAAACACACTGACAAACAGGCCAAGAGTGGGGGTAACCAAGCTTGAAAGAGGCTACTTTTCTACACCACCCCACTTCTTTGTTTTTTTTTAAATGTTTTCTTTTTTTGAGCACCTGAGACTGTGAAGACAGAATGAACCACATTCTTTCTTTTTTGTGCTCCACCACACTTTCCTTTGGTATTCTGTTTCAGTGTTCTAAAATGGATGCCAGCCTAGTTGGATCTAAAAGGAACCAAAACAGCAGACGGTTGCTGATGCGTTATGACACGCATTGCGACACATGCAACACCACAATGCATGTGCACACAAATGAGTGCATGGTGGAATGAAACCATCGCAAAATGTTTAGCATGATGCACCAGTTGCCAATTTGAGATTTTTACATTTTACTTTTCCAACAGGCAGACTGCCATTCTAGAATGTTTAGAAAGTATTGGGAAAGCCGATAGGTTAGCATTTGCCTTTTAATGGCAAGACCTACTGGATTTAAAAATTATTGTTGAGGTCTTTACTTTGCCAGCTGCCCTAGCATGTCATTCAAGGTAAAATTGCAAAACCTCCTATAAGGAAAAGAAACTGTTTGATCTAAAAGATAATTGGACGAAAATGTAATTACAGCTTCACACACAACAATTGTCTAAGACACTTGTACAAAAGCAAACATAATTTAGGAAATAAAAAAAACACAGCTCTATTTGGCTTGGTTCTGTCAGTATATTGCATCAGCACAATAAATATGTATATTTTATCATCTCTCTTTTGCCATCTAATATAAAACCCAAAATGTGGTGTTACTTTCCAAGAATCAACAGATGTGCGGGAAGTGTATTAGATTTGCCTATGAACTACATCAATTATTAGCAATAGAAAAGCGTACACTGTAACAAGCAAATATCATATGACAGACTGTACACATGCAGGTTTTCATGTAACCAACAGCTTGATAAGCTCACAAGCAATACCTGCCAGCAGTGATACGTCTATTAATGTACAGTCCTTGTGAAAATGCTTGCCACTGCCAACTTTGAATTACAATCAACATTTCCTGGAGCTTGCCTATATGGGAAGCCGTTCATGTCAAAATTACAGCTCCCTATATAGGACACCTCCTGGAATGCATAGCGTGTTGCAAAATTAATATGACATATACCAGAATGCATGTACTATGTATCAAAATAAATATGATACCTGGCAGAGTGAATCTGACTTGAACCAAAACAAATATGAAACCAGGCAAAGTGAATATGCTACTTATTATGAATAACTCACACTCAGAATTGAATAAGAGATATACTGAAATATATATCAATCATATTGAAATAAATATGGCCCTCACTGTAAATAATAAAGCAATCACTGAAACACATACAATATTTGTCAAAAAGAATGAGACATTTCTTGAAATGACTGACATATGCCAAGAGGAATATGACACACATTGGAATGAATATGACAGCTTGAAATTAATATAAAGTACTGAAATGAAAATGTATTATTCTGAAAGGAATATTATGTGCAATGAACACTACATTTATAAAAGAATACATTGAAAGTAATATGATACACATTGACATGATTATAATATATGTTGCAATTGGTATGAGTCATGTTAAAATCAATATCATGTGTTAATATGAATGAGACGTCTATTGAAAGGAATATGACACATCCTAAGATGAATATTACATGAAATGAATATGAGCCCTTTTGAAATAATTCAATATGCCTTAAACTGAATATGACCCATGCTGACGTTAAAATGAAACTTGTCAAAATGAATGTTATGCTTTGAAATCAATATGATACACAGCAACATGAATATTGCATATATTGAAATGAATTTGACCTATGTTGAAATGGATATGACCCATATTAAAATTATTATGTCAGGTGTTAAGATGTGTATGACATCCACTGAAACTAATAAGCCATTCATTTAAAGCAATAACACACATGGTGAGATTTATATGAACCATTTTCAAATGAATATGATGCCTGATGAAGTTGATATGACCCATATCAAAATTAATATGACATTTTAAAATTAATATGAAACTTATTGAAATGGATATGAAACTATAAGAGATAAATATAGCATGCTTTGAAATGAATAAAGCACATGCCAAAATGAAAACAAGCCATGTGTAAATTAAAATGCTCACTGTTTAAATATGGCTTGCCTTGAATTGATGTTGATTTGCTTTAAAATTAACAATACATATTGAAATTAATATTACATATTCTGAAAGGATATGATATGAACAAAAATTAATTAACTAAAATAAATATATGTTTTCGACTATGTGCTACATTTAGTTTTTGCCGGCTTTTGGACTCTGAGCACTGTACCACTGCTGACTAGTGCTAAAGTGCAAGTGCTCTCTGTCTAAATTAACCTGATGATTGGTTTATCCATGATTGGCATAGTTGTTTTCCCATAAGTTCCTAGTATAGTGCAACATGTGTGCCCAGGACCTGTAAATCAAATGCTATACTATTGGGCCTGCAGCACTGATTGTGCCACCCACATGAGTAGCCCTGTAAACATGTTTCAGACCTGCTACTGCAGTGTCTGTGTGTGCAGTTTTAAACTGCCATTTCAACCTGGCAAGTGCACCCACTTGCCAGGCCTAAACCTTTCCTTTTACTGCATGTAAGGTACCCCTAAGGTAGGTCCAAGGCAGCCCCATGGGCAGGGTGCAGTGTATTTAAAAGGTAGGACATACACTGGGGTATTTTACATGTTTACATGATAATGAAATACTGCTGTAGGAAAGTAACATTTTCCTTGGCATGTTACCCCCATTTTTACCTGTATGTCAGTATGTTTTTGCCTGTCTCACTGGGATCCTGCTGGTCAGGACCCTAGTGCTCATAGTTTATGGCCTAATGTGTGTGTCTGTATAGTGCTTGACTGTGTCACTGAGGCTCTGCTAATTAGAACCTCAGTGCTTATGCTCTCTCTGCTTTTAACTTTGTCACTGCAGGCTAGTGACTTCTTTTACCAATTTCAATTGGAACACTGGACCTCCTTATAAGTCCCTAGTATATGGTACCTAGGTACCCAGGGCATTGGGGTTACCGGAGATCCATATGGGTTGCAGCATTTCTTTTGCCACCCATAGGGAGCTCAGACAAACCCTTGCACAGGCCTGCCATTGCAGCCTGCGTGAAATAGTGCACATACTATTTCACAGCCATTTTCACTGCACTTAAGTAACTTATAAGTCACCTATATGTTTAACCTTCACTTGCTGAAGGTTAGGTGCAAAGTCACTAAATGTGAGGGTACCCTTGCACTAGCAAAGGTGATCCCACATAGTTCAGGGCCATTTCCTGGAATTTTGTGAGTGCGGGGACACCATTACACACGTGCACTACATATAGGTCAATACCTATATGTAGCTTCACAATGGTAACTCCGAATAAGGCCATGTAACATGTCTTCGATCATGGAATTGTCCCCCATTTCAAATCTGTTATTGGGGAGCCAATTCCATGCATCCCGGGGGCTCCAGCATGGACCCCCAGTACTGCCAAACCAGCTATCTGAGGCTTGGACTACAGCTACAGCTGCTGCCACCTCACAGACAGGGTTCTGCCCTCCTGGGGTCTGAGCAGCTCAGTCCCAGGAAGGGAGAACAAAGAATGTCCTCTGAGAGCAGGGTGTTACACCCTCTCCCTTTGGAAATAGATGTTACAGACTGGGGAGGGGTAGCCTCCCCCAGCCTCTGGAAATGCTTTGAAGGGCACAGATGGTGCCCTCCTTGCATAAACCAGTCTACACCAGTTCAGGGACCCCTTGTCCCCTGCTCCGGCACGAAACTGGACAAAGGAAAGGGGAGTGACCACTCCCCTGTCTACCACCACCCCTGGGGTGGTGCCCAGAGCTCCTCCAGTGTGTCCCAGACTTCAGCCAACTTGCTTTACAAGGTGTGGGAGAACTCTGGAGGGCTCTGAGTAGCCAGTGCCAGCAGGTGAGGTCAGAGAACCCTCCTGATAGGTCCTTACCTGATAAGGTAGCCAATCCCCCTCTCAGGGCTATTTAGTGTCTCTCCTGTGGGTTCTTCAGATTCTGCTTGCAAGTTTCCTTCAGGAATCCTATGCAACTACTACTTCATCCTCTGACCTCGGATCAACCGCAGCCTGCTCCAGGAACCGCTGTAACAGCAACAAAGTATCCACAAGGGATACTTTTCTTCTGCAATTTCAGCTCCAGCCAGCAACTGCAACAGTTTCCACAGTGTGCACGCTCTGGGGACTCCCTGTCTTCATCCTGCACCAGAAGGACCAAATAAATCTCCCGTGGGGTGACGGAGTCACTCCCCTGCTCATGCAGGCACCTTCCAAGACGACTACTGGTACCCTTGGACTCCTCTCACAGTGACGAGTGTGCTCCTAAGGACACATTGGGTGGACCCCATCAACATAGGCTGTCCTGAAGTCCTGCTGATGCAATTTGGAGAAGGTAAGACCTTGCCTTCCCTGAGATCGACGGTCACCCTGTGTACTGCATCTGCTTCACCTCCTGAGGCCTCTGTGCACTATTTGCAAAATTCCTTCATGCACAGACCTGGCCCATGTCCCCAGCACTCCATCCTGCGATGCTCAACTCGCTGAGTTGTTCTCCGGCGGCGTGGGACCTTCCTTTGTTGTGCTGCACCAACTGCGTTTTGCTCCTCCTTTATCCCCATGTCCTGGGACTTCTGTGGGTGCTACCTGGCATCCTGAGGGCTCCCTATAGTGCTGAGAGCCCCCTCTTCATCCTCACGCAGAGTTGAAGTCCCCACGTCCCTCCTGGTTCCAGCCAGCGCCATTTTGATGCAAAATGCATATTTGTCGTACCCAAGGCTTGTTGGTGACTTTCGACACAAAATCAGGTCTGCATCCATCTTCAGGTCGTGGGACATCCTTTGCATCATGCAGGAACCCGCTGGCATCTTCCTAGGGTGCATTCCTGCAGGATTCATCCAACCAGGGACTGTTCTTTTGCACCCTCTTCTGGGTTGGCAGGGGCTCCTGTCCTTCCTGGAACTTCTTTCGACTTCTGGACTTGGTCTTAGCCTTTTGCAGGTCTCCAGGTCCAGGAATCCAGCAGTTGTTATTTGCAGACTTGGTTGGTTACTGCAATAATCCATATCACGAGGTGTAGTGTGTCCTAAGGAAAGTTGCAGTACTTAACTCCTGCTTTTCTGGGCTCGGGTGGGGTAATTTACTTACCTTTACTGTATTCTTACTCCCCCAGCAATTCTGCACACACTGCACTTGTCTAGAGGGGAGTTTGTGATTCGCATTCCACTTTCTTAGTATATGGTTTGTGTTGCCCCTAGACCTATTTCCTCCCATTGCATTCTATGGCATTTCCTATTGTTTGCACTATTGTATGTCTAATATCTTACCTTATTTTGGTGTCTAGTGTATATATTGTGTATAATACTTACCTCCAGAAGGAGTATTGCCTCTAAGATATTTTTGGTACTGTGTCACCCAAATAAATACCTTTATTTTTGGTAACACTGAGTATTATCTTTACTTGTGTATAAGTACTGTGTAACTATATGTGGTATTGCATGAGCTTTGCATGTCTCCTAGTTCAGCCTAAGCTGCTCTGCTATAGCTACCTCTATCAGCCTAAGCTGGTAGAGCACTACAACTTCACTAATAAGGGATAACTGACCAGGTTTAAGGTGGAAGTACCCAAGGTACCCACTGCAAACCATGCCAGCCTCCAACATTGGTGGTGCAGCGGTGGGATAAGTACTTGCAATTGCTTTACCACTTTGTTACCTGTGCTTTTCACAAGAAAAGCTTGCTCCAATACTTAGAGCATATATAATATATACCTAGAAGTAATTTTCTAACTTTCTAAAAGTTTTGTATAACTTTGAAAAAGTTTTTACAAAGTTTTGAAAAGTTTTCTTCTTTTCTCTAAAAAGTCAGCTCTGTTATTCTACTAACTTTTTCCTCACTTTTCCTAAACTTTTTTCTTTCAATATGTCTTCTATGGATGCTACCCCTAGAGTTGTGAAAACAACATATTAAAATCTTAACTTTAAAGGTTTGAGGTGTCTCTGTATTGAAAGAAGTTTGGGGATTGGGAAGAACCCCAATAAGGAATTCCTCTTCAATCTTCTCCTCCAGATGACCAGGGACTCAGCACTGGTCCAGGTCAGACAGGGGACGAGGTAGAGGATGATTCCAACCAGGAAGGCTCAGAGGAGCAAACTGACAATCTTGGGGAGGGTACTTCCACAGATCTATCTGTCAATAAGTCACTTAGCACAACTGGTAGTGGGAAGGGTTCACACACAAGTAGGGCTCCCTTCACCCCTAGAGGGCAGGTCACTAGAGTGGCCCCTGTTAGAGATAGATCTACCTCTGCACACTCTCATGTTACCTCTGTCTCAGAGGCATCCCACAATTCTAACCCTGAGAACCAGTACCTAGATAGAGAACTCAGAAAGCTGAGGTTAGAGGAGGCCAGACTGAGGCAAATACAGCAACAGTTGGCCTTAGACTGTGAATCCCTGGCTGTGGAGAAAGAGAGGCAGAGTTTGGGTTTAGTTCCCCATGGTAGCAATTCAAATGCTAGGGAACCTTCATTTGACTCTAGAAATCTGCACAAAGTTGTCCCTTCTTACACTTCTTACAAGGATGGTGATGACATCTACAAGTGGTTTGCTGCATTTGGGAGGGCCTGTAAAGTTCAGAGGGTCCCTCATGTACAGTGGTTATCCTTCTCTGGCAAGGGGAGATACAGACCTCTTATTGTCAGAGAGGATAATGCAGATAACTATAAAATTCTGAAAAAATGCACTCTTGGATGGTCTGGGCTTAACCACTGATCAGTACAGACTTAAGTTCAGAGAGACCAGAAAGGAGTCCTCACAGGACTGGAGAGACTTTGTAGTGTATTGTGGTTAGTTTTATGTATCTTTTGCGCATAAGCTTCAGGCTTTAGGCCTTTGTGCACTTTGCCCTGAATGTATTTTATTCATTTGCTGACAGCTTAGAGCCTCGGTGCACTTTGCTCTAAATGCTTTTTATTAGGCTTTGTACTGTTATTTTACAAAATAGCCAGTTCTACGGTGTTGTTTTTTATTCATATCACACTGTTTTGCCTACTTCAGCACTGGAGTTCTTCATAACATATTCACTCTGTGCTTCAGTCAAGGATACAGTATGGTACATTGCCGATAGACGTGGTAGGAGTTTAGATTTGGCATTCCTGCGTAGGGACATTTTGTGATCACGATGACATGTTAGTTATAAAATCACTTCCTTGTCCCAATACATGCAAGAGGGAGATTCCGACCAGGGAACCACAACTAGACGCCGACTGCCTCGTTGCAGATACTGAACCAGATCACAGGCCTTTGCTCAGGTATGAGGGCTTATGTCTCCCCAGTGATTCAGAAAGGCAAGCTAGAAGCTTAACATGCTGTGCTCTAAATAGAACAAGCAGAGGGAGAGTAGAAACAGTTAGGAAATATGATAGCTTTATTCTTATGTTTTACTCTCCTGGTGACTATATCAATCCTACTATGTTGTATTGTTCTGGTTATTGCGGCTCACGCCTTATTTTCTAAAATACAGTCGTTTTATTAAAACATTATATAAAACTTATACTGTCTTTGTCATTTGTATATGAAACCATATTGTAAATGAGAGAGTTGGTTTGGATCTGAGTGACCACGACTTCCCTGAGAAGTTCCAAAGATGTCATGCGCTCGGCTGCCCAATCATCTCTTCCCCATGGGAGAAATGAGGCACTGCTAGTTAGCCGGAGCAAAAACCGGATTTAGGGTGACAGAGTTCCTTACATGTGGGTCAGACTCAGTCCCCCACACCGTTATCGATCCTGCTGCCTAGAAATCCAGTAGTCTCATTTAGGATAATGAGAGCCCACGCGACTGTAGACTGTTCTGTGAAGGCCCTAGAAGGTTGGTTAAATGGCAGTAAGGTGACGGACTATGAAAGCCTATATAACTTGATTCTGAGAGAGCATATTTTGAATAATTGTGTGTCTGACTTGTTACATCAGTATCTTGTGGACTCAGATCTGACCCCTCCCCAAAATTTGGGAAATAAAGCAGACAAATGGGCCAGAACAAGGGTGAGCAGAAAACCTCATACAGGGGGTGACAAGGATGGCAAGAAGAAGGATGGTAAGTCACATGGCAAGGGTGGGGACAAAGATAAAAAATCATCAGTCTTCATCAGGCCCACAAAATTCCTCTGGGGGTGGTGGGTCCAAATCATCTTTTCACAAAGATAAGAAACCTTGGTGTTATATGTATAAAGCCAAAGGCCATTGGGCAACTGACAGTCTTTGTCCAAAATGAAACACCAAACCTCCCACCACCACAATTCCAACTGCAACCACTAGTGCCCCTACTAATAGTAGTGGTGGTTGGAAAAACACTACTAACAGCCAATCAAAGGGTGTAGCTGGGCTCACCATTGGTAACGTAGTTGGGGTTGGTCTAGTTATGGAGATCACTGAGGCTGTTTTATTCTCTGAAGGTGGCATTGACCTAGCCACTTTAGTTGCTTGTCCCCTTAATTTGGAAAAGTACAAGCAGCTACCCCTGATTAATAGTGTTCAGGTTGAGGCCTACAGGGACACAGGTGCCAGTGTCACCATGGTGATGGAAAACTGGTTGCCCCTGAGCAGCACCTACTTGGTCACCAGTACCAAGTGACAGACGCCCATAGCAACACTGTAAGCTACCTCATAGCTGTTGTAGATCTCAACTGGGGGGTGGGCGTTACTGGTCCAACGAAAGTTGTGGTAGCCACAGATTTACCTGTAGACTGTCTGCTAGGTAATGATTTGGAGACTTCAGCTTGGGCTGAAGTGGAGTTGGTGGCCCATGCAGCAATGCTGGGCATTCCTGGGCATATCTTTGCTCTTACCAGGGCTCAGGCCAAGAAGCAAAGAGGACAGGGAAACTTGGATCCTGGAATAATGGACCAAGTGCTCCCAAAAACTAGGGGTTAGAAGGGCAAACCCTTGTCCACTATCCCTCCCTCCACAGATGATTCCCCTTTTGAGGAAAAGGAATTCTCTCCCTGTGAAGAACCTATACCAGAGGAGCTGGAAGCTGATACAGCTGAGGTTTTGGGTTCAGGGGGGCCTGCCAGGGAAGAGCTGAGTGTGGCACAGCAAAGCTGTCCCACATTGGAGCTCAGACAGCAAGCTGTCAAGCAGCAAAATGGTGATGTCACTGACACACACAGAGTTTATTGGGAGAATAATCTCCTTTATACTGAAGCAAGGGACCCTAAACCTGGTGCCACCAGGAGAATGGTCATCCCCCTTCAGTACAGGCCATGTAACATGTCTAAGATCATGGAATTGCCCCCATTCCAAATCTGGTATTGGGGAGCCAATTCCATGCATCCTGGGGCTTCCAGGGAATACCTGATGTCATTAGGCTTGCTTAGTCATTGTAGGCCTTGAGCAGGGTAGTGGGTTAGTCTGCAGATGAATCCAAAAGTGTGTAGTCATGTCCCTGTACTTATTGGCATGTGCTTCACTCTTGTGGGGTATTGACAAATTGCCCATTTTATGTTTGGTGTTTCTGACATGTGTGACAACCATTTGAGCAAAAACTTGTTTTTGTAATCACTTGATTTGTCTCTTGCATCCATATAGGTAAACACCCATCAAAAGAAGGAGATTTGGAGAGCCATTGCCCAGGAGGTGCAGACCATGGGGTTCCATTGCCGACAAAGTGCCCACTGTTGCAAGAGGTGGAAGGACCTGAGATGCTGGGCCAGAAGATCTGAGAGATTCACATAGGGCTGTCCTCCCAACGTGGGCAGGCACACCTCGAAGCATGATCCCCCAGGGCCCCGCATTCTGGCAGTAGCATACCCGGACCTTGTTGGGCATTTGCAGGGAGCACAGCAGCCACAATGGGTACAGGACATATTACTGCCTGTCACACAGCCAAGTTAATGTGCTAGGTTCTGACATCTCCTCCTGATGACTGGGGATGGACCATGTGTGACACACAAGATGAGTAACTGTTTGTGTAGATATGTAATTTGGTGCATATTGATGTGCCTTGCCTAGTAGACCAGGGACCTAGATCACAACTGAGTACAATCCACAAATCAATTGCTCTCAGAGGACAACACATTGCTTTGTACAGTGATCAATCAAGGAAGGTTTGTTGTTGTAGTGGGTCTAAATTCTATGCAACAGACCACTACTCCTCAGTGTTACAGTCCAAAGAAAAAGAAGTGATGGATCACTGTCCTCAGCCATGTGTCTGGTTAAGTGAGTAAATTGGCATCTGCTCCCAAGAGGCCACTTGTTTTCAGTGTGTGATGAGTGCTGGTGCCTCACTACTGTCTGACATGTGAAGGTGGCATCACACATGTGACAGAGCATACATTGTTCTTTGGGTGCAGCTACAGATCAAAAATTTCCCTTGGTAAGTGGTGAATGTCCATTGACATGATTTATGTCCCTATTTCACTGTTGCTAAAATTCTTTGTGCTGACATGTTAGCATATGTCCCATTCTCTTTTAACAAAATGTGTACACTGCTGTTTCATGCTTCGTCTACCTGTGTTCACAGGAAGATTTCTGGATTCCCTCACATATAGTTGCATGCCAACCTGTCTTTGGAATTGGACAAATGCAATGGGGCTACATTTTATGTGGCGCCACAAATAGGAGTGTGTCACCATTGACTGTTGGCTCACACATACTCTCACCCGTCATTGCATGTCATTTGGCATGTACAACTTCAGTAGCAATGAGAGATATGACATGTAGGACTAGAGTTTTTACACACAATGTCCATTTCCATGCCATTGATGTGGCATCAAGTGGCAAAGTGTATTGCACATGTTAAATGGAAAAGATTTGTTGCCTGACTGTTGGCACACATCATGGAGTGACTTGCAGTTATGTTGGAATCACATGTGGTTGGGTAGAACCATTCATCCACGGACATCTGGGTTTGCAGGACCAAAATGGAGACAGTGATGTAGCTTCCCATTGGGCAACATGTCCAGGGCCTTCTACAAGTTTTTGTAACTCCCTGGGCCTCTCGAATATACAAAGAACTAATGGCTTCTACTGATGCAATCAGAGTTTGTCATTGTAAAGGGTGCCATATAGTAGTGATGATTTTCCGGGGGCTAGCTGTTTCATTGTGTTATGTATTTTAGCAACATATCTCCCTGTCAATTTGCGCATTTTGACTACAGTGTACATTTCCTTGCCAAATATGTAGTATATCTGAGCAACATTAATACTACCCCCATGACTCAATTAGGGCAATTTACACATGGTGAATTGTGCATTGTTGACATGTTTCCAGTGTGACGTGAGTATTTCCATGTCACCTTCTTCAGGATACTGTACTGCTGTCAGCAACATGGCAGGATTTGGACCATCATTTCTTATTGTTGTGTTTTTGAGCATGTGACAAATAGATGTCTGCATGACCTTGTGTGGGATCTGTTGGAATTTACTTGGTGTTTGCCTACTATTGTATGACAACAGGTAACAGGTATGCTCCATGAGGCAAAGCATTGAATGTGATATTGTCTTCTACTTGTTCAATGGTTATTATGATTGCACAACTTCACCCATGCAATTGGAGATCTGAGACCTGATTTTTCTGTGGGCAACTGTTGACAGTTCATATGACATACATGCATATGTATGATTCATGTAGGAGCCACCTGGAAGTAGTTTGTTGCTGGGGCCTACTTGAAGTCATGGTACTGTCTGTAAATCACAGCTTTTGTTCAGGTATGATCAGGAACATGTGGAGACCCTTTTCCCCTTTGTATTTGGAGCATCATACCAGGCAAGTGAAGGAGACAGGGTGAAACCAAGTGGGGAAGCATCTGGCCACGGTACGTCCACTCATGACACCACCGACATGGAGGGACCCAGTGGCCCGGAAGGTGAGGAGAGTGCCACCGAGGACACAGGATCAGCCTTGTCATCTTTAGACTCTACCTCCAGTCGCCACTCCCTAGTGGTGGGTGACCCATCAGGACCTGTTCCTGTACCATCCTTGTCCTCCACCCCCAGTACTAGCACCACCCTTCCTCTTTGCTCCCCACCCAATTGGCCATTCCCACTCACCTAAGAGGGTGGGCGTCTCCTTTGCCCTAGGTACCTCAGTGCCAGCCCCTGTTACTCCTGCTGCCCTGACTGAGAAGGCTATTGACCTCCTGAGGAGTATCAGGAGGTCAATAGCCTTCTGTGGGGCAGACTGCGATTGTGAATACCATCCAGGGGTTGGTAAGCCAACTTCAGACAAATGCTTTCCTGGAAGACATTCATAGTGACATGTCAAACAGTCAATCAATCAGGAATTTGTAAAGCGCACTACTCACCCATGAGGGTCTCAAGGTGCTGAGGAGGGGGGATGAAGGGGGAGTGTTCCTACTGCTCAAACAGCCAGGTCTTGAGAAGTTTCCTGAAGGTAAGGAGGTCTTTGGTCTGGCGCAGGTGGGTTTGAAGAGTGTTCCACGTTTTGGTGGCGAGGTGCGAGAATGATCTACCGCTGGTTCTAGTTCTGCGTACGCATGTGACGCTTGCTAGGGCAAGGTTGGCGGAGCGGAGATGCCGGGTCGGGGTGTAGAAGGAGAGCTGTCTGTTGAGGTACTCTGGTCCAGTAATGTGCAGTGCTTTGTGATCGTGGATGAGGAGTTTGAAGGTGATTCTTTTGTTGACTGGGAGCCAGTGCAGGTTTCTCAGGTGGTTTGTGATGTGGCAGTGGAAGGGGATGTCTAAGATGAGGCGTGCAGAGGGGTTCTGGATGCAGTGCAGCCTCTTCTGGAGTTTGGCTGTGGTTCCTGCGTAGAGGGCATTGCCATGGTCCAGTTTGCTGCTTACGAGGGCTTGGGTGGCTGTTCTTCTGGTTTCGGTGGGTATCCATTTGTAGATCTTTCGGAGCATGTGGAGGGTGTTGAAGCAGGAGGAGGAGATGGCATTGACTTGTTGGGTCATGGATAATGGGGAGTCCAAGATGAATCCTGGGTTGCGTCCATTGTCGGTGGGAGTCGGAGCAGCTCCAAGAGTGGCAGGGCGCCAGGAGTAATCCCATGCGGAGGGGGTGGAGCCAAAGATGAGGACTTCCGTCTTGTCGGAATTGAGTTTGAGGCATCCATTCGGCGATGGCCTTCATTCCTTCGTGGAGGTTGGTCTTGGTGGAGTCCTTGGTGAGGGATAGGATCAGCTGGGTGTCGTCGGCATATGAGATGATGTTGAGGTTGTGGGATCGGGTGATGTTAGCAAGCAGGGCCATGTAGACGTTGAAGAGGGTCGGGCAAAGGGACGAACCCTGGGGTATGGCGCAGATGATTTTGGTGGCCTCCGAGCAGAATGGGGGGAGGTGGACTGTCTGGGTTCTGCCGGTGAGAAAGGAGGTGACCCAGTCCAGGGCTCTGTCGCGGATTCCTGCATTGCTGAGGCGTGAGTGTAGGGTGTTGTGGCAGATGGTGTTGAACGCGGCCGAGAGGTCGAGGAGGATGAGGGCTGTGGTTTCACCTTTGTCCAGTATGGTTCTGATGTCGCCGGTGGTGGCGATGAGGGCGATTTCGGTACTGTGGTTGCTGCGGAATCTGGATTGGGAAGGGCCCAGGGTGCAGTTTTCCTCAAGGAAGCGGGTTGGTTGTCTGTTGACAGCCTTCTCTATGAATTTTTCAGGGAAGGGGAGCAGGGCGATAGGCCGGAAGTTCTTGAGGTCTTTTCGGTCCTCCTTGGATTTTTTGAGGAGGGCGTTGATCTCGGCGTGTTTCCAGCTCTCCAGGAAGGTGGCAGACTCAAAGGAGCTGTTGATGATCTTCCGTAGTTGGGGTGCGATGACAGAGCCTGCTTTGTTGAGGATGTGGTGAGTTCAGGGGTCAAATGGAGAGCCGGAGTGGATGGTGTTCATGATTTCGATGGTGTCTGGCCTACAGAAATCTTTTCAGGCTCTGGCCTACTCAATGATAACAGCAATCTATCCCCAATCCTCCCTCCAACATCCTCTTTCTTCCCTATCCAAATTCCCTATTCCCCTAGTTGTCCTAAGGACACAGACACATCCGCATGCACCAACCTCAACACACACAAGCAGTACACAGCGACACAAACTCTACCAGGCACACCGGCATGCAGGCACTCAACATTCACCCACAGACACCACATCAGCCACCATTTCAACCGACACTCCCACTGACCCACACACCACATCCACCATTCCCACAGACACCACCAGAACACCCAGTGACACATCCATCACACCCTCCATACACCCAGACAACACCTGTGAGAAAGTAGCCTCTTTGTAGCATGGTTACCCCCACTTTTGGCTTGTTTGTGAGTGTATGTCAGTGTGTTTTTACTGTCTCATTGGGATTCTGCTAGCCAGGACCCCAGTGCCCATAGTTTGTGGCCTACTGTGTGTGTTGTCAGTAGTGCTTAACTGTGTCACTGATGTTCTGCTAACCAGAACTTCAGTGCTTATGCTCTCTCTCCAAATTAGTCACTATAGTTTAGTGACTTCATACGCCAATTTCAATTGGCACACTAGACCCCCCCTTATAAGCCCCTAGTATATGGTACCTAGGTCCCCAGGGCATTGTGGTTCCAGGAGATCCATATGGGAATGCAACATTTATTTTGCCACCCATAAGGAGCTCAGACAAACCATTTCACAGGGCTGCCACTGCAGCCTGAATGAAATAGTGCACACACTATTTCACAGCCATTGTCACTGCACTTAAGTAACTTATAAGTCACATATACGTCTAACCTTCATTTACTGAAGGCTAGGTGCAAAGTTACTAAGTGTGAGGGCACCCTTGCACTAGCAAAGGTGCCCCCACGCAGTCCAGGGCCAAATCCCCGGACTTCGTGAGTGCGGGGCCACCGTTACACACGTGCACTACATATAGGTCGATACCTATATGTAGCTTCACAATGGTAACTCTGAATATGGCCATGTAAGGTGTCTAGGATCATGGTATTGTCCCCCCATTCCAAATCTGGTATTGGGGGGCCAATCCCATGCATCCTGTGGGCTCCACCATGGACCTCCAGTACTGCCAAACCAACTCTCTGAGGCTTGCACTGCAGCTACATCTGCTGCCACCTCCCAGACAGGGTTCTGCCCTCTTGGGGTCTGAGAAGCCCAGTCCCAGGAAGGCAGAACAGAACATTTCCTTTGGGAGGAGGGTGTTACGCCCTCTTCCTTTGGAAATAGATGTTACAGGCCTGGGAGGGGTAGCCTTCCAGAGCCTCTGGAAATGCTTTACAAGGCACAGATGGTGCCCTCCTTGCATAAGCCAGCCTACACCGGTTCAGGGACCCCCTGTCCCTGCTCTGGCACAAAACTGGAGAATGGGAAGGGGAGTGACCACTCCCCTGTCAATCACCACTCCAGGGGTGGTGCCCAGAGCTCCTGCATTGTGTTCCTTGCGTTAGCCATCTTGTTTTCCAAGGTGTGGGGACACTCTGGAGATCTCTGAGTGGCCAGTGCCAACAGGTCACGTCAGAGACCCTCCTGATAGGTGCATACCTGGGTAGGTAGCCAATCCCCCTCTCAAGGCTACTTAGGGTCTCTCCTGTGGGTTCCTCTTCAGATTTGGCTTGCAAGTTTCCACCAGAAATCCTCTGCAACTCCTGCTTCATCCTATGACCTCGGATCAAATGCAGACTGCTCCAGGAACCGCTGTAACTGCAACAAAGTGTCCAGAAAGGCTACTGAGAATCTACAACTTCAGCTCCAGCCAGCAACTGCAAAGGTTTCCATGGTGTGCACACTCTGGGGACTCCCTGTCTTCACCCTGCACCAGAAGGACCAAAGAAATATCCTGTGGAGTGACAGAGTCACTTCCCTGCTCCAGCAGGCACCTTCTAAGACGACAACAGGTTCTCTGGGACTTCTCTTCTGATGACGAGCGTGCTCCTTGGAACACAGGTGGTGGACCCCTTTGACACAGACTGTCCTAAGGTCCAGCTATCCAAATTTGGAGTAGGTAAGAGCTTGCCTTCCCCGTTTGCAACAGTACCCCCGTGCACCACGTCATCTTCACCTCCTGAGGCCTCTGTGCACTATTTGCAAGAATCCTTCATGCACAGCCTGGCCCAGTGTAGGAGGCTGGCCTGGCTTGTAGTGGGTACCAGAGGTGCTTACACCTTGTGCCAGGTCCAGTTATCCCTTATTAGTGTAGAAGAGGTGTTTCTAGCAGCTTAGACTGATAGAAGGTAGCTATGGCAAAGCAGCTTAGGCTGAACTAGGATACATGCAAAGCTCCTACTATACCACTTATATCATATGCACAATATCATAAGAAAACACAATACACAGAGTTACTAAAAATAAAGGTACTTTATTTTTATGACAATGTGCCAAAAGTATCTCAGTGAGTACCCTCAGTAAGAAGGTAAGTAATATACACAAGTTATATGTACACAAACCAAAATCAGGCAAGCAAGAGCAAGAAAAGTAATGCAAACAGTGTAGAATTACAATAGGTTGCAATAGGAGCACATAGGTATAGGGGCAACACAAACCATATACTCCAGAAGTGGAATGCGAACCACGAATGGACCCCAGACCTATGTGAGCTTGTAGAGGGTCGCTGGGAATGTAAGAAAACAGTGAGGGTTCGAAAAATACCCCACCCCAAGACCCTGAAAAGTAGGAGTAAAGTGCACCTACTACCCCTAGAAAGCACAATAGTCGTGATAGGGGGATTCTGCAGGAAGAACAAACACCAGCACTGCACTGACAACGGATTTCCAGACCTGAGGACATGCAAGACAAGGGGACCAAATCCAATAGTCGCAACAGTGTCCAGGGGGGGCAGGAGCCCAGGAAATCCCGGATGAAGGTGCAAGGAAGCTGCCTCTGGTAGGAAGAAGCTTGGAGTTCTGCAAGAAAGAAGAGGACTAGGGACTTCTTCTTTAGAAGACGGATGTCCCACGTCGCGATGAAGCTTGCAGGAGTGTTCCCTTGCAGAAAGACTGCAAACAAGCCTTGCTAGCTGCAAGAGTTGTGGTAGAGGTTTTTGGGAGCTGCTGAGGACCAGGAAGGACCAGGATGTCGCCTTCTGGAGGAGGAGACAGAGGGGGCGCTCAGCAACTCAGAGAGCCCTCACAGAAGCAGGCAGAACCAGCAGAAGTACCCCAACAGGTACTTAGAAGAAGAGTGAACCGGAGCCCACGCGAAGTTACAAAAGGGGGTCCCACAACGTCGGAGGACAACTCAAAAGGTTCTGCACTGCAGGACGAAGTGCTGGGGACCCAGTCTTAGCTGTGCACGAAGGAAATCCTGGAAGAGTGCACAGGAGCTGGAGCAGCTGCAAATCAAGCAGTACACAGCTTTGCAGTCTAGCGTGGGGAGGCAAGGACTTACCTCAACCAAACTTGGACTGAAGAGTCACTGGACTGTGGGAGTCACTTGGACAGAGTTGCTGTGTTCCAGGGACCACGCTCGTCAGGATAAGAGGGGACCCAGAGGACCAGTGATGCAGTCTTTTTCTGCCTGCGTTAGCAGGGGGAAGACTCTGTCGACCCACAGGAGAATTCTTTGGAGCTTCTGCTGTAGGTTGAAGGCAGGCTACCCCAGAGCATGCACCACCTGGAAACAATCGAGAAAGCTGGCAGGATTAGGCACTACAATGTTGCTGGTTGTCATCTTGCTACTTTGTTGCGGGTTTGCAGGCGTCCTGGAGCAGTCAGCAGTCGATCCTTTGGTAGAAGATGAAGAGTGAGATGCAGAGGAACTCTGGTGAGCTCTTGCATTCGTTATCTGAAGAATTCCTCAAAGCAGAGACCCTAAATAGCCAGAAAAGGAGGTTTGGGTACCAAGAAAGGAGAATTGGCTACCAAGACAGGTAAGAGCCTATCAGAAGGAGTCTCTGACGTCACCTGCTGGCACTGGCCACTCAGAACAGTCCAGTGTGCCCCCAACACCTCTGTTTCCAAGATGGCAGGGGTCTGGGACACACTGGAGGAGCTCTGGGCACCTCCCCTGGGAGGTACTGGTCAGGGGAGTGGTCACTCCCCTTCCCTTTGTCCAGTTTTGCACCAGAGCAGGGCTGGGGGATCCCTGAACCGGTGTAGACGGGCTTATGCAGAGATGGGCACCATCTGTGCCCATCAAAGCATTTCCAGAGGCTGGGGGAGGCTACTCCTCCCCAGCCCTTCACACCTATTTCCAAAGGGAGAGGGTGTAACACCCTCTCTCAGAGAAAATCCTTTGTTCTGCCTTCCTGGGCCAGCAGCAGCTGCAGTGGAAACCCCAAAAAGGCAGTTTGGCAGTACCCGGGGTCTGTGCTAGAGACCCGGGGGATCATGGAATTGTCCCCCCAATACCAGAATGGTATTGGGGTGTCAATTCCATGATCTTAGACATGTTACATGGCCATGTTCGGAGTTACCATTGTGACGCTATACATAGGTAGTGACCTATGTATAGTGCACACGTGTAATGGTGTCCCCACACTCACAAAGTCCGGGGAATTTGCCCTGAATGATGTGGGGGCACCTTGGCTAGTGCCAGGGTGCCCACACACTAAGTAACTTGGCACCCAACCTTCACTAACTGAAGGTTAGACATATAGGTGACTTATAAGTTACTTATGTGCAGTGGTAAATGGCTGTGAAATAACGTGGACGTTATTTCACTCAGGCTGCAGTGGCAGGCCTGTGTAAGAATTGTCAGAGCTCCCTATGGGTGAGAAAAGAAATGCTGCAGCCCATAGGGATCTCCGGGAACCCCAATACCCTGGGTACCTCAGTACCATATACAAGGGAATTATCTGGGTGTACCAGTATGCCAATGTGAATTGGTAAATTTGGTCACTAGCCTGCTAGTGACAAATTTGGAAAGCAGAGAGAGCATAAACACTGAGGTTCTGGTTAGCAGAGCCTCAGTGATACAGTTAGGCACCACACAAGGAACACATATAGGCCACAAACTTATGAGCACTGGGGTCCTGGCTAGCAGGATCCCAGTGACACATAACAAACACACTGACAACATAGGGTTTTCACTATGAGCACTGGGCCCTGGCTAGCAGGATCCTAGTGAGACAGTGAAAACACCCTGACATATACTCACAAACAGGCCAAAAGTGGGGGTAACAAGACTAGAAAGAGGCTACCTTCCTACACCCAGGTCCCCAGCATTCTATCCTGTGACACTCAGTTCGCTGAGTTGTTCTCCGGCGGCGTGGGACCTTCTTTTGTAGTGCTGCAGCAACCGGAATTTGCACCTTTTTTTTCCCCATGTCCTGGGACCTGTGTGGGTGCTGCTTGGTCATCTGTCGGTTCCCTCCAGTGTTGGGAACCCCCTCTGCCTCCCCAGTCTGAGTTGAGGCCCCCCAGGTCCCTCCTGGGTCCAGGCAGCGCCATTTTGACACAATCCACGACATTGCTTGAACCAAGGCTTGTTGGACTAATCCAGTCCTACAACTCGCCTGCATCCAACATCTCCATGTGGGACATCCTTTGCATCATGTAGGAACCCAGAGCCATCTTCTTTGGCGCTTTTCTGCAGACTTCTTCCAACCTGAGAATCCTCTTTTGCACCATCTTCTAGGTTGGTAGGGGCTCCTGTCCTTCCTGGAATCTTCTGCGACTTCTGAACTTGGTCTCCTCTCTTTACAGGTCTTCGGGTCCAGGAATCCACAATTTGTTGCTTGCAGTCTTGCTTAGTTCTTGCAATAATTCTATTCACGACTTTTAGTGTGTCCTAAGGAAACTTGCAGTACTTTACTCATACTTTCCTGGGCTCTGGGGTAGGGTATTTTACCAACCTTTGTGGTTTTCTTACACTCCCAGTGCCCCTCTACACACTACACTTGCCTAGGGCGGAATTCATGATTTGCATTCCAGTTTCTTAGTATATGGTTTGTGTTGCCCCAAGGCCTATTTCTTCCTATTGCATTCTATGGTATTTTCTATTGTTTGCACTATCCTATGACTATTTACTTACCTGATTTTGGTGTCTAGTGTATATATTGTGTATAATAGTTACCTCCTCAACGATAATTTTGGTCTTGTGTCACTAAAATAAAGTGCCTTTATTTTTGGTAACACTGAGCATTGTCTTTTATTCTGTATAAGTACTGTGTAACTATAAGTGGTATTGCAGGTTCTTTGCATGTCTCCTAGTTCAGCCTAAGCTGCTCTGCTACAGCTACCTCTATCAGCCTAAGCTGCCACAACACTACTACATTTCACTAATAAGGGATAACTGGACCTGGTATAAGGTGTAAGTACCTAGGGTACCCACTACAAGCCAGGCCAGCCTCCTACAACAGCTCACAACCCACAGCCCCACACACCTCAGATACCATACCCCCAGACACCACCACAACACCCACAGACACATCCACCACATTTGCTGTTATTTTTTAATATCTGACTTTGTGGGAAGTGTTGGTCATCCAAGACTCTATGTCAGTTCCTATGAAAATGCTGTTTTAGGGGCATGTGCAAAGTGAAATGTGTCCATGAATGCTCCTGATGTCGCCATCACTATTATGCAGGTATTGTTTGCATTGTAATCTTTGGACATTTGTTTCACAACCTATTGTGCATCCCATTGACCTTCCATTGTGTTGCAATGTGGGTGCTGTGTGGGTCCATCGATCAGCAGCACATGCAGCAGAATGTATGTGTGATGGGCTCCATGGCGGCACAGGTCATGTAACACTGCTTGCAGGTGAGTTGCTTCCTTTATGCTTTCTGTTTCCACCTGCTGGGATGTGATGGTTGGACTGCAACGGTCACGCTGGCGGTAGGCAACATCATAATGTTTCCATCCGAAACACTAGCTCGGTCTGCCTTTTTGGCCTGCCTCTCCACCGCGGTGGTCTGCGCTGCCTGGTGGTGCTGGCAGGACTGCGGCAGTCTTTCCCTGTGGGACTGCCAGCATCGTAATACTGTGGTCTGACTGCCAAGCAGATGGCGGTCACACTGCCGCCATGGTTGTGCACAAACCGCCAAACTCGTAATGCAACCCTTTGAGAATATGAAATATTAATTTCAATATGTAATATTCATTTTAAAGCAAATCCACATAAATTCAGAGCAAGCCATATTCATTTAAACAACAGTCATATTCATTTAAACATGGCTTGTGTTCATTTCAATATTTGCCTCATTCATTTCAAAGCATGTTACATTTATCTCACAGTTTCATTTTCATTTCAAAAAGTGTGATATTCATGTTACAGAATGTCATATAACTTTTGATGTGGGCCATATTAATTTCATCAGGTGTCATATTAATTTCAAAGTGGCTCATATTCATCTTAATATGTGTCATATTTCTTTCTATGAATGTCATTCATTTCAATGGATGTCATACTCACCTTAACACCTGTCATAATAATTTTAACATGGGTCATATCCATTTCAACATAGGTCATATTAATTTCAATATATGCAGTATTTATTTTGCTGTGTATCATATCAATTTCAAAGCACAACATATTCATTTCGACAAGTTTCATTTTAATATCAGCATTGGTCATATTCAGTTTAAGACATGTTGAATTCATTTCGGTGGAGCTCATATTTGTTTCAATGCATGTCATATTCATCTTAGCATGTGTCATATTTCTTTCAATGGATGCTTCATTCATATTAACACTTCTTAATTTTAACATGAATCATATCCATTGCAACATATATTGTAATCATGTCAATGTATATTCTATCACTTTCAATGCAAGCCATATTCATTGTGATAAATGTCATGATCATTTTAATGCTACTCGTATTAATTTTAAAACATGTAAAATTAATTTCAATGAAGGTCATATTCATTTCAACGTAGGTCATATTCATTTTAACATGTGTTATATTCTTTTCAATCAATTTTAAGTTTATTTCAATGGATGTCATATTCATATTAACACTTGTCATATTAATTTTAAGATGCAACTTATCAATTTTAACATATATCATATTAATTTGAATATGTATCATGTTAGTTTGAATATGTGTCATATTAGTTTCAAAGCGTGCCATATTCATTTTAACAAATCTCATGTGAATTTCAGCTGTGGTCATACTCATTTGAAAACATGTCAACTTCAATTCAATGGGGTTGCATTAATTTCAACACAAGCCATATTCATTTTCAATCATCTCCTATTCATTTCTGTGTGTCTCATATTCATTGCCATCTCGGTAATATTCATTTCAACACAATTCAAATTCATTGCAACATGTTTAAAGTTTATTTCAATGTACATTGTATTAGTTTCAATGTGCATTGTTTTCTTTTCAGAATATAATATATTCATTTCAATACTTTATATTATTTTCAATCTGCCATATTAATTTCAATGTATGTCATACTTCTCCTGGGATAAGTCAATCATTTCAAGAAATGCCCCATTCTTTTTGGTGAATATTGTATTTGTTTCAGTGATTGCTTTATTGTTTACAGTGAGGGCCATATTAATTTCAGTATGATTTATATATATTTCAGGATATTTCTTATTCAATTTGGTGTGTGTGTTATTCATATTAATCACTAAGTAGCATATTCATTCTGCCACGTTTCATATTTGTTTTGGTTCAATTCAGATGTACTCTGCCAGGTATCATAATTATTTTGACACATAGTACATTCATTCTGGTTTGTGTCATATTCATTTTGCAGCACACTATGCATTTCAGGAGGTGTCCAATATAGGGAGCTGTAATTTTGACATGAACGGCTTCCCATATGCCTACATAACTTGTATTAAGCAGTGGCAAAAATGGGTTTTCAGCTCCCACCGAGCATCAGCTGCATTTGATGCATTGCTAACTTTTAATACATGTTTCTATTAATTGACATATTTCAATCAATGCCCGACTGAGGCCTCCGCACAGACACTGGATTAGTGTGAGACTAAAAACCAGGATAACAGATATTTGCAGTTCAGGGCAGAGGACACAAATGTGCACCATGAAAGGGACATCCTGTTCCCAAGGCATATATATTACCTACTGGCAGTCGCCAGTAGGTAGTTGTAGTTAGAACCCCTAACCCCATGCCTGAAATATAGGGGTCTTTAAGGGACCTCAGATGTGTGTAATATTTTGAAAAACAGGCTTTTTGTCCATGCGTGATATTCACAAATTCATCATGATTACCAATGAGCTCTCGTGTAATGGTGTGACGAATTTGCGAATATCGGCGAAAAAATACATAAAAAAATACATGCACAGACTCATTCAGCCACTAATACTTTCACTCATAGACACATTCACAGACTAATGCACCCATTCACACACCCACTCAGACACACACGCACACCCACTCACAGAATCACTCAGACACTCATGCACCCATTCACAGATCCACTGAGACCCTCATGCACCCACTCACAGACCCACTCAGAGACTCACACACCTATTCAAAGACCCACACAGACACTCAAGCACCCAGTCACAGACCCAGTCAGAGACTCACACAGCCACCTTCAGACCCACTCAGACACTTACACACCCATTCACTTGCCAACTTAGACAGTTATGCATGCACTCACAGACCCACTCTGACACTGATGCACCCACTCACAGACCCACTCAGAGACTCATGCACCCACTCACAGTCCCACTCAGACACTCACAGACCCTGTCAGACCCTCATGTACCCACTCACAAACTCACCCACTCACACACCCACTCACAGACCTACTATGACAATCCTACACCCACTCACAGACCCACTCAGACACTGATGCACCCACTCAAAGACCCACTCAGAGGATCATGCATACACTCACAGACCCACTCAGACACTTACACACCCATTCTTAGACCCACTTAGACACACATGCAATTACTCACAGACCCACTCAGAGAGTCACACACTGACTTTCAGACCCACTCAAACAGTCATGCACCTACTCACAGACCCAGTCAGACATCCACATACCCACTAATAGACCCACTCAAGCCCTCATGCACCCATTCACAGACAGACTCAGGGCCTCATGCACCCACTCACAGACCCACTCAGAGACTCATGCATCCACACAGACTGACTCAGACACTGATGCTGTCACTCACAGACCCACTCAGAGACTCATGCACTCACTAACAGTCCCACTCAGACACCAACATCACTGACTCACTCAGACCCTCATGCACCCTTTGACAGACTCACTCAGACACTCATACACTCACTCACAGACCCACTCAGACAATCATGCACCCACTCACAGATCCTCTGAGACACTGATCCACTCACTCACAGACCCACTCAGAGACTCATGCACCCACTCACACACCCACTCAGACACTTGCACACCCATTCATAGACCACTCAATGACCCACTCAGAGAGTCACATGCCCACTTTCAGATCTACTCAGTCACACACACACTCACAGACCCAAGCAGACACTCATGTACCCCCTCACAGACCCCTTCAGACCCTCATACACCCACTCACAGACCCACACAGACACTGCAGAACCTACTCACAGACCCGCTCAGAGACTCATGCACCCACTCACAGACTCACTCCTACACTCATTTACCCACTCATAGTGCAACTCAGAGACTCATGCATTCCTTCACAGGACCAGTCAGAGACTCATGTATTTAGTCAGAGATCCTCTTGGAGAGTCAAGCACCCACCGAGCCTCAGCTGCTGAAAGAGCTGCTGAGACAGTTATGCACCCACTGACAGACCCTCTCAAACTCTCATACACACAGCCACAGACACACTCAGAGTGTCATACATGTGATTATAGAGTTATTTAGAAAGTGATGTACCTAGTGTGATGTACAAAATTTCTTATATATAATATAATGAAGTTTGAATATGCTGTTGCCTATTAAATGCCAGCCTTTGTTTTGTGTAGTTGCGACTATATTGCGCAGATTGTGACATTGACCTGAACATTTTAAAACATTGAAATAAAAACAGTTTTTATAAAGAAAATTAACAATAATTTTGGGCAATAGAGTGGCCCTGAGAAGAGCCTTTGTGTTCATTGTGATTATGTGGCAGCTACATATAAGACCGGACGCAGAGCTATGGGCACCTAGGAAACACCCTGTTACCTTTGTCTGTGAAGTGAACTCTATCACTTCTATAGTTTCAATCCATTCCAAAGCGCAGGTTGTTGTTTTAAATACAGCCTATGTTATATTCTCTGAGAAATGCAGAAACAGTTTTATTAACATGTTCTCTGGGATTGTCAATCTTTGGACAGGATTGATTTGACCACTTCCATTTCTGCTTTTGGCATATGTTGGAGTGCACCAAAACAGTATGAGGGAAAAGTGTAATAAATTGTTCAAAGGCGTCCTTCATTAGGATTTCCAGTCCTATGCCAGTCAGTGTGCCTAGATCATTACCACCACAGTACATAATCGTGAGATCAGAGGGGTGGGAATCACAATGCTTTCAACCAAAGGGAGCAATTGATGCCACTATAACCCTCTCTGGCAAATCCAATTAATGTCCACATTAGCCAAACCCAGGTCTCTGTCAACACCTCTCTTTCTAACAGCCTCGCTAGCTAAAAAAAAACATAGTTGGGGCCCACAATCCACACACTAAGCATTTTGAATTGAAGCAGCAGTAGCAAACAGAAGAAGGTTGAAGCTGAATGAGGCAGTTTTGAAAATGGAAGGCAGTTAAAATGTAGGTGTGCTCCTGGTTTATAAAAAATCATGTTTGATTGGGTGCTGTGAACGTGCAGGTAGTGTCTTGAAAGGATTATTAGGTTGATCTATGATTGGCTCTGGTAAAATTAAAACATTGCAATTGAGACTTGGATGTAACCCACATATTCTGCAGCTTATTTTGGAACTACTATGGCTCATGTAGAATATGCTGTGAACTTCTGACCTACTGGTTCTAGTGGCTTGCCATGGAGACTGTGCTAAGAGTGTTTTTCAAGGGTAGAGTGTTAATGAGAGAGTTCTCTGTTTTTGAAACTGAAAGGTGTTCATACTCGTTGTTCAATAAGGGTTTCATTTCCTAGAGAGGGCTTGCTAATAAAGTGTACTGTACTCTTAAATTCATAAAACTACTATGCTGAATATGTTTTTGGACGCCAATTATTTCTGGTGAAATCCGTCACCATGATCGTGATTAAGACACAAGTATGTACAAAAAGCCCACCATACTGGGCTTCTTTATAAAAGTGCATGAAAGGGTTAACACATACTAACCATTTAGAAGTATATGTACGAAACTTAAATATGGAAGGTATGTTTCTATATATTGCCTTTCGCAGTACCAGACAGCGACAAAGTTGCCATTTATGTTGGCTTTGCAATTCTTATGCTTCGTTTTCCCAATTCTCAAGACTATTGAAGCTATCTAATAAGAGAAAAAAAAAACAAAAAAAACAAACTCAATCTTCAGGTCTGTAAATTACATTTAATTTTGAGAAACAAAATTGATTAAAAATGCATATGTGAGATTGTTCAAAGAGGGTATGAAATATAAAAACAATATTGAGAGTATCTGAGATGATCTATGAGTGGTAGTGTGAGTGCTATTATATATTTATTAATAGGTGACTAAGGTACAGTTTGTCTGAGGCGCAGACTAGGTGTGTGAGAAGTTGGTTCACAAACTGCTGCCATGAAACTGCATATTGTACATGTGCTGCTTTAACAATGTATTAGGAGATGTGGAACTTGTACATGCCTATACATGATGTGCTGCTCACAAAGAATGTTTTTCTTTGAATTCTGGGACTTGTAGTCCTATTTATTCAATTTTAAAAGAGGACTCTAAGGCTCAGAAGTGAAAGGCAAAAACATGCATGGTAGGTGTATATGAAGTATGAACCTGTGAAAGTAGAGAGCAATGTGTTAGATAACCTTTAGGGTAGGTGTTGGTAAATTATAAGGCATGTTTGTATGTGCTAAGATGATAACATATGTCCTTTAAACTAATACTGAGTAAGATATGTAGTACAAGACTGCTGGGCATAGCTAAACATACAGGGGGTCATTACAACATTGGCGGTAAAAGCCGCTTTCCGCCGTGCAGAAGACCGCCAACACACCGCCGCAGCTGCGGAAATCCGCCACAGCTAGTACGACCCATATCTCGAAATCTGACAAAATCCAGACACCCACACAAGTCCGCCACACCAAAGGTCAGTGATAAACTGCCGAAAACAAAACCGTCACGCCAACAGGAATACGCCCACACTATTACGACCCACGAATCCACGTGGCGGTCTTTTAACCGCGGTATTCCATTAGCGGTATACATCGCCGCACTCAAAATACACACACACATACAAAACACCGCCACATTGGACAATTCGAAATACACACACCTGATACACATACACACACCACTCCCACACACCCAATACAATATAAAACACACACCCACATCACCCACAAACCCCTCCTACCAAAAAGTTTCCGAAAGAAGGCCAGAGAGAGACACCACCATCCACAAACTAGCAGCCACAGGCACTCAACACCATCACCCACACAACTTCCACACACGAAACACCACACACCACTACATATCACCACACTTATAACAACACACACCACCCCACACATCACCTACACCACCCCATGGCACGGCAAAGACACCCCAGGTTCTCGGAGGAGGAGCTCAGGGTCATGGTGGAGGAAATCGTCCGGGTAGAGCCACAGCTATTTGGAGCACAGGTGCAGCACACCTCCATAGCTAGGAAGATGGAGCTATGGCGAAGAATAGTCAACAGGGTCAACGCAGTGGGACAGCACCCAAGAAATAGGGATGACATCAGGAAGAGGTGGAACGACCTACGGGGGAAGATGCGTTCCGTGGTCTCAAGACACCACCTGGCGGTACAGCGGACTGGCGGCGGACCCCCACCTCCTCCCCCACAACTAACAACATGGGAGGAGCAGGTCTTGGCGATTCTGCATCCGGAGGGCCTCGCAGGAGTCGGTGAAGGAATGGACTCTGGTAAGTCAAACCTTTAACTATCATATCCCCCACCCTACCTGCATGCTATCACAGACCCCCACCCTCGCCCCCTCCCCTATCAATCCAACTCCTCACAAATGTACTAATAACATAAACCACACAACCCAACACCAAGCCCTGCATGACACAACAAAGCATGGACACCCATCACTAAAGCATGCCCACTGCACATACCCATAACACCCCCCTCAACCATCATCACACAAGACCACACACAGGAATGCTAGCACTGGGGTACACTGTCACCCACCCATTGCACAGCGTGACACACACAGATGCAATAATCATGCTTTTACACCCCTGCAGGACCACTACCCAATGTCAGCAGACAGGAGGGTCCAGACATCTCCACCCCACCCACAGAAGAGGCCGACAGTGATGACAGCAGCTCTGTCCAACTGGATCCAGATGACCAGCCCGGACCATCGTGGGCCTCGGGACAGTCGGTTCCCCTCACACAGGCACAGCCCACCACAGACCTTCCACCCTCTGGTAACACCAGCACAGCACCCACCCAGCGGGCCCATACCTCCGCCCCCAGGACACGTCAATCAGCTGTGTGTCCACCACTACAGGGAACCCAGGATAACCCACCACCCCAACAACAACAGGGACCTGGGGGCAGTGGCAGTGGGCACACGGTCCAGGGGACGGAGGCCCAGGAACACAGGGGAACTGGGAGGGCTGCCGTACAACAGGGGGCAGACAGGCCAAGGGAACCCACTCTCCACGAGGCCCTCTCCTCCATCATGGGAACATACCACCACTCCCAGAAGACGATGGCAACGGTCCTGGCCAAGTTTCAGGAGACCCAGCGCATGCAGGAGGAACAGTATTTGGGGTTCAGGGAGGAACTCAGAACCATCAGCTCCGCCCTGGGCTACATCGTAGGGGTGCTGAAGCAAATACTTAACACCACGAGGGACACTGTGGCACTACAAGGGGCCCCTGACACTAGCATGGAAGATGAACTGCCCACCACCTCCGCCGGCGCTGGTGGACAGGAGGCACCGCCACAGGACCACCACATCAGCACCCCCTGCAGACGGAGAACCACCCCGCAAGCGGTCCCTGAGATCCAGGAACAAGACAGAGCACAATGCCAAGACCCCCGCCAAGAAATGAGACCACCCTGATTGTCAAACCACTGTCCCACTTTGTAACCCTGTCCATATTGGAACTGCCCCAGCTCCACTTCCTATGCCCATATGGGCAATGCACCTGTGAGACTAATAGACTGGACTCTGCTATGGACATTCCTCCACCATCACCCCTCACCATTTTACAACCCCCCTCCAATATTGAGCACTTCAATAAACACCCTTGAAGCACAAAACAATCTGGAGTCAGTCTGTGATTTCGAAAATGTGTATTAGCAATAACAGTGACAAAATGCTTTTTCAAATGTAATGTCAACATACCTATGTCACACATCTCAAGTCCATGAGGAATCTAAGCAGATGACACACGTTGGAAACCACACCTGTGAAACCGTAAGGGAAATGTACAACTCAGTGACCATATACTGGTTGAAATCGACAGACAGGATAGAGGTTGAAGTGTTAAAGTACTTGTAGTAGGCAGGAATGTTTTCTCACCTGTGTGTCACTGGAAATATTGCCGGATAACTGAGTCCCTGTTCTCAATGTCTTCTTCCTCAGCTTCCTCCTCATCACTGTCCACAGGCTCCACAGCTGCCACAACACCGCCATCTGGGCCATCCTCCTGCAGAAAAGGCGCCTGTCGTCGCAAAGCCAAGTTGTGAAGCATACAGCAGGCCACGATGATCTGGCACACCTTCTTTGGTGAGTAGAATAGGGAACCACCTGTCATATGGAGGCACCTGAACCTGGCCTACAGGAGGCTGAAGGTGCGTTCGATCACCCTCCTAGTCCGCCCATGGGCCTCATTGTAGCGTTCCTCTGCCCTGGTCTTGGGATTCCTCAATGTGGTCAGTAGCCATGACAGGTTGGGGTAACCAGAGTCCCCTTATAGCCACACCCGGTGCCTCTGGAGTTGACCCATCACATAAGGGATGCTGCTATTCCGCAGGATGTAGGCATCATGCACAGAGCCAGGGAACATAGCATTTACCTGAGAGATGTACTGGTCTGCCAAACATACCATCTGTACATTCATGGAATGATAACTCTTCCAGTTCCTGTACACCTGTTCACTCCTGTGTGGGGGGACCAGAGCTACATGGGTCCCATCAATGGCACCTATGATGTTGGAGATATATCCAAGGGCATAGAAGTCACCTTTAACTGTAGGCAAGTCCTCCAGCTGAGGGAAAATGATGTAGCTCCGCATGTGTTTCAGAAGGGCAGACAACACTCTGGACAACACGTTGGAAAACATAGGCTGGGACATCCCTGATGCCATGGCCACTGTTGTTTGAAATGACCCACTTGCCAGGAAATGGAGCACTGATAGCACCTGCACTTGAGGGGGGATTCCTGTGGGATGGCGGATTGCTGACATCAGGTCAGGCTCCAACTGGGCACACAGTTCCTGGATTGTGGCACTGTCAAACCTGTAGGTGATGATCAAACTTCTTTCCTCCATTGTCGACAGGTCCACCAGCGGTCGGTACACCGGAGGATTCCGCCATCTCCTCACATGTCCCAGCGGACGGTGCCTAGGAAGGACAACAGTGACCACAGAGTCAAACAACTCAGAGGTATGAACCCACAGTCTACACAGAACACCATTCATACACAAAATGTGGCCTGTATTCGTGTTGTGAGACAAGGCCTAGGTATGTGTGATGCAGTTGGTAACTAGGCCATGTGGGCCCCTGAAATGGCGGGTGCCTGACCTCTAAACTAGGACAATGGGATGTGAGGTAACTGCACTGGCGTTGTACACCGTCGCGGTAGGCGGTCGAAGACCGCGGCACAATGCTGCAGTGGTTAACATTGGACCCTATGGGTCCCAGGAGCCAATGACGATGTACGCCGGCGGTGATGGTACGCACCGCCGCGGACGTGACCGCTGCGGATGTGACTGCCATTTTCTAGCTGTTCAATCATTCGATACCTGATCTTCGACAGGAGAGGACCTACACTGCAAGTGCTGCTGTGACCTCGGTCTGGAAGAGACAATGGCTCGTGCGTCTGGGGAAAGGGCCCCTGCCTTCACTGCAGAGGAGTTGGAGAAGCTTGTGCATGGGGTCCTCCCCCAGTACACGCTACTCTACGGTCCTCCAGACCAACAGGTAAGTACACAGGGAGCACGTTGTATGGGCTATGCCTGTGTGGAGAGGGCTGGTTGTAAGAATGAAGGGGGCACAGTTCTGCGTGCATGAAGGACTGTGAATGCATGTGCCACATGGCAAGTGTAGGGATGTGGGCCACTCACTTAGACGGTGCAGTTGTTAATGACTTCTCTTCTTCCCCTGTACATGTCATGTAGGTCAGCGCCCACCAGAAGAAGGATATTTGGCGTGCCATCGCCAAGGACGTCCGGACCCTGGGGGTACACCACAGACGGAGCACCCACTGCCGTAAAAGATGGGAGGACATTCGCCGCTGGAGCAAGAAGACGGCGGAGGCTCAGCTTGGGATGGCCTCCCAACGTGGGAGGGGTGCCTGTCGAACCATGACCCCCCTGATGTTCGGGATCCTGGCGGTGGCCTACCCTGAGTTGGATGGGCACTTGAGGGCATCACAGCAGACAAAAGGGGGTGTGTACAACATCATTCAGCTGACTTTGCGCGCAGTAATGGTGTCTGGGTGGGGGAGGAGGGCTGTGGGTTTCCCTAGGCCAGGGCGAGTTCCGTAGGCTAGGCCCCTCCGTAATGCAGGCCATGTGGCACCCCACCCCACCTCTGTAGAGTGGCAAGTACAGGTATTCATGCCCCTGTGTCATCTATGTGTGCAGATGTTGTCCATAGCCATGTAGGCCATATCCCAGGAATTGCATCTGAAGAGCCCAACAGCACGACGTAGTGCAGGGGGCTGCTGTGTCTGTATTGTCCGCTAACGGTAGCAGTAAGCCATGCACTCAATCTGTCTTTCTTCTGTCGTCCCCCCCCTTTTTGTGGTCTCCCTGTTCTTGTGTGCATCAGCATCATCAGGCGGAGGTACAGTGGCACCGGAGCACGAGGGAGCAGCATCCCACATGGCCATGGAGGGCCACACCACGGACTCAGAATACACCAGTGGGACGGAGGGCGAGGGGAGCACCACGGCGGTCACAGGATCTGCAACCAGCGACACAGACTCATCCTCCAATGGGAGCTCTCTTGTGGTGGCGGCAAAATCTGTGCCCCCCACTTCTACAGGTACAGCCGCCTCCCCCCTACCAGCACCGCCCTCCCAGCAGCCCCTCATCCTTCGCCCCGTGCCCGCTCACCCAGGAGGGTGGGCATCACCTTCGCCCCAGGCACCTCAGCCCCTGCCCCTGTCACCTTTGCTGCCCTCAGTGAGGAGGTCATTGACCTGCTCAGGTCCCTCACTGTAGGGCAGTCTACCATTTTGAATGCCATCCAGGGTGTAGAAAGGGAATTGCAACAGACAAATGCATTCCTGGAGGGCATTCATTCTGGTCAGGCTGCCCTTAATCGAACCCTGCAAACTCTGACCTCAGCACTGATGGCAGCCATTGTCCCAGTGTCTAGCCTCCCCCCTCCAACTTCCTCCACCCAGATCCAATCCCCTGTACCCCAGCCTATCCCAAGCACACCATCAGACCAGCCTGCACACACCTCACCACACAAGGGAAGCTCAGGCAAACATAAGCACCACACATCCCACAGGCACTCACCAAGCATCACACACATACAGACACACCAACATCCACTGCCTCCACTGTGTCCTCCTCCTCCTCGTCTCCCTCCTCCCTCCCAGTCTCGTCTACACTCACACCTGCATGCACTACCACTACAGCCACTACGTCCCGCACCAGCACACCCACCACCACACCCCGCTCACGTGCACTCACCACCCCCACTACCATTTCCACATCCCCTGTGTCCTCTCCCAGTGTGTCTGTGACGCCCCCTCCGAAGATACACAAACGCAGGCACACACCCACCCAACAGCCATCCACCTCACGACAGCCTCCAGCCCATGCACCTGCACCCAAATCCACAAAAGTTACACCTCCTACAACCACCACCTCTTCCTCCACTCCCAAACCCCCTCCAGCTACCCATCCCAGTGTCTCCCAAAAACTTTTCCTGTCCACCCTTACCTATTTCCCACCACCCCCCCTCCAACTCATAGGTCCCGTACTAGCACCTCAGCCAAAAAATCTCCGGGACCAGTGGTGCCTGTTGTTACAGGTATGTGGAGTGCACCGGCCACCAGGCCAGCCAGTGTGGCACGGAGTCACAGCACAGCCAGTCTCCCCCCCCCCTGTGAAGCACCAGAAGTTGGACAGTGCCCGGCATGAGAGGGGGAAGACTCCAGCTAGCAAAGCCGCTCACAAGGGTCCCTGGGGGAGTGTCAACTCAGCTGTGACTCCTCCCAAGGTGGGGAAGGGCCAGAAGAAATCTCCAAAGTCTGGGAGGAGCAGCACGGCGGAGAAGACCGCCATCATCCCCGCAGCCCAGGAGGCCACCGCCAGCCTCAGAGTCACTGGCCAGTAGGCCACCGCCAGCCCCATCATCACTGGCCAGGAGGCCACCGCCAGAGTCACTGGCCAGGAGGCCAGCCCCATCGTCACTGGCCAGGAGGCCACCGCCAGAGTCACTGCCCAGGAGGCCAGCCCCATCGTCACTGGCCAGGAGGCCACCGCCAGAGTCACTGGCCAGGAGGCCACCCCCATCATCACTGGCTAGGAGGCCACCGCCAGCCCCATCGTCACTGGCCAGGAGGCCACCGCCAGCCAAAGCCCAGCTGGCCAGGAGGGCCCCGCAAGCCACAGCCCAGCTGACCCATGAAGGGCCGCCAGCCACAGCCCTGCTGGGCAATGAAGGACCGCCTTGGCAAGGACCGCTGAACAGGCCAAGGACCGCTGAACAGGGCTAAGACCGCCATGGAATGCACCGCTGAACAGGTCTGACACTGGCAACTCAAGCACCGCTGAACAGGCCAGGGACTGCTGAACAGGGCAAAGACCGCCATGGAATGCACTGCTGAACAGGTCTGACACTGGCAACTCAAGCACCGCTGAACAGGCCAAGGACCGCTGAACAGGGCAAAGACCGCCATGGAATGCACCGCTAGCCCATTTGCGGCAGGGGCAGTGACGCAACTGGGACCGTCACAGGGTGTGTGCTGCACTCTGGGCACCAGTCCCCCTCCAGAACCAATGGAGAACAGCATCCACTCTGTCTGGCCTTGGAAGGATGAAGCACTCTGGGCACCAGTCCCCCTCCAGAACCAGTGGAGAACAGCATCCACTCTGCCTGTCCTTGGCAGGATGAAGCACTCTGGGCACCAGTCCCCCTCCAGAACCAGTGGAGAACAGCATCCACTCCGTCTGTCCTTGGAAGGATGAAGCACTCTGGGCACCAGTCCCCCTCCAGAACCAGTGGAGAACAGCATCCACTCCGTCTGTCCTTGGCAGGATGAAGCACTCTGGGCACCAGTCCCCCTCCAGAACCAGTGGAGAACAGCATCCACTTGAGAGACTGTGGCTTTGCACTCCCCAGGATATGGCAGTGGGCAAGCCACCCACGGTAGAGACTTGAGAGACTGTGGCTTTGCACTCCCCAGGATTGAACAGTGAGCAACCCACCCACTGTAGAGTCTTGAGAGATTGTGGTTTTGCACTCCCCAGGATATGGTAGTGGGCAAGCCACCCACTGTAGAGATTTGAGAGACTGTGGCTTTGCACTCCCCAGGATATGGCAGTGGGCAAGCCACCCACTGTAGAGACTTGAGAGACTGTGGCTTTGCACTCCCCAGGATATGGCAGTGGGCAACCCACCCACTGTAAAAACTTGAGAGACTGTGGCTTTGCACTCCCCAGGATACATCAATGGGCATGGAGCACCCTCGTAGATCTGGAGTGGTGCACTCATCCGGCTGAGGTGCCCCCCCTTCATTTCCCCCTGAGGTGCCTATTCTATTTCGATCTGATGCCCCTGCAGTGTTCTCTCCGTTTTGATTGGGTATCTTGTGTGGGCCTCGCTCATGCATTTTGGGCCCAGTGGTCCACGGACTATGAATGGTGCAATACCTGCACTACTAATCGTGGTGTATATTTTGTTTATTGTGTATAAATATATATGTATATATTTGCTTACTGTATTTTGATATATTACAATGGTTCAACTCATTTCCTTCTGTCTTTGCATTCTTCCGGATGGGTTGGGGGGTGTTACTGTAATGTATAGATATGCATTGGTGTGTGTGTTGTAGTGGGTGAGGGTCGGGGTGGGGGTTGGGATGTTGGTTGTGTGTGTCCCTGTGTTTTTGCCTCCCGCCTCCCCTATGTCGTACTCACCGTGGTCTTCGCCGCCGGCGTTGATGATCCTCGTATAGGAGCAGGAAGACTAGCGCTGGAAGAATATGGAGTTCCAGCTCCATGCTGCCCCCCTTCCTCGTGGAGTGTGTAGAGGTGAGCGTTTTCCCTTTGAAATAACTGTTTCCGCCGTGTTTTTAGACGCGGTGAATCCGCCCCGGAAAAGGTGGCGGATTGATAGGTTGTGATACTGTGGGCGGTACATTGTCCTCCGCCTGTCTGTTGGCGGTGACCGCCGCACTGTTTGTCTGTACCGCCGTGGCGGTCTGAGTGTCAAAGTGGCTGTCTTTGTTGGCGGTTTCCGCCACGGTCATAATTCCAATTTTTTTACTGCCGGCCTGTTGGTGGTGTTACTGCCGCTTTAACACCGTCCGCCAGGGTTGTAATGACCACCACAGTGTTTCAAAATGGGTCAGCCCTATTAATGCAGACCCTGTCTGTGGCCTCACACTGGCAGCTTCTCATGGCATGTACAAACTGTTTGTCAACTGTCAAACCTCTATTTTAGTAGACGTTACTCATCTCTGAAATTTGGTGTAGATATGTCATAAAGTATGGTGCTTTGTGATTAAAATAAGAGAGGTCTCTTTTTGAGATGAGTGAGTTACTCTTGCATTTGCAGGCCCCTATGCCAAGTACTACATAGAGTATTCTACTCATAGAGTAAGTGACATGAATGTTCACAAAAGCTTAGCGCCTCTATCACACCGAGTGACACAGCTACAGAATTACTTATATATTCAGATCCATGATCAGAAACTATTGATGAATGCAGCAGTATTAAAGGCAGTTCAAGACACACCCATATAACCCTCTATTCCCTAACACAGGCACTGAGGTATTCATTCAGCCACTTATATACACATATAAAGAACCAGAGAGGCTCTAAAACAGACAGTCATACACCAGCACATTTACTTAAACATCTCATGGCATTGCTATAAGTGGACTCTTGCAGTCACCCAGAGATGTAGGAAAGTAGTGACACACCCTTTTCATCCATCCAAAGAAATAGTCCTAAGATAAGGTGTAGGTATGCCATAAAGTGTGGTGCTTTCTGCTTAAATGATTGAAAGATGTCCTTTTGAGTTTTTGTAATTTAATCATGCACTTGCAGATTTCTATGTTCAAGTCTACATAGAGTATACCACCCATAAAGGAACTGACATTCATGTTTCCAAAGCATGGCGTCTCTCTCTTACCCAGTCACAGAGTAATAAAGGAAGGTATACATTAATTCTCATACTTGGAAACTACTTATGGAGCCAGCAGTATGAAAGGGAGCTACACTCACCTACATACCCCTCTATTCCCTAACACAGGCACCAAGGTAGTTGTTCGGCCTCTTACATATACATTCAAAGAGCCATAGATGTAGTAAAACAGAGAGTCAACTACTGGCACATTGACTTAAACATCTCATTGCACAACTATAGGTGGACTTTCATGCTCACTCAGATATGTAGACAAGTACTGACGAAAGTTAGTCATCCATCCAGGAAAAAAGTTCTTTAAACATGAATCAGGCCTACTAGTGTAGACTGTGTCTCTACAATCCCATTGCTAGCTTGACTTTCATGTTAAGGAGCTTCAACAAGTCTTAAACTCACATGTTAGTACAAATAACTCACCTCTGAGGAATGGTATATGCATGCCATGAACCACGGTTCTTTGTGCTTAAAAGGCGAGAGATGTCCTTTTGAGTTTTAGTATCTTACTCATGCACTTGCAGACCCCTAAGTCCAGCACTCTATGGAGTATACCACCCATAATGCAACTGACTTATATACTTCAAAATGAATAGAGTCTCTCTCTCACCTAGTCAAACAGAAACAGAGGGACTTATACATTCAGTCATATACTCAGAAACTAATTATGTATCCAACAGTATGAAAGATAGCTGCAGACATGCCTACATACCCCTTTATTCCCTAACACAGTGACTGAGGTATTTGTTGAGGCACTTACATATTCATTTAAAGAGACAGAGAGGTCCTAAACCAGACCGTCACATACCAGAATATTTACTAAAAATATCATGGGACTGCTCTAAGTAGACTCCCACACTCACTCAGATATGAAGGTAAGTAGTAACACAATCTGGTCCTCCATCCATAGACATAGGCCCTCATTATGACATTGGCGGTAAATCCCACTTTCCTCCATGCTGACTGCCGCCAACATACCGCTGCGGCGCCGGATATCCGTTCACCATATTATGGCACACACACACCAATCCATCAATATTCAGCCACAGACACAAGTCCGCCACACCAAAGGTCAGTGTTAAACTGGCGGTATCAAAACCCACACCGTTATGTCAACAGAACAAAGCCCATCACATTATGACCCACGAATCACCATGGCAGACATTCAATGGCGGAAAACCATTGGCGGCACATTCTGCTGCGCTCAAAATACACACACACATACAAAACAAAAACACATTGGACAATTTAAACAACACCCACCTGACACCCATAAACACACCACACCCACCACTATAAAACACACACCCACACTACCCATAACCCTTTACAACTACAAACAACTGCCACAAGATGGACACCACCACCACAGATGAGATCAGAGCCACACACCACCATCACCTATAGATCACCCACTCACCTTACAACACACACCCCAACACTACTCACACAACACCCATGGCACCACAAAGACACCCCCGATTCTCAGAGGAGGAGCTAAGAGTCATGGTAGAGGAAATCATCAGGGTAGAGCCACAGCTATTTGGAGCATAGGTGCAGCAGATATCCATTTCTAGGAAGATGGAGCTATGGCAGAGGATCGTGGACAGAGTCAACGCCAGGGGACAGCACCCCAGAACAAGGGATGATATCAGGAAGAGGTGGAACGACCTACGGGGGAAGGTACGTTCCATTGGAGCAAGACACCACCTCCTCCCCCACAACTAACAACATGGGAGGAGCAAGTCTTGGCAATCATGCATCCTAAGGGCCTGGCCGGAGGAGGACTGGACTCTGGTAAGTCAACTCTATACTATTATCACCCCCCTACCTGCATGCCATCTCATACCCCCACCCTCACCCTCATTCCCATCAACCCACCACTTCCCACACACCCCTCCATCACATCTCACTCATCCCACTGCCACGTCCTGCATGCCGTACCAATGCAGGGACACCACTCACAGACCTGTCTGGACTCCTATCACTAAAACATGCACACTAGAGAGAATCAGCTAGCCCACCACATTCCAACTCACACAAGTTAAAGCTCCCAGGGCAAATACAACCAAATAGGGCAACCCACCCATGCACAATATGTCACACACAGAAACAAAAACACTGCGTTTACATCCCCACAGGTATCCCAGCCAATGTCAGCGGAGAAGAGGTGCCAGCAATTTCCAGTCCCCCCACAGAAGAGGCCCACAATGATAACAGTAACTCTGATTGCCTGGATCTAGATGACCAACCGGGCCCATCAGGGACCTCTGGACAGTTGGTTACCCAGGCACAGTCGCACACAACCACAGAGCCTCCCTCCTCAGGAAACACCACCACAGCACCCACCCAGCATACCCATGCCCCTGTCCCCAGGACAAGTCAATCAGCAGTGTGTCCACCACTACAGGCACCCCAAGGCACAGCTCGCACCCAAGAAAATCAGGGACCTGGGGTCAGTGGCAGGGGGTACACGGTTCAGGAGACAGAGGCACAGGACAACAGAGACACTGGGAGGACTGCTGTGCGTCAGGGGTAGAACAGGCCCAGGGAACCGATTCTCCAAGAGGCACTCACCGAGATCCTGGGAGCATACCAACATTCCAAGGATACACTGGGCCAGATCCTGGACAACATGCAGGAGAACAGGTGGCTGCAGGAGGGAAAGTACCAGGGGATCAGGGTGGACTTGCAGGCCATGAACACCACCCTGGTCTCCATAGTAGGGGTGCTGGCAGACATGGCCAACATAATGAGGGAGGCAGTCTGATTACAGCGGGCCCCTGCCACTAGCCAGACATCTGAACTGCCTTCCACCTCCGCTGCTGTTAGTGGACAGGAGGCACCGCCACAGGACCAACAGGCCACCAGCACCCCTCCATCTGCAAAAGGAGAACTACCCCGCAAATGTTCCCTGCGATCCAGGCAGAAGCCAGAGACTATTGCCAAGACTCAAACCATGAAATGAGACTCTCCTGCTTGTCACCCTTGTGTCCCACTCTGTCACCCTGTCCACCTTGAACTGCCATTGCTCCCCTTCCTATGTCCCCTTGGACAATGCACCTACAAATAGACTGGAACTCAACCCTGGACTTTCCTCCATCATCACCCCATCCCATTGCTCTTCCCCCTCTTCTTCTCAGCACTTCAATTAACAAACTGAATAAATACAAGTATGGAGTATGTGAAATGATTTAATATGTATTCATTTACCAAGGTTCAAACAGTGCAAATCAACTGTACATTAATGTTCACATGGGATAGAACTGTAGTTGGCTGCAGTGAACACACCAGGAGCGATAGTAGGGCACCAACATCTGCAAAAAGATTTGCCAAAGGGTTCAGTGAGTGGTCATAGAAGTGGAAAATTGCAGCCTGCCACTGACAATATGAAACAAAAAAATGACAATGAAATGTGAAGTTACACTATCTTACCTGTGTGTCATCAGAAGTATTGATGAATCACTGCAGTTCTGTTGTCCTCATCCTCATCCTCTGCCTCCTCATCTTCACTGTCCACAGAGTCCACTGCTGCCACACGGCCATCTCCAGCCTCCTCCTCCTGCAGAAAAGACAAATGGCGTCTCAAGGCAAGGTTATGCAACATGCAACATGCCGTGATTATCTGGCAGACCTTTTTGGATGAGTAGCACAGGGATCCACCTGTTAGATTGAGGCACCAAAACCTGGTCTTCAGGAGGCCAAGGTACGTTAAATTATCCTTCCTATCGCCCATGTGCCTTCTTGTAACGTTCTGCTACTCTTGTCCTGGGATTCCTCACAGGGGTCAATAGCCATGATAGGTTGGGGTAACCAGAGTCATCTGCAAATATCGAGGAACAACATTTAGCCACACACTATCCCATATTGCCCATACCATACACATACACCAACATGGGTGGGAACCAGGGCTCACCTATTAGCCACACCCTGTGCCTCTGTAGTTGGAGTTGGGCCATACATTTAGGATGCTGCTATTCCTCAGGATAAAGGCATCATGCACCAACCCAGGATACTTAGCATTGACGTGGGAGATGTACTGGTCCGCCAGGCACACCATCTGGACATTCATTGAGTGAAAACTCTTTCGATTTCTGAACACCTGCTCATTTTGCCAGGGGGGGGGAACAAATGCAATATGTGTGCCATCAATTGCCCCAATGATGTTGGGGATATGTCCCATTGCATAGAAGTCAGCCTTTACTGTGGCCAAATCCTCCACCTGGGGGAAAACAATGTAGCTACACATGTGGTTAATCGGGGCAGCCAGCACTCTTGTCAGCAGTATTGAGAACATTTGCTGTGACATTCCGGATGCCAAGCCCATTGTCACTTGGAAAGAACCAGTTGCCAAGCAATGGGGCACAGATAGCACTTGCACAAGAGAAGGGATACCAGTAGGGTGTCGGATAGCAGATATCAGGTCCAGTTGGGCACACAGCTCTGTGATTGTGGCCCTGTCAAGTCTGTCGGTGAGGATAATTTGCCTGTCCTCCATTGTTGCCAAGTCTACCAGGTTTCTGTACACGGGGTATGTCTCCATCTCCTATTCATCCGCAGCGGTAGCAATCTATGGGGCAAAAGAGTGAGGAGCTGGTCATAGACTGTATATTGTAGTCACAACAGTACAATGCATGATGTTAATTTGAAATGTATAAGTGGCATTTGTTCTGTATGTCCAATTGTTAAATGTGACACAGTTATAATCCAGGGCCTGCCCCCCCCCCCGAAATGGCATCCGCCTGTCCTGTGTGGAGGGATAGGTGGAAGTGAGGTAATTCCGCTGACGTTGTGCGCCGTTGCGGGAGGCGGTCGGGAACCGCAGTGCAACGCCTCATTGGATATTATTGGGCCCTATGGGGTACAGTGGCCAATGGTGATGTATGTCAGTGGTGACGGTATGCACTGCAGCTGACATCACCACCATTTTGTTCACTCACTTTCTACCTGACCGTCAACAGCAGAGGACCTACACTGCATGTGCTGATGTGACATGTGTCTGGAGTATGCCATGGCCAGTGTGAATGGGGAAAGGGCCCTTACCTTCACCTCGGCGGAGCTAGAGAGACTGGTGGATAGTGTCTTACCCCAGGATGGACTGCTGTATGGGCCTCCAGACCAACAGGTGAGTACACTGTGAGCACGATGCATGGGGCATGAATGCATGAAGTGGTGTGTGTGAAGGCCTCGTTTAGTGGAGGTTGGTGGATGTCCTCTTGGCGGCATGCAGCTTGTGTCCTGGGCCATTTCTGTGTAAATGGGGATGGGAAGGGGTATGGTCGGCCATGAGCGTAACAGGCAGGATGGTCTGAATAATACCTTTCCCTGTGTGTATTTCCTCTGCAGGTCAGCGCCCATCAAAAAAAGGGTATTTGGCGTGCCATTGCCAAAGACGTGTGGACCCTGTGGGTCTATGGCAGGCGGAGCACCCACTGTCGCAAACGATGGGAGGACCTGAGATGCTGGGAACGGAAGATGGCAGGGGCCCGACTGGGGATGGCCTCCCAATGAGGAAGAGGTGCCCCTCGAACCCTGGCCCCCCTGATGGCCCTCATACTGGTGGTGGCCTCTCTGGAGCTGGATGGGCACTTTAGGGCATCACAGCAGCCACAAGGGGGTGAGTACAGTGCCCCTCATTACTACTTACGGCTGGTGGGGTGGTATCCGGGGGGGGGATGTGTGTCTGTAGGTGCCCTTAGCCCAGGCTTGACATTGCAGAGTAGGTCCCATGTTGGGCAGGATTCTGATGTGATATTCCTCTTACTTAGCCTGTAGGCATCTACTACTGGGCAGGGCTCTGTGGGTCCCAGGTATGCTGCAGTTGGCGGTATGTGTATCTCCCATTCCCTGGAGACTAGCATTGTTACTGGTAGTGCATTGCATAGTGCGTAGGCCTGTTCCCTGTGCGTGGGGGTGCTGTGTATGCCAACAGTGGTGTTGGTGCAGCCATTGACCAAGTGTATCCTTTGTCTCTTTACCCCCCATTTTTGTTTTGTCATCCTGTCCTTATGTGCATTAGCATCATCTGGCAGAGGAGCAGAGGCACTGGCGATGGATGGAGTTGCATCCCACAGGACCCAGGAGGCAGAGTCCACCGACGCTGAAGGCACCAGTGGGATGGAGGGTGAGGGGAGCACCATGGCGGAGACTGGAGGGGACAGTTAGGACACAGATGCCTCCTCTGATGGAAGCTCCCTAGTGGTGGCAGACACATCTGTGACCACCCCAGCTACAGGTACAGCTGCCACCCCCTGTACTAGCACTGCCCTCCCAGCAGCCCCTCATCAAGTTGCCTGTGCCCGCTCACCCAGGAGGGTGGGCATCTCTTTCGCCCCAGGCACCTCAGGCCCTGCCCCAGTTAGCCCAGCTGCCCTGAGTGACCTCCTGAGATTCATCTCTGTTCGGCAGTCAACCATTGTGAATGCCATCCAAGGCCTGGCAGTCCAAATGCAACAGACCAATGCATTCCTGGAGGGCATTTACACTGGCTTGGCGGCCCAACAGAGATCAATCCAGGCTCAGGCCTCCTCTCTTATGGCAGCCATTGTCCCTGTTTCCACCCTCCTCCCTTCAACTTCCTCTTCCCAGTCCCATTTCCCTCAACCCCAACCTATCCCATGCACACAGGCAGACGAGCATGCACACAAGACAACACATAAAAGTGGCACAGGCAAACACAAGCACCACACTTCATCCCACAGGCACTTACACAAACACCATCCAGATGCAAACATACCAACATCCATTGCCTCTACTGTGTCCCCCTCCTCCTCCTCCTCTACCTCCCTCCCAGTTGCGTCTACACTCATACCTGCATGCACTACATCCTCATCCACTACCGCCATCACCAGCACACCTATCAGAACACACACCTCACTGGCAGACACCACCACAACAGCCATGCACACGTCCCCTGTGTCCTCTCCCACTGTGTCTGTCCCCGCTCTCCCAAAGTACACAAACGCAAGCACTCAGACACCCAACTCCCATCCACCTCACAACAGCATCCAGCCCATGCACCTGCACCCAAACATAACAGACAGACACTTCCTACAACCACTCCCTCTTCCTCTAATCCCAAACCTTCTCCTCTTTTTTCCCCAATGTCCCTAAGAAGCTTTTCCTCTCCATCATTGACCTCTTCCCTACCCCTTGCTTCCCATCCTTCACGTCTGGCCAGGGTGGCTAAAACCCAGGCAAGCACCTCAGCCACCCAGTCCACGGGCCCAGTAGTATCCACAGCAACTCGTGGTGGTAAAGGATCCAGGGCACGAGGCAGCCTCACAGAAAGGGTGCCTGACCCAAGTGCTGGCCAGAAGGGCAAGAAGCCCTCCCCAGCTGCTGCTCTAGAGGGCACAGTGCCATCCTCAGCTGCTGCCAGGAAGGGCAAGGAGCCATCCCCAGCTGCTGCCAGAAAGGGCAAGGAGCCATCCCCAGCTGCTGCCAGGAAGGTCAAGGGGTCTGAACCAGCAGGCAGGAAGGACAAGGGGCCTGCACCAGTAGGCAGGAAGGAGAAGGGGCCTGGTGCTGGGACTTAGTCGGAGCCCCCACCACCAACCATGGTTGTGCAGATGTCTGAGGCTACAGGGGATGGGCTGGAGCCTGCCCCACCACTACCAGCAGCAGCAGCACCACCACCAGTGGACAGCTGTCTGAGGCTGCAGGGGATGGGCAGGAGCTTCCCCCCACAACCACCACCAGCAGCAGCACCAGCAGTGGGCAGCCGTCCGAGGTTTCAGGGGATGGGCAGGAGCTTCCCCCCACAACCACCACCACCCACCACCAGCACCACCACTGCCACCAATGAGCAGCCGTCACTTCCGGCGGACATTCTGTAGACCTGTCTCCATGGGCTGCCTCCTGCAAATCCTCTGGGTATGAAACCCAGCTGCTGAGAACTGTGACCTTGTACTCCACAAGATCTGCATCATGGGGCAAAATGCCGCCCTCAGAACCAGTGGGGATGACACCCATTCACCCCATCCTCCCCAGGATGAAGATCACAGGGCACGATGCCCCCTCCATAACTAGTGGGGATGACACCCACTTACCCCATTCTCTCCTGGATGAAGATCACAGGACACAATGCCCCCTCGAGAACCAGTGGAAGAAGCCATACACCTGAGAAACTGTGGCCTTGCACTCCCCAGGACCAAGCACAGGGCATGTTGCCCCCTCCAGAGCAAGTAGGCAAGTCACCCACTCGAGACACTATGGCCTTGCACTCCCCAGGACCAAGCACAGGGCCTGTTGCCTCCTCCAGGGCAAGTGGGTATGTCACCCACTCGAGAGACTGTGGCCTTGCTCTCCCCAGGACCAAGCACAGGGCATGTTGTCCCCTCCAGAGCAAGTTGGCAAGTTACCCACTCGAGAAACTGTGGCCTTGCACTCCCCAGGACCAAGCACAGGGCATGTTGCCCCTCCGAGCAAGTGGGCAAGCCACTCACTCGAGAGACTGTGGCCTTGCACTCCCCAGGGCCAAGCACAGGGCATGTTGCCCCCTCCAGAGCCAGTGGGCAAGTCACCCACTTGAGAAACTGTGGCCTTGCACTCCCTAGGACAGAGCAATGGGCATGTTGCCTCCTCCAGGACCAGTGATGTTGTTCCATCTGCCAGCTGAGGTGCCCCCCAGTCCCTTTAAGGTGCCTGACTATTTTCCAACTGATGCCTCTGCAGTGTTCTCTCCGTGTTGGTGGAGGGGACAAGTGGGATCTTGGACTTTGTCATGTGGCCCTGTGGCCCACGCACATTGAGGACTGGGCAGTGTCCTTTGAATTGTACATTTGTATATACTTTTAGATTGGATGCTCATATTTTTACTGCATTTATATTATAACACTCACTTTCGTCTATTCGTTTTGTCCTTGCATTATTCCTGAGGGGTACAGGGTAAATATACTTTCTTACTGCATCTGATTGTGTGTATGGTGTTGGGGTGGGGTGTTGTGTCATGCGTGTGTCACTCTCTTTTTCCTCCCCCCCCTTGTGTGCTAGGCAGCTGGACTCATCGTGGTCGTCTTCGCCACCGTTGGTGTTCGTGGTGGAGCAGGACATAAAATATCATAGGAAATATTTGCAGCCCGGGCTCCATGGCGGTGTGGTTCTTCCCTGTGTCTCCAATGGTGAGTCCTTTCACTTCTGTGCAGTGTTTCCACCAGGCTTTTGAAAGCCAGTTTATGGAAATCAGAGTTAGAATGTTCCGTAGCACAGTAATTCAGAATCTAATGAGAACTATGAAGAAGTGTAAAAGGAGAAAAACTGTCAGGCAAAAGGTATGTGTTAAGGGTATATTCGATAAAGCCTTTGCTCTCAAAAGGAAGCTTTTTTTTTATTTTAAACAGATTGAAGACACTGGATACAATAGTGGTTGGGTATGAGGAAAACATGCCAAAAGAAAAGACTAGTCAATAGAACTAACGTTTGCAGAGTTTTTAGAGGTGAATGGAAACATAGTTCTAGTTCTGAGCCTTTCTTTAAAGAAGAAAGCAAATTCCTAGAGAACACATTATTGCATGCAGATGATGAATCTTGATGATGTTATGAGATAAAAGATGGTTCTCCTATTCTAAAAGAGGCAATGGTACCTAGAAATGTAGAGGAAGTCGTAGCTGAAGAGGTACAGGGAAGAAGTAGACAGACCCCTGTACATAAATGGAACTGTAGCGGTATTTGTTGTGTTTGGCAGCAATCATTTGACATATTGAGAAATATCCAACGTATCTTTCCATGCAAAAGTCTTACACAGAAAATTGTGATTTTAACAAGGATTAGACCCATGGAAAATAAGGAAATATACAAATATACAGGGACATTCACTAGCATGTTTATCAAAGAAAGTGTGCCAAAACACCTTTTATCATTTTAGAATGTTAGCTGTTTACCTCTCACAAATGCAATCTTTAGTTAGGAGGCTTTACCATGTGAAAACTCCTGCGCTATATTTAGGAAAAATTAATAGAGCTCTTTTGCGTGGCACAGTGGCAAAGGTAGAAAAGCTTTGTGATGATGTCAAGTTTTGTTTCTTTGGACTTGAAGAGGAGTGTATGGAAAATGAAGACTTAGGCCCATATTCAAAAATTTGACCGCTGGCTAACGCCATTCCTACTCACCATGCGGGCTTCTTAATTAAGGAATGACATTGGCTGGCACTGAGGACTGGTCTGAGTAAAAAAAAAAAAAAAGGACTCAAACCAGGCAGTGCCGTCGTAGGGGAAAATGGGGGTTGTGCTTCAAAAAATGGCGCAAGTCAGGTTTGAGGCCAAAATCATGCCTCAAAGCGCACTTGCATAATTTTTTGATGCACAACCCCCATTGAAATGACTCCTGTCTTAGCAAAGACAGGAGTCATGCCCCTTTGCCCAATGGCCATGCCCAGGGGACTTCTGTCCGCGGGCTCGGGCGTCAAAGTTTAAATATGGTGCATGGTTTGCGCCGAATATGCGTCAAAATATTTGACACACATTCGGGGCAAACAGAGTATGAATATGCCCCTTAGTATTTGCAGCCGTAGTGGAACAGGAGACAGTTATTACTGTTGATAACTTTCATGAAGAGATTAGAATGTTTAACACAGTATTTTCAGAGAAACCGGACTGTGTTTGTATATGTTGTCAATGCATTCACTACAAAAGTCAAACTCGCTCTGTTATTGTGTCTTCAAAACCTGAAGAAGACAACAGAGATAAATGTTGAGAATTTGCAGCGTATTTATTTGTAGAGGAAGGCTTTGTTTGTTTCACAAGACAAATTATATGTAAGTACTGTTATAATAAGTTGGAGGACAATAAAATGCCAGTGAGAGCAGTGCATACCAAGTTAGAACTAGTTTAAATTCCACAAAAACTTCAATATTTGAATGTTTATGAATCTATACTTACACAATGTATACATCCATTTCAAGCTACAGTCCATATGGAGCCAAAGACAGGAAAGTTATCTCCAACTGAGCTCCAGAAACATCTTAATGGTAGAGTTGCATACTTGCCATTAGATTTCAAGCAGAATATTGAAACTGTAGGGGTGCAGAGAGACTTGAAAGAAGGACTTGAAATTCTTATCAATGGTGTCCCTACTAAGAGCAAAAAGATGCGGCAAGAGTTCAATCAATCAATCAATAGTTTATTCGGTCCAGATTTGGACCATTTGAGAAGTAAAAAGTGATCATGCATACAAAAGGATAGAAGCCATAAACCATCGCATAATAGAAAAATTGAAAAAAGACATTAGCAATTAATACACCGCTTATATATATAAAAAAAAAAAAGGGTTCGTAAAACTACATTAAAAAGTTTCATAAATAATTAAGACAAGACTCTCAAAATAGTCTCTGAATCTTACCCTGTGCAAGACGCTAAATGCTAAAATAATACTGATCAATTGTTAAAAGCATAAAGACCATTCTAAAACAGGTTTATACATAAAATAAGACATAAAAGCTACATACAATAGCTCCTATTAGCAAAAGTTAGAAGTCAACCAGTGGAAAATGAAGCCCTAAGTTAGTCAGTTCTCTTAGATAAGTTGGTCAAATAAATTGCATCTTGCCATTTGTAAAATTATATATGCTGGGGAGCTATAAGTCACTTCAATTGGGGTAACCCACTAGACAACATGCTCGGGATACAGTCTTATATCCTCGATGGGTCGCACTAATAGTTTTATTTAAAATCCCAGACTAATATAACAGGGTGCTAGTTCGCTAACTTCTAGACTGTTCTTCGACCGGTGGATTAAGATCTGTAATGATCCTACTGCGGATTTTCCATGCTGCTGCCAAATATTTAGAAACAAAACTCACTATCAGCATGGAAGTGTCATATTTGCATATTCTATATACACTGTTTCGGTTTTGTGTTAACAGTGTTTTGCACAGAGGGATAATCCACTTCCCTCAAGGGCATTTGTACAGAGGACAGAAAAATAGGACATGCTCAGAAGTTTCCTTGCATAGATGGCAGTTTATGCATTTGTCAGATAAAGAACTATTGGTCGACCAGCAAGCCGTGAAGCTGTTGACTGCCAATGTTCCGTATCTGAACTGAAGTAGCAAAGAGCGAGCACGGGCTGGTATAGGGAGATCCAGGAAGCTTTCAGGCAGAAGTTCGTGCTTGACCAGCAGAAACTCTGCTGTCAGCCGGCCTAACCCAATTAAGCCGAGAGATTCCTCATGGATTTTTTCCCAATAACGGTCTTTGGTCAGGCGTTTAGCGTTACCAGGAATCATCTCGGGATTCTCCCAATAATGGGATAAATTCAGTTTGACCCAAGCCGCTTTCATCTCCCTTAGCCACCGTACTTTTTCCCATCCATAGCAAGGTGGCAATAGTTCTTTAACTGCTGACCTGAAGGGTTCGAGTTCATCTGTTTTCCATAGTCTGACCCAGTACAGAAGTGGTCTTAAATATGCTGTATCTTTAATACTATTTAGACCCAGGTCCAGTCTTAGGGGGAGCATAGGCGTGCCCTTCCCTAGTCTGGATATGTGTCTAAGGAAGTTATTTTCTTTGATTTGAAGTGTATCCAGTTGTCTGTGAGATCCCCAAAGTTCCGCTCCATATAGGGCCGCGGCACGGATTTGTAAATTTCAGAGATAAGGGTCAGAGGGGGACTTGTTGCAGTGCAAGCCTTACGTCCTATCACTCCACATCTTTGGCTGATTGTTAGTGCCCCTTTCCTTATAGCTGCATCCCAGCTGCCCTTATCGGATAGTCTGATGCCCAGGTAATCGTATTCCATTACCCTCTCCAGATGAATTGAATCTATCTTTATATTTGCTCTAAGCTTCTTGTTCGGGGCACTATATATCATGAGTTTGGTTTTCTTAACATTTATGTCTAACCCGTAATCTCTGCAGAATACACCAAACTGGTTAACCAGATTCTGGATTCCCATGGATGATTTAGACAGGAGGATAGTGTCATCTGCATAAAGTAGGCATGGAACTTTGGTCCCAGCCAGCTTTGGGGAATCATTAGTGCAATTTGCTAAATACTTAATACAATTGTTTATGTATAGAAGAAAAAGGGTGGGGGCCAAAACACACCCCTGTCTGACTCCCCTCTCAATAGCCACAGCTTCTGTTATATCACCATCCTTGCCGCTCCTGATTTGTGCATAAGTATTCTCGTGTAATCGGGTGATAAGTTTCAAGAGGCCATGTGGGACACCCATGTTGGCTAGTGTCAGACATAACTGGTTTCTGGGGACCAAATCAAACGCGGCTCTAAGATCAATAAAAACTACAAAAAGGTTGCCCCCTCCTACTTCCACAGTCTTCCATTTTATTGTTAAAAATCTTAGCACTTGATCTATGGTACTAACTGCTGGCCTAAACCCTGCTTGCAAATCAGAAATGGCATTGGTTTCCAGAATCCATTCTTCTAGACGGGACAGAATTTGCTTTGCAAAAAGTTTTTGGAAGTTGTCGAGTAAGGAGATTGGGCGGTAGTTAACAGGGTTAGAGGGGTTACCTTTCTTAAAGATGGGAACTATCTCTGCTCCCATCCAGGAGCTCGGGACAGGTGCTCCTGCAGTTACCTCATTGGAAATAAGGTTCAGATATGGGGCCCATATATCTGGGTTTGTCTTGTATAAATCGCCTGGTATTTTATCAAGGCCGGGGGCCTTTCCCCATTTCAGTGAAGCGATCGCAGCCTTGGTTTCTGCCAGGGTAAATTCAATTTTGGGGGTCTCAGTAATCATGGTATGGGTCAATTCCCTGGTAGTAACACCTGTGATCCCAGAATATAATCGGGAAAAGTGATCTGTCCACTCTACAGGGAGTATTGAGGCACCAGGCGAACAATTAGGTTCTTCACTGGCATCAGCCACCAATTTCCAAAATTTCGAGGTGTCATTTATTTTAGCAGACTCCAGGAGGGAAACCCATCTAGATTCATCCCATCTCCTTCGGGCTCTACTTTGTTCCTGTTTATAATCTTTCCTGGCTTCCCTTATATGATCTGACTGGCCTCCTCTTAAAGCTCTCAGCAGTTTGTGCTGTGCTTCCCTGCATGCGGCATTGAACCACCTTGCGTTGCACTTCTTTTTAACTTCTTTTGCAGACTCTTTAGTAAAAAGATTTTTTAAAGAATTAAAAAATTGTGTGTGGGCTGCTATAAGCCCACCACTATCTTCTAAAGGCTGAGATATACAATCCATGTGATCAGCCAACTGCCTGTACACAGATGCCAAGGTGGCTGTGTCGGTGCTCAGGGATTCCCATCTAACATTTCGTCTATTGTTGGTCAGTGTGAACTGTTGTTCGTGGGTCTTGGAACAGGAGACTTCAAGTAGGGGTAGTAGGTTCCTAAGAAATAAAATCAACGGTTCATGGTCACTTTCCTCATGTTCTACAATGTTCATGCCAACCATATAGCCCCACAGGCGGATGTCAAGCAAAATATAGTCTATCTGGCTCTTCTGTGTCCCGCGCCTAAATGTAGGGTGAAGATTAGGGTCCGAGCGGGAACGTCCATTGCAGGCCCGCAGGCCATGTGCCAGTGTAATATCAACAACCTGATGTGTTAATCTATTTATTTTTGGTCTTTTGCTTGATACCAGTTGAGGGATACCCCAGTAGGCGTCTTCATCTTTGTATAGTTCCTGGGCCAGTAAGTAGGGTTCAAAAGTGACATTAAAATCTCCAGCAATAAGAATAAAGTGGGAAGGTGATTTACAAGAAAGAAAGCTGTCCAAAATAGTCAATGTGTCAGACTCATATTTGCTACCCAGGCTCCTATTATAAATATTGATTATTAAAAGTGGTTTCTCACTGAGGGATGGTATTGATAAACCCATTAAATCAGGGCAGCCCAAGTCAATTGTTTCAATCCGACATTTAAAGGAACAGCTAGGCCATATAAGCAGACCACCTGAGGGTCTCCCTGAATTCACCTTAGTTGCTGGGACCCAGTAACTTTTGTAACCAATTCTGTATTTGGGCTCCAGTGCCCATGTTTCTTGGAAAAGACATATTTTATGTTCGTCTATGAATTTGCCCCATTCAGGGTTGTTCATTTTATTCTCCAACCCTGCAATATTCCAACTAAGGATGGTATCTAGGCCATCTGTTTTGTTTTGGGGAGCTTCAACCACAGGGTTCTCTCTTGCAAATGGAGTACCGTGGGGAAGTTTTATACCCTTTTCAATCATATCTATACCAGCCATGTTTGGATTTCCCACTGCAGTATTGCCCAATATATTTCTTGCCCCGTCTAGATCGGGGGGTGGCGTGAGCAGTTCGAGTGTCTGAGATGGTGGTGAATATCCAAGTTTACTGGGGTCTAATAAATCTGTGGCTAAATTGGTCTCAATCGCCTTGCGCTCCTCATTTGCACCCCCAATACAGATTTCAGAACTCTGGGCACAGAAGGAAAGCCAGATACTAATTTCCATCTTAGAAAGATCTGGCTGAGCAAGTGCAGAAATTGGCGTAGGGTCTTTGGTGTCTGCAGTAGGGGTTTGTTCGACCTCAGGATTGCCTTGCCCTATTTCGTGAGTTTCAATATTTCCGACTATAGGGTACTCTTTATCCCAATTATTTGAACCTTGAGGCTCAAATGAACTGTACTCAGTGCTGGCTTTTAGTCAATCAATTTCAGAAAGCGAGAGCGAGAAAGGGCTGCGTCTCAGCTGAGAATTAGGCTGCATCTGTACCCTAGTGGGACCTCTGGGTGACATTGTTACCCCCTTAGTAGCTGGTACAGCTTTGTGAGGGTAGAAAGCCTGGAGCCTACAAAGTGAGGTTACTCCCCCTAGAGGGTTAGAATGACACACATTCAAGGAAAGCTGTTGGACAAGGGAAGGCGCATCGAAGTTAATAACAATACAGTCCCCTGTACCGGGGTTTTTGAGTGGACCCACCCAACCCACCCTCCTCACCATTAATATTGAGGGTATCATATAAAAAGCAAATCTAGCGTATCTATGTAGCCAGTGGATGACCTTATTTTTCAGTTCTATAAATGATTCGGAAATATTAGCCTTAAGCTTAGGAACATTTGTGATAACAAGCACATAAGGGCAAGCTTCCGGTGGTAGGTGTAAAGTTCTCATATTGGTTCCTAAATCCCTATGCATCCGATCTGCTGAAGGGTGGGTATGATCCTTGTGCAGTTTTGTGCCCGTATTCATGGAAGAAGCAATTTCATCAGTCCGCCTTGGGAAGAGGGGATCACTCTTTAAGTGCCAAGTTTTAGGGGGATTGGCCAGTCTAGCAGTAGAAGCCTTCACTGGTTGATGCGAAGAATCAGGGCAAGGTGATTGAAAATTGTGGACCGTGCTTAATGATAGAGGAAGGCTACTGGCACTGTTGGCTGGAGGGCATGGGGGAAAATGTTGTTGCGAATATTGTAAATCTAGTGCGGAAGAGATAGTTGGCTGATTAAGTTTAATGAGAACGTCAAGTTTCTCCTCAATAGCTGATAGGCGAGTTGTTATAGGGTATAGTTTTTTGGAGAGCTCGTCTTTTATAAAATCTATTATGAAGGCTATGTCTAGGCTGTCATTATTAGTAGCTTGGGCAGGTGTACAGTCCTTGGTCCGAGTAGGCACGGCATGATTGGGGGAGTTCAAAACACGGGCCCGTTTATTCTTTAAGTTTACCTCCCCTCGTTTCCTTTTGCCCTTTGAGCTATGCTCCTGGGAGGGTGCAGGCCTATCTGGCATAGGCTGTGTAATTTCTGGAGGATATGTAACCTTGTCCAGGGGCTCTGCAACAGACATTCGGGTAGTTTGGGTAGCTGGAGGTGGAGTTGCCGGGGCAGGCTGAAAAGCGGGTGGGTGAAAAGGTTGTGGTGGAGTTTTCGATGGAGCCTCCGTTGGTGGGGGGGCAGTCAGACGGCGCTCCACCAATTCAATTTCTTTTTCTAATGCCCCTACCGCTTTTTGGAGGAAACCATGTAGAGTCTTATTGTTGCCGGCTTTTTCCAAAGGCATCCCCCCCTTCCGTCTACCCATCTCGCTTTAATAAGACACTTAAGTCCAGTCCCAAAGTTTGACAGTCTATTTCCGTAGGTGCTCTTCCACTCCTGTTCCCACCTTGTTTTGGCTCTACTGGGGCTTTATTAAGAAAAGCTGAAACGCCAGGAGGGCCTAAAGAACTGCTCACTTATATTGGGAAAGTATCCGGGTGGCTAAAGTATGTTCGTCCGCTGGTCACCAACCTCGGAAGTCAGGATGAAAATGGTATGGCCCAGCCCGGCCTCCTCCGGTCGCTGACGGGTGCAGGACGGGCCCGCCCTTGGCCCGGGCTTTGCCCGGGCGCCGCCTGCACGCGTCCCGCGAGGCGGGAGCGCTGTTACAATGTTTAAAGGGCTCCTGCCCGAAAACGAGGTTGCCGCCGCCTTCCCCCGCCTTCCAAGCGTGTCCCGCGAGGCGGGAGTGCTGTTACAATGTTTAAAGGGCTCCTGCCCGAAAACGAGGTTGCCGCCGCCTTCCAAGCGCGTCCCGCGAGGCGGGAGCGCTGTTACAATGTTTAAAGGGCTCCTGCCCGAAAACGAGGTTGCCGCCGCCTTCCAAGCGCGTCCCGCGAGGCGGGAGCGCTGTTACAATGTTTAAAGGGCTACTGCCCGAAAACGAGGTTGCCGCCGCCTTCCCCCGCCTTCTAAGCGCGGCAAGAGTTAGTAGATGCTAGGAAAGTAAATTAAAACAACATTATATCTGGTACAAAATAACATTTACTATAAAAATGTAGATGTTCTTCAAGATATTACATATATGGAGGATGACACACTACCATCAAGAGGCTAAATTGAAAAGGAAGATCGATCTAGATCAGAAGAAATTCATGAACACAACAGTATTCATCCTCTGCATTCTCAAGAGAGCATTGGTGATGCTATTGATCTCTTTTAAATGAAAGAAGCAAAAGGAGCTTCCTTAAGTGTGTGGGAGAAAAGCTTAGAATGTCGCTGTTTTCCCCATCTGTTACCTACTGGAGAAGGTGGTAGGTATGATGACCGGCCTTACAAAAGCCCAGCATCCAAGTACAGATCAACTAGACTTTATTCAGAGGTCCCTAGATTTCACCAGTTTATTCCGTATATATTTCATCTACTATTCGAGAGCGACCTGTCTGTGTTATCTTATGCAGTAAAGCACATTCTCAAAGCAGGGCCCATTCTGCAAAATCTGTCAGCAAGGGAAGTTCATGGAAAAGATGAAAACCCGCTGAAAACATAGAAGGAGGAAGATTTGCAGTCCTTGGATGTGATAGTTGGTTGGTGAGCTACAACAAAGGAAATCTACTTAACCACAGAAATGTTAATTGCCAAACTCCGGAGAGAAGAGAATTTTTCTACTTGGCACCTTTGCAACTGTTCAAGCCATGGCGTGATGAATCAGATTTACATGGACACTTTGGGGCCAATTTACAAGGAAATGGTGCAGTGCGTTGTCACAAGCAATTTTGCTGCGCTGAGCGGCATCATTTCCAAAATGCAGGGATGCGCTGTATTTACTATAATACGGTGCACCCCTGTGTTTTCCCTAGCTCTGGCACTGAATCAGCTGCCTAGCACCAACACAGGCACCCTTGCACCATAGTGCAAGGGTGCCAGCGTTGCAGGGAGTGATTGTTTCTCTGCAGGAAGGTGTCCCTTCCTGCACATAAACAATCATTAATAGCTATTTGTTACTATAGAAGTAGCAATTCTTCATTATTTAATGATTGTTTCTGTGCAGGAAGGAGCACCTTCCTGCACATAAACAATCATTCATGGTGTTTTGCTCTTTCTTTGTGTACTGTTGAATGTAGCACACATAGAAAAAGCAAAAAAGAGGAGAGAGAACAGTATTTCTCCTCGTTGCGCCACAATAACGCCACCCCTGGGGTATTGCCTCAGATATGTGTTTCCTTGTAAATCTGTGGCAGTGTGAAAAAAACAATGGGTGTTGCATGGGTAAGCCCAAAGCAACACCCATTGCACGCCTCTCTGCCACAGAAAACTGCATTAAGGGGCCCATATTTACAAGGTGGGGTTAAGGCACACAAAGTTTCTCAATGCCACCTTATAAATATGGGAAAGGGCATAGCACCACCGGAGGTTCTCAAAAAGGGATACTCTGGTGGCACTAGGGGTTTGTAAATATGCCCCTTTGACTGTTGTGAAGACTCATTCAATGCTGTGAAGACAATATTCAGTGTTCTGTTTATCAGCGGACTTGCAAATGTTGAAAGATGATATTGAACAAGAAGAAACCATTGCTGCTTAGATAGCCAGGGATAGTTCACAAAGCAGCCAAAGTTCTGCACCAGGAAGTCAAGATCCTCTTGAAGAACCAATAATTCAAAATGAAGCATGTTAGAAATGGGGTCTTTGGTTGGCTGTCGGGTTATCCCCTGTCCAACAAGGACCCTCACTCTAGTCAGGGTAAGTCACACACAATCCAAATTATCCTGTGCCCACCCTCTGGTATCTTGGCACTGAGCAGTCAGGATTAACTTAGAAGGCAATGTGTAAAGTATTTGTGCAATAAATCATTCAATACCGCAATATAGCACCACAAACTTACACCACACAGTGTTTAGAAAAAAATATATAATATTTAAATGGATCAATGTAGGTCAAAAACAATTAAAGAGGAAATAAGCAGGTGCTCACTGAAAGTGATATCAAGTGTCTTAGAGTTAAAACATTACTGTAAAAGCAAATAAAAGTGTCTTAAGTTCTCCTAGAAACAACAAGTGTCTCTTGCAGTGCAAAGTACCTGGTTTGCGCTGAAAAATCCTCGCAAGGGACCTCAGAGGAGGAGATGCGTGGAAAACTGTGAGTGTGCGTCAGTTTCGCACCTTTGCACACAGACTTGCGTCGTTATTTTCCATGTGGGAAAGACGTTGCAGTGATTTACAGCGCACAGACTTGGATCCATTTTGGGTTGCGGGGTTTTCAGACGCCCTGGGGACGATGCGTGGAATCCTGGGCTTGCGGAGCGAATTCACAGCTGCTGCGTCGATTCCGGTAGGCAATGCGTGGAATTTGTTTCCGCATAGCAGGCGCTGCGTCGATTCCTCTCAGGGAGTTGGGCGCCGTCGTTCTGAGTCGGTCCGGCTTGCGTCGATCCAGTAGGGCTGTGCGTTGAAGTTCCGGTTGCGTTGCTGGCACTGCGTCGACCTTCTGTCGTCAAGTCGGGCTGCTCCGTTCCTGACTGGGCATGCAGTGAATTTTTGCAGCACTTGGATTCCAGCTGCAGGAGAGAAGTCTTCTTGGTCCTGAGATTTCAGGGAACCTCAAGCCCTTGGAGAGCATTTCTGTAGCAGAACAAGAGAGCATCAAACAGTAGGGCAACAGCAAGGTAGCAGTCCTCTTCAGAATGCAGTCAGGTGAGTCCTTTAGGCAGCAAGGCAGTTCTTCTTGTCAGGGTGCAGGTTCTGGTTCAGGTTTCTTCTCCAGGAAGTGTCTGAGTTGGTAGGGCAGAGGCCCTATTTTTATACCGAAATGTGCCTTTGAAGTGGGGGAGACTTCAAAGAGTGGCTTAGAAGTGCACCAGGTCCTCTTTCAGTTCAATCCTGTCTGCCAGGTTCCCAGTAGGGGGTGTGGCAGTCCCTTGTATGAGAGCAGACCCTCCACCCTCCCAGCCCAGGAAGACCCATTCAAAATGCAGATGTATGCAAGTGAAGCTGAGTATCCTGTGTTTGGGGTGTGTCTGAGTGAATGCACAAGGAGCTGTCAACTAAACCCAGCCAGACATGACTTGTAAGGCACAGAAAGATTTAAGTACAGAGAAATGCTCACTTTCTAAAACTGGCATTTCTAAAATAGTAATATTAAATCCAACTTCACCAGTCAGCAGGATATTGTATCACCATTCTGGCCATACTAAATATGACCTTCCTATTCCTTTCAGATCAGCAGCTACCACTCAAACAATGTATGGGGGCAGCCCTAATGTTAGCCTATGAAGGGAGCAGGCCTCACAGCAGCGTAAAATGAATTTAGGAGTTTTACACTACCAGGACATGTAAACTACACAGGTACATGTCCTGCCTTTTATCTACACAGCACCCTGCCCTAGGGGCTACCCAGGGCACACCTTAGGTGTGACTTATATGTAGAAAAAGGGGAGTTTTAGGCTTGGCAAGTACTTTTATGTGCCAAGTCGAATTGGCAGTGAAACTCCACACAGAGGCCTTGCAATGGCAGGCCTGAGACAAGGTTAAGGTGCTACTTGAGTGGGTGGCAAAATCAGTGCTGCAGGCCCACTAGTAGCTTTTAATCTACAGGCCCTGGGCACATATAGTGCACTCTACTAGGGACTTATAAGTAAATTAAACAGCTCAATTGGGTATGGTCCAATGTTACCATGTTTAAAGGAAAGAGCATATGCACTTTAGCACTGGTTAGCAGTGGTAAAGTGCGTAGAGTCTAAAAACCAGCAAAAACAGTATCTCAAAAGTGGAGGGAGGCAGGCAAAACCTTAGGGGTGACCACGCTAAGGCTGTCAGGTCTAACAAAGCAGCTGTAGCTTTAAATTAAGTGGAGATTGTAATGCCGCAAGCAAGAGAGGAAACTGTGAATTTTGAACAGTTAGTGGAACAACTGAACAATGAACAGAGAGTAATTTACAATGATATTAAAGATAAAATACAGCATGGATTTCTCCATGAGAAGAAACAATGTAAATGTTTTTCATATAAACCAATATTACTATACATCAGTGAACAAACTGGCACTGGGAAAAGCGTTCTAATTAGAGTTCTTTACTGGTTATCGACAGAAGGCTACAGATTCAAATTTGTCATGTGTAGTGACAGCACCAACATGATTAGCTGCACATAACATTAATAGAATTACTCTACAATGACTACTAATGCTACCCGTTGAACATGACAATAAACTAGAATATCAGAAATTATCTGGTGACGCTTGCCATGAGGACTCAAGAGTATTGAAAACACTGAAGCTTCTAATCGCTGATTTTTAGTTTGAATCTTTTTATTGAAATTCAGTAGATTCAGCTCTAAATATTCTTTCTGAGTATAATATCATCTCAGACCATTGCTATTTAGAGTATGATGCAATGATACAAAATTTATGCAGTGGATTTGGCAAGTCATCACGTATGAATCAAATTGTAATACACCCGTGAGTATGTGGTTAGATTGCAGGGCCATGGATTATTTTTACAAACAAACAATGTTAACAGAGTTTACAACAATATAACACAAATAATCACAAGGACCATTTGGATATTAAAACTATGATGGTGTGCTCCAAATATGCCTGAATCTAATGTGTGTATCCAGTGAGTGCTGAGCTAAATTAGATATGTTACTGAAATTGTAGTTGACTAAAGTGTAGCCGGGTGGGATGTCCATCATGCGTTGTCGTGGCAACGCGCCAAAGGTATAGTATGGGAGTGGTGGATTCGCTTGTGTCCTCAGTGTCTTGTGTATATCCATGTTGAAATTGTGAACAGGTTAGTGTCCCAAAAGGCGGCTATGGGGTGCCTGCGGTGTCCAAGAGTGTCCTCTCTATAAAAGGCTACCCTTTCCACTTGTGACCAATTGAGCTTGGAGTGATTCCATGCCACATAGCTCAGAGGATCTGGCGATTTCTACCTGTGTGTTATAAGTGGTTTGGCCACGATGAGCCCCCAGATCCAAAAAGCGAGAGGTGACCCTCTGCGTCTTTTTTCTGACTGTAGGGACCCAGCAAACATGTCTCCCAGTTATGAAGGGTCTCTCGCCCTGTGCATTCTGACAGCGAGATAGTGATAGAGAGCCAGTAGCTATATAATGTGGGACAACTTCGTAGCAAATGCAACAGATCGGCGTCTACTCTGTTGCAGTGCGAGCGTTAGTCCTGTGCTACTAACGCTTTATGTTGGCTGGAGTGAGATACGCCCTATGTACAATATATAGCTCGATACGTTTAAATTGAGAATTGCGAGGAACATGTTTTGGACCTTCAAGTATTGCCTGCCATTGTCTATCTGTGTATGATGGACTAGAGTCTGTGTTCCAATGTAAATGCAGATGTACAAGTGACGGAACGGTATGACTTCACAGTGAGTCAGCAAGCCAGCTTATGAGACCTCTCCTGTGTCCCATGATATGCAAGTACTGCAGTGTGAGGTGCATCTTTAGTTGAGTTGGAAGGTCCCCCCAGTGTCGTCCTTGTGGGACAAGTACAGAATTATGTAAGACAAATTGCCCTGGGGTAAGTTATCCTCAGTGGTCAGTACCTCAAAATTAAGGAAGATACCATCTCTGTTAGAAATGGGATCTCTACTTGGCAGAGGTCCCCTTGTCCAAATAGGGATCACAATCCTAGTCAGGGTAAGTCACACACAATCCAAATTGGCACTGAGCAGTCAGGCGTAACTTAGAAGGCAAGCTGTAAAGTATTTGTGCAATAAATCATGCAATAATACAGTGAGAACACTACAAAAAGACACCACACAGGCTTAGAAAAATATAGAATATTTATCTGATTGAATTAAGGTCAAAACGATCAAGGTTTGATAATTACAAGTTGAAATATCACTTTTCGTAATGCTAACAGTGTCTTTAGGTCTCTTGCAAGCACAAAGTACCTTGTTTGCGTCACAATTACATGCACGAAGACCACAAAGGAGGAGATGCGTGGAAAAGGGTAGGTGTGTGTTGGATTTCTGGGCACACACAGATGATGTGTTGATTCTTTTCCATCCGGCAAGGGCTTTGCGTCGAATTCGGGTGCACAGACTTGGATCCTCTTTGCTATGCGGGGTCTTTTGATGCCCAAGGACAATGCGTGGAAATCCTGGGCGTGCGGGACAAAGTCACAGTTGTTGCATTGATTCGGTGAGCGATGCATCATAGTTTCTGTCACACGGCTGGCACTGTGTCGATTCCTCTCGCAGGAAGTCAGACTGCGTTGTTCCGGGTCGGCGATGAGTCGATTCGGTGGGGTGTGCATCGAAGTTCCGGTTGCAAAGCTGGTGCTGTGTCGATCTCCATTAAGGGAGCCGGGCTGCCTCATTCCAGTTCGACGGTGTGGTGATTTTCTCACTGCCGGACAGGCTGTGCATTGATTTTGGCAGGCTCTGCATTGATTTTTGCTGCATAAGGAGTTTCTTTGCAGAGATGAAGTCTTTTTGGCCCTGAGACTTCAGGAAACACAAGGCAAGCTCAATCCAAGCCCTTGGAGAGCACTTCTCAGCAGAGCTAGAGGCCAGCAAGGCAGCAGGGCAACAGCAAGGCAGCAGTCCTTTTCAGCAAAGCAGTCCAGGTAAGTCCTTTGGGCAGCCAGGCAGCTTCTCTTGGCAGGTTGCAGGTTCTGGTGGAGAGAGTCTGTCCCAAGAAGTGTCTAAGTTGATAGGGTCAGGGACACAGTTTATATACCCAAAAGTGCCTTTGAAGTGGGGGGGAGACTTCATAGAGTGGTTTTGAAGTGCACAAGGTCCACTTTCAGTACAACCCAGTCTGCCGGGGTCCCAGTAGTAGGATTGGCAGTCCATTGTGTGAGGGCAGGCCACGGTCCTTTGAAATGTAAGTGTCAGGCCCTCGACGCTTCCAGGCCAGGAACACCCATTCAGTATGCAGATGTGTGCAGGTGTGACTGAGCATCCTGTGTTTGTGGTTGTCTGGGTGAAATGCACAAGGGAGCTGTCAACAAAACCAGCCCAAACGTGGATTGGAGAAAGGTTGTAAGGCACAGAGGGATTTTAAGTGCAGAGAAATTCTCACTTTCTAAAATAGTAATATAAAATCCAACCTCATCAGTCAGCAGGATTTTGTATCACCATTCTGGCCATACTAAATATGACCTGTCTACCCCTTTCTGATCAGAATCTACCCCTCAAACAATATATGAGGATAGCCCTAATGTTAGCCTAGGAAAGGAGCAGGCTCACAGCAGTGGAAAATGAATTTAGGAGTTTTCCACTACCAGGACATATAAAACACACCAGTGTATGTCCTGGCTTTTACCTACACCACACCCTGCACCTATGGGTCGCGTAGGATCCACCTTAGGGGTGACTTATATGTAGAAAAAGGGGGGTTTAAGGCTTGGCAAGTACTTTTAAATAGCAAGTCAAAGTGGCAGTGAAACTGCACACACAGGCCTTGCAATGGCGGCCTGAGATTGTCACGACCTGAACGCTTCTTACCGATGTAATCTGCCAGTCTCTGGGCACCACCAGGTCTCTTGCTTGTTCTGTATTGACCAAGGTAGGGGGGACCCTTTCCAGTAGCCACGGTGCTGCTGATAATAGAACACCAAGCAGGCCGGAACCTCCAGAAGGAGTCCCAGAGGAAAAACCCCAAACTTGGGAAAAACCTCAGATCAATGAACTCCTGAAAAAGATATAAAGAAAAGAAAAAGTAAGACACAAAAGGTCTGGAGCAAAAACTGCAGACCGGAAAAAGCAGGTGAAGTCCAAAATTGCAGGATACAGGAGCGAGGAGCACAACTGGAACGGAAGTGTTTGCAACGCAAGGAATAGAAGACCAACTGTGCTTATATACTGACAAACAGGAAGTGACATGCAGGGAGTAATGAAGACACCATTTGGATTGGGAAAAACCACATTAAGGTAAATAGAAAAATAGCCGAAGTATAAAAAGTAGGGAGCAAAGCATGCAGGGAAGGAAACACAGACTCCCGGGAAAGAGAAAATATGGCCAAGAAGAAACAAAAAAGAAAAAGAGAAAAAAGAAGAAAAGAAGAAAAACAGTAAAAAAACAGGTTAGTAAAACTAAGGGGGTAAAAGGTGGGTGCAGCGTGAAACAGAGCCCAAAGGGAAAGTTTCAGGTCGCGCTACGGCCCAAAAAACTGGTTGCGACCCGAAAAGCAGCCCGCAGCAGAAACAGCCGTCCGGGACACAGACCGCTGATCTGACCGCAGCCCGCAAGTAGGATTCCGCCGGTCTTCGCGCCGTCACAGAGACATGGTTAAGGGGCTACTTATGTGGGGGCACAGTCTGTGCTGCAGGCCCACTAGTAGCATTTAATTCACAGGCCCTGGGCACATGCAGCACACTTTGCTAGGGACTTACAAGTACATTAAATATGCCAATTGGGTATGAGCCAATGTCACCATGTTTTAAGTGCGAGAGCATCTGCACTTTAGCACTGGTTAATAGTGGTAAAGTGTGTAGAGTCCTAAAACCAGCAAAAACAGTGTCAAAAAGTGGAGGGAGGCAGGCAGAAAGTCAGGGGTGACCACCCTAAGGCTGTCAGGTCTAACAATATCTATATAGATCCCCAAGCGTGTGCAGTCCTCCATCATGCCATGTTTGCAATTCTATTGCTATAGTGGGCCCTGCTGGTCTGGGTGTTTCCAAAAGTGGCAATCCTGGGGTGTATGGAGGGACATGCTTTGTGATATTAAGGCAGCTTTTAAAATAGCTGTATGATATGTGTGGCAGTAGGTGGTCAGGTGCTCATGTTCAAGGATGAAACAAATGTAATATAGATGAAGAAGTCCACGTAGGTGACAATGTAGCAGTGTCTGTCAAGTATAGTCCTGCAGACCATTTGGTGATCCATAGGATCTGGGCTGCTAGATAGTACTGCTCAAAGTGAGGGACAGCCAACCCCCATTTCTAAGTGGGGATGCAAAATTTGGCAAGCCCCACCCTGCATCTCGAGCCATGCAAATAAAGTATCACACCTGCGCATCTAAGTCTTTGAGAAATATGTACAGTATGTAATGAGGCAAATTAGCAAAAAGATATAATAGTCTAGGAAGGACCACCATTTCAAGCAGTGCCACCCTCCTGGTCACGACAGAGGCAATGTGTACCAGAATCCCATCTTCGCTTTAGTGGGAGACACAACATGTTTGATGTTTCCACCAAAAAGGTCAGCAGAAGTATGGTACACTTGGATGGCCAAATAGCGGAATGTATGGTGATGCCATGCCAGAGATATTCTGAAGTTGTTATCTCGCGAGGCCTGGACCCTGGGTGAGAATGCAAACATACAGGACTCCGTCCAGCTCACCCGGAGTCCTGATGTATTAGCAAATCAGAAGAGCATTTGAAGGACAGTGTTATGCACCCTGTGAGTGTCACGGATGTATTACAGCATTGTTAGGAATGGGGTTTCTAGCTGGCTAGGGTATGCACCTAAGCTAAGCAGAACTCACTCACTCTAGTCAGGGCGAGGGAGTTACACACCCAAGATAACCCCTGCTCACTCCCTTGGTAGCTTGGCACAAGCAATCAGGCCTTTCCCATAGGCAATGTGTAAAGCGATTGAACAGAACATTCCACAGTACTAATACTGCGCAAAAGCCAGCAGTAGTCATCTACAACACATTGGTTACTGGTTATCCTGCAACATAAGCAGTAGTCAGGTAAACATTACTAAAAGAATGCACATGTCATAATACCATCATAGCTGCCCATAAAAGGAACATCCGAGAACACAAGACAAGACATGAGAACATCTCGGTATGCACATGGCACTGTAGACACATCCTCAGAGGCCAAGACAGTATCATAAAGGTACATCCCATGAATTATTCCCCTCTGGTATATGTCAGGTACTACAAAGAAATGCAAATATCATTTTACAATATTCTCACCCGGACTGGTGAGTGCAATCTGCCATCTGCACTAGGTGACACAACAAGAAAAGATGTGGGCAAAAAAGGGATGCCTGCGTCCCAATCTCAGAGCTCCTGCACTCCGGTTCCTTCGTCTACGGTGAAACAGGGTTAACGTTGACAGGACCGGGGACCTCTGTCGAGGGTCACCACCCAGCCTGGGGGTCCAGCGGAAACAGGGGACCTCTATCGAGGTTTCTCTCCCGTCCGCGAACAACACAATAGAAAGGGGACCCAGGGCGAGTGAAGGACCTCCGTTGAGGTTTCCCCTCCTCCAGACAGCCACTTCCCTGCCAAACGACACAACCTGGTGTGCGAGCCTCCTTCCTCTAGCCCTCCCGGGCTGCAGCGGTGAATGCACCAAAGGAGGTACCTGCCTCTACCCCAGGGGCACTCCTCACAGCGCTCCTCGCCCTGGGGGCACTACAAGGAGCACGTTCGCTCCCAACTTTGTCCTCCCATGCCCCAGGGGTACACATCGCCAAGTGAGTTTTTGACGCACTTGATCATCGCAGCCCACTCAGATTGTGGCAGTGATTTCTCATGGTAGAAGCGCTTGGAACACGCTGTCTTAAAAAAAAATAGAGCGCTCAGAACGGGCTTCCTCCACAGCACGTGGAACGCTCAGCATGTGTTCTGGCTTCCTCAAAATAAAGCGCTCTTCCTGCACCACTTCAGTGCAGGGAAAAGGTGCAGGGGGACAGGGGACCACACCTCTCAGCCCCTGGAGGCAACAAGCTGGCCAGTACAAAGATTTGCAGTCAGGCAGTTCCTCCTGGTGACCCAGTAGGTCACAGGTCAGCCCAACAGCAGCAGTCCAAGGCGTTTCCTGGTGAGTCCCTCCAGCAGGATTCTGTGTCCAAGTTAATAGTCCAAAAGTGTTTCAAAGTGTCTCTCCTTTCATGGGGAAAAAAACCCTGTACTTATACTTAATTTTGCACAAGCTTTTACAAAGAGGGGGAGAAGAGGTTCCAAACAGTTTCAACTGGTCCTAGGAGTGTCCCCTCGCTCCTCCAGCACAGGCTCCTAACATCAGTTGGGGGTAAACAAGCCCTTTGTATGAGGCCAGAGCACAGCCTTTAAAAATGCAGGTGTGTGCCACCTCTCCTTCTCTCAGCCCAGGAAGACCATTTAATATGCAGATGCACCTCTGTGACACCTTCACCCTCCCTGTGCACAAGCTGAAAAGTATGCACAAAGTCCAGCTGTCAGTCAGCCCCAGATGTGAATTGGAGTCAAGCTGCAAAACACCAGAGTCATTTGCACAGAGAAATGCTCACTTTCTAGAAGTGGCATTTCTATAATGGTAATAAAAAATCCACCTACACCAGTAAACAGCATTTCTCACTACCATTACAACCATACCAAACATGCATACCCTACCCCTCATAGATCAGACAATACCCCCTCGACATAAGGCAGGGCATTTCCAATGCAATCCTGTGAGCAAGGCAGCACTCACAGCAGTGAGAAACCAAATAGGCTATTTGTCACTACCAGGACAGGCCACACAACCAGGCACATGTCCTGCCTCTTACATACATAACACCCTGCCCATAGGGCTAGCTAGGGCCTACGTTAGGTGTGACTTACATGTAGTAAAAGGGGAGTTCCATGCCTGGCAAGTAAATGTAGATGCCAGGTTCCTGTGGCAGTAAACTGAACATGCAGACCCTGCGCTAGCAGGCCTGAGACATGTTTGAAAGGCTACTTTGTGGGTGGCACAAGCAGCGCTGTAGGCCCACTAGCAACATTTAATTTACAGGTCCTGGGTATAGGGATACCACTGTACAAGGGACTTACAGTTAAATTAAACGTGCCAATTAGCTGTAAGCCAATCATTGAAACTTTACAAGGGAGAGCACCTGCAATTTAGCACTGATCAGCAGTGATAAAGTGCTCGGAGTCCTAGATCCAACAACAAGAGGTCAGAAAAAATAGGAGGAAGGAGGGAAAAAGTTTGGGGATGACCCTGCAAAAAGGGCCAGGGGCAACAAGTGTGTCATCTGCGTACAACGAAATTGCATGCATCCTGTCTCCCAGCGGTATACCCCATGTTGTGCCAACCGGCACATATGTAGGGCCAAGGGTTCCATTGCCAGTGAGAAAAGCAAAGGTGACAGTTGGACAACCCTGCCGCGTTCCTCTGTGTAAGGTAATTGCATGTGAAAAAGGGGTTGTACAACAGTTTGACCAGTCTCAGATAACATTGCCCGACGCCGTACCTTAACAGCACGGCAAATAGATATTCCCAATCTAAAGAGTCAAAGTCCTTTTCTAGATCTAAGACCATACAGCCCGCTCGAGGCCAATCGTGAGTAGCATATGACATGACTTTGACGAAATGTCATAAATTTAGCGAAGTGTTTCACGCTGGGACAAACCCATTTTGGTCAGCATGAACCAAATCAGGAAACCAAAGGTGCCAAGCACTCTGTCAGGATTTTAGCTAGAATTTTATTGTCTGTTTTATGTAATGCCAGGGGTCGATAGGAATTGACTAGAGTTGGATTCTTATTCGGTTTAGGCAACATCACCTCCAGCGCCTTCCTCTGGGAGTCAGAGAGTGTACCCGCAGCTAAAACATTATTGTACACAGTTAGCAATCATGAAGCTAGCATGGCAGCAAAAGCCTTAAAAAATTCAGTAGGGAGCCTGTCCGGTCCAAGGGACCGGCCTGTTGCAAGCAATCGTATTGCCTCTGTTATTTCTGGTAAAGTGATCGGGCCGTCAAGTTCCATGCGCTGTTCAGAGGTAATGTTGGGTGTATTAATCCAATTAAAAAAGGAACCGTAGGACTCCCTTTCGGCGATCGAAGATCCCTGATACATGCAGAAATAGTGCCTTGCCAATTCATCGTGTATGGCCCGCTGTGTGTAGCAGCATTGGTCATCATCTGTGTGCAGGGATACTATGGGTGAGTTCCATTTATCCTGCTGAATTAGGTATGTTTGGAGGTGCCCTGCTCTGTCTGTCGATGCGTGTGTGCATGAAGAGTGTGCTGCATTTTTCAAAAGCCCTTCTTCGCTGCTAGGGTCTGCCTCGCATCTGGATGGGTCACTGCACGTGTCTCTAGGTCCACGAAGGAACTTTCTAAACTAGAGATGTCCTCCCTGAGGTGCTCATTTTGACTTCGGCGGCTGAAGCCGCGTGCACTAAAAGTCATATTATGACGTTGTGCCAATTTCAGCCCAATTTCACATGGAAATTAGACCCGTCGGCCTGGCCTAAGTCTTAATAGAGGCAGTTTCCACAGCTGGCACCGCCACGCCAAAAGGACACCGCCTGCCGTATTATGATCTGTAATACGGCATGACAGTGTCCTGCACAGCGGTGTGGTGCCGGAATGCGCCAGGACCCATCCCCTCCCGGACAGCCACCTCGCTGAAGTAGGTAAGTTGATCGTCTGAAGGGGGGGTTGTGTGAATGTATGTGGTGTCTGCATGTGTGTATGGATGCAGGGGGGGAAAGATGTCTTTGTGTGTATTTGTGAGTGTGTGTATACTGAGGGGGTATTGTGTGTGTGAGAGCATTTATGTTTGTGTGAATGAAGAGGGGGGAAGTGGGTATCAGTTTGAGTGCGTGCATGCAAGTGTATGTGTCTGAGTGCGTGTGTGCATGTGAATAGGTGTGTTCATGTGCGTGTGTGCAAGTGAATCGGTGTATCTGAGTGCGTGTTTGGGTGCAAGTGTGTGGGGGTGTATGATAGTGAATACGTGGGTGAGTGGGGGTGCTGAATGTAGGTGTTTGGTCATGTGGGGGGGTGTCTGCGGGCTACAGGAATGGAGATTCCTGTCACTGGGTGCATGACCACGTGCATTTTCATGGCAGTGCAACCGCCACTAACATGCTGGCATTCTGCCGAGTCATAATACCAATGGCGGTATGACAGCTACTGCCGGGCCGGAGGTGCTCAACTCGGGCCCAGCGGTCTGACCGTCCTAACGGTAAGGGCATGTTTCAGTGGTTTGGGTTTGGCTCTGGCCAAACCGCCATAGTCGTAATATGGCAGTCTTTACCATCGGCCTGGCGACGGTAAGACCGCCACTATGAGTCTGGCGGTCCAATCACTGCCAGACTCTAAATGAGGGTCAGCGTGTCTTTCTCATGTTATTCATAACTCACAGGCAATGCCCCCACTACGTGATCTTAAAAGCGTCCCATTCCGCTAGCCTCTTGGTTGCTGTGTTTTCATTGATCTCAAAGTAATCAGCGACCATGGATACCGCTGAGTCCTGAAACGGGGTCCTCCAAAAGCCCTGGTTGCATTCTCAATGTGGGGATAGGTGGTGGTGTCCTATTCCACATTATTTGTAGCATGCGGGTATTGTGATCTGATTGTGTGAGCCCCAGGTAAGTCACATCAGTAATGGAGGAGAGTAGCATTTCCGCCCCCACAAATCAGTCTATCCAGACATGTTGGTCACGGGGGATAGAATGGAATGAATAGACTGTCTCCTCTGGATTTCTATTCCTCCAAAAGTCTACGAGGTGCCAGTGTCGGAGCAAATCAATTAGCAGCTACGCATTTGTGACCGCAGTGATGCATGATAAAGGAGGTAAGGAACAATCTAGTCATATATCCAATATACTGTTAAAGTCCCCTCCCAGCGGCCAGAAGCTTCTAATCACTGATGAAGTGAGCATGGTATTGAACATAATGCTTGGCTTCATACACTGAAGGATGCAGCAGATTTTAAGAACAAACTATTATGAACTGTTTGGAGGAAAGCATTTAACTGTGTTTGGTGGCCTACTCCAACTTACTCCTGTAAAAGGACAAACTGTTTTCAAAACAGTTCTGCATAATGAAACAAGAAATTCTCTGGGATTACTCACAAAAGAGGGGAAACGTGTCTTTGAAAGCCACCTTATCAAGACTTTATTCCCATCTAATATTACAGCAGCAGAACTAATGTACGATTTCATTTAAGAATAGAAAACTAAAGTTTGTTCAATGCTAACACTTTAAGAGTGCTCCGACTTTAATGAAAAATTACTACAACTGGAGAAAGAAGATGTTTTGGAAATTACAGCTATTGATAAAAATGTAACATCAGGGAGTCACAATACTACTGACAGATAAACTACAAGCAACATTGGATTCTTTGGAGAAATCTGTATCCAAGATGGTAGGATTATAAAAGCATTTAAATGTCTGCAAAAACTGTCAAATAATTTTGCGACATAATTTAAAAGCTGAGGAACGGTTAGTAAATGGTGTAATGGGTAAAGTTATTGACTTCTTTAATTTTCCAAAAAGAGATGAGGTATAATATTTGGCTTTAAAATTTGATCAGTTTGATGATGTGAAGAAGATTGGCAGAATCCAATTTATTTTACATTTTCTACTTGTGAAAGACATATGTCTAGCGGCAACAGTTCCCTCTCTTTCTAGCATATGCTGTAACCATCCATAAATCACAATGTTTCAGTGGACATGAAGCTTTTCTTATTGTTGGAAGTTCTGTTTTCAAAGAAAGAATGTCATATGTAGCATTGTCACTAATCAGAACATTGACGGTTTGTTTTTGATTGACTTTTATGAGAATAAAGTTTGTGGTGATGTAAGCTGTGTAAGAGTTCTATACAACCCTCATTTAGGCCAGTACCCTGTTTAAGAAAAACAGATAATCTCTCTGAAGCAGAAGATTACAAAACAGTTTACGGACCCTCAAGAAAAGAAAGGACAGATGGATAACACAGAGGGTGCTAAGAAGAGAAAACTGGAAAATGACAGAGAAATTGTAGGTTACCAGTTGGAAAACAGTTCAGATGTCAACTGCTATGCAAATGTTGTTCTCAATGTGCTGTTCCATTTACCCATGAAGTAAACCAAATTGCACAAAAATCAGATAAGATAATATCTTCTGCACTATATAATTTGCTGCAACTTTTAATGACTGACAGAAGTGTAATAAATTCTGCTTCAGGGATCCGAGATCTTTCAGATGTATGTAGCAGATCAATAATGTTTATTCTCAACGCTCAAGAAGACGCGCAATGGTAATCCTTGGAGTCTTAGAACAAGAAGAATTACATATTGATGATTTATTTGGACTCAGTTACAAATGGAACCATAATTGTGAAAATGATTCTTTCACATCTGCACTGAAATCAATTCTGAACAATTTCTCGACTTAACCTCTGGACGCTACACTGTCTATTTAAAGTGTGAAACTGGATGGAAAAGAATGCAATGATTTCAACCTAAAATACAATCCAGAACTTCCATTCAAACTACCAAAATCATATATTTTCTTTCTTCAACCGAAGTTCTGAAGAAGAAGTCGGGTTAAAAAAGTGGCGCACAGTGTTTCCCTTTACGTGGTTCATCTCTTTTTCAGACATTATTCAGCCTATTAAGGGTAATGTATTTAGAAAAGATCTTAAAAAATCAAGAGTTCTTTTAATGTTCCTGAAAGGAGTAAATATAACAACTCACTACAACTCTATTTATTTAAAGTCTGAAACTGGATGGGCATACTCTAATTACAGCAGCCTTAAGTTGAAACCAAAAAATGCTTTTAAAAGCAAAAAACTGTCCCCTTTTGTTTCTCCAACCAAACTTCTTTGTCCTAATTGAGGAAAAAAATGTACTGTGTGGGATTTTGTGTACATGGACCATCAGCAGGTTAGACATCATTTGGCCTACCAGGTATGATATTTTCAAAAGGATCTCTAAAATTGAAAAGTACTATAGATTTATATTGGATAGTGTACCAGATATAATCATATAAGATTTTTTTTTTTTTAATATGCTTGTTTATATTACTATAGTCAGTCTAGAAAAATCCACTAATTAATGAATTGTAGTGAGTACAATGCACAGTGTCACTTATTTGCAGTGACCTACTGGACAACTTTGGTGATTTTTGTTTTTTCACAATCCATTGTTCGAAGACAATGCTTTATACAAAAAGGAGTATAAAAGCTGAGAGCAGTCAAAAAGTGAAAATTATATTTTTATTACATTGTAATACAGTCTTACACTATAAGCAATGTGTATTTTTGTGTTTCTGTAACTTTGAAGATTAAATACCAGCACATCTTTATCTTCTTTTTCTTTTTCAAAAGTGGTTGCACTTCAGCGCCGTTAGATGTCTCAAAACACTTCTTGAACCACAGACATATTGCTTAGAGATATCCATGGAGAATTCTTTTAAACATAAACTGCTCTTGCTAAACCACCCCATTAGTTTATTTTGCCTATTTACTACTTAAACTTTCAGTGTAATACATCAGATTTTCAGGTAGCCACAACAACTTACTCAAGCATCTAGGCACTTGTTTATGCAGGCACCCACACAACCAATCACTTACCAATGCAGCCGCTCACAGAATCAGTCACTCAGTGATAGAGCCATTCACATACCTACTAATTCACTCAGACAGTTGATTACACCCCCACTCATTCACTGAAACAGCCACTGACACACTTATTCACTCCTCATAATCTACTCACATACCCTCTCAGTCACTGATACAGACCCTCACACACCCACTCACCCACATAAACAGTCACTCTCACACCCACTCTCTTGCCCATACAATTGCTCACACACCCTCTGACTAACCCATACAACCACATCAACAGCCACTCAGACTAGCACTCACTCACCTATACAGCAACTCACACTAGCAGTCACTCTTCCATACAGCCACTCACAAAACCACTCCCTCAGCCAAACAGCCACTCATGCACCCTCTCATTCAATCATACAAGCACTGACACAGTCATTCACTCATACAGCCATTAACACACCCACTCATTCGCCCATGCAGTTCTCACACACCCTCTCACTCACCCATACAGCCCCTTACACAGCCACTAACTCACCCATACAGCCACTCACACTAGCACTCACTCACACATACAGCCACTCACCCATGCAGCCAGCCACACAGGCACTCATTCTCCCATCCAGGAACTTACACAACCATTCAATCACCCATATAACCACTTCACACACCAATCGCTCTCCCATACAGCCCCTCAATCAACCAAACAGCCACACACACAGGCACTAACTCACCCATACACCCACTTGTGCACCCTCTCACTCACTCGTACAAGCACTCACACAATCACTCACTCACTCATACAGCCATACACACACACACACATTCACTCACCCATAAAGTTACTCATGCATTCTCTAATTCACCCATACAACACTAACACATCCATTCACTCACCCATAAAACAACTACCACTAGCACTCACTCACCCATACAACCAATCACATAGACAGTGACACACATTTTCAGTCTGTTGGAGCATACATTTTAGAAACGCTTTTAGTGCACCAGATGTCAGCAGTAGGTGACCTTTATATTCATGTTTAAAAGCCTAACATATAGAAAAAGCTGCACTGACACGTATTTTAAAAGTGTTCACATTTTACATTTAATGGTGGACATTGTGCCTACCAGAACTGACAATGTGCTAACACGATTAAACAGTCTTAGAATATATTTTTAATCATTAGAGTGACTATTACTAGTAAAAATTAATTGGGTCTTTAATGATTTATGATTTATTATTAGTATAAAGTTACATGAGTGCAGAAAAATAAATGAACATCTCTGTCATACTTAATGTGGTGCTTTAACAAAGGTTGACATTTTTAATGAAATGCTTTTATATTGATGTCATAAGTTTGCATATTATGTGTGTTTTATTAATGACATTATTAATGCATTATATTTCTTGTGTTAGCAAACTAGGCCTGCATTCTTTATATCTGCAGCCAAGTAAAAGAGTTGAATAGTTTGTTTTCCTCTAAGGTGTTTCCAATGAATAGTAAAGAGCCCTATTGTATTATGTGTAAGTTTTGTCTCGCAGTGTCCTTGACATTGTTACGTGAGGACGTGAGGATTGAAAGCAAAGCAGTGCCAATGTTTGGCAAACCCTTTTCTCATGTGAGCTGGGGAAATCATCTTGTATCATGGGAAGGTATGTGGTTTGCAACAAGTATGTACAAATTGTTAAATTATTGGATTCACATGGAAAGGAGAAATGATTTCTCACCAAACCTGGGAACTTGCGTTGATGTTGCAAACTTGATTTGTACTAATAGACTGATTGGAAAGTGCCCCTTTTTGCATAATGTAGACTCATCAAACTAGCCAATAGATCTGTTTTGAGTATTCCCAGGTAGGGACAGACTTTGTAAGTTTGAGGTAGTCCCCTTCAGAATCTTGTTCTGTTAATTTGCCCTTTGGATGTTTCCTGATATCCCATGTGCAACCTGTGTTCTGCACTTTTCCCCTTGGTGGTGTTTCTAACTGACTTTGTGGATGATCTATATTCTTTGTTGATGTAACTGAATTGAATGCCGAACATAGGAGAGGTATATTCTAATACAAATTTTATTTTCCCCCAACTTGTTTTTCTGAGTAGAAGTTAGCATTCTGACACCTGCCTATTTTATTTTTCTTAGTTAGTTTAATTTAACCTGAGATAGATGGTTGTCCAAATTATTTTTTACTTTTGCTCGCATGCGTTAGCTCATTTCCACACATGCTTGTCCTAATTTGGTTAGCAGTAGGGAGAACCTATATCCAAAATCCTGATTTGTAAAACTTTGTAATCTGATTAAACTAATGAATTCACAGACTGATTTAAAAAAAGTTTCTGTTTCTCAAATTGTGCCTTTGTTAATATGCATTATTTTTCTTGAATGTCTAATGCTGTTGACGTTGAGTACATTGAACTTGTTTCGTAGATTTGGTCAACCTGTGGTGTTTTACAATTTGATTTTGGGCACTATTTACATGACTTTGGCTTAGTGGATATAAAATAAAGCTTTGAAATATTTTTATTGATTGGCGTATTCTTCCGTGGCCACATGGGTCATTGTGTTCAAATTTGTTGTTTGGGTTTGAATTGATTGTGTATGGGTACCACACTCCTCACTGGGTCAAAAGATACCATTGACCTCGGGGAAGCATTTTTGAAACCTGCAATGGATGAGAAACAGGTGTTAGGAAATCTGGTAGCAGAAGGATGGTTTCATCTCATGAGGAGGGGAACCATTTATTTGTGGAATGTTCAGAGTAACAGATCTGGGGACAGAGTGAAGTAAAGTTGTTCTATGGCTAGTTTTAGAGGTTGATGAAATGTTTGCAATGTGTTACAAGTGTACGATGTGTATATAAGCAGGGATTTGTGCTTGCCATGCTTTTGCTACAAAGTGCGCTGAAGTGTAATGTTGTGAGGTGTTTGTGGAGTCGTCATATTCAAAGTGATTATGGCACTTTGTGCTGAAAAATATCAACAGTTGTTTTTGTTGACGGGTCTGTTGAGGCCTAAGACTCAGGAGTAATGCACAAGTGTATGGAGACACTTGGTTAATTTATTGCCTGCAGTGAGGTATTGATCATGGGGCACCATTGACAGAGTGTGAGTTGGTTGGTATTAGGTGAATCCTGAGTGCACATGGAGGATTAGTATCAACCAGGGTGAGATTTGCTGGTCAAGTCTTACCTGTATAATTGCAAAAGCTACAGACAGGTGTGTAAACCGTACAGTTTTCAAAGCATTTGAGTCCTACCCATAGTGAGCAGACAGGTTTTTGTTTTTTCTAGTGTTGGAAAGTGGATTATTGGTAAGGGCAAGTAAGTACCTACACTTAGCAATAGGCCACTAACTCCCACTAGGTTCAGTCAGGTCTCAATAAATTAATCCCGGCTCAACTCTTGGTAGCTTGGCAACAAGCAACAAGGCTTAACTGAGGAGACAGGTGTGTAAAGCATTTCAAAGTCACAAAACAGTTAATAAGTAAAACATAAAAGACAGTAAAATCCAACACCAATTTATAAAAATAGATTATATTTTTACCTTTAAATTATGACACCAAAATGATTAAAATCGGATAAGGGGAGCTGGTGATATGAATTTATAAAGAATTAATGTTTTCTAGTGCATAGAAACTAAAAGCACCAATCTGGTTATCTGTTTGCACTGGACCGGGGCAAAGTCAAAGTTTGAGGCTGACTGTGATGGAGCCCTTCTTGGCTACAGCAAGCGGGAGGCCTCGGTCAAAAGTTTACCTGCGGATTTAGGGCCATATTTATAAAAAAAGTGGTGCATCACTAGTGATGGGCCAGTTTTCTTGCAGCTCCCTTGCACCCCCTAACGCCACCATGGTAGCACCATATTTACAATATGGTGCACCATGGCGCATGTTAGGGGCAATAGCATCATTGTTTTGATGCTATTGTAATGCTATACTGGATCAGCGTAAAAAGAAATTACACTAATCCAGTACACTGTTAAGAGGACCATTGAAATCAATGGGAGCCTCATTTTGATACATGCTTTAAGCAGGCGTTATAAATGACGCGAGAAATGGTGCAATGGAATCTTGTAGATTCCATTGCACCATTTTTAGTGACTCTTTAATGAGGGAACGCCCCTTCCCATACATCATGCATATATTGGTCATGAGGTGTCACAAAGGGTTTACAAGGTGGCGCAAACATAGTTTGCGCCACCTTGTAAATACAGTGCTATGGTAGTGACCCATTAGCATCACATTTGAGGCAAACATTTTGCCATGAATGTGGTGACAAGGGCCACAAGGGCCTTGTAAGTCTGCCCCTTAGTATTTTCTTCAAAGATTTTCTTCAGCGGGACGAAGACACCAATCCGATCCGAACTCTGTGGAACCCTCTTCGGATGCGTGTCACAGGGGACCTCAGTGAAGAATTCTACCTTCGGACTTAGATGATTTTTCAGGACACAAATCTTTGTCTGGGCCAAAATAGATTTTTGGATCTGATGTCCCTGGAGCCCTCCCCGGATACGCTGCACGGGATGTCGCGGTCAACTTTTCGGACTTTGTCACTTTGTTGGAGCTTTTTCTCTGCAACATCGAAAGACACTCCCCAGCAAGCTGATTTAGAGTCATCATCGTTGGATTGACTTTCCAGGAGCCCCCGGTGAAATCCGGGAAGTCTGGGTCTCCAGAGCTTTTCAGCGGGACGAACCTGCAAGTAAGGCCGGGTCGCGGTTGATGTATACCGGCTTGACTCATGGCGTTGGGTCAGCCACTTTATGAAGATTTTTTTCCAAAAGTTCTCCAATCTTCTACAAACTTCTGGATCTTCTTCCAGAAGGTATGTGAAGGTCTTTTAGGACTCCACAGCTCAATCCAAGGTTCCAGAAGCTCTGAGTTGCTCCAACTCCCAGCTTACGCCTGGCTCACTCCAAAATGACCATTGGACAGTGGTCAGCTGGTCAGTTCCTTCAGAATTCGATGCACAGGACTCTGATTAGCTGCAGCAAGCAGGTAGTCCCTTCATGAACCAGTTGAAGCCAGGCAAAGTCCTTTTTGTGGTGAAGCCCAAGTGTGCAACTGGTGCAGTCCTTCAGAGTGCAGTGTCTAGGTGCAGGTCAGGGGTTGTGCAGTGCAGTCCTTCCTCTTCCGATGTTGTTCCTTGTAGGGATCGGAGGTATGGGTGCAGCTCTGCTAAATTTATCCTTGCTCCTGGGGTGAAAAGCAGGGGGGGGACAACTGTCCAATCACAGGCAGGCCACCACCCTCTTAGATGCTCACTTCCTGGGAAGTGTGGCAAAAATCTATTCCACTGAGTAACATTCTGTGAAAATCCAAAATGGTGGAAACCATTTTGAAGGTTAGGTCTGGCTAACACCCACTGGGATGGCTAAAAATTCTTAACACACCCCTTTTCTGCCCTCTACTAATCTAATCAAGAGGACTCCTGGTTGTCTGGATTTGCAGGAAATGGGGGAGGTCCTTAACTGCTCCAAATGTCTTTCCCTCCTTTGAAGACCAGTTTGGCTGATTTCTTCCCATCCTGTTTTCCCCATCGGCTGAGGCAGATCTCCTCCCCAGGCACATTCTTTGTCTTCAGCCAAGGCCATCTCCTGGCCAGGCTGCCAGAGGCTGGCCAATCAGAGAAGAGCACTACAGAGCTGAAGTTGGCAAACTTCAGGTAGAGTTCTAAATCTCTTTCCTGAACAAGTTATATTAAATTCAACAATGGCAAGTTGTTGCATTTATTATAACAATCAGTGTGATACCAAACTTGAAATATCTAGCTCCTTTTGAAACTTTATTAATTAAAATAAAGTCTCCCCATTTAAGCCTATGGGGCCTATTCACTACAGTGAGGGAAAAACGAATTTGGCTATTTTACCTCACCAGGATTTATAAAACAAAATGTATAAGGTCCCTGCTTATAGTTGCCATGCACCCAGCCCTAGGAGCACTTATGGTACACCTTAGGGATGATTTATATGTAAAAATAAGGTAGTTTAAGACTTTAGAAGTACTTTTAATTGCAAAATCGAATTTACATATAAATGTACTTTAAAAGCAGCCTGCAAGGCATGTATGCCTTTAATATGACACTAAGCACCTTAGCAGTGCACATATGGGTGCACCACCTATGCTAGAGTCCCTAAACATACATGCCATACCATGGACTAGGGACTTATAGTTAGGTTGACTTGGCCAATTATAATTAGCCTAATTTTTGTACTCATTTTACACAGAGCACAGGCCCTGGGACTGGTTAGCAGTACGCAGGGAACCATCAGAGTCAGGAAAACACCAGCAAAAAGTGAAAAATCGGGGCAAAAAGTTAGGGGGCTTCTACAATCAGCTCAGTTTTCTCACACAAGCCCCCCTTCGCCTACATGCCCAGGAGACTCAGCCCAACCCTGGGAGAGTCTTCCTGGTTTGTCAGGTGAGGAAGACAGGGAGGAAAACTGACTGTCCCTTTCCTGGGCCTACTCTGCCTTATATTATCCTGTCATGATCATTCCCTCTGGGTAGTGAACCCATCCCAGCAGTAAAAAAGGACCCATCTCAAACTGAAACTTCCCTCTAGAGAGGTCTTCCTCCTCTCTGCCAACTTGGTTAGTGAGGGGCCCACCTCACCTATCCCTAGCTTTGCTAGGATAATGCCTAGCTTACCCAAAGAGGGCACCCAACACTTGAGCAACTCCAACATGACCAAAAGGGTCAGGGGGGCTACTTTGCACTGTTGCCATGAAGGCCAGCACCCAACAGAGGGTACTGACATCTGTCGGAACCCAGAACCATGCCCCAAGCTCCCCACGGACAGGTGAGTGATCTGCTTTAGGGGCCACTGTGGGGTCCTCACACCCCTCTTGCTGTTTAGAGTAGGAGGCTACCACATCCTGTGGCAGACACCCTGCTTCCACTCTCCCTTCTGTCAGTGCAGAGGAAAAACACCCTGCCGGTGGCCAACTGCCTGTCTACTCAGGACTTCCTTGGGGTCAGGTGAGGCCTCACCAGTGCCAACTCTGGCTTCCTCTGACTGGGGCAGAAGGCCTTGGGCTCACTGGAACTCTCTTTAAAAGTGGCATACCATTCTTTTTCCCTTTTATTGGGGATCCCTGTCTCCTAACTGTAGGAACTGACTCCCCAGGACTTTGGGTTGGGGGGTGCCCTGCGCGACCACCTCATCTGGGATCAGAATCACCTCTGGGAGGTCACTGCTCAGGATACAATCTAGGAGAGGTCAGCATTGACCACCACCCTAAACCAGTCAATGATACCCTTCCTCTCTAGGGGCACTGTGGCTTCAGGTTTGGTGGTGACCTCACCTAGGGCTATCCTGACTCTCCTTGTCATCCATGGGACATACATGTCTGTGGACACCAACTGGTCACTCACTATTGTGTGAATAGCACAGGTGTCTCTCAGGCATGTGGTAGGGATCCCATTCACCTGAATAGGGTGAAAGTGCCTACTCCCAACCTAAAGGATCACCAGCTTACCATCTGGTCCTGTCTCCCAGCCCAATGTTATGAAGACCTCATCATCTGAGGAGTCCTCCTCTATGGCTACACTAGACAGCCCAGTGATAACCACCCTCTTGGGACGGGCTGCATCTCTCCTGAAGTGACCTGTCTTCTGACAGTCAAAGCAGGTCTTACTTTACAGAAGCTTCTTTAACCCTGTGTCTCTCTGTCTCTGCTTGTCAGAGTGGGGCTTACTTTCCTCCTTGTTAGGGTTCTGGGGTACAGAGGGAGTCTCTGTGGTGGGCGTACCACCTTCCTCCTTAGGTTTTGGGGTCCTGACCTCCCACCCCCTTCTTGAAGTCTCCCCCATGGGACTTGACAACCACCCTGATTCTCAAACACTCATCAGCTGCCCCCCATCCCCAAACTTTTTGCCTCCTTCTTTCTATTTTTTCAGACCCTTTTTTTGGCTTAATGACTCTGGGCACTTTACCATTGCTAACCAGTGCTAATGTGCATATGTTCTCTATATAAATTGGATTGGTGATTGGTTTATCCCTGATTGACATATTTGATTTAATAGTAAGTCCCTGGTAAAGTGCACTAGAGGTGCCCAGGGCAGGTAAATAAAATGCTAATAGTAGGTCTGCAAAACTGATTGTGTCCCCCACATGAGTAGCCCTGTAAATATGGCTCAGACCTGCCACTGCAATGTCTGTGTGTGCATTTTATCCTGCCAATTCTACCTGGCAAGTGTACCCACTTGCCAGGCTCAAACTTCCCTTTTTATACATGTAAGGCTCCCCTAAATTAGGCCCTATGGAGCCCCATGGGCAGGGTGCGGTGTATGTTAAAGGTGGGACATGTATTGATGTGTTTTACATGTCCTAACAGTAACATACTGCCAAATTCGGTTTTCACCGTTTCCAAGGCCTATTTCTCTCATAGGTTAACATGGGGACTGCCTTTAAATATCTCTTAAGTGCAGTTCCCCTTTGGGAGAAGATGGAAAATTGGTGTTTGAGGTCTCTGAACTCACAAATTAAAAATATATATTTTGGTAAAGTCGGTTTTTAAATTTTAAATTTCATTTTCAGAGACTTTTCATTGATCTGCTGATGTTGAATTGACATTTTGGCTTCTTATACTTCTAATGGAGATTGTGCATAAGTCTTCTTTGTCCTCTTACTGATATGGGGGCCTATTGTGGTGCACACCACTTATATCTGCTGCCATGAGTGGAGACCATTTTGTTTTGCTGCTGAACATGCTGCATTTCATGATAAAACACAGACCTTTCACAGAGGCTGTCCCAACACTGATCATATGTTTAATGTTTGTCTAGTGTTTAACCACTTTGGAGTGTGATTTACTGAAGTCTGTGCTCCAGAAGAATACAGCTGTGGATGAATCTTTGCTTCTATACGTGTGACACCTGCATTTTAGGCAGTGCATCCATACAGAATGTGCCTGGTATGATATTATGTTTCATGAATTAGAAGCTCCACTAGTTACAGTTATAGCCTTGGTGTTTACACAAGAAAAGACTACAGTATTTCACCCCCATCCCCTGGTTGCCCTGAGTTCTTAGCGACCACTGAGAAAAGTGTTTGGGAGCTCGTGCATCCTCTTTTAAACCCAGGATACCAATTATCTAGACTATTTATACACAACATCTACACTTTCTAAGGAAGTGTTTTCAATAGGCACACCTGCTTGTGGTGCAATCAGGAGCTACTAAAAAGGTTTTCCAAAGGAGCTGGTGAGACTGAAAGTTGAAAAAGGTAAGTGCAGTGCTTTGCATTGTGAATAATTTACGCCATCAATTGCATGACCGAAGGGATGTATAACTGTTACACATCATCCATGATGAGGCAACTTTTCAGTGTCTGTTCATGGTGAGAAGGCAGAAATGTAGAATCTCAGTTGTGGTTTGGACACCAACATACACATTGGTGTGGTCAACAGGAATGAACAGATGCTTCAGCGTTACCATGCTGCTTTTAAAACTCATATTTGGTATAGGAAACTGGAAGTGCATTGATGCAAAATAATCATTTATTCTGTATGCTGTGTAGTGCAACACAGCTGCAAGGGGTAAGTTGTATTTCCTTGCTTTGAGAAGTTGCTGATAAGGAGTCTTGTTTAGGTCGAAGAAGGAGCTGAACTCTCAGAGTTGGGAAATGTGGCCAGTTGCTTGGCTGACAGTTTTACTCTTCAGAGCCTCTCCCTCTAACAAAAAGCAACCCCCAACCATATTAGAGGTGTTAGGTTTGTGCTGAGAAGGTGAGAGATGAGGTACTTCTTTCCACAGTGTTCCTGTTAGAAATGGAGTCTTTGGTTGGCAGTCAGGTTACCCCCTGTCCAAGCAAGGACCCTCAATCTAGTCAGGGTAAAAGAGAATCACCCTCAGCTAACCCCCGCTCACCCCCTTCTTAGCTTGGCACGAGCAGCCGACTTAACTTCAGAGTGCTAGGTGTAAATTATTTGTACCAACGCACACAGTAACTTAATGAAAACACTACAAAATGACACAATACAGGTTTACAAAAATAGGAAATGTTTATCTAAATAAAACAAGAACAAAACAACAAAAATCCACAATACATGTCAAGTTATTAATTAAAAACAAAAAAAAGTCTTCATGTAATTCTTTTTTTTTAACTTTCTTTTTATTGATAATGACACAATGTGGTACAAGGTCAGCTGGGATCAAGGTCCCGGCATTTAGAAATAATTGCACATCAGAGATATTAGAGAATTAAAGAAATTTAAGGCACAAACAAATTGTCATTCGTACTTTGAAAACCTGAGGTAGTGTTCTATTCCAACATATATTAGTCGATGGGTATAAGGGTAGAGGGTGGGTTGTACCTGCTCAAACGAGGGAACAGGGGAGTTTCGCCTTGGGAAGAACGTAGCGTCGCAGTAGTAGTGTGTCTCAAGGTTTCAAATTGCCAAGGGGGGGGATGTTGCAGCACGGATAGTGGGGTTTGCGGCTCTTGTCAACTCTGTGCCCAGTTTCGGCTGAAACAAGGTGTCTGTCTAACGACGTGGGGATAAGGGTCTGCCACGGAGGTCTGTTTGGGGTGTTGCTGAAGGGAGGTATGTAGACTCTAGTGGATTTTTAGAAGGGAATGTGGGAGTAAGGGGCGAGGGGGAGATAAAGAGAGAAAGAGAGAGAGAGAGAGAGAAAAAAAAGAAACAGTAGAGAAAAGAAGGGGAAGGGAGAAAAGAAAAGAAGGGGGGAAAAGAAAAGAAAAGAAAAGAGGAGAGAAGAGAAGGAGGAGAGAGGGAGGCGAGGGGAGAGGGGGGAGAACGCAGAGGGAGAGAGAGATACGAGAGCAAGGGTAGGGAATCGGGGGGAAAGGGGGAAAGGATGGATGCGGGGGAGGGGAGGAAGGAGGGCGCAGTGGTGATTCCGGGTTGGGCACTATTGCCCCCTTGTAAGGAAGGGAGCCCATAACTGCGTGAATATTTGAGCTTGATATTGTAGGTTATAGATGATTCGTTCGTGTGTGGCAGTGCGGGTCATGTCTATGATCCATTCCTCCGGAGTTGGAGGGGTCTCTGACCGCCAGTGTCTGAGTATGCAAATTTTTGCAGTGGCTAGTGCTGTGTGCAACAGTCTCTTGTGTGGTCTAGAGAGATCTGGTAAAGAGGTCGTATCTTGAAGAAGTATAAGGGCAGGGATGAGTGGTGATGGAAGTGGCATTACTTCAGCCAGAGTGGAGCTCACAGCATCCCAGAGTGGTTGTACTGTTGTACAGTTTACCAGGATATGTGTCAGGTCACAAGATGTCTCTGGACATCGCCAGCAGTTCTCGTGTGGGAGGAGTCCGGTCCTATGTAGTTTTGCTGGAGACCAATGCCAGTCGTGTAAGATTTTGAAAAGGCAGAATTTCAAGCGTGCCTCCCGGGTACCTCTATTTGGTGCCTCTAGGATAGCTTCCCAATCGTCTGGGTCTAGGTCCTGTTGCAGCCGGGTTTGCCACCGTAAGCGTAATTTGTCCGAAAGAGGCTGGGAGTAGAGTCGTCGAATAATTAGATCATAAAGACCTGACATTTCTCCCTTGTATTGCCCCCATTGCTGCAGGTAAGCCACTATAGGTGAAGTCAGGGACCCCCGTAGGGAAGATGTATTCCCCCGGGAAAGGCAGTGCTTAAGTTGCATATATCTCCATTCCTGATTCGGGTGGAGTTTGAACTCCTCCCGTAACTTGGGGAAGGGTTTGAGCACATCATTTTCTAGGACCTGAGAGAGGGTGAGGATACCTGCCTGCCTCCACTGTGGCCAATTGAGTACCTCACCACCTATGCGAAGGCCACTGTTGTGCCACAGGGGCGCTTGGGCGTGTATGAGGGGGTGGACCCTAAACAGTCGGTGGGCCCTTCACCAGGCTGCCCTGGTCGCCGCCAAAATAGGATTCACCGAGTTGGTGGCTGGGAAGTCTTCACGGTAGGGTCCTCCGAGTCCTTCATTTAAAGCTAGGAGTCGTCTTTCCACTGCTATCCACAAGGGAGGGTCTGGTATATTCGATAGTGTATTGGATAGCTGGGACATTTGGAGGGCTAGAGAGTAGTGTTCCACCGATGGGAGTCCCATTCCCCCGTTTGTGCGACGGGCCAAAAGTTTAGCTGGTGATAGCCGTGGTCGCATTGTGCCCCATACGAATGATCTGATTAGTGCATCGATGCCTCGTAGTGTGGAAAGGGGCACTTGTAAGGGAAGGAGACTCAGGATATAGGTGATGCGCGGTACTGTCACCATTCTAACCGCTTGTACTCGGCCCCACATAGAGAGGCCTAGCTGGGTCCATTCTGCAAAGTCCAGTTTCGCCTGCGTAGTGAGAGGGTCAATGTTATCCGCCACCATATGTGCCAGGCCTGGGTTGACAAGCACTCCCAGGTATTTAAGAAGTTTTGGCGTCCAGCGAAATGGGTAGCCTAGGAGTGCTGCTTTTGTGGTTACTCGCGATAGCGGGAGTGCCTCGCTTTTGTCCCAGTTAATGCAGTATCCTGAAAGGGCTGCGAAGCCCTCGATTACCGCTAATAAGGCCAGTATGGATCTTTCTAAGTCCGTGAGTGTTAAGAGAACGTCGTCAGCATATAGGTGTATCTTGGAGGTGCCTTCGGGTAGTGGTAGGCCGGTTATGGAGGGGGAGGACCGAATAGCTGCCGCCAAGGGCTCCATTGCCAGCAGGAACAGGAGAGGCGAGAGGGGGCATCCCTGCAGTGTACCTCTCCGGATAGGGAAAGGATCCGAGAGGAAGCCCCCACAGTTGACTCTGGCCACGGGCTGATCGTAGAGAAGTCGTACCATAGAGATAAATTTGCTGCCCAGACCGAATCTCTCCAGGGCCGCGAATAGGTAGGGCCATTCTATGCAATCGAACACCATTTCGGCATCTAAGGACAAGGCCAGTGCCGACTCCGGAGAGTCCCTGGCCGCCCATAAGGTGTGGCATTGGGTACGTAGGTGGTTCCTAGAGGTGCGGCCCGGCACAAACCCCACCTGCGTATAGTGTATTAAGGATGGGATTACTTTTCGTAGTCTGTTTGCCAGGACGTTTGCTAGGATTTTGAGGTTTAGTAGAGAGATGGGCCGGTAGCTGCCACATAATAAAGGGTCTCTCCCAGGCTTCGGTATGACAGCTGTTGTAGCATTATTGGATATGGCCCCTAGTGTCTGTTTTTCTCAGGCTTCATTGAGGGCTTCGCATAGGATATTGATCGTCTCTGTCCCTACCCATTTATAAAATTCTGCCTGGTATCCGTCCTCCCCAGGTGATTTGTGATAAGGGAGGTCAGAGATGACTTTATCTATCTCCTGCCTGCTTATTTCCCCTTCTAATAGGCTAAGGCCCTCGTCTGTTAGGGAGGGGAGGTCAAGCTTCTCTAAGAAGGTGGCAGCTTGCGCCGGGTTGGTCGTTGTTTCCGGCATGTAGAGGTGTCTATAGAACAGGGCAAATTTGTTTGCAATTGCGTGTGGGTGAGTCAGTATGTCCCCAGAGGGGGAACGAATGGCTGGGATGGCTAAAGCGGCTATTCTTTGACGGAGTTGGGCTGCCAGCAGTCGTCCCGCCTTCTCACCCTGTTCACAGTGTCTCCCTTGGAGTCTCCGTAACGCGAGTGGTGTACAGCTCATTAAGGGCCATTTGGGCTCGCTCTAGGTTTCAGCGGCCTAGGAGGGAGGGGTGCGTTGTATATTGTCTAGTTAGTCGGCGTATATCGAGTTCCAGTGCCGCCTGTTGCTCTTTTCTGTCTTTGTTCGCTATTGCCACGTCCAGCATGAGCTATCCCCGTATCGAGGCTTTGGCTGCGGCCCACATGATTCAGCTTGAATCAACAGTGCCTAGGTTGTCTTGGGCGAAAGTGGTTGCATGATCCTGTAACTGCAACTTACCTTGGGGTGATCAATAGCGATGAATCGCTAATCTCCAGGGTTTTCGGCCCAGAGATACCAGGCCTAAGCGGATGGCTACAAAGACTGGGGAGTGGTCTGAAAGGCCTCCCTCCAGTATATCGACCTCCAGGGTGTGGGCCACAAGGTTATGGGATAGGAGGAAATAATCAATCCGTGATTGGGTACCGTGCACTGGCGAGAGAAAAGTAAATTCTCTGTCCGCCGGGTGAGTCAGCCTCCAGTGATCGACTAAACCATTGTCCGCGAGTATGTCAGTCTGTATGGCTCTGTCGGCATTATTGCTCGTATCCAGGGGCCCCGTCCTGTCCAATGCTGCATCCCTAGCTAGCTTCCAATCTCCTCCTATAACCTAACGGGATGCCCCTATCTCGGTCAGAAGTCGGTTGAGCTGTAGGAAAAAGAGACGTTTGGGACCTGTTGGTGCATAGACGGATCCCACACACAGTGTTGAGTTCCTGATTTTCAGTTTGGCGAATGCGTATCGGCCCTCAGGGTCAGTCCACGATCTGACGACCGTGAAAGGGAAGGTTTTACGTAAGAGGATCGCCACCCCGCATTTCCTTGGGACATTCTCCGTACCGGGTGAGGGTGGATTGCAGCTAAACAGGACGGTAACCACCCAGTCACGCCGCAATCTATCAGATTCGAGACTGTCTAGATGTGTCTCTTGTAATAGGACGATGTCTGTCTGTTTAGAGTTAAGGTAGGATAGGACTTTTTTCTGTTTGATGAAGTGGGTGAGACCGTTTACATTCCATGAGATAACCCGAAGAGGTACTACCAATGCTCCCATCGGGTTGGGCATCCTTGCTTCCTGTGTCAGCCCACCCGGGGGTGTGGGCTCGGGGAGGATGGAATAGACTCTATAAACTGGAGAGGAAGCTGGGAAGAGGAGAAGGGAAATGACAGGGACGTAGAGTACGAAGGACAGTTGAAAATAGAATAAAAAGGAGATAGTGAGTCAGTGGAGAAAAGAGGAAATAGAGTAGAAGGTAGAGAAGGAAGAACGGGACTCGGGTCCCGATATACACAAACTTTAACCAGCGGGTCTAAATCCTAGGCCGAATGATCATCGACGCCTGGCCAGCGGACCCCGTACCAGGGGGGGGTGGGGGGCGCCCCAGACCCTCGTGTGAATGTCTCCAGTCATGTCCGGAGGGGGTATGTTTGTGGCTCGAGGGCAGGGGGGGGGAAGGCCGTGTTTTGGCTGTATCCCGAGGAGGGGAGAGGGGGGGAAGTGTGGGGCAGGGACAGGTGCTACCATTACAAGGGTCTCTGCCCCTTGGTTGTTCTGAAGGGTTGCGGCATGTATATACCCTAGGTCTTAGCATCTGTAATCTACTCTGCTTTGCACCAGCTCCCATCGTTAGACCACTACTGCGCCTATTAGCAGGCCGGGACCTAGAGCCCAAACCCAGTTCAGAGCCATTTAGCCCCACCCCAGCTAGGGCAAGCCAGCAATGTACAAGAGTGTTGCGTCAATTCCCACACTTCCTGGAGAGTATATTAGGCCGTGATTCCAGGTGGGGTAAGTGATATGGGGTGTGATAAGTGTTACCAGACATGAGGGGGAGAAAGGGGGGGGATAGGGAAAAACAAGAGCGATTGGGAGCCATAAAAAACTATCACACAATCCGAACAGTCTAAACAGTCTAAGGCGATCAAAGCCTACTGGGGGGGGGGATGGTTCTCAGCGTTACAATGTCTTAAGAGTATACGTGAAAAAGAGTACTCATCTCTTCTCTGTATCAGATCTCCTTCACCATAAAGTTCCTGTATTTCCTGCAACGTTTCTATGACAGTCTGTGGTTCCTGATATCGAGGGCTTGTAGGAAAACCGTATCCGTGTTGGTTTCGGGTGGCGGGCATCTAGGGTTTTAGAGGGGATCGGGACTTGTCTCTGTCTGACAGCTGTGTGTGCATCGCCACCGCCTGTAGTACTTGGCCCCTGTCATCGAAGCTTTTCGTTAATCTCTCCAAGTCTCTGCCCCTGGTTTGAGGGTCTGTGGTAGGTCTTCCGTCGGTGTCCAGAGCGGTTTCCAGTTGGCCCGTTCCCCTGGTTTGGTTCTGTATGTCTTGGGGGGTTGGGTTGCTGATTCCATGGGTTGTGTCGGGTCATGTAGCCCCTCTAGGAATGTTTTCAGGTCCTCTGGGTCATAGAAGGTTTGTGACTCTTCGTTCTTAGTTATCCACATCCTGGCTGGCTCAAAGAGGCCGAATTTAACATCCAAATGGCGAAGGCGAGGACGAAGAGAGAGAAAGGCTCTTCTTCGGTCTGCTGTTTCTTTGGAGAAGTCCACTGAAAGGCGGATTTCGAGGGAGCCTAACCGGAGTGGACCTTGCATTCGGAACATCTGTAGTAGTTGGCGGACCTGCCCGTGTCGTAGGAAGCAGGCTATGATTGGGCGAGGGCAGTCTTTTTCGTTTTGTCTCTTGAGTCCAAGTTTGTGCGCTCTTTGAAATTCCAGAGGGGGGTCAAATGTTGTGTCGGCTAGTTTGGGGAGCGTGTCTTGCAAGTAAGAGAGAATGTCTGTACCCTCAATGCCTTCCGGAAATTCAAGGAAACGGATGTTGTTTCTGCGGCTTCTGTCCTCAAGGTCGGTTAGCTTACTGCGGAGGTGTAAGAGTTCCTGATCTCTGTCAGTCTATAAGGCCACTTGACTTTCCACAGCCGCTACTCGATGGTCCAGTCCAGAGATTTGTGACTGGAAGCCCGCTATTTCCAGGTGCATAGATCTCGTCTCCGCTGTTAATGCTGTCATGGCATTATCTATACCTTCCAGTTTGCGACCTACTGCCGATATCTCCTGCAGTATGCGATCCATTGACACTCCTTGAGCGTCTTCTGACATGATGGCGTGTGGGGGGGGTGAAGAGTCCGCAGTGGAAGAGTGTTTCTGTTGGCGCAGGGCTTCGGAGAAGAGTAGTTGGCGGGCAGGCTTACCCGATGTTTTACCCGCCGTCTTGCCTCTGGGCATTGCAGGTTTCTCCGTGCTGATGGGAGTCTGGGGGGGGTGCCCGTCCGTGCCACAGGGAGGGCAATCAGCGTGGGCGTGCGGGCAGCAGAGAAGAGAGGGTGACGGAGGGGGGGTGAGGAGGACTCTGAGTAGTTGGTGAGTTCAAGCGAGTACCTCTCCAAGCGACCTCCTGTAGTAGGCTGTTCTTGGTGCATCCGGGGGGAATGATCTTAGTGCTAGCTCTATGACGGGCAGGGTCCCACTGGGCTCTGTCAGGACCGCGTGGGGGTGAGGTTTCTTGCTGCTCTCTAGCCCCTGTGTTACCTTGGGGGTCCGTGGGTCTGTGGAGAGAGGGGTTGCTTTGGAGCCGAGATCCGCTGCTACTCTTGGCCCACTTTACTCTCCATACCTCGTTAGTTCTAGCTCTGTTGGAGTCAATGGTGACTTCTCGCTATCTCTGTTAATGTAGTGTTGCTCCTTTTGTTTTTATATTATTTGTTTTCTTTCCTCTTTTTTTCCTCTTTTTTTTTATTTCTTTCTCCATCCCCCCTCCTTTGCTTGCCTCTGTTCCTATTAGGTGGCGTTTGCTTCTTTGTTCTTTGCCTTTTCCTCTTCCCGTCGTTTTCCTCCCCTCACTGTTCGTTATTGTATTTCTCTCTCTCTCTCCTCGCTCCCGTCTTTCTTCTCACTCATCTACCTCCCTCACCTCTTTGTGCCTCTCCTCTTCACCGGCTCACCAGCTCAGCCCTCGCTCCTCTGTCTTCCATGGGGCTTCTGCTGTTCCTGGGAGGGCCTCCTCTGTAGCGGGCGAGGTTGGGAGGTGGGGGCAGCCGTCCTCTGTGCTCCGCTGGTGGGGCCTCCTGTCACCAGTCCGATTGGGAAGGGAGGCCGAGGTGGGGGCTCCCCACGTTCCGTCGCCCCCGAGGGGGGGAGTTGAGGAGGCACTGGGAGGTGTGCCACCAACGCCGGGCCTCCTCCTGTTCTGGGCCGCGGCGCCTGTCAGCTCCGTTCTCCCTCTCCGGCACTGACCGACCAGGAAGGAGGGAAGGGTATGCGGTGCCCCGGCCTGTTGTCGGCTCCGGAGACCGCAGTCGAGCCGTCACCAAGGTGTAGGTAGTAGCGGAGGGTGCGTCTCTCCCACTTGGGCTCCATCGGGGGACGCGTCACTCCGCGCCGGGGTGTCTCCGCACCCGAGGCCGCGGCTTGAAGGCCTGCCGCGGGCCTCGATCTCGCCCCTCTCGCTCCGCTTGGTGTCTCCGGGGAGGGTGCTCCTCCTGCGCCGCGAGTGTCGGCCGCTCGCCATCACAGACCTCCACACCGGTGTCAGAGTCACCAGATCCTAGGGGTCTGTGCATGTTCCCAACACGTCCACCACTGAACAGCTCCAAGACTCTGATAGATAAATCACAGAGACTGAGAGAGTTCAAGAGGGGATTAGGAAGGGAACAGCTGGGAAGGAGACCTGTAGTAAGAAAAAGGTTAGAACACACAATAAGAAAATTATATCTCCTGAAATCAATACTAGACTATGATTCTAAGCCTAGTCACTCTGAAAACATGAACAATCTAAGAGTTCAGTTTAAAATAACTAAGTTTCAAGATGGCCGGATACATGTAGGGGAATCAAGATGAATTAAATGAAAACTTTCTTATTCAAATACTTTCCTTTACATGAGAATCCGAAAAACATTCTGACTAAATTTTAAACCAGTCATATAAATCCTGTTTTGAGAATGTATACTAGGACCATACAATATTGCATCTAGAAACTCTGGCCTTCTGTGTACTCTTAAAATGTTTCAACACAAATTGCGCATATTGCAGATATATATATATATATATATATATTTATATAAATATAGTAAACACCATAAAAGGATTGCGCCCCATGAATAACACAATATGGATTCAGGAAACAAATCACATAACTTGTCAACTCGAATATTATATAATAAATATCTTAGAATAGTGGCATAAAATAAGCAACATGAATTAAACTTGAGGAGAGAATCGTGCGTCTTGCCGATTCGAGTGTCACCATGTAAAATACCAAGAAATGGTAGCACGCAATTAATATCAAAGTCAAATCATCATTAATCGAATCGCGCGTCTTGCCGATTCGTAAAACACGATGTAAATGTCAAGAAATAACAGCTCACAATAAATAACAAGATCAAAGTACAATGAAACGAATCGCGCTTCTTTTGCCGATTCTTAAGCCACCATGTAAATGTCAAGAAATGGTAGCGCAATAAACAACAAAGTTAAATCCTCATGAAACGAGTTGCGCGTCTTGTCAATTCGTAAAACATCATGTAAATGTCAAGAAATAGTAGCGCACAATGGACAAGAATGTTTAAACACCATAAAACGAATCGCGCGTCTTGCCGATTCTTAGGCCACCATGCCAATGTCAAGAAATGGTAGTACGCAATGAATAACAAAGTCAGACCTTTATGAAACAAATTGCGCGTCTTGCCTATTTGTAAACTACCATATAAATGTCAAGAAATGGTAGCGCGTAAGTAATCTGTTACTCATTTAAGAATTAAGCCAAGAATATGAAAATTCTAAATGACGGTGTCGGGATAGTCCAACCAACGTCTTACCGCCTGGAACAATGATCACCAATGAAGGATGAAGGGCAGAAGACTGGAAGATCCAAATAGGCCGCCAGGACAGGAGCTCAGGAAGAAGCTGCTGATCTGCACCGGGACCTCTGAATAGTGAGCACTGGGAGTTGGGCTGGCTCTCTTTTATAGAGTCTTGGCCCAGCCCAGAACCACGCCCAGGCATGTTGCAGGGAAAGTCTCTGGAAGGCCCTGGAAAGGGACCACACCCTAACACACTCTGAAAACCTGCAGCAATACATTGCAAAGGAACAGTATTTGTAAGCATATTAAAAATAAGTTTTCATGATTGAACTCTGCAATGCAAAAGTTAAACCACAACATATCAGCACAATACATAAATTACGTTGTTTTGAGAGTGCTGGGTTTTTGCCTTTTTGTCGCCAATAGAGTGCGTACTGCTCTGGTGTTGACAACCGGCCCCTGCTGTGTTGGGGGGTCCTCTGGTGCGCCTCCAGCGCCACCGTCCCCACCGCGTGGCCCGCCGCCGTACGGAGCTTGGCTCCTAGGCGGCCATCATGGATCGCGGCCAGACCACGCCCCTTCATGTAATGTTAAACACAATGCTAACGAGGTTAACGTGGTAATGTACCTTGGGTGCGTAGAAAATAACCCACAACGGGCAAGTGTGCGTCAAAAAGGGCTTGCGATGTGTCGATGTCACCCAAAAGCAAGACTTTGCGTCGTTTCTTCTTTAGTCGGGTCGGCGTGCGTTGTTTCTTCTCTCCGCAGGGGAGCGATGCATCGATCCTGTCAGCACTCTCAGGTCCGGGCAGGCCTTGCGTTGTTTTTACACGCCCAGTGGCGTTTGCATCAGAAATCCAGCACGGCGTTCGGTGAAGGGATTTCTCACTCTTGGGCTGCCAGCTTCTCCTTTCAGGGTCCCAGGAACTGGATGGGCACCACTTGGCAGAGTAGGAGTCTCAGCAGAGGCAGCAGGTGCTGGCAGAGAGAAGTAGTTGCTGTCCCTGAGACTTCAATAACAGGAGGCAAGCTCTAAATCAAGCCCTTGGGGAGTTCTTCACAAGAAGGAAGGCAACACAAAGTCCAGTCTTTGTCCTCTAGCACAGGCAGAAGCAGCAACTGCAGGAGGGCTCCACAAAGCACAGTCACAGGCAGGGCAGCTCTTCTTCCTCAGCTCTTTAGCTCTTCTCAAGGCAGAGGTTCCTCTTGGTTTCCAGAAGTGTTCTAAAGTCTGTGCTTTTGGGTACCCTTCTTATACCCATTTTGCCCTTTGAAGTACGCTTACTTCAAAGAAAAATCTCTCTTGTTTGCGAAATCCTGCCTTGCCCAGGCCAGGCCCCAGACACACACCAGGGGGTTGGAGACTACATTGTGTGAGGGCAGGCACAGCCCTTTCAGGTGTGAGTGACCACTCCTTCCCTCCCTCCTAGCACAGATGGCTCATCTGGAAATGCAGACTACACTCCAGCTCCCTTTGTGTCACTGTCTAGTGAGTGGTGCAACCAGCCCAACTGTCAAACGGACCCAGACAGGGAATCCACAAACAGGCAGAGTCACAGAACTGGTTTAAGCAAGAAAAGACACTTTCTAAAAGTGGCATTTTCAAACACACAATCACAAAATCAACTTTACTAAAAGATGTATTTTTTAAATTGTGAGCTCAGAGACCCCAAACTCCACATGTCTCTCCGGTCCCAAAGGGAATCTACACTTTAATCATATTTAAAGGTAGCCCCCATGTTACCGAATGAGAGGGACAGGCCTTGCAACAGTGAAAAACAAATTTAGCAATATTTGTCAGGACATATAAAACACATTAATATGGGGGTCATTCTGACCCTGGCGGCCGGTGGCCGCCAGGGCCACCGACCACGGGAGCACCGCCAACAGGCTGGCGGTGCTCCCACGAGCATTCTGACCGCGGCGGTTCAGCCGCGGTCAGAAGCGGAAAGTCGGCGGTCCCCCGCCGACTTTCCGCTGCTCGGGGGAATCCTCCATGGCGGCGGAGCGCGCTCCGCCGCCATGGGGATTCTGACACCCCCTACCGCCATCCTGTTCCTGGCGGGTCTCCCGCCAGGAACAGGATGGCGGTAGGGGGTGCCGCGGGGCCCCTGGGGGCCCCTGCAGTGCCCATGCCAATGGCATGGGCACTGCAGGGGCCCCCGTAAGAGGGCCCCGCAAGGTATTTCAGTGTCTGCTTTGCAGACACTGAAAAACGCGACGGGTGCAACAGCACCCGTCGCACCTTCCCACTACGCCGGCTCCGTTCGGAGCCGGCGTCCTCGTGGGAAGGTAGATTTGCCCTGGGCTGGCGGGCGGCCTTTTGGCGGCCGCCCGCCAGCCCAGGGCAAATCTCAAAATACCCTCCGCGGTCTTGTGACCGCGGAGCGGTATTTTGACGGGGGAACATTGGCGGGCGGCCTCCGCCGCCCGTCAATGTCAGAATCACCCCCTATATGTCCTACCTCAACCATACACTGCACCCTGCCCTTGGGGCTACCTAGGGCCTACCTTAGGGGTATTTTACATGTAAGAAAACGGAAGGTTCAGGCCTGGCAAGTGGGCACCCTTGCCATATCGAATTTACAGTTAAAAACTGCAAACACAGACACTGCAGTGGCAGGTCTGAGACATGATTACAGCGCTTCTTATGTGGGTGGCACAACCAGTGCTGCAGGCCCACTAGTAGCATTTGATTTACAGGCCCTGGGCACCTCTAGTGCACTTTACTAGGGACTTACTAGTAAATCAAATATATCAATTATGGATAAGCCAATTACATGCACATTTTGTGTAGGAGCACTTCAACTTTAGCACTGGTTAACAGTTGTAAAGTGCCCAGAGTAACAAAAACAGCACACATGAACAACCTGGGAAACAGAGGCAAAAGGTTAAGGGAGACCACGCCAAGGATGAAAAGTCTAACAGTTCCTAAAGACCAGTTATGTTCTATCTCTAATGTTTCAAAGTTTCAGTTTGTAGCACACAAAGGGGACATTGTGGGAGAGTCCTTAAAAAAGGAAGGTTTTAGAAATTAGGTTTCTGGTTGGCAGAGGTATGCACGCTGTCCAAGCAGAAACCACAGTCTTAGTCAGGTAAGTTACCAACACCTCCTAAATTAACCTGTGCTTTCTCCCCTGGTAAGTTGGCACAGAGACGTCAGGCTTAACTTAAGAGACAAAGGCCCTCATTACAACCCTGGCGGTAAATCCCGCTTACCGCCATGCAGAAGACCGCCAACATACCGATGCGACTGCGGAATTCCGCTACAGGTATTACGACCCACAGCCTGGAATCCGCCACAATACAGACACCCACACAAGTCCGCCACACCAAAGGCCACACCAAAGGTCAGTGATAAACTGGCGATACCAAAACCGACACTGTCACGCCAAGAAGAATACACCCACACTATCATGACCCACGAATCAACGCATCGGTCTGTCAACCGCAGTAATCCATTGGCGGTACGCACAGCCGCGCTCAAAATACACACACATATACAAAACACAACCACATTGGCCAAATCGAAATACACACACCTGATACACGTACACACACCACACACACAACACTATAAAACACACACCCACATTACCCACAAACCCTTACTTCCAGATATTTGAAAGCAGGCCAGAGAGACACTACCTAAAACAACACCAGCATCCACAGAAACACAACACCATCACTTACACAACATCCACGCACCTCAAACAACACACACCAACATACCCCCTCACACATCACAACAGACACCACCTCACACATCACCCACACCACATCATGGCACCTCAACGACACCCCAGGTTTTCTGAGGAGGAGCTCAGGGTCATGGTGGAGGAAATCGTCCGGGTAGAGCCACAGCTATTCGGATCACAGGTGCAGCAGACGTCCATTGCAAGAAAGATAGAGCATTGGCGCAGAATTGTCGACAGGGTCAATGCAGTGGGACAGCATCTAAGAACACAAGATGACATCAGAAAGGGGTGGAACGACCTACGGGGGAAGGTGCGTTCCGTGGTCTCCAGACACCAGATTGCTGTACAGAGGACTGGCGGTGGACCCCCACCTACTCCCCCACAACTAACAACATGGGAGGAGCAAGTCTTGGCAATATTGCATCCTGAGGGCCTTGCAGGAGTAGCAGGAGGGCTGGACTCTGGTAAGGCAAATCTTTACTACTATATCCCCCCCACCCCTCCTGCATGCCATCACATACTCCCACCCTAACCCTCACACCCATCACCCCAACAACCCACAGATACCCCACCAACACAACCCACACATCCCAAAACCAAGCCCTGCATGTAACACCAATGCATGGACACCCATCACCCAAGCATGTCCAGTACAGAGACTCACTCATGCCCCAAAATCACCAATCACACAAGGACGAAGCCAATAATGCAAGCACAGGAGTAGAGGGTCAACCACCCACTGCACACAATGGCACACACAGATACAATAATTATGCATTTACACCCCAAAAGGACCCCTACCCAACGTCACCGGACAGGAGGTGCCAGACATTTCCAGTCTCCCCACAGAAGAGGCCCACAGTGATGACAGCAGCTCAGCACACCTGGATCAAGATGACCAGCCTGCCCCATCTGGGACCTCGGGACAGTCGGTTCCCCTGACACTGTCACAAGCCACCACAGAGCCTCCCCCTAAGGAAACACCAGCACAGCACCCACCCAGTGGGCCCATCCCTCTGTCCCCAGGACACGTTAATCAGCAGTGTGTCCACCACTACAGGGAACCCAGGCAAATCCACCAACCCAAGAAAATCAGGGACCTGGGGGTAGTGGCAGTGGGCACACGGTTCAGGGGACAGAGGCACAGGATAACAGGGAAACTGGGAGGACTGCTGTGCGACAGGGGGAGGACAGGCCCAGGGAAACGACACTCCATGAGGCACTCTCCAACATCATGGGCGCTTACCATAATTCCCAGGAGACGATGGCAACGGTACTGGCCAAGTTTCAGGAGACCCAGCGGCTGCAGGAGGAACACTACCTTGGGATCAGGGAGGACTTGAAGTCCATTAACACCACCCTGGTCACAATTGCAGGGGTGCTGGTAGACCTTGTCAACACCAGGAGGGACAGAGTGACACAACAACGGGCCCCTGACACTAGCCTGGATGATGAACAGCCCTTCACCTCTGCCGCTGCTAGTGGACAGGAGGCACCGCCACAGAAACAACTGGACACGAACACCCCACCCCCTGCAGATGGAGAACGACCCCACAAACGGTCCCTGAGATCCAGGAACAAGACCGAGAACATTGCCAAGACCCCCACCAGGAAATGAGACCCCCCTGAATGTCACCCTTCTGTCCCACTATGTCACCCTGTCCATCCTTTAACTGCCATTGCTCCACTTCCTATGCCCCTTTGGACAATGCACCTGTGAAACAAATAGACTGGACTCTGCCATGGGCATACCTCCACCATCCCCCCAGCCTATTTTACAACCCCCTCCACTTATTAACACAGGAATAAACACACTTCAATCACAAAACAATCTGGAGTCAGTCTGTGCTTTTACAAATGTGTAATTGCAATAACTATGGAATATACCAATGTCAATTTACTTGTTCACATTCCAATGTAACACAGCTGTAGGCCAGCAGTAAACATAGCAGAGGGCACAAAGTGGGACCCAGATCTGTGAAATGGAAAGTCAAAGTGACAAGTCAGGGTCCATACACTAAATGAAAATGACAGACTTATGCTAGTTCCAACAATAGTATGAGATGTGGGAAGCAGTGACATCTTCTTAGCTGAGTCTCTCTGGAAGTATTGAATGATGATGTTGTTTTGGTTGTCGGTATCCTCTTCTTCTGCCTCCTCTTCTTCACTGTCCACAGGTTTCACAGCTGCCACAAGACCACCATCTGGCCCATCCTCCTGCAGAAAAGGCACCTGGCGTCGCAAAGCCAGGTTGTGCAGCAAACAGCAGGCTGCGATTATCTGGCACACCTTCTTCGGTGAGTAGTATAGGGAGCCACCTGTCAGATGGAGACACCGGAATCTGGCCTTCAGGAGGCCGAATGTGCGTTCGATCACCCTCCTAGTTCGCCCATGTGCCTCATTGTAGCGTTCCTCTGACCTTGTCCTGGGATTCCTCACTGGGGTCAGTAGCCATGACAGGTTGGGGTAACCAGAGTCACCTGCAAATGTCGAGGGACAACTGTTAGACACACACTAACCCTTAGGGACAGCCCCATACCCAGACAGCAAATGAAACTGGGGGAGACTTTAGGCTCACCTATTAGCCACACACGGTGCCTCAGGAGATGCCCCACCACATAAGGGATGCTGCTATTCCTCAAAATGTAAGCATCATGCACTGAGCCAGGATACTTGGCATCCACCTGGGAGATGTACTGGTCTGCCAAACACACCATCTGCACATTCATTGAATGGTAGCTTTTCTGGTTTCTGTACACCTGTTCATTCCTGCTGGGGGGGACAAATGCCACATGTGTAGCATCAATGGCACCAATGATGTTGGGGATATATCCCCGGGCATAGAAGTCACCTTTCACTGTGGGCAAATCCTCCACTTGAGGGAAAACGATGTAGTTGTGCATGTGTTTCAGCAGGGCAGACAACACTCTGGACAACACGTTAGCGAACATTGACTGGGACATCCCTGATGCCATGGCCACTGTTGTTTGAAAAGACCCACTGGCCAGGAAATGGAGTACAGACAGGACCTTCACTAGAGGGGATATTCCTGTGGGATGGCGGATAGCTGGTATCAGGTCTGGCTCCAACTGGGCACACAGTTCCTGGATTGTTGCATGATCAAGTCTGTAAGTGATAATGATTTGTCTGTCTTCCATTGTTGACAGGTCCACCAGGGGTCTGTACACCGGAGGATGCCACCATCTCATCACCTGCCCCAACGGACGTGCCCTATGGAGGAGAACGGTGAGCAGAGGGTCATACAACACTTAGGTATCTCACTGCTGTTTTGCAAAAACGTTACATTTTCTCTATGTGCCTTTGTCTGTCTGTATTCCTGGTCTAAATAGGTGTGACACAGTTATTTGGCCTGCCATGTGGCCCCCTGAAATGGCGGCTGCCTGACCTGTAAGGTGGGACAAGGGGAAATGACGTGACTGCGCTGGTGTTGTACACCATCACGGTAGGCGGTCGAAGACTGCGGCGCAATTCAGCATTGGTTATAATTGGGCCCTATGGGTTCCAGGAGCCAATGACGATGTACGCCGGCGGTGACGGTACACACCACAGCGGACGTCACTGCCATTTTCTAACTGTTCACTCACATGATACCTGACCTTCAACAGGAGAGGACCTACACTGCAAGTGCTGTTGTGACCTGTGTCTGGAAGCGACAATGGCTACAGTGTCTGGGGAAAGGGCCCCTGCCTTCACTTTGGAGGAGTTGGGGAAACTAGTGGATGGGGTCCTCCCCCAGTACACGCAACTGTACGGTCCTCCAGACAAACAGGTGAGTACACTGTGAGCATGGTGGATGGCACATGATTGTATGGAGGGTTGTGGATGGAAGAGGGAGGGGGGGACAGGCCAGCATGTGAGGATAGTGTGTGTGTATGTATGTCTGGGCCAGGGTGGGAGGTTATTAGGCAATGTGTGAGAAGAACTGTACGGGATAATAACATCCATTATAACTTCCTATTTCCTCTAGGTCAGCGCCCACCAGAAGAAGGGTGTTTAGCGTGCCATCGCCAAGGGAGTGCAGAGCCTGGAGGTCCACCATAGGCGGAGCACCCACTGCAGGAAAAAAAGGGAGGACCTGCGCCGCTGGACCAAGAAGATGGCGGAGGCCCAGCTGGGGATGGCCTCCCAACGTGGAAGGGGTGCCCGTTGCACCATGACCCCTCTGATGTACCGGATGCTGGCGGTGGCATATCCGGAGTTGGATGGGCGCTTGAGGGCATCACAGTAGCCAAAAGGGGGTGAGTACACTGTCAATCAGCTGACTCAGCACGCATGACGAGGTGTCTGGGTGGGGGTGGTGGCCTGTGGGTCACCCCCTAGACAAGGGCAGATGCGCAAAGGTAGATTCATTGTTTTGTAGCTTCATTCCCACTCCAACCCCAAAGGGGGGATTTGTCCTCTACACCTAGTCAGGCTCCCATGGTTTCCAGCTGTGCATGAAAAGGGTGTAGACAGAGTCCCCCTTGGGCATCTGCTTTTCCCCTGCACTGTTAGTGAATGGCTTAGTGCATGGGGCTGCTGCCTGTGTGTTGTGTCCACCAACGGAAGTGGTGTTGTATGCACTGACCATGTGTCTCTTCTGTGTTCCCCCCCTTTTTGTTTTGTCACCCTGTATTTGCGTGCATTAGCATCATCTGGCGTAGGAGCAGTGGCACCGGAGCAGGAGGGAGCTGCATCCCACATGGCCATGGAGGGTCTGAAGGCACCAGTGGGACGGAGGGCGAGGGGAGCTCCACGACGGGGACAGGAGCATACACCACCGACAGAGACTCCTCCTCTGATGGGAGCTCACTTGCGGTGGCGGGCACCTCTGCGCATCAACAGCATGCACACTCATCAACACACAAGAGTGGACATGGCAAACATAAGCACCACACATCCCACGGCACTCACACAAGCACCATCCACATGCAGACACAGCAACATCCACTGCGTCCACTGTACCCCCCTCCTCCATTTCCTCCTCCTCCCTCTCTGTCTCTTCTCCACTCACACCTGCATGCACTACATCCTCAGCCACTACCTCCATCACCAGCACGCCCATAACCACACACCACTCACGTGCACTCACCACTCCCACTACCATTCACACATCCCGTGTCCTCTCCAAGTGTGTCTGTGAGCCCTCCTCCCAAAGTACACAAATGCAGGCACACACCCATCCAACAGCCATCCACCTCACAACAGCCTCTGGCCCATGCACCTTCACCCAAATTCAGCAAACGTACACCTCCTACAACCACTACCTCTTCCTCCAGTCCCAAACACCCTCCATCTTCCCGTCCCAGTGTGTCTAAGAAACTTTTCCTGGCTAACATTGACCTCTTCCCTACACCTCCCCCCGTCCTTCCCCTAGGGCCAGGCTGTCCAGGTCTCAGTTCAGCACCTCAGCCACCAAATCCCCAAGCACAGTGGTGACAGCAACTCCGGTCTCATCGCGGGCGCCACCCATCAGGGCTGCCAGTGTGCCACCTAGCGAGGCCAAGGAGCAGGCCATTCCGCCACCTGCCAAGATGAAGAAGGTGCCCACATGCCGGAGGGAGAAGCCGCACATACCAGCAAGCAAGGGCTCCTCCAAACCAAAAGGAGACAGTGACAAGACACCAGCAGCAACATCAAAGGTGGGGAAGGGACACAAGCCGAAGAGCAGGTCAGGACAGGGCATGGTGGCTCCGGCTGAGGGACCAGAGTCACCCCTTCTGTCAACCAGGACATCAACCTGTACGGAGGTGGATACCGCCACCTGCATCGCCACCAGCACCGCCACCTGCACGTCTGCTGCCTCACCAACAGTCCCCAGCATCATCCCAGTGGGCAGCTGTCCGAGGCTGCAGGAGACATCCCTCAACGTCCCTCAACAGGTGCAGACACATGCACCACCGCCAGCACCTCTGCCACAGACACGCCGCAACCACGCCACCAGCCCCGCGAAGTGCTCAGACAGTGCCACCAAAGCTGACATAGCAATCATCCCCAGTGGGCAGCCATCCGAGGCTGCAGGAGACGGCCTGGACCTTGCCAGGCGTCCATGAGGCATGACTCCCAGCACTGTTTGTACCAGCAGGTGGCAGACGAAGTCCCAGCAGGGTGGAGTGTGTCTCTGCCTCCATGGCGTATCATGCTACCTGTTCCCAGGCAATCTCATGGCACACACACCCAGGTGAGGGAATGGTACCTGCCACACTGCATGTGAAGCACTCTCGGCACAAAGCCCCCTCCAAAACCAGTGGAGAACTACATCCACTTCCTCAGTCCTTGGCAGGATGAAGCACTCTGGGAACAAAGCCCCCTCCAGAACCAGTGGAGACTGACATCCACTTGATAGACTTTGGCTTTGCACTCCCCAGGAGAGAACAGTGGGCAAACCACCCACTGGAAAGATTCAAGAGAATGTGGCTTTGCACTCCCCAGGATACAGCAGTGGGCAAACCACCCACTGGAAAGACTTGAGAGACTGTGGCTTTGCACTCCCCAGGATACTGCAGTGGGCAAACTACCCACTGGAAAGACTTGAGAGACTGTGGCTTTGCACTCCCCAGGATACAGCAGTGGGCAAACCACCCACTGGAAAGACTTGAGAGACTGTGGCTTTGCACTCCCCGGGATACAGCAGTGGGCATGGAACCCCCTCGTGGAGCAGTAGCGTCGTCCGTTCATCCGGCTGAGGTGCCTCCTTCCCCCTCCCCCTGAGGTGCCTGTTTCATTTCGATCTGATGCCCCTGCAGTGTTCTCTCTGTTTCGAGTCAGGTATCTTGTGTGGGCTTCGCCCATGCATTTTGGGACCCTGATCCACAAACAATGATTTGATTAATATCCAGACTTGTGTAGGTAGTGTACATATTTGTATATACTGATTTTTTAAATTGCCCTATCTGATTTTTATTGATTACACTCGATAAAACCATTTTCTTTTGTCCTTGTGTTCTTCCAGGGGGTGAGGGGTGTATCTGTAATGTTGCTGCATGTATTTGTGTGTATGGTGTTGTGGGTAAGGGTGGGGGTGTTGCATGTTGCATGTGTGTGTCGCTCTCTTTTCCCTCCCCCCTACCCTGTGTTGTAGGTGCAATACTCACCGTGGTCGTCAACGGTGTCTTTCCTGCTCCTGATACAAGAGGAGGAAGACCAGCATGGGCAGGACCTGTAGTTCGGGCTCCATGGTGTCCTGGTTCCACGTTGGGTGTCAAGAGGTGAGTGGTTTCCGTTCCAAGTCTTGTTTCCGCCGTGCTTTTGATAGCGTTGGTACCGCCCCTGAAAAGGTGGCGGATAGCCCTCTTGTAATAGTGCGGGCGGTACATTTGTCTTCTGCCTGTCTGTTGGCGGTTACCGCTGCGGTGTTTGTTTCTACCGCGTGGTGGTCAGAGTGTTAAAGTGGCTGTCTATGTTGGCGGTTTCTGCCATGGTCATGATTCCATTTTTTTTCCCGCCGGCCTGTTGGCGGTATTACCGCTGCTTCAACACCGACCGCCAGGGTTGTAATGAGGGCCTATATGATCAATATGCACACATTGCTTTTCATGTTACATAACTTTGGTAATGAATGCCTTTAATTGAGCAAATGAAAACTTACGCTATCTTAATTGCCTATCCCCAAGGATAACATTGGGTTACCTTAATAAATTTAATGAGTGATTACTTTCAGTTGGAAGCCTGCAGTCGAGTTTGGTGTCTACAGAGTTATAATTTACATCCCTCTTCAATGGTAAATTTGGATTTTAAGTCACAAGTCTGATACTGCCACTTTAAGAATGTTGAGATTTTCTTCCCCTAACCATTTGGTGCCTTTACCCTGTTCCTGGGTTACATGCCTAAAGTGTAGTACCCAGGCAGGTAAACAAAGGAGCATAGGTGTTGGCAGGATTGGCCATCTCTGACTTGATGAGGGGGAGAACTTGTCACCTACCACACTTGCACATCACAAAGGCTCTGCCTGAGCACACAAACATAGAGTTTGACACTAGTAATTTGTTACCACCAGACAACCTGGGACCAAGCACCTCTGGGAGGGAAACTTCTAGAACCTTCTCCTTCTTCAAAGTTGGAACCAGTATAAATATTGGACCTTCAGATCCCACTCATCCGTAAACATCTGGAGCTGTGGAAGACCCGGAATGGCTACTGTGTTGCTCTGCAAGAAGGACTGCTATTCTGCTGCCCTGCTGTCAGAGTGAAATGACTGGACATGCAGCTTGCACCGTAGGGCCCCCAGAGTGATGCCAAGGGTGCGTTGGCTGACCTCCTGGTCAGAGAATCAGGGACAGAAAAGGTTCCACCACCTTGAAACCAGCACATGGAGTCTGTCTGATGTAAGTCCTACCGACCCAAGTGGTGCCACCCAAGTCTGGGATCTTTGGAAGGGTGGCCTGAAGGTGCTCTGCCAACCCAGCTGTGGTCCTGTGAGCAGAGCCAATGCAACGGGACACATCTCCTCGCAGTTCCACTTGGCAACCGCTGCAGCACGATGTATCCTTGATGCCGGACCCTGCATCGCAGCCCACCGCTTCCTCAGAACCACTGCTGCACGTCACATCCTTGACACAGCCCTTGGCATTGCAAGCCCCTCATCAACAGCATCCTCAGTGACAGTGCAAGACTTCATATAGCAGCTTCTCAGGACCACAGGTGCATGACACATCTTCAACACAGGACTTCACGTCGCAAGCCCCTTGTAAATGACCTCCTCAAAGAGGAGGTAGGACTCTGATTTGCAGCCCTGCAGTTTCTCCGAATTCTCCATCACAATTGATCTGAACTTGTGACTTTTTCCCAGTCCGGGGTAACCAGATAACCACAGTTGGCAGGCACTTCATGCTTCTCAGCACTGTTTTGACTAAAATCTTTAAAAATGAATATGTCCAGTTCAACTGATTGCATTTCTGCCATTTTGGTCTAAAATAATTTCTTACATTTTACTCTATTTTTCTAAATTGGTGTGGGATTTTTCTTCTATTTTTGATTTCACCTTATTACTGTTGTAGTGTTGCACAAATCCTTTACAAATTGCCTCTAACTTAAACTTAGCTGCTTTTGTGTCTAGCTACCAGAGGTTTAAGCACACAGGTTAATTATGGGTTTGCTTATGCCTGAAAGAGATTGTGGTTGATACGTGAGTAGGGCTTCCCCCCTAAAATTAGTAGGCAGATTACCAACACACAATAAAGTAGGATCTGGGAAAGATAAACATGTACATTGTTCAAAATTGCATTTTAATAAAGAAAGTGATTTGAGATCTCTGGACAGTTTTTATGAATTGTATGAAAACTGTCCTTAGGGAGGGAGAAACCTAACTGAAATGATTAATTAATCCAAGTAGGGAATGTACATTTTGTAAGGTGGGCAAGCAGTTATAAGAGTCAGGAAGACAGGGAAACATCTTTTTCATTAGTCCAAAGTAGAAAAGTGATGAAATAATAGTGAGAAGTCCAAATTAAAAGTCCAACAATAACTCCAAAATTCCAACACAGACATACATGGCCTTGTCCACACTTCCCAGGGCTAAGGGTACACGATACTGTTCATCCACCATGTCAGATATGATGTTGATCAGCATCACATACTCAGATGCTGGTATGATGGTCGACGGGGAAACATCAGTTGCCACCTGAGGAATGAGGCACACTGGGCAGGGTGAAGGGATGGATGTGGTGGATAAACAATGGGGGGAAGGTGGGTTGACAGGGGTGAACAAAGTAGTAAGTCAGAAGAACAACAAGCACATTTTTTGAGTCTTTCGGTGCTGTTTTATAAAGAGGTCATGCTAGTCTGTAAACCCCAGATGTATCAAATAATTCAAACCCCATGGCCTCATGGACTCCCACTGAACATGTATAAAAAGAGAATGTGGGATGTACCACACACAAAGGTTCAATGGTACCTGGGACATAACTCCCTCTTAGTGTCTGCTTCTCTGGGTGGGCTGTGTCTGCTGGAAGAGAAGAATAGGGGATGCTACTCCAGGTTTCACTATTGTGGTGACCTACAGATAGACCAGGCAGAAGACCACATGTCCCTTTATCATGGGGCTTGATAATGGGACACCTGAGTCTAATTTTGGTTAAGGAATTCCACTCTCATCCTCTGGTATGGTAGTGTATAATCACCAAGCTCTTACAGTCCTAGAGATCATTTGTGAAAGAATGTGTCTCCCTCCTGGTGGACACACTCTTTCTCTCGCTGGTAAAATCACCATCCTCATCCTCCTTCTCCTCTTTGTTAGTGTGTGTTTGTGACTACCTTGCAGCTGAGCTCTTCCTTCACCTATGCCCCACGTCCATTAGTTCATTCTCTTCATCTGGGCTTCCCACTGCAAAGGAAGGGGGAGAGTACAAAAGGATCATGAGTTCATGGGTTCACTACTACATGCCCATCATAGATCAACATTTTAATTTTCCTATGTGAGGCACAGTATTACTCTTAAAATATCATAATGATTACAATCTTGTCCTTTGTAAAGGTGAAGGTTTGATATGCACCATTTGCTGATGAGTCACCAAATCAACAAGATAATCTGTTGATCGGCTTTCGACATTTTGTAATCAAACTATCCAAAAGTATTTTGTATGCCTCAATGCATGCAAGACATGCCCTTTAGGACTAATTTAAATACATATGATTACATTATGCACTACCATGACTGATTTTCATATGGTGTACATTAAATATGTACCTGTGTCAAAATGTTAACCATAAACAGGGCACGGACATGGAAAGCTACACCAAATCCAATTATGTCTCTTCATGGATGCATCCAGTACTTTTGGCATCAACTCAAATACACTGGTCCTACATGACATAGTCCTTCCTCATTCTATAATGTGTGTACAACGAAACAGAAACTATTAACCTATGCAAATGTGCCATTAAAGTTCTGTTTTAATACTTCTGCTATGTAATCTCCTGTTTTGTTTTGGTTCGCTGAGAGCTTCATCTTTGATACATACATCAATGTAGCATAACCGTACTTGAACATATGAAAGGGCAAAGGAAACAACAAACCTAGAATCATGGGTGGCATCCTAATGGTAACTTACACTACTTGCAAATATTGTAGCACTCAGGAAATAACTTGGGTATGAAAGATTTTATTTAAGGCATGTCAGTGTGGAACAACATGTGTTAAGTTTATTTTTTTGCACTCAACATGTGGAAAGCTATGATTTAAAGAAATATTACAAGTGTGGGTGCCTGTTGTATGTAGGTGCAAGCTGGAATATGTGTATTTCCTTTAGCCCCTTTTACTTTCCAGTTAACTTATGTTACGTTATGTTATGTTGTATGTATTTGTAAAGTGCACTATCACCCATGAGGTTATCCTGATGCTGCATGAAGACAACCAATGGAGGGAGCAAATGGGCTCCAGTCATGTTTTAATTTTCCCACTCTTTTGTCCTTCAACTGATTGATATAAGCGAGGAATCCAGAAGGCTACATGGCTCTTATTGCAGTCTTAAAATTACAACATCTAGCGTGTCGGCACAGCGGGCGAGGGAATTCCACTGACACACAGAAGGTGGAGCAAAGGCAAGACCATTTGCATCTCTCTAGGTTCAGACCACACCCCACACCAGGAACCCTGGCTGTTCCAAATCTTTTACTCTGCCTACTATTACATACTACTGAGACTTTCTTCTTAATCTTCAAGGTAATCCATTAAACAACTGTCCCCTTTGAATGTTTTAAATGAGCCAAACACTGGCTGCAAATATTGTGAGCTGAGGCTCATCACAGAAGTTATTGTATATTACTTTATAGATACTTAAAAACCTGATGTGTTCTTTCCCACGGAAACTTGGCTCCATCAAGTCTAAGGGCCAGAAGTCACCAGGACCAAGACCCCAAATTATCAAATTATCTGATGGGATCACATAAAGGAAGTGGAAGAGGCATTGCTATTGTCTATCTTAAGTGCCCCTCCTTTATTATAGAACAATGCTCTATTACCTCTGCAAGAAGACTGCTTTTTTCCCTCAAACTGATCGTGAATAGCTTTTTCTTGGGTATACGTATATAACATCCACCTAGCCAAATAAATGGATTTAGCAACACCTTACGTGCCTTCCTTGCTGCACTCATCCTAATGTGTGCTATATCAAGTTCACCTTTCTTGGAGATCTCAACTAACATTTGAAAAGCAGCGCTAATTCTGACACCACCCATGTTATCAACTCCCTGTCAGCACTGAGGCACAAAAGGTCATTAACCACACCACTTTCAAAGCGGACCATACCATCCACGTCATTTTCACCAGACCCTATTTTAGCAAAAAAGTATTTGCCTTTGACATACTTGTAGTGTCTTGAATGTTTTATAACGGAACCCTTTTGTTCCCAATGGACTTCGTGGCAGTGTCACATAATCGCTAAAATAGAATGCAAAGAAAGCTTGGTTTGGAATGTTGGAGTTCACAGGTACATGGAGAGGAATAAAGACATGATTTACAGCTCTGTGTTCAGTAGAGTCATTGGCGGGTACTCAGGCTGGGTAGGACACTACAACTGCTGATGAGATAGGGGATTTGCAACCCGAAGAAAGAGAGTGCTCTCCCAGAGTGTTTGCTGTGGCCCAAGCAAACTGCTTGTGTGTGCCACGTGCTCCTTCATCAAAGTGTTGAGCCAAAGGTTGGTGTATGTGGAGTCAAAGTGTAACTGCAGCTGGTGTGAAGCGTTTGAATGTAAATAAAGCTTTACTGAGAAGTGTATGAATTGTTGGTCAAGAAGCTATGACCAAGATCATACTAAAAGGTACAGTGTTGTCACACAAAATAAAGTAATACATTGTATGGAGTGTTAATGCTGAAGGCAGATACAACTGAGATTTACAAAGTGCAGGCAAGGACAAAAATAATGTACCAAATAAGGTTGCAAACAGAAATGCTGCAAGGCAGAGGTGAGCCAAGTGTTAGAAAATACAAACTGAAGCGTAAAAGTAAAATAAATGACTTACCAAGCCCACTAAAGACAGTCATCGTGCCACAGCAGTCAACGAAGTGGCTCGAGGAGAAGTGTTCAGGGTTGTTCTTACAAAGCTGTCCATACCTGAGGCAGTTGTTCACCAAGTTGCTGAGTGGGGCTCCGATCATTTTCATAGGTCTTCAAAGAGCAAAGAGTTGAACGCAACTGCTTGATTTGTGAAATCTGAGGAAGGCAGCCAAGAGGGAAGACACATTCCAATATTTGTTAAAGACAGTCCTGAGGCCTACGCATCAAAGGACTCTAGAGAAAGTTTGCATAAACGTGATCATCGAACATCGTCAAAGAGCATGCCACTTTCAACGTCAGTAAGTTCCACACTAGTTTACAATGCTGCCACTTTCCTGAAACCACCACCACCTTTTGATACCACCAAAAAGCAAAATATTGGATATTGGCGATAAATGGACTGCTTAGATAGTGACATTTGAAGATTTCATTAATGAACTTGAAGAGACTGATAACAGAAACTTTATCAAGTATCTAAAAAATCTTGCTGGTGATGGTGTGAAAGAAGTCAATAAGCAAATGCTGAGAACTGACAAAGAAGTCAAGTACCATCAGATTAAAAATTATTTGAATCTCAAGCTCAATGTAGTACTAAATGTTGATTAAGAGCCATGGCCCTCATCATGACATTGGCGATGAATCCCACTTACCGCCGCGGTGACGGGCGCAAACATACAGCTGAGGTGGCAGACATCCGATTGACATATTATGACACACACACACCAATCCAACAGAATACTGCCACATACACAAATCCACCAGCCCAAAGGTCAGTGATAAAGTGGCGGTACCAACCCCCATACCGTTGCACCAACAAAACAACGTCCACCACATCATGTCCCACGAATCATCACGACGGACATTTAATGGTGATAAACCATTGGCGGTACACACCGGCGCGTTCAGAATGGGCACCCAAATACTAAACTACACAACATTGGCCAATACCAAATGCACACACCTCACACTCATACACACACCAAGCCACAGCACTATAAAAGACACACCCACATCACCCACAACCCTTTACGAATACAAATTTTGCCATCAGACTGACATCAAGACCACTGTGACAACTAGACACACACCTGTACATCCCTCACGCACCGCACTTCACACACGCACAGTACCCAACACCCACACACTTACACACACCACACAAGACCCATGTCCCCACAAAGGCACCCCCGTTTCACACATGAGGAGTTGCGGGTCATGGTGGAGGAAATAGTCAGGGTAGTGCCACAGTTGTTTGGAGCACAGGTACAGCAAATATCCATTGCCAGAAAGATGGAGCTATGGCAGTGAATCGTGGACAGGGTGAACGCCATGGGACAACATCCACGTACAAGGGACAACATCAGGAAGAGGTGGAATGACCTACAGAAGGTACATTCCATGGCAACAAGGCACCAGCTCGTCATACAGAGGACTCGCAGTGGACCCCCACGTCCTCCCCCACAGCTCCCAGCATGGGAGGAGCAAGTCTTGGCATTACTGCATCCTGTAGGACTCAATGGAGTTGCAGGAGGAGTGGACACTAGTGAGTCAACAATTACTACTTATCACGCCCATACCTGCATGGCATCTCACACCCTCACATTCACTTCCATCACTCTACTCCATCCCACACACTGCACCTAGACATATGACTAACCCCAGAGCCAAGCCCTGCATGCTATACCAATGCATGGACAGCCCTCCCAGCCCTGCTTGGACACCCATCACCAAAACATGCACAGCATGAAGAACTAACAATCAAACAATACATCACCATACACAAACAAAGGTGGCAGGGCAACAGCAATGCTAGAGGGGAAGCTAGGGATGTACAATATGTCACAGACATGACGCATAACACATCACTTACATCCCCAGAGGTGCCCAAGCCAATCTCAGTGGAGAGGAGGTGCCAAGACTAACCAGTCCCCCAACATAAGATGCCCCCAGTAAAGACAGTAACTCTGGACTTCAGGATCTGGATGAACTACTGGGCTCATCAGGGACCACTGGTCACTCGGTCACCCCAACCCACTCCCTGTCAACCACAGAGCCTCCCCCATCAGTATCCAACACCACAGCACCCACCCAGCATCCCACATCTCTGTCCACAGGCCACGTCAGTCAGCAGTGTGCCCACCTGTACAGGGACCCCAGTCCACACCTCACACCCAAGACAATCAGGGACCTGGGGTCAGTGGCAGGAGGTACATCGTTCAAGGGACACACGCACAGAGCAACAGGGACTCTGGGAGGACAGCTGTGCAAAAGGGGGAGGACAGGCCTAGGGAACTGACTCTCCAGGAGGCCGTCACCAATGTCCTGGTGGCCTACCAACAATCCCAGGACACAATGGGCTAGATCCTTAACAACATGCAGGAGAACAAGCGGCTGCAGGAGGAACACCATCCGGAGATCAGGGAGGACTTGCAGGCTCTCAACACCACTATGATCTCCATAGCAGGGGTGCTGGCAGACATGGCCAACATCATGAGGGAATGGACAGCACACCAGCGGTCCCCTACCACTAGCCAGTTTATTGACAAGCCCTACACTTCCGCTGCAGCTAGTGGGCAGGAGGCCCCGCCACAGGACTAACAGGCCACCAGCACCTCTCCCCCTGCAGAAGGTGAATCGCCCCACAAATGTTCCCTGTGACCCAGACAGAAGCCAGAGGCACTTACCAAGACCAAGACCACCGCCAAGAAATGAGACTCTCCTGGTTGTCCCACTTGAGTCCCACCCTGTCACCTTGTCCACTTTGAACTGCCTTTGATCCCTTTACTTTGGCCCCTTAGACACTGAACCTGTGCTACAAACAGACTGGAACAATACCCTGGACTTTCCTCTACCATCACCCCATTCCATTGCAGTTTTCATACAATTATTTGCACTACAATAAACACCCTTGAACACAATTTGAGTGACACCATTTTATGTGTTGAAAATGTGCATTTATGGCAACAGTCACATCTAGTGCATATGATCTGAACACTGTGATAGGATACAAATAATGACCTGTAGCTGTCTGCAGTAAACACATCAGGACACTGTTGTCATATCACCAACATCTGTAGAAGGACAAGCCATAGGTGACAGTAAGTTGAGATGAAAGGACATGCTACAGCCACACACAAAACATCAATAGTCAGAGTAATGGTGAGTTGCACTGTCTCACCTGTGTGTCATTGGAAGTATTGACGTATAACTGATGTTCTGTTGTCTACATCCGCATCCTTTGCCTCCTCATCCTCACTGTCCTCGAGGTCCACTGCTGCTACAAGGGCATCTACAGTCCCCTCCTCCTGAGAAGAGGCACATGTCATAGGAGGGCCAGATTGTGCAACACGTAGAATGACATTACTATCTGGCAGACCTTCTCTGTGAGTAGCACAGGCATCTACCTGTGAGAAATTAGACATCTGAACCTGTCCTTCAGGAGGCCGAAGGCCCTCTTAATTATTTTCCTGGTTCACCCATGTACATCATTATAACAGTTCTCAGCCCCTGTCCTGGCATTCCTCACAGGGGTCAGGAGCCACGATAGGTTTGGGCAGCCAGTCACCTGCAAATAGTGAGGGACAAAATGTAGCCTTACACAATTCCATGGGGATAGCATTTGAAGGTATACACTTACACACAGTGGGTGGGGACTCTGGCTTACCTATTAGCCACACCCTTTGCCTCTGTAGTTGGGCCATCACATTTGGGATGCGGATATTCCTCAGAATGAAGATGTCATGCACTGACCCAGGATAATTTGCAGTGACGTGGGAGATGTACCGATCTGCCAGGCACACCATTTGCACATTCAGTGAGTGGAAACTCTTGCGATTCCTGAACACTTGTTCATTCTAGTGGGGGAGGGGACAAACGCAATATGTGTACCGTCAATCACCCCAATAATATTGGGTAAATGTCCCATTGCATAGAATCTGACCTTCACAGTGGCCAAATCTTCCACCTAGAGGAAAGAAATGTAGCTGCACATGTGTTTCACCAAGGCAGATAATACCCTTGCCAGCACAATTACAAACATTGGCTGTGACATTCCTGCTGCCAAGCCCACTGTCACTTGGAAAGAACCAGTTGCCAGGAAATGGAGCACAGATAGAATATGCACAAAAGGGGGATCCCAGTGGGATGACGGATAGCTGAAATTAGGTCAGTCTCCAATTGTGCACACAACTCTGTGATTGTGGCCCTGTCCAGTCTATAGGTGAATATAATGTGCCTGTCTTCCAGTGTAGCCAAGTCCACAAGAAGTCTGTCTCCTCCTCCTATTCATCCGCAGTGGTAGGTATCTAAGGGACACAAGAGTGAGTAGGCCGTCAAAATTTGCATTAATGTGATGGGACAGTGGGAATGGTAATGTATGTGCAATTTTCGACAATGACGCAGTTATGGAAGATCTGTATGTAGTCCACCACCATGAAATGGTGAGGGCCTGCCCTGTACCTAGGGACAGGTGGAAGTGAGGTAACTCTGCCTACGTTGGGCGTCGTGGCGGAAGGCGGTCTTGCCGCAGTGCAATTCCTCATTGACTAATATGGCCAATGGGGATCGGCGCTGGCGGTGACGGTGTACAACGCTGCAGACGTGACTGCCATTTTCTGTCTATAACCTCACTTGATTCCTGACTTTCCACAGGAGAACACCAACATTGCGTGTGCTACTGTGACTTGTGTCTGGAACCTACCATGGCCTGTGTGAATGAGGAAAAGGCCCCTGCCTTCACTTCGGAGGAGGTGTAGCACTTGGCGGATGGGGTTCTACCCAAGTATGGACAGCTTTATGGGCCTCCAGACCAACAGGTGAGTACACGTTGGGCACAATGCATGTGGGAAGGTTGCATGGAGATGTATGTGCAGGTATCGTGTTATTTGGGGTGGATGTCTGTAGGTAGTGTACATGGTGTGCGCCGGGCGATGTGTGTGCCAATGGAGTTGGAAACGGGATTTGTGGGTTATATGTGTGGCAGGCTGGATTGTATGTGTAATGGTGTCCTCCTGTATGCATTCCCTCTGCAGGTCAGTGCAAATCAAAAGAAGGGATTGTGGTGTGCCATCGTCAGGGACGTGCGGACCCTGGGAGTCTATAGCAGGCGGAGCACCCACTGCAGGAAACGGTGGGAGGGCCTGAGATGCTGGGCATGGAAGACCGTGGAGGCCCAGCTGGGGATGGCCTCCCAACGAGGAAGAGGTGCCCATCGGAACATGACCCCCATGATGGCCTGCCTACTGGTGGTGGGTTACCCAGAGCTGGATGGGCGCTTGAGAGCATCACAGCAGCCACAAGGGGTGGAGTACAGTGGGCATTACTACAATAATTGGCAGGTGGCATGGGATCCAGGTGGTAGGTGTGAGTTAGTAGATGCCCCTTAATGCCAGGACAGACATTGCAGTGTCATCCAGCTCATGGGTAGTGGGTGTATGGCAAATTCAGGTAACCTAGCTTGTTTGCATTCCATGTCAGTCAGGGCTTTGTCGGTCCCAGGAGGTGTGTAGTTGGCAGTGTTTGGCCCTCATCTTGCTGTGGCATCTGGCCCATTCAATGCTAGTGCAATGTATAGTGCTCAATCCTGATCCCTGTGTGTGATGGTGCGGTGTATGCCAAAGTGTTGTTGGTGCTGTAATTGACCCAGTGCTCCCTTTCTCTCCCTCCCCCTTTCTCCTTCTGTCATCCTGTTCATGTGTGCATTAGCATCATCTGGCAGAGGAGTAGGGGCACCGGTGACAGAGGGAGCTGCGTCCCACAGGACCCAGGAGGCAGAGTCCACTGGCACCAGTGGGACGGATGGCGAGGAGAGCACCACGGCGGAAACAGGAGGTGAAAACACTGACTCAAGTACCTCCTCCGATGGAAGCTCCCTGGTGGTGGCAGACACCTCTGTCACCACCCCATCTGCAGGTACAGCCGCCACCCCATACAAGCACCGCCCTTTCAGTAGCCCCTCAGTGAGTCGCCTGTGCCCGCTCACACAGGAGGGTGGGCATTTCCTTCGCCCCAGGCACCTAGGGCCCTGACCCAGTGAGCCCTGCTGCCCTGAGTGAGGAGGCTATTGATCTCCTGAGATCTGTCTCTGTAGGGCATGCAACCATTGTGAATGCCATCCAGGGGCTGGCATCCCAGATGCAGCAATGCAATGCATTACTGGAGGGCATCCATGGTGGATTGGCAGCCCAACAGAGATCGATTCAGGCTCTAGTCTTCTCTCTGATGGCAGCCGTTATCCCTGTTCCTACTGCCCCCTTCCAACTACCACTTCCCAATCCCAGTCTCTTTAACCCCAACCCATGCACACCTACAGATGAGCATGCACACAATACATCACACCAGACTGGCACAGTCAAACACACGCATCACACTTCAGTCCTCAAGCACTCACACAAACAACAGACAGTAGCACACACATTCACATCCACTGCCTCCACTGTCTCCCCCTCCTCCTGCTCCTCCACTTCCCTCACGGTCACGCCCACACTCACACCTGCATGCACTGCTTCAACAGCCAGCACCACCATCACCACACCAAGCAGCACACACAGCTCATTAGCAGACACCGCCCCAACATCCATCCACGCGTTCCCTGTGTCCTCTCCCACCCTGTCTGTCCCCCCTTCCTAAAGGACACAAATGCAGGCACTCAGACACCCAACAGCCATCCACCTCACATTAGCACACTGCCCATGCACCTTCGCCCAAGTCCAGCAGACATACACCTCCAACAACCACTCCCTCAACCTCCACTCCTATCTCTCCTCCCTCCCACATCCCGCCCCACCATCCCTAAGAAGCTTTTCCTTGCCCAACTTGACCCTCCTCCCCCGTCCTGCCGGTAAGAGCATGGTCCCAATGACCCAACCCAATACCTCAGCCAAACAGTCCACGGAGACAGTGGAGGAACCTCCCAATCATGGAGGCAAGACAGTGAAGTATCCTACTCCACCAGACAGGAAAGGGAAAGATCCCACTCCACCAGCCAAGAATGGGAAGGATTCCATGCCACCTGCCAGGACAGGGAAGGATCCCACTCCACCAGCCAGGAAAGGGAAGCATCTCAATTCACCAGCCAGGAAAGGGAAGGATCCCACTCCACCAGCCAGAAGGGGTAAGGTTCCCACTCAACTAACCAGGAGGGGTAAGGTTCCCACTCAACCACCAATGCAAGAAAAGGTTCCCACTCAACCACCAATGACAGGCAAGAAGTCCTCACCTCCAGCTGGGACACAGCAGCCCTCGCCTCCAACAGAGGCTGCCCAGGCAACACCTCCCCCAGAAGAGACCATGCAGCCTTCACCTCGAGCAGAGGCTGCCCAGGTGAAACCTCCCCCAGCAGAGACCATGCAGCCCTCACCTCCAGCTGAGACACAGCAGCCCTCACCTGCAGCATAGGGCATGTAGGCCACCCTCTAGGGACTGTTGTACATAGAGCCCCCTCCAAGTTCCCCACCTCAGTGACTGTGACCTTGCACTCCCCAGCATTGGGAAATGGGCATGGACCCCCCTTGAGGATCAGTGGGCAAGTTCGTCACCACAGTGACTGTGACCTTGTACTCCCCAGCAGTGGTAAATGGGCATGGAGCCCCTTCCAGGATCAGTGGGCAAGTTCCCCACCTCAGTGACTGTGACCTTGCACTCCCCAACATTGGGAAATGGTCATGGACCCCCTCCAGGATCAGTGGGCAAGTTCCCCACCTCAGTGACTGTGACCTTGCACTCCCCAGCAGTGGAAATTGGGCATGAAGCCCCCTCCAAGATCAGTGGGCAAGGTCCCCACCTCAATGACTGTGACCTTGCACTCCCCAACATTGGGAAATGGTCATGGAGCCCCCTCCTGGATCAGTGGGTAAGTTCTCCACCTCAGTGACTTTGACCTTGCACTCAGCAGCATTGGGAAATGGGCATAGAGCTCCCTCCGGAACCAGTGGGCAAATTCCCGACTTCAGCTGAGGTGCCCCACCCCTTTTCCCCTTGAGCTGCCTGTCCACTTCCGTGATGATGCCCCTGCACATTTTTGTGCATAGTTAGTCAGGATCAAGTTGGGGCTTGGATTGTGCCCTATGGCCATGTGGGCCTTATGTACTTTGGACTGGGCATTGGCCCTTTCTGGACAATTGTTTATGTCTATCTGTACAAAATTGGTTCATATGGCGACTTTTGCCTCGCAAATCTATTTTCAGTACTTCCGACCTCTAAACCTTGTATTATTATGCCCTGTGTCATGAGCCATTGGTTTACGTCTGCAGTTGGTTGTGTGTATGGTGTGTGTGTATGGTGTGTGTTGTGCATGTGTATGTCACTCTCCTTTTCTTCCTTCGCTCCCTTGTGTGCTGGGCAGCTGTGCTCACCGTCGGGAAGTCTTGAAGTTCCAGCTCCATGGCAGCATTGAACTTCTCTGTGTCTCTGTTGGTGAGTCTTTGGTCTTCTGTGATGTGTTTCCGCAAGGCTTTTGATGGCGTTGGTACCGCCCCAGAAATTGTGGCAGTATGCTGTGCCATAATGTGGTAGGGGGTACCTTGTCTTCCGCCTGGCTGTTGCTGGCTACCGCCATGATGCGTGGTGTTTACACCCTGGCGGATGGTGTGGTACATTGGCTGTCTATGGGAGTTATCACCTCTATGGTCATAATTTGGCATTAATAACCGCCAGCCTATTGGTGGTATTACTACCACTTTAACAGTCAACGCCAATGTCATAATGACCACCCATATGTTTTCAGTCAAGAACGTCTAATAGTTGGTAAAACTACTGATAAATTTGTGGAAAGACTGGATGCACTATTTAAACAATGAATGCTGAGAGAAACATTTAGGGCCTTATTATGAATCTGGCGGTCTACTGACGTGGTGGCTGTTGGACCGCCGCCAATGTGGTGGTCCAACTGCCACATAACGACTGCAGGGGTAGCACCGTGGATATGCCGCCAGCACTGCCAATTTTCCTCCACAGGACGGACTGACGGTGTTGGAGGTCCTAATACACCATGGCAGCATTGAAAGCAGCGCCGCCTTGGGGATTACGACCCCCCTCTCTGCCAGAAGTTTCATGGCAGTAACCCCACCATGGAAAGGCTGGCAAAGACGGGATGCAGGGTGCCATGCACTTGGCATGGGCAGTGTAGGGCCCCCCTGGTCAGCCCCGTCGCTAAAGTTTCTGACAGGTGCTGGTGCACCCTATGCACTACAGCATTGCTGCTGGTTCTATTATGAGCCGGTGACAATAGTGAACTAGTGGGCAACTTGTAATGGAGCCGGGGGGAGGCGGCTGCACTGGGAACAACCGACCTGTCGGGACTTCGGCGGATGGCCTTTTCTGTCCACCAAAGTGGTAATGACCCCCTTATTCTGTAGGGAATGTTGTTGGCTGCCAGAGCTGAGGAAAGTGCTGAGAGACAAGCTTCTGACATGGAGGCTGGAAGTGCCCAGAGTGAGTCAGTCATGAGTGGGAAAAGTAATTCGAAGCAAAAGACTGAAGGGCTCAAAGTGATGTCCACATGTAAAATGAAGTTAAAATACTAAAAAATAGGAGTTGAGGTGAATCAAGCCGCACGTGTTCATTCAAATTGTAAAATGAGTCAAATCAGTGTGCACGAATCTAGGAGGCCAACTCCTTAGCCTTCTATTATCAGAAATCCGATACAATTGGCATACAGGATTCAGTGCACAATATTATCCTTATTTCATGCGTGTAATTGTTAGCATTCTATTATCTTATTTCAGTATCCAGATCCAAAACACTCCAGCAATCCAATCATATTCCAAATTTATAAATCTTTATTAATTTATCTTGATTATTCTTGTCCATTTGGAACTAGCCACTAGCCAACGCGTTTCGTCCTCATGGACTTCATCAGGGCTTTAGAGACTACTGTTTCCTTGTCGCACTCATATTACGATGCTCCAACCGGCTATCAAAAAGTGTAAAATGAAGTTGTGTTTTAGATGTGGATTTTCGTTTTCACAGAAAGGAAAGTGTCCCATCATTGGACAGATATGTAAAATCTGTGGGAAAAAGAACCATTGTGTGATGGTGTGTAAAGTGAAGGAAATAATAAGTGAGTCACTGCATGAACACATAATAGCCATCAGATTTTTCCAAAAGCAAAGTTCAATGTAGTCCCACAAGGTCAAGCAGCAATTTCAGCTGAGGCAAATTGATACTAAACAAAGTCGATCATCATCTAAATCATTGTCAAACAGTTCATCCATCTCAATAACAAGTGAAAGTGAAGAAATTGATTGTGTCATGTTTATCTCAGAGAAACGTGCGCATGCTGGACTTTTCGCATGTGAAGAAAAACGTCAGTGAATGAAAATTCAACATGCCAAAGCAGCAAAATCATACAAACACTGTCCAAAGATTACTTTGAAAATAAATGAGAGTTCAATACCTCTAATTATTGACAGTGGTGCATTGATAAACATAATGCTTGAAGAGACTACAATGAACTACCTCCATTACTGCGTGTTACACAATCGCAGACCAAAGTGTATACTTAGGCTGCACATAAAGAGTCAAGGTTCATTTATCGAAACAGTGAAAAATAAGAAAGCAAAGGTGCACACACCGATCCATGTGCTTCAAGGTGCTGCATCAAGTGACTTTTTACTAATGTTCAATACAGCTGCTGACATGGCACTGATTTCTGTGAATTACAACATGAATGCTCATCAAAGATAGTAAGTTGATTCCCTTTGTTGTTTCATGGTTTAAAAAAATGTAGACTATGAAGGTAAAACTGCATATTAATGAGTATGTCTGTCCTGCTGCTCAGGCACATAGATAAATTGCTTTTCATTTAAAATAAACGGTTGAAAAAGAACTTAAATTGTTATTTATGCATGATAGTATTGAGTGCCCCACTTGTCCAACACCATGGGTTTCTCCCGAAGTAATTATTGACATTGGTGCATTGATAAACATAATGCCTGAAGAGATTACAATGAACTACCTCCATTATTGCCTCTTCCACCATCGCAGACCAAAGTGTATATTTAGGCTGCCCATAAAGAGTCAAAGTTAATTTATAGAAACAGTGAAAAATAAGAAAGCAAAGGTGCACGCACCGATCCTTGTGCTTCAAGGTCCTGCATCAAGTGACTATTTACTCACTTTCAATACAGCTGCTGACATGGCACTGATTTCTGTGAATTACAACATGAATGCTCATCACAGATAGTAAGTTGATTCCCTTTGTTGTTTCATGGTTTAGAAAGATTTAGACTATGAAGGTAAAACTGCATATTAATGAGTATGTCTGTCCTGTTGCTCAGGCACATAGATAAATTGCTTTTCATTTAAAAGAAGCCGTTGAAAAAGAACTTAAAATGTTATTTATGCATGATATTATTGAGTGCCCCACTTGTCCAACACCATGGGTTTCTCCCGATGAAGTAGTGCCTAAAAAGGACAGTGAAGGAGTTGTAAGCATCTGCATTGACGTGCATCAGGCAAGCAAGGCAATTGAACGCAAACGACATCCAGATCCGCATATTGCTGACATGATAACTCAATTGAATAGTGCAAAGATCTTTTCTCATCTTGATTTAAATAGAGGTTATCATCAGTTGGAACTTAAAGTTTGCAGTACATTACAAACTTTTCGACAGATATTGGCTTGTTTAGATACAAGCGACTTAGGGCCTGATTTAGATTTCGGCAGATGGGTTACACCATCACAACAGTGATGGATAGACTGTCCGCCAAAATTTAAATCTCATAAAACGTGACTTAGATTTAGGTGGAGGGGCTATCTGTCACTAAATTATACTCTACAAGCTTTTTGTTCAACAACGCATTCAACCACAGGTAAAAGTCCTGCGACCTTGATGTTCGGGAGATCATTGACAACCAAGTTACCTCATTAGACCAACAAGAGAGACCAAAGTGAGAGCCTGATTCACACAATAAATTTGGTTAATTAGCATAAAATGAAAGTTAAAGCAGACAAGAGGCACCACGCAAAGAACATCTTGTTTAGAAAAGGAGATTTGGTGATCGGCTGACAGATGCACAAAACAAAATATGATGACCTCTGTGATGCTGAAGCTTTCCAAGAGGTGTCTACAAAGGGACACGGGGTGACTGCCCAGTGCCCTGGGACGTCTGTTACCAGAGACTCTTCTCACTTTAGGCCTGTAATTCATCTGTCTTCAACTCGAAATGGTGAAAGAAAGACAAATTGTGAGAAATTAGTGAATGCAGTTGTCTCATCTTCTTCCAGTAAGAATAGAGCATAATGAAAGCTTGGTTTAGAATGTTTGAGTTCACAGATACAAGCAGAGGAATAAAGATGTGATTTACAGCTCTGTGTGTGGCGTAGCCATTGGCAGATACTCAGGCTGGGTAGGAGGCAGCAGTAGTCGGCTCATTTTGCGATCCCTTTTGAAATACTATTCCTGCAGCAGAACCTGTTTCCAAACAACCTAAAGACCAGATTACCTTCAGGCAATTAATTAAGCTAACTTTGAGGCTGTCTTAAACAGATTTTCCATTCTCGAATCTGAGAATATTAACAAGACCTGTTATAATTTTTTTAATTGGGTCATTTTGACAAGAGGGCCTTTGTTAAAACCCTTACCAGGAATAAATCCTCCACTCTTTTTACACTACGAACCTTAGAGAATTTAAAAAACTTTGCGTAACTAAGGAGAGGGCCTGGAAGAAATATGATAAAGAATCTAATTACAAAATCTTCTATTACACATCCTTAATAGTCAATGCAAGCAATCCCACTAAAGAACGTTTTTTCTATTGTTTCCAGTTTAGCGAACCTGAGTAGGCAAAACTGCTATCATATTCACCAAAGCACTAAACAACAATCTTACCACATTCTTTAGCAAGAAAATTGAAACCACGAACAGGAATTTTCCTCCTAATGTAATTAATATTGAGCAAAATCTTACCTCATCTTTGAATACAAAGCCCGCCCCGCTTGAGGAATTTTCTGCACTTTTTGTGACCCAAACCACTTGTCACCACTTGATCCATTCACTCCCGAAACTCTTAAACTAGCTTTGAACATAATTAGTTATGAACTCACCAAGATCTACAATCTGTCTTTTACTCCAGCCATGGTTCCATCAAACTGAGAGGCCTTAATCACCCACCTCTTAAAAAAACAGCCAGCTGAGTCTTCCAATATGTCCAACTACGGACCTATTTCTGTACTCCCTCTCTGCTCTTTCATGCGCAGCTCTCGCCAGATTATTTGGATTCCATATCGTCTCCTAAACTGACGATAATCAAATCATCATTACAATTTCTGATAAGCAAAACTGTTCCAAATTTTCTTTCTGTGGGTAGCTCAATTTTCTTGCCAATTGGATGACTCGAATTATCTCAAACAAATTTCTAACTAAACAATGATAATTCTATTTGTAAGACTCGATGCGCTCTGGTCCCCATGTTCGTGGCCTGAACAACTAGGACACCTCCCCCTACTCCGATGGGCTTAGCACGGAATTTAGAAACAGTGTATGACAATGAAATTATCTTTAACAAATATCAGCTAGGTGGCTGGCAATTGCTTCCTCATCCTATTATTGAAAATATTCATATAATAACTTTGTCTTCCAGAAAAACAATGGTACAAGCCAAGTGCTCATTACTTCATTTACTGTGTTAATATACCTTATTTCAGCATCCAGACTGTTCTGAGCTACCGTCTGCAAATTTACCAAAATGAGGCAGCACAGTTTATTCAATATGCATGCAATCCAAGTTTCTATACCTTGTAGCCACATGTCCCTGCAATCCCCAGCAAACAACGTATATGCAATAGCAAGCTGGCTCCAAATGTAGCTGTTGCATGTGCGCCTGCTTAAACTGGGTACATGTATGTGAAGCTGACACTGGTATTGTATGCAACTATTATGCTGATGGAGTGCTAACTGTGTTTACTACGGAATTTATGTTTCCTGTAGAGAGGAGGCTGAAGTGATACATACGTGTAATTGATGGTACACGATATCGAAGGGAAGTGGGTAACGGCATACAATTGCCAAGTGGGTCTTGCATCTCCAGCAATAACTGTGGCATGGTGATTTACTGGTGATGCATCTCTCCACCTGGAGCAAGCACCAGAATAATCTTGCCTGTGAGATGCTCACCGTGCTCTAGAGGACCCTGGAAAGATCCAGTGAAGAGTAAGTATAGTGCATCCAGTATTTTGACGTGTACAATGATGGCATAGGAGCAAACTGTAGATGAAGAGCTGTGAACCATGTCAAGGATCACATCAATGATGGTACAGTATCTTGCCAGTACTGCTTCTGTGGACATACCAAAGTTATTGATCTTCAGCCTGTCTATCCTTTCTTTTTGTTCTTGAGTGTTTGTTTCGCAAAATGCGTGACTGGACAATAAACACACTTACTGACCTGTTAAAAACATTTCTTTGGCAGGGGCTTACTTTCTGTTTATGCCAAGCTGTGCGTAATTGATGGTTTTCTGGTTTTCACCCGGTGATGGATTTCTGTATATTTGTTTGCTATGTGTGTAATTTTTAGATAAATGGGCTGTGTGTGTCTGCATTTTTCTTGTAATTTATTTTTCAATATTCTTTCCTTTGTGCTGATAGTGGTATACCCTGCTTCTGCTGTTTCTATGTGATTCCTGTACTGCATTTGCACGTGGCTCTGTGAGTGTGCAACTTCTTGCAACACTTGACTGGAATATATTTGAGCCTTTTTATGCAGTACTAGTACTGGAGCAGATGTGGTGTGTACCTTTAGTGAACTGCAGTTGAATTACCATTTTGTAGGTGTTTTTGTGTTTGCATAGCTCTCGCTGAGCCCTTCCATATGTTCCCCTTTCTCCTCCCATTTTCTAGGAAATATTCCATATTTTTCAGCTACTCCCACTTGCCTCTTTCACTTTGCAGAACAAAATATAGACCTAAGGGTGCGTAGTTATGTGCATTCATAACAGAGAACTCCATCTATGAGAAATATGACTGGCGTAGTTGGAGATCTTCATTCATATATTTGTGAATTGCATTAATCAGTAGGTGAAGTAGTACTAAAAGAGTACAACTTCACATAGTAATGAAAGCCTTTTCTAAATCGGGTCATATGTGTGTATGATTTACAATGTGCCATCTAACATAACCTGCACCTTCAGTTTGAAGACAGCAATCCTACAGAGAATGATGGAGGTGAAAACATTGAAAGGATTATTGAAGTGGAACAAATGACGTGCATGATTAACCCCTTGGATGCGGCGTCGGCCACTGGCCGACGCCCGCACTACCTCCCTGGTGCGGGTCATGACCAATATATATATATATATATTTGCAACCAGTTGTCTTGCAGTTGCAGCTTGCGTCTTCAAAGCAATGCACATACTTCAACTGACGCTTTTCAACTGTAGCTTTTAGGCAGCAATAAAAAAGTCAAGTAAGTATTGTGATTATGTTTCTGCTACAAAAGGGTCAGACTTGTCTAGTGGCAATTTTAGTGCCATAAAGAAGCGCAGAAGGTTTATATGCCTACTTCAAAGAGCAAATCTGTATTTTATGTAAATAGCTGAGTACAATAGTAAAGTCAGCCATTACCTGTGCTATAACACAAATGAAATGTATGTGCGGGTGGAGGGCGGCTATGGAGAGATGAAGGGCACTTTTGCTGGGTGGTAATGAGGGAATCCGAGGAGGAGGGAGTGGGAGCACCAATAATGATTGTTCGACTGGGCGCAGGAGGTGCTAAAGACTGTGACGAATGGTATGTGACAAGGTGTTTTTTGAGTGTCTTGAAAGAACTTGCTGATTGAGGGAAGAAGCGCAGGTAAGGTGGCCTCTACTGTTGCACGTTTCTCACACACACCATCGATTCTGTGACTGTCTACGTAAGCTAGTGTTTTAGAGCAATAGTTTAGCCAATAGCAGAGATGACATATTGATGGATGACTGCTGCCGTCACTCGGGTTATAGAGGACAGCTCTGACATAGGATCAGAGAGTGAGACATCAGATACTGAGACAGCATCTGAGGGATAGGACAATGGCGCAGACTCTGGGAGTGATTTTTCAGTCGGAGGAGTCCCATTCGATAACTCCTCTTCCAGTAAATTATGAGGGAGGTGATGAGGACAGTCCTGCTGTCCCTTCGCAAGCAGTCTGTGCAACGGGGTAGTAGTGGGTTAGCCCAACCCAGAGAGCAGGTGAATGCGGCGGCAAGCAGAGAGAGAGAGTGCTCTCTTGGGAGCTCCCCAATTTAGTTCAGCCCCAAATTCCACTGCCCAAATCGTATTGTGGAGACATAAAAATTATCTATCGTAAAACAAACTGGTTTTGTAAGGCAGAGTTTTTGGTCCTGGGTTCGGCAGCCATATAGAGAAACACACTAAACCCAAACATTTCTGGAAACTAGACATTCGGGGGAGTCCACAGAGGTGTGACTTGTGTGGATTCCCCAAAGTTTTCTTACCCAGAATACCCTGCAAATCTGAAATGTTGAATAAAAACTCTATTTTTCTCGCATTTCTCTCACACAAACTACAGGAATATGCTGGGATCTACAAAATTCCTACCACCCAGTGATTCCTCACCTGTCCTGATAAAAACACTACCCCACTTGAGTGCCTACACCTAGTGCCTGCATCAGGAATGGATCACCCCAGGGTCAACAGCTGCCTCATGTAAGGACCAATATTGACCGTTGTGTGATCTATTCCTGTCGCGGGCACCAGGCCTACCCACACAAGTGCAGTACCATTTTTATCGGGAGACTTGGAGGAACGCTGGGTGGAAGGAAATTTGTGGCTCCTCTCAGATTACAGAACTTTCTGTCACCGAAATGTGAGGAAAATGTGTTTTTTTAGCCAAATATTGAGGTTTGCAAATGATTCTGGGTAACAGAACCTGGTCAGAGCCCCACAAGTCACCCCATCTTGGATTTCCCTAGGTCTCTAGTTTTAAAAAATGCACAGGTTTGGTCGGTTTCCCTAGGTGCCGGCTGAGCTAGAGGCCAAAATCTACAGGTAGGCACTCTGTAGAAAACACTTCTGTTTTCTGTCAAAAAATGGGATGTGTCAACGTTGTGTTTTGGGGCATTTCCTGTCGCGGGCGCTAGGCCTACCCACACAAGTGAGGTATCAATTTTATCGGGAGACTTGGGGGAACGCTGGGTGGAAGGAAATTTGTGGCTCCTCTCAGATTACAGAACTTTCTGTCACCGAAATGTGAGGAAAATGTGTTTTTTTAGCCAAATATTGAGGTTTGCAAATGATTCTGGGTAACAGAACCTGGTCAGAGCACCACAAGTCACCTCATCTTGGATTTCCCTAGGTGTCTAGTTTCAAAAATGCCAAGGTTTGCTAGGTTTCCCTAGGTGCCGGCTGAGCTAGAGGCCAAAATCTACAGCTAGGCACTTTGCAAAAAACACATCAGATTTCAATGTAAAAATGTGATGTGTCCATGTTGCGTTTCCTGTCGCGAGCATTAGGCCTGCCCACGCAAGTGAGGTACCATTTCTATCGGGAGACTTGGGGGAACACAGAATAGCAAAACAAGTGTTATTGTCCCTTGTCTTTCTCTAAATTTTTTCCTTCCAAATGTAAGACAGTGTATAAAAAAGATGTCTATTTGAGAAATGGCCTGCAATTCACATGCTAGTATGGGCATCCCGGAATCCAGAGATGTGCAAGTAACCACTGCTTCTCAACACCTTATCTTATGCCCATTTTGGAAATACAAAGGTATGCTTGATACCTATTTTTCACTCTTTATATTTCAGCAAATGAATTGCTGTATACCCGGTATAGAATGAAAACCCATTGCAAGGTGCAGCTCATTTATTGGCTCTGGGTACGTAGGGATCTTGATGAACCTACAAGCCCTTTATATCCTCCCATCCGTAAGAGTCCAGCACACATAACGGTATATTGCTTTGAAAAATCTGACACTGCAGGAAAATGTTACAGAGTAAAACGTGGAGAAAATGGCTGTTTTTTTCAGCTCACTTTCAATATTTTTTATTTCAGATGTTATTTTCTGTAGGAAAACCTTGTAGGATCTACACAAATGACCCCTTGCTGAATTCAGAATTTTGTCTACTTTTCAGAAATGTTTAGTTTTCCGGGATCCAGCATTGGTTTCACACCCATTCCTGTCACCAACTGGAAGGAGGCTGAAAGCACCAAAAATAGTAAAAATGGGGTATGTCCAAGTAAAATGCCAAAATTGTGTTGAAAAAGGTGGTTTTCTGATTCAAGTCTGCCTGTTCCTAAAAGGTGGGGATATGGTGATTTTAGCACCAGAAACCCTTTGTTGATGCCATTTTCAGTGAAAAAAACACAAGCCTTCTTCGGCAGCACTTTTTTCCCATTTTTGTGAAAAAAACGAAATTTTTAATGTTTTTTGGCTAACAAAAAGTTATGAAGGCCTAAGCGTGAACTACCCCAAATAGACATAAAAGTACTCAGCACTCGGGTGGGGGGGGGGGGGGGGAAGGCCACTGCAAAAGTAGTAATTTAACAGAAGAGCATGTTTAGTTGGAATATGCTTTTCTCAACATTTACAGTAGGTCCATATGTTTAACGTTTTAACTTTGTAGAAAATGGTTTGAGTTGCAAGCCTACAAGTTCAGCAATATATTTTTGAAGATTGTTTTTTTATTGTTTTTGTTTTGTTAATTCAGGTTCGATACAGTTATGCAGTCAGACACACCTTAGAGTATTGTACCCAGTTCAACAACAAAAACTAGATGAAAACATACTGTTTGACAGTGGCAGCCGGCAGCTTCAGGAGGGAGGGGGGCGGGCGGGAAGCACACACACACACACTCTCTCTCATTCTTTCACACACAGACATGCATGCACATCCATTAACAACACTCATAACATTCAAACATGCACGCACGCACCATTCATTTAAAAAGTTCACTCACACTCATTCTTTCAGACACACATGCACGCGCATCCATTAACACTCATACCATTCAAACATGCACGCACGCACCAAACATTCATTTTTAAAACATCACACACTCATTCTTTCATACACACACGCACATCCATTAACACTTATAACATTAAAACATGCACGCACGCACCAATCATTCATTTTGAAACATCACACACACACACTTACCTTCAGCCTCGAGGTCCCAGGAGGGTTGGGACTGCTGCCTTCCCTCATTGGCTGACCTTAGCTGAAGGCAGCAGTCCCAGCCTCGTCCCAGAGTGGGATGGGGTCAGTGAGACTGCTGACCCCACCCCACTCTGTGACGAAGTGTCACTGATTGACTCTCACCCTGGGCGCTTCAGAACTTAAACCTGAAACGCCCAGGTCAAAGTCAATGGGTGACGCTTTCCTCGTCACCCAGGGGAGGGCCTCGAGGCACCTTTGCTGAGCCGAGGAGGTCATGCCCATAGGAGATGTGACCTCCTCAGCCCAGCAAAGTTCAGCTCAGGCAGCCAGGAGTCTGCGCAAATCGCGCATGTCTCACTCACTGGCTGTCTGAGCGGAAAATGAAGAGTGTCTGTCAGGCTCACCTTTGTTCAGCCTGACAGAAACTCTTCATGAGGGGCAAAAGGTGGGGGGAGGCGTGGCCCCTCCGCCCTAAAGGTCGGCCGCTCCTGCTGTTTGACAATATGGGCTTGCGTTGTCTCCATCTCCAGACTATTACTTCTACCCAATGCGGTAGAATGTAACCAGGGGTCAAATTCAAGTAACCCGGCATCATTTGCCTAATTTTGGGGATTTCGTGTTACACTTGTTACACGGGAATCCCCAAATTACACCACTATGTCAAGGCACGTATTTACGTGCCACTCACAGTATACATTTACCATGAACCGCCAATCATGGTAAAACATTTTTACAGTGAATGCACGCAAAAAAACAGAACACAAGCATCTGTTGTTTGCAGTGCATTTGTTTTTTGCACTATTTTTCAGAGGGAAATGCATCCTCATGTGCAGAATTTACGCAAGGGTACTTTTCGTGCTAACATATAACACCCACCAACAAATTTACACATAATTTTGCAGAGATTATATATAATTGCATGAAAGAAAATTAACTGAATTTCGCACCCTTCAATTAAAAGAAAGATAAGTACACTGTAAATAGAAATTCGTTCACAACTGGTTTAAGTCATGTGAGTTTTATTCTTTCCTTCATTTGATTATTTAAATTTTCAGTCAACATCTCCACTTTGTATTGCATTTCTGCGCCATTTTGATCTATGAGATAAGAGTGTAGTAAACCCAATAAGTAGCCATCAAATCTTTTCACCAGTCAAGCCCGTGATATAGTCAACTGGGCATTTCACGGAATCAGACAAATAAAACTGTCACATCCTTCTTGTTATATTGCCTTAAGACGAAGCTATATGGTCACATTGGAAGGGTGAAGCAACACATCACATATTTCACCCGCACTGCTAAATCAACTTTCTTAAACGAGGTACAGTGATGCCAGGTTGCCAACATATGAATTAGATTACCATTGTCCTGCATACAAATTGGACATCTCTCCTTCTCAGTGTTTTCCCTTTTTCTAATATTCACAGGCATTATTTGCATTTGTAAATTGGTAGGTGTCAAACACTGACATATATTTAGGAGAATATGTCAATAATTCCAGTTCTATGGAACAACTCACCTCTCTTGACCACCACTGACTGCACTGGACTTGTAGACTGTTTCCATCACTTCAATAACGCAGAAAATGATTTAATTCCTAGCAAATTATGCCTTACTTCTTAGTCTGCTACAAGGGTAATTTAATTAACTGAAGTGATGAGTCGAGCAAATTTACAAGAATCAAAAAAATCTGAATTGCATATGTGGGCTGTAATTAAGAAAAGTCTGAAAATCCAGGTAAATAATTCAAATTGCCCATCACCTCAAGATCTGATTGTTAGTTTTATAAAGGAAGCCTGGAATAGAAACCCGAAGGGTGTGTGCCTTGAAACAACAAGAGCATTTAGGCCCTCATTACAACCCTGGCGGTAGGTGATAAAGCGGTGGTAATACTGCCAGCAGGCCGGCGGTAAAAAAAATGGGATCACGACCACGGCGGAAAGCGCCAACACGGACAGCCACTTTAACACTCCGACCGCCATGGCGGTTGCAATAAACACAGCAGCGGTAACCGCCAACAGACAGGCGGAAGACAATGTACCGCCCACCACATCACAACCCTCCTATCCGCCAGCTTTTCCGGGGCGATACCAACGCCATCAAAAGCAAAGCGGAAACAGTACACAGAAGGGGAACCACTCACCTATCAACACTCAATGGAGAACCAGGATGCCATGGAGCCCGAACTGCAGGTCCTGCCCATGCTGGTGTATCTGCTAATACACCAGGACTATCAAAGAAGGCGGCAGCGACGACCATGGTGAGTACTGCACCTAGCACAGGGAGGGTGGGAGGAAAAAGAGAGTGACACACACGCAACACGCAACACCCCCAAACCCACCCAAACCCACAACACCATACACACAAAAACATGCATTAACATTACATTTACACCCCGTAACCCCCTGGAAGAATGCAAGGACAAAAGAAATTGAGTGCAAATAGTTAATGATTGTAAACAACATTATTTACAAATATTTACAATATGTACAGAAGGCCGTACATTGTCCTTTGCAAATGTCCGTGGCCCAGTGGGCAAAAAAACATGGGTGTAGCCCAAACTTAACTCCTACCTCAAAACGGAGAGAACACTGCAGGGGCATCAGGTTGAAAACACACAGGCAACTCAGGGAGAAGGGGAGAGGGGGGCATCTCAGCTGGAAGATGGGACAACGCTACTGCTCTTGGAGGGGGCAACATGCCCACTGTTTGGTCCTGGGGAGTGCAAAGCCACAGTCTCTCAAGCCTCTCAAGTGGGTGCTCTGCCCACTGCTTGGTCCTGGGAAGTGCAAAGCCACAGACTCTCAAGTCTCTCAAGTGGGTGCTCTGCCCACTGCGTGGTCCTGGGGAGTGCAAAGCCACAGTCTCTCAAGTGCCTGACATGTTCCACTAGTTCTGGAGGGGGCTTTGTGCCCAGTCTGCATCATCCTGCCAAGGATAGTGATAGTGGATGCATATCTCCACTGGTTCTGGAGGGGGCCTTGTGCCCAGTGATGCTGCATATGGGATGTGGCAGTTCCCATTCCCTGACCTGGGTGTCTGAGGCACGAGATGTGCAGGGAACAGGTAGCATGATACTCCATGGAGGCAGTGCCAGACTCCAACCTGCGGCAACTTAGGCTGCAAACTGCTGGTAGTGCCGGTGGTGGTGCTTCAAGTGGTGGGTAGAGGGTCCAGGCCGCCTCCTGCATCCCCGGATGGCTGCCCACTGGGGATGCTGCTGATGACAGATCTTGTGGCACCGGCTGGGCATGTGATGGTGCAGATGGTGGTGCAGGTGGCGGTGCTTGCGGCGGTGTCTGTGGCAGAGATGCTGCCGGTGCTGGCAGTGGTGCAGGTGCTGGTAGTAGTAGAGGGAGACACCAGGCCGTCTCCTGCAGCCTTGGACGGCTGCCCACTGGGGATGATGCTGCTGACTGTTGTTGTGGCAGCGGCGGTGCAGGTGGCGGTGCAGGGGGAGGTGCAGGTGGCGTGGCAGATGGCGGTGCCTGCGGCGGTGCTTTCCACGGTATAGGTCGCTGGGCTGTCAGTACTAATGGTGGGAACCAGTCCCTCACCTGGAGGCTCCAAGGCCTGAAGTGCCTTGCCTTGGTTTTTTTTTTGTCCTTCCCCACTTTGGCAGACTCTGCTGGGACCTTGGCACTGGCAGATGCAGTTTTGGAGGAGACCTTGCTGGGTGGGTCGTGCTTCTTCGCCGTGCTGCATGCTGGCCCCTTCTTCACCTTGGCAGGTGGTGGAATCGGTTAGTCCTTTGTATTGGTCGTTGGCACACTGCCAGCCCTGACGGGTGCCCCCTTTGATCCCCTGGGACTTGCAGGTACCATGGGGCACGCCGAGTTGGTGGCTGATGTGCTGGCCTGGGATCTTGACACCCTGGCCCTAGGGGAAGGACGGTGGGGAGGCGTAGGGAAGAGGTCAATGTTAGCCAGGAATTTTTTTTAGACACACTGGGACGGGAAGATGGAGGGGGTTTGGGAGTGGAGGAAGAGGGAGTGGTTGTAGGACGTGTACGTCTGCTGAGTATGGGTGAAGGTGCATGGGCTGGATGCTGCTGTGAGGTAGATGGCTGTTGGGTGGATGTGTGCTTGCATTTGTGTAGTCTAGGAGGAGGGCTCACAGACACACTGGGAGAGGACACAGGGGATGTGTGCATGGTTGTTGGAGTGTTGACTGCCCGTAAGGGGTGTGTAGTGATGGACGTGCTGGTGATGGAGGTAGTGGATGATGATGTAGTGCATGCAGGTGTGAGTGGAGACGATACTGGGAGGAAGGTGGACGAAGAGGAGGAGGGGACACAGTGGAGGCAGTGGATGTTGGTATGTTTGCATGGGTATGGTGCTTGTGTGAGTACCTGTGAGATGAAGTGTGGTGCTCATGTTTTCCTGAGCCACTTTTGTGTGTTGATTTGTGTGCATGCTGGTCTGAAGGTGTGCTTGGGATAGGGTGAGGTGGAGGGGATTGGGTCTGGGTGGTGGAAGTTGGAGGGGGGAGGCTGGACACAGGGACAATGGCTGCCATCAGTGCTGAGGCCAGAACCTGAAATGCTCTCTGTTGGGCCACCACACCAGAATGAATGCCCTCCAGGCATGCATTTGTTTGTTGCAAATGCCTCTGGACACCCTGGATGGCATTCAGAATGGTTAACTGCCCAACAGTGAGGGATCTCAGGAGGTCAAAAGCCTCCTCACTGAGGGCAGCAGGGCTGAATGGGTCAGGGCCTGAGGTGCCTGGGGCAAAGGAGATGCCCACCCTCCTGGGTGAGTGGGCACTGGACACACACTAAGGGGCTGCTGGGAGGGCGGTGCTGGTAGGGGGCTGGTGGCTTTACCTGTTGTTGGGGATGGCATCAAGGTGTCCGCCACCACCAGGGAGCTTCCATAGGGGGAGGACTCGCTGTCACTGGTCTCCCCTCCTGTCCCCGTTGTGGAGCTCCCCTTGCCCTCCATCCCACTGGTGCCTTCACCCTCGGTGGATTCGGCTTCAAGGCCCTTGTGGGATGCAGCTCCCTCCATCGCCGGTGCCTCTGCTCCTCCGCCAGATGATGCTAATGCACACAAGGATAGGGCGAGAAAACAAAAAGGGGGGGAGAGACAGAGGATACACTTGGTCAATGTCAGCAACACCACTACCGTTGGCGTACACAACACACAGGGAGCAGCCCTATGCACAAGGCCATGCCCAACCAGTCACTAAGATAGTCACCAGCCCATGGGGTACAATGCCTAACGCCAGCATCTGCACACCTGACACCCACAGGACCCTGCCCAGTAGTAGTTGGCCACTTGTACTATTGGAGTAGGAGTGCTTCAGAGCCTACATACAAGGGACCTACCTGCCATGATCGCCCTGGCCTAGGGGCACCCACAGCCCACATCCCCCACCCAGCTAGCTCCTAAAGTGGGCAAAGTCAGCTTTCTGAATCTGTACTCACCCCCTTGTGGCTTGGCTGCTGTGATGCCCTCAAGCGCCCATCCAACTCCAGATAGGCCACCACCAGGATGCGGAACATCAGGGGGGGTCATGGTGCGACGGGCACCCCTTCCACATTGAGAGGACAGCTCAAGCTGGGCCTCCACCGTTTTCTTGGTCCAGCGGCGCAGGTCCTCCCATCTCTTGCGGCAGTGGGTGCTCCGCCTGTGATAGACCCCCAGGGTCCGCAACTCCTTGGCAATGGCACGCCAAATACCCTTTTTCTGGTGGGCACTGACATAGAGGGAAAAGACAGCAGAAAAGGAAATTACTCACCCGTCTGGACCATCATACTCATTGTCCACCAGTTCCCACCCATGCCCTGACGCACATACACTGACCACCTCTTATGCAGCACTCAGGCCAGGATGCCTTAGCACTCCCCAACATGTGGCTTACATCCACACCACTCCAAACATGCATTGCCCACACATCATGCTCACAGTGTACTCACCTGTTTTTCTGGAGGACCGTAGAGTAACGTGTACTGGTGTAGGACCCCATCCACCAGTTTCTTAATCTCCTCCACAGTGAAGGCAGGGGCCCTTTCCCCAGACACTCTTGTCGCTTCCAGACTCAGGTCACAGCAGCACATGCAGTGTAGGTCCTCTCCTGTTGATGGTCAGGTAGCAAGTGAGTGAATAGCTAGAAAATGGCGTACCGTCACCGCCAGCGTACATCGCCATTGGCTCCTGGAACTCATAGGGTCCAATAATAACCAATTCCGAAGTTGCGCGGCAGTCATCGACCGCCTACTGCGATGGAGCACAACCCCAGCACACGTACCTCATTTCTCCTTGTCCCTCCTCACAGGTCAGGCAGCCGCCATTTAAGGGGGGTACATGGCATGCCACCTAACTGTGTCACAGCAGACATTGGCACATCAACTGACTCTTGACTTCACACACTTCTTCTGTGACGTAAACTCAACAACAGTTGTGCCATCTATGTGGAAAATGACCTTCTGCTCAACGTTCTCCTCCATAGGCTACAACCGCTGAGGCAGATGATGAGATGGGGGCATCCTCCGGTGTACAGACCCCTGGTGGACCTGTCAACAATGGAGGACAGACACATTGTCATCACATACAGAATTGATCGTGCCACAATCAAGAAACTGTGTGCCCAATTGGAGCCAGACCTGATGTCAGCTATCTGTCAGCCCACAGGAATACCCCCTCTAGTGCAGGTTCTGTCAGTGCTCCATTTCATGGCAAGCGGTTCCTTTCAAACTACAGTGGCCATGGCATCAGGAATGTCTCAGCCAATGTTCTCCAACGTGTTGACCAGAGTGTTTTCTGCCCTGCAGAAGCACATGCGCAGCTACATCGTGTTCCCCTAGGTGGATGATTTGGCCACAGTGAAAGCTGACTTTTATGCCCTGGGTCATATCCCAACATCATTGGTGCCATTGATGGTACACATGTGGCATTTGCGTCCCCCCCGAAGAAGTGAACAGGTTTACAGGAATAGAAAAAGCTATCACTCGATGAATGTGCAAATGGTATGTTTGGCGGACCAGTACATCTCCCATGTGAATGCCAAATATCCTGGGTCTGTGCATGATGCCTATATCTTGAGGAACAGCATCATTCCTTATGTGATGGGGCAACTCCAGAGGCACCGGGTGTGGCTAGTAGGTGAGCCCAAGATCCCCACACAGTATGTTCCTAAGTTGGGGTCTGAGTATGGGGTTGTCCCTAAGGGTTAGTGTGTGTCTAACAGTTGTCCCTCGATATTTGCAGGTGACTCTGGTTACCCCAACCTCTCATGGCTACTGACCCCAGTGAGGAATCCCAGGACAAGGCCAGAGGAACGTTACAATGAGGCACATTGGTGTACATAGGTTGATTATTGAGAGAACGTTCGGCCTCCTGAAGGCCAGATTCCGGTGCCTCCATTTGACTGGTGGATCCCTGTACTACTCACCCAAGAAGGTGTGCCAGATCATCGTGGCATGCTGTATGTTGCACAACCTAGCCTTGAGGCACCAGGTGCCTTTTCTGCAGGAGGATGAGCCTGGAGATGGTCCTGTGGCAGTGGTGGAGTCTGTGGACAGTGAGGAAGAGGAGGCAGATGACGAAGATGTGGACAACAGAGCAAACATTATACTGTACAGCAGTACTTCCAGTGACACACAGGTAAGAGACTGTAACTCAACTTTACATTACAGTAATCTTTTGGACATTGTACATGGCAGGCTCTTACCCTCTGTTTATGGACAATGATTGTTCCCTTTGGAGTCTCTATTTTTAGATCTGTGTACCCCATTCTGGCTCCGCTATATGTATTGCTGCCCACCAAAGATCATCCTCTAGTATATTTCACTGAACAAATGTGTTGCAATGCTTTGATAATGTTGTGATAATACATTTTTCTAATCATTACACTGACTCAAGTATGGTATATGTTGCAAGGGTGTTTATTTTTGTGCAGATAAGTATGGGGGTAAGTGCAAGGGGCTGGGGTGATGGTGGAGGAATGTCCTGTCTATTTGTATCACAGGTGCATTGTCCAAGGGAGCATTGGAAGTGGAGCAATGGCAGTTCAAGGTGGACAGGGTGATATAGTGGGACAGAAGGGTGACAATCAGGAGAGTCTTATTTCCTGGCGGGGGTCTTGGCAATGTTCTTTGTCTTCCGCCTGGATCGCAGGGATCATTTGCGGGGTAATTCTCCTTCTGCTGGGGGTGGGGTGCTGGTGGCCTGTTGGTCCTGTGGCGGGGCCTCCTGTCCACTAGCGGCGGCGGAGGTGGAAGGCTGTTCCTCGGTTCGGCTAGTGTCAGGGGCCCTTTGTTGTTCCACTGCCTCCCTCATGGTCTTGCCCATGTCAGCCAGCACCCCTGCAATGGTGACCAGAATGGTGTATATTTTTATAAGGTCCTCCCTAATCCCCAGGTACTGTCCCTCCTACAGCTTCTGGGTCTCCTGTAACTTGGCCAGTATCTGGCCCATGGTCTCCTGGGAATGGTGGTATGCTCCCAGGATCCGAGAGTGCCTCGTGGAGGGCCGGTTCCCTGGGCCTGTCCTCCCCCTGTCGCACAGCAGTCCTCCCAGCTTCCCTGTTGTCCTGTGCCTCTGTCCCCTGAACCGTGTGCCCACTGCCACTGACCCCAGGTCCCTGATTGTCTTGGGTTTGTGGGGTTGCCTGGGGTCCCTGTAGTGGTGGACACACTGCTGATTGATGTGTCCTGGGGACAGAGATATGGGCCCGCTGGGTGGGTGCTGTGGTGGTGTTTCCTGAGGGGGGAGTCTCTGTGGTGGTTTGGGACTGTGGCAGGGTAACCGACTGTTTAGAGGTCCCTGATGGGCCAGGTTGGTCATCCTGATCCAGGAGTGCAGAGCTGCTGTCATCACTGTGGGCCTCTTCTGGGGGGGGACTGAATGTAGCTGGCACCTCCTCTCCTGTGACATTGGGTAGGGGTCCTGTTGGGATGCAAATGTATTGTTAATATATCTGCATGTGCCATCTTGTGCATGGGTGTGTTTCCCTGTATGATTGTGTTTTCCCTGTTGGCTTGGCTTTGTGTGAGTGGTGATTTTGTGGGCTTGGTGAGTCTCTCTATTGGGCATGCTTAGTTGATGGGTGCCCATGCAGGTGTGTGATGGGTGTCCATGTATTGTTGTTGCATGCAGGGCTTGGTATTGGGATGGGTGGGATGTGCTAGTCGGGTATATGTGAGTTGGTGGAGTGATGGGAGTGAGAGTAAGGGTGGGGGTCTGTAATGGCATGCAGGTAGGGTGGGGGATGTAGTAGTAAAGATTTGACTTACCAGAGTCCAGTCCTCCTGCTACTCCTGCGAGGCCCTCAGGATGCATGATCACCAAGACTTGGTCCTCCCATGTTGTTAGTTATGGGGGAGGAGGTGGGGGTCCACCGCCAGTCCTCTGTACAGCAATCTGGTGTCTTGAAACCACGGAACGCACCTTCCCCCGTAGGTCATTCCACCTCTTCCAGATGTCATCCCTTGTTCTTGGGTGCTGTCCCACAGTGTTGACCCTGTCGACGATTCTCCGCCATAGCTCCATATCCCTAGCAATGGAAGTCTGCTGCACCTGTGATCCAAATAGCTGTAGCTCTACCCGGATGATTTCCTCCACCATGACCCTTAGCTCCTCCTCAGAAAACCTGGGGTGTCTTTGGGGTGCCATGGATGTGGTGTGAGTGATATGTTTGAGGATGTGTGTGGTGATGTGTGGGGTGATGTGTTTTGGTGCATGCTGTGATGTGCGTGGATGGTATTTGGGTGATTGTGTTCTGTGGCTCAGATTGAGTGGGTGCTCCTGGCTTGTCTCTCTCAGTTAGCTATCTTTTATTTCATTGTAAGGGGTTGTGGGTAATGTGGGTGTGTGTTTTATAGTGGTATGAGTGTGAGGGTGTGGTGTGTGTATGTATGTTAGGTGTGTGTATTTTTAATTGTTCAATGTGGTGTAGTTTTGTAAGTGTGTGCATTTTGAGCGCGGCGGTGTGTACCGCCAATGGTTTACCGCAGTTGAAAGACCGCTGTAGTGATTCATGGATCGTGATACTGTGGGCGTAACTGTGTGGGTTTTGCTATTGCTAGTTTTCCACTGACTTTTGGTGTGGCGGACTTGTGTGGGTGTCTGTATTGTGGTGGAATTCTCTGTGTGGGTCATAATACGTGTGGCAGATTACCCCCGTGGTCACGGTATGTTGGCGGCCGTACGCACAGCGATAGGCGGCATTTGCCCCCAGGGTTGTAATGAGGGCCTTCATTTCTTAAAATAATTGCTGTAAGTGATGAGCATAGTCTGACGTGTTTACAGTCACCTTTTCATAAACCTTTGGGTGAAATAACCTCGAAAGATAATTCTCACAAAATTATCATGAAATAATCAACTGCACAAAGGGTTCTATTACAGTTGTACACACCCATGTTCATCAATATCATGACTGCTATGGTAGCTAACAAATGACATTTTTAGATAGTTATACCAGCTCCTACTAGTTAGTTTTGACATGGCTTTTTTAAATAATTGATGTGATTTTTAATACAGAATATCAATAAAACTTTTACTGAAGACAAACATCCTTGAAAGAAATAAAACTTATGCAAGAATCTGCATGGCAATCACATTTTAATCACCTTTCAATGGTAAATTCAGCTATTACATTAAATTTCTAGTTGTGTCCTTAAAAGGAATAATAGTGGTTCTGCTTTCTCTGGGCACAGACAAAGGCGGTCATTATGAACGTGGCGATTTGGCCATGCACCCGCTGCACACCAACATTGGCGGCGGGTCCTCATGGACGGTGGGCGGAGACACTGTTCCAGCCCGCTAGCCTGGCAGGGAAAACATTATACGGCCGGCGGGTTTTCGAGGAGGCTGGCGGTCGATGGAAAGACCGCCAGCCTGAACATGGCGGGAAATCCCGGAGTGTTCAAAATGACCGCCAAAGTATTTGACTGGGTGAACTGGTCTATACTCTGGACTACCCTAGATAAGGCAGGCTTCAGTGCACGCTTCCGGGGATGGATCGAAGCACTTTATGATTCCCTCTGGGCCAGGGTCAGCATTAACAGTACCAAATCGCATAAGATTTAGGATTCAAAATAACAAGGCAAGGCTATCTGCTTTCCACTCCGCTCTTTGCCTTATATCTTGAGCCACTTCTTCTGAAGAGGATGAGGGGGTACAGTGAGTGCATTTTCATCAAGGTACTTTCATGGTAGCAGCTTTCACTGATAATATTCTACTCTCATTGATACATCCGGCTCAATCTTTGCAGAGCCTTTTGCCACTTGTGGCAGTGGAAGGTTTTAAGGTTAACTTGGGGAAGATGAAGTCAGTTAGTATGGTATTGTTGATGTGGGGGAGTGCTTCTTCACCAGCTCCAATCAGAGCCCCCTTTTCAATGGGCGATGGATTCACTCCTATTGCTTGGGGTGAGATTGACTTGAGAGCTTTACACCTGCACTAGAAGCAAATTCGAACAATAGTGGCAATCACTTAAAACACTAACTTCATGTTGGTGCCTCCCTGCTCTTTGCTGGTTGGGAAGAAAAGATTCCTTTAAAATTACGGCCTTCGACAAGACACTATGGGGCATATCTATGAATGTGGGTGTGATGCTCTTGCACCGCACAACATGGCACATGCACGACACAAGCCCAAAATGCAATTTAACAAGCCACCTTGCATGGCCCTGAGATGCCTGGTAAATCTGGAGAAAGGCAACACAGTGTAAATCACTTTGTTGCATTACTCTGCCTCAAGGAGATATTCTATGGGTTTTGTGTGGATGTTCCCAAGCAACACCCAAGGATTTTGATGCATTTCCAGATTTACCAAAAGTGGTAGACCTGGGAATGCTTCAAAATTCTACAACTTCCCAGGAGAGGCATAACAGGGATAAATATCTTTATTTCTCCTCTTTATTTCCTCTTTCAATGTGTGCTGCATTCTGCAGCTCTAATAGAAAGACAAAAAATGCCCTAGGGGATTGTTTGTGTGCAGGAAGGTGCCCGTTACTGCTCAAAACAGGCCTCCTAACAATGCAGGCATCCTTGCCAAAATGGTGCTGGTGCCTGAATAATGGCAGGAATGCACCTTATTGTTTTAAATACAGCTCATTCCTACCCTTTCCCTGTCACACAGTGCAGCAAGGTGGCTTGCTCTGTGACTTTGTCATAAATATGGCCCTATATTTCTTTCAGGCTCTCCCACTGCTCCTAAAGAATGCAGAAAAAAAACAACATTTGCAAATCCTTCTTCTAGGCAGCAATGCAACCTGATTTTCACTACATGAGTGGCATAAGGGATCCGAAATGCAGGGGCTGGAAATCCACAATCTCCATTTCAATTACCTGATGTCCATAGTTTGATAGTTGGTGGAGTGGCTGCAAGGCAAAACATATACATCCTGGTGCTTCATAGACTAGAACATGACCTCTAAGCAGCTTGCTGAGATCATATCGCTCCCGAAGAGCCAGAGGTGCTGCAAGATTTATATCATCCCGATCACGTGTGCCACTGCCAAGGCAAATCAAAAAACGCTACGCGTTTTCTATGGACACATGGTCCTAACTACAACTACCTACTGGTGACCTCCAGTGTGTTTTATATCTATCTATCTATCTATCTATCTATCTATCTATCTATCTATCTATCTATCTATCTATCTATCTATGTATGAGAAAACAGAGCTGATTGCATAGGCCCCTTAATTTTTGGTGCCCTGGGCACTGATAACTAGTCCAAGGGCCTGTGCTCTGTGTAAAATGAGTATTCAAATTAGGCTATGTCAAACCTACCTATAAGTCCCTAGTATATGGTAGGGCATGTAAGTGTAGGGATTCCAGCATAGGTAGTGCCCCATAGATGCACTGCTGAGGAGCCCAGTGTCATTTTAAAGGCAGGCCTGCCTTTCTGGCTGCTTTTAAACTAAAGTTATATGCAAATTCGACTTTGGAATTAAAAGTACTTCTAAGGTGTGCCCTAAGTGCCCCTAGGGTTGGGTGCCATGTAACTATAAACAGGGCCCTTTTGAAAATTTGTTTTATAAGCCCTGGTGAGGTAAAATAGCCATATTTGTTTTTCCCTCTGTAGTGAATGGCCTCTATAGGCTAAAATGGGGAGACTTTATTTTAATTAACAAAGTCCCCATAAGAGAGAGATACCTTGAGTTTGGTATCAAATTAATTGTTTTAATAAATCCCACAATTTGCCATTTTTGGATTTAATATAACTAGTTCAGGTGGAGAAGTTTAAAACTCTACCTGAAAGTTGCCAACTTCAGCTCTGTAGTGCCCTTCTCTGATTGATCAGCCTCTGGCTGCCTGGCCAGGCTGCCTTGATGAGGTGTGAAGTGGCCTGGGATGAACACCAAGGATGTGCTTGGGAGAGGAAATCTGTCTCAGTAGATGATGAAACAGGATGAGGGGAAAGCAGACAAACTAAAGGCAGGGAAAGACAATTGGAGCAACTCAGGACCTCTCCCATTTCCTGCAACCCCAGACAATGAGGTGCCCTCTTGATTAGATTAGGAGAGGGCAGGAGAGGGGTGTGTTAAGGATTTTTAACCATACCAGTAGGCCGGCTAAGCCAGATCTAACCTCCAAAAATCAGTTTTACCCATGTTGGACTTTTGAAGAATGTTGCTCCCTGGGACTGATTTTTGCCACACTTCCCAGGAAGTGGTCATCAAAGAGAGAGGGAGCATGCCTGTGACTGGACTGTCAGCCCCCCGCTTTCCACCCCAGGAACAAGGATAAATATGACAGAGCTGTACCCATACCTCAGATCCCTACAAGACAAAGAAGAAGAAGGACTGCTCTTCTGGATTCCTGACCTGCACCTTGACACTGCACTCTGAAAGACTGCACCAGCTGCACACTTGGGCTTCACCACTAAAAGGACTTTGTCTGTCTTCTACTACTTCAAGAAGAGACTCCCTGTTTGCTACAGGTACAAAGGAGCCGTCCAGAGTCTTATATCAAGTCCTGCAAGAAGAGCCCAGCTGACCAGCACCCAGTGACCATTTGAGGATTCTGACCAGATGCATTCTGGGAATTCTAGTCCCAGACCCCAAGGGACAAACCAGAGCCTCTAAACTCTTGGCTGGTGCTGTGGACCACTTTCCTGACTCAAGAAAAACTTAGGAAAGTATAACAGTGTTACTTCTTGGGTGGCCTGAAATCTGGACTTTGTCTCTTTTGTAACCCTTTGAGCGCTAGTTGCTTCTATGGACTTGAAAACATTAAGGGGGTCATTCCGACTCCCGCCGGCGGCGGTAACCGCCCGCCCGGCGGGAGCCGCCGAATGACCGCACTGCGGTCAAATGACCGCGGCGGCCATTCTGGCTTTCCCGCTGGGCTGGCGGGAGACCGCCAGAAGGCCGCCCGCCAGCCCAGCGGGAAAGCGCCTTCAACGAGGAAGCCGGCTCCGAATGGAGCAGGCGGAGTTGAAGGCGTGCGACGGGTGCAGTAGCACCCGTCGCGATTTTCAGTGTCTGCTTGGCAGACACTGAAAATCAATGTGGGGCCCTGTTAGGGGGCCCCACGACACCCGTTACCCCCATCCTGTTCCTGGCGGTGAAAACCACCAGGAACAGGATGGCGGTAAGGGGGTCGGAATCCCCATGGGGGCGCTGCAAGCAGCGCCGCCGTGGAGGATTCCCTGGGGCAGCGGGAAACCAGCGGGACACCGCCGGTTTCCCGTTTCTGACCGCGGCTGTACCGCCGCGGTCAGAATGCCCATGGAAGCACCGCCAGCCTGTTGGCGGTGCTTCCGCGGTCACATATAGGTGTAGGGGTGGATAGGGGTAGGGGTATAGGGTAGTAAGGGTAGTTTTAGAGTTTAGGGCAGGTAAGGGTATTGGGTTGAATAAGTATTTTTAGGTTTAAGGGAAGGATGAGGGTATTGGATTGTAAGTGTTTTCCAGGGTTTACGGGTGGGTAAAGGTAAATGGTTGTAAGGGTGTTTTTAGAGTTTAGGGGTGGGTACGTTTATTGGGTTGTAAGGAGTTTTTAAGGTTTAAAAGAGGGCAAGGGTATTGGGGGAAAGAGTATTTTTAATGTTTAGGTTTGGGAAATGTATTGGGTTGTAAAGGTGTTTTTAGGTTTTAGGGGTGGGGAAGGTAGTTTTTGGGGCTCAGGGTTGGTAAGGACATGGGGTTGTAAGAGTATTTTAGGGTTTAGGGGTTGGTAAGGGTATTGGGTTGTATGGGTGATTTTATGGTTTATAGTGGGTACGGGTATTGGGTGTATGGGCATTTTTAGGGTTTTGGAGTTGGTAGGATATTTTTAGGGATTAGTAGTGGTAGAGGGATAGGGTGGTAAGGGTATTTTATAAAGGGTGTGCTTGAGGGTCCCCCTAATCAAAATAAAATGAGTATATTGACAAAAATGTGAGTTTGGGAGATCTCCCCCTCAAAATTGACATTTTGTTAAAGAAATTGTGTGCGTGTGTGTGTGTGTGTGTGTATATATATCACCTTATTTATACTTTTCTGAGTAGTAAAGGCAGATGTGTGGTAAATGTATGTGAAGTAAAAGATGCACAGTAAAGGCATGCATGGCAGATGCATGCGTAGTAACATTGTGCAACCTCCTCAATACCCCTTTGAAGACGTCAAGCAGACATACAACATCCTGGGGCAGGAACGGTTTGTGAGAGTGGGGCCTCTTTTTGACATTGTTATCCCACCACATTTTGCCTGATGTTGATGTGTTCTTGAAATTGTAGTGCCCAAGGCCCCTGCTTACCAGGTTCCCTGGGTCAGAGCTCGTTCCCCAAATCTGTTGTGATACATTGGCCCAATTGGATACACCATTAACTACCACTATAAGTCCCTAGTAAGTGGGTACCTATGTACCCAGGGAAAGGGGTACTATGAGTAGCCCCCTGAGGGCAGCAGCACTGATTGTGCCACTCTCTAGGGGCATGCATCCAGATGCACCCAGCACTGCCACTGCAGGTTGATTGTCCTGGTGCATACCTAAAATACAAACTAGACAGGGCACACTGCCTGTGTGCCCTGTCCACTATACACTGCATTTACTATGGGTAAGTCACCACTCTGGCAGTCCTTATAGCCCTAAGTCAGGGTGCTCCATATTATATGTGAGGGCATAGTTGCATGAACAATATGCCCCCACTGTGTCCTTGCCAAACCTGGGACATAGTGAGTGAACAGAGCAGCCATTTAATACATGAGCTGGACACCGGTCAACACGAGTTTCCCAGCTACGTGATGGCCACTCTGAACTCTGGGGTGCTTGATATGATAAATCCAAACTGGTGCCGGTATTGAATTATCCCTAAATGTACCCAACTTAGAGGTGCCCCCTGCAAAACTAACTATCCTGGCATGGTTGCTGACTGGTCTTATCCAGCTGCCACCTCCAGACAGCCAATATACAAACCCTGGGGGAGAGGCCTGCCTCTCCGGTTTGTAAGACAATGCCCTTCCTGGGTGGAGGAGCTAACACCCCCTCCCTCAGGAATGTGCACTGTCCTGGTGGTGAGCTTCAAAGGGCTTACCGCCCTTGAAACTTGAACCCCAAGCCTGCTGCTAGCAGCAGCTGGCATCCCCCTTTGCAAACCTCCACGTTTGGAAGGAGCAAAGGCGGGAAACCTAACAAAGGGTAGGAGGAGTGGCCTCACCTGGCATGCACCACCCCTATGGTGTTGCCTGCGAGGTGGACCCTCAAATTCACTTTCCTCCATCTTGAAATGGAGGAAAATAGCCAATAAGGTTTAGGGAAGTGACCCTTCTCACAGGAAGTATTCACTATAGTGGGTGTAGCCACCCAAGGGTAAGTGTCATAAACCTCCAGCTCCAAAGGGCTCCATTGTGCACAGCTCCTGGATCACCAACTCGCCTTGCATCCAGCCGCCCTGTGCCTTGCAACGAGGAACCAGCTGTGCTCCACAGATCCCTAATCCCTTGCAACTTCAACAGCCCGAGGGGGCCCAAAGGCACCACCTTTAAGTTTATAAACCATCTCTATTTACAGGTGGCCCCTCCAAGTGGCCCTGTGTCTGTACCAAGAGACTTTCCAGCTCTGCTCCCGCCAGACCTGGGAGCCACCTGAGGCTCTCCAGCTGGCACAAGGTGCCCACCGACTGCTTCAACCATCCTGCAAAAGAAGAGAGTGGTAACCTAAATGTACGATTTTTCAATACATTTTTAAAAGTGACTGCCTATTGAGTCCTATGGTGCATAATTACGCACAGAAAGACTAACTTTATTAAAACTTTGAAAAATCATAACTCAAAAAGTACTTAACGTATGTTGACCATCTTGATCTTAAAAATTATACAAAAATCAGAAGTATTTTCATACAATTGGTCTCAAGTTATTCCTTGAGTGTGTGTGGTGCATGATTGGTACTGTGAGTACAACAAATGCTTAGCACTTCTCCAAGATTAGCCTAACTGCTCGACCTCAAAAATTGGAGCATTAGGTGATCTAGTTTTTGCCTCTGGAAACAAATGTGTGGTTGTCTGGACCTCTAAACAGTGTACCTATTTTTGTGCACTACATAGAGGGCCAGCTTCCTACACTGTTCCATTATTTACAAATCAGGCATTGGCTGCTTCAACCCCCTGTGAGGGCAGCAGCTACAAGACCCTTCAAATATCTTGAGAAGTTTTCACACACCTCACCTTCCCACAACACGTAGGGCCTGATTTGATCTTGACAGATGGAATACTCTATCACAAATGCGAAGGATATCCTGCCCGCCATCTTACGATCTCCACAGAATATAATGGGATCATAATACAGGGGGGGGGATATCCGTCACATTTGTGACGGAGTATTCTCCTCCGCCAAGATTTGAATCAGAAACTTAGGCCCACATTTATACTTTGTTTTTGCTGAATTAGCGTTATTTTTTTTACGCTAATTCAGGGCAAACTGAACACCATATTTATACTTTGATGCTAGACCCATCTAGCGTCAAGAAAATGGAGATAACGTCATTTTAAGGATGCATGAAACCACCTTGCATCAATGAGATGCAATGTAGGCATTCCGGTCCAAAAAATGACTCAAAGCCCCTAGCGCCATAGATATCCAACAGAGCAAAAATTACGCACAAGTGGGAAGCGGACCCAAAAAATGACATTAACTGTGATTTGCTCAACTTTTAACACCTGGGTCAGGGCAAGCACTAAAATGAGGCAAACCCACCGCTACTTAAGGAAAACACACACAAGCAACATTATAGACTAACAGGACAACATGGAGGTGCTTCTGATGCAGCAGGCAAGACAACGATGAGCACAGGACCAACTGTAGCAACCACCACCACCCCAATGCAGCCCACAAAGGCAACTCAGAAGGCAGGAGAGACTTTTCAGAAACAGGACAACCCTCCATGGCCTCAGGGAACAGGACATCATTTAAAGCTATTGACTCAACAGCCAAGCCATACTGCAGCTGCTGTGCCATATTCATCCACAACTAACGGCCAGCCTGCAGACACTACACAACATACCACCTGTGACCAAGCTGCTAGATGTCCTGCATATGTTGGCAAGTGGCTCCTTTCAGACAAAAAGTGCCCTGGTCTCTGGGGTATCACAGCCCTCATTCTCGGCTTTCCTGCCCAAGATGTTAGATGCCATAATCTCCCTGACACCCTCCACATCAGCTTCCCCAACACCCAGCAGAAGCAACAGGAGATAATACAGGGGTTTTATCAAATCCATGGATTCCCGCATGTGCTCGATGCAATTGACTGCACCCATGTCCGGATCGTCCCACCTGCAGCAACAGAGCACCTATTCAGGAACAGAAAACACACGCAATCTATCAATGTGCAGGCCAGAGTTGACCACCAGGGACTGTTCACTAACATCTTGGCCAAGTATCCTGGAAGTGTCCATGACTACTTCATGTTCCGTCACAGCAGGATCAATGAGCACTTTCAGGATGGACAATATGGCAATGGCCTACTTGTCGGTAAGTCTCCAAACCTAGTAATATACTCATAGCACAACAACCCTGAAGGACACACTAGACATACACCACTACATTGACACATGGGCAGGGTGACACTGAGGTGTGACACTGGTAGTTATGTTGTACACCCTGATACAATGGGATACACACCCTTGGACAACTGATGGCTGCCACAAACATTAGCTGCCACTCAGGAGCACCAAGGGACGAATGCTAGCCCACAGTCACAATGACATGGCCTGCACTGTAAGTACAATTTGGAAGATGAACTATTTACAATTACTTTAGGCCACATAGTCAATCGGCCACCCTCCCAAACAGTATGTAGCATGGAAGGGGTGTGCAATGTGTGTTGCAGCAAGTCTAACACCATGAGACACATAGCATGACGATGCTGACCCAGATGTACATGACGTGGAAATACTGAGGCAGTGTAACATCAAACACCACTTCAGGGGTGTCATTTGCAGGTTGCAATAATTAAGTGGACTGAGCTATGAACACATATTGATGTGCCTCCAATGCAAACTGCACACTGCTGCACACACTGAAAGAGCCAATTGCCCACCAAAACAGCATATGTATAGGGAGATGACCCTTCCTGCACAGATACATCCACCTCCACAAGGCAGTTAGCCAGGTTCCCTGGTGCAAGGTCGGCAGTGTAGGTTCACGGCTGCACATGAGCAACTGGCAGAGGGCACAACAAGTCACACATGGGACAATCATGCTTTGTCAATATTGAACAGCTCAGTGCAGCCAAATTATGGAGATGTGTTGTGCATTGTCACCTACCCATTTCAAAGGGCCTCAGTGTAGCATTTAATCTGCAATGACACATGTCTAAATAAAAGGGATTTCCAGGCCATGTAGTGCAACCATGTTTCCACCATATCTGAACCCATTGTATGTGTGGATGTATCATTTCCCCTCCAGTGAAAGCACACTGATACGTATGGTACACTACACAACGCATGGTACATACATACTGACCAACAGTTGGGAAACCAAATCATTTATCCCAGGTCCATGAGACAAACACAAGTTGTCATGTCCAACAACCCAGTGCTGAGAAGACCTCTCAGAAGGCCAGGAACTCACACCATACCACAAAGACATATGAGTCACAGACAACACAAGATATCAACTGCCATGCTACATGACAATCCTGTTGCAAGCATTAACATAATACTCACTCCTAAAATATTTTTCAGCAGATCAGGGTTATGGGATCCAGCCATGGATCATGACCCAATTCCCCATTCCAAGCACAGCAGCAGAACATGCCTATAATGAGGTACATCGGAGGACACGCATCATTGTGGAAAGGACTTTTGGCATCCTGAAGTCCAGATTCAGGTGCCTGGACATCACAGGAGGCAGCCTCCTATATGCTCCACACATTGTTTGTAAACGTATACTGACCTGTGCTATCACATTTGTGTGAGGATGAACATCCCATTACATGAGCCAGACCATGAACTGCCTGAGGAGGAGGAGGAGGATGGTGACAGAGAAAATGAGGGGGAACAGCAGAACACAGCTGCAGGAATGCACAGCAGACAGCTAATCATACACAACCTTTTCACTTTATAGTCACTCTACACACCTTGTTAAGATATATAAATGAACACCTTACTTGATCACACAATCCTGCTCTGGTGTCTTAATTCTCTACCTTAGGAATGTGATTATTACCTCAGGGTGCATGCCACAAATAGAAATCTGACAACTTCTGATGCAACATTACATGTGATGTGTATGATTGTATAGCAACCATCACACACATAACAAATAGACTCAAATACACTCATCACTTGAATGTTACAAATGAAGGACATAATCAATGGACCGCAACATATGAGTCACATCCACATTGCCAACATGTTCAACTGTAGCTCATGACACACAACTGTGGCATCTCCATTATAATAAGGTAAACAGGGGCCCCATATATGAGGCAGTGGATGTAAAATATCAGAAGGTCAGGAATGTATGAACAGACCACTGACATTACTAAGTGTGACACTTGTAATGTCTGCAAGGAGCTTGTGTGATAAGGGGGACATCATTTGTGGCAATGGATAGCATGATTGTCCCAGGTATGACAAGCAATGATCAGAACACTTGCCCTGCGCAGTAGATCCCTGGAAAACAGTCCTGCCACTGCCATGGAGCCCAATCCTGACACAGCATACACATATCCACACAATTGTACTGGACACTTCTGTGGAATGCACATCAGAAATAATGAGAACACAAGCAGCTAAGGCAGCAGGTCTACCACAGCACCACAAGAAACATAACTAATTGTAATGAGTCAAACTGACGTGTACAAAACATTATATGGGTGGAATTTAGGCACAGTGTGTCAAACACAGTACGTACTGTTGTGTAGCCATTTTAGTTATAGCTCCATGCACATTATTTTAGCAAACTAGGCCTGCAGCTGTACACTTTAGCCTAGATATATTTTATTTAGCTTTGTTTATTATTTTAACAATAGCCACATTTACGGTCTTGTTTTATTTCTCTCTGTTTAGCTGTTCTTTGCCTTGGTCAGTACTGTGTTCTTAAACAAGACATTTCTTTCACTCTGTGTTTCTCTCTAAGCTGCAGGAAGATAGGTTGCCGGTAAACGTGGTAAATCTTTGTCTCTAGTGTTCATAGAAACATACACATCCTTACATAGGGACATTTTCTCAGAACACCAGCTGTTTTATTATAAAAACACTTCTCTGTCCCATACATATTAGAGGGAGATTCCAACCAGATGACCACAACTGTATGCTGATTGCTGAACACTTCACTACAGCTGCTTCTGTAGGCTACAGGCCTCTTGCTCAGGTATGAGGGATGATGTCTTCCCAGGGGAACCTGAAGGGTAGAAATAGAGCTTAACATGCTGTGCCCTAATATAGCCTAGGTAGGAACTATTTTAATGATTTTAGTGACAGTATGGTAGTGTTATTTTCATGCTTTAGTCTCCTTGTCACAATTTTAATTCTGTCACGCTTCATCGTCCTGGTTATTGTAGTACATGCTTTATTATCTAAGATGCAGTTGCTTCATTAAAACCTTATTAAAACATATACTGCCACTGATTGTCCTTGTATTTGTGAGACTAATGTAACTGAGAGAAACGGATGCGATCTGAGTGACCACAATTTCCCTGAGGAGTCAAATATGTCATGCGCTCGGCTGCCCAATCATTCCTGTTCTTGGGTGGAGATGAGCCACTGCTAGTGAGCTGGAGCAAAACCCGGATTAGGCCGGCAGGTGTTACATGTAGTGGGTTAAACTCAGTCCCTCACACTGCAGGTGATTCTGCCGCTCAAATCCAGTAGTCTCGTTAGAATAATGAGAGCCTATGCAACAGTACCAAATATGTACACATGTCAGACATTTGTGTAGTCCACACACAAGTCACCATGAACTCATTACCAACATTTAGAGAGAGTTGAGGGGTAACACATCCTACATAGCACTCATGAACCATCATCAACAATGCCTGAGTTGTGTATGTTGTCTTAAATGTAATGCCCTCTAAGTCAAACAACTACACATATCACGAGTCAGCACATTTCACAAACACATACCATGACTCTTGTAGATCACTGCCTGACATCAAATGTGGGTACACAGTTGGCACACATTCTTACATATGCATGACGTCCAAAGTATTGCATGACGTTCAGACAGAAACACACAAATCGGTGTAACAGACCATACACATCCAAATCACAAAGTTGTATAATTCACCACATGTGGCCATACACAATATTACACACTGCAGCCCATCCCATCCCATTTGCATGTTGATACAGGGTACATCCATGGTCAATGGAACAAAATCACGCAATCACAATTAGAGTCAAAAATGTTGACGCTAATGTGACGAAAAGACCCACAAACGCAAACTTCTGAAACAATGGCACTTAACGTGAATTCCACCCTCGCACTACACTCATGCGGATATCCTGTGAAATCAAAGTCTACAGGAAATTTATTGTATATTGCCGCGCACGAAGTTATGCATTGGAAATAGTCACTCAAACATCTTATGCGTCAAAAGAATTACATGCATGACGTAAACCGTGTCGCAAGCGGACAGGAAGTGATGTAATAGGAAATCCTGTTCACAGGCATGGTACAGTGGGTGTACTTTCATTTTACAGTCTGTGCATCTTTTGACTGTGTGGCTGTGTCTTGGTGTTGGTGGTGTGTTATAGGTGATTTTTGTATCTTGTGGTGTCTCTCTTGTTGTGTCTGTTGTGAATTGTGACTGTTACTTGTAGCAGTGTCTGTGATTTTGTGTAGTTTACTGTATTTCTCCTTATACTTACAGTATACGGTGGTAGTCTGTCCGGTTATTAGATTAGTTTGGTTAGTTGGGGCTAATAGGTTTGGGCTGTAGGTTTCCTTTTTTCTTTTTTTTATTTGACTATTTAATGTTTCACATTGTGCGTGAGGGACATTTCAGGAAAGGTGTGGCTGACACAGATGGGGAGGAGGAGCTCAGAGGCTTTGTGTGGCTGGTGTGCCACTTCTTGCCTATGATGCTTGAGATGGGGGGCAGAGTTCTAGAGGGGTATGGGATGGAGGCGAGGCGGCTGCGGTGGGGCAAGGTGCTCCACCACCTGAAGAGGGTGTACCATACCAGCTATAATAAGCACCAGCTGAAGCATCGCTGGCCTCACCTGGTGGCCAGAGAGCAGGATCTGCTGGACCACCTGGGTGTGGTGATCTGTGCCCTGTTGGTGAATATCCCATTGACATACATGTACTGTAGAATGCTCCTGAGTGACAGTAGCAGATGTGTTGGTGTGCTGCATACAATACTTGTGGACAGGTTGAATGCGACCAGAACGAAGTGTTACTGTCCCAGTCCTGAGATGGAGTCCACATGTCTATACATTTTAACAATGGAGGTCAGAGGTTTGTTGAGTCACTTACGACTATCTCATAGTCACACATTTCGGGGGCCATGGCAACACCTGTGCCCCTGCATTGTGTCAATGATGATAAGGCAAGACACCTGCCGCATACCATTTCACTGGATTCTGACAGCAAAGTGGGCAATCCATATATAGCGCTACATTGTCATCATGATACACACATGATCATTGCCATTATGTTGGCAAGAGGGGAATTACCATCTTAGGGGACACTGGCAATGGGGCATATGTTACCAACATAATACTGTGCCACATCAGTCATGGACCATTGAACGCATGATACTTGCAGACTAAAAATTGAGCCCCATGTCCATCAAACAGTTACTCAGTGTGCCTTGAAGCACAGGCCACAATACCTAAGTAACGTGTATTGCAGTGCACCAGGGAAGTGTCATGGATTTTTCACCCAAATCCAAATCATGCCATGGAGTACTATGTTAAATGGATTGCCCACATATGGTTGTTCTAGGGTATAGCACTTTATGAGTCTTAGGCCCAGTGCATGTGTTCAGATGTGTGGCTCTCAATCACTGGAGTGTCAGTGTCAATGTGAGTTTGCAGTGGTATATCTGTTGTACTGTCTTCAAGCAGGATCACTAGTTCACTCATCTAAAATGTTACACACTGTGATCTGTTGTCTACTCATAGTGACAGTGATATGACACTGAGCATGTTTTTCCATCCATGTATCACAGGTGGACCTGCCCCATATACCATTGGAGAAGTGGCAAGATTTCAGGACCCAGATGTATCCAGTAAGTGTGATAATGTCTGTCCTGTGTAGTGTTTGTGGCTGTTGTGTGAGTGACTCGTGTGTGTTGTACTCAATGCTAGATATGATGAGCTGGCACATGATAAGATTTCAAAGTAGGCTGGATGGTGACATTGAGTCCCATGCACCGGTTACCCATTCACAAGCAGAGAGTCACTTCTTTAGAGTCTTGTGCTGTGCAATGGGCAGCAGCGTGTGAACAAGGTGATTAGTAGCCACATGTAGGCCCATATGACTTGGAAGTGCACTACTGTCAGTATATTGACACTGGGTCATACCGTCATTCTTACAACACAGTGATGCACCAGTTTTCCACATTAATTGGTGCATCCATGTATTGTTATGTACATGTAGGACTGGGTGGGTAACTGTCCTCCAGCATGGTGCCCCATAATTTGTACTCCATTTACGTGACACTTATGTGGTATGCAATAGGCGTGCATGCAGGTCAAGGCCAGACGTGTGCTGGCATCAATGTGGGTGTTTAGGGAATTGTGTTGCCAGATCAGGTGTTGATGGGTGTCCACACCTGGACACATAAATGTAGATGTGAATGACCTCTGGATACCTGCTTCCTAGGTGGCAGCCCTCTTAACATGTGGTCCACTCCCTAACTCCATGTATAAGTGGACATGCCTTAGTGGTTGACTTTGACAGTTGTGATGATGGATTTCATGCCCATCCCCCCTAAGGCACAGAGGTAGGGGAACAACATATTTGTAGGTAGATATGATGGTCACAGTGCAGATGACACTTATCTCAATCAGGCTTGCATGTGTCCCAATCAACACTGACCCCTTATGATTAGCAGCTGCTGACCATACTCCTAATGACATCTACTCGTTACTGTTGTGTGTTTTAAAGTTTACTCAGGTGATATTAGTGGGCCTGGCACATGTGTAGTTGTTGCTGCCTTTGCATTGTGACACATTGCACTAAATCAATGCACAGATTATCATTTTTGGTTCCAACTCTTGTTTTGCATCACCTTGGTGTCAATGGCATGATAAGTAGGCAGTGTTGCTGTTACATTCATCAGGGACATTGTATTATCTGGAATGTGATTTGGAGTGCATGTGCAAATTGAGGTAGAGTGTTAGAGTATCATCTGTACAACCATCACACAATTCTGACACTGATGGTTGCCTGTCTCAATTTAACAGCTGCCAACATGGACAGTGAGGAATTTAGGGCATTCCAGAAGAGGGCAGTGCGCAATAGCCACAAATTGGATGTGGAGTCTGGCTACCGCAGGATGGCACAACGCTATCGAAAGGAGCGAGCCACTGTGGAGTGGCGGGCATTCAGCCAGGGGGGACCACACTGCGCACAAAGAGCGGACCGAGCACAACAGCTACACCGGGGGTCACAGCCGCTACTGTCACTTCTGCCTGACCTGCAACACTCTCCACATCGGCACCACAGCCCACCATGCCTTCTGCAATGAACATGTCGCAAATAAAGGACCTACAGATCGACATGCAATTGGTCCTCAAGAAGCTGGACAGCCTCAAGCAGAAGGTAGACCGCAACTCAAAGAGACTGAAGGCCATCAAGAGGACACTCAAGAGGGCCAACCTCTGAACTAATGCCTTCCATTCACCCCCAGTTCAGTCCCCTCCCTCCTCATTCCTTATCATATTTCACAGTGGGTTTTAGGGTGTCAGTGATAGGTCAGATTAGGTTAGTTGTTCAGATAGGATAAGTAGATTTGGGGGTGGGTTTTCAAATTATTACATATTAGTTTGTGGGTGGATGGATAAATGTTGGGGCATTTCTGTTTCAAAAATAAAAAAAAAAAAATTTGGGGTTCTAAAATATGAAACAATATACAAAAAAATATATATTTGTTTAGGATTATGTAGTATATGTTTAGGTTAGTATATGTTGTCCTGCATTTGTTTCATGATAGGGGAGAGGGGGGCCAATGTTTATTTAGAGTGTGTTGGTAAATGTGGTAAGTAAGTTTAGCATAGGGTTGTAGGGGGAGTTGTGGGTAGTTTATAGGTAGGATAGATTAGGTAAGGGTAGGCGTTTTCATAGTTTTTAGTTCAGTTTTATACCTATATAATGAAAGTTTGGGTACATCCTTACTGCATGTGTCATATGCTTGGGTATCAGGGTCTTTCCATGAGTGTACAGTGAGAATTTTGTGTTGGCCTGGGGATTCCATCCTGCATCCAGATCCCTCTCTTGACATGTTCATTCCCACTTAGAACTCAGCTGTCACATTGGCAGCTACAACACATCTACTTGTCAATGCATCTGCCATCTGCTATACCCACCACTCAAGGTGACTATGGTTCCCATGTATTGGACAGGTAGGTGTGGTTTTTAAGTTGTCATTGTTTGGGTCCTGTGTCAGAATATTGGGAACTGTGAGACGTCTGACTAAAGCCTGCAGTTCATATCAACACTGCTAAACCGAGCAGTGGCAATTTCAGATTAGGTTAAGTACATCTATTTCACACCAATGTGTTTCACTGGTACTCCCATCTGTCGTTATTGCCCAAGCACTCTTACACAGCCATCCCTTACATGTGTTCAATGTATTTCATCGTAGTTTGGATTCTTGCTCTGGGCAAGACTGCTGTTTTAAGGATGACAGTACTTTTGTTTGTAGGTGACTACGCCTTTCCTACAACAAGTAGTAACTATTGTCCCAACCTTACCGGCTCACTAGCAGCACCTCACCAGAAACTCAATAGTAAAAGGTGATTTGTGGCAGCCTTTACACATGGACTCAAGAATAAGACATCTCAGGGAGTGTCGTGGTTAAACGGAGATTACCCCTTTCTCACAGATATATCATGTCTCATACAAACACAGGCAATGACAAAGATGCAGTAAAGTTTCAATAGTTTTTATTTAACGTAACTGCAATTTGCGATAAGTTGCATGGGCTGCAATGATTAGGATAATGAATAATGCAAGAAACAGAATTGTGAAGACAAGAGTCATTATTACAAAGACCCCCACCATCTTGCAATGCATAGAAAAGACATACGAGATGTACTATGCCCTAATACTCTAATGTGAAAGGCCTAACCTCCTACCTAAAGGAGAGCTGGGTTTGTTAAACCTAATCTGCCAATGCCATGTCCATGAGAGGAGCCCCCAACCCTTGTTACCTTGGAATGAGGTCTCTATCTCAGGCTCTGCAGGGACACGAAGACTGGGTCAGCATCAAGACGACGTGCAGCATCGATATCAGCGATGGTGGCGATGCCCTTTGGTCAGAATCCCTCTGATTATTTGTCTAAAGGGCGATATATTTATAGAGATCTACAAGGACCCCTGACATAGGTGTTTTCCCAAACAATAGATAACAGACATTCTTGGGACGGCAATCAATATAAACAATCCCTCGAAAGTATAGAGAGGGAAAATCCTACTGTTTGTTTGTCTTTGTCGCTTGATCTTGACGACTTAGTGCGGTGACACTGATAATGTAACTCATAACAAGTGGCCTAACTATAAACAAGGCAGCCATCTTAGAGGAATTAAATAATTAAATGGGCTAAGACAGAGCAAGCTAAGTAGGTTAAAAGTCACTAGGTGACGGGAGCATGAGTCTGCAAGCCAAAGGTTAAGCTAACTCCTGTTATCTCATTAAAAACGAACTAGGATTCACTACCATTTCACATAAACAATGACTTGCTCGTAGGGGATGTGTACAGCATTGACGTTCATCATGTAGGTACATTGTGCGTAGATATGGGCCCCAATATTTCTGCACTCTTGAACTGACACTCTGTGACTATAGACATGTTACACGCATCCCAAATCTACAGCAAGGTAGAGGGACATGTCATTGGGCAAGCTTGGGTAAAGTGTTGTTCAGTGCAGGGGAACATGAATTGCCAATTGAGTAGTGAGAGACAATTGCAGTCCATAGTGGAAAGGTTAACAGTGTTTCGGTGAGAGTGCATGTCACCAACTGCAGCAACACTGGAATGATGTCAAGCACAGGACAAAAGGAAATCACTGCCCATGTGGCATGGGCTGGTGCTACCGGGAACTCCTATGGGTGAAGATGATCTGTTCCACATCTTATTCCTCTGATGTGTGTGTTGTCTCCTCTGCACTTGGTGGTGGTGGTGGGGTAGAGAGGGTCACACAGACTTCAGCGGTTGGAGAAGTGGACACCGAATTCCCGGCAGCTGCCATCTGTGGAACTCCATGTGGCATCACTGCAGCAAGGAGGAGCTGCTGATTTTTTAGTATGGCAGCAACATCCCTGTGGTAGGCAGCCATGTCTGCTCTGAGGGAGGCCAGTTCATCGTGCATGGAGTCCTGCTTGTTGTCATGCATGCTGCAGCAAGATTGGGAGGGTAGGTGTTGTGGCAACTCCCTCATGACAGTGGTTAGGTCCCTCAGACACTGCTGTACTCCATGCAGTGGGGATTGTGTTCCTTATTTGGCTGCTGTCTGTTCAGTGGCCGTCATGATGCATGTGCGCATACCCTCAAGGCTGGCTGCCATTCTTTGCATCCCCACCCGCACCTCCTTGACCGGCTCCCACTGTAAACTTACTACTGTCCTCTCAAAGGTAGTCCCTCTGTCCTCGGAGTCCTCAGCTGTGTTGGAGCTGGCAGGTCATACTATTGGGGTGGTAGGTGGGGTCTCTGGGATGGCTGCTACATGAATGCTCCTCCTTACAGCTGGAGGTGGTGTCTGGAGGGTTCCCAGAACATCTTGGAGGGTTTCCTGGCTGATGGTTGTCAGCTGGTCATTCAGGTCGTCAGGGTAGTCCAAGACAGGCAGATCCACAGGAGAGCCAATGTCCTCTGCAATGAGATATTGTACAATTAGTGTGTCTGTGCTGTGGCAGTTAATATGTGACGTCACTGTCTTCCTATTGGTGGCTCATTGTCACCTTGGTTCTTATACATTGTTCCTGTATGTGATGTTTGCAGTCTCTCAGCCCTATGCCCCACCTGCATGTCACATGTAGGGAAGGGCATTTTGAGCAATTGTAAGTCACATCTTCTAGGTGTGAGTTATGTCCTTTTTGTGGCTTGGAACCTTCTTGTCCACATCAACCCTCACTATGCTTCCATTTGCATGGTGAGGCCTTGCAGTGGGTGTTGCTGTGCTGATACCACAGCACCACACATGACAATATGCCCCTGTCCCAGTCTTTCATGTTTCACATACACCTATGAGGTGCTCAGACCTAGCACCACCCCACGCATGGCATTGCCAAGACACAACGCTCTTGTCACCATTGCTAGTTCCTCATGTTGATGTTTGTGTATGTGTGATACATTGCATTGCACAGATGGACCTGGCAGAGTTCCATTTCCTCTTTTGACTGTGCGGATGTGTTCGCCTTTCTACACACATATGTCCTCCCCCTCAATACAGTCCTCCTTGCACTATGATACCTGAGATGCTGCATGATGGCGCTAACCCAGCAAAGCACCATAATTAAGACTCTAAAATGTGGACATGACCGCCATGGTGCACTGTATTGTAAATATAGCGCACACATGATGTCATTGGGGGGAGCAAAGGGGCACTAAAAAACTGGTGCATCATGAATGATGAGCCACTTTTCCATAAATATGCCCCATTATGTGTTTGAGTGTTACTTTGCAACCCTGCTATTTGTTTAGTTGGCTGTCACTCTAATGGTCTTGAGATGAGCAGTGCTGCCTTCTTAAAAATGCACAGACTCTCTGAGATACTGGACTTGGCTTTACCTCTCAGAGGTACTTTGAGGGTGCTAGTTAGCTACCAGTTGCTCCTAAGCTACTCATTAGAGATACCTGTTCTAGACAGTAATACAATGGGCTATCTTGGCAAGATGACTGGGAGGAGCTGTATCCAGCCCCACTTGCATTTCAACACACACACAGAGGAACCTGACAGCAAGCCTGCTGCTTTTCATCACCCCATACTGCTTGGAGCCTTCATAAGGGGAAAAGGAAGAACTTTCCAGATTCAAGAGTGGGGCAGTATAGGGGATCCACCCACATCAACGGCTGGCACCAGGTATAAATATTGGACCTCCAGAGCCACTCTTCAGTACACTCCTGGGGCTGTGGATATAAAAGAAAAGACTGTCTTGTTCCCCAGAAAACTGCCCTGCTGCTAAGGCGTCACTTGACCCCCATAGGGCTGCCCTGCTGCTTGAGGCCTGTTCTGCTCCCTGAGAAGAAAGACTAGACCTGTTCCCTTAATCACAGGCTGTCTGAGTGACTTCAAGGGCCAGTTGGCTCACCTGTTGTCTGAGCTACAGGAACACAACAAGCTCCAGAGGCCTTTCTGCAAATGCTCAGCTGACCTGGTGTACAGAATCTGCCTCTACCTGCACCTGGACCTGCCTGAGCCCTGCTGGGTTCAACTAGCGTGAGTCCCTGATACCCAAGAGGAGCCTTTCCAGGGCTTGGACACTTGGCTGGCACCAGATTGCACTATTCTATATAAAAAGTGAAATTCTGAAGTATTGGGCTTTTAATGACCACAAACAGACCCCTTCACCTCAAGACTCTTCCACCAGTGATGACAGCTCTGGTGAAGACCTGCTCTTCACTCTGCAGCAACCACCAGCAATGAACTAACAACACAAGATCTGCCCTTCGCGCTACAGCAACTGCAGCCTGCAGTGACAGTCAATACTAAGCTCCAGCAACAATTGTCAAAGAGCCTGACCAGCGCTTCCTGCTACAGTAATGACAGCTCATGCCAACTGGCCTGCTCATCACGCTACTGCGAAGACCATCAGCAACACTTTCTCTACTCGTTGCGGCCTCCATCAGTGCAAATGAAACACTTCATCCTGACTTTGAGAAGGTAACTTTTTCAGCAGGACTAATCTGACCCCTGTATTCGACCCATGCTCAATATTGGTCGGCCAGAACTTGTGACTTTCCCTCAGTCTAGCATGACCAAATGATTTGAATAGTGCTTTGTGCTTTTAGGTGCGATATTTACTAAAACAGTTGAAATTGCCTATGTCTGACTCTACTGACTGGATTTTGGTTGTTTTGGTGTCATTTTATTATTAAAAATATATATTTTTGTCGTTTTGCTGTCATTTTATTATTAAAATGTACTCTATTTTCTAGGTTGGTTTGGGATTATTCTCATGTTGTGTTTTCACTCTATTACTGTTTGTGTGCTGCTTACATTGTTTACACATTGCCTCGAAGTTAGGCCTCACTGCTTTTGTGCCAAGCTACCTGAGGGTTTTGCTCTGGTTAAGTTAGTGACTTTTGTGGTTCATCCTGACTAGGATTGAGATTGTTGCCTGAGTCAGGCTTCCTGACCCTTCAAGCAATAATCCAATTTCTTATAGTAACTTTACTACTTTTGGCTATTCATCATTTACAAATGTGAAGTTATTAAAAGGGGCAGGCATTACATATCTCCACCCTAGAAGCAGGGGGTAGAGACAAATTTGTGAGTGTAAATTGCTGAAAGGGAGTAGAATTAAGTTCAGCACCACACATGGCCAATAAGTGATACTGCAACACCCTCTCACAGAAAATAACTGAGATAGGGACTTAAACTAGAACCCCGTAGGAATTGATGTTAAAATAAATGAAATGATATAAAATAGTTAAAACTATAATTACATTTAATTTAATGCTAAATTGACTTCTTTGAACATATTTTATTAACATTTTTATGTATAAAATGGATGTAATATTTGTATACAATTTATTGATATTTATTTCCATTAATTCTATACACAATGTTAATAATTATTAATATGTAATAGAAACAATATTTTTGCTTACATATCTTTGAAAAAATAATTCTTAAACTAATATATTTAAATTAATTAGTAGCATTTAGTTCAACATTAAGTTAATAGTTGTGTAGTATTTTTTTATTTAGTTCTACATTTTAAATGAATATGTACAAATGCATATTAATATTTACGATTAAAAAAGTTACACTTTATTTCAACTTTTATAAACATTTTAAATGTTCTATTTGCTTTAACATTGGAAGATACCCTCCCTCCCCTTGGCAGAGATCTCCCTATGCTGAATTATGAGAAAAACTAATACATATTGCACCAATAAACACATGCTCATTTTGTCTTCTAAGCTGGCCCACCATTTTTGGAGGCAATCTCTGGCAATTCTTAAGGAAATCTTGCCTACTAGCTACATCATCTCCATATTGAACATTAAGGTGAATTGCTTGACGTCTGAAATTAATTCAGATTGTGCTGATACCTCAGCCTTTCAGATGTGATTAGACACAGCTGACAAATTACTAGATGACAATATTATACTTTACACCATATGACTAAAGGGGAGACCTCAATATCTTGAGGAAAAGGGTGACAGACCTGGAAGACCAGTTCAGAAGGGACAACACATTTATGCAATCCCTGAAAACTCAGAACAAAAAGACATAGGGCCTTGTTACGACTTTGGCAGTCTGACTGTAATACCACTGCAGTGATGGCCGCCAAAAGACTGCCATATCGGTGGTAACTCAACCACAGCATTAAGAGTCACACTAAGAAGGCCACCAAAAAACAGGCAAATTTCTGAAACCAACAGGACACTGGAGGACGGAAAAGAGGCGGTCCCATCAACAACTCCACCGACCCGACATAAATCCACCGATCAGATTACGATCCACAAATCACAACAGCGGTTTTTCATGGTGGAAAACCATTGGCAGTGTGAAACGCGGTGTCTCAACTCACAGCACAATGAACACAGCAGAACATTGGATAGTTTGAATACACACTTGACACACATACACATACACAGGATACCTAACACTGAACTATATCACACACCTACACAACCCACAATCCTTTGCAACCTGAATGCCACACACAGCCACAGACAAGCTAAATCATTCACACAAATAGGAAACAAACATTAGGCATCCACATACATTTCACTACCCACACATCACACACCTGCACAACATACACAAGACACATTTTACTACCACGCACAATCCACTACAACTATCACTCGTTCACATCACAGCACCTATACCTCACCACTTACCTTTTACTTTAGCCTTTTTTCTTTGAACACAACTACACAGTCTTCACCACCACTACCATGTCTCCACAAAAGCACCCACGTTTCACGGATGAGGAGTTGAGGGTCATGGTGGACAAAATTGTCAGGGTAGAGCCACACCTGTTGCGAGCACAGGTCCCGCAAACATCAAGTCCCAGGATGTAGGAAAGTACCATCCTGCCTGGCATGTTACCCCCATTTTTACTTATATGTATGTTTGTTTTTGCCTGTGTCACTGGGATCCTGCTAGCCAGGACCCCAGTGCTCATAATGTGTGCCCTGTATGTGTTCCCTGTGTGGTGCCTAACTGTATCACTGAGGCTCTGCCAATCAGAACCTCAGTGTTTATCCTCTCTCTGCTTTTACAATTGTCACTGCAGGCTAGTGACTAATTTTACCAATTCTGATTGGCACACTGGAACGCCCTTATAATTCCCTAGTATATGGTACCAAGGTACCTAGGGTATTGGGTTCCAGGAGATCCCTATGGGCTGCAGCATTTCTTTTGCCAGCCATAGGGAGCTCAGACAATTCTTACACAGGACTGCCACTGCAACCTGAGTGAAATTACATCCACGTTATTTCACAGCCATTTTACACTGCACTTAAGTAACTTATAAGTCACCTATATGTCTAACCCTCACTTAGTGAAGGTTAGGTGCAAAGTTACTTAGTGTGAGGACACCCTGGCACTAGCCAAGGTGCCCCCACATTGTTCAGGGCAATATCCCCGGACTTTGTGAGTGCGGGGACACCATTACACGTGTGCACTACATATAGGTCAATACCTATATGTAGAATCATAATGGTAACTTCGAACATGGCCATGTGACATGTCTAGGATCATGGAATTGTCCCCCCCAATACCATTCTGGTATTGGGGGGACAATTCCATGCGTCCCCGGGGCTCCAGCATAGAGCCCGGGTACTTCCAAACTAAGTTTCTGGGGTGGGTTTTCTCTGCAGCTACTGTTGCTGCCAACCCTCAGACAGGTTTCTGCCCCCTTGGGGCCTGGGCAGCCCATTCCCAGGAAGGCAGAACAAAGGATTTCCTCTGAGAGAGGGTGTTACACCCTTTCCCTTTGGAAATAGGAGTAGCCTCTCCTGCCTCTGGAAATGTTTTGAAGGGCACAGATGGGGCCCTCCTTGTATAAGCCAGTCCACACCGGTTCAGGAATCCCCCCCACCCTGCTCTGGCGCGAAACTGGACAAAGGAAACGGGAGTGACCACTCCCCTGACCAGCATCTTCCAAGGCGATGTGCCCAAAGATCCTCCAGTGTGACCCAGACCTCTGCCATCTTGGATGCAGAGGTGTTAGGGCACAATGGACACCTCTGAGTGGCCAGTGCCAACAGGTGACGTCAGAGACCCCTCCTGATAGGTGCTTACCTTTCTCTGTAGTCAATCCTCTTCTGAGGGCTATTTAGGGTCTCTCCTGTGGATTTCTCACCAGAAAAGAATGCAAGAGCTCACCAGAGTTCCTCTGCACTTCCCTCTTCAACTTCTGCCAAGGATCAACCACTGACTGCTCCAGGATGCCTGTAAAACCGCAACAAAGTAGCAAGAAGACTACCAGCAACATTGTAGCACCTCATCCTGCCATCTTTCTCGACTGGTCCCAGGTGGTGCATGCTCTGAGGGCTGTATGCCTTCACCCTGCACTGGAAGCCAAGAAGAAATCTCCAGTGGGTCAACGGAATCTTCCCCCTGCCAAAGCAGGCAAAAACCCTCTGCATCATCGGTCCTCTGGGTCCCCTCTCATCTTGACGAGTGAGGTCCCTGGAACACAGGAGCTGGATCCAAGTATCCCTGACAGTCCAGTGGCCCTTCTGTCCAAATTTGATGGAGGTAAGTCCTTGCCTCCCCACACCAGATGGTAATCCTGTGTACTGAGTGAACTGCAGCTGCTTGGGCTCCTGTGCACTTTTGCAAGACTTCCTTTGTGCACAGCCTAGCCCAGGTCCCCAGCACTCTGTCCTGCATTACCCAACTCACTGAGTTGGACTCCGACTTCGTGGGACCCTCTTTTGTTGTGCTGAGTTGACCGTTTTGCTCAGATCTTCTGAACACCTGTTCAGGTGCTTCTGTGGGTGCTGCCTGCTTTTTCTTGGGCTCTCTGTGTTGCTGAGTGCCCCCTCTGTCTTCTCCTCCAAGGGGCGACCTCCTGGTCCTTCCTGGGCCCTGGCAGCACCCAAAACCTTCAACTGCGACTATTGCAGCTAGCAAGGCTTGTTTGCAGTCTTTCTGCATGGAAACAAATCTGCATCCTCCAGCATGCCGTGGGACATCTTCTGACTAAAGGAGAAGTTCCTGGCTCCTTTCGTTGTTGCAGAATCTTTGGCTTCTTCCACCCGGAGGCAGCCCTTTTGCACCTTCATCCGGGCTTTAGTGGGCTCCTGCCCCCCCCGGACACTTGCGTGACTCTTGGACTTGGTACCCTTCCTTTGCAGGTCCTCGGGTCCAGGAATTGTTCTTCAGTGCTTTGCAGTCAGTTGTTGTCTTTGCAGAATCCCCTATCTCGACTTTACTATTTTTCTGGGGTAGTAGGGTGACTTTACTCCTACTTTTCAGGGTCTTGGGGTGGGATATCTTGGACACCCTTAGTGTTTTCTTACACTCCCAGCGACCCTCTACACACTACACTAGGCCTGGGGTCCGCATTCCACTTTTGGAGTATATGGTTTGTGTTGCCCCTAGGCCTATTGTCTCCTATTGCATTCTATTGTGTTCTACAGTGTTTGCACTACTTTTTTAACTGTTTACTTACCTGATTTTGGTTTGTGTGTATATTTTGTGTATATTACTTACCTCCTAAGGGAGTAAATCCTCTGAGATGCTTTTGGCATATTGTCACTAAAATAAAGTACCTTTATTTTTAGTAACTCTGATTATTGTGTTTCCTTATGATATAGTGCTAAGTGATATAAATTGTATAGTAGGCGCTTTGCATGTCTCCTAGTTCAGCCTAAGCTGCTCTGCTATAGCTACCTCTATTAGCCTAAGCTTCTAGAACACTACTAATCTACTAATAAGGGATAACTGGACCTGGCACAAGGTGTAAGTACCACTTGGTACCCACTATAAGCCAGGCCAGCATTCTACATTGGTGGTGCAGCGGTGGGATAAGCACTTGTAACTGCTTTACCACTTTGTCATTGGTGTTTTTCATAAGAACAACATATACCAAATACTTCAGAATATACACAGTAAGCTAAACAGTTTAACTTTCCTTCTCTAAAACTTTCTAAAAAGTTTCTGAAAAATTTCTGAAAACTTTGAAAACTTTTCAAAAGTTTGAAAAAGTTTTTCTCTGTTCTTTAAAAAGTTCCAAAAACGTTTTTCTCTCTCTGTCCTAAACCTTTTCTATCATGTCTGCAGTAGAGGTTACTCCCAGTTGTCCAGGCAACATATGGGAATCTAAACTTTAAAAGTTTGATGGGTCTCTGCATAGAAAGAGGTTTAGCAATTGGTAAGAATCCTACAAAAGATCTTCTCCTTAGCCATCTCCTAGAAAATGACCAGAACCAGTCTGGCCAATCCCAGGATCAGGAGGTAGAGGATGGGGGTACCCAGTCAGACTCAGAGGAGTCCCCTGAGGTTGCTGGGGAGAGATCGTTCAAGGACCTGTCAGCTAACAGGCCATCTAGTGACACTGGTAGTGGGAGAGGTCACACATTAGTAGGGCATCTTTCACTCCTAGAGGCCAGGATACTAGAGTCCAGTCAGTTAGGGACATGTCCAACTCTGCCAATTCCCACATTTCTTCTGTGGCTCACTGTTGGAAAATGGGTTATTGGTAGGGCAGGTAGGTACCTACACCTAGCAACAAGCCACAAACCTCCACAAAAGTACAGTTAGGTCTCAGTAAATTAATCCCAGCTCTACCCTTGGTAGCTTGGCATCGAGCGTCAAGGCTTAACTTAGGAGACAAAGTGTAAAGCATTCAAATATCACAAAACAGTAATTAAATAAAACACAGGAAACAGTTTAAAAATCCAAAACCAATTTATAAAAATAGCTTATATTTTTATCTTTAAAATGACACAAAAACGATTAAAATCGGTTCAGGGGAACCGGAGATATGAATTTTTAAAGTATTATTATTTTCTAGCGCTCAGAAACTAAAAGCGCCAATCGGGTCATCTGGTTGCACCAGGACCGGGGCAAAGTCAAACTTTCAGGCCGACCGCGATGGAGCCCTGCTCGGCTACAAGTCGAGGGAGGCCTCGGTCAAAAAGTTACCTTCTGACTTAGTCTCTTTTTCGATGTTTTTCTTCCCCGGGACGAACCTGCCAGTTGGATCCGACCTCCTGGAGCCCTTGTCCGGATACGCGAAGTCGGTTTCCTCGGTGGTGATTTTTACCTTCGGACTTAGTCGTTTTTTCGAGATGAAAATCCTTCGACCGGGGTAAACCTGGATCTTGATCCGACGTCCGTGGAGCCCTTCTCGGATACGATGGCTGGAAGGTCCCGGTCAACTTTTTACGTTCGGACTTAGTCTTTTTTTCGGATGTTTTTCTTGACCGGGACGAACCACGAAGTCAGGCCGGGTCGCGGTTGAGGCAAGCCGGCTAGAATTTCCGCGTCGAGTCGGTCACTTTATGGAGCTTTTTTCTAAAATTTCTCCAATCTTTTCCAAACTTCTGGGGCTTCACCCAGAGGTTCTTTTAAGGTTCTTTTGGGGTCCACAGCTCACCCCAAGGGTCCAGAAGTTCTGTGATGGTCCTTGGGAAGTGCGGACTTCAACTCCCAGAGTGCACCTGGCGCAAACTCCTTTTTGGCCACTGGGCAGTGGTCAGCTGGTCACTTCTTCAGGAGTTGGTGCAGGGGACTCTGGTTAGCAATTTTTCACCTGTAGCAAACAGGGAGTCCCTCCTTGAACCAGTGGAAGCCAGGCAAAGTCCTTCTTGTGGTGAAGCCCAAGTGTGCAGCTGGTGCAGTCTTTCTGAGTGCAGGGTCCAGGTGCAGGCCAGGGGTCCAGCAGGGCAGTCCTTCTTCTCCTTGTAGTTCTTTCTTCTTGAAATTTGGTGGGGATCTGAGGCGTGGGTGCAGGTCTGCCAGTTTTATCCTTGCTCCTGGGTGAAAAGCAGGGGGGCCCTGGTCCTCCAATCAGGGACAGGGTCGTCCCCCTGTGATGACCACTTCCTGGGAAGTGTGGCAAAAATCCATCCCAGAAGGCAACAGTCTCTAAAAATCCAAAATGGATGAATCTGATTTTTAGAGGAGAGATCTGGCTGAGCCCACCCACTGGTGTGGCTAAAAATCATAAACACACCCCTCTCCTGCCCTCTCCTAATCTAATCAAGGGGGCACCTAGCTGTCTGGGGTTGCAGGATGTGGGGGTGTTGCTGGGTGCTCCAGATGTCCTTCTCTGCCTTTGAAGACCAGTTTGGCAGCCCTCCCCCTTCCTGCTTCCCCATCTGTTGAGGGGAGATTCTCTCCCCCAAGCACATTCCTTTGTGTGAAGTCAGGCCACTTCACACCTCATTAAAGTAGCCTGGCAGAAGCTGCTGCAGGCTGGCCAATCAGAGCACAGGAGCAAAAACAATGCAGAGCTGAAATTGGCAACTTTTTAGGTAAAGTCTAAACTTTTTACCTGCACTAGTTATATTAAATCCAACAACTGGAAGTTGTGGGATTTATTATAACAATCAATTTGATACCAAATTCTTGGTATGTAACATTTAAGGAGACTTTAAAATTTAAAATAAAGTCTGCCCATTCTAGCCTATGAAGGCCATTTACTTCAATGAGGGAAAAACGAATTTGGCTGTTTTTACCTCACCAGGGCTTATAAATCTATTTTTATAAAGTCCCTGCTTATAGTTACATGGCACCCAGCCCTAGGGGCACATAGGGCACACCTTAGGGGTGACTTATATGTAAAAATAAGGTAGTTTAAGACTTTGGAAGTACCTTTAATTCCAAAGTCGAATTTGCATATAACTTTAATTTAAAAGCAGCCAGCAAGGCAGGCTTGCTTTTAAAATGACACTGGGCACCTCAGCAATGCACCTAGGTGTGCACCACCTATGCTGTGGTCCCTAAACCTACATGCCCTACCATATACTAGGGACTTATAGGTAGGTTAACTTAGCCAATTATAATTAGCCTAATTTGCATATCCATTTTACACAGAGCACAGGCCCTGGGACTGGTTAGCAGTACCCAGGGCACCATCAGAGTCAGGAAAACACCAGCATAAAGTGGAAAATGGGGGCAAAAAGTTAGGGGGCCTCTGCAATCAGCCCCAGTTTCTCACACTCACAATTCCGAAGCCTCCCACCCTGAGGATAACTTAATGGAAAGGGAACTCAGAAAGCTGAGGTTGGAAGAGGCCAGGCTGAAGCTTAAACAGCAGCAGCTGGCCTTAGACAGGGAATCTCTGGATGTGGAAAGGGAAAGGCAGAGGTTGGGGTTAGTTCCCCATGGTGGTAGCAGCAGTGTTTTTGATAGTGATCCTCTTAGAGAGCAAGATTTCAGAAACCTGCATAAGATAGTCCGCCCTTACAAGGAGGGGGATGACATTAACAAGTGGTTTGCTGCCCTTGAGAGGGCCTGTATGGTACAGTTAGTCCCTCAAAGGCAGTGGGCTGCTATCTTGTGGCTATCTTTCACTGGTAAGGGTAGGGATAGGCTCCTTACTGTCAGAGAAAGATATGCTAATAACTACAAAGTTTTGAAGGAAGCACTCTTGGATGGATTTAGCTTAACTACTGAACAATGCAGGATTAAGTTCAGAGACACCAGAAAAGAGTCTTCTCAAGACTGGACAGACTTTGTAGACTGTTCAGTGAAGGCATTGGAGGGTTGGTTACATGGCAGTAAGGTGACTGACTATGAAAGCCTGTATAATCTGATCCTGATAGAGAACATTTTGAACAATTGTGTGTCTGATTTGTTGCACCGGTACTTGGTAGACTCGGATCTGACCTCTGACGAAGAATTGGGAAGGAAGGCAGACAAGTGGTTCAGAACAAGAGTAAACAGAAAAGTTCATACAGGGGGTGACAAGGATGGCAAGAAGAAGGATGGTAATTCTTCTGACAAGGGTGGGGACAAAGATAAAAACATTTTGAGTCTTCATCAGGCCCACAAAAATCCTCTGGGGGTGGTGGGTCCAAATCCTCTTTTCACAATCAGAATAAGCCTGGGTGTTATTTATGTAAAGTAAAAGGCCATTGGGCAAGTGATGCCACTTGTCCAAAGAAAAACACCAAACCTCCCAACACCACAACCCCAACCGCAAACTCTTGTGTGTAATACCATGGTGGTGGGAAGTCTACTACAAATAGCCAATCCAAGGATGTAGCTGGGCTCACTTTTGGCAGTGAAGTTGGGGTTGGTCTTGTTAGGGAGACCACAGAGGCTGTTTTAGTCTCTGATGGTAGCATTGACTTTGCCACCTTGGTTGCTTGTCCCCTTAATATGGGTAAGTACAAGCAACTACCCCTAATTAACGGTTTTGAGATTGAGGACTACAGGGACACAGGAGCCAGTGTAACTATGGTATAGAGAAATTGGTTCACCCTGATCAACACCTACTTGGTCAGCAGTACCAAGTGACTGATGCTCACAAAAACACACTTAGCCACCCCATGGCTGTTGTGAATCTCAACTGGGGGGGGGGGTTACTGGTCCAAAGAATGTTGTGGTAGCCACTGAATTACCTGAAGATTGCTTACTAGGCAATGATTTGGAGACATCAGCTTGGGCTGAAGTGGAGTTGGAGGCTCATGCAGCAATGCTGGGCATTCCTGGGCATATTTTGCTTTGACAAGGGCTCAGGCCAAAAAGCAAAAAGCAAAAAGGACAGGGAAACTTGGATCCCGGAACAATGGTCCAAGTGCTCCCGAAAGCTAGGGGTAGGACGGGTAAATCCTTGCCCACTAACCCTCCCTCACCAGAAGATTCTCCTTTTGAGGAAGAGGAATCCTCTCCCTGTACAGAACCTACACCAGATGAGCTGGCATCAGACACTTCTGAGCTTTTGGGTGCAGGGGGGCCTGCTAGGGAAGAGCTAGTGTGGCACAGCAGACCTGTCCCACACTAGAGGGTTTGAGACAGCAAGCTGTCAAGCAGCAGAATGGGGATGTCAGTGATAGCCGTAAGGTGTATTGGGAAGAGAACCTCCTGTATACTGAGTCAAGGGACCCTAAACCTGGAGCTGCTAGGAGATTGGTCATCCCTTTGCAATACAGAGAGTTTCTTCTTACCTTGGCACATGACATTCCCTTTGCTGGGCATTTGGGCCAAAGTCAAACTTGAGACAGACTTGTTCCCCTGTTTCATTGGCCTCATATGTCAGAGGACACCAAAGAGTTTTGTCGCTCTTGTGTGACCTGCCAAGCTAGTGGCAAAACTGGTGGCACTCCAAAGGCCCCCTTAATCCTACTTCCAGTAGTTGGGGTGCACTTTGAAAGGGTAGGGGTTGATATAGTAGGACCCCTTGACCCTCCAACAGCTTCAGGGAATAGGTTTATCATAGTGGTAGTGGACCATGCCACTAGGTACCCTGAAGCCATCCCCTTAAGGACCACTACAGCTCCAGCAGTGGCAAAGGCTCTCCTAGGAATCTTTTCCAGAGCGGGCTTCCCTAAGGAAGTGGTGTCAGACAGAGGTAGTAACTTCATGCCTGCATACCTCCAAGCAATGTGGAAGGAGTGTGGTATAACATACAAGTTCACTACTCCGTATCATCCACAATGAAATGGTCTGGTTGAGAGGTTTAATAAAACTAACAAAGGTATGATAATGGGACTCCCTGAAAAACTCAGAAGGAGATGGGATGTCCTGTTACCTTGCCTCCTTTTTCCTTACAGGGAGTTACCCCAAAAGGAGTGGGCTTTAGCCTCTTTGAACTCCTCTTTGGGCACCCTGTGAGAGGTCCCCTTGCACTTGTTAAGGAAGGTTGGGAACAAACTTTAAAAGCTCCTAAACAGGACATAGGGGACTATGTACTTGCCCTAAGATCAAGAATGGCTGAGTATATGAGAAAGGCCAGGAAAAACCTTCAGGCCAGCCAGGAGCTGCAAAAGCAATGGCATGAGCAGAAGGCTGTCCTGACCTAGTACCACCCAGGACAGAAGGTGTGGGTATTGGAGCCTGTGGCCCCAAGAGCACTCCAGGACAAATGGAGTGGACCCCATCTAATTGTAGAGAAAAAGGGTGAGGTTACCTACTTGGTAGACCTGGGCACTGCCAGGAGTCCCCTTAGGGTACTCCATGTCAACCACCTAAAACCCTACTATGACAGGGCTGATCTCACCCTGCTCATGGCAACTGATGAGGGACAGGAACAAGAAAGTGACCCTCTCCCTGATCTCTTCTCCACCACTGAAGCTGATGGCTTAGTGGAGGGAGCAGTACTTGCAGATTGCCTTACTGCTGAGCAGAGAGATAACTGTGTAAATCTTTTAAGTCAATTTTCTGAACTCTTCTCACTGATACCAGGTACCACTACTTGGTGTGAGCATACAATCAATACTGGAGACAGCTTACCTGTCAAAAGTAAGATTTATAGGCAGCCTGGCCATGTCAGGGACTGCATTAAACAAGAAGTTCAGAAAATGTTAGACTTAGGAGTGATTGAGCCTTCAGAAAGCCCATGGGCTAGCCCAGTGGTGCTGGTTCCAAAACCTCACAGTAAGGATGGAAAAAGAGAGATGAGGTTTTGTGTTGATTATAGAGGACTCGACCAAGTAACCAAGACAGATGCTCACCCTAAACCCAGGGCAGATGAGCTGATTGATACACTGGCTTCTGCCAAGTATCTGAGCACTTTTGATTTAACTGCTTCTATTGACAGATTAAGGCGGTCATTCTGACTTTGGCGGGCGGCGGAGGCCGCCCGCCAAAGTCCCGCCGTCAGAATACCGCTGTGCGGTCAGAAGACCGCCGCAGTAATTCTGAGTTTCCCGCTGGGCTGGCGGGCGACCGCCAGTAGGCAGCCCGCAAGCCCAGCGGGAAACCCCCTTCCATGAGGATGCCGGCTCCGAATGGAGCCGGCGGAGTGGAAGGGGTGCAACGGGTGCAGTTGCACCCGTCGCAATTTTCAGTGTCTGCTTGGCAGACACTGAAAATCTTGATGGGGCCCTGTTAGGGGGCCCCTGCAGTGCCCATGCTATTGGCATGGGCACTGCAGGGGCCCCCAGGGGCCCCACGACACCCGTTACCGCCAGCCAGGTTCTGGCGGTCAAAACCGCCAGAACCAGGCTGGCGGTAAGGGGGTCGGAATCCCCATGGCGGCGCTGCTTGCAGCGCCGCCATGGAGGATTCCCTTGGGCAGCGGGAAACCGGCGGGACACCGCCGGTTTCCCGTTTCTGACCGCGGCTGTACCGCCACAGTCAGAATGCCCATGGGAGCACCGCCAGCCTGTTGGCGGTGCTCCCGCGGTCGTTGGCCCTGGCGGTCCATGACCGCCAGGGTCAGAATGACCCCCTAAGTTATCAGAAGATGCAAAACCCAAAACTGCATTCTCAAACACTGGAGAGCACTATCAATTCATTGTTATGCCCTTTGGTCCAAAAAATGCACCTGCCACTTTTCAAAGATTGGTGAACACAGTCCTGCAAGGGTTGGAAGCTTTAAGTGCAGCATATCTGGATGATATAGCTGTATTTAGCTCCAACTGGGATGATCACCTGGTCCACCTGTGGAAAGTTTTGGAGGCCCTGCAAAAATCAGGCCTCACTATCAAGGCCTCAAAGTGCCAGATAGGGCAGGGGAAAGTGATTTATCTGGGCCACCTGGTAGGTGGGGAACAGATTGCACCACTGCAGAGGAAGATCCAGACTATTATGGAATGGGCTCCCTCTACAACTCAAACCCAGGTGAGAGCCTTTTTAGGCCTCACAGGGTACTATAGGAGGTTTATTAAGAATGATGGCTCCATTGCAGCTCCTCTTAATGACCTCACTAGTAAAAAGATGCCTAAAAAGGTATTATGCACAGCTAGCTGTCAAAACGCTTTTGATGAGCTCAAGCAGGCCATGTGCTCTGCACCTGTCCTAAAACGCCCTTGCTACTCCAAAAAGTTCATAGTCCAGACTGATGCTTCTGAATTGGATTGGGGCAGTGCTATCACAGCTTAATACTGAGGGCCAGGATCAACCTGTTGCCTTTATCAACAGGAGGTTGATCCCTAGAGAAAAGTGTTGGTCTGCCATAGAGAGGGCGGCCTTTGCTGTGGTCTTGGCACTGAAAAAGTTGAGACCATATCTGTTTGGTACTCACTTTATTGTTCAGACAGACTGCAAACCTCTACTTTGGCTAAAACAAATGAAAGGTGAAAACCCTAAATTTTTGAGGTGGTCCAAATCTCTACAGGGAATGGACTATACAGTGGAACATAGACCTGGGAGTACCGACTGCAATGCAGATGGACTCTCCAGATATTTCCACTTAGACCATGAAGACTCATCTAGGCAAGGTTAGCCTTATTGTTCCTCGTTTGGAGGGGTATAGGAAAGTACCATCTTGCTTGGCATGTTACCCCCATTTTTACTTGTTTGTATGTTTGCTTTTGCCTGTGTCACTGGGATCCTGCTAGCCAGGACCCCAGTGCTCATAAAGTGTGCCCTGTATGTGTTCCCTGTGTGGTGCCTAACTGTATCACTGAGGCTCTGCTAATCAGAACCTCCGTGTTTATGCTCTCTCTGCTTTTAAAATTGTCACTGCAGGCTAGTGACTAATTTTACCAATTCTGATTGGCAACCTGGAACACCCTTATAATTCCCTAGGATATGGTACCAAGGTACCCAGGGTATTGGGGTTCCAGGAGATCCCTATGGGCCGCAGCATTTCTTTTGCCACCTATAGGGAGCTCAGACAATTCTTACACAGGACTGCCCCTGCAGCCTGAGTGAAATAACGTCCACGTTATTTCACAGCCATTTTACACTGCACTTAAGTAACTTATAAGTCACTTATATGTCTAACCCTCACTTAGTGAAGGTTAGGTGCAAAGTTACTTTGGGGCATATTTATACTCCGTTTGCGCCAGGATTGCGTTGTTTATTTTGACGCAATTTTGACGCAAAACTAACTCCATATTTATACTTTGGCGTTAGACGCGTCTAGCGCCAAAGTCCATGGAGTTAGCGTCATTTTTTAGCGTGGACACCTACTTAATTATATGCAAGGTAGGCGTTCCCGTCTAAAAAATCGACTCCGAGGCATGTGCGTCGGATTTATACTCCCGGGCAAAATTCACGCCCGGGAGTGGGCGGGTCAAAAAAAATGACGTACGGCTGCTTTTGTGCCGTTTTTTAGCGCCTGCAAAAGGCAGGCGTTAAGGGACCTGTGGGCTCTGAAGGAGCCCAGAGGTGCTGTCCCATGCCCCCAGGGACACCCCCTGTCACCCTTGCCCACCCCAGGAGGACACCCAAGGCTGGAGGGACCCATCCCAGGGACATTAAGGTAAGTTCAGGTAAGTGTTTTTTTTTTTTTTTTTTGTGGCATAGGGGGGCCTGATTTGTGCCCCCCTACATGCCACTATGCCCAATGACCATGCCCAGGGGACAGAAGTCCCCTGGGCATGGCCATTGGGCAAGGGGGCATGACTCCTGTCTTTGCTAAGACAGGAGTCATTTCTATGGGGGTTGGGAGTGAGAAAAAAATGGCGCAAATCGGGTTGAGGCGAAAAAATTGCCTCAACCTGACTTGCCCCATTTCTTGACGCCCAAGCCCCATATCCCCCTACGCCGGCGCTGCCTGGTGTACGTCGTTTTTTTAACGCACACCAGACGGCGCTGGCGGCTAACGCCGGCTAACGTCATTCAATAAATACGGCGCCCGCATGGCGCTTCAGAATGGCGTTAGCCGGCGCTAATTTTTTTGACGCAAAACCGCGTTAGCGCAGTTTTGCGTCAAAAAGTATAAATATGGGCCTTAGTGTGAGCACACCCTGGTACTAGCCAAGGTGCCCCCATATTGTTCAGGACAATTTCCCCGGACTTTGTGAGTGCGGGGACACCGTTAAACGTGTGCACTACATATAGGTCAATACCTATATGTAGCGTCACAATGGTAACTCCGAACATGGCCATGTAACATGTCTAGGATCTTAGAATTCTGGTATGGGGGGACAACTCCATGCATCCCAGGGGCTCCAGCATAGAGCCCGGGTACTGCCAAACTAACTCTCTGGGGTTTTCTCTGCAGCTACCGCTGCTGCCAACCCTCAGACAGGTTTCTGCCCCGCTGGGGCCTGGGCAGCCCAGTCCCAGGAAGGCAGAACAAAGGATTTCCTCTGAGAGAGGGTGTTATACCCTCTCCCTTTGGAAATAGGTGTGAAGAGCCAAAGAGGAGTAGCCTCTCCTGGCCTCTGGAAATGCTTTGAAAGGCACAGATGGTGCCCTCCTTCTATAAGCCAGTCTACACCGGTTCAGGGATCCCCCAGCCCTGCTCTGGAGCAAAACTGGACAAAGGAAAGGGGAGTGACCACTCCCCTGACCAGCACCTCCCATGGGGAGGTGCCTAGAGCTCCTCCAGTGTGTCCCAGACCTCTGCCATCTTGGATGCAGAGGTGTGAGGGCACACTGGACACCTCTGAGTGGCCAGTGCCAACAGGTGTCGTCAGAGACCCCTCCTGATAGGTGCTTACCTTTCTCTGTAGCCAATCCTCCTCTGAGGGCTGTTTCGGATCTCTCCTGTGGGTATCTCAGCAGATAACAAATGCAAGAGCTCACCAGAGTTCCTCTGCACTTCCCGCTTCGACTTCTGCCAAAGATCAACCGCTAACTGCTCCAGGACGCCTGCAAAACCACAATAAAGTAGCAAGAAGACTACCAGCAACATTGTAGCGCCTCATCCTGCCGGCTTCTCGACTGTTTCCTGGTGGTGCATGCTCTGAGGGTTGTGTGCCTTCACCCTGGGTTGTGTGCCTTCACCCTGACTGAGAAGAAATCTCCTGTGGGTCGATGGAATCTTCCCCCTGCGAACACAGGCACCAAACTTCTGCATCACCGGTCCTCTGGGTCCCCTCTCATCTTGACGAGCTGGTCCCTGGAACACAGGGGCTGGATCCAAGTGTCCCCGACTGTCCAGCGGCCCTTCTGTCCAAATTTGGTGGAGGTAAGTCCTTGCCTCCCCACGCCAGATGGTAATCCTGTGTACTGCGTGAACTGCAGCTGCTCGGGCTCCTGTGCACTTTTGCAAGACTTCCTTTGTGCAACGCCTAGCCCGGGTCCCCAGCACTCTGTCCTGCATTGCCCAACTCGCTGAGTTGGACTCCGACTTCGTGGGACCCTCTTTTGTTGTGCTGAGTCATCTGTCCTGCTCAGATCTTCTGAATGCCTGTTTAGGTGCTTCTGCGGGTACTGGCTGCTTCTGCATGGGCTCTCTGTGTCGCTGAGCAACCCCTCTGTCACCTCCTCCAAGGGGCGACCTCCTGGTCCTTCCTCGGCCCTGGCAGCACCCAAAACCTTTAACCACGACTCTTGCAGCAAGCAAGGCTTGTTTGCAGTCTTTCTGCGTAGAAATAACTCTGTGTCCTCCAGCACGCCGTGGGATATCTTCTGACCAAAGGAGAAGTTCCTGGCACCTTCCGTTGTTGCAGATTCTTCAGCTTCTTCCACCCGGACACAGCCCTTTTGCATCTTCATCCGGGGTTTAGTGGGCTCCTGCCCCCCCCGGACACTTGCGTGACTCTTGGACTTGGTCCCCTTCCTTTGCAGGTCCTCAGGTCCAGGAATCCGTCTTCAGTGCATTGCAGTCAGTTGTTGTCTTTGCTGAATCCCCCATCTCAACTTTACTGTCTTTCTGGGGTAGTAGGGTAACTTTACTCCTACTTTTCAGGGTCTTGGGGTGGGGTATCTTGGACACCCGTAGTGTTTTCTTACACTCCCAGCGACCCTCTGCACACTACACTAGGCCTGGGGTCAATTTGTGATTCGCATTCCACTTTTGGAGTATATGATTTGTGTTGCCCCTAGGCCTATTGTCTCCTATTGCATTCTATTGTGTTCTACAGTGTTCGCACTACTTTTCAAACTGTTTACTTGCCTGATATTGGTTTGTGTGTATATTTTGTGTATATTACTTACCTCCTAAGGGAGTATATCCTCTGAGATACTTTTGGCATATTGTCACTAAAACAAAGTACCTTTATTTTTAGTAACTCTGAGTATTGTGTTTTCTTATGATATAGTGCTAAGTGATATAAGTGGTATAGTAGGAGCTTTGCATGTCTCCTAGTTCAGCCTAAGCTGCTCTGCTATAGCTACCTCTATCAGCCTAAGCTGCTAGAACACTACTAATCTACTAAAAAGGGATAACTGGACCTGGCACAAGGTGTAATTACCACTAGGTACCCACTATAAGCCCGGCCAGCCTCCTACACAGGAAAATTGATTTGTGGCAAAGAATAGTTGACAGGGCATTCTGTACACAGCTATCCACATTCAAAGGAAGACATCAGGAAGAGGTGGAACGACCTCCGGGGAAGGTATGTTCCATGGCATCCAGGCACCAGCTGGCGGTAGTGAAGACTGGCAGTGGGCCCCCATTGCCTCCCTCTACTTTCACATCTTCTTAGGAGAAGGTCTTGGGCATACTGCATCCTGAGGGCCTTAGTGGAATACCTGGGGGAGTGGGGTCTGGTAAGTCCACACAAAATCAATGTCATCCAATTGTCATGTCCTGCATGCTCTCTCACCACCTTCACACACCCCAATTCACGTATCACCTACTACTCCTCTGTCCAAATGTTGCAATATCCCCCTCTTTGGCATGCCACATGTCCACTAAACTCACCTGACTCCACAGCCCTGGGAAATGGCACGTGAAGTACTGGCAACTCATAGCATTACAATTACCAGAATGCAATAATCAACCATTGTGAAAATCAAAACAGTGCACAAAATGTGAGATGTCAGGCTTGTGAAACTAACCACCAATATAAGCCATCTTGATTGTGCAAGTGTGAAACAGAGAATGGCAATGACAGCAATGCAATGGCCCACTCCCCCTATCATCACAAGCAAAACACAGCTATAGCTGAGTGCCAACCACAATGCCCACAGAATAACGGTTCCTAAGATTAAAATATACCCACGAGGGGTAGAAATGTAGATGTCACAATGGATGCACATTCAGTACATCCAGTTACAGGTCAATGTCTACAGCTCACTCCTATACTGTGTCACTAATCTGACCGTTGTGCACCTCCCTTTTGCACCATGTATCATGTCAGACACTTCCGTAGGCTACAAAGATGAATACCCATGTCAATAATCAGACAACATAAGATGGTATCACCAGTCCACTCACTACCAACATCGTTTAACAGCTACAAAATGGTGTATGGTATTGAAATTACAGAGTCTCATGTTGTACTAAGCAAGATTGTGCAGCAGCTGTTATTGTCATTTCTGGTGATCATGTTAAGGCTCTGACTGCATCTCACACAATATCAATTATACCCAAAATGGAAGCTGGCCAATCAGGGACACCTGATCAGTCAACAACTGTCAGCCTCATCCTGCTGACATCAACTCCTCCTTGCCCTGTTGCATCTACATAACAGGCAACCATTAACCCCCAAACCTGTATCCCAAGGACTGTAACATCCATTGTGTGTCCCACAGTACAGGTACCTGAGTCTCCTCTTATCACCCCTAACAATGATGGATCTTACACCACTGGAAGTGGGCACACTTTGCGATGGGGCATGGGCAGGTGAGAGTAGGGAGTGGAGGGATGCTGGAGGGATGCTGTGGGCCAATGAATGGAAGCGCCAAAGGACAATACTAACCAGGAAACCATCTCCCAAGTCTTGGGAGCATCCCAAAATTCTCAAGGCATGATGGACCGGTGTAGGAAAGTACCATCTTTCTAAGCATGTTACTCCCAATTTCTGCCTGTTTGTCAGTATGTTTTTCCTATCTCACTAGGATCCTGCTAGGCAGGACCCTAGTGCTCATAGTTTGTGGCCTAATGTGTGTGTCAGTGTTAAGGAGTGCTTAACTGTGTCACTGAAGTTCTGCTAACCAGAACTCCAGTGCTTATGCTCTCTGCTTCCAAATTAGTCACTGTAGTTTAGTGACTTCATATTCCAATTCCAATTGGCACACTTGACCCCCCCCCCTTATAAGTCCCTAGTATATGGTACCCAGGACATTGGAGTTCCAGGAGATCCTTATGGGCTGCTGCATTTCTTTTGCCACCCATAAGGAGCTCAGACAAACCTTTCTTTAGGAGTGCCACTGCAGCCTGAGTGAAATAGTGCACACACTATTTCACAGCCATTTTACCTGCACTTAAGTAACTTATAATTCACCTATATGTCTAACCTTCATTTACTGAAGGCTAGGTGCTAAGTTACTAAGTGTGAGGGCACCCTGGCACTAGCAAAGGTGCCCCCATGCTGTTCAGGCCAATTCCACAGACTTTGTGAGTTTGGGGATACCATTACAGGCGTGCACTACATATAGTTTGGTACCTATATGTAGCTTCACAATGGTAACTCAGAATATGGCCATGTGAGGTGTCTAAGATCATGGAATTGTCCCCCATTTCGAATCCGGTATTGGGGGGCCAATCCCATGCATCCTGGGGGCTCTGCCAATCACCTATGACTCACAGAGACATGCATATTGGTCAGCAAAGTAGAAACACACTGACAGCTAGGTCCAGGGTAGATTACATACAACAAAAACCATTGTGATGGTAGAGGCTATGGTTCGACAATTTCACATGTGCCTGACACATATGGACACACCAATTGCACCGTTTGACCACTTCCAGTAACCTACAGGTTATCTTTATGGGTCAACACAATTCCACCTGGTGTCCTGACAGTCTGGCCATGTTATTACATTCCATATACTCATTACAATTTTTACCTAGTTTCAGCCATGTCCACTTCTCATGTGTGCCTGCAATTCCCATCTGCTTTTGACACTGTCTGTGACTTTCCAATGATGATAAGCCAAACTGTAAGTCAGCAAATCAGTGATTGACATAGATGACAGATAGGACATAGCATAAAACATGGCTCAATTCAGGAAAGTTATGTTCACAAGAGTGACTTTGCATGTGCATTAACAATACATGATACTGTAGACCAGTCTGTTCTGTCCACAGTACAATATTACAGTCTGCATGCACAACTTACTCCTAGGCATTTCAGCTACCTATTACCTCATAGTTGATGGTAAAAAGTAGGTGACTTGCTACCCATCAACCCTAGGTTAATAATTTAAATCACTGCATCAGGATACATCAAATACCTTCAGTCAATTGAAGCATTGATTGATGAGATCTGCCCTGATGTTTCCTGCTTCGTCCTCATCTGGCTCATCATCACTTGGCAAATCTGCATTTCCACCCACAGGTACTGCTGGCTCCCCCTCATCTGTTAGGAATGGTACCTGACGTCTCAGGGCAAGATTGTTGTGCATGCAGCAAGCAACAATCATTTGACATACCGTGTTGGGTGAGTAGAGAAGGCTCCTCCTGATCAGCCAAGGTAGTGTAATCTTGTCTTCAGGAGCCCGAAAGTCTACTCCACAACATCCCTTGTCCTTCTGTGGACCTCACTGTAGCGGACTTCCCCTGGCGTGGTTGGGTACCTCACTGGTGTCAACAACCAAGGACAGGTAGGATAACCAGAGTCACCCGTTAGCAAATAGGTAGGAATACACAAACATATATCGAGGACATGCACAATTGTGATAGCAGGAGATGTACTTTGTAAACACACATGTCAAACAAATTGGACTTACCAACCATCCAGACCCTCTCTGTGTTGATTTGTGTCATCAGCAGTGGGAAATTGGTGTTCTGCATTATGAAGGAATCATGGACTGATTCGGGAAAATTTGCACTGACTTGTGAAATGTACTGGTCTGCCAACACACAACTTGAACTTCGATGGAGTGATAGTTTTTCCTGTTCCTATGTATCTGTTCATTGACACTGGGGGGAACCAAGGCTACATGGGTGCCATCTATGGCTCCAACCATATGTGGAATGTGTCCCATTACATAAAACTCTGCCTTCATTTAGGCCAAATCCGCACGTTGCGGAAACCTGATGTAGTTGTCCAGGTGTTTCAACAATGCTGAAAGCACATCCTTCAAAACCAACCTTAACATGGGCTGAGACATCCCCGCAGTTAGGGCCACTGTATTCTGAAAGGACCCAGTGGTCAGGAAGTGTAGCACTGACATCACTTGAACGATGGAAGGGGTGCTATAGGGATTGTGAATGGCAGGTATCAGATCAGGCGTCAACTGATCACAAAGATCCATGATTGTATGCCTACTCAGACGATATATCTGGATAGTATGTCTCTCTTCCATAGTCTGCAGGACTACTAGAGGTTGGTACACTGGTGGTTTTCTTTCTCTCCTCATGCCTGGGTAACTATGTTGAAACATATGAAATGTGTATGTAACATGAACAAAGCACACATAATGAACATGTACATATACAACTCACACATATCTGCAATTGAGGTTTGTTACAACATCTGTCATTTACAGGCTTGCAAATTGCTATGCATCCTATGACACTCCCCTTGGTGCACATTCTTCCAATTATCTAAATTAATATACATGTATATCAATCTGTGACTGTCAGTGTTTGTTAGTCTAACCGACTTAATATGTGAAACCCATTTTTTGCACATTGTCTGCATTACCAATGCACATAGTATGTTGAGAATAGGTGTACACTTATGTCAGCACATATCCCTCTGTTAAACTGATTTAACTGCTCACATGCACAAATAGACCAAGAAACCTGAAGGTATTACTTACTGATAATTAGCACAATATAGGGATTTGTCAATGACGTGGATTCAAAAACTTATCCATACCTGAAATGTGATCAAAATGGTAGCCAGCTGACCTACTGTACTGGACATGTGGAAGTGACGTAACTCCGGCGGCGGATGTCATCATGGTGGTAGGTGGTCACAACAGCCGTGTAAATTGCCATTAGAACACATTGCTGCCTGTGCCGGACTTGGGCCAATGGCGATGTCAGAAAGTGGTTACGGTCCTGTACATGGTGGACATGACCGCCATCTTCTGCAGTATTGCTCACTTGACTCTCATCACTGCTGCCAGCAAGACCTCCACTACCTGAGCTGCTGTGTACTGCCTCTGAGAGCTATCATGCCACATCCTGCAGTTGATAGGGCCACAGCCTTCACCCCTGAAGAGCCGGACAGGCTTGTGGAGGGGCTCCTACCCCTGAATGAACAGCAATATGGTGCACCAAAGGAGCAGGTGAGTCCAATGGTATACCAATGTGAGTGAGCTGGAGAGTATGATGGCGTACCTGAAATGTGAAGCTGTGTAGGTGTTGATGCATGCAGATGATAAATTGTGCATGAGAGTGACATGAGAGGATGGCAATGCTTGCCTACTTGCTGTCACCTAAGTGTTCTGTTTACTTGTGTTGGTATGGTGCATGTGGACCTGACTTTTTGCTTTTGTCTGTGTCATCTATGCAGGGCAAACCCCATCAAAAAAAGGAACCTAGTGTGCCATCGCCAAGCAAGTGCAGTAACTGGAGTTCCACAGCTGGTGGAGCACCCACTGTAGGAAGCAATAGGAGGCACTGAGATGCTGGGCCCAGAAGACCGCAAAGGCCCCGCTGGGGATGTCCTCCCAAAGAGGAAGGGGTGCCCATCAGACCCTGAAACCCCAATGGCCCGCATTTTGGCGGTGGCCTACACTGAGGTAGATGGGTGTTTGAGGGCAGCACAGCAGTCACAAGGGGGCAAGTACTGACTTAACACATATTTAAGTCTATGCCAGTTAGGTCTATACTGTCTGAGTAGCTCAGCTGTGACAATGTGGTAAGTGGTACAGGTAAAGGGTCACCTAGAGAGGCTTAATACTACAGTTGCCAACTTTGATACACAGATGTGGACATAGTATTGTGTATAGGGATGTTACTCACAAATGCCAACCATATAGTATGACAGCATGTGGTGATGCACATGTGACAGTGTCATATGTGTACCTCTACACTGCTATGCATATGTGTAACCTGCAGTGTCATCCTTCCCACCTACTGTTCCACAGTCCATATACCCAATTGGTAAGTTGTCCAGCTCACTGACCAGTCCTATTCCACTGGCTCTAGCTCTGTGTGCAACATGGGGTCTGATGGATGAGTAACAGGGCCAAGTTTTCCTGTACCCTGATCTCATTGGGAACTTCATATAGAATATTTACTTCACTCCCTCTGAGGTGTAAGGAGGTGTCCCCATTGTTATGTCTGAACTCTACATTGACAATTGTGATGTTTGATCAGGGTGGACATCCAACATTGTGAAAAGCATGGTGGTAATCAAGCATTAACAGTACTAGGCATATCATTGACATGTGTTTACAAACAATTTGTACCATGTATAGGGTATGGAGAAGGTAGGTGGCTAGCCTGCTGATTCCTTAGGCCATGTATTTTGTCCATGTTAAATAGGGCTGTACCATATCTACATGGGTGCAACATACACTGTTTTGTGTCTACATCATGTGTCAATTGTAACTTTGTGCCTATTGTTTTGATGAGGCCTCCACTTTGCCAGACTAACCTTTGCTAATCTGAGGTAGTTAAGACAGAGTTTGTAATTGATCAGCTCATTTTGGCCTAACTTTATAGGGTAGCCAGCGTTCCATTTGACAAACACATGTTGGATGCAATGGGATATGTTAACAGTCAATTTGCTGCACTCTAGGTATATGTGTCAATCATGGTTACATTTGTAGTGGGTTATGTCAGTGTTACTTAATTCCTGATGTGTTAGGTTACACGTCTGATCATTTGTTAGTGATGTGGGTATTGAGATGTATTCATGTTGAAGTTTACACTCAGCATGAATAGTGGAATAGTATGTGGCTTTAATGCACATGATTACTGTCCATTGTATTGACAAGCATGCATCCAGCTCAGCATCCAAGGGTAACTCTCACAAACACAAGCACCACAAGACACACCGCCAGCATACACACAAGCAATATACACTTGCACACACAGCAACAGTCACAACCTGCCCTGACACCCCCACCACCCCCAGCATCACAGACAGCAAACCTGACACATCTGAACACACCACACCAACATTCACTGATCCAGCCACTACACCTATCCTACCCACAGACATCACCACAGCAGACCCTCAGACATCCACCCCAGTCACCACACCCACAGATACCACAACCACAGACACACCTACATGCATCACATCCACCATACCTGCAATTACCACCCCCAACAGACTCTCAACCACCAACCAGGGCATCTCCCAGCGCCTCCACCCCCTACTCCCAAGTCACATAAACACCCTCACTCACCCACCCAACAGACACCCACCACCCAGAAGCATACCTCGCACAAACATCCCCCCAAGAAATCCACAATAACACCTCTTAAAATCACTCCCTCTCCCTCTCCCTCCACACCCTAACCCTTTTGCTATGACTGTCCCTGTGTGTGTAAGAAAGCTTTCCTTTAAGAATTTGCCTTTTTCCCTACTCCTCTCCCACCCCTTGATACCTCTAAACGTGCTGTGTCCCTCCCCAAGTCCAGCCCTTCCACCTCCAAGTCCTCCCCCTGCCCCACCTTGCAGGTTCCCATGCCCCTCCCCCTACCAAGAAGTCTACCCCTCCACCTAAAACCTAACCCTCCCCTAAACCTAAGTGCAAGCCCAACCCCTTCCCAAGGGCCCCCCTCTAGGACCTTAACCCAACCTGCTCCCCATCCCCCCACCAGATAACCCCTGAGGTGCCTGCCCCATTGATGCGACTACCTGTGGAGGTTACATGGAAGTCAGGAGTCACGTTTGGGGCACACATCTGTGCACTGTGAGCATATAGACTTTATGAATTGAGGATTGGCCTATGGCTTTGTTTTTTTTTATTTTTTTGCATTATAACTTGAACTAACTGGTTGTTGGTTTCCAGGTTTCATCTTTGTCATCTATTTCTTTCCCTAGTATGGAGTTGTTCCTGGCTGACATTAGTTGTGTGTCTGTATGTGTGTGTTTGTGTGTGTTCTGCTTGGGCTACATGTGTATTTTAGGCAGTATGTGAGGCTGTGCGCAATGCTTTTGTGTTAGACTGATATGGTGTCTGCTGTGTGATGGACATTTGTGTGTTGTTGTGTCAGTATTGTGTGTTGTTTTTGCTGAGATGTGTTTGCTGGTGTGCTGTGTGGCTGTGTCTGCTTTGACTGTTTGCATGTTATGTATGGTCTGACATATCTGTGGCAATGTCCAGCACAGGCCCATCATAGCATGTTTATTGCATCGTCCAGGTACTAGACATATACTCCAGGTAGCAAAGAAAACAAGCATTTGCAATGCAACGGGTCTTGCGTTTGCTCGTGTTAGAGCTGATAGCGTTGTAAACTCATAACCAGACTTTTCACTCGTCGTGAAACCTATCGGCAAAAGTGCAATAACCGGAAAAAGTGAAATTAAGGCCCTCATTACGAGCCTGGCGGTCTGTGACCGCCAGGCTCGCGGTTGGCGGGAGCACCGCCGACAGCCCGGCGGTGCCCCGCAGGGCATTCTGACCGCGGCGCTTTGGCCGCGGTCAGTGCAGGAAAACCGGCGGTCTCCCGCCGGTTTTCCGCTGCCCGTTGGAATCCTCCAAGGTGGCGCAGCTTGCTGCGCCGCCGAGGGGATTCCGACCCCACCTACCGCCATCCAGTTCCCGGCGGTCCGCCTGCCGGGAACCGGATGGCGGTAGGGGGGGTCGCGGGGCCCCTGGGGGCCCCTGCAGTGCCCATGCCACTGGCATGGGCACTGCAGGGGCCCCCGTAAGAGGGCCCCTAAATATATTTCACTGTCTGCTGCGCAGACAGTGAAATACGCGACGGGTGCAACTGCACCCGTCGCACAGCTTCCACTCCGCCGGCTCGATTCCGAGCCGGCTTCATCGTGGAAGCCTCTTTCCCGCTGGGCTGGCGGGCGGCCTGAAGGCGGCCGCCCGCCAGCCCAGCGGGAATGTCAGAATTACCGCCGCGGTCTTTCGACCGCGGAACGGTAACCTGACGGCGGGACTTTGGCGGGCGGCCTCCGCCGCCCGCCAAGGTCAGAATGAGGGCCTAAGTGTTTAACAGGGTCGTTATTATGTAAAGCGCTTGACTTCTGCCAAGCGAGATCGTGCTGGGAAAATAGAGAAAAAGTAGTCCATGAACCGGATGGAAAACAGTGAGCCTCGTATGTTTTCTGTACTTGGTCGATGCGCTCGAAGAGGGCTATCCCCCAGAAAAGGCATGACATATGCGTGCCTTCCACTAATGAAATCAAGAAGATTCTAACAGGCAAGCCCACGAGCCAATGAAAGACACTGACGTGACGTGGACGGGGCTCCGAGCCCTTTTTAATTCCTAAAATGTCTCGCTCAGCGAAACGCATGCGCAAGCGCATGCAACGCAGGCTCGACCCTAAAAAAATGCCAATTTCTGATGGATTGTAAACCCATTTTCTTCTTGGTGAATTGTTCCATAGATCAAATTCAAGTAAAAAAATATCTTACACAGCAGCCTCCGTTAAAACACTGCGCTATCAAATGCAGATTGCTAGACTTTGGGGGTTATTCTAACTTTGGAGGAGTGTTAATCCGTCCCAAAAGTGACGGTAAAGTGACGGATATACCACCAGCCGTATTACGAGTTCCATAGGATATAATGGACTCGTAATACGGCTGGTGGTAAATCCGTCACTTTTCCGTCACTTTTGGGACGGATTAACACCTCCTCCAAAGTTAGAATAACCCCCTTTGTGTTTCAAATTTTCACTATTGATGAGAAAACCAATGAGTACAATGAACAAGAAGATGTTGAGAATTTTTTGGACTCTGACAAACGCCACCATGGATATATAGCGCAGATACGGCACTCTCCCCCACAGGAAGCCATACGAAACCCTTGGGCACGTCCACACTGGAGATGCCAGAAGTTGAATAAACTCAGTTCTATCCACGGAGGAAATTGGATAGAACAGGACTCACTAATCTCTCTTTGGTGTTTAGACACCTGTGACCTTTACTCCTTTTGATTAGTCAACTAATAATTGTACCCATTATTACATACATGCCTAAGGTATATGCTGCCTGAATTGATGGCCATTACGCCCTTTTTACATGCATGGAGACAAACCCTCCCTCATTCCTCATGGGACGACTGACGAAGTATCGGGATTGACATGGGCGGATGACATGATGCAGCTTGATGCAGGAGCTTGGCTCATAATACGTAGCTAACTGGTCGGAGTGTAGCCGCTTGGGCCGTGGAGGACAAATACATATTGGGCCTGATTTATACTTTTTTAGCGCCGCATTTGCGTTATTTTTTTATGCAAAAACAGCGCAAACTTACAAAATTCAATTAAGTCAAAAAATTACGGAAAAGCAGCGCTAAAAAGTGTAAATGAGGCCACTTGTGTCCTGCTCAATTACCATACTCTGTTTATGCAATACTAGTGAGTCACAACTTCTCAACTACAACCTAGATTTTTTGAAAGTACCTTTCTATATTCACCACCAGATTCTGCAAGTTTGACTCACGGTGACTAATGACATGAGAACAGGGGTGACATTGCTTTAATAAAGATACCCAAAATACAAAACCTTACGTTAAACATTACTGAAGAACACACTTTTGGATACTCACTCACCTTGCTCATTAACTGCACGTACATTGACAGTCACATATGCTGATACCACCCACATAAGCACTGATAAAGACAAAACACTAACAATACTTACACTGAACTCCAACGGAATGTCCTGTTTAATAAAAAAGAACGAAGAATCTCCACTATCTGCACACCACACGAGTCAACGTTGCATTATTGCAGTAGAAACAATTGTCACTTATAGAATCCCAAAAGCTTAAAAGGGTCTGTGTAGGAGCGGTCATTAGCAGCAGTAGGCGGATAGATGCACAAGAAGATGTATCTGGGAACCGCAATTGTCATAAGAAATGTGGGGTAACAATCAATAAAGGTTTGCCTCACGATGTACTCACGACTGACTGTTTTAAACTAAACAGTTTAGAAAGAACAATAATGATCTGATTAGAACGATGAATGTGCTAAACACGTCAAAACTTAAATGTATGTCTGCGTTGACAAAATCTGGCCAAATGCATACAATCATTGGGGGATCCTGGAATCTGGCAAACGATAAGACTGTAAGATACCCACAAAAGTACATATACGGGATTCTGTACTGATTTCTAGAATTATTTTAACATAAAAGTTCGGTGGTGACTGTTGCTTCCCGTGGAGAGGGATTGGCTTTGCCGTTCAGGCCTTCGCGATGCTATGTCACAAACAAGGCCTTACAGATTATGCCCCTGGCATGTGAACGTGGGGCTTTTGCTTACCACCCCTCCTGTGAGGTGGCATATGGGGGCATTAGCAAATAGAGAGCCGAAGGAAAACACCTACTCGAGACCCATATCAAGACCTATTTCGATGTCAATTTGTGACATCAGTTAGAACTCTAGGGAATGCAAGGAAAGCAACTTAAAGAGGCCTCTGGTTGAGAGTCTCTGCCATCATCAAAATCAGCTGGCCGAGACACATGCAATCCTAGAACATAGAGATAAAACCTTAAGTAGCTAAACTGAGAAGCGATCACTGGTGAAAGTAAACTGAATTTGAAAATAATTAACTTCTCTCTTGACGAGAGTTTTCCTTCTCCTCGGCCACATTCCTAGTTTTTTAGACAGCTCTGTTGTTGCATGACGGTTGCTATACACTTTAGGACTACTGTTAAGGACAGTGCACAGTTTCCTGCAGGTTGTAATGCATATCTGTCAACACTTTGCTTTATTTCCTTTTTTGTTGTCTCAGTCCATATGCATTTTTCAAGGAAGTGAGCACAGACTATTATCTATTTGCATACCCATTATTCACTGCCAGACACTATTTATTACTTACTAACATCAGTTTATATTTTACACTCATGTCTTGGAAACACTTAGGCCCATATTTATACTCTGTTTGCACAGGATTTGCGTAATTTTTTTTTAAGCAAATTTGGCGCAAAGCTATCACCATATTCATACTTTGATGCTAGACCCGTCTAACGTCAAAATATCCCAGTGTGCGCCATTTTCTGGATGCGTGAAACCGCCTTGCATTAATAAGATGCAAGGTAGGCGTTCCTGTCCAAAAAATGACTTAAACACCCGTGCGCCATATTTATCCAACTGCGCAAAAATTGCGAATGGCTGGGAGGCGGAGCGGACAGTGGCACAAATCCTGATATGCTGCAAAATCTAACGCCTGGATCAGGGCAGACGCTGAAATGGGGCAAACACACCAGTACTTAAGGAAAATCCACAGAAGCAACAACAGAGCGCAAAAAGGAAGACATGGAGATGCTATTCATCCAGCATGCACGAAGACACAAAGCACAGGAGCAACAGCAGCAGCTTCCACCACACCAACAGGGACCCCAAAGGCAACGACGAAGACAGGAGAGGATATTCAGGACCAGGATAACCCTTCAGGGCCTCAGGGAACATGACATCATCCAGAGGTACAGAGTAACTGGCAAGCCATCCAGCAGCTACTGCGCCACATTGAGCCACAGTTGGCACCCAGCTTGCAGGCACCCCACATCATTCCGCCAGAGACCAAGCTGCTAGCTGTCCTGCACATGTTGGCTCTTTTCAAACCACTGGTGCCCTGGTTGCTGGGATCTCACAGCCCTCATTCTCTGCCTTCCTCCCCAAGGTACTGGATGCCGTCATCTTCCTCATACCCCGCCACATCTGCTTCCCCAACACACAGGAGAACCAGCAGGAGACCAAACAGGGCTTCTATCAAATCAATGGCTTCCCGCAAGTGCTTGGTGCCATTGACTACACACATGTACGGATTGCGCCACCTGCTGCAACCGAACATCTATACCGCAACAGGAAGCACACACACTCCATCAATGTGCAGGCCATTGTGGATCACCAGGGATTGATCACCAACATCGTGGCAAAGTATCCTGGGAGTGTACATGATTCATTCATCTTCCGCCACTGCACCATCAATCAACACCCCCAGGATGAACGATATGGCAATGACCTACTTGTTGGTAAGTACAGAAACCTAGTAATTTACACATAGCACAGCAACCCTGTAGGACACCCAACACATACACCACTACATTGACACCTGGCCAGGAAGACACTGATGTTGTGACACTGGTAGTCATGTTTGATATCCTGAGCCAATGGGATACACACCTATGGACAAATGACAGATGCACATAACAACAGATGCCACTCCAGACCCACAAATATAATTTAAAACCACACAGTGACTATGACATGACCTTAACTGGCAGTACAACTTGAAAGATCAATCTTCCAATATCACATCAATAACACTCAATCACACACCCTTCCGAGCAATACGTACTGTGTAAGGGGTGTGTAATGTGTTTTGCTGCAGGTCAAACACCATGAGATACATAGCATGAAGATGCTGACTCTAATGAACGTGACATGGAATCATTGAGGCAGTACCAACATCTTGCATCACTCCTGGGGTGACATTGCCCACTAGCAATAAGGAAATGGACAGTGCTATGAAAACATGTGGATGTGACACTAATGCAAAGTGCACACTGCTACACATACGGATTGAGACAGTTCCCCATCTACATAACAGATGTACAGGCACATGGACCTTCTGACACTAAAACCTTCACCCGCACAACCAAGTTAGCCAGCCTACCTGGAGCAGGTTCAGTAGTGTAGGTACATGTTTGCACATGAGCCAACTCGGTGAGGGCACAAAAATAGGTTTGCATGGAACTTGTCACACATGGGATAGTTGTGCATTGTCAATTGTGAACACTTCAGTGCTGCCAACGTATGGGTATGTGTTGTACATTGTCACCTAGCCAAAATCATAGGGCCTCATTGTTGCATTTCACATGCAAATACATATGTCTAATTGGATGGGATGTTCAGCCTATATAGTGCAACCGTGTTACCACCACAGTGGAATTGATTGTGTGGAAGTATCATGTCACCTCCAGTGAAGGCACATGGACACTTCTTTAACATGACATAATGCATGGGAGATACACAATGAACTGCAAGTCTAGAAATATACCGCTGATATCAGGTCAATCAGCCAAACCCCAGTTTGATCAATGCAGAAAGAACATCTTAGAAGCCAAGGATCCCACACAATACCACAAACACAAATGATTCACAGACAACACAAGATAACAAGTGCCATGCAAAGTGATAATCAAGGTGCAACCAACAACCAAATATTTACCCTCATTTTTTCTTTCAGCTGATCAGGGTTACGGAATCCAGCCATAGATCATGACCCCATTTGCCAACCCAAGCACAGCAGCAGAGAGTGCCTATAATAAGGCAAATCGTAGGACACGCACTATAGTTGAGAGGACTTTTGGCATCCTGAAGCCCAGATTCAACTGCCTCGACATCACTGGAGGCAGCCTCCAATATTCACTTGAAATGATTTGCAAGATCATTTTGACCTGTGCCATCATGCACAACATTTGTGTAAGGAGGAACAGTCCTCTCTATAAACCAGACCCACAAATGCCTGAAGAGGAGGACGAGGAGGATGCTGTCTGAGAAAATTAGGGGGAACATCCAAACACTGCTGCAGGATTGCGTCGTAGACAACACATCGTACAAAACTTCTTCTAACTATAGTCACCATCACCACTTTGTTATCACATGTCATTAAACACCTACCTTCATCACTCAATCATGCTCTGGGTAATTATTTATGCATCAAATGATCCCTAGGAATCATAATCAGAGTTTAGCCTCATGGAGCATTGCAGAAATACAGATTAGGATACTGAAAAAGCCACATCACATTTGATGGGTATGAATGTACAGCCAATATCACACCCAGTGTCAATGACATAAATCCTGTCTATTTCACATGTGAAGGGCAATATCAGAGGACCGCAGCTATGAGATGGATCTATGTGGCCAACAAGGTCCATAGCAGCACATGGCACACAACTAAGACACCATCAATCATAATGAAAAAAAGTGTCTCATACATGAGGCAGTGGATGTGCTATTGCATTGGTAACAGGAATGTTTGACCAGACCCTTGACAGCAGTACGTGTGACATCAAATATCTCTGCAAGGAGCATGTGTGACAAGAAGTCCATCTAAGCTGATAGATAGCATGAGTGCCCCAAGTATGACAAGCATTTCACACAAAACATGCCCTGCGGAGTCCGTCCCAGGTAATAAGTCCTGCCATTGCCATGGTTTAAGTCTCTCCCCACCCTTCTCTAGGGTGCCCTGTAAATGGACTATCTGTACCCTGAGATTCTTCAGCTACACACACCCAGACTCCCATTCTGACTCCTGTGTTCTTCCCACTTCAGGATGGCATGCCATAGTCATAGTTCATCAGTCTGCATGGACTTCAGATCAAATATCGCACTGCCTGGTAGTCGGTAAGACCTGTAATCTGCTGTCCATTGCTTCCCATGTGAAAGGTCCACTTGGCCCTTTGAACTTGATTCTCAACTCCACGACTTGTGAGAGGCTGAATCTGTACACACCTGTGAGCACTACCATACAGACCAGCCATTTGAACCTGCCCTGCCCTTGCTGCTGCCTGGAACTGCTAGAAGCTGCCAGTTTCAGAATTTCCTTGTTGTGCACTGGCATACAAATCACTTGTGTTCCCGAGCCCTTGGGGGATTGTGTAAAGTTGCAGACCACAGTACAAACTGTTTTTAGTTCCCACAGTGTAGTTCCTGCTTTTCCCAGTCTGAGTCTGCTCACTGTGTATTTGCCTTGTTCATGTTTGTTCCTGACAGAGCCTGCGTCCTGTTAGCCTGACTTGTTCCAGTCTTTGCGTTAAACATAGAGGTTCCCTATTGCTACATTTGTCTCATAGTTGCTTTCCATGCCCTCTCTTGCCTCATGGGTTATTGTGTGTGGTAGGTCTACAATGAATCCTCAAATAGAAAGTATATTTTAATCATGTTACTCATCGTAATCTGTTCTGGGTACACATGGCCACACACTTGAACTGGACACATTTGTGCAATCAACCACTGGAAATATGTGAACACATGCAGCATGGTCTGCTGGTCCTCCACAGCCACAGGAGAAACATAGGTCATTTACATTAGTCAAACTGTGGTGTACCAACACATTTTTGGATTGGATTTGGGATGCTGTGTCACCAACACTGTACCTACCTAGCATGTTCAAATGCCTGACTCATGGGTAGTATACACACAAGTGACCATAAAGTGATATCCAACATTTCATTACATGTGATGGGTTACATCTCTGACATTGCCATTATCAACCGTCCTCTATCTATCCTGTGTATAGTTTGTCATGGGAGATGTTTTGTCCACAAAGTCAGGGAAGTTCACACAGCATAAGACGCAACAGATATAACAAACACATATCATGACCGATGTACCTCAATGAATGGCATCTGATGGATATCCACAATTACAACACATTCACACAAGCACATTATGCAAAACACTTCTTGTGACGTTCACACAGAGGCACAACAGCAATTGAAATAGGCAATTCACAGACATCAACACACAGGCCATGAGTGAATTTTTTAAGTTGAGTAGTCTTGCTATCCTCTATTGATGCAACACCTGCTCAAACTAGGAAATACCAATTTTATTCCAAAAGTTTGTGTTGCGTCAGTTAAGAGAGCTAATCCAGCACAACAACATGAGTATTATGGTCCACAGTGGTGTGGTCTGTCACATGTGCCCAAACACTAGAACACACACAGCAGGTCATAACATCCTATCTTTGTGTAGTTATAGCCTTCATGTATTGTAAAAAAAGAAAAATGACACCAACACAGTTATAGACAGATATTTTGATGCAAAAGCATAAAAAAAGACGCATATGCGTCAAAATATGATGCATATGCGTTAAAAAATGCCACTCACACCCATTATGCATCAATTGGTCCCTAACGTTAATTCCAACACTGCACCCCATGAAATCGGTTATCAATGAAAAAAATATTGATCCTTGAATGCGGGGGAATTTTTAAGCAAATGCGCAAGAAAATATTGACGCAAAGCCCTTAAGTGCCATAAAAGTTCACGCATCATAATAAAAACGCACCGCATTTGATACAGGAAGTGATGTAATAGGATAACCTGTTTACAGAAATGGTACAGTGGGTGTACTTTCACTTTGCAGTCTGTGATTCTTCTAGACTGTGGGGCTGTGTAGAGAGTTGTGTATGTCCATATTGTGCTTTTGTCTCCTGTGTGCCATTTCCATTGTCATCTGTTGTTTTTGTAAGTGTCTGTGTAAATCAGTGTAAGTGTGTTTTTGTCATTTTTTTAAATTAGATTTGTGTTTGTACTGTTGGGAGTGTGTTAGTGGGTATTGTTAGTTGGGGTATTGTTGGGCTCTTTGTGGGTTCTTTAAGTTTCCTATCCATACCTCCTTTCCCTGTATTTCCCTCCTTACCCTTTTGTACCCCTATTATTTCTGAGATGTTGAGAAGGCCACGTCTGCGGAGAATGGGTGAGGAGGAGCTGGGGGCTTTTGTTTGGCTGGTGTGACACTTCCTCCCCCTGATGTTGGAGGCTGGTGGCAGGGTGATACAGGGGTATTACACCGAGGCTAGGAGGCTTGTGTGGTCAAAGGTGCTGTTCCATCTAAAAAGACTGTTCAACAGCCAGCGCAACGCCCACCAACTGAAACATCGCTGTGCTGACCTGGTGGCCAGAGAGCAAGACCTGCTGGACTACCTGGGTGTGGTGATTGGTGGCCCTGTTGGTGAGTACAAATTAGACTAATGTGTAGAGTTAAATGCTCTGTAGTGATCGTAGCAGATTTTGTGACATGCTGCATACAATGTTTGTGGGCATGTGGAATGCAAGTTGAACAAACTGTGGCCCTGATGAATACTAGTTTTGCTACGCATTACCATCATTTGTTGACGCGAAAGCTGCACAAACTTACATAAGACAACTTTATCTTGTTAATAAGTGCTGCTTTGACGTCAATAGATGATGGTAATGCAGCATAAACAAAAGTATTATTCAGGGCCTGTGTGTGTACTAGGGATGAGGCTTTGCATAGCTCTCATAATAACAAATGAAGAAATGGAGTACCCTCTAGAAATAATTTTGCAAAAAACTGAGTAATCATGTTTGGCACCACATGATTGTTACGGCTAGTTCATGTGTGCATATGTGTGTCTATCACTCACTAGAGTGACAGTTTCAATGCATGTTTCCAGTAGTATGTCTGTTGGGGTGTCTACATGCCAGATGTGCTGCTCTATCATATAAAATGCCACACACAGTAATTTGTTTATCCAAGTTGTGTACAGGGAGCAGACATTGAGCACATTTCACCCTTCCATGTTTTACAGGTGGACCAGCTCCCTACACAATTGGTGAAGTGGCTCGATTTGCGTACCCAGACATATCCAGTAAGTGTTGATATGTTTGTCCTATGTTGTGTTTGCAGCTGTTGTGTGATTGACTCCTGTGTGTTGGACTCATTGCAAGGTATGATGTGCTGGCACATGATCTGATATGTGACTTGACTGGAGGTTGAAATTTTGTTCCATGTTTGAATTGGACATTCTGTGGCAGAGAGTCATATATAGGGAGTCGGGTGCTGCTCTATAGGCACGAGCAGGTGAACAGGGTGATTTTTAGCTGCATGTATGCCAATGATTAATTTGGAGGTGGCCAGTTTCATGATTTAGTCAGCAAGCCATACCCTGATTCACACAGACCAGTGATGCCGAAGAATTACCCACAGACTTGAGCATCCCTGTTAAGTAATGAAAATGTAGGACTGTATGTTTGACTTCCTAGCAGCATCTAGCTCCACATGTTGTCCTCCGTTTGTGTGGCACTTGAGTGAAATGTCATAGATGTGCATGCAGCTCAAGCCCAGATGGGTGTTTGCATCTATGTGCTTGTTTTTGGGAAGGTATCAGTGAGATCTAATGATGTTGACAATTGCCTTGAATAAGAAACATAAATGTGGATGTGATTGTCCAATGTTTGAGTCAATCCTACATGGCAGCCCTCCTTATCTGTGGTGGACTGACTAAACCCATGGAGAGCTGTCCAAAGCTTCCTGGCTGTCCTCGATGGTTGTAAGTAGGTGTTGCATGTCCACCCCGAGGCACAGGGTTAGGGTTAGGAAATATGTGTACCTAGGTGTGAGGATCCCAGTGTAGAAGACAGACATGTAATTCAAACATTCATTTGTTCCATCCTAGGATGCCCCCTCATAATTAACAACTGCATCAAGTCCAGGCAATTCCATTTACAAATCACAGGTCTTGTGGGCCTTGATTGCCATCCAGAAGATAGTCATTAGTTGGCCTGACACATGTGGAGTACTTGCAGCATTTGTTATGTGACTAATAGCAGTACAATGATGCACATATCATTTAAGTAGGTACACCCCTTTTTGTGCATTGCTGTGCTGTAAGATAGTAGATGTGTAGACTGCGTTGGCCTGTCATTCCTCAGGAACATTCTATGATCTGTACTGTGATTTGGACTGTATCAGCTATTTTTGCGGAAGTGTTACAATATCATCTGTAGATTTATCACATAATGATGTCACTAATGTTTGGCTTTCTCTATTTTCATAGCTGCCAACATGAATGCCCATGAGATCAGTGAATTCCAGAGGCGGGCAATGCGTTACCGCCACATACTAGATGTGGAGTCTGGGTTCCACAATATGGCACGCCGGTATCGCCATGAGAGAGCCACAGGGATCTGGAGGGTATTTGCCCAAGGGGGGGCAGCCTTGCCCACAACAGCCACCACCACCACTACAGCTCAGACCACAGTCACCCAAAGGATGACAGCCACTGTTCCAGGTCCCTCATCTGCTCCAGGCCCACAGGCAGCGGCTCCTGCACCTCCCCCTCCAAGCATGGCACCGGCACCAGCAGTGGCATCAACAAGTGGAACACAGACAACCCCAGCTGCTGTGATCGACAATGTTGAATTTCAGAACATGAGACTTAACATGCAACGGATGTTGTGCAGGATGGAGAGGATGCAGCAGGAGGTGTCTCGAAATAGCAGGAGACTGCAGGATATTAAGAAGATCCTGCGGAGGGTCAATTCATGACTTTTGGATCCTCACCCATGGTTCCCTCTCCTCCCTCCTCTTTCCTGGTTCTTATCTTTAGTGGGTTTAAGGTGCTTAGTGTTAGATTAGAGTAGGCTGTTAGTCTAGTTAGTATAAGTGGGTTGGGGTGGAGGGGGTTATATTATTACTTTTTTTTTTGTGGGTGGGTGGGGGATGATGTTGGGGTTTATGTGTAAAAACATGTATATATATATTGTTTAGGATAAGTTAGTATGTGTTTAGGTTAGTATATGTTGTCCTACATGTGTCCCGTCATATAAAGGGGGTGGGGGATGATGTTTAGAGTGTTTAGTTAAATGTGATAGGTAAGCTTAGCTTAGGGTAGTTAGGGACAGTTGTGGGTAATGTGTAGTTAGGTAGGTTAGGTTAGTTAAGGTGTTTCCCCTAGTTTTAGTATCATTTATTACTGTGAAATAAAGTTTTAGGTACTCCTTTACAGTATGTGTCATATGCTTGGGGATCAGGGCCTTGGCATGGGTGAACAGTGTCAATTTAGTATTTGCATTTGTGTTCCATCCTGCATCAGAACCCCTTTATTGACATGGTTATTCCCAATTCCTAATGTGCTGTCACATTGGCAGCTACACCAAAGCTACTTCTCTATGCATATGCCATCCATTGCACCCACCACTCAAGGTTACTATGGTTCCCAATGTGTTGTGAAGTTTGGATGTGTTTTTAAATCTGTCATTGTTTGAGTCCTGATTTGGAATCTTGGGCACTGTGGTACGTCTGCCTGCAGCCTGATGTTGATGTGAACCCTGATAAGGTGAGTGATGTTATAATCTTATGTAGTATTGTATACATAAATCACACCTATCATTTCTTACATTGTAGTCCCAGGTTACATATTTGCCCATACACTTGTACACATCCATTCCTGCTCTATGATGTGTGTGTGTGTGTGATGAAAGTTTTTAGTCAGATGTCACATAAATAAAGATTGTCTTGAAGGGAATATTGGCCACATTGAGTTTCATATTATACATACCTTGAAGCAGACTTTTTCTGTCCTACACAGCATTATACTGTTTGTTTTCATTTCACTTCAGAAATAAGCCTCAGGAAGCGCAGATGATGATACAATCCAGACCCCAGTGCATAGTTATCAGCCCACAATCTTTAATCACAGTTGTATTGACATTCAATGGCCATTGACAAGTGACATACATCACTAATCTCCTACATAGTTGATGTGTCACATTACACAGACAAAGTTGTGTAAGTGCTATTTATTTTAAAGTGCTGTAGTGCAATAATTACATAGTCCAGAATTGTGAGTCCATTAGTGTGACGCCTTCTATTGTGATGCAACACAAGTGCAAGGGGCATGTCATTAGAAATGCTGGGGTGAAGTGTCATACAGTGCAGAGGAACATGAATTGCCAATGAGGTAGTGAGAGACCATCACAGAGCATAGTGTCAAGCTAAACAGTGTGCTGGAGAACAGTGCATGTGACCAACTGTAGCAAGACTGGCATGTTAACAAGCACAGGACCTAGGAAATCAGTGCCCATGTGGCATGAACTGGTGCTACCGGGTACTCCTACAGGTGAAGGTGATCTGTTCCACGTCTTCATCTTCTGATGTGTGTGTTGTCTCCGCTACCCGTGGTGGTGGTGGGTTTGAAGGGGCAACACACACTTTAGTGTTTGAAGACGTGGAGTCAGAATTCCCGGTAGCTGCCAACTGTGGGGCTATTAAGGGTATTACTTCAGCAAGGAGGAGCTGCTGGTTCTTGAATATAGCAGCCTCATCACTGTGGTAGGCAGCCAGGTCGGCCCTGAGGGGGTCATGATTGCATTTGTGCATGCAGTGAAAGGTTTGGGATGCCAGGTGTTGTGGCAACTGCCTTACTGCTGTGGTGAATTTCATTACACATTGTTATAGGATGAATGGTAGCGCTTGCATGGCTGCTGCCTGTTCTGCAGATGACATCATGCACGTGCGCATCCCCTCAAGGCTGGTTGCCATATTTTGCATCCCCACCCGCACCTCTTTGGCCATCTCCCACTGTACTCCTACTACTTTCCTCTCAAAGGTGGTACCAGTGTCCTCAGGGAGGTCAGCTGGGTTGGAGTTGGCAGGTTGTACTATTGGGGTGGTGGGTGGGTCTTCTGTGATGGCTGCTACTTCTGTGATCCTCCTTGCGACTGAAGATGGGGTCTGGAGAGTTCCAAGGACAACTTGGACGGTCTGCTGGCTAATGTTTGTCAGCTCATCATCCATATCATCAGGGAAGTCCAGGACAGGCATACCCCCAGGAGAGCCATCGTCCTCTGCAATGAGATATTGTACAATTAGTGTGTCTGTGTTGTGGCATTTGTAATGTGACGTTACTGACTTCCTATTAGTGGAACATTCTAATCTTGGTTCCTGTTCTTTGTTCCTGTCATTAAGATTAGCACTCTACCAGGCCTATGCCCACCTGCATTTCACATGTAGTGTGGTCAGTTTGGGGACTTGTCTGCGTCACATCCTCTAGGTGTAGGTTCTGTCCAAATTGTATGTTGCCAACTTATTGTCCTACTCAACCCTCCGTCTACTTCCATTATCATGTAATGATGGTGAGGCCTTGCCCTGGCTGTGGGTGTTCTGATGCCACTTGCACCACACTTAACAATCTGGAACTGATCCAGACTCAGATATTTCACATCCACCTATATGTTGCTGAGACCTAGCATATACCATGTATAGCACTGGCATGGCACAATACCGGTGTCAGCATTGGTAGTATGTAATGTTGATGTTGGGGAATGTGTGCTACATTGGATTGCTGTGATGATCCTGGCAGTAGTCCATTTCCTCTTATGACTGTGCGGGTGTGTTTAACTAGCTAGACATATATGTCTTCCCCCTCAATGCTGTTGTCTTAGCAGTATGACAGTTGGGATGTTGCAAGGCGGCATTGCAGCTATTGTAACACAGACCCTCAAATGTGCAGCATGGGTATGACATTACTGCTGTGTACTTTGTAATGTAAGTAAAAATACCTGATGTTTATTGCGCCTGTAGGGATGAGCATTTGACAGAATTTGCACTTTGTTAGGAATTACAGGGGATTGGTAACGTCGTCTTCCCGAACCCTCTATTTTGGGTGAGTTTGATCCATGGGCACGTAACTGCCATTAGCTACTTGACCTGCACACACAGCACATGTGGTAGTGGCAACTGTTGTCAATGGTAAGTACCACTTGCAGATATGGCCTGAGACTGGTCATTGAGCCACAGTTCACGTAGCAACAACACCAGCTGTCATGTGACAGCAGGCCAGTTTTATGTTGTTCCCTACCCTCCTGGACTGCCTTTGCCTTTCCAACAGCCTTGGCATGCCAGAGTACCCACATGCAAAGATTGTTGGTGTAGTGTTGTGCTGTGCCCCTGGTTTCCCCTGCACAGCCCATGCACCCATGCCATGCTCCTTTGCCCTTTCCACTACCTGATTATCATGGCTGACATGCACTGTGTAGTAGGTATGTCCCCCTTCTGTTTACAGGCATTTTTATCCCCCATGCAATTTACCCTGCATCTGTGTGGCTTCCTGGTAGTCTGCGTTGTCCTGTCCTTGAATCCCTGTGACAATCTCCTCTGGGATGATGGCTGCCACCATCTTTTCGATGTGGTCCAGTGCCTCCTGTGGTGCTGGACTCCCACCTCCAGTCTGTAGTGCTGCCTTCCTGTTCCTTGCCATTTTTTCCTTTGTCCTGCGCTTGCAGTCATGCCAGCATTACTTGCACTCAGTGATTGTTCTCTGTACTTCTGCCACACTGTTTATCTTGTCGACAATTTGTTGCCAAATTGCCTCTCTCCTCCCAATTGGCAATTTTGAGGTGACAAAAAGTTGATGCTGATGTTCCGTCACCTCTTTCACCAGTATTTCATGCTCCTCTGCACTGAACCAGCACTTCCTTCTCTTCTTCTCCCTCTCTCAGCTCTTGTCTGGGTCCTCCTGGCTGGTCCCTGGTCGGTTGTAGTCTTCCTGGGGTCTCTCATGGCTTCTGGGATCCATTTTGGGGCTCCTTTGCACATTTTGCTGTGTTTGCACCGCTTTATGACGCTATTGTGGGAAAAAAAGGTGCGTATCCAGTTTGCGACATCATAAACCGGATTAAAGTCATTTTTGCCGCATTAACATAATTTTTCTTTACTACGTGGTGCAATGGTTTGAGTAAAAAAAATGACTCTAACCTGTGGATTGCGCCACAGAGCGTCAAAGTATAAATTTGATGCCTTGGTGGTGCAAAGAAATGGCATTAGCCGGCGTTAAACGTTTTGACGCAAAACTGCATCTGCGCAGTTTTGCGTCAAAAAGTATAAATATAACTCTTAGGTCTGCTGACTATGGGCCTCATTAAGAATTAAGCGGTTGGGTTACTCTGTCATAAACATGATGGATACCCTGTCCTCAATATTAGAAGTGCCACTGGATGTAATGCACTTGTAATACGGCAGGCAAATTAACCTGTCCTCTGTATTCTAAATTAGTCCCTTTGTTTCTACAAGGAAGTGATGCTTCCTTAGCAATAGGCAGGCTGTGAAGTTCCACCTGGAATTAGTAGGTGGTATCAATGACATATGAGGATCATAATTCTGGACAGGAAGTGACATTACTGGTTTTTCAATCAAAACCGTCTTTCAAAGAAAAAGAAGTCAAGCAAGAAGACTTCATTTTTCATCACCCATCAGCACAGCAAGTGACATCACTAGATCTCCTGTCATCAACCTACACAGAATGTGACATCACTGAATTTCCCATTAAACGTATGGCCTGGAAGTGACATTACTGTTTTTCCCACCAAACTCATCTTTAAAAGAAGAAGCCAAACAAGGGGACTTATTTTCTCATCACCCATCAGCACAGGAAGTGACATTACTAGATCTATTACACAGGAAGGGGCATCACTGAATTTCCCATCATACATCGGGACAGGAAGTGACATTACTGGTTTTCCAGCCATTCCTTCTTTAAATGAAGAAGCCAAGCAAGAGGACTTCATTTCCCATCGCCCATCAGCACAGGAAATCAAATCAAGGCACCCTGCGCTAATCCCCCCTAGCATGACTTACATATCGTCAGCTGCAATACAGACATACAGCAGACACGTACAGCCGGCAAGCTTCTGGCACACCAAAGTAGCATGAAAGGCAAGGTTGTCTGTGCCTGTCGGCGCCTGGACCAAGCCCAGTGCCAGTAACTCTGGTCCAATTACCACCCAGTGATACTCTGCAGTTCTCCGTAGGATGCTAGACCAACTGCTGCTGTGCAGTACCTCACACCATGGTAGGAGCTTTCACCAGCATATACTGCCCGTACCCCAGCAGCCACACACCCACACCTCCTATGCAAATACTTACAATGCCCGCAACACACCCTCCCAACACACACACCACTAAAGCACCAAAACATTCCCCCACCCTACACCAAATGCCACAGGAAACCCTCACAGCCACACCCACTCACATGTTTGCTTCTTAGTACACAATCACTCTACAAACACACAATCAAAATATGACACTTGCTAAGTAGCAACACAACTGACATCCCATTTATCACAGAGACTTCGCTCAACCCCTCATCGGCTCCCTACATCACCATTGCAATCCCAGCAGGCTGCAAGATTGCTTGACAGGACCACCTTCACAATTCAGAAGGAGGACTCACTATCACCCACAAGGAATCCATCAAATGCACAACATCCACAGAGAATGCAACCCCATTCACGGAACATCTGCACTTCAAGCTGCAAATCTCAGAAAGCTTCGCCCTGGACAGAACCCTCACCTACTGACCACCCGGACCACGAGCCACCTTCACCATCCTCATCACCAACTTCGTCATTCTGCTCACCATCGACAGCAGAGCAGACATTCTATCCTGTGACCTCAACTTTCATCTGGAAGACCGAAACAACCCCTGCTTCACAGCACTCTCCAAAAGCTTGAGCAACATTGGACTCACCCAGCTCCTCCCAGAACCAACACAAACAGCAGGTCACACACTGGGCCCCATCTTCACCACAAGTGACAACATCAAATACAACTCCACCACACCACTCATATGGACCGAACGCTCCATCATCCACTTCCAAATCAACACACCTCAAGTCAACACGCCTACTAGGTTCAGCATTCCAAACTGCATCCCGGGCAAAATCACAGAAACGAACTGGCTCAGCACCCTCAGCACAGATCAATCTAGCCCCACAGACAACCTCGACAAGGACATCAACAACTTGAACAACTGGATTAAGAACTGTGCGGACTCCCTACACCCATCAAACCCAACAAGCATAGTAGATCATACAAACATGTCATCTGGTACACAGAAGATCTCTGAGACACCAAAGAACTCTGTAACCAGCTAAAATCAAAATGGAGAGCCAGCCACAACACCACCGACAGTACTGCCTAGAAGGCTGCACTCAGATGCTATCACCAGTAAATAAGAGACACCAATAAAAAATATGAGTAGACTGCATTGAAGAAATTTCCATCAGTGCAAGGACATGTTAGGATTACACCTCGACCTCAGCGACTGTCACCAACATTGCTGCCTCCCAGCAACTCTGCAACAACCTATCCAACTTTTTCCACAGCAAAATCACAGACACTTACTGTACTTAGCACACCACCCCAACCCCACAAAACATGTTGCTAGCCTACCCACCACCAACCAAGACAACTACCTGACTGTTAGAAACTGGATCTTTGGTTGGCAGTCAGATTACCCCCTGTCCAAGCAAGGACACTCGCCCTCTTGGTAGCTTGGCACTAGTATGCACATTTAACTTCAGAAGCAATGTGTAAAGTATTTGTACTAACACACACACAGTAACCCAGTGAAAACAATACAAAGTGACACAACACAGGTTTAGAAAAATACGGAATAATTATCTAAACACGACAAGACCAAAACAACAAAAATCTAACATACACAAGTCAAGTTATGAATTTAAAAAGCAAAAGAGTCTTAAATCATGTATAAAACAGTGAGAATGTTGTTAGCGTATAAAAGTACCTTGGTAGTGACAAAATAAAGCCACACAGGCGTGGGTGCGTTGAAAAAGGGCAGTGATGCATTGATTTCTCACATGCGTTGTTCCTTCTCCGATAGGGTCGGCATGTGTCATTTCTTCTCTTGTGCAAGAGAGCGATACGTTGATCCGGATAGGCACCTTGGGTCCGGGCAGTCTTTGCATTGATTTTCCCTGCCCAGCGATGTTGGGTCAAAATCCAGTCGCACGGTGTCAAGAAACTGCGTTGCGTAGGGGCTTGGGTTGTTAACAGCAGCTGATGTGGGTGTTGCGCGTCATTTCTCCAGCCATGTTGCGTCCATCTCCCAGCCGCGATGCAGGTGGAGCATTGTTTTTAGCTGCGAGGCCAGCAGCGCATTGTTTTTCAGCCATGAAGCGGGTGGTGCATCAAAAGTGTCCCCACACGACGGTCCTTTCGTGGATTTCTGTCCTTTTCCACCAGATGCACCTTTCATGGGCCCAGGGACAGGTTAGGGTACCACTTGGCAGGCAGGACTATCAGCAGAAAGCCCAAATGCTGTCAGAGAGAAGTCTGTGCTGTCCCTGAGACTTCAACCACAGGAGACAAGCTCAGTTTCAAGCCCTTGGAGATTCTTCACCAGTGGGAAGTCACACAAAAGTCAGTCTTTGTCCTCTCTCAGGTAGAAGCAGCTACTGCAAGCCAACCCAACAAAGCACAGTCAAAGGCAAAGGGGCAGTACTCCTCTTCCAGCTTCTCCAGCTCTTCTCCTTGGCAGAGGTCACTCTTGGTATCAGAAGTAATCTGATTTTCAGGGGTTACTTTCTAAAAGTGGCATTTTCAAACACACAATCTAAAAATACCCCAAACTCCACATGTCTATCTGCTCTCAAAAGGAATCTGCGTTTTAATAATATTTAAAGGCAGCCCGCATGTTAACCTCTGAGAGAGATAGGCCTCGCAACAGTGAAAAACTAATTTGCTAGTATTTCACTGTCAGGACATGTAAAACCTGTAAGTACATGTCCCACCTTTAACATACACTGCACCCTGCCCATGGGGCTACCTAGGGCCTACCTTAGGGGTGCCTGGCATGTATGAAAAGGGAAGGTTTAGGCGTGGCAAGTGGGTACACTTGCAAAGTCGAATTGGCAGTTTAAAACTTCACCCACATGGGGGCGTGGTCAGGCCGCGGAGAGAATGGACGCCTGAAACTGGTGCTCCGTGAGGCAGGCCGTGTTGGGGGGTGATCGAGGGAGCGGAGACTCATGGAGAGGGTGCTCCTGACCGCAGCTTACTCCACAGACCGGTTGGGCTGATCTAACACCCTTGCAGGGGTCAGAAGCGGTCCCTGAGCCCCAGATTGTTCTCAGGCCTGTAATCCTGCAGAAATCCGCAGGCTCAATTTTACAGGTGACTGGGAGTGGCTGCATACGTCCTAGTCCTGAGGAGTGGCCCTGCTTGCGGCCGGCAATAAATGCTGCCGACCCCTTTGGAACACAACCCCTGTTGACGCTTCTCCCCTCCATCTCTCCCCACCTCTCCTGAATCGAGGAAAAACAGCCAGCAGGAGGGGAGAGTGCTGAGAGGAACCATTGATTGGGACCCCAACCTGAGGCTACTGGATGATTACGCCGGATCGCAACAGGCTGCCTATCTGAGGTGATGGAGAGGTATTGGCAGCACAATCCAGCACTGGGGATGGTGACATACTGACATTTCACTTTTCACTGTGGACAGGGGGGTACCCAAGTTCTGACAGGGACTAGCTCTCCCTATCTGCGCCAATAGCCCCCATACAAGGCATTGGCCCATCTTGGCAGGAGAATCCAGGGGCCCAAAGTGGCTGTGAAGCATGGAAGGCACTAGTGGATGACAGCAGTGCAGCTTTCTTGAGGAGCAGTGCTCATCTGCCGCAATCCCATGACGTCACAGGGCCAAGAGAGTGGACGAACCTAATTGGGACCATCAGGCGATCTAGACAGCCCTCCTCCTGGTTTGATTAGTGACCTACATACCGCAACCCTTGTCGGGAAGCACTTGTCTCTGCCATGTTCTTCAAGGGCCTGATCCTGGTTACCTTATGACTCTGTCCTCCTTCTCAACACATACTGTGCCACAAGACGGTTGCTCTTCACTGAGATAAGGCCTCTTATCACGGAGCAGTGATGGCATCCTGTGAGGGTGGTAGGAGCGGTCTGCTGCAAACGGGAGATCGCCCTTCCTGAAGTACCAACCCAGGTCATGGAGGGCAGGGGTGAATCCTTAGGCTTGGGATACATCCCCGGGAATTGCAACTCTACGTAGAGCCGCAGAAGGGCACATCAGCTTGTTGTTCTACTTCCCATTATCGAGGAGATGCACTGGAGGCCACCTGGTTCTCCCCCTGCTAGGCATGCCCAACAGCAAGACGGCGAGGAAACACATCTGTCAACTGCTGTTCTCAGAAGCTATCTCCCAACCTCACCCCATGGCCTCACCTGCAGCCCCCGTGGCCTACAGCCCCACGGCCTCTGCAAATGATGCACAATTGGACGCTGCAATGGAGTGCATCTTACAGAAAATTGTTGCAGTGGGCCGCCGCCCGGAAGCCATGGACTCAAAGATCACAGACCTTTCCATGGCCTCTCACTCGAACCAGTCAGACATTGGCAGCTTTCATGATAAGGTCACAAACCTAGACCACCGTCTTACTGCAGTTGAAAGCCAGCTTGCAGTGATGCCGGAGCGAGATTCAGAGTTACAGTTCCTCCATGCTAAACTTACGGACCTGGAGGATAGGACCCGAAGGGACAATGTTAGTTTTTTTGGCATCCCAGAACGCATGGAGGGTACAGACGCAAGAGCGTATCTCAAGGATATCCTTCCGGAGCTCACAACCCTTTCAATCTCCCAAGCACTGGAGTTCCAAAGTGCCCACAGAATGGGCCACATCTATAAAGCAGACTTAGGAAAACCCCGCCCCTTCATTGCTTATTTCCTTCGCCACAAGCAGGCATGTCAGGTTATCACAGCGGCGAGGGCGCATGGCCCATATAGGACAGAGGAGTCTGATATTCGAATGGCCGCAGACTTTGCAACTAAGAGACATGAATATAAAATTTGGCCCCTTGGAACCGGCTCGAATGTGGATCACGCAAGATGGCAGATCTAGAGACTTTTTTGAACCAGCAGCCCTTAGCTCCTTTTTGGCTACTCTTGCCAAGCAGCCCATGGACAATGCCTCCACGTCTCTCCAGCCAAACTCTCCCTCTCTGGAAGGACCTTCTGCACAAGCATTATATCAATTCGGGGAAGCAAAAAAGGGGTAGGACTTACGATCACCCACAAAGATCCAAGGAAGGCAGGGAACATGCCCTCCAAGCCGTGATTGCTCTTACTCAAGACCTTAACAGAGACAAATCCGGGTCTCCCTTGAAACCATCATCCTCTGCTTCATGACTGTCATGTACACTGGGAGATGATCGCAACAGCAGAGGTTCCCTGTTCGGACACTAGAAATGAGAACTCGCATGATGGTTAAGTACCCTACACCTCCTTATCGGCTGCTATAATGTTTGCTAATGTCATAGATGCTGTCGTTGTTTTTGTTCTTATTCTTGTTTATGTGATAGTCACAAAGGAGACTCTCACTGCCTATTTGGCTTTTATTCCACTAGTATTACAGTATTACAGTTTAAACTTGTTTTTAGGGTTGCGATATATGTAGCCCTTGTTCCGTCATAGGCTGTGTAATGTCCATGAGTATCCTGCACTGCTGGTGGGGGGATAGAACCGGTGAGGCATGATACTGAAGGTGACTATGGGCTCTCCCCTAGATGCTAGGCTCCCTCACCTTCCTGGGATCTCGTCTGACCTGAGGGCACAGAGGGTAATTTCCCTCCCTGGGCATGCACACTTGGACAAATATGTGCCCCTTTACCCCCCCCCAGCTTTTCCAGGTTCCTATGTCGCCTTGCGACTTCAGGTAAACATGGTTGACCCACACGATATGGCCTCTTGCGGCCCCCCTCCCATTTCCCAATTAGGGTTCCTATAACTCTCTCGAGTGTTGTTCCTGGGGGTACGCACCCTCCTTCGACGGAGACCCAGGCAGGGGTGTAGTGGGACTGAATAATGTGATAGCTGACATTGTTGATGGAATATTGAACACACAATGACAACGTGGGCACATCTGGCAATACTGGCGCTCCCGGTACTCAACAAGGGGACTCAGCTGTCAGGAACGCCCCTCCATAAACTATATGCTGATGTCCCTAGCGTTGTATCAATGGAAGGCCCCCTATTCCCTTGTTAGAACAGGTTTGGGGAGCTACTTGAGGAAGCACTCACTATCTACCCTGGCCTCTCTGACCCCCTGTTAGGGAGAGGGCTGTTTTCCCCCACCCCTTCTTCTTTTTTCCCTTTAACCTCTGCGGTGCTCAACCCCTTCCCTCTACCTATGTCCCACATCCTACTATCCCCCCTCCCTATCCCCGTGTGCAGCCCCCTCAACCCCCCAGCACCCACCCCGGTCGTGGAGGACCGTATTGCTCCACCCTCTCTACGCCGATGGTCCCCTCCCCCCTCTCTCCCTCCGTGCGTGAGCCTGGGTTGTGGATCATGCAGATTTTGACCCGCTGTCCTACAGCACTTATATATTGCGAGGAGCTTACCTCGGTCCTCAACATATCACAGATCCACTGCCTTATATAATATTTGCATTCCTTCCCTTCTTCTTTGTTCGTCCTCTCTATACCTCAATCGGCTTTTCCTCCCCCTCATTATCCTATTCACCTTTATTCTTCTCCTCTCTTTCATGCCCAACCCTCCCTGCCTCTTTTCTTCTCTTTATACTCTTGATTAGGTCCGCTCTCTCCCTTACACCAACTAGGGGTTCCCACACACCCCACCAGCGCCCCACTGCACTTTGATGTATCTCCTGCCTCCCCTTTCTTACACACCACTGCAGGCCAATTCTACATAGCAAGGGATCACTATGCACAGCTATACACCTCGCCTAACGCTAGCATGGGATCCCCCCTCCCACTAACAGTTCTCTACTGGAACATACATGGTCTCACACACTTCATCAAGAGAAAGACGGTTCTATCATATCTGCAGTCCAAACATGCAGATATTCCCCTATTGCTAGAAACACATCTTTGCCCACTGGAATCAGAAATGTTCTGCAGGGACTGGGTGGGACGAGTACTCGATTGCGGGATCACAATGGCTCTGACTGGAGAACTCGGCACTGGCAGAAAATGTGGAGTGGCGATCCTTCTCCGCCGGTCTTTGCAATTCAAGGTACTTAAGACATGAACCGATCAGGAAGGCCGATATGTCCTTACAAAACTTAGAATAGGTACACTGACAATTTGTGTAGGATCCATATATGCCCTTAGAGGCAACAAACAACTCTTTTTCCTCTCTCTCAATTGTCTCTTAATAGAGATTGGGGCCTCACAATATCTCTTGGGCGGTGACTGTAACCTAGCATGCGACGTGGTACTCGAACAGGCAGTCTGGACATGGGTAATAATGCGGACAGAGCTCTCTTTGGGTACATACGCTTGAACCAGGGTCTGGTGGATCATTGGCATCTCTCCCATCCGCATGAGCGTGATAACACATATATTTCACCAGTCCATGGTACACGGTCTAGACTGGATTACTTTCTTGTCACTCTCAACTTGGTCCCACGGATAAAAGACTCCCAGATCCTGGTGGCGGCATTATCGGACCACTCCCCGGCACTATTGGCACTAGACTTGGGCTTAATTACCCCTTGATGCAAACCACCGTGTCTAAACACCTCGCACCATTGTACACCACAGGGGAAAAAGCAACTCAGCTCTCATGTTGCTACTTATCCTGCCAACAATAAAGGATCAGTCTCCTCTCCACAGAACTTATGGGCAGCGGCAAAAGCAACAATAAGGGGACAACTTATGAGGGATGCTGCCATTGCCAACACTCAGAGACGTTCCCGTCAACGAGCTTTGGAGAACCGATTAGTGTCATGCACCCAAGAATACATTGCAACGTCCCCGCGTCTGCCGTAGTTTTGAACAGGCCAAAATGGAATTGAATGCCCTATATACCTCCCAAGCGAAATACGCTTTGCAGCAGATGAAAGTGTGCCACTGTGAACATGGGGAGAAGGCAGGACGATTACTAGCTGCCCAACTTAATCAATGGGATGAACTGCTGGCTATACCTGCCATCCAGGATGTTGACTATACGATCATTACGCACCCACAGGATATCGCTAATGCGTTCGGAATATTTTACCAGACCTTATATACTCCTGAAGCGTCAGAGGACCATGAGAGATTATCAGCGTTCTTCAACAAGGCATGGGTTGCCAGCCTTACAGAGGATGACAGAGCACTCCTGGAAGGAGAGATAAGCAAGCAGGAGATTGTGCAGGCTATAGCTAAACTCCCTTATTACAAGTCCCCAGGCAATGATGAGGACGGGAGCAGAAATGGTGGACTTCCTGTATGATGCCTACCGTGCTGCGGACTGCACAGGTTCGCTGAACCCTATTTCCAATAGGGCTTCTATAGCAGTCTTACCCAAACCTGAGAAGGACCCTCTTCTATGTGGCAGCTACCGTCCCATTTCCCTCCTAAATGGGGATATAAAGATACTGCAGATATTCCGGCGGCCCGCCTCAAGAAAGTGCTGCTGTCCCTTATTCACCATACACAAGTGGGTTTTGTGCCCGGGCGCTCCTCTAGGAACCGTCTCCGGAGTCTGTTGTATGCTTTGTGGGGCACCCATGATTCTCAGGATGAGGTCCTCGCCCTGTCCTTTGACGTTGAAAAGGCCTTTGATAGGATAGAATGGTGGTATCTCTTTGAAACCCTGAAACGGTTTGGGTTAGGGACGGGATTCATCAACATGGTCCGCTTGTTATACGACACACCGACAGGGCAAGTAAATTGTGGAGGATTTCTTTCTGAAGTATTCCCAGCTAGGAGAGGAACCTGGCAGAGTTGCCCATTGTCCCCATCACTCTTTCTACTAGCCGTGGAACCATTAGCCTCCCTCATTCGTAGCTCTAACCTCATCTCTGGCGTGCCCATTCCTGGCGGTTGCTCCACTATTTACCTATATGCCGATGACATATTGCTAACGCTCATGGACCTCACCCGTTCACTACCGGACCTTCGGTCGATTCTAGTTGAATTTGAAGTGCTGTGAGGATACAAAATAAATTGAAACAAAAGCAAAGCACTTCCTATGTCTCATGTGACAGTCTGCTCAGCGGTCCAGGACCTCCCAGTTAAATGGAAACAGTCCTGTCTCAGGTACCTCGGTATAATCATCAACAAGGGCCTGAAATACATGGTGGCAGGGAACCTCGAACTGCTACTTACCAACATGACAAGAGACTTCGATAAATGGTCCCACTCAGGCCTCTCCCTATGTGGTAACCCTACCATGGGTTCTTTATGCTCTTGGAATGTTACCCTTACACATCCCTCTACCTCTACTTTGAGAGGTGGATAGATGAAAACAGGCCTTTGTGTGAGGAACCATGTGCCCCAGGTTATACAAAGCTATTCTCCTAGCGTGCTGTGAGTGCTGTGGGATGGGCCTACCCTCAATAGAATATTATGCTAGAGCGTTACAGCTATCACAGCTTGTCTGTCAGCTCCCAGACGTCCCTCACCCACCGCTGTGGGTCACAGCAGAATGTATGATTTCACACTCCTTGCCTCAATATGCTCTGTAGCGCGGGTGCTTCCCTACCCAGATTCTCTAACCCAATGCTCAACGCCATTTTAAATTCCTGGAGGAGAACACATAGCCTGTTAGGAATGGACCTGAGGACCCATGACCAGGCACCCATCTGGGATAATATGGGCCTGAAAATAGGGGGGAAAACGATTCACTGGGAGACTTGGGGGTGCAATGACCTCTTACATATTAATCAACTTTTGGCCAATGGGAATCTGAAACCGTTTCCAAACCTCAGGGTAGAATTTGCACTGCCTGACCATCATGCGTGGTGCTTTCTTCAGCTCCAACACTGTCTCCACTGTTGCATGGGAACGTGCCCGTGGGTCCTCCGCCGCTCTCCGGTACTCCACTACCTTGAAACATGGGGTAAATTTCGAGGAGTAGTGTCGGGCATACATAAAATGATAAACCTTTGTTTATTCTCCTTGCCCCTACTAGAAAAGCTCAAAAACAAGTGGCAGACCCATTTACAACAGGACTATGAGCTGGATGATTGGACTGACATATTGGAGGCAAGAGAGGGAGGTGCTCGTGAGGCTTGCCTGAACTTCTGTCTGTTCAAAACATGGCACGAATGGTACTGGATGCCCCAGAAACTTGGAGCAACAGGGCTCTTATCCCATGCGACCTATTGGTGTTGCCCCCACCCCAGATGCAACCTGATACATGTACTCACTGACTGCCCATCTATCCAACCTTACTGGGAGGCAGTGGGGTCCACCTTAAGGGATGTTCTGCCACTACCACCTTCCCTTACCCACCCTCCTCCTTTTACATGACACTGGGGATCTCCAAGGTGTTTCTCGCCCACAATCACGACTCCTAAACACTGCGCTAGCAACAGCCAATCTATGCATCCTTAGACACTGGTGCTCTACAACACCTCCTGCACATGAGGAATGGCTGGCAGCCATGTACCAAGCTGCCTCCCACAAACGACTTATCTATAATCTAGAAGACAGGACAGAGATATTCCTCCAGACCTGGGCCCCCTTTTTTAGCACTCCGGACAACGAGCTGCCCCTGTGACCCTCCGACTGGGGGTGTGGCCACGACCTCCAACTCAGACAGTGCTGATTTCCCATTCGCCTTCCTCCCTTTCCTCTAACACTGAAAGCGGTTTCTACCCTTCCCCTCTCTGCTCCTGCTTTCACAATGTCCTTACACCCAGATCATACCATTTATACCCCTCCCCCTTCCCTCCACTCTCCTTGCCCTCCCCTCCTTGGTCGGTGCTGGTGTTAATGTTATTGGTGGTGTTTGTTTCATTGCACTGGTTGGTCCTGCTATACCGGTTATTATCAACCTCTTACCCAGTTTTACAGACCCATCTCTTGATCTCTCGCCCCCTCTCTGTTCTCTCTCTGTTCTTCTTAGGTATTCCTTTTCTCTCCCCTGCTTCTGCTATTCCTTCTCTGTCTTCCCCTTCCCTTTTCTCACATGATGCCTTCTCTCTCCTTCTGTCAATGTTTTCCAACCCTTTTAGCCGACTCCATTGCACCTCACCCATTATTGCTTACCTCCCCTATAGTTCCCACACTAAGGGGGTTATTCTAACTTTGGAGGAGTGTTAATCCGTCCCAAAAGTGACGGTAAAGTGACGGATATACCACCAGCCGTATTACGAGTTCCATAGGATATAATGGACTCGTAATACGGCTGGTGGTAAATCCGTCACTTTTCCGTCACTTTTGGGACGGGTTAACATCTCCTCCAAAGTTAGAATAACCCCCTAAGGCTGCCCATCTACCACCATCCGTGCCCCTCATAAGGCCCTTCCCACGCCATGCCTCGAGGATGGGAGCCCCATCATTGACTTGGCTCTATGCCTAACCTCTCCTTAACCTTTTCTGTCATACTACCGCAGGCCCAAATATATAGATAACGAGACAAACTTAGTTATTATACCGTTGCAGCAATAGGCTCCCTCTTCCCCTGGACACTTTCCGAAGTATCTGTCAGGGATATTGCTGGGTCTACAGGCATCTACTTCCAGATGGTCCTTGCAGCTATACATGTTATCAAGATTGTAACTATGATCCTATTCAGCACTGTACGAGATTATTATGGTATGACTGTCTACTCGTGGGCATGCACTTTCCTGTTCAAATGTTGTTGGGAAGGCATACCTTGGTATAAGGCTATGTAATGTGTTCTCCTGATTTTTCATTAAAGAATTGCACAACAATAATGACATAAACAAAAACAAACTTCACTCACAGACACTGCAGTGGCAGGTCTGAGCCATGTTTACTGGGTTACTAATGTGGGTGGTATAACCAGTACTGCAGGCCCACTAGTAGCATTTTATTTACAGGACCTGGGCACCGCTAGTGCACTTTACTAGGGACTTACCAGTAAATTAAATATGTCAATCATGGATAAGTCAATGTACACATATAATTTATACACAGAATACTTACACTTTAGCACTGGTCAGCAGTGGTAAGGTGTCCAGAGCAAACAAAACAGGAAAAACAGAGTCTAGCACACAGACACAACCTGGAAAGTAGAGGCAAAAAGTTAGGGGAGACCATGCCGATGATGTCAAGTCTAACACGTGTCCCCCCAGCTGAAAGTGGGGAGCACCTACCCAACCTCATGGGAGTTCTCATCACTAAGGCGGAAGAATCTGGACAGACCATCAGCATTTAAGTGGCGGTTCAGGGCGCTGTTCCACCATAAATCCAATCCCTGTAGGGAGATGGACCACCTCAACAATTTGGGATTCTCACCCTTCATCTTCATTAACCATCTGAGGCGTCTGTGGTCTGTCTGAACCCGGAGGTGAGTCCCAAACAAGTAGGGTCTTAGCTTCTTCAGTGCCCAGACCTCTCCAAAAGCTTCACACTCAATTGCACTCTACCTACCTTCCCTGGGAAGTAACCTCCTGTTAATGAAGGCTACAGGTTGATCTACGCCCTCTTCATTAAGCTGTGAGAGAACTTCTCCAATACCATGCTTTGAGGCGTCTGTTTGCACAACAAATTCCTTGGAATAGTCAGGTGCCCTCAGCAAAGGTGCTGTGCACATGTTCAAGGCATCAAAAGCTGTCTGGCAAGACTCAGTCCAGATTACATTTCAGGACTGCTTTTTGGAAGTTAACTTAGTCAAGGGAGCAACTATTGTGCCAAACCCCTTCACAAACCTCTGATCGTATCCTGGGAAACCTAAAAAGGCTCTCATCTCAGTCTGGGTTTTGGGGGGCTCCCAAACCAGAATGGTTTCAATTTTTGGCTGTAGGGGTGTCACCTGGCCACTCCCTTACTGGTGTCCCAAGTACACCACAAAACTCTGCCCTATTTGGCACTTGCTTACCATAATAGTAATGCCGGCCTTCTGCAGGGCCTCCAACATTTTACAGAGGTGTTGCAAGTGTTCCTCCCATGTGGAACTAAAGACAGCAATGTCATCCAGGTAGGAGGCACTGAAATCTTCCAGTCCAGCCAACACCTGGTTGACCAAACTCTGAAAGGTGGCAGGGGCATTCTTCATTCCAAAGGACATCACCCTAAACTGGTAGTGCCCATCTGGTGTGGAGAATGCAGACCTCTCCTTAGCCCCCTCAGTCAGGACGATCTGCGACCCAGGGCGACCCAGAGGTATGCTCAAAAGTATTTAGGTACTTGGCTGCTCCCAACCGGTCAATTAGCTCACCAGCAGGGGGGATGGGGTGCATGTCAGTCTTGGTGACCGCATTGAGTCCCCGGAAATCCACACAAGAGTTCTGGGGAGGCACCAGGAGCAGCAGGCTTTGGGACCAACACCACAGGGCTGGCCCAAGGGATGCTGGAAAACTCAATCACCCCCAAACGCTAACATTTTAGAGACTTCGGCCCTGATTCTAAGCTTGGCGGGCGGTAGCGGGAACCGCCAGAAGACCGTACCGCGGTCAAAAGACCGCAGCGGTCATTCTGGGTTTCCCACTGGGCTGGCGGGCGACCGCCGAAAGTCCACCCGCCAGCCCAGCGGGAAACACCCTTCCCACGAGGAAGCCGGCTCAGAATGGAGCCGGCAGAGTGGGAAGGTGCGACGGGTGCAGTTGCACCCGTCGCGAATTTCAGTGTCTGCAAAGCAGACACTGAAATTCTTTGTGGGGCCCTCTTACGGGGGCCCCTGCAGTGCCATGCCATTGGCATGGGCACTGCAGGGGCCCCCAGGGGCCCCACGACACCCCATACCGCCATCCTGTTCCTGGCGGGCGAACCGCCAGGAACAGGATGGCGGTATGGGGTGTCAGAATCCCCATGGCGGCGCAGCAAGCTGCGCCGCCATGGCGGATTCCCATGGGCAGCGGAAAGTCGGCGGTACACCGCCGGCTTTCCGCTTCTGGCCGCGGCTGTACCGCCGCGGTCAGAATGCCCGGCGGAGCACCGCCAGCCTGTTGGCGGTGCTACCGCCAACCTCCGCCCTGGCGGTATTTACCGCCAGGGTCAGAATGACCCCCTTCATCTTTAATGTTAGCCATTACTCTGTCAGTCACTCTGTAAACGTGGTGTTTAACAGGACTGTCCCCAGTGTCCACATTGTGTGTACACAAGTGTGTGACCCCTGGGATCAGGGAGAACAGTGAGGCAAACTGACCCAACAGCTGGGGACAGTCTCTCTGCTGCTCTGGGGTCAGGGAGGGGGAGAGGATCACTCCCTCCACAGAGCCATCTTTTTCTCCAGCAGACAAGAGGTCAGGAAGAGGCTCACTCTCTTCCTCCACCCCATCATCTGTTGCTAGGAGGATTGACAATTCAGTCCGCTCAAAGTATGCCTTCAGCTGGTTCACATGAAGGACCCTTAAAGGGTTCCTGGGAGTTCGCAAGTCCACCAGGTAGGTGACTTCACTCTTGTGCTCCACCATCTCAAATGGCCCAGTCCACTTGTCCTGGAGTGCCCTAGGCTCCACTGACGCCATCATCCACACTTTCTGACCAGGTTGAAACTCGACCGGAGTGGTATTCTGGTCATACCACCATTTAATGTCTTCCTGGCTTGCTTCCAGGTTCTCCTATGCGAGACTCCTGAAGTGGTAGTCTGTTTTTTCAGAGCCAGCATGTAACTGAATACATCCAGGGAGCGTTTACTAGGGGCTTTCTCCAAAGCCTCCTTGACCAGACTCAAAGGTCCACTCACAGGGTGGCCATAAAACAGCTCAAAAGGACTAAAGCCAAGCCCTTTTTGAGGCACCTCCCTGCAAGCGAACAAAAGGCATGGCAAGAGGACGTCCCACTTCCACCTCAAAGGCTCTGACAGACCCATTATCATGCCCTTCAAGGTGCGGTTGAATCTCGCAACCAGACCATTTCTTTGGGGTGGTAAGGTGTGGTGAACTTCTACGTAACCCCACACACTTTCCACAGAGACTTCATATATTTTGTTATAAAGTTGGTACCCTTATCGGACCCCACCTCCTTGGGGAACCCCATCCGGGTAAAAAGCCCCATCAGTGCACAGCCCACCTCAGGGGCAGTGATCGATCTCAAAGGAATAGCTTCTGAGTACCAAGTGGCATGGTCCACCAAGACCAGGATAAACCTGTTACCCATGGCTGTCTTGTGATCCAGATGCCCCACAATGCCAATATCAACCCTCTCAAAGGGGGTACTAACCCCAGGAAAAGGTTGGAGGGAAGCTTTACATTTCCCCCCCACTCTTGCCTGACAAGTTGGGCAAGACCTACAATGAGCTTCAGAGTGCCTGTGCATTTAGGGCCGATAGAAGAGGGTGACAAGCCGCTCAAAGGCCTTGTCCTGCCCCAAATGACCAGCTAAAGGCACGTCATGAGCCAGACCCAGTAGGAAGGCTCTGAAGCACTGGGGTACCACCAGCACACAGGCTGACCCAGGCTCAGGAACCCTAGGCTCGCTATATAGAAAGCCTTCCTCCCAATAAATCAAATGTGATCCAGGCTCCTTGCCAGATGTCTGGTCTGCAGCCTGCTGCCGCAAACCCTCCAGAGTAGGACATGCCTTCTGTGTCTCACAGAATGCTTCCCTCGTGGGCCCCGCCTTCTTGCTGCCACTGTGACAACTCAGGATCCTCACCCGGTTCAGCCTCCTGTTCCCCTGTAGGCTCCAGGGCCTCCCCCTCAGGTTTAGCCTCCTCCTGGACCGTGAGAACTTCTGGGGCTGGTTTCCCCCATGCCTTGCCCTTCCTCCTTGTGGCAGACTCCTAGGTAACTCTTTCAGGCTCCATGGTCTCCTAATCGCAGTGGCGGGCTGGCATAAACCAGTTTGACACACAGGCCCACCCAGGCAGACTCAACATTTCCAAGTCTGACCTGCATTTCACCTCCTGCCAAGGGGAATCCTCCAGGTCATTGCCAAGCAAACAATCTACAGGCATGGTTGGACTCATAGCTGCCTTCAAGAATCCTGAGACCCCTCCCATTCAAAGGGAACCTGCGCCACTCTGCACAGGTGCTCTGAGTTGTTTACTGTAACTACTTGGTGAAGAACAAAGGGATCTACCTGCTCTTTCTACACCAAGTAACTCCTCACTGTAGTCAACTGGCTCCTGGGTCTCTCAGGGCCTACACCCTCTGTCCATTGATGGTCACCCATCACCTGTACTTCTTAGTGTTATCAGACACGAGGATCCTCTGGACCATCTCACTGTCCTCTAGTGAGACAAAGGCGATCCCAGTTAGCTCCCACCCACCTAGAAACAACTCCCCCCCAAGCGCTACACTGGCCAAACCCTGTGACTGAGCACCAGTGGGTGCCGGTGTCCACTTTGGACATTTGGGGTCCTGTCTCATGTGACCCTCCTGATGACATGCAAAGCACTTCTGGGACCCCTTCTCTTCAGGCTTCCCTGTAGGGACCCATGGTTTCTTTTCTGCTGGGGGCTGGGATTTGTTACCCTAGGAACTAGATTGGGGCCCTTTTGAGAACTCCCCCTGTTTACCCTTACCCACCTACTTCTTCTGATGGGAACCCTGCGCACCCTTGGCATGGTCTCACCCATACCTATTTTAAACCCTGGTGCTCTCCCAATGGTCCACTTCCTGCTCAAGCCTCCTGGGGTCAGTCAGCTTGCTGTCAATTAAGTGCTGGTGCAGCTCTGGAAAACATGAACTATACAAGTGCTCCCAAGCAATCAAATTGTAAAGCCCCTCATACGTTGTTACCTTACTGCCCTTCACCCAACCAGCCAGTGACCTGTAAAAAGAATCAACAAATTATAACAATATTTGAGATTTCTTCTCAATCTCACAGCGAGCCGATGTCATTAGAAGCTGCCAAGGACTCGCTGGAAGCCATTTGCTTCCAGCGTGAGGGGAGAGAGGACTTCAAGAGGTAAGTCTCTCTCTTTTAGGAGGTTTTGGGGGTGAAAACAGACAGAAATAGTTTTTCCTTTCCCCCGTGCCTGTTTTCAGTGGATTCCTGGTCCACGATCGCGGGCAAGGCCCGCAATCGTGGACCAGGAGTCCCCACTAGGCACCAGGGATTTAGTTTCACTTTTATTTTTGGGAGTGACCCCTTGGGCAAGGGTCACTCCCATGGGGGGCTATTACATATCCAATTTCGGCCCCCCAAGGGGCAGTTGGGCCATTTGTTTCGGCCGATCTGCCCCCAGGCGGGGTCGAAAACCACTAGACGACCAGGGATTTTGTTTTCCATAAGTTTTTGGGCAGCGACCCCTTAGGCAAGGGTCGCTGACCCAGGGGCACTCATTTTTTATATGTTTCTCCCTCTCTGAGGCTAGATCGGCCACGTTTTTGGCCGATCTCACCCCGGGGGGGCTTCGAAACCCACTAGGCGCCAGGGATTATGTGGTATGTGTGTGTATTTTGTGTGTTTGGGGGCACCCCTTAGCCAAGGGTCACCCCCCCAAAGGGGAGAAAATTAGTATTGGCCATTTCTGCCCCCCCCCCTTGGGGGCAGATGGGCCTATTTGTGTTAGGTCCATCTGCCCACAAGGGGGGCAGAGGCCACTTAGGCACCAGGGACAATTTCTAAGTTCTTGGTGGCGGGGTGTTTGTCAACTGGCAAAGTATTTGTCTTTGTGATTATAAAAGTTTATTTCTTCTTTTTGTTCTAGTTCAAAGCTTTTGCTTCCTTTGCTGTGGATCCTTGCAGTTTTGGCAGTAGTTGTTCGCCGGTTTGCATAGTTGCATGTTTTAGGTAAGTGAAGGCACTTTACTACAAATGAGTATTGTTGACATGCATGAATGACATGTTTGTAGGTGGTGTACTAAATGCAGTATTGTGTGTGAAATTGTACTTAGATTTGAGCACAATTATATTTGTGTTGTCATATGTCTAATTTTATTTTTTATTTTTTATTTTTGCTGGGATATCATTGGTAATTGCTGTGTCTGTGCAAAGTAGTTGCTGGTGAATAGCTTTTTCAGGCAAGTGAGTGGTACAGTTTTTTAGTACATAACTTTTTGCGATAAAGCTACACTTTATTTATTACTTATTTTAGTGCTGGTTGTTGTTGGCAATCCATTTGTTGTTAGTGAGGATCATGGCTAGCCGCAGAGTGACCGCTCAGCAGGTTGTTGGCATGCTTTTTGAGTCATCTTCAGACCATGATTACGAGACTGACTCTGCATCTGAGGCAGAGGAGGAAGTGAGTTTTCTGTCCGAGAGGTTTCTTCTGATGAGGAAGCCACACTAAGTGCAGATGAAGGGCCATTTTAGAGGAGGACATTGATGTGCCAAGAGTGCAGCAGTCTGGGGCTGAGGGGCTTCCCATTAGAAGACCTGACACCCAGATTGCCCCAAACATGGAGCAGCCACAGTTCCCTGCATTTACTGGGTAAATCGCATCTCTTCCATGTATTCACTTTTCCCTATTTTGGATGGATTGGAGATACAATAGCAGATCTCACCACTTTCATTTATGAACTTTTCCCAATTTTAGTTGGCTTGCAATTTAAATAGTAAACGTTGAACTATGATTTTATGCACTTTCCCCAATTGTTGCAAGACTATAACTGAAATAGTAAGTCTCACACCTTTCATTTATGCACTTTTTCTAATGTTTGTAGGGCTGGTTTAATAAAAGTAAATTTCACACCTTTCATTTATGCAGTCTCCATAATCCTGTTGGACTGGAGATAGAATAGTATACTTCATCCCTTTTATTTATGTATGATCACAAATGTTAGTTGGATTGGAGTTAGAATAGAAAATCTCACCCCTCCAATTAATGTAGTCCCTCCAATTGGTAATGGATGGCTATATAATAATTAATATTACCAGTTTATTGTATTCACTGTTCTCTGTTTTAGTAGGATTGGAGTTAGAGCAGCAAATCCCACCTCTCCAATCAACACACTTTCTGGTGATTGGATAAAATATTGTGTTTTCATTATCAGAATACAGAAATATCAGAAAAAAATATAGTGATACAAAACTATTGAGAGTCAGAAATATCAATTTCAAGAATATAATTTTTCGGGGTAAATAATATTATTATTAAGAATATGGTTGTTGATAATATCATTTTTAATAGTATACTTTTCAAGAATGCAATTTTTATGTGTTTTTTCATATATATGAATATTTAGTATTATTTTTGTATAGTTTATATTAATTTTCTTTAAATATACTTTGTAATTTTAAGTGAATTAGAATTTTGTATATAGTTGTTAATAGTAATTAATAGTTTTGGAGCAGGTCATTGGGTTATAGGGTATAGGGTGTGAAGTTAATTAAGAAATAACTAATTATTCATTAATTAACACATTGTTAGGTAAGTATGTAATTGATGTTAATTATGTATATATGTACTACTCATTTAATTAATTACATTTTAAGTATAGGTTACTATGTTTGTAGGGGTATAGAGTGGGAAAATAGTTCATAATGATGCATTAACAGTTAATTATTTATGTATTATTAATTACCGCATTGCTTATTAATTATGTAAATGTGTGATAATTATATATTGGAGTTATTTTTAAGTTGCAGGTTACTGGGTTTGGAGGTGTATAGGGTAGGAAGTTAATTAAGTAATAATTTATTATTAGTTTAAAAATAATTATTTGAGTGATTATTATGTACAACATGGCTGCCAACACTTCCTTGTTGAAGCATTGGCAGCCAATCAAATCTCAGCATGAGATCGGGAGGGTTTGTGGAGGCTTTGCTTCTCTATATATACAAATTTAGATTTCCTTTAATTTCCCAAACACTACTGAACAGATTTACACCAAATAACAAAAAAGTCGCTTTCTGAACCATGATCTGCCTTTCTGACAAATTTGGTGTAATACCATCAAGAGGTTTGGGTGCTATTGCTGTTGAAATTCCTATGGAAAAATGAATGGTGAAAAAGCATTTTGGGAGCCTCCCCATTTTTCTCGGACCCCACTTGACGGATCACCTGAAAACATTCCAGACATCAGCTTACATGAGCACCAATATTTTTGGGAACATTTTATGAACATTCGTCAACCAGCACCAACGATATAGGCAAGTAAAAAATGCTTTTTGTATCAAAACTATAGCCCTCATTTGGACTTTGGTGGTCAATTTCACTGACCGCCAAAGCCCAACCTGCCAGGTGACCACCAGTGCTGGCAGTCAGCAGACCGCCACATTATGAGTGCTGGCTGCTTTCTACCATTATTGAGGCAGAAAGCAGCCAGCAATCATGCTGGAGGTCAGCGCTGCAGAGGCACTGTTACACCAGCAGGACTCCACCCGCTGTATTACAAGCCGTAATATGGCTTGGTCGAGACCTGCTGGGGTGGTGGTGGTGGCGAGGGAAGACCACCAGGACCCATCTCCTCCCAGACGTCTCCATTGACTGAGATGGTAAGTGGGCATCTGAAAGAGGGGGTCTGTGTGTCTGGGTGCGTTTGTGCATGTTTGCGGAGGGAGTGCTGAATGTGTGCGTATCTGCGAGTGAATGTGAATGTGTGTGTGCATGTGTGTGCGTGTATGTGCGTGTGCATGGGGTGTCTGTGTGGATGAATGAGAGTGAGTGGGGGTGTCTGTGTGGATGAATGCGAGGGAGTAGGGATGTCTGAGTGCACGTATGCGTGTGCTGCATGTTTGTGTATGTCAATGCATGCGAGGGTGAAGAGGTGGGGGGTTGTTTGAGTGTGTGGATGGGTCGGGGGATGTGTGGATGTGTGGGAACATGTGTGTTTGTGTGTGCCGGTGACAGAAATAAAGATTCCTGCACCAGGTGCGTGGCCGCCAGGGTTTTCATGGTGGGGTGCCTGCCACGGAAAGCCTAACAGTGTGCAACCTCATAATCCGGACCGCAGGCTGAAGCCTGCCATCGGGTTGGAGGTGCTCACTGCCAGCCACGGCGTTGCAACCTCACCAGTGGGCTAGGCGGGGTTGGGGAGTCTGCCGAGCCTCACAACTTTTAACATGGTGGTCCTTACCGCAGGCTCCGTGGCGGAAAGACCACCATGGCGAGGCTGGCGGTCTCATGACCGCCAGCCTTGTAATGAGGGCATATGTCCTAAATATATCTACCTATTGGTGACAGCCACTAGGTAGTTATAGTTAGGACCTAGTTTCTATTGAAAAAGCTGTGTTTTACTTGCCTATATCTTTGGCACCGCTATATATTTTTGTATATTGGTCAAACCCTTCTTAGTATAAGTTACATTGTAAACTAGAACTTCTGTTTAGTGTGTATATACCTTTTAAACATGTATTGGAATTTTTACTTTTTTTAATTTACAACTATAATTTTTATGTTTATGTAAAAGCAATCTAAAACCTAATTCATGTGTTTTAAAACATATACTGTGGTGAAATATATTGCTATTTAATAAAAATGGCCCTTACTTAGAGTTTGGCTATCAGGCTACTCCATCACAAACTTGGTGGATATTCCGTTCAGTATTACAAGTGCCTCATAGCTTATGGTGCTTGCAATAAAATGATTTTGATGGAACATTCTATCTGCTAAGCTCTAAATAAGGCTCCATATTTTTGAAGTAGGTATTATTATAGTTGATTATTTTTATTCTTACTATGTATTACAATCTTCTGTAGTAGATTACAAGGTGCTATGATGTATCATCGTAGATACATTTGTCCTTTATACTGTGTGTATCAAAAGTTAATCTATTACCTATTGTCATTTTTATTATGTCTATAACAAGTGGATATATTAACTATTGTTATTTTTATTTCAATATTCTTGCACCACAATATTTTTGTGGTTGATGTTGTGCATGCAACCATTGATCAGTATATTTGATTCACTTTGCCCCTGGCACTAAGACAAGAATGAACACTCACTGGAGGGTGCATTTATTGGTGCATCTGAGGATCTGTTAAGGATGGAACACCTATCATCAAGCCTGATTTGCTCATAAAGCTACCCTTTCTATTTTCTGAAGGTGCACTGACAATAAAAAAAATACACTCCATGAAAAACTTCTAAAAAGATCTTTGAAACAATCAAACATTATTAATTGAAGTAACTTGGTAAGCCCTATAAACTCCACAGATGCCTTTCCTTCAGATTACTAAATTCTGTGTAACAACAAAGTCAGGTATGACCTGACTACAAACTTACGGGCTGATTATGACTTAGGTGGTCTGACCACTTGTCTGCCATTGCAGAGGTCAGGAGAAAGGTGACAAGCAGGCCCCACCCCAACATCCACATTATGACACTAAATACCGGGCTGGTGGTGAGTCTGCAGCCGTGGCAGTGCAGCAGCCTTCTTCTTGCATGGCAAACAATGTGCACCAACAGTGCAGGTATGTGGGGGCACAACCCTTCCTTGCCTTTCCACTGAGCTGTTCTTGTTGGGGCCAGTGGAAAGGCAGGTCGTGGTCAGCACAGTGGGGCTGACATCTGCACTGCCACGATTGATCTCAATTTTCCCTACTACCATCTCTGCAGGATCCAAGATCCTGGGGGTTGCTGCAGTCTTATGGTGGTCTGACCATCGTCTTCGTAAGCTGGTGTTTGGACTGCCAAGGAGGCGACAGTCAGACTGCCACTGTGGGTACGACGGCCCCAGGACTGCTATACTCATTGCAAGCCCTTAGATTCTTTGATGCTCAAAAAGGATGAGGAATGTAACTGCTTAAGAACCCCTTAGCTTGGTTTCCTTTCACACAATAGACAAAAAAACTTCAGAAATACTTATTGGAAAATAAATGGAACTTCAACTGTACTCTGAGGCCTGTGATCACTGTACACAACACTTAAGACAGAAAAGGTAAATGATCAGTACCAGCAAAGAGTTACACTTTTATTGTACTCTAATTTCACCAAAATATGCAGAAGTAACTCCTCAAATGGATATATTCAGAAATCTACTGACACTTGTAAACACAGTTAAATTGTCACAACTCTTTAGTCGTAACTTAGGGCCTGATTACAAGTATGGAAGTCCATGGACCACCAAAGTTGTGGTGGAGGTCCAACCGCCAGAATATGATCCTGCCGGACGGACCGCCAGGAGACTGATGCCACCACCAGGATCATGGATCCCGACGGGTTTGTAGCGGTTGAAGTCATGGTCTGACATGGTGGTGTCAAGTTCTGCACTGCTGTGCTGCTCACGACTTCACTTTCTGCCTGCATTTTCATGGTGAGGTCCATGAAAGGGCAAGTGGAAAGCCAGCGCTAGGTTGCCACAGAAAGGACCCCTGCTCTTCCCACGACCATGTTGTGGGCAGTGCAGAGGCTACCCTGCCAGCACTCTTGGAATTTTCACTGTCTGCTTTTGCAGACAGTGCACATTCCGAGGGTGCTGTGTGCAATGGTATTGACTTCAGCTCCCTAAGGGAGCTGAGGCAAATGCCACTGCACTGTTTTCACCAGGCAGACTAGCAGAAACTTCATAATAAGACATTTTCACAGGTGAGCCCCATGGAAATAACAAAATACGATGGGGGTGAGGCAGCCCCCTTGACAGCAGCCTCACCACCGCTTTATTGGCAATCTCTGTGTCAATGCCAGCCAGATCATAATCAGGCCCTAAGAGACTTGCTGTACTTTAACATTGAGAAGATAAACATCCTAAATTGGGTGATTCTTTCCAGGAAAGTTGGTCACCTTGTGGTGGAGGAGTCACCAACTTTGATTGATGCCACTTGGCTCGACCAGAAGTTACTCAGTAGTTCCTCTATCTCTAAATCAGGCATGGAAACCACAAGTATAGAGGGACGCTTTATGGCATTTCTTGCACCCCACCAAGTTCAAACTCTATATTAATCAGCATTGGATTTTGGAAAGTCAAACAGTTTAATCCATTGTTTAAATTCCTATTAAACTCACTCATAAAAGGTGATTCTATTTCGCTCGATCTCTGAAGACCGAGAAGCACTCAAGACATTCATGCATAACTCCAACCCACTGTCATTATGTTGTTTTCAACACGGTGGGAAGCAGAGGTCTGTCTTCAACCTGCCTTAAGTTACAAAAGAAGTAGCAAAAACAATTGTAAGGGACTTCTTTAAGTGGAGGGCTAGTAGACAGACTTTTGGTAGAGAGGTGTTTTTGAAATCATAAGAGAGAACCTGCAACAAGCACGACAGCACTACAGTGAAACTCAGCAAGCATAATGTGTGGAAAAGAACAAGAGGTAGAAAAAAGGTTAATGTGACTTCCAGTGAGATTTCAGCGGTAAGAGATAAGTGCTGGAGGAGGAAACGTGCTATTCATATGATGTAAACAAAATAGAAACATTTGAGAAGAGGACATATTTAGCTGCATTTCAAGCTTTTAACCTTTTTAAATCTTACATGATATAATAAAATGTTTTGCAAAAAAAAAGCGGCCCTATGAGGTGGTGTTCGCGCTGCATATCTTAACGGTTAGTGCACACTTTATTGAGTGCTAAAAAACAGATTCTAAGGCCCATATTTATACTTTTTAGCACCTCATTTGCCTCATTGCTTTTACATAACAAAATGACACAAAAGCAGCGCTAAAAAAGTATAAATATAGGCCTATGTGCTTTGTCATCCTTAATAGCTGCAAAATGAGCTTGTACCCTAGTCCAACAGAAGGATAGCAACACAACCTATATTTGCTCCTGGCACAGTGTTCAACAAAGTTCAATATATACTCTTATTTTATTTTTGTTTCTAAAAGCGAGAACACTGGGTTTTCCTGTAATACTTAATTCTTCAGTTGTGGAGGTGGGGCTGATTTAAAACATGACTCTATCCTCACAGTACCCCAGAAATCCTGTTGGGCAGCTGAAACCGTGAAAATCATCACTTAGGTTTGGTTTTGGGTATGGAAAAGACTTGGATGTTTTGTGTCAAGTGCAAAACAATAGTGCTGCCCTTGTAGAGCACTCTGTTAGTGCAGTATAGTGCAAGATATGGCCTGTGGAGTGGCTAACGCATTATGGTCCTCATTACAACCCTGGCGGTCAATCCCGCTTACCGCCGTGCAGAAGGCTGCCAACATACCTCTGTGGCCACGGAATTCTGCTACAGTTATTACGACCCACAGCTCGGAATCCGCCACAATACAGACACCCACACAAGTCCGCCACACCAAAGGTCAGTGATAAACTGGTGATAACAAAACCGACACCATCACGCCAGCAGAAATACGCCCACACTATCACAACCCACAAATCAACACGGCGGTCTTTCAACCGCGATAAACCATTGGCGGTACACACCGCAGCGCTAATAATACACACACATTTACAAAACACAACCACATTGGACAATTCGAAATACACAAACCTGATACACATACACACACCACCCCCACACCCCCAATCCAATATAAAGCACACACCCACATCACCCACAAACCCTTACTACCAGAATTTTGAAACCACGCCAGAGAGATACACTACCAAAACAACACCAGCATCCACAGACACACAACACCATCACTTACACAACATCCATGTACCTCAAACAACACACTGCAACACACACCCTCACACATCACAACACACACCACCTCACACATCACCCACACCACATCATGGCACCTCAAGGACACCCCCGTTCTCTGAGGAGGAGCTCAGGGTCATGGTGGAGGAAATCGTCCGGGTAGAGCCACAGATATTCAGATCACAGGTGCAGCAGACATCCATTGCAAGGAAGATGGAGCTATGGCGCAGAATCGTCAACAAGGTCAACACAGTGGGACAGCATCCAAGAACTAGGGATGACATCAGAAAAAGGTGGAATGACCTACGGAGGAAGGTGCGTTCCGTGGTCTCCAGAGACCAGATTGCTGTACAGAGGACTGGCAGTGGACCCGGACCCCCCCCACAACTAACAACATGGGAGGAGCAGGTCTTGGCTATACTGCATCCTGAGGGCCTCGCAGGAGTAGCAGGAGGACTGGACTCTGGTAAGGCAAATCTTTATTACTATGTCCCCCTCACCCTACCTGCATGCCATCACATACTCCCACCCTTACCCTCACACCCATCACCCCACAACCCACGGATACCCCACCAACACAGCCCACTCATCCCAAAACCAAGCCCTGCATGGAACACCAATACATGGACACCCATCACCCAAGAATGTCCACTACAGAGACTCACTCATGCCCCAAAATCACCAATCACACAAGGACCAAGCCAATAATGCAAGCACTGGAGTACAGTGTCAACCCCCCAATGCAAACGATGACACACATACAATAATTATGCATTTACACCACAACAGGACCTCTACCCAACGTCACTGGATAGGAGGTGCCAGACATATCCAGTCCCCCCACAGAAGAGGCCCACAGTGATGACAGCAGCTCTGCACAACTGGATCAAGATGACCAACCCGGCCCATCTGGGACCTCGGGACAGTCGGTTTCTCAGACACTGTGACAAGCCATCACAGAGACTCCCCCCTCAGGAAACACCACCACAGCACCCACCCAGCGGGCCCATCCCTCTGTCCCCAGGACACTTCAATCAGCAGTGTGTCCACCACTACAGGGAACCCAGGCAAACCCACCAACCCAAGAAAATCAGGGACCTAGGGGAAGTGGCAGTGGGCACAAGGTTCAGGGAACAGAGGCACAGGATAACAGGGAAACTGGGAGGACTGCTGTGCGACAGGGGGAGGACAGGCCCCGGGAACCCACTCTCCACGAGGCCCTCTCCAACATCATGGGAGCTTACCATCATTCCCAGGAGACTATGGCAAAGGTACTGGCTAAATTTCAGGAGACCCGAAGGCTGCAGGAAGAAAACTACCTTGGGATCAGGGAGGACTTGAAGTCCATTAACTCCACCCTGGTCACCATTGCAGGGGTGCTGGCAGACCTCGCCAACACCAGGAGGGACACAGTGGCACAACAAGGGGCCCCTGACACTAGCCTGGACGATGAACAGCCCTCCACCTCCGCTGGTGCTAGTAGACAGGAGGTACCGCCACAGGAACAACAGGACACCAGCACCCCACACCCTGCAGATGGAGAACCACCCCGCAAACGGTCCCTGAGATCCAGGAACAAGACAGAGAACAATGCCAAGACCCCCGCCAGGAAATAAGACCCCCCTGAATGTCACCCTTCTGTCCCACTATGTCACCCTGTCCATCCTTCAACTACCATTGCTCCACTTCCTATGCCCCTTTGGACAATGAACCTGTGAAACAAATGGGCTAGACTCTGCCATTGACAGTCCTCCACCATCACCCCAGCCCATTTTACAACCCCCCCCACTTATTTGCACAGGAATAAACACACTTCAATCACAAAACAATCTGGAGTCAGTCTGTGCTTTCACAAATGTGTAATTGCAAAAACTGTGGAATATAGCAATGTCAAATTACTTGTTCAAATACCAATGTAACACAGCTGTAGGCCAGCAGTAAACAAAGCAGAGGGCACAAAGTGGGACCCAAATCTGTGAAATAGAAAGTCAAAGTGACACGTCAGGGTCCATACACTAAATGAAAATGACACACTTATGCTAGTTCCAACAATAGAATGAGATATGGGAAGCAGTGGCATCTTCTTACCTTTGTCTCACTGGAAGTATTGCCTGATGATGTTGTTTCGGTTGTTGATATCCTCTTCTTCTGCCTCCTCTTCTTCACTGTCTACATGCTCCACAGCTGCCAGAAGACCACCATCTGACCCATCCTCCTACAGAAAAGGCACCTGGTGCCGCAAAGCCAGATTGTGCAGCATACAGCAGGCCACGATTATCTGGCACACCTTCGTCGGTGAGTAGTAGAGGGATCCACCTGTCAGATGGAGGCACCAGAATCTGGCCTTCAGGAGGCCGAAGGTGCGCTCGATCACCCTCCAAGTTCACCCATGTGCCTCATTGTAGCATTCCTCTGCCCTTGTCCTGGGATTCCTCACTGGGGTCAGTAGCTATGACAGGTTGGGGTAACCAGAGTCACCTGCAAATGTCGAGGGACAACTGTTAGACACACACTACCCCTTAGGGACAACCCCATACCCAGACACCCATGTCAACTGTATTGGGACCTTGACCTCACCTATTAGCCGCACACGGTGCCTCTGGAGTTGGCCCATCACATAAGGGATGCTGTTATTCCTCAAAATGTAAGCATCATGCACAGAGCCAGGATACTTGCAATTGACATGGGAGATGCACTGGTCTGCCGAACACACAATCTGCACATTCATCGAATGGTAACTCTTCCGGTTTCTGTAAACCTGTTCATTTCTGCGGGAGGGGACAAACGCCACATGTGTACCATCAATGGCACCAATGATGTTGGGGATATGTCCCAGGGCATAAAAGTCACCTTTCACTGTGGGCAAATCCTCCACCTGAGGGAAAACGATGTAGCTGCACATGTGTTTCAGCAGGGCAGAGAACACTCTGGACAACACATTAGAGAACATTGGCTGGGACATCCCTGATGCCATGGCCACTGTTGTTTGAAAAGACCCACTGGCCAGGAAATGGAGTACTGACAGGACCTGCCCTAGAGGGGGGAGTCCTGTGGGATGGCAGATAGCTGACATCAGGTCTGGCTCCAACTGGGCACACAGTTCCTGGATTGTTGCACGATCGTCTGTATGTGACCAGGAGGTGTCTCTCTTCCATTGTCGACAGGTCCACCAGGGGTCTGTACACCGGAGGATGTGGCCATCTCATCACCTGCCCTAGCGGACGTGCCCTACGGAGGAGAATAGTGAGCAGAGAGTCATCCAACACTGAGGTATCACAATGTTTTACTTTAAGAAACATAATTAATCTGCAATGTGCCGGTAGCTGTCTAAATTCCCGGCCTAGATAGGTGTGATGCAGTTAACATCCATCCCATGTGGCCTTCTGAAATGGCGGCTGCCTGACCTGTAAGGTGGGACAAGGGGATATGAGGTAACTGCGTTGGCTTTCTACACCGTCGCAGTGGGTGGTCGAAGATCGCGGCACAATTCAGCATTGGTTAACATTTGGCCCTATTGGTCCCAGGAGCCAATAACAATGTACGCCGGCGGTGATGGTATGCATCGCCGTGGACGTGACCGCCATTTTCTGTCTGTTCAGTCACTTGATACCTGACCTTCAACAGGAGAGGACCTACACTGCAAGTGCTGCCGTGACCTCAGTCTGGAAGCGATGATGGCTCATGTGTCTGGGGAAAGGGCCCTTGCCTTCACTTCAGAGGAGTTGGAGAAACTAGTGGATGGTGTCCTCCCCCAGTTCACGCACTTGTACGGTCCTCCAGACAAACAGGTGAGTACACTGTGAGCATGCTGCATGGGCAATGCCTGTTTTGAGTGGTGTGGATGGAAGATACATGGGGGGGCTGAGGTCTGCATGTGCGGATGGGGAGTGTAGGTGCGTCAGGTCAAGGGTGGAAACGGAAGCAATGAGTATGACGGTCCGGACGGGTAAGTAATTTCCATTTCTCCCTGAACCATTCCTCTAGGTCAGCGCCTACCAGAAGAAGGCTATTTGCCATTCCATCGCCAAGGACGTACGGACCCTGGGGGTCTATCACAGACAAAGCACCCACTACCGTAAAAGATGGGAGGACCTGCACCGCTGGAGCAAGAAGACGGCGGAGGCCCAGCTGGGGATGGCCTCCCAAAGTGGGAGGGGTGCCTGTCGCACCGTGACCCCCCTGATGTTCCGGATCCTGGCGGTGGCATATCCGGAGTTGGATGGGCGGTTGAGGGCATCACAGCAGCCACAAGGGGGTGAGTACACTCTCATCCAGCTGACTCTGTGCGCATTACGGGGTGTCTGGGTGGGGGAGGTGGGCAGTGGGTTCCCCTAGGCCAGGGCGAAGTTTGTAGGAAAGGTCCCTTGTGAGGCAGGCTATGTGGCACTCCAACCCCAACAGTGGTAAGAGCCATCTACATCTAGTCAGGCTCCTGTGACTTCCAGGTGTGCAGCAATTGGTGTTAGGCCTCGTACCCCATGGTCTGGCGAAATTTCTAGGAACTGTTATTGCATGGCGTAGTGCAAGAGCTGCTCCATGTGTGTTGTGTCCGCCAAAGGTAGTGGTGTTGCATGCACTGAACATATCTTTCTTCTGTCTTCCCCCCCCTTTTTGTGGTCTCCCTGTTCTTGTGTGCAGTAGCATCATCAGGGGGAGGAGCATTGGCACAGGAGCAGGAGGGAGCTGCAACCCACTTGGTCCTGGAGGACGAAATAATGGAGTCTGAAGCTACCAGTGGGACGGAGGGCGAGGGGAGCTACACGGAGGGGACAGGAGCAGTGACTCCTCCTCTGATAGGAGATACAGCCGCCACCCCCCCTACCATCACCGCCCTCCCAGCAGCCCCTCAGAGTGTGTCCCGTGCCCGCTCACCCAGGAGGGTGAGCATCTCCTTCGCCCCAGGCACCTCACGCCCTGCCCCAATCAGCCCTGCTGCCCTCAGTGAGGAGGCTATTGACCTCCTGAGATCCCTCGCTGTTGGGCAATCTACCATTATGAATGCCATCCAGGGTATTGAGAGGCATTTGCAACAAACAAATGCATACCTGCAGGGCATTCATTCTGGGCAGGCAGCCCAACAGAGAGCATTTCAGGCTCTGGCCTCAGTACTGATGGCAGCCATTGTCCCTGTGTCCAGCCTCCCCCCTCCAACTTCCTCCACCCCGACCCAATCCCCTGTACCTCAGCCTATCCCAAGCACACCATCAGACCAGCATGCACACTCATCAACACACAAGAGTGGACATGGCAAACATAAGCACCACACATCCCACAGGCACTCACACAAGCACCATCCTCATGCAGACACAGCAACAACCACAGCCTCCACTGTGTCCCCCTCCTCCACGTCCTCCTCCTCCCTCCCAGTCTCGTCTCCACTCACACTTGCATGCACTACATCCTCAGCCACTGCCTCCATCACCATCACGCCCATCACCACACACCGCTCACATGCACTCATCACCCCCACTACCATGCACACATCCCCAGTGTCCTCTCCCAGTGTGTCTGTGAGCCCTCCTCCCAAAGTACACAGACGCAGGCATACACCAACCCAACAGCCATCCACCTCACAACAGCCTCCGGCCCATGCACCTTCACCCAAAATCAGCAGACGTACACCTCCTACAACCACTACCTCTACCTCCACTCCCAACCCCCCTCCATCTTCCCGTCCCAGTGTGTCTAAGAAACTCTTCCTGGCTAACATTGACCTCTTCCCTTCACCTCCCCCCGTCCTTCCCCTAGGGCCAGGCTTTCCAAGTCCCAGCCTAGCACCTCAGCCACCAAATCCCCAAGCACAATGGTTCCAGCAACTGCTGGGTCATCAAGTGTGTCATCCATCAGGGCTGCCAGTGTGCCACATAGCGAGGACAAGGACATTCCGCCACCTGCCAAGGTGAAAAAGGTGCCCACATTCCGGAGAGAGAAGCCTAGAGTACCAGCCACCAAGGGCTCAGCAAAAACCAAAGGGGATAGTGGCAAGACAACTGCAGCACCATCAAAGATGGGAAGGGCCAAAAGCTGAAGAGCAGGTCAGGAGAGGGCATGGTGGCACCAGTGTCACACTTTCTGTCCACAACCACTCTAACCTGTACGGCGGCGAACACTGCTAGCTGCCCCACAACCGCCACCTGCAGCGGCATCGCCCCCGGCACGTCTACAGCCTCAGCGACAGTCCACAGCATCTTCCCCAGTGGGCAGCCGTCCGAGGCTGCAGGAAACGTTCTGCTGTGTCCCTGTGCAGGTGCTGACCCATGCACCGCCGCAAGCACCGGTGTGACAGACACTGCCGCAAGCACCGCCACCGCCCCCGCGGAGTCCTCGGACACAGGCACCACCACTGACATGGCTACAATCCCCAGTGGTCAGTCGTCTGAGGGAGGAGGAGAGTTCCTGGACCCTGGGCGGCTTCCATGAAGCATTTCTTCCATCACTGTGTGCACCTGCAGGTGGAAGGCGCAGCCGCAGCAGTGTGGGGTATGTCGCTGCCTCCATGGCGTATCATGCTCCCTGAACCTCGCAAATCTCGTGGCACGCACACACAGGTGAGGGAATTGTACCAGCCACTCTGCACGTGGAGCACTCTGGGCACCAGGCCCCCTCCAGAACCAGTGGAGAGATACATCCACTACCTCTGTCCTTTGCAGGATGAAGCACTCTGGGCACCAAGCCCCATCCAGAACCAGTGGAGAATGACCTCCACTACCTCTGTCCTTGGCTGGATGAAGCACTCTGGGCACCAGGCCCCCTCCAGAACCAGTGGAGAAGGACATCCACTTGAGAGACTGTGGCTTTGCATTCCCCAGGATGCAGCAGTGGGCAAACCACCCACTGGAGAGACTTGAGAGACTGTGGCTTTGCACTCCCCAGGATGCAGCAGTGGGCAAACCACCCACTGGAGAGACTTGAGAGACTGTGGCTTTGCACACATCAGGATAAAGCAGTGGGCAAACACCCACTGGAGAGACTTGAGAGACAGTGGCTTTGCACTCCCCAGGATGAAGCAGTGGGCAAACCACCCACTGGAGAGACTTGAGAGACTGTGGCTTTGCTCTCCCCAGGATAAAGCAGTGGGCGAACCACCCACTGGAGAGACTAAAGAGACTGTGGCTTTGCACTCCCCAGGATGCATCAATGGACATGGAGCCCCCTCATGCAGCAGTGGCGTCGTGCGTTCATCAGGCTGAGGTGCCCCCCTCCCCCTGAGGAGCCTGTATATTTTCGATCTGATGCCCCTGCAATGTTCTCTCCGTTTCGAATCAGGTATCATGTGTGGGCCTCGCCCATGCATTTTGGGCCCAGTGGTCCACGGACAATGATTAGTACACTATCCGGACTTGTGTAGTTGGTGTACATATTTGTATATACTGAATTTTGACTTTTGAATACTGGATTTTTCTTGATTACAGTGGTTACAATCATTTCCTTTCGTCCTTGCGTTCTTCCAGGGGGTGGAGGGTGTATATGTAATGTTGCTGCATGTATTTGTGTGTCTGTTGTTGTGTGTGGTGTTGAGGGTGGGGGTGTTGCATGTGTGTGTCACTCTGTTTCCTCCCCCACTCCCCTGTGTTGTAGCCGTCGCCGTTCGTAATCCTCATAGAAAAGGTGGTAAACCAGCATGGGCAGTACGTGGAGTTCGGGCTCCATGGCGTCCTGGTTCCTCGTTGGGGTCTACACCATTTGTAGCAGAGCAGGTGTCCCTCCATCGGTGAGCAGAAACCTCGCTTCCCATGACTAGATGAGAGCCCCCCTGCTTCATATCCCATGGTTAAATAAAAAAGCGCTATGTTGCAGCCAAAGCTGGTCATGACATAGCGCTTTTTTCCCCACACTCTCCATTGTCCGTCTAGTCCCTCCACACAGTCTCCCTCTCTTGATGATGCCTTCCGCCCCACCAGCAGTATAAAAAATTGGTATGATGTGGCCAGTTCTGGCGGCGTCAGAGCACTTTTTTTAGGTTGAGCGCAGAAGCGCTCTGACCTGTTGTAATCTATCTTTGAGCTTCTAACCACACGCCCATCACTATCAGTCGTTCGTGGGCTTGCCTTCCAAAAATCTTTTATCATTGGCAAATGTTTTATGTTTGTCCCTCTTTGGGGCAGTTTGGTTACTGTCATGGACATCTACCCTGTTACATGGATAATTGCATGATTGCTGACACGTTTGACTGCGAGTGAACTTCTTTTTCCTTTTGTGTCTCTCCTTCGTGCTCATGGCAGCCATGGTGCTTTGAATCAGCTCACTTATGTCAACAATTTTACTTTTAATTTTCAATTTAAGTTGCAAATAAAGTCCAGTTAGGAATGTACAACGTTAATAGCTCTAACTCGAGCAAATGCAAGACCCATTGGATCATATGGAGACAAAAGAACACCATGATAACTGTAGAGAGGTACCATGGAGAAAAGGGAATCAATTGAAGTCAGTGTCTGTTAGTCCCTCTATCCAAGTACAAAGGCCTTGCCTCTTATCATCACACAGCTGCAGCTTCAAAAACCATTAGCAAAGACAGGAGTCATGCCCCCTTGCCCAATGGCCATGCCCAGGGGACTTTTGTCCCCTGGGCATGGCCATTGGGCACAGTGGCATGTAGGGGGGCCCAAATTAGGCCCCCCTATGCCACTTAAAAAATATATATAATAATTCTTACCTGAACTTACCTGTACTTACCTGGGATGGGTCCCCCATCCATGGGTGTCCTCCTGGGGTCAGTGAGGGTGGCATGGGTGTCCCTGGGGGCAGGGAAGGGCACCTCTGGACTCCTTCCATGGTCAAAGACCATGGAAGTGAGCCCACAGGTCCCTTAACGCCTGCCCTCAGCCAGGCGTTGACAGATGGCGCAAATCAGGCTGGGCGCCCTTTTTTAAGGCCCGCCTCCTGCTGTGCATCAAAATGACGCGGGAGTATAAATAAGGCGCACAGACCTTAAAGTACTTTTTTGGGCGGGAACGCCTACCTTGCATGTCATTAACGCAAGGCAGTTTTCCACATCCAAAAAATGACGCACACGTAGGAATTTTGACGTCCGCGGGGTCGGGCGTCATAGTATAAATATGGTGCACGTTTTGCGCCGAACGTGCATTAAAATTTTTGACGCACATTCGGCGCAAACGGAGTATAAATATGCCCCCTAAACTTTAAAATTGGTTCGATGACCTCAGGCGAGATTATTTCCGATGTTAGAAACTTCATATGAGTAATTTGTCAATTAAAACCAGATATTTCAACAATTTACAATTAATCAGAGTATCAGAGGGCTTGTAGCCTTTTATGATGGCGTTTCTACAGGTTCTGATGTCCCTTGTGTTGAAAATGTGTTTTCAATAATAAAATATGGACATTCTTTAAAGATGGACAAATACAGACCACATGAATAATGTCTTCCTTTGCAAGAAATTTCTCTCTTTGCCAACATGGCATAACCAAATAATAGAATTGCTATATAAAACTGTATATTGAGGAAAGTAAGTAGCACATGGGTAGTGAATGCAGTAAATCCCTAGAAATCCAGCTACTTCTTAGATATATCACAGGTAATGTAGGAAGTGGACATATGGGCAGGGACACTGAAATTATGCAATTGTTCAGCCAAGGCGATTTTTGCATAGTTATAGATTTGCCGCATTTGCCACACAATCCATCACCTGCCACATAATCTGCAGATTTTAACAAACCAAAAAATATTTCTAGCTCCAATGGTTCAAAAGTTAGTAAACATGCAGCAAAATGTGTTGCCGTGTAGTGAAAGGCCCTTTGCAAAGCTAGACTTGTCACCATTTTGTTGCTTGTTGCTATACTTGGGTATTAAAATTGTAATTGTTTGAAAATGACACAATAATTAAGTAAATCTATTAAAAAATATGCCACTTTATGTCACATAATTTGCATTTTCTTTTTGCATAATTTACTCAACCCTGTCACATAATTTGGGCCTCTCCAGCCACATAATTCCAGTGGCCCTGCATATGGGTCACTCATTTCTTTGGGATGACTATTCATTAAAAGACTACTCTAGAGGGTGCTGATAGTTTTATGTGCCTTTGTAATTTTGTAAAAATCTGAAACAAAAGTATGGTGTCCCATGGGTAGAGCATGGTCGTGCATCCACCATGGATTTTGGACTCCCAGATTTCCAAAGACATGTAAACCTGTGACATAACAGGGAAAAGTGTCCTTATTTCTTCTTGTTATTTCCTCCTTCAACATGTGCTGAATTTTGCAGCGCACATAAAGAACAGAAACAATTGTATGTCATAGGGTATCTTGTATCCCTATTGCATATAACTCGTACATGTTCTTGTATACGATATTTGAGGGAACATATCGTGCTCCCCATATAAATCATGTTCCAATCACAACCAATCACATAAACAACATATTTAGTCAGGCAATTAATATAATAATGTCTGACCTCATAAACCTGTTTGCTATTATATGTGAAACTTCTAGTCCTGCTTTTCGCAAATTGGCACACATTGCATTCCTTGCATGTGTAAAACCCCATTAGGATTGATGGTAACCATGTGGACATTCCCCTATTTTGAGATATGTAACAGGAACATAAATGATCTCTAATGGTTCGGCCCCTTCGATAAGTTACCATGGGTTTGGGAGAAATCACATTTTTTATCCCTGGAATGTCGCTTATGAGATACCAATGTCTACGGAGCATTTTATAAATATATCCACTATCCATAGTGTACCTGGTAATGAATGTTTCCTTTTTTGTCTTGTAGATTTAACTAGCATTGTGGTTCTAGCCACTGCATGTATTCTTTCTTCTGCCCTACATAGTTTCCTTTCTAGCTGCTTCTACCTGAAAAGAAATGTTTCTTTCATCACGCCAATTACAATGTATCCGTACTAGTTCCCCATATGGTATGTTGTCAATTACAGATTTTGGTGGATATGATGCATAGTTCCCTGCCCAGGAATAAAACTGTGTTGTCTAGGGGACACTACCTTGGCTATAGCCTGACTCACTCTTGTAGCAAGCAATTTGGAGTATACCTTAGCACCACTTTTAATCCGTATTATAGGTCTGTATCCCCCAGGGTCTAACGGGGACTTGATCCTTCTAGGAAACACAACTATATTGGCCTGTGCCCAAGAATCAGGCACAGATTGGCCCTTTTGGGCTTCTAAAAAGACTTCAATCAGGTCTTTACCTAAAGCAGAGAAAAAGACTGCAAAATTATAGTGGTACTTTGTCCACTCCAACTGCTTTACCACTCCAACCGCTTTAACAGCAGCATGGACTTCATCAATGCTAAAAGGAGCGTCTAAAAAACTGCAATCCTCAGGGCTGAACTTACTACCCAAGATCAAATCCAAATATTGCAAATTGTCTTTTTCCTTTTTCACCCCTCAGCCTCACAGAAACCTCAAAATGCGCACTGAATCCCCTCTGGACCTGTAACAAGGTCCCCTCGGCTATGGCTAATATCAGCTCTTCCCCTTCGGGGTGCTTTCTGCCTGGTTCGGACAACAAGCAGATGCCCCACCTGCTTCCTATATTCATAACAATCACGATTTTGGGCTAAAAACATCTTTTTGCTGAAATGTTATGAATGGCCCCTTTATCTAAAGCAAGCCTTTGTAGGACTTCCTCAAGGTTTGTGCCCTCTGAAGCCACCACAATAAGGTGTGTCCCTACCTCTCCTAATTTCTTGTATGATCCCTCAAATCCTGATTCTGCTTCTTCTGTCTATTCAGTCTAAAGCTGAGGGTCCCGCCCCTTACACCTGCCTCAAAGATATCTCACACTTTACCGGGTGAAGCACTGCCTCAGTTATGTTCCAGAAATTCAGAGATCCATCTACTCATGTGCATTGTAGTCCTCGTCAGGGAGTAGGTCCCTCTAGAATGACAGGGACTGTGCTGGTCTTCCCCCACTTCTAAGTGGGATTACAATAACCAAGGCGTTATGGTCGGACATAACTTGGGCAATTTGTTTTAATTTGAAGCCCCTGGACCACACTTGTAGAGGAATAAAAATAGTCCACCTAGAGAGTCTTCCTATGTGGGGTTGATTAAAATATGAACCTGGGATCCTATGCCTTGAGTTTAGGTCATACATCAATTTACCCATGATCCCTTATGAGGTAACAGAGTGCTTTAAAAACTCTAGGCTTCCAAATGGTATAATTCTTATTGGCCACATCGATGCACCCTTCACACTGATTGATGTCCCCTCACAGTATAATCAGGGTTGGCAATAAAGCCAATTCAGTGCTCAAAAAATAAAAAAGTGGTGGGTCATCAAGGTTTTGTCCATAGACGGAACATAACGTGAATGTATGTGAAAAGGTTTGACACTCAGCAAGTACCCATCTCCTATTTGTATCTGAGGAGCACCATTTGAAATTGCACATATTTTTGTGAGCAAGTATGGCTACCCCTTGAGTCTTAGTACCCTACATGGTGCAAGCAATCAGTGTAAAGCCAAGGGATTCAAGCAAATGTTTCCTTGCTCCTTCAATGTGCGTCTCTTGTAGACAAAGAATATCAGCCCTCAGAGCTTTAAGATCTTCCACCACTCTTCACCTTTTTACATTGTCATTCAACCCACATATATTGACAGTCACAATCTGCAATTGTTTTTTGTATGCCATTATACAGATTTAGAACACAAGTTTCATTGAACCTATACAATAACGATTTGCCCTTCTTCGAGAGAGCACATCCAACTATTTCATGCTGAATCATAAACCTGTCCACAAAGTCATTCCCAATTTCTTCCTCCTTGTGTGTGGTGCCCACCCCAACCCAAAACCCCTGATGTATCTCCTCCTAAAAGACCCCAACCGAAACCTCCATCTTCTCCCATCCCTCCAGGCCCTCCCTCTCAACCAACTGCCCCATTCCCCCCTGCCCCTGCCACATCTACGCCTAGAGGCAATAAGACAACCCTTGACCTGAGTGACGGCTCCCAAGCTCGCCCTTCTCACCTGCCTCCCCAGCTTTATAAGACCCCAACAGTCTTTACTGATGGAAAGAATAAAAAGGACAAAAAAGATTGAAGCCTTTCCATCAAAGTTAACAGAAAAGAGAAAAATGTAAAACAAGGATGACTATCACCATATCACAGCATTTCAATTGTGTACTATAGAAGTATCAATAACGTATAAGTATAACATAGAGGCCATCTTAACAATACTAAACTTGATCCCTTTGCCATTTACTTTGTGGTTGAAAGTTCACCCAGGTATTATTTAGCTTTCATCTCCGAAATGAAGACCTGAATCTTGTCCTTGAATGTAATTTTGAGGTGGGTGGTGTTCATCAAATATACTTCAGCCCCTATGTGCTGGAATTGCTAAATTAACTGTCTGAACCTCCATCTCCTTTTGACTGTTACGTGACAGAAGCCTGATCTGACAAAAAAGGAATTTCCATCAAAATAAAGTCTGGCATAAGGTCGGGCTTTTTCATATATGGCCTGCTTTAATAGATAATTTCAACAATACACAATGATAGTTCTGGGTCTGTCTGTGGTTTTCCCCTTGTCAGTGTCCCTGTTTCTTCTGCATAAGAAGAAACCGGTGGACTCTCTGGATCTCCATATCCCAATTCTGTGATAAAAGTTCATGGAAAGGCCCCTAAGGAGGATGAGCATAATGGGATGGATGTTACTGCCTTTGACGCCTTTCTTTAGGCCCAGGAATAGAAGATTTTTCCAGTGTTGCCTGTTCTCGAAATCTTTCAATTTCCAAGTGATGTCCAGTAGTTGAGACTCTTGAGATTCGGCCTGGGTTTTAAGTGATCCCATGTCTGTTTTCAGCATTACAGCACAGTCCTCAACTGATGCAATCTTCTTGGCGATCTTGGCACATGCTTTAGTGACCTTTCTATTTGCCTCTTGCAGTTTCTTTGTTTTTAATGGAGTTATATATAAATATTGGTGACAGCTCTTCCGTTTTTTCAGCTGGTACCGGGGGTGATGGATTTTTAGGTCTGGATAAACCTGCTGGGTTGCAGAATAGTCCCAAATTAAAGTAGAAGCCACTGGAAACTTATGTCCTTCTTCACTCATTTGAAACTGGCCATGATCTTTAGATCTCTTCTGGAATCTGACTCTCTGGATCATTGAACTTAGTCCTTCAGCCAAGCCGCTTGAACAGATGCTGGAGGCCATCAAACCTGACTCCTCATTGAGATCACTGAAGCAAGAGGGATCCGACCAGTCCATAAGTAAGAAAAATGTAGCTCTTGGGTCTGGTGGGGGGGGGTCATCTGGAACCATGAAAAGCCTCACATCATCTACCAGAGGCTTAATGTCCTTACTGCTAGACTTGGCTTTATTATTTGGCCTTTTCCAACAAGGCTCAGGGATATATATGATCATTTGCCACTGGTGGCTGCACAGTGTTCATTGATGTCTCTCTCTGGCTCAAAGCACTTGAGGTATTATTACCCAGGTGAGGAGACCCCCTTCCCCACCAGCATTATCCGGGCAAACAGACAGAGCCAAACTCGTTGCAGTGGCCATGGCCCCCCCTGTCGGAGACCTCACTGTACACTGTGGCAGCCTGCTATATTTGTGAACCAGATGTCACATCTATACATAAATCACTGATCTCGAGATACCCCAGCTCTGATTTAGAACTGCTAGAACACCCACTAACATGTGGGATATCCTCCATTTGCTGTTGACTGGGATCCTATGAATCATGTGGCAGCTCCTTGATTTGATGGTCTTCCACAATTCCAGATAGTGGTCTGCCCCCAGGTTTGCCAGAAGGAGCCAGTCCGGCCATGAGTCCTCCAGTATTATTGCTCCTGCTGGTGGATTCAATATTCCCAATCCCAATTTGGTCCATCTCCTCCATTGGACTAAGTGCACAGGCAGGTGCCAGAGCCATGATAGAATTGGCTGCTGCAGAAACAACAATATACGACAAATACCTGTGGAATGTATGTAAAGAAATTAAGATCCATAATTTATTATTTCCTGTAACAATTTATTTCTTCCAAAAGGTAATGTCAAATTCACAGTCTTTTTACTATTTTCTTTGTTTTGGAATGAATTTTGTTTTTAAGTTTGGCTGCGCACACGGGTTTTGTACTGGCTGAGAAGAAGATCTCTTTGAGATCAAAACGCGTCGCCATTGAATAAATATTTCTGCAAATAATGAGCGCTGGAGTGCGAGTTCTTTGGTGTCTGTAATTCATGGCACAGCACCTTCTTTGTATATTTGTGGCAGAATTCGGTGTCAGCAACTCGCGCCGACCCCGTTATGGTAGATGTGACCAGGAATGCTGGGATTGATGCCTGGTGATATATAGATAGATAGATAGATAGATAGATAGATAGATAGATAGATAGATAGATAGATAGATAGATAGATAGATAGATCTCTCTCTCTCTCTATATATATATATATATATATATATATATATATATAAATGATCCAAGAATTAGCAGTGCACTGCATCAAGGTACGAATAATTCTTGATTTAATTAAGACTTGAAACAAAAGAACAACGCGTTTCGACCGGAAGGTCTTTCTCGAATTCAAACATCCTGTTCACATTGCAAATCTTATTTATAGTGAAAACTTTGTACCATAACAATGCATGCTGGGAGTTATAGTTCAAATGTAAATGTGCAATTTTAAAACAATATTAATCAGAAATTAACTTCTCATAGTGAAAATAAAATAACATTGAAATTCTGAGTTCGAACATTTTGTAGGAAACCAAACATATATCGAAATCGCTTCATTTTTCATTTCCAACTCCACTGTAATAACACTCACAATTAACTCAACTGATTTTACGCTGTAATTAATATCATCGCTGAATTTAAGCAAAAATATGTGTAATAAAAGGAAATATCTATGGCAAGCAAACATAAAAATAATTATCTTATTCAAAATGTAAGTATCGTGTAAATCAGGACTTACTTAAGAAGAAAATATTTTTTCTAATGCTCACAAGGTGGTTAAGAACATTTCTACAATTCTCATGATGACAAAGCATTATTTGACATTTCAAGATAAATGTGTACATTATTTAGAAGTTGTACACCTGTAAGTGAAAATAAAGTTCCTCATCATTATTCATCCCAAAAGGGGCCTTAGTTTTCATCTGAATTATAAACCTCGATCCAAGTTGCCTCAACCTTTTGACTCGGTCCCCTCCTCTTTCATGTTCTGGGATATGATCAATACCATAGTATCGCAGAGTTTTCCAATCATTTTGTGTATGTGCTTGTAAATGTCTGGCTGTTGAATATGTGTGTAATCTTTGTGAATAATAGCTCTAATATGTTCTAGGATTCTTTTCTTTTACGCACAGATTGTACTGCCAATGTATTTAAGGCCACAATGACATTCTATAATATAAATTACAAATTTTGTGTTACATGTAATTTTATGTTTGATGAGCCACTCCTGTCCATTTGGAAATTTAACTTTTCTCAATGATTGCCTAATTTACATGCTTTGCAGCAATTACATTTGAAGAATCCCTTTTGTTCCACCTCTAACCAGTTACAATCTTTTTCTAACACAAAATTACTTTTTACTAACATATCCTTGATGCTAGGTGCCTTCTTGTATGAAAACATAGGTTTAGGGCCAACTATGGGTCCTAAGTCCGAGTCTCTACTGATTATCTTCCAGTTTTTGCACAAGATATTCTTAATAAGTGTGCTCTCTTTGGTATACTGCATAATCATCCTCACTGTTTCTTTGGAATTACTTTCTCTTTTATTAAACAGAAATTCTTCTTGTTTTTTGGACTGAATGACATTTAAATTACTCTTAAGGATCTTCTCATTATATCCTCGAGTCCTAAATCTCTCATACTTTTCATCAAATTTCAGTAATAGATCCCTTTCATTAGAGCAATTTCTCCTCATTCTAATAAATTCACCCAAAGGAATACTGTTAATCAAAGGTTTGGGATGAAAGCTTTTACCATGTAGTACACTATTGCATGCAGATTCTTTCCGATACACTGTAGTTTCAATGTTGTTGTTCTCAATGTAAATAGTAATATCTAAGAAATTTATAGATGTTTTACTAGTTTCACAAGTGAATTTCAGACCCACCTCATTATCATTTAGAATATTAAAATATTGCATGAATTCATCCTTTGATCCATTCCAAATTATAAAAAGGTAATCTATGTAACGGACCAACAGTAACGCTTTCTCAGCAAATTCCTAATTATTTTTATCCCATGCTATCTCTCTTTCCCACCAACCCATTACTAGATTGGCGTAATTTGGAGAAAAAGAGATGCCCATGGCTGTGCCACATAATTGATGATAAATCTCATGATTAAATGTAAAGATATTATTTTTTAAGCACATATCAATCATATCAAGTAACATTTTTGAATGTTCTAGCTCTGAAATGTTACGTTGTTTCAAAAAATATTCACAGGCATTCAACCCTATTGTATGAAATAAGATTTGCAGTGTGAACAGGATGTTTGAACTCGAGAAAGACCTTCCGGTCGAAACGGGTTGTTCTTTTGTTTCAAGTCTTAATTAAATCAAGAATTATTCGTACCTTGATGGAGTGCACTGCTAATTCTTGGATCATATCGTTTTTTATGGGTTTGGTTCACCCATAGAGGTTGCACCGGTATATGGAGCGCAGCGCCATCTGTATGAGCCGCTTTGTTTTTCAATATATATATATATATATATATATATATATATATATATATATATATATATATATAGCTTCTCCTATTATAAAGTAAAATTAAATCACAGCAAAAACAGAACAGCAACCAACACAATAAAACAGAAGAAATGCACAACTATGAGTACAGCAACAGCACGCCACAACACCACAAAAAAATGGGTATATCTTCAAGTAGGGTGCATGTGAAGTGCTGGCAGGGTCATGGTGTCTGGGCACAGGTCTAATTGAAAGCTACCTACCAGCCCTGCTGGCCCTTGCCCATTACTCTCACTGTCTGCCAATGCCACAAGTGATCCCTGTGAAAGGCGTCAGATGTCAACACCAGGGCAGTGCGCGCTCTTTTGGCGACTAGAATGCAAAAACCCAGCACTCTCAAAACAACGTAATTTATGCATTGTGCTGATATGTTGTTGTTTAACATTTTGCATTGCACAGTTCAATCCAGAGTCCTTATTTTTAATGTGCTTACAAATGCTGTTCATTTGCAATGTATTGCTGCAGGCTTTCACAGTGTGTTAGGGTGTGGTCCCTTTCCAGGGCCTTTTGGAGACTTTCCCTGCAACATGCCTGGGTGTGGTTGTGGGCTGGGCCAAGACTCTATAAAAGGTAGCCAGCCCAGCTCCAAGTGCTCACTATTCAGAGGTCCCGGTGCAGAGCAGCAGCTATTTCTTGAGCTCCTGTCCCGGTGGCCTATTTGATCTTCCAGACATCTGACTTTCATTCTTCATTTGGAGATCCTTGTTCTGGGCGGTAAGACGGTGGTTGGGCTGGCCTCTCGATGCCGTTATCGAGAACTCTCATGTTCTTGGGCCTAATTCTTTAATGATTTGACAGAGTACTTTGCGCGTGTGAAATATGTGCTTGAGTGTTTGTGACATTTGCAGGGTGACTTGCGAATCGGCAAGACGCGCGATTCGTTTCATGATCAATTAATCTTGTTATTCATTGCATGCTACCATTTCTTGACATTTGCATGGTGGCTTAAGAATCGGCAAGACGCGTGATTCATTTTATGGTGTTTTAACTATGTTGTTCATTGCGCGCTACCATTTCTTGACATTTACATGGTGGCTTAAGAATTGGCAAGACGCGCGATTCGCATTATGGTGTTTTAACTTTGTTGTTCATTGCGCGCTACCATTTCTTGACATTTACATGGTGGCTTAAGAATCAGCAAAAGACGCACGATTCGTTTCATTGTACTTTGATCCTGTTATTCATTATGAGCTGTTATTTCTTGGCATTTACATCGTGGTTTACGAATCAGCAAGATGCACGATTCTCTCCTTGAGTTTAATTCGTGTTGTTTATTGTATGCCACTATTCTAAGATAATTATCATGTAATATTCGAGTTGACAAGTTATGTGATTTGTTTTTCCTGAATCCATACTGTGTTATTTATGGTGCACAATCCTTTTATGGTGTTTACTATATATATATATATATATATATATATATATAAATCTACAATATGCACAATTTGTGTTGAAACATTTTATGACTACACAGAAGATTAGAGTGTCTAGATGCAATATTGTATGGTCCTAGTATGCATTCTCAATAAGGATTTATATGACTGGTTTAAAATTTAGTCAGAACGTTTTTCTGATTCTCATGTAAAGGAAAGTACTTGAATAAGAAAGTTTTCATTTAATCCATCTTGATTCCCTTACAGGTATCCGGCCATCTTGAAATTTAGTAATTTTAAACGTAATTCTTAGATTGTTCATGTTTTCAGAATGACTATGCTTAGAATCATAGTCTAGTATTGATTTCAGGAGATATAATTTTCATATTGTGTGTTCTAACATTTTTCTTACTACAGGTCTCCTTCCCAGCTGTTTCCCTTACTAATCCCCTCTTCCCCTCTTGAACTCTCTTAGTCTCTGTAATTTATCTATCAGAGTCTTGGAGCTGTTCAGTGGTGGACGTGTTGGGAACGTGCACAGACCCCGAGGATCTGGTGACTCTGACATCAGAGCAACAGGCCACATAGCTCTTTGCGTTGGTGCTCAGGCCTTATGAAACACTGATCCAGCAGCTGAAGCTAGTTATTCCCCTCTGTAAACCACCTTATTTTCCTCTACAATTTCATGTGTGTTCGAAATTAGGTCCCTAGTTGGTAGAGGTGTACACCCTTTTTTTTAATAGGGATCACAATTCTATTCAGAGCAAGTCACAACACAATCCAAATTATCCTGTGCTCACCCTCTGGTACCTTTGCACAGAGCAGGCAGGCATAACTTAGAAGGCAATGAGTAAAGTATTTGTGCAATAACTCATACAGTTACACAGTGAAAACACCACAAAAAGTACCCCCCAACCGTTTAGCAAAATAAATAATATTTATCTGAATAAAATAGGATCAGCTCTATATATACTATACCAAAGTAAGGTATAGTTTGCACAGAGTCCAGTGGATCTCCAGATGCTTTTCAGAGGCTAAAGTACATAATACTATTGCTATCTTTGTTAATGTGGTCAAGCAGTTAGGCTTATCAGAGGGCAGTGCTAAACATTTGTTGTACACACACAGAGTCAGAAAATGAGGCACACACTCAAAAAATAGCTCCAGGCCAATGTTTGTATACCAAGCATATACTTTGTTACTTTATTTCTAGAACCAAAAGGAGCTTTGTTGCAGGTAATTCCAGTTTCAAGAATGTATCACTTTCAAGTATCAAATGCACTTTGTAATTCACAGTAAGAGAGTTTTCAGGTAACTAATGATTTTCAATTTAAAAAGTAGACACAGTGCAATTTTCATTGAAGGCAATGCAGTCCTCAGGGGGAGAAACACAGTACACAGTACACAGTTCACAGGTGAGTACTAGACTTAAGGTTCCAGTCTTGAGGGGTTAAGGTGTCTACAGGGCAGAGTTTAGGAAGACACCAAGGGTGCACCCCCAGTAACATGGGGCCAGCCAGGTGCAGAGGTCAAAGTTGGTGTCGGGTGCCCAATGGGATCCTATGGAGACAGGGAGCACTCAAAAGAGAATGGTTTGCAGGTACGTACCCAAGGGATCAGGTGACGGTCCTGTACCCGGGGGCCACAGGTAAGTATCAGCACCAGAGGGCCACAGGTAAGCATCAAACACACACTCTCTGGGTCACGGGGGGTCGGGTGCAGTGTGCAAACCTAGCTTTGGATGCCCAATGCTTTTTGATGAGGAACTCTGAGTTCAAAAAGAGGCTGCAGGCTTGGTCCAGGAGGTCAGCTGAAGAAGACCAATGGCTGGGCAGGTAAGTTGAGGCTCCTCTGGACATCGATGGACCATGGGCTAGGTTCCCCAAGGCCAGGGGGCTGCAGGTGCAGGGGTACCTTTAGGCATTGGGTATCTTCACTAGATCTGGTGTGGTCAGGGGGGTCTTGTGGATTCAGGCTGACAGAGTTATGGTTGTGGCCAAGAGGGTTCAACCTGGGGTGGACTTGAATTCAGAATCATCTACCAACCCTCTCTGGTCAGGTGGAACACCTGGACCCAGGCCTTGGGTGGCGGGTGCAGAGTGGACAGGACTCGCTGATCCAGAGGGCTCTGAGTCCTTGTTGAAGGTATCTTTGTAGGGAGGGCCGTGGTCCTCTGGAGTTCTTGGTTCTTAGGTAGGCAGCAGCCCTCTGGGTGTTTGTAGAGGTTGCTGGTCCTGCAGGATGAGTCATCTTTTTGTAGCAGGAGTCTTGAAGCTGCAGACAGTCCGATAGGCTAAGGCCAAGTCAGTTGTCATCTAGAGTCTTGTCTGCTGGTGCAGGTCTTCAGTCCTTTTTCTTCCTTAAGGTCACCAGGAATCTGAAGAGCAAGGTTCAGTGTTGCCCCTAAATACGAGATTTAGGGGTATTACAGGGGTCAGACCCTGAAGGTGCCAGACCCTTGCTGTGCACACTCCCTTTGGGGAGGCGGTCATATACCTAACCCTATTGACTATCTCTCTCCAAAACAAAGGTGGAGGATTCTGCCAGGAGGGGTTCACCTCAGCTCTGGACACTCTCTGGGCGGTCCCAGCTGAGGTGGACACTCCTCCTGGTGTTTACTAACTTTCCTTCCCCGACCTGCAGCTAAAAGTGGGGCTGCATTGGGGGGACGGTCAACTCCACTAGCTGGAGTGCCCTGAGGCAGCAGAATAAAAGGCAGGAGCCTTTGAAGCTCACCGCCAAGTGTTGATGTCCCTGCAGGGGAGAGGTGTGAAGCACCTCCACCCAGAGCATGCTTTATCAAACTTCTCAGTCTTAAGTGAAGCCATGATGGAGCTCTGGAGTTCGTAATGACAAACTCAGTATGGTTACACTGCACTTATAGGGTCTAAGAATGGACTTAGACACTGTAGGGGCATATTGCTCATTCAGCCATGCCCTCACCTGTGGTGTAGTGCACCATGCCTTAGGGCTGTAAGGCCTGCTAGAGGGGTGACTTACCTATTCCACAGGGAGTTTTTTGTAGGCATGGTACCCAGGGAGGGATGCCATGTCGATGTTACCTTTTCCTCCTCGCCAACACACACACTCTGCAGTGACATTGTGCATGTATTTTGTGAGTGGTCCCTTAGGGTGGCATAACACATGCTGCAGCCCTTAGGGACCCTCCCTGGTCACAGGGCTCTTGGTACCACTGGTACCTTTTACAAGGGGCTTAGCTGTGTGCCAGGGGTGTGCCAATTGTGGAAGCAATGGTACAGTTTAGGGAAAGAACACTGGTGCTGGGGCCTGGGTAGCAGGATCCCAACAAACACTGAGTGAAGTTAGCATCAAATAACAGGCAAAAAGTGGGTGGGTACTGCAACAAGGGGCCAATTTCCTACAGTATCCTTTTAACACACTGTACCTGGGATGCAGCAAAAATAATGACGCACAGGCCACAGGGGAGTAGATGCATTGAAAAATAAGGTGCTGCATCAGATTTTCTGGTGTGATTCAAACAAAGCATCGTTTCTTTCAATGATTCAAGGTGATGCATCGATATCCAGGAGTGCAGCCTTAGTTCCTCAGAGCAATGCTGGGATATTTTGATGCCCAGGGATGATGCGTTCCAAATTCTTGACGTGCTGGTAAGAAGGAGCAGGCGCTGCATAGATTTTTCAGTCGTGGGCAAGGGGCTGCACCAATTTCTGCAGGCATTGTGTCAATTTTATGACGCACAGGGGTTTTGTTATTTTTGTTGAAGCCTTTGTAGCCCTGAGACTTTAGAACAGGAGACAAGCTCAATCCAAGACCTTGGAGAACACTTGTGGGAAAGGCAGAGCCCTTCCAGCAGAGTGCGGGCCAGCAGGCAGCAGGGCAACAAGCAGGGCAGCAGTCCTTCCAGAAAAGCAGACCACATGAGTCCTTTGGGAAGCCAGGCAGTCCCTCTGACAGAGTCCAGTTGTAAATCCAGAAGTTTTGGAGGACCACAGACCCAGTATATATACAGACAAAATTCCTATGAAGTGCAGGAAACTTCAAAGTGTGGTTTCGATGTGCACAGATTCCACTTTCAACCCAGCCTTGTCTGCCAGGATCCCTGTGGGGGGTTATCAGTCCTTTGAATGAGGGCAGGCAACTGGCCTTTAAAGTGTAAGAGAGAGCCCCTCTAGCCTTCCTGCCCAGGGAGACCCATTCAGTATGCAGATAAATGCAGATGTGACTGAGTTCCCTGTGTTTATTGCTGTCTGGGTGAAATGCACAAGGGGAGCTGTCAACCAGCACAGACCAGGCGTGGATTGGAGACAGGCTGTAAGGCACAGATGAAGTCCAGAGAAATATCCACTTTCTAAAAGTGGCCTTTCTAAAATAGTAATATTAAATACAACTTCAACACAGTAAGCATGATTTTCTATTACCATTCTGGCCACAGTAAACATGACAGGGCTACTCCTTCCAGATCAGAATCTACCACTTAAAAGTACATAATGGCAGTTCTAATGCTGGCCTATGACAGAAGCAGGCCTCACAGTAGTGAGAAACAGAGTTGTGAGTTTTGCACTACCAGGGCACATAAAATGCATAAATACATGTCATGCCTTTTACTTACATAGCACCCTGCCCTGGGGGTTACCTAGGTCACACCTTAGGGGTGTCTTTTATGTAGAAAAAGGGGAGTTTAAGGCTTGGCAAGTAGTTTTGCCAAGTCAAAGTGGCAGTGAAACTACACACACAGGCCTTGCAACGGCAGGCCGGAGACATGGTTAAGGAGATACTTATGTGGGTGGCACAATCAGTGTTGCAGACCCAATAGTAGCATTTAATTTACAGGCACTGAGCATCTCTAGTGAACTTTACTAGGGACTTGCAGGTACATAAAGTAAGCCAATTGAGTAGGGGCCAATGTTACCATGTTTAGGGGAGAGGGCACATACTCTTTAGCACTGCTCACCAGTGGTAAAGTGCTGAGTCCAAAAAGCAGCAAAAAACATGGTCAGAAAAATGGAGGGAGGCAGGCAAAAAGTTGGGGGATGACCGCCATAAGGCTCTCAGGTCTAACAATGTGTAACAGGAGGTGGTTGTGAAATCTGCATAGTTCTCACCAGTGATGTTTGATGGCAATTGGGTCTGTCACAATCCTTCACTATCCATAAGTTTTCAGCAGCTTAAACTCTGATCTGTCCCTGCAGCACCATACTTCCCAGTACTCCTTAGTTGCCACCCATCAATCACTGTACTTGTGAAAGTGCCAGGGCCAGTATGGTGATGTCAGTCATTCGTGATCCTGATGTCACCAAAAGGCAGCCACACTGTTATTCAAAAGCCACTGCAAGAGTGATTAGTTTTTTGTAGAAGTGCTTCCCACTCCTTCATTCTAGCCTGAAGTGCTGTAACCAAGAGGGGTTCTTGATGCTCTAACACACCAAGGGCCAGATGTAGCAAAAATCCAATTTGCGAGTTGCAAATTGCGAGTCCTTCCGACTCGCAATTTGCAACTCGCAAATTGGTATGCAGAACGGTGTCTCAGACACCGTCTGCGAGTCGCTATGGGGTCGCAAAGACCCACCTCATCAATATTCATGAGGTGGGTCGCATTTTGCGACCCCATAGCGAGTCCCTGCATTCACAGGGATGGTGGCCTGCTGTAGTCAGCAGACCTCCATGTCTGTGACTGCTTTTTAAAAAAAGCAGATTTATTTTTATTTTGCAGCCCGTTTTCCTTAAAGGAAAACGAGTTGCAAAATGAAAAAAAATCCGAAACCATTTGTTTTTGTTTTTTTCAGAGTAGGCAGTGGTCCATAGGACCACTGCCTGCTCTGAAAAAATATTTATGTCGACATTCACAAAGGGGAAGGGGTCCCATGGGGACCCCTTCCCTTTTGCAAATGTGTTACCACCAGTGGGACACTGGTGGTAACTGCGAGTTGGTTTGCAACCGCATTCGCGGTCACAAAGCAACTCTGAATTGTGATGCGAGTCGAAATAGGAAGGTAACACCCCTTCCTATTTTTGAGTCGTATTCCCAAATTGCGAGTTGGTACCCAGACCCACCTCATTAATATTAATGAGGTGGGGTGCAAATTGCGGCCCCATAGCGACTATGGGCACTCGCAAACATGGAGGCCTGCTGTAGTCAGCAGACCTCCATGTTCGTGACTGCTTTTAAATAAAGCAGTTTTTTTTTTTTTAAGTGTAGCCCGTTTTCCTTAAAGGAAAACGAGCTGCACTTAAAAAAAAATCTGAAACCTTTAGTTTCTGTATTTTTTCAGGGCAGGTAGTGGTCCCTTGGACCACTACCTGCCCTGAAAAAATAATTTGTGGTCCATTCACAAAGGGGAAGGGGTCCCATGGGGACCCCTTCCAATTTGCGAGTGGGTTACCATCCACTTCAAGTGGATGGTAACTGCGACACCATTTGCGACAGCATATTCGGTCGCAAATGGTATTGCATACCACTGCGAATCGCAAATAGGAAGGGAACACCCCTTCCTATTTGCGATTCGGAAATGAATTTTGCGAGTCGGTCCCGTTTTGCAAAATGCATTTCTGCATAGGAAACACGCATTTGCGAGTCGCAAACGGCAAATTTTGCCGTTTGCGAGTCGCAAAGTGTTTCCTGCATCTGGCCCCAAATCACAAAAAGAGATCTTTCTGAATCAAGATCTAGCTTTCTGCCAAATTTGGTGCAATTCCATTCAGTGGTTCAGGTTTGTAGTCATGTCTACAATCACTATTGGAAATTACATTGGGAAGACTCGTTTTGGGGGGGCCTTTTTAACTAACCTCTGCTTGACAAATTCCACCTGAAACTTTCAAGCCAGAAGCTGTGGTGAGTGGCAAATTAGTTTTAAAACTTTTGTGAAGATTTGTTGAATGACTCCAACCTTATTAGCAAAATGAACTTTTCCAATGGAAACCAGGTCATAGCAATAACTACCTTATATTTTATATATATATATATATATATATAGTCAGCAGCGGTGAGGTTATATGATGTGAGTGGGGACACAGAGGTTAGCTATGGCCTTTGAGATCCCTACCATACTTGTCACGCTCATTTCTGTGGTGCCTTTCTTAGATATCTCTGTAAGGAGTTGTTCACAGCGAGAGTTGGTGGTCTAATGTAGAAAGGTAAGCTCCTAGGATGGGCTGGGTTGGGTGGGTTGTCATCAAGGGAGAGGGTAATTGCTAGAAATGGGGTTTCTAGTTGGCTAGGGTATGCAACTAAGCCCTGCAGAACCAACCATTCTAGTCAAGGAAAGTAAGTTACACACCAAAGATAACCTGTGCTCACCCCCTGGTAGCTTAGAACAGAGCAGTCAGGCTTATCATCCGAGGCAATATGTAAAGCGTTTGCACAACCCGCTCACACCAGTGACACAATACAAAACACCACAAAAGAGACTTCATAAAGGAGTATATCAAAATATATGGATCTTATATTGGAACTATGTATCAGAGATCTTAAACAATGTAATTCATGAATACTGTGCCTGTTCCACCACTACTGAATAGAAATGATTTTCCTGACAGTATTTACACAACATACAATCCAACATCAGGGCATGACATGCAGCATTTGTGTTAGGGAAAGCACCTAACTCCCCAGAGATTATCATAAATGCACTAATGGCCACAGGTATTGCAGTAATAACCCATATGCAGTAGACATGGTTGCAATATTAGGTAAGCAGTCCTATGTACAGCAGAAATGCCCATTTATAGTGGGAAGTAATATAGAGCCCAGGAGCACCTGCTCTCCTATTAAGCCTGCTACGGTAATTAGGCAGATATTGTAGGCTGCAGGAACTACTGCGTGCCCACTACATGCATTACTGTACATTTTCTGTGACAAGTTCCTGATGGAAGAAGGGGAGTCTCCATTGTAGACTTCCTCCGTGGCACCACCAACCAAAAGAACCAGCGGCCCCAAGATATGCACCAATATGGGAAGGCTCCCAATGTGGGGATTGGCAGGGAGGCCTCATTGGGTCTCCCCGCATGCAGAGTTGCTCAACAGCAGCTGCCCGTGAGTGCATGGAGCAGCTGCTCAGCCTCCAGGATCCTAAAAGATTAGTACAGCTGAATGTGGGCAGGAGAGAGACTTCTTGCTGTCCCTCCTGATGTGGACGGAAACACAAGGCTAGTTAGTGAGGGATGGCCTGTATCAGCAAGGTACCTTTTGGGGCGGGGCGGGGAGCACCCATGCTGTTACTTCTGAGCATCTCTGGGCCAGCCTCCAAGAAGCAATCTTCTTTGCTTGGTGTGGCCACTTCCTGGTTCTCTGGATGACGGCATGGCACCATAGGACTTCTCTCCTGAGCAAGGTGGGGCGTTAGCAGAGTGATTCCCTCTCGGTGGGTGGGCCCAGCCCTTCACTAATGCCAGCAGTGTCTGCGCATTACTAAGCAACCTCCCTGCACTGTGAGGCTGGGGCTTCCTCTGATGTGATGGCGCTTCTCTCAGTTCGGAAAATGCAGCGCTGGGGGAGTAGCAGGCACCCAGCACACATGAAAGCCAGGGCAAGTGCTCTAGAATGAACACGGTACTGGGGGAGTAACAGGTGCACTCCATGCATGCTGAGATGACAAAGCGCTCACCACATACTAGAGTCCATAAAGAGCTCACCATGCATTAGGTTGATGAAGCCAAAGAGCAGGAAACAGTGCTTCCCACGTGCTGGGCTCCTTGGGGGTCCCTTGAGGGGCAAGAGGGGGCAGGCCTGCCAGCACAAAGAGGCAAGTAGGCTATATGGTGGTTTCTCCTGGCAACCCAGCAGTGCCTAGTGAAAACTAATGCTGGCAGGAGAGTCCTTTAGGCCACCCAGCACGTACCAGGCAGCAGGGCAACAGCAAAAGAGTAGTTCAGATGAGTCCTTTGAGCAGCGCAGCAGTCCTTCTGACAGAGGTTCAGTCCCAGTCCCAAAAGTGCTAAAAAAGCATGGGGTCAGAGCCCCTGTACTTATACTCAAAATGTCTTTGATCTAGGGGTGACTTCAAAGGACTTTTTTCAAGTGTACAATAAATCCCTTTCAACAAACTGCTGGCTCCAGACAATCTGTGGGTGGTTATCAGTCCTTGGTGTGGGGTCAGTCCACTAACCTTTACAGTCTACGTGTCAGAGTCACCAGATCCTCAGGTTCTGTGCACGTCCACCAACACTTCCACCACAAGACAGCTCCAATACTCTGATTAGATTTGTCACAGAGTCTAAGAGAGTCCAAGTGGGGAAAAGGGGATTAGGAAGGGAACAGCTGGGAAGGAGACCTGTAGGAAGCAAATGGTTAAAACACACACCATCAAAATTACATCTCATGAAATCAGTACTATACTATGACTCTAAGCATCGTCATTCTGAAAACATGAACAACCTAAGAATGGTCTTAAAATGACCAGGCTTTTAGATGACTGAATACCTGTGGGGGAAACAAGAGAGGTTAGATAAAACTTTCAGATTCAAGTATTTTCTTTAGCATGAGAATCAGGAAACAATCATATGAATCTCATTTTAAGAATACGTATCAGGAACACACAGCATTACTTCTAGAACTCTGATCTTTTTGTGTTCTCTCAAAACATTGGAAAGTGAATTGCGCACATTGCAGGTTTTTATATAAGTATTAAACACCATTGAAGGATTGTGCACCATGAATAACACAACGTAGATTTAAGGAATAAATCACGTGACTTGTCAACTCAAATACTACCTAGTAAATGCCTTAGAATGGTAGCGCACAGTAAATAACATTAATTAGAAACGAGGAAAGAATCGCGCGACTTGCCGATTCGAGTGCCGCCATGTAATTGCCAAAAAATGGTAGCGCACAATGAATAACATGAATTAAACACGAGGAAGGAATCGCACGTCTTGCCGATTCGAATGCCACCATATAACTGCCAAGGAATGGTAGCGCACAATGAATAACATGAATTAAACACGAGGAAGGAATCACTCGTCTTACCGATTCGAATGCCACCATGTAACTGCCAAGGAATGGTAGCGCACAATGAAGATCAGAGGTTAAGTCACTAGGAAGCGAATTGCGCGTCCTGCTGATTCGAATGCCACCCTGAAATTTCCAAGGAAATCGTAGCGCACAATCAATATCATGAATTACGCACTAGGAAAGAATCGCGCGTCTTGCCGTTTCGAATGTCACCATGAGACTGCCAAGGAAATGGCAGCGTACAATGAATATCATGAATTACGCACCAGGAAAGAATTGCGTGTCTTGCCGATTCGAATGTCACCATGAAACTGCCAAGGAAATGGTAGCGTACAATGAATATCATGAATTACGCACAAGGAAAGAATCGCGTGTCTTGCCGATTCGAATGCCACCATGAAACTGCCAAGGAAATGGTAGGGTACAATGAACATCAAGGGTTAAATCACTAGGAAACGAATCGCGCGTTTTGCCGATTTAAAGGCCACCATGTAACTGTCAAAGAATGGTTGCGCACAATGAAGATCATGAATTTAGCACAAGGAAACAGTTGCGCGTCTTGCCGATCCGAATGCCAGCATGCAAATGCCATGAAAAGTCCTAACGCACACTCACACGCGCAAGAGCAAAATTGTTTAGCATGAAGAATTAGGCCCAAGAATTTGAGCGTCCTCGATTACGGGGTCGGGGGCCCAGCCCAACCTCCATCTTACCGCCCTGACTAAGGATCACCACTGTAGTATGAAGGGCAGAGGTCTGGAAGGTCAAGGTAGGCCACCAGAACAGGAGCTCAGGAAGTTGCTGCTGCTCTGCAACGGGACCTCTGAATAGTGAGCAGGTGGAGCTGGGCTGGCTCCCTTTTATAGAGTCTTGGCCCAGCCCACAACCACACCCAGGCATGCTGCAGGGAAAGCTTCTAGAAGGCCCTGGAAAGGGACCACACCCTGACTCACTCTGAAAGCCTGCGGCAATACATTGCAAATGAACAGTATTTATAAGCACCTTAAGAATGAGTCTTCAGAATTGAATTCTGCAATGCAAAAGGTTAAACAATAACATAAATTACATTATCTTGAGAGTATTGGGTTTTTGCATTCTTGTTGCCCGTAGAGCGCGCACTGTCCTGGTGTACTCCCCTCTCCCAGACGCTCTCTAGGGCCTGGTTTGTCTGGATTGAGACGATGAAAGCGTCTCACAAGTACTGGAGCATGAATATCAGATGCGGAAACCCATGAGTTACTTTCAGGGCCATAACCTTTCCATGAGATTAAGTACCATAGGTTACGCCTTCTCAATTTAGAATCCAACACTTTCTTGACTTCGGATTCTTCTTCCCCCTGTACTAGAACAGGAGCTGGATGAGGGCAGACCTTTTGGACTGCCTTTTCTAAGAGGAAAGTATGGAACACTGGATTAATCCGTAATGATCTTGGCAATTGCAGTTTATAGGTCACAGGATTAATTTGCTGAAGGACAGTGTAAGGACCTGTTTTTGGTCTAGAGCTCGCCCCCCACGCCCGCAGCACCACCTTGCTGTCTCGTGCCCCTGACCCCCGCCCACGCTGCTGCTAGCGTGTTCGAGGCCCTCCTCCACCCGCAGGCATCCTCCTGCGGCTCATCCCTGGTGTCTAGTGGGCTCTGGTAAGCTTCGCTAGACCCGTGTGCTCTCTGCCACTTTTCGCCGTATCTGTAAGTGTTTTTCTACTTTTCAGCGCCTTGCCTCCTTGCGCTCTTCCCCCCATTTGTGCCCCTTCTATTTGCTGTACTCCGATTGTATTTTGTGCCATTTACCGTATTTTGTGACTGTTTTTGACTTGTGCCTTATTTTTGTTATTTTGTGCCTTGTTTAACCTGGTTTTCGCCCCTTAGGCGCTCCCCCTTGCCGCTTCCCCTGCCGCTGCCTCCCTGCGGCCCGCCCCCCTTGCGCCCCCATTCGCCACTCCCTCCTGCCTCCCGCCTCCCAGCTGCTCCTCCCTCCCCCCTCCTTTCTTAATGTCTGGCGCTGCGCGTCACGGGTGAGCAACCTCTGACCTGTTTTTGGTCTAGAGCTCGCCCCCCACGTCCGCAGCACCACCTTGCTGTCTCGTGCCTCTGACCCCCGCCCACGCTGCTGCTAGCGTGTTCGAGGCCCTCCTCCACCCGCAGGCATCCTCCTGCGCCTCATCCCTGGTGTCTAGTGGGCTCTGGTAAGCTTCGCTAGACCTGTGTGCTCTCTGCCACTTTTCGCCGTATCTGTAAGTGTTTTTCTACTTTTCAGCGCCTTGCCTCCTTGCGCTCTTCCCCCCATTTGTGCCCCTTCTTTTTGCTGTACTCCGATTGTATTTTGTGCCATTTACCGTATTTTGTGAATGTTTTTGACTTGTGCCTTATTTTTGTCATTTTGTGCCTTGTTTAACCTGGTTTTCGCCCCTTTTGCGCTCCCACTTGCCGCTTCCCCTGCCGCTGCCTCCCTGCGGCCCCGCCCCCCTCCCGTCCCCATTCGCCGCTCCCTCCCACCTCCCGCCTCCCAGCTGCTCCTCCCTCCCCCCTCCCTTCTTAATGGCTGGCGCTGCGCGTCGCGGGTGAGCGACCCCTGACCTGTTTTTGGTCTAGAGCTCGCCCCCCACGTCCGCAGCACCACCTTGCTGTCTCGTGCCCCTGACCCCCGCCCACGCTGCTGCTAGCGTGTTTGAGGACCTCCTCCACCCGCAGGCATCCTCCTGCGCCTCATCCCTGGTGTCTAGTGGGCTCTGGTAAGCTTCGCTAGACCCGTGTGCTCTCTGCCGCTTTTCACCATATCTGTAAGTGTTTTCCACTTTTCAGCGCCTTGCCTCCTTGGGCATTTCCCCCCATTTGTGCCCCTTCTTTTTGCTGTACTCCGATTGTATTTTGTGCCATTTACCGTATTTTGTGACTGTTTTTGACTTGTGCCTTATTTTTGTTATTTTGTGCCTTGTTTAACTTGGTTTTCGCCCCTTAGGCGCTCCCCCTTGCCGCTTCCCCTGCCGCTGCCTCCCTGCGGCCCGCCCCCCTCGCGCCCCCATTCGCCGCTCCCTCCTGCCTCCCGCCTCCCAGCTGCTCCTCCCTCCCCCCTCCCTTCTTAATGGCTGGCGCTGCGCGCCGCGGATGAGCGACCTCTGACCTGTTTTTGGTCTAGAGCTCGGCCCCCACGTCCGCAGCACCACCTTGCTGTCTCGTGCCTCTGTCCCCCGCCCACGCTGCTGCTAGCGTGTTCGAGGCCCTCCTCCACCCGCAGGCATCCTCCTGCGCCTCATCCCTGGTGTCTAGTGGGCTCTCGTAAGCTTCGCTAGACCCGTGTGCTCTCTGCCGCTTTTCGCCGTATCTGTAAGTGTTTTTCCACATTTCAGCGCCTTGCGTCCTTGTGCTCTTCCCCCCATTTGTGCCCCTTCTGATTGCTGTACTCCGATTGTATTTTGTGCCATTTACCGTATTTTGTGACTGTTTTTGACTTGTGCCTTATTTTTGTTATTTTGTGCCTTGTTTAACTTGGTTTTCGCCCCTTAGGCGCTCCCCCTTGCCGCTTCCCCTGCCGCTGCCTCCCTGCAGCCCCGCCCCCCTCGCGCCCCCATTCGCCGCTCCCTCCCGCCTCCCAGCTGCTCCTCCCTCCCCCCTCCCTTCTTAATGGCTGGCGCTGCGCGTCGTGGGTGAGCGACCTCTGACCTGTTTTTGGTCTAGAGCTCGCCCCCCACGTCCGCAGCACCACCTTGCTGTCTCGTGCCCCTGTCCCCCATCCACGCTGCTGCTAGCGTGTTCAAGGCCCTCCTCCACCCGCAGGCTTCCTCCTGCGCTCATCCCTGGTGTCTAGTGGGCTCTGGTAAGCTTCGCTAGACCCGTGTGCTCTCTGCTGCTTTTCGCCGTATCTGTAAGTGTTTTTCTACTTTTCAGCGCCTTGCCTCCTTGTGCTTTTCCCCCCATTTGTGCCCCTTCTGATTGCTGTACTCCGATTGTATTTTGTGCCATTTACCGTATTTTGTGACTGTTTTTGACTTGTGCCTTATTTTTGTCATTTTGTGCCTTGTTTAACCTGGTTTTCGCCCCTTAGGCGCTCCCCCTTGCCGCTTCCCCTGCCGCTGCCTCCCTGCGGCCCCGCCCACCTCGCGCCCCCATTCACCGCTCCCTCCCCCTCACGCCTCCCAGCTGCTCCTCCCTCCCCCCTCGCTTCTTAATGGCTGGCGCTGCACGTCCGCGCCGCTGGTGCGCCGGAGGCGTGCCAGAGGCAAGCCCGTCTGCACCTGTCCACGCCTGGACCGCACCCAGCGCCACCCCCCTGGTCTGCACGCCCCCGCACAACGAGCCTTCGCTACTCGGCCAGCGAACTACTCGCCCTTAATCCTCGCTCCTCCACAGCCTGCTTTCAGGCCACTCCGAAGCACACCAAAGGACCCTTCTCCTGCCGCACCTGCAACTTCACCTGCAACAGAACAAGGAAGCCTGCAACAACCAACACCAACCACCTCCACTGCATCCTCCTCAACACACGATCCACACGAAAGCACACCATTGAGCTCTGGGACCTGCTCGACACCACCGCCCCAGATGTAGCCTTCCTGACCGAAACCTGGTGGAACGACTCCTCGGCCCCAGACATCGCCATCGCCATCCCTGACGGCTACAAAATCACCAGAAGAGATCGCACCAACGGAATCGGTGGAGGAATAGCCATCGTCCACAAAGCCACCCTCAAGATCCACACCCACTCGGACGACACCCTCAAGACAGCTGAACACCTTCACTTCCAGATCCACACGGACCCCAACACCACCCTCAGAGGAACCCTCATATACCGACCTCCAGGACCAAGAACCCCATTCAGTGACACCATTTCCGACCTCGCAAACACCCAAGCCCTCGACTCAACGGACTACATCCTCCTTGGAGACCTCAACTTCCACCTGGAGAACAACAACAACGCCAACACCGCAGCACTGACCACCAACCTCTCCAACCTCGGACTCAGTCAACTGGTCAACACACACACCCACATCGCCGGTCACACCCTAGACCCACTCTTCACTGCAAGCAACCACATCTCCTTCAGCCACACCACCGAACTCCACTGGACCGACCACCACTGCGTCCACTTCACATTTAAGAAAAATACCGAACACCACCGCACCCCACTACCGCTGCCGCGCCGCCGCTGGAGCAAAGTCACCGAGGACCAACTAACCAGCACCCTCGCCAAGAACCCACCGACCGACCCTACCGACCCGGACTCCGCCGCCATCAACCTCCAACAGTGGATCCTCAACTGCGCCAACACCCTCGCACCACTCAAGAGGCCCACCGTCAACCAAGAAAAGAAAAAAGCAGCCTGGTTCACATACGAACTGATCCCCTCCAAACGCACCTGCCAGAAACTTATGAAAAAATGGCTTCTCGAGCGCACACCCGACAGCCTGGCAACCCACAAGGAAGCTACCCGCAAGCACCACCAACTTATCTGACTCGCCAAACGCTCCCACTTCACAGAACGCCTAAACAACAACGCACACGACAGCAAGGAACTCTTCTGAATCGTGAAGGAGCTCTCCAACCCCAGCGCCAACATCAACGAAGTCCCACCATCCCAGAAACTCTGCGACGCACTCTCCACCTTCTTCTACCAGAAAATCACCACCATCCACGACAGCCTCAACACCACACCTCCGCCAGATCCCACCTCCGACAACTCCTCCCACGCCATCCGCCTCACCACCTGGACCCACGTAGATGACGCCAAAACTCGAAAGACCATGAACTCCATCTACTCAGGATCCCCCTCAGACCCCTGCCCACACCACGTCTACAACAAAGCCGACTCCACCATCGCCCCCCAACTTCGTAAAATCATCAACCTATCCTTCGATACTGCGACCTTCCCGGACAGCTGGAAGCACACCGATATCCAAGCCCTCCTCAAGAAACCCAAGGCTGACCCCAACGACCTCAAAAACTTTCGCCCGATCTCCCTCCTCCCCTTCCCTGCGAAGGTCATCGAGAAGATCGTCAACGCCCAGCTCACACACTACCTCGAAGACAACTCCATCCTAGACCCCTCCCAATCCGGATTCAGACGCAATCACAGCACCGAGACTGCGCTCCTCGCCGCCACAGATGACATCAGACAGCATATGGACAGCGGCGAAACTTCAGCCCTCATCCTCCTAGACCTCTCCGCTGCCTTCGATACGGTCTGCCACCGCACCCTACTAACTCGTCTCCACGAAACCAGAATACAAGACAAAGCCCTCAACTGGATCTCCTCTTTCCTTTCCGGCAGAACCCAGAGAGTCCGTCTCTCACCCTTCCGCTCCGAAGCCACCAACCTCATCTGCGGCGTTCCTCAAGGCTCCTCGCTAAGCCCAACGCTGTTCAACGTCTACATGGCACCCCTCGCACAACTGGCCCGTCAGCACAACCTCAGCATCCTCTCCTACGCCGACGACACCCAGCTCATCCTCTCCCTCACCAATGACCCACACACCGCCAAAGCCAACCTCCACGAACGATTGAAATCCATCGCCGAGTGGATGAGAAACAGCCGCCTAAAATTAAACTCCGACAAGACGGAAGTCCTCATCCTCGGACGCACCCCCTCGGCCTGGGACGACTCCTGGTGGCCCACCGCGCTGGGACCCTCCCCTACTCCAGCCAACCACGCACGCAACCTCGGCTTCATCCTCGACTCCGCCCTCACCATGTCCAAACAGGTCAATGCAGTCTCCTCCTCCTGCTTCAACACCCTTCGCATGCTCCGCAGAATCTACAAGTGGATCCCGACGGAAACCAGAAAAACGGTAACACAGGCCCTCGTCAGTAGCAGACTTGACTACGGCAACGCACTCTACACAGGCATCCCAGCAAAAGACATCCAACGTCTCCAACGCATCCAGAACGCATCCGCCCGCCTGATCCTCGACATACCCCGCCGATGCCACATCTCCCACCACCTGAAGGACCTCCACTGGCTCCCCGTGGACAAGAGGATCACCTTTAAACTCCTCACCCACGCGCACAAAGCACTGCACAACGCCGGACCCGCCTACCTGAACAGCAGACTCAACTTCTACGTCCCCTCCCGCCATCTCCGCTCTGCCAACCTCTCCCTCGCCATCGTCCCCCGATTCCAACGCAAGACCTCCGGCGGCAGATCCTTCTCCTACCTCGCCGCCAAGACCTGGAACTCCCTCCGGACCCCCCTGCGTCAGACCCAGGACCTCCTCACCTTCAGGAGACTCCTCAAGACCTGGCTCTTCGACCAATAGAAGCTGCCCTCCCCCCCCAGTGCCTTGAAACCCTAACGGGTACATAGCACGCTCTATAAATGTAATGATTGATTGATTGATTAATTATAAATTTGGGGTTGAACATGTGCTTCTTCTTGAAGTCTATATGTTTTGAGGAAAGCCACAGTTTGTCACCTGGTGGATACTGCGGCCCCTCACAATGTTTCTTGTCATAATGCTTTTTGTATTTTTGTTTGGCTTTTTCTAAATGCTGTTGAATCAATTTCTGGGTTTGATGCAAATGTTGAATGGTTTCTGACACAGCTGGCCTAGAGAACTTTCTTGAGGAATTGTGATGAGCAAGGTGTCAGGATGATAGCCAAACAAACCAAAGAAGGGTGTAACGCCAGTAGAAGTGTGCAAGGAGTTGTTGTAGGCTAACTCAGCTAACCAGATCATTGATGTCCAGGAATGAAGAGCTTTTTCAGCGTAAGCACGTAGGTATTGCTTCAAAGTCTAATTTAGTCTCTCCGTTTGACCATCTGTTTGAGGATGGTGGCTAGTAGACAGTGTAGATGTCACTTGGAGTGTTTTACACCATGTCTTCCAGAAGTTGTAGGCAAATTGCGACCCCTGATCGGAGAGGATCACTTTTGGCAGTCCATGATAACGAACCACTCTATTCAGTAAGATAGTTGCCAGTTCACTAGAGGTGGGAAATTTCTTACAGGCAATGAAATGTCCATATTTCGTGAGACTATCTACTACCACCAGAATTACTGAATGCTGTTGAACCACTGGCAGACCATTAATAAAGTCTAAAGAAATGTGCTCCCACGGACGACTTGGGGTTGGGAGTGGGTGTAGCAACCCTTTCGGTTTTGAATGACTTGTTTTAGTGCGAGCACAGACTTCGCAGTTGTTTACCATTGTTTTTACATCTTTTGTTAAGGTAGGCCACCAAAAATAGCATTGGATTAATTCAAGAATTTTAGGAGTACTTGGGTGTCCTGCCGTAGGTATAACATGCAACCAATGAAACACTATCTTGCGAAGTTTGGTAGTTGGCACGAACAAACGAGCGTAATGAAAGGGTAGTGCTTGCTTGATTGACCTTTTGGGATCTGCTTGGGCCCATGTCTGCCATTTTTCAACAGTAAATGAATTGCGGATGTCTTCATAGAAATCTTCAGTTTTTATGATACATAGGACCTTGTCAGGAGCAATGATAGCTCTGGAGGTTTGAACTGCAGGAAACGTGGTAGACTCTTGGCGGGACAAGGCATCAGCTCTGTGATTATCTTTACAAGGCCGGAAGATTACCACAAAATCAAACTCAGCAAAAAAACAGCATCCAGCGTAATTGCTGAGGAGTCAAAAGTGTGGCGGAACTCATGAATTGAAGATTGCAATGATCAGTATATACTGTGACAGTATATTTGGCACCCAACAAATGATGTCTCCATTCTTTAAAGGCGTCACGAATCGCCAGAAGCTCTTTTTCAGCAATGACATATTTCTGTTCGGCTTCGTTCAACTTCCGAGACATGTAAGCTGCAGGATGAAGTTGACCAGTGTCTTTGTTTCGTTGTGACAAGACTGCTCCTATCGCCACATCTGAAGCATCAGCTTCCACTATGAAAGGTTGATCCGCATCTGGATGAGTCAAGACTGGGGAAGTGGAGAAAGCTTCTTTCAAAGTTGAAAAGGCTTGATTGGCTTCTGGGGACCATACAAATGTTTCTTTCTTTCTTAATAGCTTAGTAATTGGAGCCACTGTCTGGGAGAAATGATTTATGAACCTCCGGTAAAAATTTGCAAACCCCAGAAAACATTGTACATCACAAACAGTCTTTGGGGTGGGCCAATCAGATACGGCTTTTACTTTCTTGTCTGCCATCACCATACCTTGAGGGGTAAGGATAACCCCTAAAAACTCAACTGTGGTAACATGAAACTCACACTTGGTTAGTTTGCAATATAAATGGTGTTTACGAAGGGCTGCCAGAATTTTCTTGACATGTTGGACATGTTCATTGTCAATGTCTGAGTAGATCAAAATGTCATCAATGTAGACTATGGCAAATATATTGAAATATATACTCTCTAAGAACGTCATTCAAGAAAAATTGAAATGCTGCTGGAGCATTGCACAGACCAAAAGGCATGACAGTGTATTCAAAAAGGCCATATCTTGTTTTGAACGCTGTTTTCCATTTGTCACCCTCTCTCATTCTGACCAAATGATAAGCACCTTGAAGGTCAAGCTTCGTGTAGATTTTTGCTTTCTTTACTTGTTCCAGTAAGACCGGAATTAGGGGCAAAGGATATTTGTTCTTGATGGTGATTTTGTTCAAACCTCTATAGTCGATACAAGTTCGAAGTTCTCCATTCGCCTTCGGAACAAAAAACAAAGGAGAAGCTGTGGGAGACTTAGAGGGGCGAATGAAACCATTCTCTGACAATTGATCCAAATATTTTCGTAAATGTTGATTTTCATGTTCTGACAGGGCATACACACGACAGTTGGGAAGTATCGCACCTGGGACTAGATCAATTTGACAGTCATATGATCTATGAGGAGGTAAGTTCTCTGCTTCTTTCTCATCAAATACATCTTCATAAGATGAATATTGCTTGGGCAACTGAACTTCTTTCTCTGCGGCAGTAGCTATGTAAGAGTTGCAAACTTCCGATTCTTGAGTCTTTTGGAGACATCGTTCTTTACATAGTGCAGATGAGAACATGACTTTTTGTTCTGCCCAATTAATCTCTGGATTGTGATGAGTTAACCATGGCAAGCCAGGAATAATCCCATACTGGGGAGCATGGATCACATCAAGGATAAGTTTCTCTTTATGTTTCTTTCTTTGATTTTTATCTTCACAAATCACCGACAAGGGGACAGTCTGAAGAGTTACCAGACCTCCAGTCAAGAGTTTTCCATCGACTGCCTAGATGATTTCTGGGGTCTTCTTTTCAATACATGGGATCCCCCGTGCACGAACCAATTGGGCGTCAACAAAGTTCCCGGTAGCCCCAGAATCGACTAGAGCCTTCTTGAAATAGGTCTTTTTCTTAACCTGAATTCTTATTCCCAGTTTGAGATATCTAGATTGTGAAGGGTCCACGGTGACACCCAAGAGCAACCCTTCTCTGCATCTTGGGTGTTTTAGTTTTCCAACTTGACTGATGCATTGGCTGCAACCTTCTGAACTGGACCTCGCTTGTTCTTTGGTTTGATTGAACAGTATTTGACAAAATGACCTTTCCGCCCACAATAGAGACATTGTAAATTTTTTCTGCGTAGGTCCTTTTCATCTTTGGTCAAAGGTCTCCGGATGATTCCAATCTTCATCGGTTCAGGTGTTCTTTCTTTCGGATTTCTTGAGTATCTGTTATCGTGAACGCGCCAGGAATATTTTTCAGTCTTTTTACGCGTGCTTTTCATTAGTTAAACGATGATCAAGCCTCAAGACAAGGTTTAATAATTCTTGACATTCTGTAGGTTGCGGGTCGATTTGCGCCAAGATATCTTTTAACTCCTCTTTGAGTTCCTTGTAAAACAAGGCCGCTTGTTTTTCCTCTGGCCAGGATGTCTCAGCGACCAGCCGATTAAAGTTGGCTAATTATGACACTAAGGGGGTCATTACAACCCTGGCAGTACAAGATTGCCAGGGCTGAAATGACGGAAGCACCGTCAACAGGCTGGCGGTGCTTCCCTGGTCATTACGACCACGGCGCGTCATTTCCCGCCACAATGGCCCCGGTGGTAGTAATCCGCCAGGGCAGTGCTGCTAGCAGCGCTGCCCAGGGGATCACGAGTCCCCCTACCGCCAGCCTTTTCCTGGCAGTTTGAACTGGCAGGAAAAGGCTGGCGGTACGGGGAGTCGCGGGGCCCCTGGGGGCCGCTGCACTGCCCATGCCACTGGCATAGGCAGTGCAGGGGCCCCATGACAGGGCCCCATGCAGCTTTTCACTGTCTGCATAGCAGACAATGAAAAGCGCGACGGGTGCAACTGCACCTGTCGCATGGCCGCAACACCTCCGGCTCCATTTGGAGCCGGCTCCTATGTTGTGGCCGAGATCCCCGCTGGGTCGGCGGGAGGAAACCAGGTTTCCACCCGCCAGCCCAGCGGGGATCTCATAATGACCGCAGCGGGGTGCGGCTGTATTGGTGGCCGCCCGGCGGTCAGATCTTGGCAGGCGGCTGTAGCCGTCTGCTAAGGTCATAATGAGGGCCTAAGTCCTGATTCCCCTAGCGTAAGTCTAATAGTTCAAGATCTGCTGACAGTGTTACAGTTCTACGATCAAAAACTCGCTCAAACTCATGAACAAAGTTTCTCCAGTTGTACAACAGAGGACTATCTTTACGCAAAAGAGGAATAGCCCAGGTAGCTGCATCTCCAGACAGATATGATAACAAGAAAGCTACTTTGGACTGGGCATTGGGAAAAGTATGTGGTCTGCAGGTGAAGTGTAGTTCCACTTGAACCAGGAAAGATTGCGCTTTCAAGGGGTCACCTGAGAAACGTTCTGGGGGAGCTAAAGGAATGGCTGAAGGAAGATTGAGGGAAATGTTTGTCGGATTACCTCCAGAAGTCTGAGAAGAAGTACGTGGCCAAGACACACCTGTGGAACTTTGTCCCTTCTTCTCTACCTTATCCTGTAACTGACTCACTCTCTCAGCTAGGCTATTTGTCAAATCTTTTGATGATACCACTTCTGACTGGAGCTGGGTGATAGCCTTGACAAGCTCGTCCAGTGTGGCCATGCTGAGAACATAAACAAACCAGGAGGATAATAATTTGTGGGCTCACTATTCTGTCAGAGTCACCAGATCCTCAGGGTCTGTACACGTTCCCAACACTTCCACCACAAGACAGCTCCAATACTCTGATTAGATTTGTCACAGAGTCTAAGAGGGTCCAAGTGGGAAAAAGGGGATTAGGAAGGGAACAGCTGGGAAGGACACCTGTAGGAAGCAAATGGTTAAAACACACAACATCAAAATTACATCTCATGAAATCAGTACTATACTATGACTCTAAGCATCGTCATTCTGAAAACATGAACAACCTAAGAATAGCCTTAAAATGACCAGGCTTTTAGATGACTGAATAGCTGTGGGGGAAACAAGAGAGGTTAGTTAAAACTTTCAGATTCAAGTACTTTCTTTAGCATGAGAATCAGGAAACAATCTGAGTAATTTCTGAACCATCATATGAATCTCATTTTAAGAATACATATCAGGAACACACAGCATTACTTCTAGAACTCTGATCTTTTTGTGTTCTCTCAAAACATTGGAAAGAGAATTGCGCACATTGCAGGTTTTTATATAAGTATTAAACACCATAGAAGGATTGTGCACCATGAATAACACAACGTAGATTCAAGGAATAAATCACGCCACTTGTCAACTCGAATACTACCAAGTAAATGCCTTAGAATGGTAGCGCACAGTAAATAACATTAATTAGGAATGAGGAAAGAATCGCACGTCTTGCCAATTCGAGTGCCACCATGTAATTGCCAAAAAATGGTAGCGCACAATGAATAACATGAATTAAACACGAGGAAGGAATTGCGTGTCTTGCCGATTCGAATGCCACCATATAACTGCCAAGGAATGGTAGCGCACAATGAATAACATGAATTAAACACGAGGAAGGAATTGCGCGTCTTGCCGATTCGAATGCCACCATGTAACTGCCAAGGAATGGTAGCGCACAATGAAAATCAAAGGTTAAGTCACTAGGAAGCGAATTGCGCATCTTGCCGATTCGAACACCACCATAAAACTGCCAAGGAATGGTAGCGCGCAATGAATATCATGAATTAATCACAAGGAAAGAATTGCGCGTCTTGCTGATTCGAATGCCACCCTGAAATTGCCACGGAAATGGTAGCGCACAATCAATATCATGAATAACGCACTAGGAAAGAATCGCGCGTCTTGCCGATTCGAGTGTCACCATGAAACTGCCAAGGAAATGGCAGCGTACAATGAATATCGTGAATTACGCACAAGGAAAGAATCGCGCGTCTTGCCGATCGAATGTCACCATGAAATTGCTAAGGAAATGGTGGCGTACAATGAATATCATGAATTACGCACAAGGAAAGAATTGCGTGTCTTGACGATTCGAATGCCACCATGAAACTGCCAAGGAAATGGTACCGTACAATGAACATCAAGGGTTAAATCACTAGGAAACGAATCGCGCGTCTTGCTGATTCAAAGGCCACCATGTAACTGTCAAAGAATGGTAGCGCACAATGAAGAGCATGAATTTAGCACAAGGAAACAGTTGCGCATCTTGCCGATTCGAATGCCAGCATGCAAATGCCATGAAAAGTCCTAATGCACACTCACACGCGCAAGAGCAAAATTGCTTAGCATGAAGAATTAGGCCTAAGTATTCGAGCGTCCTCGATTACGGGGCTGGGGGCCCAGCCCAACCTCCGTCTTACCACCCTGACTAAGGATCACCACTGTAGTATGAAGGGCTGAGGCCTGGAAGGTCAAGGTAGGCCACCGGAACAGGAGCTCAGGAAGTTGCTGCTGCTCTGCACCGGGACCTCTGAATAGTGAGCACGTGGAGCTGGGCTGGCTCCCTTTTATAGAGTCTTGGCCCAGCCCACAACCACATCCAGGCATGCTGCAGGGAAAGCTTCTAGAAGGACCTAGAAAGGGACCACATCCTGACTCACTCTGAAAGCCTGCAGCAATACATTGCAAATGAACAGTATTTATAAGCACCTTAAGAATGAGCCTTCAGGATTGAATTCTGCAATGCAAAAGGTTAAACAATAACATCAGCACAATGCATAAATTACATTGGGCCTGATTCTAACTTTGGAGGACGGTGTTAAACCGTCCCAAAAGTGGCGGATATACCACCTACCGTATTACGAGTCCATTATATCCTATGGAACTCATAATACGGTAGGTGGTATATCCGCCACTTTTGGGACGGTTTAACACCGTCCTCCAAAGTTAGAATCAGGCCCATTATCTTGAGAGTGTTGGGTTTTTGCATTCTAGTCGCCCGTAGAGCGTGCACTGTCCTGGTGTTGACAGTAAGTCTGAGCCCCCCCACCCTTCCTGCCCAGGGAAACCCATCAGTATGCAACTGTAGTTGAGAGTCCTGTGTTTATGGCTGTCTTGATGAAATGGACAAGAGGAGCTGTCAACCAGCACACACCAGACATGGATTGGAGACGGGCCGCAAAGCACATAGAGTTAGAAGCACAGAGAAATACCCACTGTTAGAAATTGGGTCTTTGGTTGGCAGTCAGGTTACCCCCTGTCCAAGCAAGGACCCTCACTTGAGTCAGGGTAAAGGAGAATCACCCTCAGTTAACCCCCGCTAATCCCCTTAGTAGCTTGGCACGAGCTGGCAGGCTTAACTTCATAAGCAATGTGTAAAGTATTTGTACCAAAACACACAGTCACCCAGTGAAAACACCACCAATTTATGCAACACCAGTTTAGAAACAAGACCAAAACGACAAAGATCCAACATACACAAGTCAAGATATGATTTTTAAAAAGAATAAGAGTCCTAGGGCCAGATGTAGGTAGGTTTAAAATTGCGACTTGCAATTTGCGAGTCCGTGCGACTCGCAAATTGCAAGTCCCAATTTGCTATGCAGAAAGGTGTCTCAGACACCTTCTGCAACTCGCAATGGGGTCGCAAAGACCCACTTCATTAATATTAATGAGGTGGGTCGCAGTTTGCGACCCCATTGCGAGTATGGGCACTCACAGGGATGGTGGCCTGCTGGAGACAGCAGACCACCATGTCCGTGACTGCTTTTTGAATAAAGAAGTTTTTTTTTTTCCATCTGCAGCCCATTTTCCTTAAAGGAAAACGAGCTGCACTTGGAAAAAAATACAGAAACCTTTAGTTTCTTTTTGTTTCAGGGCATGAAGTGGTCCATAGGACCACTGCCTGCTTTGAAAAAATATTTTTGTTTCCATTCACAAAGGGGAAGGGGTCCCATGGGGACCCCTTCCCGTTTGCGACTGGGTTACCATCCACTTCAAGTGGATGGTGACTGCGATTTCATTTGCGACCGCTTTCGCAGTCGCAAATGAAATTACATAGCGTTGCGAGTCGCAAATAGGAAGGGAACACCCCTTCCTATTTGCGAGTCGCAAATGCATTTTGCGAGTTGGATCCTACTCGCAAAATGCATTTCTGCATCGCGGAGAGGCTTTTGCGCCTTGCAAACAGCGTTTTTCGCCGTTTGCGAGGCGCAAACCCTTTCCTACATCTGGCCCCTAATCCTTAGAAAACAGAGAGAATGCTGTTATTGCACAAAAGTACCCGCTCATGTCGGCGTGCGTTGTTTCTTCTGTCTCGCAAGAGAGCAATGTGTCGATCCCGGTCGGGCACCTTGGGTCTGGGCAGGCTTTGTGTTGATTTTTTGTGCCCAGTGATGTTGCGATGAAATCCGGTCGCATGGTGTCAAGAAACCGAGCTGCGTGGGGGCTTGAATCGTTAACAGCAGCAGCTTCGGGTGTTGGACATCGTTTCTCCAGCCACATTGCATCGATCTCCCAGCCGCAATGCAGGTGGAGCGTTGATTTTAGCCATGAGGCTGGCAGCGCATCGTTTGTCAGCCACGAGGTGGGTGGTGCATTGAAAGTTTCTCCGCACAGGGATCTTTGCTTGGATTTATGTCCTTTTCCACAAGCTTCACCTTTCAAGTACTAATAGACAGGTTAGGGCACCACTTGGCAGGCAGGATTCTCAGCAGAAAGCCCAGGTGCTGGCAGAGAGAAGTCGTTGTTGTCCCTGAGACTTCAACAACAGGAGGCAAGCTCAGTTCAAGCCCTTGGAGATTCTTCACCAGTGGGAAGTCACACAAAAGTCAGTCTTTGTCCTCTCTCAGGCAGAAGCAACTACTGCAGGCCAACCCAGCAAAGCAAAGTCACAGGCAGAGGGGCAGTACTCCTCCTCCAGGTTCTCCTGCTCTTCTCCCAGGCAGAGGTTATCTTGGTTCTTGAAGTAATCTGATCTTCAAGGGTTTTGGGTGCTCTTCTTATACCCCTTTCTGCCTTTGAAGTAGGCCTACTTCAAAGAGAAGTCTCTGTTGTTTTCAAGATCCTGCCTTGCCGAGGCCATGCCCCACACACATACCAGGAGACTGCATTGTGTGAGGGCAGGCACAGCCCTTTCAGGTGTAAGTCACCACTCCTCCCCTCTGCCCAGATGGCCCATCAGGATATGCAGGCTACACCCCAGCTCCATTTGTGTCAATGGGGGTCATTCTGACCCCGGCCGGCGGCGGAAGCCGCCGGCCTGGCTGGAACCACCAGAATACCACTGCGCGGTCAAAAGACTGCTGCGGGTATTCTGGGTTTCCCGCTGGGCTGGCGGGCGACCGCCAGAAGGCCGCCCGCCAGCCCAGCGGGAAACACCCTTCCATGAGGATGCCGGCTCCGAATGGAGCTGGCGGAGTGGAAGGGGTGCGACGGGTGCAGTTGCACCCATCGCGATTTTCAGTGTCTGCATGGCAGACACTGAAAATCTTTGTGGGGCCCTGTTACAGGGTCCCCTGCAGTGCCCATGCCATTGGCATGGGCACTGCAGGGGCCCCCAGGGGCCCCACGACACCCCATACCGCCATTCTGTTCCTGGCGGCCAAAACCGCCAGGAACAGGATGGCGGTTGGAATCCCCATGGCAGAGGATTCCCCAGCGCAGCGGGAAACCTGCGGTACACCGCCGGTTTTCCGTTTCTAACCGCGGCTGTACCGCCGCGGTCAGAATGCCCATGGGAGCACCGCCAGCCTGTTGGCGGTGCTCCCGCGGTCGTTGGCCCTGGCGGATTTTACCGCCAGGGTCAGAATGACCCCCAATGTCTAGCAGAGAGGTGTAAACAGCCCAACTGTCAAACTGACCCAGATAGGGAATCCACAAACAGGCAGAGTCACAGAATGGTTTAAGTAATAAAATGCCTACTTTTTAAACGTAGCATTTTCAAACACATGATCTCAAAACCAACTTCACTAAAAGATGTATTTTTAAATTGTGAGTTCAGAGACCCTATACTCCAAATTACTATCTGCTCTCAAAGGGAATCTACGCTTTAATCACATTTAAGGGCAGCCCCCATGTTAACCTATGAGAGAGATAGGCCTTGCAAAAGTGAAAACCGAATTTGGCAGTATTTCACTGTCAAGACATGTAAACAACATCAGTACATGCCCCACCTTTAACATACACTGCACCCTGCCGATGGGGCTACCAAGGGCCAACCTTACGGGTGCCTTACATTTATAAAAAGGGAAGGTTTAGGCCTGGCAAGTGGGTACACTTGCAAAGTCGAATTGGCAGTGTAAAACTTCACACGCAGACACTGCAGGGGCAGGTCTGAGCCATGTTTACAGGGCTGCTAATGTGGGTAGCACAACCAGTGCTCTAGGCCCACTAATAGCATTTGATTTACAGGCCCTGTGCACCTGTAATGCATTTTACTAGGGGCTTACTAGTAAATGAAATATGCCAATCATGGATAAGCCAATGTACACATACAATGTATACAGGGAATACTTACACTTTAACACTGGTCAGCACTGGTAAAGTGTCCAGAACAAACAAAAACAGCAAAACAGAGTCCAGCACACAGAAGCCGCTTGGGAAGTAGAGGCAAAAAGTTAGCGGAAACCATTCCAAGGATGCCAAGTTTAACACCCACTTTCAAAAAGTAAAAAGAGCAGGTGATGGATGGAATGTTGAACAATGCAAACATTCACCCCCAGTCACAGATCTGGGATTAATCTATCATTTTTTGCTCACAACCAGAGGACCTGGCATCGTAGTTTGGGCTGGACTGTTCTAATGGGGAGCAGGGTCAAGACTGATTTGCATATGTCTGGGTCCAAACTGGAGCAGCATGGCATCCAAACAAACGATGGATTAAACCCAGATCTGTGAATGGGGATGAATGTATGATTTCTTCAGCATTCGGTCCATCATCTGTTCTTTTTGCATTTGTCACCATGCCCAGATGTGGGTCCATGCGCACAATGCCACAGGATTCAAGCTAGCCTGACTGATGAGAGGTGATACCCCAAAACCGGTCCCAGGATGCTTGTTTCCGGTCCTGGAAGAACTTAGCCTGGCAGTTCAGGCTAGACTGTTCCCAAGGGGAACATGGCCAAGACTGATTTGCATATAGTTTGGGCCAAACAGAAAGGCATTGCATGCAAAAAATTTATGGATAAAACCCGGATTTGTGACTTCGAGGGGAATGAATGATTTGTTCAGCATTTTGTCCATCATCTGTTCTTTTTGCATTTGTCACCTGATGTAGGAAGGGTATGCCTAGATGTGTTTCCCGTGCTCGTTATGCCACCAGATTCAAGCTAGCCTGGCTGGTGAGGGGTGATAAACCAAAATTGGCCACAGGATGCTTGTTACTGGGCCAGGGAGAACCTGGCCTGGCAGTTCAGGCTGGAGTGTTTCCTTGTGGAAGAGGGCCAAGAGTGATTTGCAGATAGCTGGGTCCAAACTGGAAAAGCATGGCATACAAGAAAATGATGGATAAAATCTGGATCTGTAAGTGGGGGGCAATGTAAGATTTCTTCAGTATTTCGTCCATCATCTGTTCTTTTCATGCTCTTATTCCCCCAAGTGGGAAGGGTATACCCAGACATGGGTATGGTGTTCGCTATGCCACTGTATTCAACATAGCCTGGCTGATGAGGGGTGATATCCTAAAACCAGTCCCAGGATGCTTGCTTCTGGCCGAAGAAGGAACTGGTCTAGCAGTTTGGGCTTGACTGATTCATGGGGCGCATGGTCAAGAATGATTCGCACATGGCTGGGTCCAAACTGGAAAGGCATGGAATGCAAAAAGACAATGGATTAAACCCAGATCTGTGACTGGGGTTAATGTATGATTTGTTCAGCACTCCGTCCATCATCTGTTTTTTTTGCATTTGTCACCCTAAGTGAGAAGGGTATTCTCAGATGTGGGTCCCGTGCTCACTATGCCATTGGATTCAAGCTAGCCTGGCTCATGAGTGGTGATACCCTGAAACCGGTCCCAGGATGCTTGTTACCAGTCCAGGGAGGGCCTGACATGGCAGTTCAGGCTAGACTGTTCCCATGGGGAGCAGGCTCAAGACAGATTTGCATGTAGATGGCTGGGTCCATATTGGAAAGGCACAATGTGCAAAAAAAATGATTAAACCAAGACCTGTGACTGGGGGAGAATGTATGATTTGTTCTGCATTTGATCCATTATCTGTTCTTTTTGCACTTTCTAAAAGTGGCATTTATAAAACAGTAATGTAAAATCCAACTGCACCAGTAAACAGGATTTCTCTCTACCCTACAAAACATACCAAACATGGCAACGCTACTCCTCTTAGATCAGAAATTACCACTTAGAAGTATTTAAGGGAATTCCCAATGCTAACCTATGAGATGAGCAGTCCTCACAGTAGTGCAAAACTAAATAAGCTGTTTGTCACTACTGGGACATGCAAACCATGAGTACATTGTCCTACCTTTTACATAGACAACACCATGCTCATAGGGCTACCTAGGGCCTACTTTAGGAGTGCCTTAGGCACAGTAAAAGGGGAGTTTAGGCATTGGCAAGTAGTTTGAAATGCCAAGTCAAGGTAGAAGTAAACTGTACATGCAGGATCTGCAGTGACAGTCCCGAGGCAGGTTTGAAAGGCTACTTATGTGGGTGGTGCAATAAGCGCTGCAGGTCCATCTGTAGCTTTTAATATACAGACTCTGGGTATATGGTATACCACTTTACAAGGGACTTACAGGTATCTCAAATATGGCAAACAGGTGGAGGCCAATAATACCATGTTTTAGGGGAGAGAGCACATGCTCTTTAGCACCGATTAGCAGTGGTAAATGCCCAGAGTCCTAAAGCCAACAAAAAGAAGGTAAAAAAAATAGGAGGAGCAAGGCAAAAGGAAAGGTTTGGGTATAACAGTGTGGGGAGGGGCAGTTCCAATACAACCCCTCCATCCAGCCTAAAGCAAGGATACACTAATCAATAACTTGATGAGCTTCTCTGCTCAGGGTGATAAAACATGGACACCGGCCCACAACTGCAGGGGTTCGTCCCAGTTCTACACCACTCTGAACCTAGTTGGATCCCTCTGTCTGTGCTCTCAGGGCCCATTGAATTGATCCATGGGGAATCCTTCTCCCTATCTGGGAAACCCCATCTGGGAGCAACTAACTTTAGTCTACTCACAGATGTATCCTAGTAGGCATACAGTACCACCATAGCCAACAGTGATGTGACCCATTCCACAACTCGAGTCTGATTTCGGTCCCCAACCCAAGGAAAACTCTGTCCATAAGGACAGCCCCCAACAGAGGCTACTGACATCTGTCAGTGTCAAGAGCCAGGCCCCAGACCACCCATGTCTAAGTGTCGGCCCCCAACCAGGGCCATTCGGTAAGCCTTTCTTCCAGCTTGGAGCTGGGAAGAAGTTCCCTATGTGTTCCTGGGGTTTCCCTCACCTCTGAGGAGTCTCAGTGGGGCGAGGGGGCCCAAGGTGCATCACATCCCTTCTCCACTCCACCTCCCACCAGCTCGGGGTAGTATCTGGGGCTGTTCCTCCAGACAGGAATCTGTACCCATGGGCTGGACAGGGGTCAGGGGTGAGTCCTTCCTACCCTTATTTCTGGGGTTACTTGCCCTCCTCTTGGGAGTCGTACCCCCAGAATCCAGAGCTGTCAGGGTACTTGTGGCAGTCATCCTGCTCAGCTCTCCCACCAGTCCAGGGGCTCTACTTTGCAACTGCTCCTTCAAGCCAGTGTCTGCACACTTGGGTTGGACTGGGGTCAGGAGTGAGTCCCCCTCCCTCTGCCCCTTCTAAGAACACTTGTGGCAGCCTCCCCTTCCGCCAGGTCAGTGGCAGTACCCTGAACTTGGATCTTCAACCCAGGGTCTGTACCTCTAGGCTGGCCAGAAGTTAGGGTGAATCCTTCCTCCCTATACCCCTCCATCTGGGCTTCTACACCCTCCTCTGTGGAGTGGTACTGCCAGATATCAGCACTAGTTGGATGCTTGGGTCTCCCTCAGGGGAGGGTCTCTCAGGTCAAACTCGACTCCCCTCCTGAGGTCCCCTCGGGTTAATCTCCAGTCTCTGATGCTGAGCATAGGTGCACTTCATAATGACTCCCACCCAACCTCTCCTCCTTCCCTGAGAAGGGGTATGGAACGCTTTAACCACCCCACTACAAGGGGCCTGTCTGTGCTTCTCTGAACCTCCCCTGTCCTTTGTCAGGGGAAACCTGAGACACTCCCTTTAGGGTTACTCCCAAGTACCTCTCTAGACCCTCTGGTACTCACCTGGAGGTCTGCCTTATTTGCAAGCTGTCTGGGGTCTCAGAACTTACACTACAACAGGTGTTGGAGTAGACCTTGAAAACAACGGTGGAACATGTGCTCTCTGACAATCAGATTGTACAGCCCTTCAAAATTGTTTGCTGTGCTTACCTCCACACATCTATCTTTTGCTTTGCACAAATCCTCCACAAATTCCTCCCAAGACTGGGGAGACAGTTTCCTACTACCCCTGAACCTAAACTAATACTCTTCAGGGAAAAGGAGGGAGTCTCCTTGACAGTGTTTGCCGCCAGTCCTGACAACACTTTCTGCCAGCCTGAGTGCTGTTTTGCTGTCTTGTAGACGTAGCTCACTGTTCTGCCACTAGAAGAGGGGAGAAAAAAGGGTGAGTCTCCCGGTCTGCGTCCCTGGCTGTCCGACGTTCAGCTCATGGTCTCCCCCTCCCATAGCCACGAGCCGCCGCTTCATCTTTTGGACTGGCCTGGCCCTCTTTATCAAGCTGCCTGCTCCCTCTGCCCTTCACAGTGCAGGGGTGAGAGGAGGTCCTTCAAATCTGGGCAGACTGGCCTCTAAGTTCATATTGGATATTGCTCCTGAATAAGGTGAGAGACTTCTTCATCACCCCTTTGCTTTCTCTTGGTCCTGGTGGTTTGGAGGGGAGTCAAAATTATGAACCTAAAGAAATTACGCTCAGGTCGTTTTCTCCCAGGAAGAACATGTACAAAAACGAAATCCAATCCCCTTCGGAATAAAGTCAACCCGACCCTACGGGTGAAAGGCCAGAATCAAGTTTTCGCATTATGGGAAAAAAGAAAAAATCCCTCAGGAGGAGACAAAGCTTGACATTCCCCTTGGCATGACAGCTGGCATGGAGCCAAGTGGAACCCTGTTCAAGTGGGCTTCAAAATAGTCCCACTATGTTGATAGTAGATTGAGGGGGAAGCTGAGGACATAGCCTTCCAGGATACCCTACTACAGAGCATTCAGAACTCGCCCAGGGAGCTGATGTGTACCTCTTCCACCTCCTCCCCCCTCCTGCTATTTAGCCCACCTCCTCCTGCATAGACCTTCGGAGGAGTAGTTGAGTCTGCCAAAGCTGCAATTCGTTTTCCACTTGAAGGCTACAGGGATTCCAGTCACTGGGCTTCAAGACTTCACCCTGCCCAATTTGGACTTAGATCCCTGTAGGAGATATGGGTATCAGGTCAAGGACTATTTCTCGCCTCTTTGGGATCCTGTGCCTATGCTTCCACCGACAGGTCTCCATTTGTTTAGCAGCACCCCATCCATGCAAGACTCTCACCTATCTGTGACCCCAGTTCTAGAAGTAAGCTGCAATTTGCCTAGTCAACCCCCAGACCAGGGGGTTAGGTTCTCTGCTTCCCTGAACAGCTTTGAAAACCTGCTTTCCTCAATTTTGAAACTTCTCGAGAAATTTATAGGAGGGTCTGACTGTATCCTTGATTCTGTGACAGCTATCTTGAAGGACTTGTCTGAAGATAACAAAGTCAGGAGTTTGAATCAAGGCCTCTCAGGGTTATCAGCTGCCCCCTCCCATTGCTTCCAAATGAGCCAGAGAATCCCATTGTGCATTCCTGCATGGAGGCGAGCACGCAGGCTGGTAAACCCCAGTGTAAAAAGTCTATTGATAGCCCAGTGGACTTCATAGGAATTATTTTTGACCCTTGCTCGGTTAAGAGTAAACGGTCTGCAAAGTCTAATCAGACTGAACAGGAAGTATTCCCAATACTTAAAGCCTTGTCTAATCAAACGAATTGCTCTCCAGAGATGCCTGCTCCTCAGCCAATAGTGGGGGAGAAAAACAGGAAGACAAAATCTAAAGACTCAAAAAGACCAGTTCGAAGAATTACTAAGAATTACTAAGAAAGGCAGAGGAAGTACATTTCTCTGCGACAACAGATTCCACACAAAAATGCATGGATACACCGAGCATGATTTCTCCCTCCTCTTTGACGATAGGGAGCACATCTGGGATTATTGGAGCAGCTGCCTGGGAGCCAGAAAGGGTTTTTGAGAGTGAGCCCCTCGTCTGCCTCCCGTATTGAATCCAACAGCTCCAATTCTTTTGTTCCCCAGGCTGAAGGGAGTCTCTAATGGCCCTGTATCTTCAGAAAGCCTTCCTACAACTGGATGCAATGCTGACACATATATAGTAGACTTTATTCCAATCTTTGATGCAGATTTAGGGGGTCATTCTGACTTTGGCGGGCGGCGGAGGCTGCCCGCCAAAGTCCCGCCATCAGAATACCGCTGCGCGGTCAAAAGACCGCCGCGGTAATTCTGAGTTTCCCGCTGGGCTGGCGGGCGACCGCCAGAAGGCCGCCCGCCAGCCCAGCGGGAAACCCCCTTCCATGAGGATGCTGGCTCTGAATGGAGCCGGCGGAGTGGAAGGGATGCGACGGGTGCAGTTGCACCTGTCGCGATTTTCAGTGTCTGCTTGGCAGACACTGAAAATCTTGGTGGGGCCCTGTTAGGGGGCTCCTGCAGTGCCCATGCCATTGGCATGGGCACTGCAGGGGCCCCCAGGGGCCCCACGACACCCGTTACCGCCAGCCAGGTTCTGATGGTCAAAACCGCCAGAGCCAGGCTGGCGGTCGGAATCCCCATGGCGGCGCTGCCTGCAGCACCGCCATGGAGGATTCCCTAGGGCGACGGGAAACCGTCGGGACACCACCGGTTTCCCGTTTCTGACCGCGGCTGTACCGCCGCGGTCAGAATGCCCAAGGATGCACCGCCAGCCTGTTGGCGGTGCATCCGCGGTCCCTGGCCCTGGCGGTTTTTACCGCCAGGGTCGGAATGACCCCCTTAATCTTAAACAGATCAACTTTGTTAAACTGCTTCTCGGAGTCTGGCCCATTGATGTCAATTCAAAACCGTGACATTGACCTTGTTTCTCTATTGTACTCTACTGTAGGCGTTAAGTCAAGGACTTCCCTTCACTTTGAATGCTTTGCTAAACTGGTCCTTCGAAATGCTGATTTTTTGCAGTGTTGCAGGATTGATGTGGTCCCCTATCTTGGTTTGAATTGCCTTGGCGCTAGTGGGGTGTTGGTAGTGGAAAAGAACAAAGAGGATTATTTGTCACAGGAGTCACCCAACTCTAAGGACCAGTATGAGTTCAGACCCAGGGGAGATTTGCAGGACCTATCAGTTTTCCTTGCAGGGAATGGTAGGCAGGTGTCACTGCGGAATGTTCCAACCACCCGAGCAAAAAAGCATTAATGGTCTGGATGGGTGGGGTTGGCTCCTGAGCGCCTTAAATCAAGCATGGGGATCTAGGGTCATTTTTCAACCTCTCAACTAGCGTCAGCCTAAAAATTGTCCCATGGAATGCTGCAGGGGTAAAATATAATAGTGAGAAGTTACTTTGTTTCAGCTCCTTAAGCCCTGACTTGATTTGCCTCCAGGAGACATGATCTGAAAGGGATTTATTGTGGGATGATTGTTATGTAATAGACAGTAAGACCACGCCTTCTAGAAGGGGGAATGCTATAGGGGGAGTTGTCTGCTAGCTGTCAACTAAACTTAGGGGGAATTATGATTGTTATAAAGATCCTAGCAACCTTTTTATGGCCTTAACCCTTCAGATTCATAATCCGACTTGGGGCTCCACTCCTCTGTTATTGGTTAGCCCCTTTCAACCCCTAGAAGTGGTCTATGATTCTTCACTGAAGGATTTAAAGATTGTAAACACCTCTGTTAGTGACCATAATTTGTTTTTCTTTTCATTGGAATTGAACATGGTAATGACGGTGACCTGGGAGCTGGGGAAGTCAATCCTCATGTTCGGTAATAAGACATGGAGGACCCAGTGGGATCACAGAAGGATCTCAGGCATGCAGAGACCGTAGAACTTGCTCTTGCTGAGTTGGATAACTGGGAGAGGAACAAATTGCAACACTTTGCGAACCTTTTGAAACAGATGCTAATTAGCTCCTCTCTAAGATCTCCTAAAAATAGACACATTGTGAGTCCCTGTCCATTACTTGTCCTGAATAGGGAAACAAACTATCTGGTCAGAATTCAGTACTTAGAAGAATCCATCTGAAAGAAACTCCAGGGTGGCCCTGTTATATAAGGAATAGGAGGCGCTTGTAGGCCCGTCTCGCAAGAGACAGCTGGGACAGGCTTTGGATCCACCTCAGGGAAGCAGCAGTAAAGGGTCAGGCTAGATGCTTTTGGTCATTGGATCGCAAAGGCTGCGGGTCAAGAATGCGTTCTTCCCCTGTAGCCATATCTGAAGCTCGTTGGACTGAATTTGTTTCCACCCTTTATGTATCAAATGGGGTTTAATTGTTCCGGCTTCCCAAAAGTGATGGATCACAATCCACTGATCCTCCTGCAATAAAGGAGATTGAACTGGCCGTTTGTACTATGCACCTCTCCGCCGCAATGTGTCCTGTTGAATTACCCATTTTGCTAATAAAACAGGATATTTGCTCATGGAGTAAGATTTTATTCATTGTTTTTAGACAGTGTTTTCTTTCCAGATGTATCCCATACTCCTGGGTTGGTGATATCATCGTTCCTTTATTTAAGAGGGGCGATCGTACCTGTCCAGCCAACTACTGGCAGATCGCCCTTTTGGACGCGGTGCAGAAAATCTTTGCTAAATGTCTGCTTTCCAGACTATCTATTTGGGCTGAGGAGAACAATATCATTCCCCTGGAGCAAACGGGTTTAGGCATAGTCATAGCACGTTGGATAATATTTCAACGTTAGAAGTTATCACAGAAAAGAATGTGAAAGTAAGAGGTGGAGTGGTCTATGCCGCATTTATCAACTTTACAACGGCCTTTGACAGAGAGGATAGAGATTTGCTATGGGGAAAGCTGGCTAACTTGGGTATCCCTAATATTCTCCTTGAACTAGTGATAGCGCTTCACTCCTCTACTTGGTGAAGAATACTTTTAGGGGGGATAAAGGTTTATCCAAAGAGATTCTCACTCTGAATGGATTAAAACAAGGATGCCTTTTCCTTTCACAGAGCAAGGGCTTTCTCCCGCAAATTGGCAGAAATTCAGTTAGCTGTATACTGTATTCTCATGTGACATCCTAATTTTTTACATAACCCCCAAAGGCCTAAATAACCATCTTCGGTCTTTGTCACAGTATACTGAGGCCCACTTTTTAAAGGTTAATGCTTCAAAAAGCAAGGTTATATGCTTCCATGGAAACAAGGAAATGAAGTCCCCTAATTTTTACTGGTCCCTAGGCACTCAAAAGCTGGACACTGTGAATTCTTACACTTTTTTGGAGAAAATAGTCTGTGGAAATCTTAGCGACAAAGCTAACATAGAAAATAATAAATCCAAAGCATAGGGGCCTTATATATGGCCACTGGGAGGAGGCATTTTGCACACCTTTTAGTGGTCTACCAAGCAAAAATTCCAGCATCCCTCTGATATGGGCTGGAATTGATTGACTTCTCTAAATGGGGGTTTTAAATTTGATGGAAAGTAAAACCCTTAGAAAACTCTTGTCTGTTAATTCAGCTACCTCAGTGGCATCCTTAAGGCTGGAACTGGGATTAAGAAGTGCATTTGCTCAGGGCTTAGCAGGGGTTATACGTTGGGGCACTTGCCTCGCAAGGAGTGAGGATAATACTTTAAGGTGCTTGCTGAGGAAAGAACTTCTGGTGAAAATAATTACAGGTATACCATCTGTAAGTATTTCTCTTATACTTTAGAAAGGCTGGACCTAAACTGCAATCAGGCCCTGGCTATTAACCCCTCTCAATTGAAAATTGGCTTGAAACTGGCTACGTGGTCTTTAAGCTTTTGATTGGACATAGAAAGTTGTGCAAAAAAGAGATCTTTTCTGCATTTAGCAGACTCCTTAATAGTAAAAAAAGCACAACCTTATATCACATGGAATCTACCACATGGGATTAGGCACTTTTGGATGCTGCTTCATCAGGGATTGCTTCCTTTGAATGTTCTTTTGGAAAAATGGCATGGCTTGGCTAAGGAGTGTAGTTTCTGTTTAGCTGAAATCCAAGACTTAAATCATGTTCTATTTGCCGGCCCATCCCTAGTTTCATTTTGTCGTAAGTGGCTAAGTCTCATTTGTCTCCAGCTTTCTATACTATCTGTACCAGAGTTTCTTCGAACCTTGTATGATCCTCCCAAAGAATTGTTCTGTTTTAGAATTATTACTTTTTTTAAAGGTTTCTTATATTTAATTTAAACTTATGAAATTTAAAGATGGTGTTTTATGGTGCGTTGTCCATTAAGGTAGTAGGGTGAGGGGTGTTTTGGGATTTCTTTTAATGTAAGGGGCCAGGGAGTTTGTTACCATGATGCACTTTATGGGTGGAGTGCTTGTTTGCTGGACAAATTATTTGAGTGTTTATGTACATATTTAATTCTCTTGTCTTTTTTTATGTGAACCTTGTTTAGGGTTCTTAATCATAAATAAATATAAACTTAAACTTGAAACTTGACAGATAATATTACTTTGACATATCCCTGGAGAATGACAGAAGGAATAACAGCCGGTTGGATTGCTTCCCCTTTAAGAGGCTGACTTCCCATCTATGACGTCAGGGTGTTTCTGCCTTCAGATGGGTGTTTGATAAAAAAGGATTAGGCAGACCCGGGACAGTGAGCAAGAGTGGGAGAAGGATGAGAAGCCCCCTTCCCCCTGTGATCGGTCCTCTACCTGCGCTCCCACCCAGCAACAGCAGGCCGCGAAGAGAAGAAAGCAATGCACACCACAGAACTGCAGGTGAGATCCTGGCAGCATGGCACAGCTCCGTCGATCACTCCAATCACAATGTCCATGGCAGGGCTAAAAAAGCAATACCATAAAGCCACTCAGATATGCTGATCTTGAATTGCAGATGCTGTCCTCTGTAATCTGTGTGTTGTCCTGTGGCATGCCCCTTCACTGAAGGTTGCCTCCTCCCGAGCAGCTGTAGTGCTTGCAGATGATAAAGTTCTACCTTGTTGAACTTGAGCTGAAGGAGTTTTGGTTTAGTGCATTGTCTACATTGTCTACTGCCAGGGTGGATGTGAGTTGTTCTTGCATTGGGGTTGCCATAAATGGCTGTGCCCCACAAGGCACATTAGTGTATGCACTAAATGGGATTTAAATGGATATATGTGGTGTGTTTGGATCCCTTTTCTGTTGCAGTTGGACGTTTAGTAGTCAGTCATTTGACTCTGAAAGGCAGAGAGGATGAGCACAGGCAGACCCTGGCTTGTTACATCACATGTTCTGTAACTGCACCTGCCCTGCAAGGTAGTATTTGTCTCAGGGTTCAGGCAGTCATGGCGGGTCATTAATTGTTTCCTTACTGTGTGTGATGCAAAATTGGGGCCTGAGAAAATTCCCTTTGGTAAGGAGCACACTGGCATGGGCAGATGGTTAATTGTTGGTGTTGTACATCACAGAACATATTGTCATTGTATTTTTAATGACCAGATTTCAGCCAAACCTCAAAGTCCCCAGATCAAACTTCTTCGATGCAAATGTCTTTATTCTCCATTTTTGCATGTGCAGCTTTGGCCCGGTACAAGGCGTTCTATTTTTGGGCAAGTACAAACACGTAGCCTAGGGTAAAGGTGGACGAGCAAATCTCGGCCCGCTCTCAGAACTCTGCGGAATTTGGCAGAGTTTTTCAGTAACTCTGCCCAGGCCTAGATAAAATGGCATGTTAAAGAACGAACTACAAGGGAAATAGGGACTTGTGGCAATTTTAAACTACACCTGCCCCCGAGTTTGCACCGAAAGCTTTATTGTTATTCATTTTGTCTATTTACTTGCATGCAAAGCTCAATTTTCGCACAGCACATTTTCTGGTGAGTTGCTGAACTTACCCAAAGACATGTTTTTACACAACCTTGTACACTGAGGTTGATTAGAACAACTGGGCTTTTCTAAGTTACAAACTTCCTACTCAAGTTAACAAAACTAAGATACTCCTAATTTGAAACAAAAAGAGAGCTACCCCACCCAAGGTGGTGTGTACTCTGGTGGAATATCCCCTACCAGAAACATGGACTGACCTTTTTTCCATGTTTCTTCGGGTGGAAAGGTGATGCATTTGTCTCAGAATTAGGACTCCATCCAAGACCAATCAACTCTTTTATAAAAGACCTCTGTTTCTTGTCTCTTGGAAATATCTTGGCTTTACCTTAGTATATTCATCTGTCGGATATTAATATTCTGGTTGTAACATATGCAAGCATAGGCATAAAGATGACTTCACCTGCTCTCTTTTCAAACAATCTTCATAAATTTCTCTCTTCGTGTTCCTACAAGTCTAATTTGTTCTGCTCAAGGTACCCTTCTTGATGTCTTCAGAAACTTGCAGGCTCTTTTTAACCCTCACTAAGGGCCAGATGTAGCAAAATCCATTTTTGCGACTTGCAAATTGCGAGTCTGAGCGACTCGCAATTTGCAAGTCGCAAAAACGGATGCAGAATGGTGTCTCAGACACCTTCTGCGACTCGCTAGGGGGTCGCAAAGACCCACCTCATCAATATTCATGAGGTGGGTCGCATTTTGCGACCCCATAGCGAGTCCCTGCACTCACAGGGATGGTGGCCTGCTGTAGTCAGCAGACCTCCATGTCTGTGACTGCTTTTTAAATAAAGCAGATTTATTTTTATTTTGCAGCCCGTTTTCCTTAAAGGAAAACGAGTTGCAAAATGAAAAAAAATCCGAAACCATTTGTTTTTGTTTTTTTCAGAGTAGGCAGTGGTCCATAGGACCACTGCCTTCTCTGAAAAAATATTTATGTCGTCATTCACAAAGGGGAAGGGGTCCCATGGGGACCCCTTCCCTTTTGCAAATGTGTTACCACCAGTGTGACACTGGTGGTAACTGCGAGTTGGTTTGCGACCGCATTCGCGGTCACAAAGCAACTCTGAATTGCGATGCGAGTCGAAATAGGAAGGGAACACCACTTCCTAGTTTCCAGTCGCATTCCCAAATTGCGAGTAGGTACCGACTCGCAATTTGGGAATGAGAATCGCGTGAGGCCGTTTGCATGGCGCAAACTGCGTTTTTCGCAGTATGCGCCATGCAAACGGCTTGCTACATCTGGCCCCAAATGTTTTCCTGTAGTCCCCTAATTGATTTATTTTATTACTGTCTCATTGAATTTGCATATATCTGCTCAATGTATTCAACTACCATCCTGTATTGCTGAGCCTTCTGGCTTGTGAAATTCATTGGTTGCAACATTTGCATAATAGTTAGACCCACCAAAACCTGCAAACCAGTGTATCGGCTCTTATTGAGAGAATGAACTTGTTTTAAAGCTGTTGCAGCTGGATTCCACTAATTCAATACTCCTGGATTGTTTGCTTTCTGGATCACCCGGGCTGTGGGTGATTTTCACTACACGTGTCTCACCCATGGTAATCACATGACAAATGGACTGTGCATGTTCACCGCCAGTGTCCGCCTTTTAACATAAAGCTGCAGCAATGTAGCTAGGGTTAGGAGCAGTCGGCTAGTTATATGTAAACACATGTGCACACACATGTGCACACATATGCAGGCTGCACATGTAAGACCACTATTTTGGCGCAGAGTAGACTCTACAGAATTAGGTATTGACCTGGGGTAGGCCTTATAATGTTAGTGTATAATAATAGAGAAAATCAGCGTGATTTACTAGTTTTTCTGTAGTGACACATTATCATACACATGGGGGAAGTCACTCTTGGAGTGCTGTTTCACTCCCTTTGGCCTGCAAAGTCCAGTGACATATCAAAGTGGGATGGAACTTGTGTGAGAAATTCAAATCTGCAAGTTCTAAGAGGACATCTGTACAATTTATGGGCCATCCACAATCGTCATATATTTCTGTGGCTGAGCTCAGGATCAGAGCCTAGGCTTCTTGTCACCCTTCTGTGCCAAGTTAATTACATTTCTCTCCAGCAGCAGGAACAAAGACCACCCCACACAAAAGGAGTAATTAACAGTGTTTCACTCAGCTCCTGAGGAGGAAAGGGTTAGGTAGGAAGGATCTGCATCAATCAATCAGCTGTCACTCAGTACCAGGGATGGGCCAGCCCACTGAACAAATGAGGGAGACCAGACCTCTGGAGCCAACAGAGAAGGGGGTTTTCTTCAAAGATTTGGTATGAAAGGCCCTGGCAGTGATGTTAGCGAGTGGCAGTGCTGAGGCCTCTCAGAGGAGGTTGCGACTAGTGACTTTTGGGTGACACCATCTTGAACTATCCCAGAAGGGTTGGAGGATTGAGACAGGGCTGGAGACGTGATGAGGCACCCTAGTATTGGCCAGGGGTACCTGGCACCTAGAACCTTCCACCCCCTTTAAAAACACTTGCACAAGGTAGAGATTCCCTCTTGGTTGGTTATGTGCTCTTCACTGCTGAACCATGGGGCTGCCATGGACTACTGTAAGGAGGAGTCCTTTGAGCCCAAAAAAGATGAAGGACTCAGCTCCAGTTAACCCCAGGCCATCACGCTCTCTCTGCAAGTGAAGGCAGCGGCCTGGGACTGTTAACTACAGGCCCCAAAGAAGAAGGAGTGCCAGGGGAGCACCACCAAACTTTCCAAATAGTGATAGGCCTGGCCCACTCCCCTTGTCTGCGGGAGCAGATGGCCATCACCAGTGAAGTGATACCAGCCCACTGGAGCGGGAAGGGAAAAAGAAGCTGCTGGCTCCCGCAATCACACACAGAAGTGCTGGAATGGAAACAGTCAGGTGTTGGCTCTCTCGGCTGCCCCCAACGTTCTGGAGGCAAAGGGGTTACCGGGTGGGACCAAGCACCCCCAAACAAAAGGAAAGGAGGCACGAAGGCAGCTGATTTTAATGTATTTTCCTTCTCTTGTGGGGGCACCAGGATGGCGAGTGCACCACCACCATTAAAAAGGAAGTGTGAGGGGTCTGCAAGAGTGCATCAGTTTCTCCCCAGGAAGTTTAAAAAGTACTGGCGTGATATTTGCGGGGTTCCAGAAAATCATGACCCTTTGGAATTTTCATTGAATTTATTATCATACTCACATGGCTGGAACTTTTGTTCTCTAGCTGGGAGTGCAGCACCTTTGTAGGGGTTTGTTTTAGAGCTACATTTAATGTGGTCTGAAGATGTTCAAGGAAGATGCATGGTGTGCAGCTCTCTCTAACGGCTGTGGTTGCATTTCATGTGATCAGAAAGTGATACTCTCTAGGGTCTGTTATTATGATTACATCTTCATGGTTTGAAATTGTAACAAAAAGCACACAGATAGGCTATGCTCCTTTCAAGATGTTTAATTGATATAGTAATGTTGATATTGATTACTGATCAAAAATAATATGTTTCATTAACTTTAATAAGTGCACATGGTTATTATTGATTATTGTCTTTACTCTGGAAATGATGGTGTTTTTTGACATAGTTTGTTGGTCTTGAACCTTTGATCAGGCCAATAGACTTAACTTATTTGTGTGTATGATCCTTTAGGGGGTAAAAGATGATCACGCAATGCCACCTATGATATTTTCAATCTGCCTAATGCATATATTTGTAAATTAATGCATAGTATTTAGTAGTGTGTGTCTGTGTGTATTAAATGTACTTTTCCTTTTTTTAAAGAAAAAGCACTGACTGGACAATCATTTAATGAGTGTTAATATTGTGTGCCTGTGAATGGTGATTACTAGCCCACACCACGTCCTCTGAGTAGGCCTTGAAAAGCTCTGCTCTGCTATCCTGAGGAGGTCAAGAGCTACAATGGGGTGCTAGTTATACACAGTGGCTAGGCAAACAGGTGCCCTCCTTAATGTACAAGGATAATTCTAATAATAGATCTCTAGAACTTGGTGCTCAATGGCAAGATTTGGCCACCTGTCAACTCTACTATGACCCACAAGCGGTACAACAGTATACATCAAATCCTCCTGAGCACTCCAAAAATATTTACGTGTCCAAATTAAACTTGTGTTTGTTCCATGTTTTCTTCTTGGTTCCACAAGTGCATCCTTTTGTCCATACTTCTAACATCAGTTCAGTAATTAAAAGGTTTTTCACATTAACCTGAAAAGGCACACTCTTTCATTTGTAATTCTGCCATTAATTGCATATATAAATATTGGTTGGGATTATGTGACCTTACATTTCAGGTGAATTCTTTGCTGACTGATATTGAGGAGACGGCGACTTCATAGTAGAAAGCTGAAGCCTTGAAGAAGTTGGAGGCTAATGTGCCACTATGAAAAAAATCCTGTGAACTGTTAATGAAGGAGTGTGCCTTTCGTGGCTATTATGAAAATCCTTTTCCTTATTGAACTGATGTAAGAAGAATGAATGAAAGGAAGCACTTGTGGAACCAATACAAGAACATGGAGCAAACACAAATGTAATTTGGACGCTACAGTGTGGTGCTTGGGTCCAAATTAGGGAACATTGTGGACATATTACTTGTGTAGGCCACACAACTAACACCCAATTTCCTAGAAAAGCATTATTATTAATATCTCATTGCATTTTTTACCAGAATGCACACTGCTTGTAGAGCAAAAACAGAGGTGGTATGTGCCACCAAGTGACCTGTTATGTGCAGACCTAATGCTTTTTACATTGTCTAAATTTAGGAAGTCTATAGCAAAGTTCAAACCTTTTTCAGGACAGGCGGCCTGGCTCTTTTATTGTTTAGCTGCATAGTTAAAACACATTGAGGAAGGCTAGGGGCCAGATTTACAAATATTTTGCACTGTGTTTGCACCACAAAAGTGATGCAAACTGGCACAAAATGGTTTTTTTGGTATTTACTTAGCAAAAAACGTGTTTTGCACTGGAAAGTTGCCTAAAAGTAACACAAGCAAGTTACTTTGCATCAAGAAGGCATTACATAGGTGGTACATAGGCGTTCCCATGCAGCCACCCATTCTTCTTGATACAAAATCCTACTACAAAAAATTTGAGACAGGGTTTTGCATAAAAATTAACGCCATTTCAAAGCAAGTATTAAAAGGAGAAATGTTTTCATTTCTCCTTTCATTTCAGACATTGTATGTGGGCTCCACTGTGCAGCACACTACCAAAGTAGAAACGTTTTAATGGTTGTTGAGGCATAGTATTGCACTATGGTGCAATGGTGTATGCTTGGTTCTCGACAGCAAAATTCTGCTGCATCGCTAGGTAGAGGGAAGGAGATACACAGATCTCTGTCGATATGGTGCTCTCCTGTTCTCTCCTTTTTCCTCAACTCCGCACAGCATTTTTGTCTGCTGTGCTGTGTGACAATTTAGTAAATTTGGTCCTAAGCCTTGTTACCTAATTGGCCCAACATTTAGATATATTTACCAGTTCTGTTAAATGCCATGCCCTGAATAACTGTGCGCAGGGATCAGAATTCCTCATCCATTTTAAACTAGAGTCTTAAAATTCATGGTAACCTGAAAACTTGCTTGCTTTCCACCCAAAGTTAGGGTATGTGGCCTCATGCCTACAAAACTCACCTTAAAATGATAATTAATATTAACAATATGCATCAGGCATTTCAATTTTAACAAAAACTATATTTGTATTGGTTTACCTAAATGTAACTAATCGAGCATGCCTATTACGCACCTGTATCAATGGCTGTATTTTAGCAATTGATGAAACATTGAAGGGTGTCTAGCAGGACATATTAGAGAGAAATGTTGAGACCCCCTCCCACTTAGCTTCATTTCAATGTTTGTCAGCCTCGGGATAAAACAGTCTCTTCTCCCAGGAGACTTTTCTCACACGTGGCAGGGAAACTATTGAGGAGCTAGATGTGACAAATTCAATTTCACACTTGCAGAAGTCGATTCACGCATATGATGCAAGCACTCTGCAGCTTCCTTTCTTTGCGCTTTGAGGTTTTCCAATTATCAGGCACAGAAAGAGCTAGAAAGTCATCAATTATACACAAGGCAATGCGGTATTTTACCTCCTCATGGTGCAGAGTTTTTTTTTCTTCTAATGGATTTATAACTTTCACAGGTGTGGTTTAGACATGGCATGGCAAACAGTGGTAGAAAATATGTGTTCGGTTTGTGTGACCATTCAAAGCTTTGTCGTGATATTTTGGCATTTGAGCTAAGTGGATTTCTTTTATATATGTTAATATACTTCCTCTCTTGTGCATTTCCTTTGAGAGGATAAGAAAGTTTACCAGTGCATTATTTGTAAAATAATTGATCGATGCTCAAAGCACTGCTCAGACGCCAGCGCCTGGCACTATAAAATGGTAGAGGGTGGACTTCAAAGGGTGTATGGACCTAGGAGGCGTAAATTGGTCAGTAAGACTGAGGGGTGTGAACTTCAGATTTCACGACACTCAGGCGGCATTCCATGTTAACCACTACACAAGAAGCAGTGCATAAGGAGGGCGTAAGGGCCAGATAGTGAGGGGTACTTAAAACACAGTGGACATCACTTACTAAGTTTTGGCACAGGGCAGCCTTTTTGCTGCACCACCCTGCACCAATACAAAAAGGCAGAAATGTGCCATATCTGTAAGGTATAGCTCATTCCTATCTTTGTCCCCTGTGCTGGAGCACAAATTGCTGCCTAGCACCAACGCAGGCACCCTTGCATCATGGTGCAAGGGTGCCTAAGTTGCAGGGATGATTGTTTATGTGCAGGACATCTTCCTGCACATAAACAATCATTAATGGTGTTTTCCTCTTTCTATGTGTGCTGCAGAATGCAACACACATAGAAAGAGGAACAAACGGGGAGAAATAACATTATTTAACGTCACCCCTGAGGTGGTGTAGGAATCTGAGGTATTCTAAGACTTGTAAATTTGAGAATACATCAGATTCCGTCGGATTCCATGGGTGTTGCTGTGAAAGGATTTCTTATTTACAAGGCCATGAAAAGCCACGCAAGGTGCCATTGTATGGCCTTGTAAATATGGGCCGGCACACTGCACCACTGGAGCATCAAAAAAACATGACGCCTGGTTGTGCAGTGTGCCGCTAGGGCCTCACAATGAGGCCCAGTATTTTGTAAAATAACCATGTCACAAGACCTTCAAAACAGAGACGAGAGTGTATGTGTGTGCTTTCGTCTGATTATTTAAAAATCCCAGGTGAAATCCCGCAGAGACTTTATCATACCCGACTGAAAGCTCCTGCACCAAACTATTTATTAAATAGTACATTTATTAGGGAAGCTTAACACCCCAACCTCTATTCAACAATATCATGACTTTCAATCCTTATTAGGAACATAAGCAATGAATTCTCATCATTTTATTAATATGCAATCAAACTTTAAACAAAGCAATAGCAAATCATGAGATATTGAATGATTCAGCAATATATGTCAGTCAGTCTGTGTCACCCTAAGTCACCCTTGTCAGCCTACCTATCTCCAGATTAGCATCAGCATGTTGGTCTTCATGCTAAAAACAATTTGGACAAAAGTCATTAATTTGGAAAAATCTATCTAGAAAGGAAAAACAATTTAAAACAGAGCAGTTGGTACCTGGTAAAAAATACATTCATTAATTAGTCAGGTTATAGCTACCTATCCAAGATGGATCAGCAATGAGTCAAACTTCATGTCCAGGTTATCAGTCATCAATAAGACTCGGGCTCACAAGAAGCAAGCCCAAGTTTCAGCACTTCGGACAACGTCTCCTGATGTCATTAACTTTCGCCTCTCCGTTCTGACTTATCCCCTCATGTCATGACTTTTTATTGGGGTCTCTCAGTCAGTCCCACAATTTGCCCATTGATCAACCTTATCAGGGGTTATGACTCTAACCTATAATTTTTGTTTACCACTTGTCTATGTTATTTTGAGAGTCAAGTTCCATTAATATGATTGGTTCTTCTGTCGATGAGAACATCATCCGGTTCTTCAGGTAACAAAATTGTTGCTCCCAGCTTAGTCTGTTGTTCTATTGTTCAAGTCCTGGGAAAGTACATGTAGCCTACTATACACATAATTGAATCAATTTGTTCTGATAATCTCCTGTCCGCTGGTGAGTTTGCAGTTTTTCTCTTAGTACGGCTTGTTGTTGAACTCTGTAAAGTTCAAGGTCTCCTTCTCCAGTTCCATTCTGCAGCAGCTCATCGCATTTCCAAGTTTAAGTATGCAAGGCCCAGTGCTGACTAGGCCTCTGGCTAAGCTAAGAAAGTATGGCATTACAAACATAAATTATATCCTTAATTATGATAAATTAATACAACTTTAAAACATTTCATATTATTCAGTATTGTTAGCACAGATGGTGACCACTCCCCGTGTGCACATTTTGCTATTATTAGTATGTATACGCAAATCATTAGCATATTCTCATATTAGCATATCTGCTGCAACAATCCCTCCTCTGATGACTAAATATGTCATCACACCTATCTCGTCAAACATTTATAAGTTACTTTCAGTTACATTTTGATTTCTTCTGTTTTCATCTTCCCTATAGATTCTTCTTCTGGGTTGTTCTTCCTTCCTCTGTTTATTCTCAACTCCTTTGAATTGAATTTTGTACCATAATTTGCATGCCCCCATACTCTTAATACAATAGTGATTACAATTAACATTCCTTGAACGATTTTCCACAATATCCCACCCCAAATTTGACTGAACCAATTTCCTAGTGTCGGAAATCCTTTTCCCACCTTTTCCCAAACTCCTAGTTCTTTCAACATTTTCAAATCCTTACTCGCAGTAGTTAAGTTAGTAAGTAGTTCTTTTGCTTCTTTCTCATTTGCAGGAATATAAGAGCAACAAGGTTTCTCATTAATTATTTTGCAGACTTCTCTGTCTTTCGCCAAAATTATGTCTAAAGCAAGCCTGTTTTGAAGCGTCATGGATCTATCCGCAGCTAATTCAGTATTTAGTAGTAATATAGCTCCTGTAAAGTTAGTTAGCATATTATCTAATATAGTTGACAACCTTCGAATCTTGTTCGCATTTAATATAACTCCTATTGAAGGAATTACTGCTCCAAAAATATCCCCTACTATTGCAGAGGCTGTTTCTCTTTTCTTTCTCATCTGGTGTAACTCATTCATTTTCGGTATCCTTTTCAAACCATCTATTTGATAGATCTTAGGGAATATTAATCCCAAATAACATGTCCCATACCATCCTTTAGGGAGTCGGTAGTAAGCATTGAGTCCACAAATGTAATAGATCCTAGGATCCTTTTCTCCAATCCTTTTTCTAACTTTTCTTTTAATGCTTTTCTTCTATTATCAGTATGCTCAATAAAGCTCTTTTCCATGGGCGTTAATAAGCAAGTCAAATTATTACGATGCACATAAGCTGTGCCAAATGTTAGTGTAGGCTCAAAGAATCCCCTAACCAGTACTATATCGTGATCCTTAGCTATCTTACTCAATTATCTAATTATAGGAACGAAGGAAAATACTAAATCATAATTAGAATAAAAGTATTGAAGGTACTCCTGATTTTAGAAGCGTGTTAGTAACAGACTACAAGTTATACCATAGGTCAAAGGTAAACTATGATAAGTAACCCCCTCTTCTACAGATGAAGGTATTTGTGTACACACAAGACAATCCTTTGCATCCATTGTTTCCACATACTCACTCAATAAACGATAAAAGACGTTAGAAGACAGTTCTCCCCTTGGATTAGTATAATCATGCAAATATTGCTCATCTAATTTGAACCTTTCTATGGCTGTTAGTGTAGTAGTTTCATGCACGGAAGTATCTCTCATCTCTTTCATCTCATGAATTGACATACCCACAATCATTATTATAAACATTATTCCACACACAATCGCCATACCTACACTCAAATATCTACCATACCTAATGTGGCTCACGCTTTTCTCTAGATCAGCCATGATCCGTAAAGAATCAGAAAGCAGAAATTTTAACTCCTATGTAATATGCAACACAAAAATTTAAAAATCAAAAAAGAAAAAATATACGTCTTTTCTTCACATTTTTCAATTTCACACGACAAGACCCCTTCTTCCTTTTTCAAAGTCGGCCAGCAGCTGGTCAACTCCAGGTTTTAAGTGTCAAATCAGGCTATTAATGTCCTTTCCAGTAAGTACATTTCAATCAACACAGTCTTTCTTTTCTTTCTTTCAGGTTGCGTCAAAATATTGATCCGGTACTTCTCTGTCAAAACAAAAGGACATAAACATGTTTTGCCAATCACTTGTTGTAGCATATGCCCACTCTGGTCCTGCGTATTTTCGACTTGCCACTCTCTTTCTTTTCAACCTTCTTTCCCCTGTTAGTTCTCCATCACTCAGTTCATCTTCCCTCGTGGTGAGTTGCTCTTCCTTGATTGTTTTATTTATCACCAAGTTTTTCTTCTTGCCTATCTGAGATTCAGGCCAATTATCCCCTTTTCTTGCACCTTCTGTCAGTAATCTTTTCAAGATAGAACTTTTCTCCTTTACCTTGTCTGGTATGCCTTCTCTTGATGGACCTGCAATGGGTTCAGGAGGAGTCAGGTCACCTTTGCATTGACCCGTCTCAACTCTTTCCCCCTCAGGCTCTGGCACTTGTTTTTCAATCCCCCTATTTCGCGTTAGCACTTCTCCTGTGCATGGATCCCTTAGCCTCTTTTCTGCACTGTCTGTACATTGGGTTTATTGATTCTCCACGCCCTCATTTCTTTCTGGGGTGATTGATCCTTCTTCCGTCAATTCTGGATCTGCCTCCGTCTCAACTTGTTCCGGTTCTGATTCTGGCAGAATTACTCGCTTCGCTGCTGCTGGTGTTTTCAGCAACACTTCTTCATGATACTGGGGACTCACCACCTTTTTCGGATGGCTTGCATGTATCCAGTTAGGCAACCCTGCACATTTTACAGCTGTAGTAGTTGTCAACACCACCGGATATGGACCTCTCCAACGTGGCTCTAGGCATGTTTTCCGCACATGCTTTTTGATCACGACCCAATCTCCGGCTTTCAGGTTTTGACCTGGTTCATGGATAGGTGGCAGGGTAATGGCTTGTACCTGCTGAGAAAATGATCGAACCACATCAGCTAGACCCTTGCAGTAGTCCAACACCATATCATCTGTTACATTGATAAGAGCGTTTGCTGGTATTCCTGTCAGTCTTATTGCTCTCCCCATGAGAATCTCATTGACATCAAAACTAAACGCAACGCACCTGGTCATTTCAAATTTTTGGCTGCGCACAATTTGGCAATTCTTGACTTCAGGGTACCGTTCATTTGTTCTACCAATCCTGATGCTTCTGGTCGACAGCTGCAATGTCGCTTTTGTTCAATGTTCAGTGCTGCACATAGGAGTTTGATCACTTCGTTCTTGAAGTGTGTTCCCCTATCTGATTCTAAAGAGATCGGAAATCCGAACCTTTGTATCAGCTCTCTAAGCAATAATTTTGCTACTGTGAGACTGTCATTTCTACATGTGGGGTATGCTTCAATCCAATGACTAAACACACACACAATCACCAACATGTACTTCAGTCCACCACATGTAGGCATTTCAATGAAATCCAATTGCATTCTGCTGAATGGTCCTCCTGCTCTTCCAATGTGGCTCAGATTTACCACTGTCCCTTTTCACACGTTCAATTGCTGCCAAATCACACATCTATGGAACACTACCTCAGCTGCTTGTCTACATTTTGGATTAAATCAATCAACCTTGAACAACCTAATCATGGCATCCCTTCCAATGTCTGCCTGACCATGGTAATACCGAGCCATCTGAAATAACAAACAATTCAGTAACACCATCTAGCCCTCCTCTGATACCCAGATTTCGTCTGACCTCTGCATACACTTCAACTTTGTCCACAATTTTTTCTCTTCCTTGTCCGCATTTTCTTGTAAGGTTTTCAATTCCTCTAGAGTGTCAATTACTTTTAGAGCAAAATTTGCACAATTGGTCTCTTCTTCTTACATTAGTTCCCATTTATCCTTGAACGATATACAGTTCAGGGCGCAAAATCTTGCTACCTCATCCGCATACCCATTTCCCAAGGAAATGTAGTCTCCTGTTTTCTGATGTGCACTGCATTTGACTACAGCAATTTCTTCCGTTAACTGTATTGCATACAACAACTCTTTTATCTTGTCACCATTTTGTACTGGGGTTCCACTGGAGGTCATGAACCCTCTTTGTGACCACAATTGACCAAAATCATGCACAATTCCAAATCCATATTGGCTATCGGTGTATATTGTCACTCATAGCCTGGTAGAGACATAACATGCTCTAGTGAGAGCCACTAATTCTGCCACTTATGCAGAATATACACAAGGAATCCAAGATGCTTCTAATGTTCCTGTAATTGTGCACACAGCATACCCTGCTCTCAATGTGCCTGTCCCATCTCCAAGACATATACCATCAACAAAAACTATTTTATCATTTTCTTCTAGTCGAGTGTCTCTAATATCAGGTCTAGGTTTGGTACAGAGGTCCGTGACCTCAAGACAATCATGCTCTATGTCTTCCTCTTTTTCAATTTCAACAGTATCACTTGGCAGTAATGTTGCTGGATTTAACACTGTACAACTTTTCAAAGTCACAATTGGAGCTCCCAATATGCTCGTCTCATACCTTGTCAGTCATGCCCCGTCAAATGTTGGGTTTTTGTTCTTGTCAGCAAAATTTCGACTGAATGTGGTGCCATTACCGTCACTGGATATCCCATGATTACCCCTTCACATTGGGAAAGACTTTGACCAACTGTAGCTACTGCACCCAGACAACCTGGTAAAGCTGCTGCAACTGGGTCCAAGGTAGCTGAAAAATAGGCTACTGGGCGATAAGCACCTCCATGGACCTGTGTCAAGAAAGACAAAGAACAAGCATCACGTTCATGACAAAACAATGTGTAAGGCTTTGTGTAATCAGGCATTCCCAATGCGGGCGCTCTGCACAAACTCTCTCTCAATTCAATGAAAGCCCTCATCTGATCTTCATCTAGAGTAATGGGATCTGTAACTCGTTTATGAGTCAACAGTTGCAAAGGTTTGGCAATTTCAGCAACATTTGGAATATACTGTCTACAGTATCCTACCATACCTAAAAACATGTGCACATCTTTCTGAGAAGTTGGTGGATTTCTCTGCAGTATCATTGTAATCCTCTCTTGGAAAAGTCTCCTCAACCCTTTCTCAATCTGATGCCCCAAGTATTTGACAGACTTCTGACAGTATTGTAATTTTGCAGGTGAGACCTTGTGACCGATGTCCCCCAAATGGTTAAGTAAGACAATCGAATCATGTTTACACTCTTCCCTCGTTCAGGAAGCAATCAATAAGTCATCAATGTACTGTAAAAGGGTCGATTGGCACGGTAATTCCAATAACTCCAAATTATTTTTCAAAATCTGGTTAAACAAGGATGGTAACTCCGTATACCCTTGTGGAAGCCTACACCAGCTGTAGACTTTATCTAGGAATTTGAAACTGAAAAGAAACTGACTATCCTCATGAAGTGGCACTAAAAAGAAAGCTTGTTGACAGATCGACTACTGTGAACCACTCTGCCTCACATGGAATCCGAAACAGTATCACAGCTGGATTGGGTACAAGCGGGCAACACTTAACCACAATGTCATTCACTTTTCACAAATCCTGCACAATTCGCACTTTTCCACAGGGCTTTTTCAATCCCATTATCGGTGAATTACATGGACTGCTCAGTACTTCTTTCAAAACACCCTGCTTCAAGAAATCCCCAATTATCTGTGCCACTTTCATCAACATATCCTGTGGCATATTGTACTGTGGAAGTTTTGGAAACTCAACATTCGGCTTCAAAGTGATTTTAATTGGCTTCGCATCCTTGATCAACCCTACTTCTTTCCTTGTCAATTTCTAAACCTTCTCTTTCACTGTTCCCTGTAAATCTGGATGTTATTCCTTCAAAGTAAACATTGGAAAAATCTCAATCAAAGGGTACTCCTCGAATGTATCACTAAGAACCATAGCTGATGCCTGTTCTTCCTCATTGTCACTATTTGTTTGAACCTCTATTACTGCGTCTGTAAAATTTATTGAGCACTTGGTCTTGCACAATAAGTCTCTGCCTAACAAGGATACAGGACTTGAGTCGCATACCACAAATCTATGCAGTCCTCTATAATTTCCAATTTCGATCTGTACTGGTTCTGTGATAGGATTCGTTAGTTGCCTATTCTCCACTCCCACAACCTACACTGTTCTTCCAGAAAGAGGTAAATCTGGTACTTCTATACTCCTTACTGTAGAGCGTGTAGCTCCTGTGTCAACCAAGAACAACACTTTATGTCCCATTACTTTTCCCTTTACAAATGGTCCTCTCTGATCTACCTCTAGAGATGCAGCGAGTATGCAAGCTCCCTCTTTCGAACTGTCACTCATCCATTCTTCGTTTATTTCATCCTCACTGTGAAATGGGAATTGGTGCACTGTATTGTTACTATTATCTGATCTCTGACCATTGACCTGTTGAGTAAGGATAACCTGTTGCTGCTCCATCGGGGCTTGGAGTATATGCATTTGCTGTCTAGGCACCATAGAAATCTGCTGCTGTACCGGTGCTAAAGGAGTAAATTGTGCTTGTGGCACCTGCATCTGTTGAACTGGTTGAGCTTTGACCTCAGGTTTGAACATTCAGGACTTGGCCCCTCACTCTGGGGACTCTCACTGTTTGTACTGTACTGACATCACCTTGCTGAATCATTCCTTCCTGCACCATTAACAGACACTCCCGCTTCCAGTGTCCCACGTTTTTGCACAGGTGACATGGCAACATCCTTTTCAACCCCTGCATGTCATTCTGAACAACCACTGAATTCAGATCTGGACCGCGCATCATATCCGTACCACTTCCTCTACCCCTTGCCTGAGGCTGAAATGCTATATCTCTCTGTTGCGGCGGCATCTACGGCACCAAAGCTACTTGCACTCCTGATTGTGCTGCCTTGATCTGCAACACCATTGCCTTTTCCTTCAACTTCTTTTGTTTTAGTTCAATTTCATCACTACAGTATTTGGCATGCTGCAATACCTCATCAATCGGCTTTGCCTCCCAACAAATCAAATGATTCTTAATCATCTGTCCTACTTCAGGTCTGAACCCTTCAACAAATCTAAACACGAAATGCAACATTTCTTTCGGTTCAACTGCTTCTTTACCACTATACTCTTTGAAAGCCTTTGGTAAACTTTCATAATAGGTATTTATTGACTGTTTAGTTTCCTGGACCGTCCTGTTAATGCTCTGCCAATCAAAGTTTTTCGGGGAAATCCTAGTTTTGAGAAACTCAATCACCTTATAATAATTTTTCATTACCTCAGGTGATGGTGAGTCTGTAATCTTATCCCTCGCTGGTTCACTTGTAGGCCAATCAACCTCCCTTTTGCATTCAATCCATAAATCAGCTGGCACCACTATTTTGAACAAAGTATTCAAGTCTTCCCACAAACATTTAGAAAGTTTAACAAACCTCTCTGTCTGTTGGTACCATTTAACTGACTTTTCTCTCAATTTAGGATAATCATTGGTGAAGGACAATACATCACTTCGATGCCAAGGAACATGCACAAATTGCCCTCATGGAATTTCTCTCATTGGTAGCATTTTGACTGGTTCTCCTTTCTCTACTCCTTCGGTTTCCCCTTCCGAGTCTCGTTTTCGTTTATCTTTCCTTTTCTCGCATCTGCCTTCCCACTTCTCTAGTGCTCCCCAAATTTGTGCACTCTGCAGTAAGTCTCTTAGATGTGCTTTCATTCCTACCGATCTCATGTGTTCAAAATCTTTTGCCTCAAAATCTAATCTGTAGCTTCGTCTCAAATGTTTAGTTGCCTTAGGATCAATGTCATGTTTTTCTGCTACTTGTGCTAATTTCTGGTGTATTTTCCCCACCGCCTTTGTAATCCTTGGACACAAATACCTCAGCTCTTCTTCAGTATATGATTCTAACCTATTTAGTCCCATTGTTCCTACGACCAGTTAATTTGCCTCAATGTTTAATCCTACCCGATGCAGCTGCTTTTCCCCTCTTGGGACACCTTGCGAATAACTTAAACTATCCAACGAACTAGTTAACTGCTGTGCTGTTAACCCTTGCAATGAAATGTTACTCCCATTGGTTGCTGGCATTTGTTGCATCCCTGTCCCTACGGCTTGTGGTGTCAAAGTCTCATACTTTGTTTTGCATCTGGTAATGCCACAGGAGGACTAAATCCCACAGGAGATTTAGGCTCACCCGGACAAGTACTTGATGATGCTGTCGACTGCAATAAGGGGGTCATTACAACATTGGCAATAAAAGCTGCTTACCGCCGTGCAGAAGACCGCCAATACACCGCCACGGCCGTGGAATTCCGCCACAGCTATTATGACCCACATCTCGTAATCCGCCGAAATTCAGACACCCACACAAGTCCGCCACACCAAAGGTCAGTGTTAAAATGGCGAAAACAATTCCTCCACCGTCACGCCAACAGAAACACGCCCATGCTATTACGACCCACGAATCCCCGCAGCGGTCTTTCAACCGCGGTATTCCATTGGCAGTACACACCGTCGCGCTCAAAATACACACACATCTCCAAAACACCGCCACATTGGACAATTCGAAATACACACACCTGAGACACATACAAACACCACTCCCACACACCCAATTCAATATAAAACACATACCCACATCACCCACAAACCCCTACAACCAGAAATTTTGAGGAAGCTGAGAGACAGAGAGCACAGCAATTGAGAACCCCACCACACAGAGGCACACAACACCATCACCCACACAACAATCCACGCACAAAACACCATACACCACTAAACATCACCACACACATCAACACTTACACCACCCCACACAGCAAACCACCCCACCCCATGTCACGCCAAAGACACCCCAGGTTTTCCGAGGAGGAGCTCAGGGTCATGGTGGAGGAAATCCTACGGGTAGAGCCACAGCTATTTGGCTCACAGGTGCAGCACACCTCCATAGCCAGGAAGATGGAGCTATGGCGCAGAATCGTGGACAGGGTCAACGCTGTGGGACAGCATCCAAGAAATCGGGAGGACATCAGGAAGAGGTGGAACGACCTACGGGGGAAGGTGCGTTCCACGGTCTCCAGGCACAACATCGCGGTACAGCGGACTTGCGTCGGACCCCCACCTCCTCCCCCACAACTAACAACATGAGAGGAGCAGGTCTTGACCATTATGCATCCAGAGGGCCTCGGAGGAGTCGGTGGAGGAATGGACACTGGTAAGTCAAATTTTAACTATCATATCCCCAAACCCTACCTGCATGCTATCACACACCCCCACCCTCACCCCCTCCCCTATCACTACAACTCCTCACTAATGTACTAATAACACAAACCACCCATCCCAACACCAAGCCCTGCATGACACAACTAAGCATGGACACCCATCACTGAAGCATGCTCACTGTACATACCCATAACAACCCCCTAACCATCATCACACAAACCCACACACAGGAATGCTTGCACTGGGGTACACGCACACCCACCCATTGCACACCATTACAAACACACATGCAATAATCATGCTTTTATACCCCTGCAGGACCACTACCCAACGTCACCACACAGGAGGGTCCAGACATCTCCACTCCACCCACAGAAGAGGCCCACAGTGACGACAACAGCTCTGCCCTACTGGATCCTGATGACCAGCCCGGACCATCGTGGGCCTCGGGACAGTCGGTTCCTCCTGCACAGGCACAGCCCAACACTGGCCTTCCACCCCCTGGTAACACCAGCACAGCACCCACCCAGCGGTCCCATACCTCCGTACCCAGGACACGTCAATCAGCGGTGTGTCCACCACTACAGGAAACCCAGGATAACCCACCACCTCAACAACAACAGGGACCTGGGGGCAGTGGTACTGGGCACACGGTCCAGGGGACGGAGGCACAGCAACACAGGGGAACTGGGAGGGCTGCTGTGCGACAGGGGGCGGACAGGCCAAGGGAACCCACCCTCCACGAGGCCCTCACCTCCATCATGGGAGCATACCACCACTCCCAGGAGACGATGGCGACGGTCCTGGCCAAGTTTCAGAAGACCCAGCGCCTGCAGGAAGAACAGTATTTGGGCTTCAGGGAGGAGCACAGAACCATCAGCTCCGCCCTGGGCACCATCGTAGGGGTGCTGAAGGACATACAAAAGACCGTGAGGGACACCGTGGCACTCCAAGGGGCCCCTGACACTAGCATGGATGATGAAATGCCCACCACCTCCGCCGGCGCTAGTGGGCAGGACGCCCCGCCACAGGACCACCACACCAGCACCCCACCCCCTGCAGAGGGAGAACCACCCCGCAAGCAGTCCCTGAGATCCAGGAACAGGACAGAGTAAGATGGCAAGACCCCCGCCAGGAAATGAGACCACCCTGATTGTCATCCCACTGTCCCACGTTGTTACCCTGTCCATACTGAAACTGCCCCAGCTCCACTTCCTATGCCCATATGGGCAGTGCACCTGTGTGACCAATAGACTGGACTCTGCCATGGACATTCCTCCACTGTAGCCCATCACCATTTTACAACCCCCCCTCCATTTTTGAGCACTTAAATAAACACCCTTGAAGCACAAAACAATCTGGAGTCAATCTGTGATTTGGTAAATTTGTATTATCAATGACAGTGTCAAAATGTGTTCTCAACTGTAAAGCCAACATACCTATGTAACACATCACAAGTCCATTAAGGATGCAAGCAGATGACACACGTTGGTAACACACCTGTGAAACCCTAATGGAAAGGTACAACTCAGTTACCAAATACTGCTCCTAAATGACAGACAAGATAGAGGTAGAAGTGTGAAGGTGAATGTGATAGTAAAATAAAATTTACTCACCTGTGTGTCACTGGAAATATTGCTGTATGACTGACTCCCTGTTGTCTATGTCTTCTTCGTCAGCTTCCTCCTCATCACTGTCCACAGGCTCCACAGGATCCACAGCTGCCACAACACCGCCATCTGGACCATCCTCCTGCAGAAAAGGGACCTGGCGTTGCAAAGCAAGATTGTGAAGCATCGAGCAGGCGATGATGATCTGGCACACCTTCCTTGGTGAGTAGAATAGGGAACCACCTGTCATATGGAGGCACCTGAACCTGCCCTTCAGGAGGCCCAAGGTGCGTTCGATCACCCTCCTAGTCTGCCCATGGGCCTCATTGTAGCGTTTCTCTGCCCTGGTCCTGGGATTCCTCACTGGGGTCAATAGCCAGGACAGGTTAGGGTAACCAGAATCCTTTAATAGCCACACACGGTGTCTCTGGAGTTGACCCATCACATACGGGATACTGCTATTCCGCAGGATGTAGGCATCATGCACAGAGCCAGGGAACATAGCATTTACCTGGGAGATGTACTGTTCTGCCAAACATACCATCTGTACATTCATCGAATGATAACTCTTCCGGTTCCTGTACACCTGTTCACTCCTGTGGGGGGGGACCAAAGCTACATGGGTCCCATCAATAGCACCTATGACGTTGGGGATATGTCCAAGGGCATAGAAGTCACCTTTCACTGTAGCCAAATCCTCCACCTGAGGGAAAATAATGTAGCTCCTTACGTGTTTCAGCAGGGCAGACAACACTCTGGACAACACGTTGGAAAACATAGGCTGGGACATCCCTGATGCCATGGCCACTGTTGTCTGAAAAGACCCACTTGCAAGGAAATGGAGCACTGACAGCACCTGCTAGTCAGGGGGGATTCCAGTGGGATGGCGGATTGGTGACATCAGGTCTGGCTCCAACTGGGTACATAGTTCCTGGATAGTGGCACGGTCAAACCTGTAGGTGATGATCAAATGTCGCTCCTCAATTGTCAACAGGTCCACCAGCGGTCAGTACACCGGAGGATTCCGCCATCTTCTCAAATGTCCCAGATGACGGTGCCTAGGAAGGACAACAGCGACCACAGAGTCAACAAATTCCTAGGTATGTACCCACAGATACACAGAACACTACACAAAACACAAAGCTGTTCCTGTATGTGTGTTGAATGTAGGCCTAGGTATGTGTGACGCAGTAGTAAATGAAGCCATTTGGGCCCCTGAAATGGCGGCTGCCTGACCTCTAAACTGGGACAATGGGATGTGAGGTATCTGCGCTGGCGTTGTACACCGTCGCGGTAGGCGGTCGTAGACCGCGGCGCAATGCTACATTGTTTAACATTGGACCCTATGGGTCCCAGGAGGCAATGATGAAGTGCGCCGGTGGTGATGACACGCACCGCCGCGGACGTCACCGCCACGGACGTGACTGCCATTTTCTATCTGTTCAATCACTCGATACCTGATCTTCGACAGGAGAGGACCTACACTGCAAGTGCTGCTGTGACCTCGGTCTGGAAGAGACAATGGCTACTGCGTCTGGGGGAAGGGCCCCTGCCTTCACTGCTCAGGAGTTGGAAAAGCTAGTCGACAGGGTCCTCCCCCAGTACACGCTACTCTACGGTCCTCCAGACCAACAGGTAAGTACACAGGGAGCACGTTGTATGGACTATGCCTGGGTGGAGAGGGCTGGATGTGAGTTGGAAGGGGGCAGAGTTCAGGGAACATCAAGGAGTGTGAATGCATGTGCCACATGGCAAGGGTAGGGATGGGGGCCACTCACATCGACGGTGCAATTGGTAATGACTTCTCTTGTTCCCCTGTGCATGTCATGTAGGTCAGCGCCCACCAGAAGAAGGACATTTGGCGTGCCATCGCCAAGGACGTCCGGACCCTGGGGGTCCACCAGATACGGGGCACCAACTGCCGGAAAAGATGGGCGGACATTCGCCGCTGGAGCAAGAAGACGGCGGAGGCTCAGCTGGGGATGGCCTCCCAACGTGGGAGGGGTGCCCGTCGCACCGTGACCCCCCTGATGTTCCGGATCCTGGCGGTGGCCTACCCGGAGTTGGATGGGCACTTGAGGGCATCACAGGAGACACATGGGGGTGAGTACACTCGCATTCCGGGGACTTTGCGCGCAGTGGATGGGTCTGGGTGGGGGAGGAGGGCTGTGGGTTTCCCTAGGCCAGGGCGAGTTACGTAGGCTAGGTCCCTCCGTAATGCAGGCCATGTGTCACTCCACCCCACCTCAGTAGAGTACCAAGTACAGGTAGACATGTCCCTGTGGCATCTATGTGTGCAGATGTCCACCATAGCCATGTAGGCCAGATCCCAGGAATTGCATCTGTAGAGGCCAAGAGCACGGCGTAGTGCAGGGGGCTGCTGTGTCTGTATTGTCCGCCAACGGTAGCGGTAAGCCATGCACTCATCCTGTCTTTCTTCTGTCTGTCCCCCCTCTTTTTGTGCTCTCCCTGTTCTTTTGTGCATCAGCATCATCAGGCGGAGGTACAGTGGCACCGGAGCACGAGGGAGCTGCATCCCACATGGCCATGGAGGGCCACACCACAGATTCTGAATACACCAGTGGGACGGAGGGCGAGGGGAGCTTCACGTCGGGCACAGGATCACCAAACAGCGACACAGACTCATCTGCCGATGGGAGCTCCCTTGTGGTGGCAGCACCATCTGTGCCCCCCACTTCTACAGGTACAGCCGCCACCTCCCCTACCAGCACCGCCCTCCCAGCAGCCCGTCAGCGTTCGCCCCGTGCCCGCTCACCCAGGAGGGTGGGCATCACCTTCGCCCCAGGCACCTCAGCCCAAGCCCCTGTCACCCCTGCTGCCCTCAGTGAGGAGGCCATTGACCTCCTCAGGTCACTCACTGTTGGGCAGTCTACCATTGTGAATGCCATCCAGGGTGTAGAACGGGAGTTGCAACACAGTAATGCATTCCTGGAGGGCATTCATTCTGGTCAGGCTGCCCATCATCGAACCCTGCAATCTCTGGCCTCAGCACTGATGGCAGCCATTGTCCCTGTGTCTAGCCTCCCCCCTCCATCTTCCTCCACCCAGACCCAATCCCCTGTACCCCAGCCTATCCCAAGCACACCATCAGACAAGCATGCATACACCTCCACACACACAAGTAGCTCAGGCAAACATAAGCACCCCACAACCCACAGGCACTCACACAAGCATCACCCACATACAGACACAGCAACATCCACTGCCTCCACTGTGTCCCCCTCCTCGTCGTCTCCCTCCTCCCTCCCAGCGTCGTCTACACTCTCACCTGCATGCACTATATCTACAGGCACTAGGACTCGCACCAGAACACCCAGAACCACACCCCACTCACCTGCACTCACCACCCCCATTATCATTTACACGTCTCCTGTGTCCACTCCCAGTGTGTCTGTGACGCCCCCTCCCAAAGTACACAAACGCGGCCACTCACACACCCAACATCCATCCACCACACGACAGCCTCCAGTACCTGCACCCAAATCACCTAAAGTTACACCTCCTACAACCACCTCCTCTTCCTCCACTCCCAGACCCCCTCCAGCTACCCTTCCCTGTCTTCGTCAGCAACTCTTCCTCAGCAACGTTGACCTCTTTGCCCCCACCCCCACCCCTCCAATTGATAGGTCCCGTAGTAGCACCTCAGCCAAAAAAAGTCCAGTACCAGTGGTGTGTGTCAAAGGTGTATGGAGTGCACCAGCCACCAGGGCAGCCAGTGTGACACGGAGCCAAAGCACTGCCAGTCCACCCCTGTATAGCACCTCAAGTTGGAAAGTGGCCGACGGGACAGGGTGAAGACTCCTGGCGCAAAACCTGCTCACAAGGGTCCCAGGGGGAGTGCTGAGTCAGCTGTGACTCCTCCAAAGGGGGTGAAGGGCCAGAGGAAGTCTGCACAGTCTGGGAAGAGCAGCACGGCGGAGAAGGCCGCCATCCTCCCAGCTGCCCAAGACGCCACCGCCAGCACTGTCGTCACTGGTCAGGAGACCACCACCAGAGTCAGTGCCCAGGAGGGCAGCAGTATCGTCACTGGTCAGGAGACCACCGCCAGAGCCAGGAGGGCAGCAGTATCGTCACTGGTCAGGAGACCACCGCCAGAGTCAGTGCCCAGGAGGGCAGCAGTATCGTCACTGGTCAGGAGACCACCGACGGAGTCAGTGCCCAGGAGGGCCCCGGCAGCCACAGCCCTGCTGGGCAATGAGGGACCGTCATGCCACACACCAATGCACAGGTCAGAGACTGCCATGGCAAAGCACCGCTGAACAGGTAAAAGACCGTCATGGTGAAGACTGCTGAACAGGGCAAAGCACCGCTGAACAGGTCAGAGACCGCCATGGCCAAGCACCGTTGAACAGGGAAAAGACCGCCATGGTGAAGACCGCTGAACAGGTCAGAGACCGCCATGGCAAAGCACCTCTGAACAGGGAAAAGACCACCATGGCGTAGACCGCTGAACAGGGCAAAGCACCGCTGAACAGGTCAGAGACTGCCATGGCAAAGCAAAGCTGAACAGGGAAAAGACCGCCATGGTGAAGACCGCTGAACAGGGCAAAGCACAGCTGAACAGGTCAGAGACCGCCATGGCAAAGCACCGTTGAACAGGGGAAAGACCGCCATGGTGAAGACCGCCAAAGCAAAGCACCGCTGAACAGGGCAAAGACCGACATGCCAAAGCACCGCTGGACAGGGAAAAAACCGCCACATTAAGCATTGTTATCCCTTGTGCAGCTGGGACAGTGACGGGACAAGAACCATGACGGGGAGCCTGATGCAGTCTGGGCACCATTCCCCCTCCAGAACCAGTGGAGACATGCATCCACTCCGTCTGTCCTTAACAGGATGAAGCACTCTGGGCACCAGTCCCCCTCCAGAACCAGTGGAGACTGTTATCCACTTGAGACACTGTGGCTTTGCACTCCCCAGGATGGTACAGTGGGCAAACCAACCACTGTAGAGACTTGTGAGACTGTGGCTTTGCACTCCTCAGGATGGTACAGTGGGCAAACCACCCACCGTAGAGACTTGTGAGACTGTGGCTTTGCACTCCCCAGGATGGTACAGTGGGCAAACCACCCACCGTAGAGACTTGTGAGACTGTGGCTTTGCACTCCCCAGGATGGTACAGTGGGCAAACCACCCACTGTAGAGACTTGTGAGTCTGTGGCTTTGCACTCCCCAGGATGGAACAGTGGGCAACCCACCCACTGTAGAGACTTGTGAGACTGTGGCTTTGCACTCCAAATTATACATCAATGGGCATGGAGCCCCGTCGTGGATCTGGCGTGGTGCACTCATCCGACTGAGGTGCCCCCTCTTCCCTTCCCCCTGAGGTGCCTGTTGTATTTCTATCTGATGCCCCTGCAGTGTTCTCTCCGTTTGTGGACAGGTATCTAGTGTGGGCCTCACCCATGCATTTTGGGCCCAGTGGTGCACGGACATTGATATGTGCATACCTGCACTACTTCTCGTAATGTATAATATTTTGATTGTGTATATATATCTGTATATATTTGGTAACTGTATTTTGATACATTACAATGTTTGAACTGATTTCCTTTTGTCTTTGGATTCTTCTGGGGGGGTTGTGGGTTGTTACTGTGATGTTTGGAAATACATTGGTGTGTGTGTTGTAATGTGCGAGGGTGGGGGTTTTGCGTGTGTCCCCCTGACTTTTGCCTCCCCCCTCCCCTATGTCGTAGGTGCAGTACTCACCGTTGACTTCGGCGCCGCTGTTGATGGTGTTCGTAGACGAGCAGGAAGACAAGGGCAGGGAGTATTTGAGGTTTGGGCTCCATGGTGTCCTCCTTCCACGTGGAGTGTGTTAAGGGGAGCGTTTTCCCATTGCAGAAGCTGTTTCCGCCGTGTTTTTATCCACGGTGAATCCTCCCCGGAAAAGGTGGCGGATTGGCGGGTTGTAATACTGTGGGCGGTACTTTGTCTTCCGCCTGTCTGTTGACAGTGACCGCCGCGCTGCTTGTCTGTACCGCCGTGGCGGTCAGAGTGTTAAAGTGGCTGTCTTTGTTGGCGGTTTCCGCCACGGTCATAATTCCCCTTTTTTTTTTCGCCGGCCTGTTTGCGGTATTACCGCAGCTTTAACACCGTCCGCCAGGGTTGTAATGACCCCCTAAGTCTCCTGTTCCTCGTCTCACAAGACTCTGTGCCATTTCTGTTTGTTCCCCTGCTTCTGCCATCTTCTGAGCATCTAAGGGTACTGCTGGGCCAACAGTAATCGGTAGCGATATTGCATCTGGAGCTACACTAGAACCTGCACTTTGTGTGAGTGGTACTCCCATTGCCTGATTCATAACTGGTGCGAAATCAACCGATGTCCCTGTTAATTGATTTGGTCTCAGCATATTTTGTGTCTGTGCAGACAGTAGTAACATTGGAGTCGAGCTGGTCTGAACTAGCATTGGTTGTGGATGTACCTGCTCCCTCGGCACCACAATATTTGAGACAGTCTCAAGAGTGGGTATACTCGGGTAAATCATTGGTGCAGAAGGTGTAAGCTCCTGCACTTGAGCTTCCGCTCTGGTCCCTGCAACTGGTGTACTCTGCACTACCCCTGGTATCTGTCCTCCTTCTGTTTGTACAGTACCCGCAGCTCCCTGGGATATCTCAGGAGTAGCTAGAGGGGTTGTAGCAACGTTCCCTGGACCCCCTGCATAAATCGTCATAGGTGGAGGTTTATCTCTCAGCAACTGCGTAATGTAATCTTCTACATTTGAACCGTCATCGTCTACAAATGACTTTTTCCCTTTTCTTTTCTCCTCATTCTCTCTTTCCTTGTTATCGTCTCCCTTGTCTGAATCATCTCCTACCATGATTGCAGGGAACACCTTAATTTCCTTCATGGTTGCCACTCTCCATCTGTTTTGTTCCCAATCCCACCTAGCTTCAGCTAGTGATTTCTCTATCTTCCATATGCTTCTATTGGTCATTAGCTCATGCTGGTGTCTGGCCACTAGCTCCCAAACTGCTAAAGCCTCGAACTGTGCTGGTCTTGGTAATGGTCTCATGTCTTACAATGATAATCGCAGCTGGTCTAGAACCCTTAGATTAAACGTTCCATGCTCTGGAAATGCTAAGGTTCCTTGATTCTTAGTCAATTCTCTCCATTGCTTTAACCAAAGACAAGAAGCTATGCCCTTTACTGTCATTACGAGATGTGCTGGACTATCCTCCGGGGAGGGTTGGTTCCCCCACTGAAGCCTTAATGTAAGATTCACCCTTCATTGCGCTCCTAAAAGCCTTAAAAAAATCATTTTGCCTGTTTTGTGTATTACAATTCAATAAGTGAAATGACTTTTACTCCCAAGATTCCTTCACCTCTTTGCTCAACCAATTGCCCCTCACGGACGGCTGCCAATCCGGTCGCGGCTCTTCTCAGTAACCGACCTATCCCAGTGTGGCACACACTGACTTCACACTAACACACAGTGGCTGACAAAGTCTTGCGGCTTCGCCTTCCTCAACTCAAATTCACTCAATATAATAACTAAAACAAATCCGCAGGTTTACTACAGGAAGGGACACAATCACTTCAGGAACCTTACAGATTTTCACTAGAAGGCGCACTCTGGGACCTTAGCTATTCCTCTTTCTCAGTCCCCCTTGTCCGCAAGTGAAATTTGACCCGCAAATCTTACTCTCAACTGGCCTTCGGGTCTGTCCTGGTGCACATAGGACTCACCAAATTTAATTTGAAGCTTCTTTCATTCAACGTATATTCATTCAGACTTGTTGACTATGCCCGATCAACCTACTAAACCAGACAGATTACAACGTATACCCAAGTATCTCCTAAACTTGTCAATTTACTTCGGAGTCTTAGACCACGCAGGGTCCGTATATCATCAACAATTTTGAGCACAAAGCGCCACATACACATGAAGTTCGATGACTTCCCTACTTTTACACTATCTAGGACTATGCACACTCCTACTAACTCTAAACTGGAGTACACAAAACTCCCTACTCTTTACCTCACATACATCACAATTCACCAGCGATCTGCTTAAGCTTAGGCAAGTGCAATTTTACCACTCTCATACTATCTTGAATACACCGGGAACATACTCAATCTTATTAACGGGATTCAGGATCTGGGAAAGTCATTTCCGGGCTTAAGGGAACATCATCCTTGCTACTATTGTCAATTCAGAAAAACAAAATTCAAACCTCATAGAATCAAAACAGCAATACTCAAATTTAAACTACTACCATAACCTTTGCTCGTTACTTAACTAGTTTCCTAGGGAAACTATCCATGAAGCTGCTACCAAATACTGTAGCGCCTTGTCCTTAGTAAGAAAACTTACAAGGGGATGCGTATAGGTCGATGAATCTTTTGCATCGCATAGGGTATCCTAGTCATGCATAGCGAGCAAAAGACAGTATCAATAATTCAATCCAATCATCCTAGATGTACCATGAACTAATTTAAGCAAAAAACACCATGACTCATATGGAAAATTAGTTCTGTTTATTCCCTATTAGTTACAACTCTAATCATGAACCTCTATTCAACAATATCATGACTTTCAATCCTTATTAGGAACATAAGCAATGAATTCTCGTCATTTTATTAATATGCAATCAAACTTTAAACAAAGCAATAGCAAATCATGAGATATTGAATAATTCAGCAATATATGTCAGTCAGTCTGTGTCACCCTAAGTCACCCTTGTCAGCCTACCTATCTCCAGATTAGCAACAGCATGTGGGTCTTCATGCTAAAAACAATTTGGTCAAAAGTCATTAATTTGGAAAAATCTATCTAGAAAGGAAAAACATTTTAAAACAGCGCAGTTGGTACCTACTAAGAAATGCATTTTTTAATTAGTCAGGTCATAGCTTCCTATCCAAGATGGATCAGCAACAAGTCAAACTTCGTCTCCAGGTCATCAATAAGACTCGGGCTCACAAGAAGCAAGTCCAAGTTTCAGCACTTCCGACAGCGTCTCCTGATGTCATCAACTTTCACCTCTCCGTTCTGACTTTTCCCCTCATGTCATGACTTTTTACTAGGGTCTCTCAGTCCATCCCACAATTTGCCCATTGGTCAACTTTATCAGGGGTCATGACTCTAACCTATAATTTTTGTTTACCCTTTGTCTACGTTATTTTGAGAGTCACGTTCCATTAACATGATTGGTTCTTCTCTCGATGAGAACATCATCCGGTTCTTCAGGTAACAAAATTGTTGCTCCCAGCTCTTAGTCTGTAGTTCCATTATTCAAGTCCTAGGAAAGTACATTTAGCCTACTCGACACATAATTGTATCAATTTGTTCTGATCGTCTCCTGTCCGCTGGTGAGTTTGCAGTTTTTCTCTTAGTACGGCTTGCTGTTGAACTATGCACAGTTCAAGGTCTCCTTCTCCAGTTCCAGTCTGCGGCAGCTCATCGCGTCTCCACGTTTAAGTAGGCAAGGCCCAGTGCTGACTAGGCCTCTGGCTAAGCTAAGAACGTATGACATTACAAACATAGATTATATTGTTAATTATGATACATTAATACAACTTTAAAACATTTCACATTATTCAGTATTGTTAGCACAGATGGTGACCACTCCCCGTGTGCACATTTTGCACATTACACGTTAATTTAATTCATTAATATTGTTTCTCTTATTAGTATGTATACGCAAATCATTAGCATATTTTCATATTAGCATATCTGCTGCAACACCTGCAGCAAGCAGAAATGCAAGCAGTCTCCCATACGGTATGTCTGCAAGTTCAAAACTGGCTCGATTTGGAGAATGTGAGTCACTTTTGCAGCTTTATGATTCGCTAACGAGGGACAACCTTTTCTGGTGCCTGGTTTATCTTTTGGTAGTACTTCCAATTCCAAGGTGATTCCTCTATGCACTGAATTGCTGGAATCATTGTTTCCACATTGACGTATGAACTGTGCTGGTAAATCTAATGCTGCCAGCAAAATTGACATGCTGTTGAAATGTGGTTGGTCAAGTGTCCAAAGAACTCTCGTTCCTTCGAAGCCATCCAATTATTCATCCCCAACATCTGTCGGAGAACACATCATAAGACTCACCTCCATTTATAGGAAATACTACCACAAACATACTAATCTTGGTAAGTGTTTCCAGAGAATGCACCCAAACAACAGAAATCGATTGACTGTTGCTCACGCTGCTTTGTTTTTTGTTTCATTTTTCAGCGTAAACAATTTATGTGAGGACACATTTTGTGCTAGGAAATAGTGCTAAATGAGAAATTTGTATTTCTATTAATAGTGCCTACCTTCATATAATTTCGCTGAAATAATGCTTACGTACACAAAAGCAAATTATGTGAATTTCACAATCCCCAAATTCAGCGCTTTCTCATAGGCTTCCTCAGAAGAGAAGTCTGTTGCTACTCCAGATCACAAAGTAATCCTACACCAGTGACGTCACAGACTGTGGCAACTAGTTAGAGTGAAAACTCAAAAGATTTCCCCTGAACTCTCCCAATACACTTAACCAGCATGTCCTTGCCACTTCTATAGATGATGTCTCTGCATTCCAGGGTATCTTGCACCTGATCAATCTGTGATGCATATCAGGAATTATTATGGTCTTATTAAGAGGGTGGTTTATAGCACAAATATGCATCAACCATTTCCACAAATTGCTAAATATAACAATAACTGTAATCATATCTAAACCCGCCTCACGTTGGGAATGTAATGGTTCCCGTAGACAAAGGCTGGACATTGTTATAGTTCCATCACTGAAAAAACACATTAATACTGTCAACAATTTTTTTAAAGGGTTATTTTCTTTGATTTTAAATAGAGCGCATTATCTAATCTTTAAATGACTTGAAACACTACTATTTATTAGCAACATCTACATTTTGTTTGCTCTTGTTGCTGTAGTCATGAAACACAATAACACAAATATGTTAACAAATTGTTCTTCATGGCCAAATAGGTATTCTATTTCACTGGGCATTTCCTTGGTGGCTGAAGCGCTTGGAAGCTGGTTTTGAAAGCCCAGGGACACTCCTGGTACCTCTGCCATGTTCTTTAGCTCGCCAAGGTTAATTGCTGCAGACGCAGGGAGACCTCAAGAGAGAGGGAGAAGAAGGGTAGAAGAAAGTTATCAGAGAGAGAGAAGAGAGAAAGAGAAGGACCAAAAGGAAGGATGGAAAGCGAGCAATTGCGTGAGGATGTGAAAAGAGTGGGGCTGGTTTGAACATTTTTGTCTGGATTGCTTTTGTTTTTCCGTGTCTGGTCCTGCTGTTTTTTTAAAAGTGTAACTTGTACACCAAGAAAAGGTATATGCTATAGATGGTCTAAATATGGTGAGTGTAGATTTTTGGTGCCAGAAATGTTGTATGATTTAACATATGTGGGTTTGATTTCTTTGAATATTTGTTCATGATTTCTTTTAAATTACAATCTGAGCTGGTTATTTAGAGCATCATCTTTCCACCGGCAGATCCCACACTGGCTCCACCCATGGTAACCTGAGACTGACCGCCCCACAGACATTGGGCCACCCTTCTACGTACCAACAGCCCTATTGAAGGTGGATGTTATAGCATACTTTTTTTTCCCTTTTCATGACTTGCAGGGAAACACTTGCAGGCCCAAAAAGGAAGAACTACAAGAGACCATGGGAGAAAACTCTCAGGATTTTAGGGTCATTTGTTTTTTGTTTTCAAAAACAAACTTTTGCTTTGAGGATTTCTTTTTGAAAAAGACAAGAGTATGCTGGTCAATGGCATGAAGCATGGTGTTCAATCAGCAGACTTAGGGGCATATTTATGAGCACCTAGAACCACTGGAGCATCACTTTCCGTGATGCTACAGTGGCGTTATGCCCTGTGCCGTATTTACAAGGTGGAGTTGAGCCACCATGGAAGGTGCATGCAATGGGTGTTGCTGTTGGTGTGCCAGAGTAACACCCATTGCATTTTGACACTGCCCCAGATTTCTGAGTTTTCGTAAACCTCAAGCAGTGCCAAAATCTACCACCACCCCAGGGGTGACATTACCAAAGTGGAATACTTTTATTCCTACCCCATTTTTTGCTTTTTCTATATGTGCTGCATTATGCAGCACACATAGAAAGAGTAAAATTCCAGACTTGATTGTTTATGTGTGGGAAGGTGTCCCTTCCTGCACATAAACAATAATTTCAAAATAAAGTTTTGGCACTTCTGTGCGCTGCATTCTACACACAGAAGGGCCATATCGCCATTAGTGATTGTTTATGTGTAGGAAGGGAAACCTCCCCACACATAAACAATCAAACCTCCACACAGACATCTTTGCGTGATGGTGCAAAGGTGCCTGATTTGGTGCTGGCAGCTACATTTAGCACCAGCACAGGGGACAACACAGGGGTGCGCCTTATTCAGTTAAATATGGCGCATCCCTGCATTGTGAAAATGGTGGAGCACGACGCTTCCAATTTTGGCACAGCGTCACGCTCCGTCATTTTCGTTTAAATATGGCCCTTACTGTGCCTTCAGAGAGGCTGCCTCGGCAAGAGCTCCTCTGGAGACACAGAGATCTCTTCCACGCAGCTAGATACTCTAAATATGGCAGGTTGTTGTCTGCCAGGGCAGATGAGTACATGCCTATGCTATTGTGGTGGAGTGAAATTCCACCACACCCAAACAGTCAAACCCTAAATGTTAATGAACCGCTTAGTTTCACACTAAAAGTGTGTGTATTGTTACAATCATGTATTGAGAGCAACCCCTATCTTTACACTGACCTGTATCTGATAGCTAGATTTACATTTATTGCATATTGTCAGAAATACTGTTGCACTAAAGGTCCATTGGACATGTTTTTTATGGCCTTGGACCATATCATATCACATAAGCACTGGAAGTTCTAACATTGGACAGGTCTCAATCATAGGGCTGGGCATGCTCATAAATAATTGGGGAGCTTGAGCAGTAGTATTTTACTGTTGTTGAGAGTGGTAAATGCTTGTCACAGGAACTGCAATGGCATGTGATGCATTGGGCAGAGAATATAGGGGCATTTGTTGACATGTCTAAAGTAAGCAGCCGAACAGAACACAATAACATACACAAAGTGACAAAAACAGAATTTATAAAGGAGCGGCGCAAAAGAACAAAACTGTCAAAACTTGAATGCAACACAAGAAGCTGTCAATGGCACGATGTAAATTCAATATCCTTTTTGCAGACCTGGACTGTCGGCTATATGGGCAACATTCTTCAGTAGCTACTTTGCTCTAAACCTGTGCATATGCTTAAAGCTGGTTTCTCAAGGAAGCAGCCTCTACACATGTGGCAGTCCAAGAATATCGGACTAAAGGAGTCACAAATTGCAGAATTTTAGGAGAATCTGGACGTGGTCATAATATAGGCGAAGACAAAAACACTAAAACAAAAACATAAACAGCACTGACAAGTCTGAAAGGCCCTCAGACCAGAGCGAAAAGGGAAAGGCAAAACTAGAGACAAATATAGGTGACAAGGGGACAGTGAACCCAATGAAAAAAGGCAAAATATGAATATGTTGTTGTGTGGTTGATGAATGATCTTCAACTTCTTATAAAATGCTAAACAGGAACAGGAAACCAATACAGGATGCTCAAGAGCTATACTGTGTTGGACTATTCCAAAGAAGAAACCAACAATGTCTAGCCATCTTGGAATGGGATAATGGTAAGGTCCTGACAGGATTGAAAACATCACTAACACAGGTGCAAAGAACCTGTTGAATTATTGTCTTTGACACAACTGGCTGCCATAAGCAGGTTCTGTTTCCTGCAGTATGAGAAAAATAAAAGGCCTGCTGTCCAGTGATTGGGCATGCTGAATCCAAGACAGAGGCCATACCTGCCTGCTTCAAGGCCTTCTGAAGAAAGCAGACAACCAGTACCTTCGGGTAAGGAGACAGAGACTATGGCTTCTTAACAAGGCTGGGCCAAGGGATCAGGTTTTACTCATGGGTCTATGTCAAGGCCACAAATCTCCTTGGCCCAACTACCACAAAACAACCACAGTATAACACACCTTAAGATTGAAAAAATGGTGTACAAAAAGATGTAAAAAACATACAATGCATTATCAGCACAACAAAATGCCATAAAGCAAATATGCTCAAACATTCTTGTCATGTACTGTCACCTCTGACAATCTTTCTAATTTAATGGTAAGAGGATTTTGAACCGAGCACTGTTTTCCCTAGCACCAAGGACATGAAGGAGTGGGATTCAAAGGTGTTTTATGATACAGCCCCTTGTTCCTTAAAGTTTTTCGCCATTTCCAACTCAAATTAGCATTTTGGAACAGGGGCGTACCGAAGAACCCTGCAGCCCCCACGGAACATGGAGGCCACTAGCCATTCAGGGGCTGATTAACCCATCAGAAAGCCCCCATTAGGCTGAGGGCTAATGAGTATCTGTGATATATGGGAGAATCAGGGGCCCTCTTAACATTCTGGATGAGAGGGGCATCATTTTGTGTTATGTCACTGTTTCAAAGTGTATTAGGGGGCAAATATATCAAAGGGTTGCGTTGCTTTTTCACCACTTAACTGGGTGCAAAAGTGATGCAACCCTTAAAATACAATTTATCAAGCCACGCAAGGCCACCTTTCGTGGCCATGGGTGGCTTGATAAATCCAGAGTAATGCAATGCATCACAAATCATTGCATTGTGTTACTCTGCCCCAGGGAAGTGTTCCATGGGTGATGCATGGCTGTTTCCATGCAACACCCGTGGATTTTGATACATTTCCAGATTTACCATAAGTGATAGACCTGAGAATGTGGCAAAACCTCTACCCCTCGACAGGTGAGGCATTTACGAAGAGAAATATATTTATTTCTCCTCGTTTTTCTTCTTTCTATGTGTGCTGTATTCTGCAGCACACATAGAAAGAGGAATATGCCTCAGGGGATTGTATTAGTGCAGGAAGTTGCCCCTTGCTGCACAAAAAACAATCCTGCTTACAACGTTGAGACACCTTTGCACCATGATGCAAGAGTGCCTGCGTTAACGCTAAGCACCATATTGTGTGCCAGCACTGGGAAAAGGCAGGTATGGATCATGTAATGTTGGATACAGTGCATTTCTGCCCTTTCCCTGTCATATAGCCAGTGCAGCGCAGCAAGGTGACGTGCTCCGCTGCGTGACTTGTTGATAAATATGCCCCTTGGTATATTTAAGAAACATATATTACTACAGACAACTTGAACCTACATCATGTAGAGGTTTGTCAAGCATTCTGCAGGAAATCCTTTATTGATCTAATTAACAATCTTCAGTTTGCAGTTCCTTGGAGAGGTTTTTATTGAAAGCTAAGGCATGTTAGAGTTACAGATTCGGCAAATATCTGATCATTCACTTGTTATGCATTGCTGTTAATGCGGCTGTAAGTAGTACACTGGTTTTATAACCTGAAAGGCCTGCACGTAATAAATATCCACATAGTCGCAGTGCAGGTGAATTTTAAATCAGTTTGTATTGCTGAATGATGAAGTTCTTGATGAAAGTACATTGCAGAAAATTCCTCATGGCTACTATGTAAGTATTCAACAATATTAAGCCCCGTTCACCTCCTGTTAAATAGCCATGACATTTTAAAGATTCACTTGCAGCAGACCACAGAATGGGTAAGCAGGTGAAGCATGTGAGAGCATAAGGGCCAGAGAAATAGTTACTCTGTAGGTCTTACTTTAGATTCATAACTCAGTGGGAACTATGAAAGGATATGTACTTAAATCCAGTAACAAGGTTGAGATGTCATTTATTAATACACAATTTTCCTTTTTGTTTAAGACTGAACTCAGAAGGAACAAATATTATGAGGAGCATCTACTGGACAAGATATCATCATCATTTTATTTATATAGTTCTGTGATCAACTCGGGCATCTAAGCACTAATAGGCAAAGAAGATATATCGAATTTCAGAGTGAGTATTTTAAAGATTTCTTAAATAAAATTATCTATTTAGTGGTACTTATTTGATCGGACAGTGCATTGCAATACAGTTCATGTCTTTTTCTGAAAAGGGCAACTACTATCTCACATCCTCCTCATTCATTTAGGCTGTGTCAAAACGTTGGTATCACTAGTCATTAGTGTCCTACCCGGACAATATCTTTGTAACCCGTTTAAAAAACAAACAAAAAAACGTGTTTTAATATTTTATAGACCAGAACACGTAAGAGCGACTTACTTGGCATTGGAATGTTAGGGTATTGCAGATTTTAGCCCTTCAGCTTTGGTTTCATTGCAATTCGACCTACTATATAGATTAAAGCATCTATACACTATCAATATTTGCTCTTCTTAAAATCAAAATAAAGCAAAGAGCTCAAGTACTCAACAGGGGAAGTATCAGTGCTCATTCCTCTAAGATTGTACATGTGATCTCTGTCCATCAATCAGTTGTTTTGCGGGGTGTTGCTGCGGGAAAGGCCCTCTTGGTCTGCTTCTCTTTAAGGTATCGAGGTTTACATTGTATCCATTGCATCAGTTATAACTATGTTCATTTTCCTTCGCTGTACTTCCCTGTGTTGTGTGATGCTTTCACATGCTACCTATTTCAGTACCCCCCCATACCATGTGCACAGCTGGGCCCTTTACTGGTCTTCACACTCACCGCTAGTTGCTGTTTTACAAGGAGTAGCACCAGGTCAATAAAACTGATTTTTATGTTTTTTTGTCCATTCATCAGGTACAGATCCTTCTAAGATGCAGACCTCTGGCTCCCTGGCTGCATTCCTGAATGACACGATACATATTAATACATATTTATCCACGTAACCAAGCAATGCAGGACAATCCTCAGACCATATATTATGTCTGAGTCCACCTCCCCATATCTTGGACAGGTTGCCTTTGTTTCTTGGTTAATTCTAATAATTCTTTTGGTGGGTAATGTGTACTCTGTGTATGTAATAAAAGTGTATGAAGTGGACAGTTGAATATTCTTGATTTTTGGCAGATGACTGTCTTCTTAGTACTAGCCTTCATTGACTGATCTCTCCATGCCTGACGCCCACTTGCCCCTCAATGATTCCAGTGAACAGGTAACTTGACTTAGTGTTGGGAACATGAGTGTTATAGCCTTCATTCTGCCACTAGTGGACCATATTATGTTGAGGATTTGGTGTGTCCTCTGTAGATTAACTATGACTCATCCTCCATAGCTTCCTCAGTGCCTCAGTGATGTAGCCATAGAGCAGAAAACATCCCCTGACAAGTCAAAGTTCCAACTCAAATCTCTAAGTTCTTAGAGTGCACCCCCTTCACAATGATTCCCCATCCCTTCTGCTTCCTTTTTTTAAATTACTTTTTTTAATCCTCCTATATAAGACAGGAGGTATTGAATTTATAAACTAGCTCCAGCCCGAATCCCGCCATGAGATTAGCCCTTTGAGATTGACCTCCACCACCAAATAGAGTGAGCGAAAGGCAGAAGAAATCCCCTGCCCTTACTCCCTCACTGTTGAGCCTTGTCTCTTAAGCATAAGACTATCACACCCTCAATGTCGGAGCCGGCTGACTATCCCGCAGGTTAAGAACAGGGGAGCTAACTGAATAATAAGAGAAGAAAAAAATCTTAAGGCATTTCTTTGAACCACTAATAAAAATCTAAAGTAGCAATTCTTTTATGGAAGGTATCAAATCTATATATGTAGGGGGAGACTTAGATAGCCATTTAATGCAGATCTCCCTTTGCGCTATTAATACCAGATAAAAAATAAGGTGTGCCTGAAGCTTTCCTGCTTTGCCCCCAAAGCTCATCCCGGCCCCCTCATACAGACCAAATAAAACAGTTGGTATGGTCATCTCTATTTCTCTTTTCATCATAACTGAAACAGTCTTACCCAATCTTCCCAGAAAGATGGATGTCCATATCATGCCACAACAAGTGTACATCATCTGCACTTTCCATGGAGCACTTCAGACTATAATTCTTCCACAGGGCTCCTAGTTTTATCAGTTTCCTCAGCGTCCAGTAAGCCCTGTATATGGTAAACAAATGATTTCTTCTTCTGTGTTCTTCTGTGTTCTTCTGTGTTCTTCTGTGTTCTTCTCTGTTCTTCTCTGTTCTTCTCTGTTCTTCTCTGTTCTTCTGCTCTTCCGATCTTCTGTTCTTCTGCTCTTCTGCTCTTCTGCTCTTCTGCTCTTCTGCTCTTCTGCTCTTCTGCTCTTCTGCTCTTCTGTTCTTCTGTCTTCTGTTCTCCTGTCTTCGGCTCTTCTACCTCCTCCGTCTTCTTCCCCCGAGCCTGCCCTCCTGCTCCTTCCTCACCCCCCTCCCTCACTCGCCTCCCCCTCTCTCACCCCTAGCTAACCCGTTCGCTATCTACCTCCCTCACTCCTCCTATCTTCCTATCTCTCTAGCTCCCTATCTCACTATCTAACTCCCCCACTCTCCACCTCCTCCTACCTACCTATCTGTCTATCTATCTATTTCCCTATCTATCGACTTCTCTATCTATTTTCTCTATCTATTTCTCTATCTCTCCCCCCCTCCCGCCACCCCATCTACTACCTATCTCCCTATCCTCTCACTCTACCTCTCTCCCTCACCCACCTCTACAACCCCCCCTCCCCTATCTTCACAACCCTACTCCTATCTCTCTCCCTAATCTCCAAACCTCCTAACACTCACCCTCCTCCACCCTAAACCCCCTCCCCCAGCTCCTCTCACTCTACCTGTCCCCCCCTCCCTCGCGCTTTCCCGCCGCGACCTCCTGCACGCCCCCGCCCCCCAGCTCCCATTCGCCCCCAGCTGACCCCTCCCCCCCCCTCCTACCTCTTATGGCGGCCGCTGCGCGTCTGCGCAGCGGGCGCGCGCAGCGGGCACGCCGCTGGCGCGCTGGAGGCGCGCCAGAGGCAAGCCCGTCTGCGCCCGTCCGCGCCTGGCCCGCGCCCAGCGCCACGACCCCTGGTCCCCAGCTCCCCCAAGCCCCGCTGATCCGCTACGACCCCACCACTCTCCACGCCCTCAACCCAGGGCGCTCCAAAACCTGCTTCCTAGCTCACCCCAAACGCACCCATGGACCCTTCGCCTGCAACTCCTGCAAACGCATCTTCCACCACGCAACTACCACGACCACAAGCCCACGCGCCATCAACCACCTCAAGTGCATCCTGGTCAACGCTCGTTCCGTCCACAAGCACGCCGTTGAACTTTGGGACCTCCTGGACTCCACAGCCCCGGACGTCGCCTTCATCACGGAGACATGGATGAACGCCTCCTCTGCTCCAGACATCGCTACCGCCATCCCCGAAGGCTACAAGATCTCCAGAAAAGACCGCACCAACCAAGTAGGAGGAGGTGTCGCCATCATCTTCAAAGACTCCATCAGCGTCACCACCTCCACCGAAGACCCCCCCCTCGCCGCTGAACACCTGCATTTTCAGATTCGCACCGACCCAAGGACCACCCTCAGAGGATCCCTCGTCTACCGTCCTCCCGGACCTCGCGCCTCTTTCAGCGACGCCATCGCCGACTTCATCTCCCCGCACGCCCTCGCCTCACCGGACTACATCCTCCTAGGCGACCTCAACTTCCATCTGGAACAAAACAACGACCCCAACACCACCACCCTGCTCGACAACCTCGCCAACCTCGGCCTCAAACAACTGGTGAACACCGCCACCCACATCGCCGGACACACGCTCGACCCTATCTTCTCCGCCAGCAAACACGTCTTCTTCAGCCACACCTCTGCCCTACACTGGACCGACCACAGCTGCGTCCACTTCACATTCCGACGCGAGACCTCCCACCTCCGCACTCAACCCATCCCTCGTCGACAGTGGAACAAGATCCCTGAAGAGCAACTCTTCTCCGCTCTCGCCGCCAACCAACCCACCCTCACCACCGACCCCAACGACGCAGCTCTCAACCTCACAAACTGGATCTCCAACTGCGCTGACAACCTTGCTCCCCTCAAACGCACGCATCGACAGACCAACACCAAAAAACCTCTGTGGTTCTCTGACACCCTCAAAGAATCAAAGAAAACTTGTCGTGCCCTTGAGAAGGCCTGGCGCAAGGACCACACCGCTGACAACATGACCGCCCTCAAGAACGCTACACGCGAACACCACCACCTGATCCGCACTGCCAAAAGGAACTTTTTCACCGACAGACTAGACAAAAACAGCCACAACAGCAGAGAACTCTTCAGCATCGTCAAAGAGTTCTCCAACCCCAGCGCCAGCGCCAACGCCGTCACGCCCTCACAGGATTTGTGCGAATCCCTCGCCACTTTCTTCCATCGCAAGATCAGCGACCTCCACGACAGCTTCGGACACCAGACCCAACCATACACCACTGAACCCGCTTCCCCGGACATCACCCTCAACAACTGGACCCACATCAACACGGAAGAAACCAAATCCATCATGAACTCTATCCACTCCGGCGCCCCTTCGGACCCCTGCCCGCACTTCATCTTTAACAAAGCCGACGACATCATCGCCCCGCACCTCCAGACCGTCATCAACTCTTCTTTTTCTTCTGCTACCTTCCCCGAATGCTGGAAGCACGCTGAAGTCAACGCCCTACTAAAGAAACCTACGGCTGACCCAAGCGACCTGAAAAACTTCCGCCCCATCTCTCTTCTACCTTTCCCAGCCAAGGTAATAGAAAAGACCGTCAACAAACAGCTGACCACCTTCCTGGAAGACAACAACCTGCTCGACCCTTCACAAACCGGATTCCGAACCAACCACAGCACGGAAACCGCCCTCATCTCAGTCACAGACGACATCAGAACCCTGATGGACAACGGTGAAACAGTCGCCCTCATTCTCCTCGACCTCTCGGCTGCCTTTGACACCGTCTGTCACCGCACCCTAATCACCCGCCTACGCTCCACCGGGATCCAAGGCCAGGCCCTGGACTGGATCGCCTCCTTCCTCGCTAACCGCTCCCAAAGAGTTTACCTCCCTCCGTTTCGCTCAGAACCCACCAAGATCATCTGCGGCGTACCTCAAGGCTCATCGCTCAGCCCGACACTCTTCAATGTCTACATGAGCCCCCTCGCCGACATCGTACGCAAGCACGACATCATCATCACCTCCTACGCCGACGACACCCAACTTGTACTCTCCCTCACCAAGGACCCCGCCAGCGCCAAGACCAACCTACAAGAGGGTATGAAGGACGTCGCAGATTGGATGAGGCTCAGCCGCCTAAAGCTGAACTCTGAAAAAACGGAAGTCCTCATCCTCGGCAACACCCCGTCCGCCTGGGACGACTCCTGGTGGCCCACGGCCCTCGGCACCGCACCGACCCCCGCAGACCACGCCCGCAACCTCGGCTTCATCTTGGACCCTCTTCTCACCATGACCAAGCAAGTCAACGCCGTGTCCTCCGCCTGCTTCCTCACTCTCCGCATGCTCCGCAAGATCTTCCGCTGGATCCCCGCCGACACCAGAAAAACCGTGACCCACGCCCTTGTCACGAGTCGCCTGGACTACGGCAACACCCTCTACGCCGGGACCACCGCCAAACTCCAAAACCGCCTGCAACGCATCCAAAACGCCTCGGCCCGCCTCATCCTCGACGTACCCCGCAACAGCCACATCTCCGCACACCTGAGACACCTGCATTGGCTCCCAGTCAGCAAAAGGATCACCTTCCGTCTTCTCACCCACGCACACAAAGCCCTCCACAACAAGGGACCGGAATACCTCAACAGACGCCTCAGCTTCTACGTCCCCACCCGCCCCCTCCGCTCCGCTGGCCTCGCACTTGCTGCCGTCCCTCGCACCCGCCGCTCCACGGCGGGTGGGAGATCTTTCTCCTTCCTGGCGGCCAAGACCTGGAACTCCCTCCCCACCAGCCTCAGGACCACCCAGGACCACTCCGCTTTCCGGAGACTCCTAAAGACTTGGCTGTTCGAGCAGCGATAACCCCCCCTTTCCCCCCTAGCGCCTTGAGACCCGCACGGGTGAGTAGCGCGCTTTATAAATGTTAATGATTTGATTTGATTTGATTCCTTCTAAGGGGTGCCGATTTCACAACAAGCCAAAGTGTGCCCATTGATACTTGCCAAAGATGCGAAAGATTGGAGGCAGGCAGGTCCATCATCCAAACATCTTCAGGGGAAGGAAGAGAGCCGTCTTCTGCTTGAACCAAACACCAGTACCACCTTGATACCTACTTCTTTAGCTTCCATGGGCTTATTATATCATTTTTCCATTCACTGCTAAACCCTACCTTTGGATCACTGTAGTACTAGCTTTTTATTTGTAGATATTTAAACCTGGATAGATTGTCATTGGTCCAACTAGTCAAAAGGTCCCATGGAGTCACAGAGCCCTCAATAACTACTTGCCCTAATCGTGCAACACCTGCCTCCATTAATGGAATAGCCAGATCATCCTGAAAGCATGCCAGAGTACTGGGGGAGTCCTAAATCGGGACCATCTCACTATAATAAGGAATTCCTAGTTTTCTCCTCACCTGGAACCATACCCTACAGGCCGCATTTAACACTTTCAGCCTGACTTTCTTGTAGTACTTTGGATGGCTGATTTATAAAGGAAGTAGGAGCTCTTCTTCTGGAAGTCTTCTGTTAAAGCCAGCAATCAGGGAGATGAATATTCGTTGGACAATAATAACCTAATATTTTTCAATTGGAAAGCCCAACAGTACAATTGAAAATCTGGCAGTGCTCTTCGCCCCTGTCTAACTTCTTTTTACGCAATCTTTTCCAAGCAATTCTTATATGCCCAAATAAAGCTAGATATTTCCCACTGAAGTTTTTGATGCCACTCAGCCTTAAAATATAAAGGTAAGGCATTAAAAAAAACGTGAAATGGGTAAAATCATCATTTTGATTAAGTTAGTTTTCCTCAGAATGGTAAGCTTGAGATGTGACCATTGATGAAGGAGCCGCTTAGTTTCTGCCATAAGACGTGTGAAATTTGCATGGGCCATATCCCCCAAATTCCTCACCACTCTTGCTCCTAAAGATCGAATTTCCTCTGTCTCTAGGGGATTAACCTTGGGTCCATTCCAGGTCATCAATTCTGACTTTTCAGATTTTAACTAGATAGCCCAAGACTTTCCCAAAATCACTTATAGCTTATAAAATTGCCTGAAAAGACCTTTGGAAGTCTTGCATGTAAATCAACAGCTCTTCTGCATAAAGGTCTTCCTTCTCAACCCAACTGTGATACTGAAAAGGTAATATCCTCTGATTTTGCCTAATCCTCCTAGCAAGTGGCTCAATATAAAGGTTAAACAAGAGTGGAGAGAGTGGACATCCCTGCAGTGTGCCTCTTCCTATTTGAAAGTGAGGTGAAAGATTGCCTTTAGTTAAAATCTTAGCCGTAGTGAATTTATAGATAGCCTTCATTGCTTTGAAGATTTTGTCTCCTAGATTTTTCTGCTTGATTATTGCCAGTAAGAAAGACCAGCTCATTCTGTCAAACACCATAGAGGCATCAATGGTCATTATGGACAAGGGAGAATTAGTAGCTGTTGCAATGTCAATTGCAGAAATAAAATCGTGAATCAGTTCTCCTAGATGCCTATCCCTCATAAAGCCTTTCTGGTTATCATGAACCAGCCTACCAATCACTTTATCCAACCTCTTGGCCAGTAACCGCGCAAAGATTTCATAGTTATTATAAAGCAGTGATATATGACTCACATCTCCTTGGATCCTTCTGTGGTTTAAAATTAGACTCATATTAGCCTCATTCCAAGAGGTGGGAAGCAAAAAGGCTTCTAGGAAAATGGAATTCATCAAATGGGTTAAAACTGGAGGAAACTCCTCTTTTAGCACCTTATATAGCTCAGCAGGTATACCGTCTGACTTCCCATAATTGCTTGCTCAACTTCCTCTAAACTAATCTGCTGGTTAAGATATTGCTGGGCATATTGATCTAACATGGAAAGGTTATCCTCCCTCAGCCACTTATCAATTCGTTCTTCAGAGACAAAAGTTGAATCTCTATAGAGTTCCAGAAGAAAGCATAAGAAAGCCCTGGCAATATCTGGGTCCTCTACACAACACTCACTAGTCTCTTTAATCACTATTTCTTTAATCATATTTCTAACTATCGCAGTCCTCACCCTCCATGCTAGTAACCTCCCACATCCCTCGCCGCACTCATAATGTGCCAATTTACTTGCTTCCAGTTTTTCTTTACTATTCCTTCTAGGAATTTGTCAAGAGAACCCTTAACTTCCCTAATCTGATTTTGAAAAACTACTTGTCCTTTAGAATTGTTGTAATTATAAAGAAGGCTTTGAAGTTCACCAATCTTTTCCTCCAATTTCTTCACTCTATTTTTACAATTCTTTCTTCTAAAGGCAGAGTAACTAATCAGTCTCCTGCAAATATATGCCTTATATATGTCCCAGATTATATTTGTTAAGGCAGAACCCTCATTTAGCTCAAAAAACTGTTTTGTATCCCATTTTAGGAGTTTTATGATCTCTTTTTCTCCAAAAAGTGATCTATCAAGGGTGCATCTAGTGCATGTTGGTTGGCCAACAAGAAGAAGTTCAGCTTGTACTGCCAAATGATCTGAAAGGTGATTTGGCTGATGGATAACCCTTACCCGCCTATTTTAGAGCCTAACATCCGACGAAAAGAAATCAATTCTGGAGACATGTCCATTCCGAAATGTAAATTCCTTGGCTTGCCTCGCTTTACTGTGCCAGAGATCTATCAGGCCCATATTCTTCATGATATTATGCAGACACCCTCTCATTTTCGTTGTGTTGACTGTTGGTCTAGTGGTAGATCTGTCCAAAACAGGATTTAACAGACCATTAAAATCTCCTCCTATTAATATCAGATTCCTGTTCTCAGCTAGATGCTCATATAGCTCCATAAGCAGGACTGGGTCATCTGTATTTTGGCCATCAGAGGAAACAAAGACATACTCTGCCCCATATAATCTAACATTTGCAATCAACCACCTGTCCCTGTGGTCCACCATTATATCTGTCAGATGACCTTGGGATGACTTCATAATTGTAATTGCCACCCCTTTCACGTTACAGTTTTGGTTTGTACAGGCAAACTGATTAATCTATTTTTGTCCCCTAAGGATTTTTCCCCACTCCACCTATCTTAAATGTGTTTCTTGTAATAGTATTACCTCACTATCTGAAAGCCTCCAAAATTCTAGAAGTCTTCTCCTATTGCTTACTCTGAGCCCGTTTACATTCCAAGAGAATATTGTTTATCTACTTTCGGCCGTGGACCCCATCATCCTGTACTTTTTCCTGATGCTTGCAACCTGTCCAGCAAAAAAATCGGAACCGTGATCAACTTTGAGGACTCTTATTTTTTGTAATTTTATCCCAAATGCTCCCCCACCCTGTGAAAAAGTATCCTATTTGGAGCACTTCTCCCCCTCAATCTACCCCTGACCCCTATCCCCCTGCCCCCACTACCCTCCTTGGGGAACCCTCCCTTTAACTAAACTGGGCAGTTCATCCTGCCCTTGAGCTTTGCCCCTCTTTTGCAGTTAGCTGCTCATTTGTATCTGGTCTATTAACCTCACAACCTTCTGGTGATCCCTAATATTATGCATTTTATTTTTCCACATTATTTTCAGGTTGGCAGGGAACTTCAATAGAAGAGTAGTTCCTAATGATTTAAGCACTGGAATGAATTTCCATAATTCCCACAACCGGTTCTGAGCTGCTCTAGAGATGTCTGACCTTATGCTAAAGGGCCAACCTCCGTTCTCAACATTTTTTGATTTTAGACCTTCCAAAAGAATCTGCTCTTTTACTGAATACGAGCTTAAATTAACAAGAATTTTCCTTGATCTGTCTCTATTGGGGTTTCACCTGAAACAGTCACGATGAACCATCTGTATCTCTAGGTCTATATTTCTAAGGGCTTATAAGGGGATATGTTCTTTATTCAGGGGTGTAATAAACTCTTTAACTTTGTTCCCCTCAGCCCCTTCTGGAATGTTCAGAAATCTTGTTATTCCACCTACAGTTATTTTCCAGAACTTCCAATTTTTCTTGCAGGTCCTTTTTATTTTGCTTTAGTGCCTGAATCTCGTTGCTATTGATCTCATCGTATTTCTGTAGTACTTCCAGGAAGGCCTCCATGGCCCCAACCTTTCTGTTAAATACATTATTTTAATATCTAGATTATCACAGACCCCCTGGATCTTGGCTTGATTAGACTTAATTATCCCAAATGTATTCCTCATCTCTTCCGCCAGTCACCATAATAAAATGTAGCTATTTTCATGATTTAAGTAGTGCTGCATGGTGTCAACCTCATGTTGTAGCACATGAGTTACCCCTTCCTCTAAAGCATAGGGCCCCTAGAAGTGCCCTTGAGCCTGATGTGTAGGCGAGGACTCTATTTCATGTAAATCGTTTGACGACTGTTACAAAGTCAATTCCATATTTAACGGGGGTGTTGACATACCCTGTGGTTCTTACGCCTTAAGATGCAGTTGCATCTTCTGCACCTTAAAAAAGGATCTAAGCGAGGGAGTAATTTTTAATTTCTCAGTAGAAGGTCCCACCATAGCCCCCACTTCTCCCCTACTTTTTAAAGTTGTTAAAGTAGTCTGCCTACATTGATTAGAATCCCCTTCTTCATGCCGCAACAGTGACAGAGTCAAATTCTTACTTTTAGTATTGTGTCTACTTCTCAACGCTGGATCTTAAAGTTTCAGAATCATCCGATACTTTACTTGAAGCAGACCTTGTTGCTGGTAATTTCCCTGACTTTGGCCATTGCGCCTTATCCTGGGACGGGGCCCCACTACCCATTTTGGGGTCATAGAGATGTATTCCTGCACGTCCTGTATATCCTGTGCAGGAGAAATAGGACAACCGGTAGCATGCCGATTAAACAAAAAACCTTGAATGTGGCAGGTGGCCTGTGCTAACTCTGTCAAGAATCCCCTGGAAATCTATCCGAGCGGAGGAGGCATTCCTACTGCATCAAAGTTGCCAGGCTGCCTGTGTCCACGGTGTCAGGAACCGAGGAGCCTCTACCCGTACAGAGAAAAACTCTGTCAAGCGCAGCATCTGGGAGCCCATTTACCTGACACCGAGCTGCCACCGACACTGCCGAGAATCCACGCAGGTAAGCTGGGCAGTCAGACTGCCCAACTGGTATGTTGCTCCAGAGAGGTGGGGAGCTCATGGCCGGCATGCTTAGCTAGACGCCATGTTCCCCATCACACATACCCCTTCTGCTTCCTTGTTTACATATGTTAGTGCTCCCTCTGCTGTCCCTTATGTTGGAGGGTTTGCATGCACCCGAGGAAAATATTCAGGGTGTATGTGACTTTTGTGTGTTTTCTTCTCATCTCTCTTCTCATCTTGCTATGCAATGGCTAACTACTTGCAATAACCTCGTTTTTGGGCTTCAGCAGCATTCCCGTCAACTCCATCTGTGGCACCAGGTAGTAAATCTCAAAGTCATGGAGGTCATTTTGATCTCATCTGCATGGAGCAGGAGTTTGCCTAGAGCTACCCTGTATCTGTTTGTGCTCCATATCAAGTCCAATAATATAGTATCTGTTGGACCTGGCCCTTTCTGCAGGGTCGCCCCCCACAGATTTTACTTGCCTTCCGTTGCAGAGCATGTTTTTGTTGGCATTTGGATTCTGTGCACTTTGTGATCTCTCATTCATACATGGTAAATTTGGACAACAACTAATTGGTTTATTTAATTTACTTATGAGTCCCTAGTAAATGGTACTACCTGTACCCAGGACCTGTAAATTAAAAAATGATAGTAGCCTTCAGCACTCATATTGTGCCACCTAGTAAAACAGCCCCTCAAAACATATCCCAGGCCTTCCACTGCAGCCTGTATCACATTTTTAAACTGTCATTCAAACCTGGTAAAATAAACCTTTTGCCATGCTTAAACCTTCATTTTCAATACATATAAGTCACCCCTTAAGGAGACCTTAAGGTTCCTAGGGCAGAGTGGGATATAATTAAAAAGTAGAACATGAGGGTTTAAGTTTTTCACTATTGCACCATGCCCCCCCCTTTGATTAACACTGGGTTACTTTATTACATTTAATAAGTAATAACTTTGGGTTGGGAGAAAGTAGAGATATGTTGTTTACACTCATATGAATTGTAAGTTAAAACCCTCTTTAATAGTGGTTAGATTTTAAGTTACAATTCTGAAAATGCCACTTTTAGACTTTTTCTGTGCCCTTGTGCTTTCTGACAATATCCTGGGTCACATGACTGTGAATGGTTTTGCTGTTGGGGTTTTCCCCACTTGCACTTGAAAGGACTCTGGCTCACACACGCACACACACACACGCACACACACCTATCTGCCTTGTGTTACCTCTAGACAGTTTGGAACTTTGAAAGGGGAAGGAAATACTTTACAGAACCAGATGTGGGGGTGGGGCAGGGACACCAATCAAAAATATTGGACCTCCAGAGCCACTCTTCAGAACACTCCTGGACCTGTGGAAATCTCAGTGGAAGAACCACCCTGCCTCAAGAGGACCGCCCTACTACTTGAGAACTGCCTTGCTTTCTGAGATGGAAGACTGGACCGGCTTACCTACATCCCAGGCTAACCTTAGTACCTCTAATGGACCCAAGAGGCTCCAAGGGAAACAGTTAGTTGACCTCCTGTTTGAGCTACATTGACACAAAAAGTTTCAGAGCCCTCCCATCAACTGCCTAGCTGACCTGCTGCAACATGACCTGCCTGGACCTGTACCTGGGCCTGCCTGAGCCCTGCTGGTCTCTGTTGGAGGGAGGACCTGGTCCCCAAGATGTGCCCCTCACTGACTCCTGGATCCTTGGCTGGCATCAGATTGAACTCCTCCAAAGAAGAAAAAGTGAAATACTGAAGGTTTGGCTCTTCATGACCACAAACAGGCCATTCATGCTGAGACTCTACCACCTGTGATGACCGCCAATGTGAAGCTCCAGTGAGACCTTCTGTTCTCACTACAGTGACTGCCAGCAACGAAGAGCAACATGAGATCTGCACTTCATGCTACAGCAATGACGGCCCAGTGTGACCACCAACGTGAAGCTCCAGCAACAACAGTCGGCGATGTCTGTGATGTCTGACCAAATGTTGTTGCTACAGCAACGACTGCTTGTGATGCCAAGCTTTCTCTTCGTGCTGCAGCTACCATCATCCACAGTGCTGTCTCTGTTCCTCATGGCCTCAACTACAGTGAACACAATTTTTATGCTGGACTTTGGGAAGATAACCTTTTCAGTGGAACTTATGTGGTCTATGTATCTGACCTGTGTTCCATCATGGTCATTCTGAAATTTTAACTTTCTCCTGGTCTAGCACAACCAGATGACCGCAAGTGGCATTTTGTGCTTTCAGCTATTATTTTTACTTAAAACTTTACAATGGAATATCTCTGGTCCTGTGGATTGGATTTTTTCATTCCGGCATAATTTTTCTTTATTAGAATTTTCTATATTTTTCTGATTTAGCTTTCTGTTTTTTATTGTGTTTGTTTTTGCTTTATTATTGTTTGTCTGGTGCATAAATGCTTTACACTTTGGGCCTCATTATGACCCTGGCGGTACAGAACGCCAGGGCCAACGGGGGCGGGAGCACCGCCGACAGGCCGGCGGTGCTCCCTTGGGCATTCCGACCGCGGTGGTAACGCCGCGGTCGGACCGGGACAACTGGCGGTCTCCCGCCAGTTTCCCGCTGCCCAAATGAATCCTCCAAGGCGGCGCAGCATGCTGCGCCGCCTTGGGGATTCTGACACCCCCTGCCGCCATCCTGTTCCTGGCGGTTCGCCCGCCAGGAACAGGATGGCGGTAGGGGGTGTTGCGGGGCCCCTGGGGGCCCCTGCAGTGCCCATGCCAATGGCATGGGCACTGCAGGGGCCCCCGTAAGAGGGCCCCGCTAGTATTTCACTGTCTGCATAGCAGACAGTGAAATACGCGACGGGTGCAGTAGCACCCGTCGCACCTTCCCACTCCGCCGGCTCGATTACGAGCCGGCTTCATCGTGGGAAGATTGTTTTCCCCTGGGCTGGCGGGCGGCCTTTTGGCGGCCGCCCGCCAGCCCAGGGGAAAACTTGGAATACCCTCCGCGGTCTCTGGACCGCGGAGCGGTATTTTGGAGGGGGGAAGTCTGGCGGGCGGCCTCCGCCGCCCGCCAGACTTAGAATGAGGGCCTTTGTCTCTAAGTTAAGGCTGACTGCTTTTGTGGCAACTACTAGAGGGTTAAGCACAGGCTCATTTAGTGACTTTTGTGGTTCATCCTGACAAGGACTGTGGTTGTTGCTGAGCGGGGCTTCTACCCTCCTCTATCAATAACCCAATTTCTCACAGTATTCTTGCCCAGTTCAGACAAGTGCCTTGGCATTTGTGTAAAACACCCCTGCCCACACTCCCAAACTGCATTTGTGTAGAACACCCCTGCTCACACTCCAAAACCTACCCCTGTAAAGCGGTAGTGGCAGCACACTGTGTTTTGTAAATCCATAGTTGTGACTTGACCCTTTTACCTGTGACACTAGAGTGGAGTTCTACTCTCCCGTGCCTGTAAACTCATGATTTTAATCACTAATCTAGATGCATGGGAGGGTGTATGTGTGTGTGTGTGTGTCTCCAAAGCAGCACATGCATTGTGTACATGAGTGAGATAGAGTAATGGAAGCCTGTGGTTTTCATTTTGGAAGCCCCTGCACTGTTTGTGTTCACAAGAGAGAGTGGAGATTGTCATTTCCAAGGCTGTGGGAGTGTATCTCTGACATTCCTTAAGCTGGAGGAAGGACAGCTAGACACTGACATGAGAACAACAAAGACAAAGCTTCTTTACAAATTCAATGAGATCTTTGCTGAGAGAAACTGCTGATTAGTCTTCCTGTAGCCTGATCATTGGGCAGATGGTGGAGCTGAAGGGTGGACTTCAGTCTCTGTTGTTAAAGTGAAAATGAGCCCTTTGGGTGAGGCTAGCCATCTGCCTCTTCCCTGAGAGCTGTGCAGTGTGGTTATTGATAGTTAGGTGCAGAAAGACCCCACTTTTTTGTGCCTCTGTTGTGGGTGCTAAAGGTTAGAAACAACCCTGCTATATGGAAAATCACTCTATATAAAGTCAGTTTCTGGAAAGACACTGGGAAAAACACTTGATAAGAGAACCACCAATATCTGGTTCTAAAAGTGCAGTTACAGAACTGACACTTCCAGTGTGCTTTGACTTTACAAAGGTGGGAGCCACTGACCCACTTTATGTTACAGTTCTAAATACCTTTTGACCAAGGAAGAGAGTTATCTCTAGTGAGTCAGAGGACTTATGTGCAACCAGCATGCAGAGCCAGACTGGCCTTTTATTCCACCGGGCATTTCCTGGTGGGCTGGAGGCATTGGAGGCTGGTTTTGAAAGACCCAGACCACTGCTGGAGTCTCTGACACATTCTCCAGCTCTCTGACATTAACTGCATCAGGCACAAGGTCTTCAGAAGAAAGAGAACAGAGAGGTAGAAATGGAGAAAAGAAGGAGAGAGAAATATGATGAATGAAAACAGACAGACAGAGTGAGGAGCGAGAAAAGGAACCAGGCTGCTTTTTGCATTTTTGGCAGGGCTGTTTTTAGTTCCCCTGTTTAGCCCAGTCTGAATGACAGCCAAATCTCCCAAGGGAGACAACATCATGTGATGTCTTGCCTGCTAGGCAGAATCTATGTTTCTAACCAGAAGCACCTAGGCATCAACCTGCTTGCTGAAAGAGGTAAGGAGACTTTCCACACTGTAAGAGGTTTGGCTGTTCAGGAATAGCCAGAAGCAGCTTCACCTCTGATTGTGTGTGGTCTGCCAGAACAGGAAGAGTGAGAGAGAGAGCTACATGCCCTGAAGAGTGTGGGCACAACTTCTCCAAACAAACGGGTTCAGGCTGGAACCACAGCAAGAATATGTGTCTGAGTGAACTGTGCCACTGCACTGAAGATTTGTACCAGAGCAGACAGTGCAGCTACATTGAAGAATTGTGCCTGAGCGGAATGTGACAGTGCATCAAAGAGCTGTGGCCTAGCAGACTGTAATGCTGCATCAAAGAACGATGCCTGAGAAGATCTCACCACTGCATCAGAGTAACTGTGCCTGACACAGATGTTGCTGCATCAGAGACTGTGCCCAGAGATGTGACCCCTGACTACTGTGATCTAATCCCAATTTCTCACACAAGCCCAGAAGTAGATTTGTTGACAGATAGAGGCCTACATTATCACTGCAACTTTGCACTCCTAGAAGGACTTCCGACGCAGCCTTACTTGCCCTAGACAGTTCAAACCCAAAAGAGGGGGAGCTGCTTAATTACCTGAAAGAGGGATACTCTGGAGACGGGAGAAGGTGGGACAAGGACACAAGGTGCAGTAGCCTAAGCACCTGTAAATATTTCTACCTATTCCCTGTTCTGTGAAATATTATGTCTTAATTGTGTATTAAAATAATGTTATTTACCAAAGCAGTGTTCTGACAGAGGGAACCTGGATTGACAAATTGCTCTCTGACTGATGAACTATGCACCTGCTAAAAAGGGAATGTGTACGTAATAAACATCCAGCTTGTTTGTTAGCAGCAGCCCAAAAGAATACAAATGGCAATAAAAACAGGCTAAATGACTTAGAATCGCCAAAGAGAGTGATGGTTCGAGTATCATCTCCTCATCTCTTACCTGCTTCTCTACAAGAAAAATATCGGCCCAAATATAAATGGTTAAAAAATCTAATGAAAACCTAACTAGTTAGTTTTCCTTAACTAAATACTTCTCACTAAATATTAATATGTAGATAGAATTCCAGCCATCCAGGAACACAATACGTATTCCAAGCTCACAAATAGAGATATCCAAGGCTAAACCACATTGCAAAATTCCAAAATGGTACTTCTCGCAATACAGTTTTGCTAGCACCAGTTCTACACACCATATTCGGAAACACATAAGAAGAAGTTTTACTTCAATGTTGCATATAGCAAGTCCTTATTCTCGTCAGTTGAAATTGTAATTCTCAGTGGCAGCTATGCCCATTACTTTATGCAATGAAGAAGCACTGCTTTAGAGTGGGAGCCACAAGGTTTGACATTCATTCCAGCATCTTCTGTCCCTATGCCTGGCTTCTCTACGCCCAGTTCCTCGTCTCTGGCAGACTACATGTACTACAATAGATGTTGTGCAGAAGAGGATGTTGATCTCAGTATAGAGTAACTGATTGTACAAGTCTGTAGATAACTCTGACCTTTAACCTCTTCCTCTTCTTGGCAGAAACATCCTGGCAGATAATAATTGCCTTTCCCAAAACGTTGAAAAACAGATGAAAATTTGACATTGTCTAATAGTTTTTGCTTTCTGATCCAAGCTGTAAAGGTTTAAATAGGAACATGGTCCAATCAAGCCCAAGGTCCTTTGGGAATGCTGACATGCATATGGAAATCAGTGGTGAATACTGCACGGTCTCCATGGTACTCTGATAATCAATAGACAGCATGGACATCAACACTTCTCATACACCACCAGAGTACATTGCTATAGCCATGTCTTGACATGTCCTTAAACGTCTAGTAATGTGTGTTATTGTATATACCCCTGCCAGTTATGAAAAACATTAATAGAGTCCATTCAAGGATTTAGGGCCTGAATTAGGGTATAGCAGACAAAAGACTCTACCACAAACCTGGAGGAATACCCTTTCTTCCAAACTGATGTCTGCCCAATTTATTTACTGGTTAGTTCATCAGGTTTCAGCCAGCCGAGTCCCCGATAGCTTCACCTGCAGAAACCTTACAGAGACTAGCTTATGGTATTTGGGCTATTGGTAAAAGTACATGTAAGTACATGAGACCTGATGCCCTATTTAGAGGTGATGAGCTATGCAATTTTACTTGCTTCGAGACTACCGGGAAAAGACTGGTGGTCCAGAAGAGAATGCAAAAACTGCCCCCACAACCTGAGAGAAAAGTCCCATGGTGTCAGGGTCATTAGTTTTTTATTTCACTCAAACAAACTCCAAAGGTTTTTCAGAGCAGCTGTATGAAACATGGCAACCGCTCAGCAAACATTCACCACCTTCAGAGGAGCCAATGTGGTGGCAGCTCTTCTGAAGACATAAATATATATACGCCATGCAGACAGCAGTCTGGAAATATGGCAGGTGGTAGTGTGCCAGGGCAGAAGAGGTTATGACCTTTACTCCTCTGGCAAAAAGCGGGTTGCCTACCAAACATTAAAATGGCCCCTTTGTTCTGGAAATATACTTGCTGTGTAGGAGATATATGGGAACAATCAGTTAAGCATTCTATTTATCCTCAAACAGTAACTATAGGATGCGAAACACCATAAATGCCAGATGAGTGCAGGCTTTCCCGAGAGCTAAATATTTATGAACTTGCCAAAATGTGCCCCACTCCACAATGGGTTGCAACCCATTATATTTTGGGATTTTGTTTGTTTTTATTTTTGTTATTAGTTCATATTTAGCATCGCTATTAATGTTCACAGTGTACGTCTTAAATATGTGCAAATTATTGAGTTGTGTAGTTTATTCAAAAATGCTCAGGTGGTTTCCAAAAATACAGGGAGTGCAGAATTATTAGGCAAGTAGTATTTTTGAGGATTAATTTTATTATTGAACAACAACCATGTTCTCAATGAACCCAAAAAACTCATTAATATCAAAGCTGAATATTTTTGGAAGTAGTTTGTAGTTTGTTTTTAGTTTTAGCTATGTTAGGGGGATATCTGTGTGTGCAGGTGACTATTACTGTGCATAATTATTAGGCAACTTAACAAAAAAAAATATATACCCATTTCAATTATTTATTATTACCAGTGAAACCAATATAACATCTCAACATTCACAAATATACATTTCTGACATTCAAAAACAAAACAAAAACAAATCAGTGACCAATATAGCCACCTTTCTTTGCAAGGACACTCAAAAGCCTGCCATCCATGGATTCTGTCAGTGTTTTGATCTGTTCACCATCAACATTGCGTGCAGCAGCAACCACAGCCTCCCAGACACTGTTCAGAGAGGTGTACTGTTTTCCCTCCTTGTAAATCTCACATTTGATGATGGACCACAGGTTCTCAATGGGGTTCAGATCAGGTGAACAAGGAGGCCATGTCATTAGATTTCCTTCTTTTATACCCTTTCTTGCCAGCCACGCTGTGGAGTACTTGGACGCGTGTGATGGAGCATTGTCCTGCATGAAAGTCATGTTTTTCTTGAAGGATGCAGACTTCTTCCTGTACCACTGCTTGAAGAAGGTGTCTTCCAGGAACTGGCAGTAGGACTGGGAGTTGAGCTTGACTCCATCCTCAACCTGAAAAGGCCCCATAAGCTCATCTTGATGATACCAGCCCAAACCAGTACTCCACCTCCACCTTGCTGGCGTCTGAGTCGGACTGGAGCTCTCTGCCCTTTACCAATCCAGCCACGGGCCCATCCATCTGGCCCATCAAGACTCACTCTCATTTCATCAGTCCATAAAACCTTAGAAAAATCAGTCTTGAGATATTTCTTGGCCCAGTCTTGACGTTTCAGCTTGTGTGTCTTGTTCAGTGGTGGTCGTCTTTCAGCCTTTCTTACCTTGGCCATGTCTCTGAGTATTGCACACCTTGTGCTTTTGGGCACTCCAGTGATGTTGCAGCTCTGAAATATGGCCAAACTGGTGGCAAGTGGCATCGTGGCAGCTGCACGCTTGACTTTTCTCAGTTCATGGGCAGTTATTTTGCGCCTTGGTTTTTCCACACGCTTCTTGCGACCCTGTTGACTATTTTGAATGAAACGCTTGATTGTTCGATTATCACGCTTCAGAAGCTTTGCAATTTTAAGAGTGCTGCATCCCTCTGCAAGATATCTCACTATTTTTGACTTTTCTGAGCCTGTCAAGTCCTTCTTTTGACCCATTTTGCCAAAGGAAAGGAAGTTGCCTAATAATTATGCACACCTGATATAGGGTGTTGATGTCATTAGACCACACCCCTTCTCATTACAGAGATGCACATCACCTAATATGCTTAATTGGTAGTAGGCTTTCGAGCCTATACAGCTTGGAGTAAGACAACATGCATAAAGAGGATGATGTGGTCAAAATACTCATTTGCCTAATAATTCTGCACTCCCTGTAGAATGCAACCCTATAGTGGTGTTGTAGACACAATTGGTAAGTAATTTGTGTAAAGCCGTGTGAATAACTATCACAACTGTGAAATCCAGCAGAAACAGCATACTGACAGGTGAAAACTCTTAACTCCTCTGCATCCACTCGCGCCTCCAGATGTAGTAACTCAAAGAGGAGGCAATGGAACCCAGAGGTAAAAAGAATGAGAAGAGACGGTTCCTATCTGTTCTACTTCTGATAAGGCTGCATGCTTCTGAAACTGTATGTCTTCTTGTTTATGTATATGCGACTGCCCTGTCAAACTACGGACCAAAAGAGATCTGAACTAATGTGTACACTATCAGAACTAGCTAAAACAATTCACTCTTTAAATGACTAGTTTAACTTCCCACGTTCAGCAGAAACTCAAGTTGACCATTGATAGTTATCTCCTCTTATAAATAGCTTAGATTGAAATGTTCATGTTAAACGGGTTGCAACTCATAACTTTTTTTGTTATTGTACTTGGTTTTTAGTAAATTTTTAGCATATGAACTAATGTTCACATTTTGTGTGACTTGAATATGTGCAAATTGGAGAGATGTGTGTGGTTTGTTGCAAATGCTCAGGTGGTTTCCAAATATAATGCAGCATTCTATTGGTGGTTCTAGATACAACTGGAAAGTGTATAAGTTGTGTAGAGATGTGTGTATAACTACCACAACTGACATCTTCTATATCCCTCTGCCTCTCCAGATGCAGTAACTCAAAGAGGATGCAGTGGAACTCAGATAAAAAGAGAATGGGACGGCTCATCTGTACTACTTCTCTATTAAGTCTGGGTGCTTCCGAAACCGTATGTCTTCTTGTTTATGTGTATGCGACCGCCTTGTTGAACTACGGACAAAGAGAAATCTGAACTAATGTGTAAACTATCAGTACTAGCTGAAAAAACTCTTTAAATAACTACCTGAACTTCCCACCTTCAACAGAAACTCGAGTTGACCATTGAGCCGCTAACTCCTCTTAAAAATAACAGATTGAAAATTCAATTTCAAGGCTTTTCCTCACTTGGCTCTTCAAGTGCTTTTAGCACAGTTTTCCCTTGGGCTTACTTCAAAGTCTTTTAAAGCCACTGTCCCTGGATTCTTTTGCCCCTTTTGATACTCTTACTTTATAGTTTAGGTGCTTCCTTCTGTTTTTCCTTTTTATTTTTTACTGTGCTCTCAGAACTTGCTACAACGACTTAGGCTGATACAGTATCTCTTACTGCGCTAATACTAAATTGTCCTTTTCTCAGAGTGCCACTACAATTTGCTATGTCTTCCTGGTGCAAACAGTGAGGGCAGTTTTACATGGAAACTAAAGATCAAACACAACAGCACATATTTTGATTAGGTCACGTTGGACATCACTTGTGCTTCCTTTAAGAACCGTGAACCCAGAAGCGAACTCTGTGAGGGATTTAGCGCCTTGAGACCCGCACGGGTGAATAGCGCGCTTTATAAATGTTAATGATTTGATTTACCCATGTTTGTTTTGCTAATTATTTAATTTTGGTCATTAAGGTGTCGAGCTTCTGCTAAGATCGTTCAGCTTGTTAAGGCAGTGCAGCCACCATTACCATACAAGTATTACATCCATACAATTCACTTTAAATTTAACAAAAGTACCATTGTCATTCAGACAATGCAGACTGAGGCAGGAGATGCTATTTTTCTATTAGTTTACTGCTGTCTCTCCTATCGACTTGATAAACAGAACAAACTTATGAGACACTCAACACCTCAATGATCGCAATGAAATAATTAACAAAACATAGAAAGCAGGGAGGTCTTGAAGACCCTCAGTGTTTGTATCTCAAGTAAGAGCTCTTCCAGAAGACATATGCGAAGTGCATCACAAACAGGCATGTTCTGTGACTGTTTGGTCTCCAGTTTCTGTAGCAAACATTCTGAAGAGAATACAGATTTTCAAACCTTATGACTAAGCTCAGCTCTCCTGTATTCTACCAGATTTTGGTGGTCATTACAACCCTGGCGGTCGGTGTTAAAGCAGCGGTAAGACCGCCAAAAGGCCGGCGGTAAAAAAATTGCAATTACGACCGAGGCGGAAACCGCCAACAAAGACAGCCACTTTAACACTCCGACCGCCACGGCGGAACAAACAAACAGCGCGGCGGTCACTGCCAACCGACAGGAGACAATGTACCGCCCACACTATTATGACAGGCCAATCCGCCACCTTTTCCGGGGCGGATTCACCATGGATAAAAACACGGCGGAAACAGGAATCCCGAAGGGAAAACGCTCACTTCTACACACCCCACGAGGATGCCATGGATCCGGAACTCCAAATTCTCCCTGCAATAGTCTTCCTGCTCCTCTTCCAGGAGCACGAACGCCAGTGGCGAAGACCACAGTGAGTAATGCACCTACGACACAGGGGAGGGGGAGGGAAAAAACAGGGACATACACATGCAACACCCCCACCCTCACCCACTACAACACACACACTAATGCAAATCAATACATCACAGTTACACCCCCCAAACCCCCGGAAGAATGCAAAGACAACAGGAAATGAGTGTAACCATTGTAATATATTAAAAGCAAGTAGGCAGAAATATATATATATATACACCATGTACAAAATATATACCAAGCATAGTAGTCCAGGTAGTGCTCTAAGAAAGTCCGTGGAACACTGATACCACACGGTATGGGCGAGGCCCACACAAGATCCCCGACCATGACGGAGAGAACACTGCAGGGGCATCAGAGAGCAACTAAACAGGCACCTCAGGGGGAGGGAAAGGGGGGCTCCTCCGCCACTTGAGTGCACAATGCCAAATTAACGAAGGGGGCCACATGCCCACTGTACAATCCTGGGGAGTGCAAAGCCACAGTCTCTCAAGTCTCTACAGTGGGTGGTTTGCCCACTGTTCCATCCTGGGGAGTGCAAAGCCACAGTCTCTCAAGTCTCTACAGTGGATGGTTTGCCCACTGTTCCATCCTGGGGAGTGCAAAGCCACAGTCTCTCAAGTCTCTACAGTGAGTGGGTTGCCCACTGCCATATCCTGGGGAGTGCAAAGCCACAGTCTCTCAAGTCTCTACAGTGGGTGGGTTGCCCACTGCCATATCCTGGGGAGTGCAAAGCCACAGTCTCTCAAGTCTCTACAGTGGGTGGTTTGCCCACTGTTCAATCCTGGGGAGTGCAAAGCCACAGTCTCTCAAGTCAATACAGTGGGTGGTTTGCCCACTGTTCAATCCTGGGGAGTGCAAAGCCACAGTCTCTCAAGTCTCTACAGTGGGTGGTTTGCCCACTGTTCCATCCTGGGGAGTGCAAAGCCACAGTCTCTCAAGTCTCTACAGTGGGTGGGTTGCCCACTGCCATATCCTGGGGAGTGCAAAGCCACAATCTCTCAAGTCTCTACAGTGGGTGGTTTGCCCACTGTTCAATCCTGGGGAGTGCAAAGCCACAGTCTCTCAAGTCTCTACAGTGGGTGGTTTGCCCACTGTTCAATCCTGGGGAGTGCAACGCCACAGTCTTTCAAGTCTCTACAGTGGGTGGTTTGCCCACTGTTCCATCCTGGGGAGTGCAAAGCCACAGTCTCTCAAGTCTATACAGTGGGTGTGTTGCCCACTGCCATATCCTGGGGAGTGCAAAGCCACAGTCTCTCAAGTGGATGACAGTCTCCACTGGTTCTGGAGGGGGCCTTGTGCCCGGAGTGCTTCATCCTGCTAAGGACAGAGGTAGTGGATGACAGTCTCCACTGGTTCTGGAGGGGACATGGTGCCCAGAGTGCTTCATTCTGCTAAGGACAGAGGTAGTGGATGACAGTCTCCACTGGTTCTGGAGGGGTCATGGCGCCCAGAGTGCTTCATCCTGCTAAGGACAGAGGTAGTGGATGCCAGTCTCCACTGGTTCTGGAGATGGCATGGTGCCCAGAGTGCTTCATTCTGCCCGTGACGGACTCAGTAGCGTCAGTGCCCTTGGTGCTCATGGGCCAGCGTTGCTTGAGACGGCGGTGCCCTGTTCAGCGGTGCTTGAGATGACGGTGCCCTGTGCAGCGGTGCTTGAGACTGCGGTGCCCTGTGCAGCAGTGCTTGAGATGGCAGTGCCCTGTGCAGCGGTGCTTGAGATGGCGGTGCCCTGTTCAGCGGTGCTTGAGGCGGCGGTCTCCATTGCAGGGACTCAGCTGCTGGCGGTCCTTCATGGCCCAGCGGGGCTTTTGCTGGCGGTCCTTCATGGCCCAGCGTGGCTTTTGCTGGCGGTCCTTCATGGCCCAGCGGGGTTTTTGCTGGCGGTCCTTCATGGCCCAGCAGGGCTTGTGCTGGCGGTGGCCTCCTGGGCAGCTGGGCTTGTGCTGGTGGGCCTGTCCTGGGCAACTGGGCTTGTGCTGGCAGTCCTGTCCTGGGCAGCTGGGCTTGTGCTGGCGGTCCTGTCCTGGGCAGCTGGGCTTGTGCTGGTGGGCCTGTACTGGGCAGCTGGGCTTGTGCTGGCGGTCCTGTCCTGGGCAGCTGGGCTTGTGCTGTCGGTCCTGTCCTGGGCAGCTTGCCTTGTGCTGGAGGTGGCCTCCTAGGCAGCAGGGATGATGGCGGTCTTCCCCGCCGTACTGCTCTTCCCAGACTTGCCGGGTTTCTTGTGGTCCTTCCCCACCTTGGAATGTGTCAGTCTCCACTGGTTCTGGAGCGGACATGGTGCCCAGAGTGCTTCATTCTGCTAAGGACAGAGGTAGTGGATGACAGTCTCCACTGGTTCTGGAGGGGTCATGGTGCCCAGAGTGCTTCATCCTGCTAAGGACAGAGGTAGTGGATGCCAGTCTCCACTGGTTCTGGAGGGGGCATGGTGCCCAGAGTGCTTCATTCTGCCCGTGACGGACTCAGTAGCGTCAGTGCCCTTGGTGCTCATGGGCCAGCGTTGCTTGAGACGGCGGTGCCCTGTTCAGCGGTGCTTGAGATGACGGTGCCCTGTGCAGCAGTGCTTGAGACTGCAGTGCCCTGTTCAGCGGTGCTTGAGATAGCGGTGCCCTGTGCAGCGGTGCTTGAGGTGGCGGTGCCCTGTGCAGCAGTGCTTGAGATGGCAGTGCCCTGTGCAGTGGTGCTTGAGATGACGGTGCCCTGTTCAGCGGTGCTTGAGGCGGCGGTCTCCATTTCAGGGACTCAGCTGCTGGCGGTCCTTCATGGCCCAGCGGGGCTTTTGCTGGCGGTCCTTCATGGCCCAGCGGGGCTTTTGCTGGCGGTCCTTCATGGCCCAGCGTGGCTTTTGCTGGCGGTCCTTCATGGCCCAGCAGGGCTTTTGCTGGCGGTCCTTCATGGCCCAGCGGGGCTTTTGCTGGCGGTCCTTCATGGCCCAGCGGGGCTTGTGCTGGCGGTGGCCTCCTGGGCAAATAGGCTGGTGCTGGCTGGCCCCTCCTGGGCAGCTGGGCTTGTGCTGGCGGTCCTGTCCTGGGCAGCTGGGCTTGTGCTGGTGGGCCTGTCCTGGGTAGCTGGGCTTGTGCTGGCGGTCCTGTCCTGGGCAGCTGGCCTTGTGCTGGAGGTGGGATCCTAGGCAGCAGGGATGATGGCGGTCTTCCCCGCCGTACTGCTCTTCCCAGACTTGCCGGGTTTCTTGTGTCCCTTCCCCACCTTGGAATGTGTCAGTCTCCACTGGTTCTGGAGCGGACATGGTGCCCAGAGTGCTTCATTCTGCTAAGGACAGAGGTAGTGGATGACAGTCTCCACTGGTTCTGGAGGGGTCATGGTGCCCAGAGTGCTTCATCCTGCTAAGGACAGAGGTAGTGGATGCCAGTCTCCACTGGTTCTGGAGGGGGCATGGTGCCCAGAGTGCTTCATTCTGCCCGTGACGGACTCAGTAGCGTCAGTGCCCTTGGTGCTCATGGGCCAGCGTTGCTTGAGACGGCGGTGCCCTGTTCAGCGGTGCTTGAGATGACGGTGCCCTGTGCAGCAGTGCTTGAGACTGCAGTGCCCTGTTCAGCGGTGCTTGAGATAGCGGTGCCCTGTGCAGCGGTGCTTGAGGTGGCGGTGCCCTGTGCAGCAGTGCTTGAGATGGCAGTGCCCTGTGCAGTGGTGCTTGAGATGACGGTGCCCTGTTCAGCGGTGCTTGAGGCGGCGGTCTCCATTTCAGGGACTCAGCTGCTGGCGGTCCTTCATGGCCCAGCGGGGCTTTTGCTGGCGGTCCTTCATGGCCCAGCGGGGCTTTTGCTGGCGGTCCTTCATGGCCCAGCGTGGCTTTTGCTGGCGGTCCTTCATGGCCCAGCAGGGCTTTTGCTGGCGGTCCTTCATGGCCCAGCGGGGCTTTTGCTGGCGGTCCTTCATGGCCCAGCGGGGCTTGTGCTGGCGGTGGCCTCCTGGGCAAATAGGCTGGTGCTGGCTGGCCCCTCCTGGGCAGCTGGGCTTGTGCTGGCGGTCCTGTCCTGGGCAGCTGGGCTTGTGCTGGTGGGCCTGTCCTGGGTAGCTGGGCTTGTGCTGGCGGTCCTGTCCTGGGCAGCTGGCCTTGTGCTGGAGGTGGGATCCTAGGCAGCAGGGATGATGGCGGTCTTCCCCGCCGTACTGCTCTTCCCAGACTTGCCGGGTTTCTTGTGTCCCTTCCCCAGCTTGGAATGTGTCACAGCTGACTCCACACTCCCACCGGGACCCCTGAGCAACTTCTGATGCTTCACAGGTGGGGGACTGTCTGTGCTGTGGCTCCGTGCCACACTGGCTGTCCTGGTGGCCGGTGCACTCCAGATTCCGGTGACTACAGGCACCACTGGTCCCTGAGATGTTGTGGCTGAGGTGCTAGTTCAGGACCTGTGAGACGGACGGGGTGGGGGAGGTGTGGGAAAGAGGTCAAGGTTGGACAGGAAAAGTTTTTAGGACACACTGGGACGGGTAGCTGGAGGGGGTTTGGGAGTGGAGGAAGAGGTGGTGGTTGTAGGAGGTGTACGTTTGCTGACTTTGGGTGAAGGTGCATGCGCTGGAGGCTGTCGTTAGGTGGATGGCTGTTGGGTGGGTGTGTGCCTGCATTTGTGTATCTTGGGAGGGGGCGTCACAGACACACTGGGAGAGAACACAGGGGACGTGTGAATGGTAGTGGGGGTGGTGACTGCACGTGAGAGGGGTGTGGTGGTGGGTGTGCTGGAGAGGGAAGTAGTGGCTGTAGAGGTAGTGCATGCAGGTGTGAGTGTAGACGAGACTGGGAGGGAGGAGGGAGATGAGTAGGAGGGGGACACAGTGGAGGCAGTGGATGTTGGTGTGTCTGCATGTGTGATGCTTGCGTGAGTGCCTGTGGGATGTGTGGTGCTTATGTTTTCCTGAGCTTCCCTTGTGTGTTGACGTGTGTGCATGCTGGTCTGTAGGTGTGCTTGGGATAGGCTGAGGTACAGGGGATTGGTTCGGGGTGGAGGAAGTTGGAAGGGGGAGGCTAGACACAGGGAAAATGGCTTCCATCAGTGCTGAGGCCAGAGTCTGAAAAGCTTGCTGAAGGGCCGCCTGGCCAGAATGAATGCCCTCCAGGAATGCATTTGTTTGTTGCAACTGCCTTTCTACACCCTGGATGGCATTCAAAATGGTAGACTGCCCAACAGTGAGGGACCTGAGGAGGTCAATGGCCTCCTCACTGAGGGCGGCACGCGTGACTGGGGCAGGGCCTGAGGTGTCTGGGGCGAAGGTGATGCCCACCCTCCCTGGTGAGCGGGCACGGGGTGAAGGCTGAGGGGCTGCTTGGAGGGTGGTGCTGGAAGGGGGGGTGGCGGCTGTACCTGTAGATGGGGGTGGCACAGATGTTGCCGCCACCACAAGGGAGCTCCCATCAGAGGACGAGTCCGTGTCACTGGTGTCAGCTCCTGTCCCCGCCGTGGAGCTCCCCTCGCCCTCCGCCCCACTGGTGAAGTCCGATTCCATAGTGTGGCCCTCCATGGCCATGTGGGATGCAGCCCCCTGGTGCTCCGGTGCCACTTCTCCTCCGCCTGATGATGCTAATGCACACAAGAACAGGGAGACCACAAAAAGGGGGGGAACAACAGAAGAAAGACATGTTGAGTGCATGCATTACCGCTACCGTTGGCGGACACGACAGACACAGAAGTCCCCTGCACTACAGCGTTCTCTTGGGCTCCACTGTTCAATTCCTGGGAAATGGCCTACAAGGCTATGGACGACATCTGCACACATAGATGACACTGGGGCATGACTAGGTGTACTTGGCACTCTACAGCCCACCTCCCCCACACAGACACCTCCACTGCGCGCAAAGTCAGCAGAATGAGAGTGCACTCACCCCCTTGTGGCTGCTGTGATGCCCTCAAGTGCCCATCCAACTCCAGGTAGGCCACCGCCAGGATCCTGAACATCAGGGGGGTCATGGTGCGACGGGCACCCCTCCCACGTTGGGAGGCCATCCCCAGCTGAGCCTCCGCCGTCTTCTTGCTCCAGCGGCGAATGTCCTCCCATCTTTTCCGTCAGTGGGTGCTCCGTCTGTGGTAGACCCCCAGGGTCCGGACGTCATTGGCGATGGCACGCCAAATATCTTTTTTCTGGTAGGTGCTGACCTACATGGAATTTACAGGGGAAAAAGAGAAGTTATTACCAACTGCACCGTCAAACTGATTGGCCCCCATCCCTACCCTTGCCATGTGGCACATGCTCTCACCGTTGTTTCATGCACGCAGCACTCTCCCCCTTTCCTTCTTACATCCAGCCCTCTCCACACAGGCATAGCCCATACAACATGCTCCCTGTGTATTTACCTGTTTGTCTGGAGGGCCGTAGAGTAGCGTGTACTGCGGGAGGACCCCATCCACGAGTTTCTCCAACTCCTCCGATGTGAAGGCAGGGGCCCTTTCCCCAGACACTTGAGCCATTGTCTCCTCCAGACCGAGGTCACAGCAGCACTTGCAGTGTAGGTCCTCTCCTGTCGAAGATCAGGTATCAAGTAATTGAACAGATAGAAAATGGCGGTCACGTCCGCGGCGTTGCTTAGATTCCTCATGGACTAGGGCTGTGTGACATAGGTATGTTGACATTACAATTGAAAGAGCATTTTGTCACTGTAATTGCTAATACACTATTTCGAAAGCACAGACAGACTCCAGATTGTTTTGTGCTTTAAGTGTGTTTATTTAAGTGCTCAATATTGGAGGGGGTGGTAAAATGGTGAGGGGTGATGGTGGAGGAATGTCCATGGCAGAGTCCAGTCTATTAGTCTCACAGGTGCATTGCCCATATGGGCATAGGAAGTGGAGCTGGGGCAGTTTAAGTATGGACAGGGTGACAAAGTGGGACAGTAGGATGACAATCAGGGTGGTCTCATTTCTTGGCGGGGGTCTTGGCATCGAGCTCTGTCTTGTTCCTGGATCTCAGGGACTGTTTGCGGGGTGGTTCTCCCTCTGCAGGGGGTGGGGTGCTGGTGTGGTGTCCTGTGGCGGGGCGTCCTGTCCACTAGCGCCGGCGGAGGTGGTGGGCAGTTCTTCGTCCATGCTAGTGTCAGGGGCCCCTTGTAGTGCCACAGTGTCCCTCCTGGTGTTGACAAGTTCCTTCAGCACCCCTACGATGGTGCCCAGGGTAGAGCTGATGGGTCTGAGTTCCTTCCTGAAGCCCATATACTGTTCCTCCTGAAGGCGCTGGGTCTCCTGAAACTTGGCCAGTACCGTTGGCATCCTCTCCTGGGAGTGGTGGTAGGCTCCCATGATGGAGGAGAGGGCCTCGTGGAGAGTGGGTTCCCTTGGCCTGTCCGCCCCCTGTCGCACAGCAGCTCTCCCAGTTCCCCTGTGTTCCTGGGACTCCGTCCCCTGGACTGTGTGCCCACTACCACTGCCCCCAGGTCCCTGTTGTTGTTGGGGTGGTGGGTTAGCCTTGGTTCCCTGTAGTGGTGGACACACAGCTGATTGACGTTTCCCTGGGACGGAGGTATGGGCCCGCTGGGCAGGTGCTGTGCTGGTGTTTCCAGAGGGGGGAAGGTCTGTGGTGGCCTGTGACTGGGTGAGGAGAACCGACTGTCCAGAGGTCCCCGATGGGCCGGGCTGGTCATCTAGATCCAGTTGGACAGAGCTGCTGTCATCACTGTGGGCCTCTTCTGTTGGTGGTGTGGACATGTGTGGACCCTCCTGTCCGGTGACGTTGGGTAGGGGTCCTGCAGGGGTATAAAAGGATGGTTATTACATCTGTGTGTGTCATGATGTGCAATGGGTGGGTGACCGTGTACCCCAGTGCTTCCATTCCTGTGTGGGACCTTGTGTGATGATGGTTTAGGGGGTTGTATGGGTTTGTGCAGTGGGCATGCTTTAGTGATGGGTGTCCATGCTTTGTTGTTGCATACAGGGCTTGGTGTTGGGATGGGTGGTTTGTGATGTTGGGACATATGTGAGGAGTTGGAGTGATGGGGGTGAGGGTGGGGGTATTAGATGGTATGCTGGTAGGGTGGGGGATGTAATAGTTAAGATTTGTCTTACCAGAGTCAGTTCCTCCACCTACTCCTGCGAGGCCCTCAGGATGCAGAATCGCCAAGACCTGCTCCTCCCATGTTGTTAGTTGTGGGTGAGGAGGTGGGGGTCCGCCGCCAGTCCGCTGAACCGCCAGGTGGTGTCTTGAGACCACGGAACGCACCTTCCCCCGTAGGTCATTCCACCTCTTCCTGATGTCCTCCCGATTTCGTGGGTGCTGTCACACTGCGTTGACCCTGTCCACTATTCTTCGCCATAGCTCCATCTTCCTTGCAATTGAGGTGTGCTGCACCTGGGATCCGAATAGCTGTGGCTCTACCCGGACGATTTGCTCCACCATGACCCTGAGCTCCTCTTCCGAGAACCTGGGGTGTCTTTGCCGTGCCATGGGGTGGTGTAGGTGATGTGTGGGGTGGAGTGTGTGGTGATAAGTGTGCTGATATGTAGTGGTGTGTTGTGTGAGGTGCATGGAAGTTCTGTGGGTGATGGTGTTGTGTGCCTGGGGATGCTGTTGTTCTTGCTGGTGGTGTCTCTCTCTGGCCTTCTTTCGGAATTTTTGGTAGTAGGGGTGTAGGGGTTTGTGGGTGATGTGGGTGTGTGTTTTATATTGTAATGGGTGTGTAGGAGTGGTGTGTGTATGTGTATCAGGTGTGTGTATTTCGAATTGTCCAATGTGGCTGTGTTTCGTAAAAGTGTGTGTATTTTGAGCGCAGCGGTGTGTACCGCCAATGGAATATCGCTGTTGAAAGACCGCCGCGTGGATTCGTGTGTCGTGATAGTGTGGGCGTATTTCTGTTGGCGTGATGGTGGAGGTTTTGTTTTCGCCAGTTTATCACTGACCTTTGGTGTGGTTAACTTGTGTGGGTGTCTGAATTTTGGCAGATTCCGAAATGTGGGTCATAATAGCTGTGGCGGAATTCCGCAGCCGCAGCGGTGTGTTGGCGGTTTTCTGCACGGCGGTAAGCGGTTTTTACCGTCAATGTTGTAATGAGGGCCTTTGTCTTATAAAAACTGCAGGGAGTAGGGAGAGGGGCAGTAGCTAGCTTCCTTGATGTGGTTGTGTTTGGGTGTGTCTGTCCTCAGGGGACAAGGGGTAAGCCAGAGCCTGATGTTTGGGTTAACCAAAGCTCAATCTTTACTTGGCCCGCCCACCTCTAGATGTAAATGATGAAACCTGCTTGCTCTTCTTGACAAATTTCCACTAATCCGACTTCACTATGGTACAGGTTGTCAGTTGCTGCACTTTTGGCACTCTGCTCTGCTGGGACATTGCCATGCTCAGGAACGCAGCTGAACTGCCTGGATTTAGGTAAGAGCTTCCAAAGCCAAGAGTGGCTGCTATCACTGTTAAAGTGCACGTTATTGCGTATGGGTAGTGTTTGAGTAGCCAAACCCCAACCAGGCAATAGGCCATAGGATACCTGAAGCATGTTAAATTACAATTACAATTGGTATGTGGTTATGACTTTAATGTTCCTTCATTGGTTTACATATGGTTGCTAGTTGCACATTCCAACAGGTGAGGCTCCCCCGCTACGGCAGAGGAGCGTCACCCCCACCACCCACCAGCAGCAACAGCTGCAAATTTTTTACAAGAAAACGATAATAAACTATGTTTATTATAGTTTTCTTGTACAAGGGGCGGGGCCACAGATGATGACAGGGACGGAGGGGGAGTGCACAGCACTCTCCCTCAGTGTGCATGCATGTTTGACCCAATGTATCGGGCTGGGGTTATTAGGCTCTCTCCAACCCAGCACTGCCTTGCCAGGTTGGAGGCAGCAGGCAGAGACTCTCACTCTGTCCTGAAGCGTCCTGGCTCAGAGCCTGTGCCTGCAGTGGTGGACCAAGGAGCAGATCGGAGCGTGCGGCGATTAAGGTAAGTTAAAAAAAAAATTATGATGTATATTTTTTGTAGTCCCCTCCTCCTGCCACGTGCCGTGCTGCCCAAACCCCACCCCCCACCCCTTTTCCCTCCCGTGAGCCGCCACTGCATTCCATGTCTAGAATTTGAATGGACAGAGGTGACTGTGTGAATAGGTTGTTTTTGAGGTTCTTCAGGAATGTTTATTACTGTCAAGAAGCTACCAAGGCCTTCATTCTTGGAGAATGTTTGGAGGGATTTGAATAGTTTATCAATAGCTGCTATTTTGTATTACATAATTTTACACAAACGTGGGCGCTTATTTACAAGCTCCGTAGCACAAGGCTGCACAGCAAGTGCCTTGCTGCGCCAACCTGCTCCACCAGGAAAGGACAGAAAGGCGCCATATCTACAAGATAAGGTGCATTTCAGTCTTTTCCTCAGGTGCTGGTGCACAAATTGCTGCCTAGCACCAATGCAGTCTCCCTTGCACCATGATGCAATGATGCCTGTGTTGTGGGATGATTGTTTTTGTGCAGTTAGGGACATCTTCCTGCACAAAAACAATCGAGAGGTGTTTTCCTTTTCCGATGAATGCAGCACCGCATAGAAAGTGGGGAAAATGGGGAAAAATAAAGATTTTTTCCCTGCTGCGTCACTTCTACGCCAACCCTGGGGTGGCATAGGAATCTGACACATACCCAGACTTGTAAATCTGTGAACACCCACAGCAACACCCATCGAACACCCCTTTCACACCGTTTTATGTGTGAAAAAGGCCCATATTTACAAGGCTATGAAAAGCCACATAAGGTGGCTTTGTCTGGCCTTGTAAATATGGGCTGGCAAACTGCGCCACCAGAGTGTAAAAAAAATGACTCTCCGGTTGCACAGTGTGCCAATAGGGCTGCGTAAATGAGGCCCCTGGTGTCTATGTTTGCGCACACCGTCTCACATGTCTTTTTCTTTGCATTTATGTGTGCATGCTTATACACGCTTGGTTTCTTTAAATTTGAGTTTAGGTCTTGTATTTAAGTTTTAATGTTTAAAAATGTATGTTGTGTTAGAGGCAGCAATATATGACTTCAGTAAAACTTCACAAATAAACTAGATGGGGAGGAACATGTTCAGTTCAAATGGAGTAGTGGTTTTAAGCCAATGAAAAAGAGGCATTTGTTGCAGCAGGTTTTCTGTAATCTGTTTTAAAATAACTAAATTCAATCTCTAATGTAAAATAAAGAACAAACAACATAAGTATTGGTATATTGCATAATTTTTAAAAGCATATAATAGTATAAATGTCTTGTTTTCTTCGTACAGAGCATCACACAATGTAGAGGTGGCGATTGTGAGAGTTCTGTAGAATTTGTTTCAAGGATCTATAGTGAGCTAGAATACAATCTGTATTTATAAATGTATGTGTGGGATATGACAGGGAAGGTACAGGGTTAGGCACAGGCTGAGGGTTAAATTTGGGCAGATAATGTAATGTAATCACGGTTTTCAGTGGAATTTTGCACCTTGGTCAAATCCTGAAAAATAATTGATTAATAATGCACCTAAATATAAATCTTTTGCTGTCTCAGACCATCTGGAGAGGACAGCCACAACTCTGAACTCTGTTCCCTTTTTAAAAAGCAAAGAGAGTGAGCTATCACCAAAGATCTAGAGCAAGTCACCATCTTGAAATTCAGATGAGGTTGTCTGAAGGGTGCAACACCGCTTAGGTAACTTTTGTAAAAAACCTGGTCTGACTTACTTTAGGTTCTGTTCAAGAATGATGTTTTTTAAGCTTGTTATTGCGCCATTAGGATCATGCTGTTTCCATATATAGTACACACCTACATAACTGATTTTGTAGCATCTCGGTGTAGGAGGCTGGACTGGCTTGTAGTGAGTACCTAGGGGTACTTGCACCTTGCACCAGGCCCAGTTATCCCTTATTAGTGTATAGGGTGTCTAGCAGCATAGGCTGATAGATAATGGAAGCTTAGCAGAGCAGCTTAGGCTGAACTAGGAGATGAGTGAAGCTCCTACAGTACCACTTAGTGTCATATGCACAATATCATAAGAAAACACAATACACAGTTATACTAAAAATAAAGGTACTTTATTTTTATGACAATATGCCAAAGTATCTCAGAGTGTACCCCCAGTGAGAGGATAGGAAATATACACAAGATATATATATACACAATACCAAAAATATGCAGTATAGTCTTAGAAAACAGTGCAAACAAGGTATAGTTACAATAGGATGCAATGGGGACTCATAGGGATAGGGGCAACACAAACCATATACTCCAAAAGTGGAATGCGAACCACGAATGGACCCCAAACCTATGTGACCTTGTAGAGGGTCGCTGGGACTATTAGAAAATAGTAAGGGTTAGAAAAATAGCCCACCCCAAGACCCTGAAAAGTAAGTGCAAAGTGCACTGAAGTTCCCCAAAGGACAAAGAAGTCGTGATAGGGGAATAATGCAGGAAAGACACAAACCAACAATGCAACAACGATGGATTTCCAATCTAGGGTACCTGTGGAACAAGGGGACCAAGTCCAAAAGTCACAAGCAAGTCGGAGATGGGCAGATGCCCAGGAAATGCCAGCTGTGGGTGCAAAGAAGCTTCTACTGGACAGAAGAAGCTGAGGTTTCTGCAGGAACGAAAAGGGCTACAGACTTCCCCTTTGGTGGACAGATCCCGCTCGCCGTGGAGAGTCGTGCAGAAGTGTTTTCCCGCCGAAAGACCGCCAACAAGCCTTGCTAGCTGCAAATCGTGCGGTAAGCGTTTTTGGATGCTGCTGTGGCCCAGGAAGGACCAGGATGTCGCAAATTGCGCCAGGAGAGAGAGGGGACGTCGAGCAAGACCAGGAGCCCTCTTACCAGCAGGTAGCACCCAGAGAAGTGCCAAAAACAGGCACTATGAGGATGCATGAAACGGTGCTCACCCGAAGTCGCACAAAGAAGTCCCACGTCGCCGGAGAACAACTTAGGAGGTCGTGCAATGCAGGTTAGAGTGCCGTAGACCCAGGCTGGACTGTGCACAAAGGATTTCCGCCGGAAGTGCACGGAGGCCGGAGTAGCGGCAAAAGTCGCGGTTCCCAGCAATGCAGTCTGGCGTGGGGAGGCAAGGATTTACCTCCACCAAACTTGGACTGAAGAGTCACTGGACTGTGGGAGTCACTTGGACAGAGTTGCTGGATTAGAGGGACCTCGCTCGTCGTGCTGAGAGGAGACCCAAGGGACCAGTAATGCAGCTTTTTGGTGCCTGCGGTTGCAGGGGGAAGATTCCGTCGACCCACGGGAGATTTCTTCGGAGCTTCTAGTGCAGAGAGGAGGCAGACTACCCCCACAGCATGCACCACCAGGAAAACAGTCGAGAAGGCGGCAGGATCAGCGTTACAGAGTTGCAGTAGTCGTCTTTGCTACTTTGTTGCAGTGTTGGAGGCTTCCAGCGCGGTCAGCAGTCGATTCCTTGGCAGAAGGTGAAGAGAGAGATGCAGAGGAACTCGGATGAGCTCTTGCATTCGTTATCTAAAGTTTCCCCAGAGACAGAGACCCTAAATAGCCAGAAAAGAGGGTTTGGCTACCTAGGAGAGAGGATAGGCTACTAACACCTGAAGGAGCCTATCAGAAGGAGTCTCTGACGTCACCTGGTGGCACTGGCCACTCAGAGCAGTCCAGTGTGCCAGCAGCACCTCTGTTTCCAAGATGGCAGAGGTCTGGTTCACACTGGAGGAGCTCTGGACACCTCCCTTTCCTTTGTCCAGTTTCGCGCCAGAGCAGGGCTAAGGGTCCCCTGAACCGGTGTAGACTGGCTTATGCAGAATTGGGCACATCTGTGCCCAAGAAAGCATTTCCAGAGGCTGGGGGAGGCTACTCCTCCCCTGCCTTCACACCATTTTCCAAAGGGAGAGGGTGTAACACCCTCTCTCAGAGGAAGTCCTTTGTTCTGCCATCCTGGGCCAGGCCTGGCTGGACCCCAGGAGGGCAGCTGCCTGTCTGAGGGGTTGGCAGCAGCAGCTGCAGTGAAACCCCAGGAAGGGCAGTTTGGCAGTACCAGGGTCTGTGCTACAGACCACTGGGATCATGGGATTGTGCCAACTATCCCAGGATGGTATAGAGGGGGCAATTCCATGATCATAGACATGTTACATGGCCATATTCGGAGTTACCATTGTGAAGCTACATATAGGTAGTGACCTATATGTAGTGCACACGTGTAATGGTGTCCCCGCACTCACAAAGTCCGGGGAATTGGCCCTGAACAATGTGGGGGCACCTTGGCTAGTGCCAGGGTGCCCTCACACTAAGTAACTTTGCACCTAACCTTTACTAGGTAAAGGTTAGACATATAGGTGACTTATAAGTTACTTAAGTGCAGTGTAAAATGGCTGTGAAATAACGTGGACGTTATTTCACTCAGGCTGCAGTGGCAGGCCTGTGTAAGAATTGTCAGAGCTCCCTATGGGTGGTAAAAGAAATGCTGCAGCCCATAGGGATCTCCTGGAACCCCAATACCCTGGGTACCTCAGTACCATATACTAGGGAATTATAAGGGTGTTCCAGTAAGCCAATGTAAATTGGTAAAGTTGGTCACTAGCCTGTTAGTGACAATTTAGAAAGAAATGAGAGAGCATAACCACTGAGGTTCTGATTAGCAGAGCCTCAGTGAGACAGTTAGTCACTACACAGGTAACACATTCAGGCACACTTATGAGCACTGGGGCCCTGGTGAACAGGGTCCCAGTGACACATACAACTAAAACAACATATATACAGTGAAAAATGGGGGTAACATGCCAGGCAAGATGGTACTTTCCTACACAACCCCCCCCCAAACGAAGGACAATAAGACTAGCCATGACCTGATGAGTCTTCATTGTCTAAGTGGAAATATCTGGAGAGTCCATCTGCATTGGAGTGGCTACTCCCAGGTCTATGTTCCACTGTATAGTCCATTCCCTGTAGGAATATGGACCACCTCAACAATTTAGGATTTTCACCTTTCATTTGTTTTAGCCAAAGTAGAGGTTTGTGGTCTGTCTGAACAATGAAGTGAGTGCCAAACAGGTATGGCCTCAACTTCTTCAGAGCCCAGACCACAGAAAAGGCCTCCCTCTCTATGGCAGACCAACGCTTTTCTCTAGGGGTCAACCGCCTACTAATAAAAGCAACAGGTTGATCCTGGCCCTCAGAATTAAGTTGTGATAGGACTGCCCCTACTCTTAATTCAGAAGCATCAGTTTGGACATAGAATTTTTTAGAGTAACAAGGGCTTTTCAGGACAGGTGCAGAGCACATGGCCTGCTTCAGCTCCTCAAAAGCTTTCTGACAGTTTGCTGTCCATAATACCTTTTTAGGCATTTTCTTGGATGTGAGGTCATTAAGAGGGGCTGCAATGGAGCTATAGTTCTTAATGAACCTCCTGTAATACCCAGTGAGGCCCAGGAAGGCTCTCACCTGAGTCTGAGTGGTAGGGGGAACCCAATCAATAATTGTTTGGATTTTCCCCTGAAGTGGTGCAATCTGTTCCCCACCAACAAGGTGTCCCAGATACACCACCTTACCCTGCCCTATCTGGCACTTTGAAGCCTTGATAGTGAGGCCTGCCTTTTGCAGGGCCTCCAAAACTTTCCATAGGTGGACCAGGTGATCATCCCAGCTGTAGCTAAAGACAGCTATATCGTCCAAATATGCTGCACTGAAAGCTTCCAGCCCTTGCAGGACTGTGTTCACCAACCTCTGAAAAGTGGCCGGTGCATTTTTCAATCCAAAAGGCATTACAGTAAACTGGTAATGGCCTCCAATGGTTGAAAATGCAGTTTTAGGTTTAGCATCTTCTGACAATTTGATCTGCCAATACCCTGCAGTCAAATCAAAAGTGCTTAGATACTTGGCAGATGCCAGTGTATCTATGAGCTCATCTGGCCTGGATTTAGGGTGAGCATCAGTTTTGGTTACCAGGTTGAGACCTCTATAGTCTACACAAAACCGCATTTCCTTCTTTCCATCTTTGGAATGGGGTTTTAGTACAAGTACCACAGGAGAAGCCCATGAACTTTCAGAGTGCTCAACCACTCCTAGTTCTAACATTTTCTGCACCTCTTGCTTTATGCAGTCCCTGACATGGTCAGGCTGCCTATAGATCTTACTTTTGACAGGTAAACTGTCTCCAGTATCTATAGTGTGCTCACACCAAGAAGTGGTACCTGGCACAGTAGAGAAGAGTTCAGAGAATTGATCTAGGAGATTTATGCAATGGTCTTTCTGCTCAGCAGTAAGACAATCAGCCAAAACTACACCCTCCACAAGAGCATCTTGTTCTGTGGAAGAGAAGAGATCAGGTAGAGGATCACTGTCTTCTTCCTGTCCCTCATCAGTTGCCATGAGCAGGGTGAGATCAGCCCTGTCATAGTAGGGTTTTAGGTGGTTGACATGGAGCACCCTAAGGGGACTCCTGGCAGTGCCTAAGTCAACTAAATAGGTGACTTCTCCCTTCTTTTCAACAATTGTGTTGGGTCCACTCCATTTATCTTGGAGTGCTCTTGGGGCCACAGGCTCTAAGACCCACACTTTCTGCCCTGGTTGGTACTGAACCAAAACAGCCTTCTGGTCATGCCATTGCTTCTGGAGCTCTTGGCTGGCCTGAAGGTTTTTGCTGGCCTTTTTCATGTACTCAGCCATCCTTGATCTGAGTCCAAGTACATAATCCACAATATCCTGCTTAGGAGCTTTTAAAGGTTGTTCCCAACCCTCTTTTACAAGTGTGAGTGGACCCCTAACAGGGTGTCCAAAAAGAAGTTCAAAGGGGCTGAAGCCCACTCCTTTCTGGGGTACCTCCCTGTAGGCAAAAAGGAGGCATGGTAGAAGGATATCCCATCTCCTGCGGAGTTTTTCAGGGAGACCCATAATCATGCCTTTGAGAGTTTTATTAAATCTCTCCACCAGTCCATTTGTTTGTGGATGATAGGGTGTAGTGAACTTGTAAGTTACACCACACTCCTTCCACATGGCCTTTAAGTATGCAGACATGAAATTGCTTCCCCTGTCTGATACTACTGCCTTTGGGAAGCCCACTCTTGAAAATATTCCCAGGAGGGCATTTGCCACTGCAGGAGCTGTAGTGGTCCTTAAAGGAATAGCTTCAGGATATCTTGTGGCATGGTCCACTACCACCAAGATGAATCTATTGCCTGAAGCAGTAGGAGGGTCAAGGGGGCCAACTATGTCAACCCCTACCCTTTCAAAGGGAACCCCAACCACAGGCAGTGGAATAAGGGGTACCTTTGGTGTGCCACCTGTTTTGCCACTGGCTTGACAGGTTTCACAGGACTTACAAAAATCTTTTGTGTCCTCAGACATCCTAGGCCAATGAAACAAGGGAACAAGTCTGTCCCAAGTTTTCATTTGTCCCAGGTGCCCAGCTAGGGGAATGTTGTGGGCAAGAGTTAGGAGGAACTTTCTGTACTCCTGAGGAATCACTAATCTCCTGGCAGCTCCAGGTTTAGGATCCCTATGCTCAGTGTACAAGAGGTTGTCCTCCCAGTAAACTCTGTGAGAGTCACTGACATCCCCATTAGCTTGTTTGACAGCTTGCTGTCTGAGACCCTCTAATGTGGGACAGGTTTGCTGTGCCACACTCAGCTCCTCCCTGGCAGGCCCCCCTTCACCCAAAAGCTCAGCAGTGTCTGCTTCCAGCTCCTCTGGTGTAGGTTCTGCACAGGGAGGGAATTCTTCTTCCTCAGAATTTGAATCCACTGTAGAGGGAGGGATAGTAGGAAGTGGTTTGCTTCTACTAGCCCTAGCTTTAGGGAGCACTTGGTCCATTGTTCCAGGATCCAAGCTTCCCTGTCCTTTTTGCTTTTTGGCCTGAGCCCTTGTCAAAGCAAAAATATGCCTTGGGATGCCCAGCATTGCTGCATGGGCCTCCAACTCCACATCTGACCAAGCTGATGTCTCCAAATCATTTCCTAGTAGACAGTCTACAGGTAAATCTGTGGCTACCACAACTTTCTTTGGACCAGTAACCCCCCCCCCCAGTTGAGATTAACAACAGCCATGGGGTGGCTAAGTGTGTTGTTGTGAGCATCGGTTACTTGGTACTGGTGACCAGGTAGGTGTTGTTCAGGGTGGACCAGTTTCTCTATGACCATAGTCACACTGGCTCCAGTGTCCCTGTAGGCCTGAACCTCAACACCATTTATTAGGGGTAGCTGCTTGTACTTATCCATATTAAGGGGACAAGCAACTGAGGTGGCTAAATCAATAGCCCACTCAGAGACTAACACAGCCTCTGTGGCCTCCCTAACAAGGCCAACCCCAACTAAGTTACCAATAGTGAGCCCAGCTACTCCCTTGGATTGGCTATTAGTAGGTTTGCTCCCACCACCACTGCTATTAGTAGGGACACTAGGGGTAGCAGTAGGGGTTGTAGTGGTAGGAGGCTTGGTGCTTTTCTTTGGACAACTGGGATCTGTTGTCCAATGGCCTTTTACTTTACATAAATAGCACCATGGTTTCTTTTCTTTGTTTTGATTAAAGGAGGATTTGGACCCACCACCCCCACCAGAGTGTTTTTGTGGGCCTGATGAAGACTCATTTTTAGATTTGTCCCCACCCTTGTCAGAAGACTTACCATCCTTCTTTTTGTTGCCATCTTTGTCACCCCCTGTATGAACTTTTCTGTTCACCCTTGTTCTGACCCATTTGTCTGCCTTCTTTCCCAATTCTTGGGGAGAGGTCAGATCAGAGTCCACCAAGTACTGGTGCAACAAATCAGACACACAATTATTAAGAATATGCTCTCTCAGGATCAAGTTATACAGGCTGTCATAATCAGTAACTTTACTGCCATGTAACCACCCCTCCAAGGCCTTCACTGAATGGTCAATGAAATCAACCCAGTCTTGTGAAGACTCCTTTTTGGTCTCTCTGAACTTTATCCTGTATTGTTCAGTGGTTAAGCCATAACCATCCAGGAGTGCATTCTTAAGAACTGTAAAATTATTGGCATCACTTTCTTTCACAGTAAGGAGCCTATCCCTACCTTTTCCACTAAATGATAGCCATAGGATAGCAGCCCACTGCCTTTGAGGGACATCCTGTACTACACAGGCCCTCTCAAGTGCAGCAAACCACTTGTTAATGTCATCCCCCTCCTTATAAGGGGGAACTATCTTGTGCAGATTCCTGGAATCATGCTCTTTTGCAGGATGACTATGGGGAATACTGCTGCTGCCACCATGGGTTTCTAAACCCAGTTTCTGTCTCTCCTTCTCTACTTCTAAAGTCTGTCTATCCAAATCCAGCTGTTGCTTCTTGAGCTTCAGTCTGGTTTGTTCCACTCTCAATCTATTGAGCTCCCTTTCTAACAATCTGTCATCAGGGTGGGTGGGAGGGACATGCCTTGAAACAGAAGTATGGTGAGAATGGACAGAAGGAGACCTGTCCCTTACAGAGGGCACCCTAACAGCTTTGCTAACAGAAACATCAGTACCACTGTGGTGTGAATAAATGCTTTTGCTATGATGTGAGACAACACTATTTGTATGGTGTGGCTCTTCATCATTACCAACTATGCTAGACTGTCTAGTAATGGGCAGGCTAGGAAGTTTCTTTCCTGAATCTTTTCCTGGGGGAGTCCCTGGATCAGATTGGGAACCATTAGCTACTTTTTCAACAGATGGGGCACTTCTAGCCTTATCCTGTTCTCTAAGCATGTTAAGTAACAGTTCCAAGGAAGGATTCTTCCCTACACTCAAACCTCTCTCTACACAGAGACTCCTTGCTCCTTTCCAGCTAAGGTGATCATATGCAAGTTTGGACAGATCCCCATTTTGGCCTGTGCCAGACATTTTTAGAGAGAGTTAAAGTGATAGCAAAAGATAAAAAGTTTGTCAGAGCTTTTAGAAAGACAGAGAAAAAAAACTTTTAAAACTTTTTAGAACTTTTTAGAAAGTTAGAAGTACTTTTCAGCACTTAGAAAAGAGTGAAAAGAGGAAATGCAAAACTTTTTGGCTATGTGTATATACACTGAACTTGTTTTGTATATTTTTCTCTTATGAAAAGTACAATGACAAGAGTGGTAAGCAGTCTCAAAGCACTTATCCCACCACTGCACAACCAATGTAGGAGGATGGACTGGCTTGTTGTGAGTACCTAGGGGTACTTGCACCTTGCACCAGGCCCAGTTATCCCTTATTAGTGTATAGGGTGTCGAGCAGCATAGGCTGATAGATAATGGTAGCTTAGCAGAGCAGCTTAGGCTGAACTAGGAGATGAGTGAAGCTCCTACAGTACCACTTAGTGTCATATGCACAATATCATAAGAAAACAAAATACACAGTTATACTAAAAATAAAGGTACTTTATTTTTATGACAATATTCCAAAGTATCTCAGAGTGTACCCCCAGTGAGAGGATAGGAAATATACACAAGATATATATACACAATACCAAAAATATGCAGTATAGTCTTAGAAAACAGTGCAAACAATGTATAGTTACAATAGGATGCAATGGGGACACATAGGGATAGGGGCAACACAAACCATATACTCCAAAAGTGGAATGCGAACCACGAATGGACCCCAAACCTATGTGACCTTGTAGAGGGTCGCTGGGACTATTAGAAAATAGTAAGGGTTAGAAAAATAGCCCAGCCCAAGACCCTGAAAAGTAAGTGCAAAGTGCACTAAAGTTCCCCAAAGGACAAAGAAGTCGTGATAGGGGAATAATGCAGGAAAGACACAAACCAACAATGCAACAACAATGGATTTCCAATCTAGGGTACCTGTGGAACAAGGGGACCAAGTCCAAAAGTCACAAGCAAGTCGGAGATGGGCAGATGCCCAGGAAATGCCAGCTGTGGGTGCAAAGAAGCTTCTACTGGACAGAAGAAGCTGAGGTTTCTGCAGGAACGAAAAAGGCTAGAGACTTTCCCTTTGGTGGACGGATCCCTCTCGCCGTGGAGAGTCGTGCAGAAGTGTTTTCCCGCCGAAAGACCACCAACAAGCCTTGCTAGCTGCAAATTGTGCAGTAAGCGTTTCTGGGTGCTGCTGTGGCCCAGGAAGGACCAGGATGTCGCAAATTGCGTCAGGAGAGAGAGGGGACATCGAGCAAGACAAGGAGCCCTCTTACCAGCAGGTAGCACCCGAAGAAGTGCCAGAAACAGGCACTACAAGGATGCGTGAAACGGTGCTCACCCGAAGTCGCACAAAGAAGTCCCACGTCGCCGGAGAACAACTTAGGAGGTCGTGCAATGCAGGTTAGAGTGCCGTGGACCCAGGCTGGACTGTGCACAAAGGATTTCCACCGGAAGTGCACGGAGGCCGGAGTAGCTGCAAAAGTCACGGTTCCCAGCAATGCAGTCTGGCGTGGGGAGGCAAGGACTTACCTCCACCAAACTTGGACTGAAGAGTCACTGGACTGTGGGAGTCACTTGGACAGAGTTGCTGGATTAGAGGGACCTCGCTCGTCGTGCTGAGAGGAGACCCAAGGGACCAGTAATGCAGCTTTTTGGTGCCTGCGGTTGCAGGGGGAAGATTCCGTCGACCCACGGGAGATTTCTTCGGAGCTTCTAGTGCAGAGAGGCGGCAGACTACCCCCACAGCATGCACCACCAGGAAAACAGTTGAGAAGGCGGCAGGATCAGCGTTACAGAGTTGCAGTAGTCATCTTTGCTACTTTGTTGCAGTGTTGCAGGCTTCCAGCGCGGTCAGCAGTCGATTCCTTGGCAGAAGGTGAAGAGAGAGATGCAGAGGAACTCGGATGAGCTCTTGCATTCGTTATCTAAAGTTTCCCCAGAGACAGAGACCCTAAATAGCCAGAAAAGAGGGTTTGGCTACCTAGGAGAGAGGATAGGCTACTAACACCTGAAGGAGCCTATCAGAAGGAGTCTCTGACGTCACCTGGTGGCACTGGCCACTCAGAGCAGTCCAGTGTGCCAGCAGCACCTCTGTTTCCAAGATGGCAGAGGTCTGGAGCACACTGGAGGAGCTCTGGACACCTCCCAGGGGAGGTGCAGATCAGGGGAGTGGTCACTCCCCTTTCCTTTGTCCAGTTTCGCGCCAGAGCAGGGCTAAGGGGTCCCCTGAACCGGTGTAGACTGGCTTATGCAGAATTGGGCACATCTGTGCCCAAGAAAGCATTTCCAGAGGCTGGGGGAGGCTACTCCTCCCCTGCCTTCTCACCATTTTCCAAAGGGAGAGTGTGTAACACCCTCTCTCAGAGGAAGTCCTTTGTTCTGCCATCCTGGGCCAGGCCTGGCTGGACCCCAGGAGGGCAGCTGCCTGTCTGAGGGGTTGGCAGCAGCAGCAGCTGCAGTGAAACCCCAGGAAGGGCAGATTGGCAGTACCAGGGTCTGTGCTACAGACCACTGGTATCATGGGATTGTGCCAACTATGCCAGGATGGTATAGAGGGGGCAATTCCATGATCATAGACATGTTACATGGCCATATTCGGAGTTACCATTGTGAAGCTACATATAGGTAGTGACCTATATGTAGTGCACGCGTGTAATGGTGTCCCCGCACTCACAAAGTCCGGGGAATTGGCCCTGAACAATGTGGGGGCACCTTGGCTAGTGCCAGGGTGCCCTCACACTAAGTAACTTTGCACCTAACCTTTACTAGGTAAAGGTTAGACATATAGGTGACTTATAAGTTACTTAAGTGCAGTGTAAAATGGCAGTGAAATAACGTGGACGTTATTTCACTCAGGCTGCAGTGGCAGGCCTGTGTAAGAATTGTCAGAGCTCCCTATGGGTGGCAAAAGAAATGCTGCAGCCCATAGGGATCTCCTGGAACCCCAATACCCTGGGTACCTCAGTACCATATACTAGGGAATTATAAGGGTGTTCCAGTAAGCCAATGTAAATTGGTAAAGTTGGTCACTAGCCTGTTAGTGACAATTTAGAAAGAAATGAGAGAGCATAACCACTGAGGTTCTGATTAGCAGAGCCTCAGTGAGACAGTTAGTCACTACACAGGTAACACATTCAGGCACACTTATGAGCACTGGGGCCCTGGTGAACAGGGTCCCAGTGACACATACAACTAAAACAACATATATACAGTGAAAAATGGGGGTAACATGCCAGGCAAGATGGTACTTTCCTACACTTGGGATCATGGATAATTTCCTAAAGGAAAAGGAAGAGGTCTGTTCCCTCTTTCTGCCACCGTCCATGTTGGGCTGAACATGATGACCTTGGTTTGCAAACCAACCTCCAACACTGTCAGGTGGATTTATGTGCTTTACCTTTTGCATTTGCCTGCCTGTCTGCCTACTGTTGCATTCCTCAAGTGCTTATATATTTGCATTTCCGGGCAGCTCGGCAGACATGCAGAGATCCGAGACTACCATAGACACTTGTGCCAGTTGAGGGAGAGTTTGGCTTTAACTCAGTCTTACGGTGTACAGTTGGAATGAGCAACATTTGCCTGGCGAGGTCTGACTAATTTGCGGAAGTAGAAATCTGCAAAATGCCAACTGAATTGTGTGTTTTAAGTGCTAACTGGCATCACTAGGCATTATGAACTTACTTGCAAACAAGTTTATAAAGGACAGGACATGGAGAAGAGACCACCTCTCTGCATCTTAACAGGTCCCAGGCACAGTTGTTTAAACTTTCCAAACTCCTTTGCCATAAGTTCCTGTCAGTCCTGTTTCAGACCCTTAGAATCCTGTCAGCTTTCCAGAGGAAAAAAAGCTTCACATATTCTTCTTGTAGAAATCCAATAGAGAGCAAAGTCTCTGATAATGTCACATTAAACAATGGCCATCAAGAAGCAGCTTCCAGTACTGGGAACTCTTGTTCTGCTTGTTTAACAATAATCCTTATTTTTCAGCCAACTTCTCTAACTTAACAGAGACCTGGGCCCTATTGCGGATAGTTCACATTTTTCCACTTTGTGGCATTGGGCACCTTTGACTAGGGAAAACAAACTGCATATGCAAACTCGTGCTGCCCTGGAGGCAGAGCATTCAAGTGAAATACAGAGTGATTGTTTCAAAGCCGCTCTGTGTTTCACTGTGCAGACCGAAATCCGCCTGTACTTTAAAGAGGGATTAGAGATCTCTTTCCAGGCGGGCGCAGTGAGTGACTGCATTTGCCTGCAAAGGAACATCTGGGGGGTCCATATGACCCCTTTTCCTCCACTCCAGAGGGCTGCCATCAAGGGTGCACTGACAATGTGCCACCTTTTTATGGCATACTCTCAGTGTGCCTCCTGCCTCTGCGTCTTAGTCCATAATACTGCACCGGTGCAGAGGCAAAGTGATTCCCTCATTTGCATGGGGCCAAGCCCCCATGCAAATGAGGGAACTCCCTCTTGAGTGAGCACTGGTGCACAAGTAGAACCAGCGTTATCTGTTTTACAGAAGATTTCGCACAAGCGTTGTAAGGAAATGCCTCCTTGGCATGGTTACCCCCTACCTTTTGCCTTTGCTGATGCTAAGTTATGATTTGAAAGTGTGCTGAGGTCTGCTAACCAGGCCCCAGCACCAGTGTTCTTTCCCTAACCTGTACTTTTGTTTCCACAATTGGCACACCCTGGCATCCAGGTAAGTCCCATGTAACTGGTACCTCTGGTACCAAGGGCCCTGATGCCAGGGAAGGTCTCTAAGGTCTGCAGCATGTCTTATGCCACCCTGGGGACCCCTCATTCAGCACAGACACACTGCTTGCCAGCTTGTGTGTGCTGGTGAGGATAAAAAGACTAAGTCGACATGGCACTCCCCTCAGGCTGCCATGCCAACCTAACACTGCCTACAGGTATAGATAAGTCACCCCTCTAGCAGGCCTTACAGCCCTAAGGCAGGGTGCACTGTACCATAGGTGAGGGCATAAGTGCATGGGCACTGTGCCCCTACAGTGTCTAAGCAAAAACTTAGACATTGTAAGTGCAGGGTAGCCATAAAAGTATATGGTCTGGGAGTCTGTCATGCACGAACTCCACAGCACCATAATGGTTACACTGAAAACTGTGAAGTTTGGTATCAAACTTCTCAGCACAATAAATGCACACTGATGCCAGTGTACATTTTATTTTAACATACACCCCAGAGGGCACCTTAGAGGTGCCCCCTGAAACCTTAACCGACTATCCGTGTAGGCTGACTAGTTTTAGCAGCCTGCCACACACCAGACATGTTGCTGGCCACATGGGGAGAGTGCCTTTGTCACTGTGGCTAGTAACAAAGCCTGTACTGGGTGAAGGTGCTTCTCACCTCCCCCTGCAGGAACTGTAACACCTGGCAGAGAGCCTCAAAGGCTCACCCCCTTTGTTACAGCACCCCAGGGCACTCCAGCTAGTGGAGTTGCCCGCCCCCTCCGGCCACGGCCCCACTTTTGGCGGCAAGGCCAGAGGAGATAATGAGAAAAACAAGGAGGAGTCACTGGCCAGTCAGGACAGCCCCTAAGGTGTCCTGAGCTGAGGTGACTCTAACTTTTAGAAATCCTCCATCTTTCAGATGGAGGATTCCCCCAATAGGATTAGGGATGTGGCCCCCTCCCCTCAGGGAGGAGGCACAAAGAGGGTGTAGCCACCCTCAGGGCTAGTAGCCATTGGCTACTAACCCCCCAGACCTAAACACACCCCTAAATTCAGTATTTAGGGGCTCCCCAGAACCTAGGAACTCAGATTCCTGCAACCTAAGAAGAAGAGGACTGCTGAACTGAAAAACCTGCAGAGAAGACGGAGACACCAACTGCTTTGGCCGCAGCTCTACAGCCCTGTCTCCCCACTTCTAAAGACACTGCTCCAGCGACGCGTTCCCAGGGTCCAGCAACCTCTGAAGCCTCAGAGGACTACCCTGCATCTAGAAGGACCAAGAACTCCTGAGGACAGAGGCTCTGTTCCCCAAAGACTGCGACTTTGCAACAAAGAAGCAACTTTAAAACAACACACCCGATGCCCCCGGCTCGACTTGTGGAGAACAAACACTACAGGGAGGACTCCCCGGCAACTGCGAGCCCGTGAGTAGCCAGAGTTGACCCCCCTGATCCCCCACAGCGACGCCTGCAGAGGGAATCCAGAGGCTCCCCCTGACCGCGACTGCCTGCTTCAAAGACCCGACGCCTGGTAAGGACACTGCACCCGCAGCCCCCAGGACCTGAAGGATCCGACCTCCAGTGCAGGAGCGACCCCCAGGTGGCCCCCTCCCTTGCCCAGGTGGTGGCTACCCCGAGGAGCACCCCCCCTTGCCTGCCTGCATCGCTGAAGAGACCCCTTGGTCTCCCACTGAAACCTATTGCGAACCCGATGCCTGTTTGTACACTGCACCCGGCCGCCCCTGTGCCGCTGAGGGTGTACTTTTTGTGTTGACTTGTGTCCCCCCCGGTGCCATACAAAACCCTCCTGGTCTGCCCTCCGAAGACGCGGGTACTTACCTGCTGGCAGACTGGAACCGGGGCACCCCCTTCTCCATTGAAGCCTATGCGTTTTGGGCACCACTTTGACCTCTGCACCTGACCGGCCCTGGGCTGCTGGTGTGGTAACTTTGGGGTTGCTCTGAACCCCCAGCAGTGGGCAACCTTGGACCCAAACTTGAACCCCGTAGGTGGTTTACTTACCTGCAAAAACTAACAAACACTTACCTCCCCCAGGAACTGTTGAAAATTGCAGTCTCTAATTTTAAAATAGCTATATGTCATTTATGTGAAAACTGTATATGCTATTTTGCTAATTCAAAGTTCCTAAAGTTTCTACATGAAATACCTTTCATTTGAAGTATTACTTGTAAATCTTGAACCTGTGGTTCTTAAAATAAACTAAGAAAATATATTTTTCTATACAAAAACCTATTGGCCTGGAATTGTCTCTGAGTGTGTGTTCCTCATTTATTGCCTGTGTGTGTACAACAAATGCTTAACACTACTCCTCTGATAAGCCTACTGCTCGACCACACTACCACAAAATAGAGCATTAGAATAATCTCTTTTTGCCACTATCTTACCTCTAAGGGGAATCCTTGGACTCTGTGCATGCTATTTCTTACTTTGAAATAGTACATACAGAGCCAACTTCCTACATTGGTGGATCAGCGGTGGGGTACAAGACTTTGCATTTGCTAGACTACTCAGGCAATACCTGATCACATGACTAAATTCCAAAAATTGTCATTAGAAACTGATTTTTGAAATTTGAGCTATTTTTCCAAATTTTTAATATTCCTGCTAGGGCTTTGTGTTAGTCCCTGTTAGCATTTCTTTTAGAGTTTAAAAGTTTTGTAAAAGTTTGGATTAAGTTCTAGAGATAGTTTTAGATTCTTAAAAAGTATTCCAACTTTTAGAAACATAGGGGGTCATTTTGACCCTGGCGGTCCGAGACCGCCAGGGCTAAAAGGACGGAAGCACCGCCAACAGGCTGGCGGTGCTTCCAGCCCTATTACGACGCCGCGGTCGCACCGCCGGGGCCGGCGGTTTCCCGCCGTTTTAGCCCCGGCTGTGATAATCCGCCAGGGCAGCGCTGCCCTGGGGATTATGACACCCCTACCGCCATCCTGTTTCTGGCGGTTTGCACTGCCAGGAAGAGGCTGGCGGTAAGGGGTGTCCTGGGGCCCCTGCATGGGCAGTGCAGGGGCCCCCTAACAGGGCCCCAGCCAGCTTTTCACTGTCTGCAGTGCAGAGCAGACAGTGAAAGAGCGACGGGTGCAACTGCACCTGTCGCACGGCCGCAACACCGCCGGCTCCTATGTTGCGGCCTCATCCCCGCTGGGCCGGCGGGCGCAAACTTGGTTTGCGCCCGTCGGCCCAGCGGAGATGTCGTAATGGGGGCTGCGTGAGTGCGGCCGCATTGGGCTGTAGCCGCCCGCCAAGGTCGTAATGACCCCCATAATGTCTAATGCAGAAGAGAATGTGATGGAACTCGACATCACCCCTTACATGCATCTTAGGATGAAAGAGTTAAGGTCTCTCTGCAAAATAAAAAAAGATTAGAACTGGTTCAAACCCTACTAAATTACAGCTCTAGGAGCTTTTGGCAGTGTTTGCCAAGAACAACCCCTCTGAGGATGACCTCACAGAGGAGGAAACTAGTGATGTGGAGGAAGTCCCACCTCCAGTCCTGGTTAGGGAGGCCAGGGCTCCTCAAACCCTGACTCCAAATGTAATAGTCAGAGATGCTGCTTCTCTCACAGGAGGGTCCAGCACCTCTGGAATCACTGGGGACAGCCTCAGTGAAGATCACCTACTGTTAGCCAGGATGGTCAAAAGATTGGCTTTAGAGAGACAGCTCCTAGCCATAGAAAGGGAAAGACAAGAGTTGGGTTTTGGTCCCATCAATGGTGGCAGCAACATAAATAGGGTCAGAGATTCTCCTGACATGTTGAAAATCCCTAAAGGGGTTGTAACTAAATATGAAGATGGTGATGACATCACCAAATGGTTCACAGCTTTTGAGAGAGCTTGTGCAACCAGAAAAGTAAACAGATCTCACTGGGGTGCTCTCCTTTGGGAAATGTTCACTGGAAAGTGTAGGGATAGACTCCTCACACTCTCTGGAAAAGATGCAGAATCCTATGACCTCATGAAGGCTACCCTGATTGAGGGCTTTGGATTCTCCACTGAGGAGTATAGAATTAGCTTCAGGGGGGCTCAAAAATCCTCGAGCCAGACCTGGGTTGATTTTGTGGACTACTCAGTGAAAACACTGGATGGTTGGATTCAAGGCAGTGGTGTAAATGATTATGATGGGCTGTACAATTTATTTGTGAAAGAACACCTGTTAAGTAATTGTTTCAATGATAAACTGCATCAGCATCTGGTAGACCTAGGACCAATTTCTCCCCAAGAATTGGGAAAGAAGGCGGACCATTGGGTCAAGACTAGGGTGACCAAGACTTCCACAGGGGGTGACCAAAAGAAAGGGGTCACAAAGACTCCCCAGGGGAAGAGTGTTGAGACATCCAAAGGGAAAAATAGTAAAGAGTCTTCTACAGGGCCCCAAAAATCTGCTCAGGAGGGTGGGCCCAGAGCCTCTTCACAATCCAATTTTGGGTACAAGGGTAAACACTTTGATCCCAAAAAGGCCTGGTGTCGTAGCTGTAATCAGCCTGGACACCACACTGGAGACAAGGCCTGTCCCAAGAAAGGTTCCACTTCTAACTCTACTCCAGCTAACACTGGAATGGCCAGTCTCCAAGTGGGATCAACAGTGTGCCCAGAGCAAATCAGGGTTCACACTGAAGCTACATTAGTCTCTGAGGGTGGGGTGGATTTAGCCACACTGGCTGCCTGGCCCCCTAATATGCAAAAATACAGGCAGCAACTCTTAATTAATGGGACAAGTGTAGAAGGCCTGAGGGATACAGGTGCCAGTGTCACCATGGTGACAGAGAAACTGGTTTCCCCTCGTCAATACCTGGCTGGACAAACTTATCCAGTCACCAACTCTGACAATCAGACTAAAGTACATCCCATGGCTATGGTAACTTTAGAGTGGGGAGGGGTCAATGGCCTGAAATAGGTGGTGGTCTCCTCAAATATCCATGTAGACTGTTTGCTTGGAAATGACCTGGAGTCCTCAGCATGGGCTGAGGTAGAACTCAAAACCCATGCATCCATGCTGGGTATCCCTGAACTGGTGTGTGTCAAGACAAGGGCACAGTGCAAGGCTCAGGGTGAAAAAGTGCTGTTGGAGCCTGGAAAAAGGGCCCAAACCACCAAGAGAAAAGGAAGAAAGACTGGGGAACCAGCTTCCACACAACAAGAAAAAGAGAACCTCTCTTCCCAGGAAGAGGTTCTGCCCTCTGAGGGAACTGAGCCTCTGGAGTTAGAACCTTATCAGGTTGAGCTCCTAGGCCCAGGGGGACCCTCAAGGGAGCAGTTGTGTAAGGGGCAAGAAACCTGTCCCTCTCTTGAAGGCCTTAGGCAGCAAGCTGCTGAAGAATCCAATGGAAAAATAACAGGAACACATAGAGTCTATTGGGAAGATGGACTCCTGTACACTGAGGCAAGAGATCCCAAACCTGGTGCCACTAGGAGAGTGGTAGTGCCTCAGGAGTTTAGGAAGTTCATTCTGACCTCAGCTCATGACATCCCTCTTGCTGGGCATTTGGGACAGACCAAGACGTGGGAGAGATTAGTCAACCACTTCTATTGGCCCAACATGTCCCAGAAGGTCAAGGAGTTTTGTGTCTCCTGTGCCACCTGTCAAGCCAGTGGTAAGACAGGTGGGCACCCAAAGGCCCCCCTCATTCCACTTCCAGTGGTGGGGGTCCCCTTTGAAAGAGTGGGTGTGGACATAGTGGGTCCACTTGAACCTCCCACAACCTCAGGGAACCAATACATACTAGTAGTAGTGGATCATGCTACTAGATACCCTGAAGCAATTCCCCTTAGGTCGACTACTGCCCCTGCAGTAGCCAAAGCACTCATTGGTATTTTTACCAGAGTGGGATTTCCTAAGGAGGTGGTGTCTGACAGAGGTACCAACTTTATGTCAGCATACCTGAAACACATGTGGAATGAGTGTGGGGTGACTTACAAATTCACCACACCATACCATCCACAAACCAATGGTCTTGTTGAAAGGTTTAACAAGACATTGAAAGGCATGATCATGGGGCTCCCTAAAAAACTCAAAAGGAGATGGGATGTCCTCTTGCCATGTCTGCTTTTCACCTACAGAGAGGTGCCTCAGAAGGGAGTAGGGTTTTCCCCCTTTGAACTTCTGTTTGGCCATCCTGTAAGGGGACCACTAGCTCTTGTAAAAGAAGGCTGGGAGAGACCTCTTCATGAGCCTAAACAAGATATAGTGGACTATGTTCTAGGCCTACGTTCAAGGATGGCAGAGTATATGGAAAAGGCAAGTTAAAACCTTGAGGCCAGCCAACAGCTCCAGAAGTTTTGGTATGACCAAAAGGCTGCTATGGTTGAATTTCAGCCAGGGCAGAAAGTCTGGGTTCTGGAGCCTGTGGCTCCCAGGGCACTTCAGGACAGATGGAGTGGCCCTTACCCAGTGCTAGAGAAGAAGAGTCAGGTCACCTACCTGGTAGACCTAGGCACTAGCAGGACCCCCAAAAGGGTGATCCATGTGAAACGCCTCAAACTCTTCCATGACAGGGCAGATGTCAATCTGTTGATGTTAACAGATGAGGACCAGGAAGCTGAGAGTGAACCTCTCCCTGATCTCCTCTCCACAGACCCTAAAGATGGTTCAGTAGATGGAGTGATCTATTCAGACACCCTCTCTGGCCAACAGCAATCTGACTGTAGGAAGGTCCTGCAACAGTTTGCTGAGCTCTTTTCCCTAACCCCTGGTCAGACACACCTGTGTACCCATGATGTGGGCACAGGAGACAGCATGCCTGTCAAAAACAAAATTTTCAGACAGTCTGACCAAGTTAAGGAAAGCATCAAAGTGGAAGTCCACAAGATGCTGGAATTGGTATCCATTGATCACTCTGACAGCCCCTGGTCTAGCCCAGTGGTCTTAGTCCCCAAACCTCACACCAAAGATGGAAAGAGAGAGATGAGGTTTTGTGTGGACTACAGAGGACTTAATTCTGTCACCAAGACAGATGCCCATCCCATTCCAAGGGCAGATGAGCTGATAGACAAACTAGGTGCTGCCAAATACTTAAGTACCTTTTACTTGACAGCAGGGTACTGGCAAATCAAAATGGCACCAGGAGCAAAAGAAAATACAGCATTCTCCACACCTGATGGGCATTATCAGTTTACTGTTATGCCCTTTGGTTTAAAGAATGCCCCTGCCACCTTCCAAAGGTTGGTGAATCAAGTCCTTGCTGGCTTGGAGTTCTTTAGTGCAGCTTATCCTGACAATATTGCTGTCTTTATCTCCAGCTGGCAGGATCACCTGGTCCACCTGAAGAAGTTTTTGAAGGCCCTGCACGCAGCAGGCCTCTCTATCAAGGCATCTAAATGTCAGATGGGGCAGGGAACTGTGGTTTACTTGGGACACCTTGTAGGTGGAGGCCAAGTTCAGCCACTCCAGCCTAAGATCCAGACTATTCTGGACTGGGCAGCTCCAAAAACCCAGACTCAAGTCAGGGCATTCCTTGGCTTGACTGGGTACTATATGAGGTTTGTGAAGGGATATGGATCCATTGTGACAGCCCTCACAGAACTCACCTCCAAGAAAATGCCCAAGAAGGTAAACTGGACTGTAGAATGCCAACAGGCCTTTGACACCCTGAAACAAGCAATGTGCACAGCACCAGTTCTCAAAGCTCCAGATTACTCCAAGCAGTTCATTGTGCAGACTGATGCCTCTGAACATGGGATAGGGGCAGTTTTGTCCCAAACAAATGATGATGGCCTTGACCAGCCTGTTGCTTTTATTAGCAGGAGGTTACTCCCCAGGGAGCAGTGTTGGAGTGCCATTGAGAGGGAGGCCTTTGCTGTGGTTTGGTACCTGAAGAAGCTGAGACCATACCTCTTTGGTACTCACTTTGTAGTTCAAACTGACCACAGACCTCTCAGATGGCTGATGCAAATGAAAGGTGAAAATCCAAAACTGTTGAGGTGGTCCATCTCCCTACAGGGAATGGACTTTATAGTGGAACACAGACCTGGGACTGCCCATGCCAATGCAGATGGCCTTTCCAGGTTCTTCCACTTAGAAAATGAAGACTCTCTTGGGAAAGGTTAGTCTCATCCTCTTTCGTTTGGGGTGGGTTGTGTAAGGAAATGCCTCCTTGGCATGGTTACCCCCTAACTTTTTGCCTTTGCTGATGCTAAGTTATGATTTGAAAGTGTGCTGAGCCCTGCTAACCAGGCCCCAGCACCAGTGTTCTTTCCCTAACCTGTACTTTTGTTTCCACAATTGGCACACCCTGGCATCCAGGTAAGTCCCTTGTAACTGGTACCTCTGGTACCAAGGGCCCTGATGCCAGGGAAGGTCTCTAAGGGCTGCAGCATGTCTTATGCCACCCTGGGGACCCCTCACTCAGCACAGATACACTGCTTGCCAGCTTGTGTGTGCTGGTGAGGATAAAAAGACTACGTCGACATGGCACTCCTCTCAGGGTGCCATGCCAACCTCACACTGCCTACAGGTATACATAAGTCACCCCTCTAGCAGGCCTCACAGCCCTAAGGCAGGGTGCACTATACCATAGGTGAGGGCATAAGTGCATGGGCACTGTGCCCCTACAGTGTCTAAGCAAAACCTTAGACATTGTAAGTGCAGGGTAGCCATAAGAGTATATGGTCTGGGAGTCTGTCATGCACGAACTCCACAGCACCATAATGGCTACACTGAAAACTGTGAAGTTTGGTATCAAACTTCTCAGCACAATAAATGCACACTGATGCCAGTGTACATTTTATTGTAACATACACCCCAGAGGGCACCTTAGAGGTGCCCCCTGAAACCTTAACCGACTATCCGTGTAGGCTGACTAGTTTTAGCAGCCTGCCACACACCAGACATGTTGCTGGCCACATGGGGAGAGTGCCTTTGTCACTCTGTGGCTAGTAACAAAGCCTGTACTGGGTGGAGGTGCTTCTCACCTCCCCCTGCAGGAACTGTAACACCTGGCGGTGAGCCTCAAAGGCTCACCCCCTTTGTTACAGCACCCCAGGGCACTCCAGCTAGTGGAGTTGCCCGCCCCCTCCGGCCACGGCCCCACTTTTGGCAGCAAGGCCGGAGGAGATCATGAGAAAAACAAGGAGGAGTCACTGGCCAGTCAGGACAGCCCCTAAGGTGTCCTGAGCAGCTGAGGTGACTCTAACTTTTAGAAATCCTCCATCTTGCAGATGGAGGATTCCCCCAATAGGATTAGGGATGTGCCCTGCTCCCCTCAGGGAGGAGGCACAAAGAGGGTGTCGCCACCCTCAGGGCTAGTAGCGATTGGCTACTAACCCCCCAGACCTGAACACACCCCTAAATTCAGTATTTAGGGGCTCCCCAGAACCTAGGAACTCAGATTCCTGCAACCTAAGAAGAAGAGGACTGCTGAACTGAAAAACCTGAAGAGAAGACGGAGACACCAACTGCTTTGGCCGCAGCTCTACCGGCCTGTCTCCCCACTTCTAAAGACACTGCTCCAGCGACGCGTTCCCAGGGTCCAACAACCTCTGAAGCCTCAGAGGACTACCCTGCATCTAGAAGGACCAAGAACTCCCGAGGACAGCTGCTCTGTTCCCCAAAGACTGCGACTTTGCAACAAAGAAGCAACTTTAAAACAACACACGTTTCCCGCCGGAAGAGTGAGACTTTGCACTCTGCACCCGACGCCCCCGGCTCGAGTTGTGGAGAACAAACACTACAGGGAGGACTCTCCGGCGACTGCGAGCCCGTGAGTAGCCAGAGTTGACCCTCCTGAGCCCCCACAGTGACGTCTGCAGAGGGAATCCCGAGGCTCCCCCTGACCGCAACTGCCTGCTTCAAAGACCCGACACCTGGTACGGACACTGCACCCGCAGCCCCCAGGACCTGAAGGATCCGACCTCCAGTGCAGAAGCAACCCCCAGGTGGCCCCCTCCCTTGCCCAGGTGGTGGCAACCCCGAGGAGCCCCCCCCCTTGCCTGCCTGCATCGCTGAAGAGACCCCTTGGTCTCCCACTGAAACCTATTGCGAACCCGACGCCTGTTTGCACACTGCACCCGGCCGCCCCCGTGTCGCCGAAGGTGTACTTTTTGTGTTGACTTGTGTCCAGCCCCGGTGCCCTACAAAACCCCCCTGGTCTGCCCTCCGAAGATGCGGGTACTTACCTGCTGGCAGACTGGAACCGGGGCACCCCCTTCTCCATTGAAGCCTATGCGTTTTGGGCACCACTTTGACCTCTGCACCTGACCGGCCCTGAGCTGCTGGTGTGGTAGCTTTGAGTTGCTCTGAACCCCCAACGGTGGGTAACCTTGGACCCAAACTTGAACCCCGTAGGTGGTTTACTTACCTGCAAAAACTAACAAACATTTACCCCCCCAGGAACTGTTGAAAATTGCACTGTGCCTAGTTTTAAAATAGCTATATGTCATTTATGTGAAAACTGTATATGCTATTTTGCTAATTCAAAGTTCCTACAGTTCCTACATGAAATACCTTTCATTTGAAGTATTACTTGTAAATCTTGAACCTGTGGTTCTTAAAATAAACTAAGAAAATATATTTTTCTATACAAAAACCTATAGGCCTGTAATTGTCTCTGAATGTGTGTTCCTCATTTATTGCCTGTGTGTGTACAACAAATGCTTAACACTACTCCTCTGATAAGCCTACTGCTCGACCACACTACCACAAAATAGAGCATTAGAATTATCTCTTTTTGCCACTATCTTACCTCTAAGGGGAACCCTTGGACTCTGTGCATGCTATTTCTTACTTTGAAATAGTACATACAGAGCCAACTTCCTACAAGCGTCTGAAGCCCCTTCAGTAATACCAAAGTGCTAGAGGGTGCACAAAGCCGGGGCACATGCCTGTTGTGCCCCCAGGGCACTTTCTATCATATGGCCTCTGGATGGAAGAAGCATTGAGACCTGTCACTCTGGTGATGTTTTTTTTCCCTGTAAAGGAACAAAGTTTGAAGTTAGTTTTATTCACCAGTACTACCACACTCACAATTCAGCCAAGATATGTCATGCAGACTTACAGTGATGTTCTTTGGTATTTCTTATGAATGTTCACTGCATTCTATTTGAACATATAAACCAAGTTTTTCTACCTGCTAGTTTCTAATAATCTTTAATTTTAAGATCGTATGTTCTTACACACTTTGTCCTTTTATTCTACTGCTATTGACACTGTAATAACTATAGCACTTCATATGAGCAAATCCTGAACTCACTTCATGATATTAAATAGTGGTTGTAGGAAACCTAAAGAGGTTTATAGAACGCATCTGTTGGAGCTGAGCCACAGCACATTTACTCATGTCTTGCCAAATCTTCATCATTAGCCCGCCAACATGATTTATTATGGGGACTTGGGGCCTGATTTAGATATTGGAGAACAAGTTACTCTGTCACAACAGTGATGGATATCCCGTCTGCTGGAATCTAAATCCATAGAATATAATGGGATTTAGATTTTGGTGGGCAGAATATTCTTTACCGCTGTGATGGACTAACTCCTCCGCCAATATCTAAATCAGGCCTCCAGTAATCGCCAGACCACAGGTTAAGAGCACTGGTCTAGGTCACAAAGAGGTGAATCTTCTTTTTTTTTTATTGAAAAACAGGTGGTCAGTGGTACAATAAAGAATAAATTGGAGCTCATTCCAGGCACAGGAGTGTCCACTTGTATGGACATGATGGAAGTGGGGAACCTGCAGCAAAGCTTTGACAACCGATCTGAGAGTGTGCACAGGTATATAATGAGAACATTGGCTTTGTAAAGAGGGACTGGAGAACTGGAGTGAGTGACCCAGAACAGAGTACACCCTGAATATAAAATCCAGAACATTGAGGCATGCAAATATCGGCAATAAAATATAAACTCCGAAACATCAAAAGGTATTGTAGGAGGCTGGCCTGGCTTATAGTGGGTACCTTGTGGTACTTACACCTTGTGCCAGGTCCAGTTATCCCTTATTAGTAGATTAGAGGTATTCTAGCAGCTTAGGCTGATAAAGGTAGCTATAACAGAGCAGCTTCGGCTGAACTAGGAGACATGCAAAGCTCCTACTATACCACTTATATCACTTAGTACTATATCATAAGAAAACACAATACTCAGAGTTACTAAAAATAAAGGTACTTTATTTTAGTGACAATATGCCAAAAGTATCTCAGAGGATATACTCCCTTAGGAGGTCAGTAATATACACAAAATATACACACACAAACCAAATCAGGTAAGTAAACATTTAGAAAAGTAGTGCAAACACTGTGGAAACGAATAGAATGCAATAGGGAAAAATAGGCCTGGGGCAACACAAACCATATACTCCAAAAGTGGAATGCGAACCACGAATGGACCCCAGGCCTAGTGTAGTGTGTAGAGGGTTGCTGGGAGCTTAAGAAAACACTAAGGTGGTCATTCTGACCCTGGCGGTCTTTGACCGCCAGGGCGGAGGACCGCGGGAGCACCGCCGACAGGCCGGCGGTGCTCCAATGGGGATTCCGACCACGGCGGTAAAGCCGCGGTCGGACCGGCACCACTGGCGGGGTCCCGCCAGTGTACCGCCGCCCCATTGAATCCTCCGCGGCGGCGCAGCTTGCTGCACCGCCGCGGGGATTCCGACCCCCCCTACCGCCATCCGGATCCCGGCGGTCGGACCGCCGGGATCCGGATGGCGGTAGGGGGGGTCGCGGGGCCCCTGGGGGCCCCTGCAGTGCCCATGCCACTGGCATGGGCATTGCAGGGGCCCCCGTAAGAGGGCCCCTACAAGTATTTCACTGTCTGCTGTGCAGACAGTGAAATACGCGACGGGTGCAACTGCACCCGTCGCACAGCTTCCACTCCGCCGGCTCGATTCCGAGCCGGCTTCATCGTGGAAGCCTCTTTCCCGCTGGGCTGGCGGGCGGTCTGAAGGCGACCGCCCGCCAGCCCAGCGGGAAAGTCAGAATTACCGCTGCGGTCTTTCGACCGCGGAACGGTAATCTGACGGCGGGACTTTGGTGGGCGGCCTCCGCCGCCCGCCAAGGTCAGAATGAGGGCCTAAGGGTGTCCAAGATACCCCACCCCAAGACCCTGAAAAGTAAAGTTACCCTACTACCCCAGAAAGACATTAAAGTCGAGATAGGGGATTCTGCAAGGACAACAACTGACTGCAAAGCACTGAAGATGGGTACCTGGACCTGAGGACCTGCAAAGGAAGGGAACCAAGTCCAAGAGTCACGCAAGTGTCCGGGGGGCAGGAGCCCACTAAACCCCGGATGAAGGTGCAAAAGGGCTGCCTCCGGGGGGAAGAAGCCAAAGATTCTGCAACAACGGAAGGTGCCAGGAAGTTCTCCTTTGGTCAGAAGATGTCGCACGGCATGCTAGAGAATGCAGAAATACCGCAAACAAGCCTTGCTAGCTGCGAGAGTCGCGGTTGAAGGTTTTGGGTGCTGCCAGGGCCCTGGAAGGACCAGGAGGTCGCCCCTTGGAGGAGGAGACAGAAGGGGCGTTCATCAACATGGAGAGCCCACACAGAAGCAGGCAGCACCATCAGAAGCACCTGAACAGGCGTTCAGAAGATCTGAGCACGACTGTCGACTCAGCACAACAAAAGGGAGTCCCACGAAGTCGGAGTCCAACTCAGCGAGTTGGGCAATGCAGGACGGAGTGCTGGCTACCTGGACTAGGCTGTGCACGAAGGAAGTCTTGCAAAAGTGCACAGAAGCCCTAGCAGTTGCAGTTCACGCAGTACACAGGATTACAGTCTGGCGTGGGGAGGCAAGGACTTACCTCCACCAAATTTGGGCAGAAGGGCTACTGGACTGTCTGGGACACTTGGACCCAGCTCCTGTGTTCCAGGGACCATGCTCGTCAAAATGAGAGGGGACCCAGAGGACCGGTGATGCAGACATTTGGTGCCTGCGTTGGCAGGGGGAAGATTCCATTGACCCATGGGAAATTTCTTCTTGGCTTCCAGTGGAGGGTGAAGGCAGACAGCCCTCAGAGCATGTACCACCAGGAAACAGTTGGGAAAGCCGGCAGGATGAGGCGCTACAATGTTGCTGATAGTCTTCTTGCTACTTTGTTGCAGTTTTGCAGGCGTCCTGGAGCAGTCAGCGGTCGATCCTTGGTAGAAGTCAAAGAGGGAATGCTGAGGAACTCTGGTGAGCTCTTGCATTCATTATCTTGTGAGATACCCACAGGAGAGACCCTAAATAGCCCTCAGAGGAGGATTGGCTACAGAGACGGGTAAGCAACTATCAGGAGGGGTCTCTGACATCACCTGCTGGCACTGGCCACTCAGAGCTGTCCATTGTGCCCTCACACCTCTGCATCCAAGAAGGCAGGGGTCTGGGACACACTGGAGGAGCTCTGGGCACCTCCCTTTGGAGGTGCTGGTCAGGGGAGTAGTCACTCCCCTTTCCTTTGTCCAGTTTCGCTCCCGAGCAGGGCTGGGGGATCCCTGAACCGGTGTAGACTGGCTTATGCAAGGAGGGCACCATCTGTGCCCTTCAAAGCATTTCCAGAGGCCAGGAGAGGCTACTCCTCCCAGACCCTTCACACCTATTTCCAAAAGGAGAGGGTGGCAGTATCCGGGCTGTATGATGGAGAAACGGGGATGCATGGAATTGTCCCCCCAATACCAGAATGATATTGGGGTGACAATTCCATGATCCTTGACATGTTACATGGCCATGTTCGGAGTTACCATTGTGATGCTACATATAGGTAATGACCTATATGTAGTGCACGCGTGTAATGGTGTCCCCGCACTCACAAAGTCCGGGGAATTTGCCCTGAACAACGTGGGGGCACCTTGGCTAGTGCCAGGGTGCCCACACACTAAGGAACTTTGCACCTAACCTTCACTAAGTGAGGGTTGGACATATAGGTGACTTATAAGTTACTTAAGTGCTGTGTAAAATGGCTGTGAAATAACGTGGACGTTATTTCACTCAGGCTGCAGTGGCAGTCCTGTGTAAGAATTGTCTGAGCTCCCTATGGGTGGCAAAAGAAATGCTGCAGCCCATAGGGATCTCCTGGAACCCCAATACCCTGGGTACCTAGGTACCATATACTAGGGAATTATAAGGGTGTTCCAGTGTGCCAATAAGAATTGGTAAAATTAGTCACTAGCCTGCAGTGACAATTTTAAAAACACTGAGGTTCTGGTTAGCAGAGCCTCAGTGATACAGTTAGGCACCACACAGGGAACACATATAGGCTACAAACTTATGAGCAATTGTTTCCTGGCTAGCAGGATGCCAGTGACACATATCAAGCATACTGAGAACATAGCGTTTTCACTATGAGCATTGGGCCCTGGCTAGCAGGATCCCAGTGAGATAGTAAAAACACCCTGTCATATACTCACAAACAGACCAAAAGTGGGGGTAACAAGGCTAGAAAGAGGCTACCTTCCTACAGGTATGTAGTATAGATTTACTATTCCTAACTGCACGTATATGCACCTTCTTGATATACATGTCTTCAAGGAATGTAGATGTGGATTTAGGAATAGTAAATCTCTACTTCCCTACATGCACTTAAATTTTGATATTTTGTCCCTTGATATTCTGTTCAAGCCATTCTTCTGTATCGATATTCGTGGTCAGAATGTTCAGTAGTACAACCCAGAGAACCTTGCAAAGTGTCTTAAAAGTAATCTTTCTGTTCACTGCACACTATTTAATTTTATCAAGGTGCAGTGAAACATGGTCACTTTTTTCAGACCAAGGAAACCTGCAGCCATCTTTTGAACTACATGGTGCCTAATTAAAATACTTTTAGACATGGCTAAATAGAAGGCTTTTACATACTCCGTTCATGAGGAAATGGTAGTTTGGTCAGCTAGCAACACTTATCAAGATGAAGGTAAGGATGATGAAGATATTCAGGAGGGAAAATTGATCTAACAAAAGTATTTAACAATTTGGCCAAAATTGAGAAAAAAGTAAAAAATGACTTCAAAAGGTTAGGCTTAGGTGGCAAAGGACACCAGTCCAAACATCACAAAGTTTTAGTCCATGATAAGAGCCTCCATTTTGTCAGAGTTCAGTCTGCACATGGAGATAGAAAATGTGTCAGCAACCAAAGTCGAACAATATTAATAATTTGCAGGGACATATGAATGGTGTTATTGATATGAATCAAAAGTTAAACACCATCAGCATAGGAAGATGATGCCTGGGCCCCATGCAAGATGATCTATTCAATCCACCACAAGGTGCAGCGGATGACCCCTCATCTCCTGGAACTTGTATATTTGCATATGTTGGTCAATAGAGTCTAATATTGCTGAAAGATCAAGTAAGGTCTAAGAGTAACCACCTACACCCAGCACTAGTATGTTATCATCCAGGGTAGCAGAATCTAGAGCAGCATTAAGAAAGCTTAGAATTAAGAGATGTCTAAATATTGGCATAGTAAGGGAGCAGGGTTAAAAGATGATAGCAAAAATAAAAGAATAGCATCACTTGTTAGCTCTTACATGGAACGAAAAATGAGATTGTTTCATAGATGTGCGGATGTGATGGTTGGTCTCTTCTTATGAGTCTGGTCGGATGTTGTTATATCAATATTTCTGGTTTAGGCCATTAGGAGTGATAAAAACATATCCAAACACATGTTGTTAATCATGCAATTATTTTCAAATCACTGTAATTGATATTTCCTGTAAGATAGTTTAACTACCTGGACATAAGAAATTGTAGTAGCGCAATAAGCTACATTTGTGTGTTCATTACTTTCTTGGCTGTACTTCTTCAAATAAACAAAAGGGACTGCCTTTCAGAACGTAACAAATTTATTTCTTAAATCTTTTTTCTTGTCCCTGAGTGACGTTTATATGTATATCTGTGTCCTTAAGGATTTGCACAAGATAACTTATTCAATCAAAAACATATTGTAACTGCAAATCCACAAGTTATTTGCCTACAGTCTGCTCTTTAGTCAACTGAAGGTCTGCCACTTCATAATCAATGACCTCTGAATTAATCTTTGAGGATTACTGCAGGAACAGCAGTCCATACACAAATGTGGAAGTTGAACTAGCAAACCATGTACTCTTCTCCCATTGAATGTAACAATCTTTGACTATGCTTTGGCAGCTGCATACTTTGGTTCTGTAGTATTTGAGAGGTGTAAACAACTTCCACCCAGCCGAATTTTAACTTTTCTCTATATCCAAGAATCACTCACCATTCCTGTGTTATAATGGTTGTTGTCTGGAAGCCAAAACCTTAGCTGAGCCTGAACCATTAGCTGAGTTTGTCTGACATAATTCTAGAAATCTACACAAAACCCTAGAACTTGTGATTCCCTGTCTTTGTACTGCGTTGCAAAAGCATTGAAAGATACAGAAAACCTGTATTAGCAACATACTTGAAATTTTGTAAAGGTCATCTTTTTCTTTTCTCGCAACGTGGCGTTTCCGAAGCCAGGAAACGCCGTACATGGATCGTTTAATATTTCAGGAGCCTTGAATTGCACGGCCATCGATTAAGGAGCCATTGAAAACCAAGGAACATAGTGCATGCTATTTAGGTGCGTTGCACAGATGCAAAAACAAGGACATTATTCATTTCTTTAAGCAACTTATTATCATTTGAAACTAGCCCTGAAGAAGTCGTTGGGGACTAAAGGACTCTCCCGTGACGAAACACGTGTTGGCTCGAAGTGTTTATTCATGAAGGATGCTGTTAATCTGAAGATGTGATCAAATAAATCCTGGATATGATTGGACTTTACAAAAGACTGGCGTGATATTTAAGATTGCGTTCATTTGGATTTTGCTCACTTGAGTTTTGACTCACTGGATTTTAATTTGGAAACCTTAAAAAGTAAAAGTTATAAAAAAAAAAATTAAAAAAAAAGGGGGGGCCCTCACATTGTGTTAATCATCTTTTTCTTTGGCACTGGCTTTCCTCCGATCCCCAAAAAGTTGATAGGTATTATCCAAAGGAGTCCTGGCCATCTAGTCTACTTATGGAACCAAACAGAAAAATGTTTTAAAACACAAACACACACACACATCTATCTACGTTGTTGCTCTCTTTTCAAAGTTGGATAAAGCCATTGTAGCTAAAGAAGAAGTCTACTATTGTGACCCCAAGATAAGCAAACTGTACTGCCCACGTCTAAAGGAAGAAGATGTCCTCCAGACTAAGGAGACAAGAGCAAGACTGCTCTGATTGAAGCCGTGTGAAGAACACCCTGAGAAAGTAAGCCAACAACCTCAGAGAGTTTTGGCCCTGCTGAGCCCAGGAGATTTCATAAATGCTCTTCAAGAGGATTTTCATATTTTAACCTATTTCTTTTTATCATGTCGTCAACAAATAGATTACCTTAATTCCAGAGCTGTTTTAACTATTGAGGCACTATGGGCCCAGGAATGTTACATTATAGAATGCTGTTGCACTCTAGCACTAGGTTTTCGTTCACAATCAAAATTGGTCAAGGCTGTGGGTCCTGTGGATGATCGCAGTATCATGGGTGTCCCTGCCATCTGAAAATAGTAGCCATCATCAGCTAGTTTCAAGGTAGACTCTATGGGGGTGATTCTAACCCTGGCGGTCGGTGTTAAAGCGGCGGCCAACCCGCCAACAGGCTGGCGGTCAAAAAAATGGAATTCTGACCCTGGCGGGAACCGCCAACACAGACAGCCACTTTAACACTCCGACCGCCACGGCGGTACAAACAAACAGCGCGGCGGTCACCGCCAACAGGCAGACGGCAGACAATGTACCGCCCACACTATCACAACTCACCAATCCGCCACCTTTTCCGGGGCGGGAGCACCGCTGTTAAAAACACGGCGGAAACAGACTACGAACGGGAAAACGCACACCACTACGCACTCCAGGAGGAAGGAGGACAGCATGGAACCCGAATTAAACATCCTACCTGCTCTCGTCTACCTTCTCATCTACCACGAGTACGAAGTCCGGCGCAGACGACAACGGTGAGTACTGCACCTACGACACACGGGAGGGGGAGGACGAAAGGTTACGGCCACACACATATGCGACCCCCCCCACCCCCAACTATGTACACACCAATGCAGAGCAACAAGTCACAGTGACACCACCCAAACACCCCTGAAAAATGCTATGACATAATCAAATTTGGAATAAATATTTATGTACAAAAAAGCTCCTGAAAATTATCGTACAACCATGAAAGATATTTACAAGAAAACAAATGATATACACATCAGTGTATAACTGAAGTAACAAGTCCTGCACATCCTACGAATTCATCATGTCCGTGGGCCAAAGTTTTGAGAAACAAGGGCAAAGGCCACACAGAAGACCTGAGTCCTTTGGAGAGAACACTGCAGGGGCATCAGATGTAAAAACTACAGGAACCTCAGGGGGAAGGGAAGGGGGGGGCACCACAGCCACATGAGTCCACGACGCCAGATCCACGAGGAGCCACCATGCCCACTGTACCATCCTGGGGAGTGCAAAGCCACAGTCTCTCAATGTCTCTACAGTGGGTGGGCTGCCCACTGTACCATCCTGGGGAGTGCAAAGCCACAGTCTCTCAATGTCTCTACAGTGGGTGGGCTGCCCACTGTACCATCCTGGGGAGTGCAAAGCCACAGTCCATCAGGTGGATGACAGTCTCCACTGGTCAAGGAGGAGGCATGGTGGGCACAGTGAACCATAAACAGTGCTTGAGACGGCGGTGCCCAGCGGAGCGGTGCTTGAGAAGAAGGGCCCAGCGGAGCGGTGCTTGAGATGGCAGTGCCCAGCGGAGCGGTGCTTGAGAAGAAGGGCCCAGCGGAGCGGTGCTTGAGATGGCGGTGCCCAGCGGAGCGGTGCTTGAGATGAAGGGCCCAGCGGAGCGGTGCTTGAGATGGCGGTGCCCAGCGGAGCGGTGCTTGAGAAGAAGGGCCCAGCGGAGCGGTGCTTGAGATGGCGGTTCCCAGCGGAGCGGTGCTTGAGATGAAGGGCCCAGCGGAGCGGTGCTTGAGACGGCGGTGCCCAGCGGAGCGGTGCTTGAGAAGAAGGGCCCAGCGGAGCGGTGCTTGAGACGGCGGTGCCCAGCGGAGCGGTGCTTGAGATGAAGGGCCCAACGGAGCAGTGCTTGAGATGGCGGGCCCTCTTCAGCGGTGCCTATCTTCACGGCGGGGCCCTCATCAGCGGTGCTCTTCTGCACGGCGGGCCCTGTTCAGCAGTGCTCTTCTGCACGGCGGGCCCTGTTCAGCGGTGCTCTTCTGCACGGCGGGGCCCTGTTCAGCGGTGCTCTTCTGCACCGCGGGCCCTGTTCAGCGGTGCTCTGCTGCACCGCGGGCCCTCTTCAGCGGTGCCTATCTTCATGGCGGGGCCCTCTTCAGCGGTGCTCTTCTGCACGGCGGGCCCTGTTCAGCGGTGCTCTTCTGCACGGCGGGCCCTGTTCAGCGGTGCTCTTCTGCATGGTGGGCCCTGTTCAGCGGTGCTCTTCTGCACGGCGGGCCCTGTTCAGCGGTGCTCTTCTGCACCACGGGCCCTCTTCAGCGGTGCTCTTCTGCACCGCGGGCCCTGTTCAGCGGTGCTCTTCTGCACCGCGGGCCCTCTTCAGAGGTGCTCATCCAGCAGGTCAAGGGAGCCAGACCTGTGCTGCACTCCCTGCTCAGTCGCCCTCGGACCGTGACGTTTCTGGACCCTTCGGGGACGGACTCCTGGCCTCTTTAGTGTCCTCCTTCCCAGCTGGGATGTGACATGTGGGGTCCACCTTCTCCGCGCTCCTGCTGCCCTTCCGCTCCTTTGATGGGGCTCTCGGGCCCTTGCCTCCCCTAGATGGTGTGGCTTGTGAAGTGGCCGCACATTGCTCCTTGGGGGCAGCCCTGTCAGTCCTCGCACGGCGGCCCTTGTTTTTGCGGGTCCTCTTGCCGGGGGGGGGGGGCTGGACGTGTCCTTGCTGCTGATCGATGTGTCACTGCTGGCAAAGGGTGGACTCCAGAACCCATGCACAACAGTGACACTCGAAGCTGGGCTGGTGGTGGCTGCGGTGCTCTTGGGACTCTTTGCAGATGGAGGGGGGAGCTCATCGGAGGGAAAGAGGTTAAGATTAGCCAGGAAAAGCTTTTTAGGTCCAAGGTAAAGGGTAGGAGAAGTGGTGATGGGAGTGGAGGAAGAGGATGTGGTTGTAGGAGAGTCAGGTGTGCTGTCATTGGGTGAAGGTGCTGGTGCTGTAGGCTGACGTGAGGTGGATGGCTGTTGGGTGGGTGGCTGCCTGCGTTTGTGTGTCTTGGAAGAGGGGGTGACAGACACAGTGGGAGAGGACACAGGGGACGTGTAAATGGCAGTGGGGGTGGTGACTGCACGAGTGTGGACTGTACTGGAGGGTGAGGTGGTGATGGAAGCACTGGCTGATGTTGGGGTGCATGCAGGTGTGAGTGGAGACGTCACAGGGAGGGAGGAGGGAGACGAGGAGGTGGGGGGCACAGAGGTGGTTGTGACTGCTGGAATGTCTGCATCTGTGTGTTGCTTGGGTGAGTGTTTGTGGGATCTGTGGTGCTTGTGTCTGGATGAGCTGCTCTTGGGTGTTGAGGTGTGTGCAGGCTGGTCTGATGGTGTGGATGGGATAGGCTGAGGAACAGGAGACAGAGACAGGCTGGAGGCAGTCAGAAGAGGGAGGCTGGAAACAGGGACAATGGCTGCCGTCAGTGCTGAGGCCAGAGCAGTGAACGCTCGTTGATAGGCAGCCTGACCCGAATGAATGCCCTCCAGGTACGCATTGCTCTGTTGCACCTCCCTTTGCACACCCTGGATGGCATTCAAAAGGGTAGTCTGCCCAACAATGAGCGTCCTCACCAGGTCAATGAGCTCCGCACTGAGGGCAGCAGGGGCAACAGGGGCAGGGGCTGAGGTGCCTGGGGCGAAGGAGACGCGCGCCTTCCTGGGCGAGCGGGCACGGAGCGTAGGCTGAGGGGCTGCTGGGAGGGCGGGGCTGGTGCGCTGGGTGGTGGCTGTACCTGTAGAGGCGGGGGGCCCGGAAGTTGCCGCCACCGCTAGGGAGCACCCATCCGAGGACGTGTCTGAGTCGCTGGTCTCACCACCGGTCCCCGTTGTGGTGCTCCCCTCGCCCTCTGGATCACTGGTGCCCTCGGTGTCTGTTCCTGGGCCCACCGGGGCCTTGTGTCCTGCAGCTCCCTCGTGCTCCGATGCCAAATCTCCTCCGCCTGATGATGCTAATGCACACATGCACAAGAAGATGAAGAGAAAGGGTGGGGGGAGAAAAAAGAAGACCAGGTTGAGTGCATGCAATGTCAACACCGTTGGCGGAGAGGACAGACACAGGAGCCTCATGCACTAAGCCGCGCATTCGGGGTACACTACTCAGTACTACTGACTAGGACAACAGGCCAAGAGACGTCAAACGCGCACATGGGTGATGCTGGACCATCAATGGCTGTACTTGTCACCCTACAGAGGTGGGGGCCGGGGGCACAGGGCCATGCCTAAGGGAGAGGACTACACTACAGAAAGCGCCCTGGCCTAATGTCACCCACAGCCCTCCTCCCCCACCCAAACGCCTCCACTGCGCAGAAAGATATGAGAATGTGCTGATACTCACCCCCTTGTGTCTGCTGTGATGTCTTAAAGCGCCCATCCAATTCAGGGTAGGCCACCGCCAGGATCCGGGACATCAGGGGGGTCATGGTGCGACTGGCACCCCTCCTAGGTTGGGAGGCCATCCCCAGCAGTGTTTCTGCGGTCTTCCTTGTTCCGCGGCGGATGTCCTCCCACCTCTTGCGGCAGTGGGTGCCCCGTCTGTTGTGGACCCCCAAGTTCCGGACTTCCTTGGCGATGGCACGCCAAATCTTGATCTTCTGATGGGCGCTGACCTATTTGACATGTACAGGGTGGAAAGGAGGAAATCATCAATGACCTGCATGTTAGATGTGATTGGCCCCCCCCCACCAACTTTGCCATATGGCACATGCTCTCATCTGTCGTGCGTTGCACTCCTCATTCGCCCCCCACCCCACCAACTTACATCCACCCCAATCCACACAGGCATAGCCCATTCCATGTGCACCCGGTGTACTCACTTGTTGGTCTGGAGGACCGTAGAGTAGCGCATACTGGGGGAGGACCCCATCCACGAGCTTCTCCAACTCTTCAGACGTGAAGGCAGGGGCCTTTCCCCAGTCGCAGCAGCCATTGTCACTTCCAGACCGAGGTCACAGCAGCACTTGCAGTATAGGTCCTCTCCTGTGGATGATCAGGTCTCGAGTGATCAATCAGCTAGGAAATGGCGGTCACGCCCGCGGCGGTGCGTACTGGATTTTGAAAGTTTGCGCCGCTTTTGCGTTAAAAAGCGGCGCAAATGCGGTGCTAAAAAAGTATAAATACGGGCCTAAGTTTGTGGTGTCAGAGGTCCAGTATTTATACCTAGTTGTGCCTTTGAAGTGGGGGAGATTTCAAAGAAGGGTCTTTGAAGTCCATAGAGGTCCTTTCGTCCTTGCTCCGGCTCCAGACTATCAGTAGGGCTGTAATCAGCCATTTGTGTGGGGACAGGCACTGCCTATTCAGGTGTAAGGGTCAGCTCTCCCCTCCCTCCCTGCCCAGGAAGGGCCATCAGAATGCAGATGAGTACTCAGACGCACCTAACCTTCCTGTGTTTGTGGATGTCTAGAGGGAATGCACAAAGTATAGCTGTCACCCACCCAAAACGTGTATTGGAGACATGCTGTAGGCACACAGAGATGTAAGAGCAGAGAAATGTTCACTTTCTGAAAGTGGAATTTCTAAAGTAGTCATGTTAAATCCAACTTTAACAGTAAAGAGGATTTACCATTACCATTTCAATGATATTAAACATGACATAGCTGCTCCGTCTCAATCAGGAATTGAAGCATCTTAAAAGTGTAATAAGGAATTCCCAAATGTTAGCTTATGAGAGTGTGGGCCTCAAAGTAGTGAAAGATGAATTTGGGAGTTTTTCACTACTATTACATTTTAAAACTTAAAAGTACATGCACTACCGTTTATTTACTGAGTGCCCTGCCCTATGAGCAACATAGGACCTACCTTCGGGTTGTCGTATGTGTAATAAAAGGGGAGTTTAAGGTTTTGCAAAAGGTTTTAACCACTTCTGTGCCGGGGACGTAATGGTTACGTCCACCGGCACAGTGCTCATGTGCCGAGGATGTAACCATTACGTCCTCACACTGAGCTCAGAGGGAGCGCTAGAGCTCCCTCTGTGGGCTTCCGTCCTACCCCCCAAGGCAGGGATGGAAGAGGAAGCCCTGCCCTTTCCACCCAGACCCCCCCTGCACCCCCACCCGCCCAGTGACATCTGATGACGTCAGAGTGCATTTGCGCGCTGACCTCATCAGAGGCCACTTCCCCATCATGCTGGAATCTCAGCTTCCAGGGCGATCGGAAGAGAAATGCAAAGCATTTCTCTTCGATCATGTGATGGGGCCCTGAGAGGCTTCAAAGGGAAAGAAAGGAATTTCCTTTCCTTTGAAGTCTCTCAGAGCATTTCAAAAGCCGGATCGTAAAGCGATCCGGCTTTTGAAATGCCCACTAGACACCTGGGATGGTTTGTAAAAATGAAACTGGCACAAGGGGAGCGACCCCTTGGGCAAGGGTCGCTCCCCAGGGGGGCAATATTTTTCAAGGCCTTTTCTGACCCCCCTGTGGGCAGAATCCACTAGGCACCAGGGATAATTTTTTTGTTTTGGTTCTTTTTCTGTTTTTTTTGTTTTCTTAGAGTTGGGGAGCGACCCATTAAGCAAGAGTCGCTCCCTAGGGCGCAAATTATAAATTATATTTAGGCCATTTTTGCCCCTCTTGGGGGCAGATCAGCTAATTTTATGAGGCCAGTCTGCCCCCAAGGGGGGCAGTATCCACTCGGCGCCCGGGATAAAACAAATTGCACCAATTTCATGCCTAAGGGGTCGCTCCCCGAGGGGGCAAATTTATTTCATCCCATTTCTGCCCCTCCTGGGGGCAGATCGGCCTACTGTTTTTCGGCCGATCTGCCTCCGGCGGGGCAGAAACCTCTAGGCGCCAGGGATTGGTGTGTGTGTATGCATGTGTATTCTTTAGGGGGGCAGCCCCTTGGGTAAGGGTCGCTCCCCATGGGGGCACATTACTGCTGGCCATATCTGCCCCCCTTGGGGGCAGATGGGCCTATTTTTGGAAGGCCCATCTGCCCCCAAGGGGGGCAGAAAGCCCACCAGAGACCAGGGAAGTTATTTTTTCCAAAATAGGAGGATGGGGGTATGGCCATATCCCCACCCCAAATAAATGGGGCCAAAGTTGTTCTACCCACCAGTGGGCAGATGGGGCAATTACCCCTGACCCACACCACAGGGGGGCAGAGTCTACTAGATGCCAGGCAATTAAAAAAAAAAAAAAAATATTGGGGTGGTGGCTACCACTCAGTATGGGCCTGGTTATGCCCCCACCCCAACTAAAGGGGGTAACAGTCTTTCAGCTCTCCCCCGCACTCTAAAACATCTTATCCCACAGCAAGCAAGAAGACATTTGATTATTTTGGGTTTTGCTTTTACATTTGGGCCATGAGAGCTTGGCTAACTCTCAAAATCGTCCCACTTGGAATGGTGAGGGACTTTGGGACACTGCCATGTAGAAATATCCACAAGACCTAGACACATCCGAAAACTAAACATCTGGGTGATTCCAGGGTGGTGTGTTTCACATGCACCCCGCACTATTTTCATACCCACAATGCCCTGCAAACCTCCAACTTTGCTGGAAATCACACATTTTCCCTTGTTTTTGTGACGGAACCTTCCAGAATCTGCAGGAATCCAAAACATTTCTACCACCCAGCATTGTCACATCTATACCAATAAAAATTCTGCTGCACTTGTCAGCCTAAAAATGTTTTTTTGCAAACTGCCCTTTTGGACGCCCCTTTGGTTCCCCCTCAATATCGACATGTTTTTGGCTCTTCCCTTTCACAAGCACTGGGCCCACCTACACAAACGAGGTATCATTTTTACCGGGAGACCGAGGGGAGCATTGGGTGGTGTGAAATTTGTCCCAGTGTGGTGATCCCACACAGAAATGTGGAAAACAAATGATTTTTTAGCTAAATTTGAGGTTTGCTGAGGATTCTGGGTAAGAAATCTTTGGGGGATCCACGCAAATCACACCTCACTGGATTCCCTCGTGTGTCTAGTTTTCAGAAATGTCTGGGTTTGGTAGGTTTCCCTAGAAGGCTGCTGACCACAGGACAAAAAAACACAGATGCCCCTCCCCCAACTACAACAGGTAATTTTGATGTGTCCAGATAGTGTTTAGGGGCCTTTCCTTTCGTGGGCAGTAGGCCTACCCACCAAAGTGAGGTACCATTTTTATCGGGAGACTTGGGGGAACGCTGGATGGAAGGAAATATGTGGCTCCTTTCTGATACCGGAACTTTCTGTCACAGAAATGAGAGGAAAAAGTGTTTCTTTGGCCACATTTTGAGGTTTGCAAAGGATTCTGGGTAACAGAACCTGGTCAGAGCCCCACAAGTCACCCCATCTTGTGTTCCCCTAGGTGTCTAGTTTTACAAACTGCACAGGTTTGCTAGGTTTCCCTAGGTGCCGGCTGAGCTAGAGGCCAAAATCCACAGCTAGGCACTTTGCAAAAACCAGCTCTGTTTTCTTTGTGAAAATGTGATGTGTCCACATTGTATTTTGGGGCATTTCCTTTCACAGGCACTAGGCCTACCCACACAGAATAGCAAAACAAGTGTTTATTGCCCCTTGTCTTTCTCTACATTTTTTCCTTCCAAATGTAAGACAGTGTGTAAAAAAGACATCTATTTGAGAAATGCCCTGTAATTCACATGCTAGTATAGGCTCCCCGGAATTCAGAGATGTACAACTAACCAATGCTTCTCAACACCTTATCTTGTGGCCATTTTGGAAATACAAAGGTTTTCTTGACACCTATTTTTCACTTTTTATATTTCAGCAAATGAATTGCTGTATACCCGGTATAGAATGAACACCTATTGCAAGGTGCAGCTCATTTATTGGCTCAGGGCACCTAGGGTTCTTGATGAACCTACAAGACCTCTATATCCCCACAATCAGAAGAGTCCAGCTGACGTAACAGTATATTGCTATAAAAAATCTGACATCGCAGGAAAAAGTTACAGAGTAAAACGTGGAGAAAAATGTCTGTTTTTTCCACCTCAATTTCAAAATTATTTTATTTCAGCAGTTATTTTCCGTAGGAAACACTCGTAGGATCTACACAAATGACCCCCTTGCTGAATTCAGAATGTTGTCTACTTTTCAGAAATGTTTAGCTTTCTGGGATCCAGCATTGGTTTCTCACCCAGTTTGGTCACTAACTGGAAGGAGGCTGAAAGCACAAAAATGGTAAAAATGGGGTATGTCCCAGTAAAATTTCAAAATTATGTTGAAAAATTGGGTTTTCTAATTCAGGTCTGCCTGTTCCTGAAAAGCTGGGAAGATGCTGATTTTACCACAACAAACCCTTTGTTGATGCCATTTTCAGGGAAAGAACCACGAGTCTTCTTCTGCAGCCCAATTTTCACTGTATTTTGTCTAATTTCTAGGTCTTCTTCAGGGGAACCCCCCAAGTCTGGGTACCTCTAGAATCCCTAGGATGTTGAAAAAAAGGACGCAAATTTCGCATGGGTAGCTTATGTGAACAAAAGGTTATGAGGGCCTAAGCGCGAACTGCCCCAAATAGTCAAAAAAAGGCTTGGCACAGGAGGGGAAAAGGCCTGGCAGCGAAGGGGTTAAATGCCAAGTTGAGGTAGCAGTAAAACTGCACACATGGGCTTTGCAATGGCAGGACTGAGCCATGGTTAGGGGGCTACTGAAATGGGTGGCACAATGAGTGCTGCAGTCCCACTAGTAGCATTTAATCTACAGGCCCCTCGTACAAGTAGCACACTTTACTAGAACTAAATATGCCAATTGAGGTTAGGCCAAAGTTACCAAGGTTTAGAGAAGAGAGCACACACACTTTAATACTGGTTAGCAGTAATAATAACAAAGGCCCTCAACTCTTATTGCTGTGGGTGAAGGTGCTGATCACTTTCACCTAGGGGAAGAATAATTGTCTTTTGAACATGATGTTTAAAAAACTTAGAAATTACACCACTGAAATGAAGTGGCAAGGAACGGTGCAAACAGTAAAGAGAGAAAATAAAAAATCTGTGCTTATTGGTGCCTTAGAAGAATTAATGCCTATACCGGAATCCTTCTCTACATTACCCCCTGCAATCCCAAAAAATGGAAAAACACTAAAAGGAGGAAATACATCAACAGTCACAGAGCTAATTGACATCTTGACAAGCAGCACATCAAATCAAGTGCTAAAAGCCCCTCTCCATGTAGAAATAAATAGTACTCCCTTGTACTGAATTAATTAATTAGCAGATATCTTCTAAAGGTGTTCTCTCCACGCCTTGTCAATGGACTATACTCTACCAGATATAGATCTGTGCCAGCTTCCATGCTTAGCAGAGAGTAAACCGTTGAGTCACTTGAACTCTTCAGTAGTGCACCGAATAATGTAACTGAGATTGAAGCAAATTTATCTTGCTCCCCTGACTTTCCTTTTTTAACATCACTCCATCCTGTAAATGAACACATGATTATGTCTGAATCCATACAGACATTACAGAGGATACTCAAATCTATTTTAATACCGCTGGAAAAGGTTACATACAACTCTGTTCACACCTAGAAATTCAAACTGCTATTTTAAAATCCTTGATTAATCTAAATGAACTGTCAACTGCCGGAAGGGCAGATACTGGAGCTGGAGATCAACCAAGTGTGGATGCTATTGGCTCAAAAGCACCATCTGTCTTGAACTTTCATAAAAAGTTCAACACAAACCAAACAAGCAAGATAAATTCCAAAGGGAGGGAACAGAACGGGAAAGAGACAGTTTACTCCCTACTCAGAATTTGTGTAGTATCATCTCTAGATCAGGAGCCATGTCTTGAACCTCTTCAACTGCAAAAGAAGGAAAACAAATGAAGATTGCCAGTAAAAAGTTAAAGGAGAAGAGGAATGAGAGGGAAAAGAGAAAGGTGAATCTTAGAATTAACAAGAGGAAGTGCTGAAGAATAACGTTTGCACAGAAAGTTGACCACTCAACCCCTCAATTACTGGGGTCAACAGGGGAAGATGGTAACAGAACAACTGAAAGGATATTTTCGCAAGATGTGCAAGTATCCAAAATGACCCACCCCCCATTTGGAAAAGACACCCAAGTGCAATTAAACCAATTGGCCTTGAATTCTCAAGTTCTTTGCTTTTTTTGGACCATTGGTTTTCTACCCATGCTGTTTCAACTGTAAATTCTAATTGCGGGTTAGCCAAGATAGAGACAATCTTAAATCTCTACCATGTTCTTGAGATATCAGACCTCTTCACAAATGGTAATGATCCTCGTAACAAACAAAAAAACCTTAGGCTTCTGCATAATTTCCCGCAACTTTATTCCTTCACATCTTCCGAAATAAAATTGGTTTCCTTTCCTAATAACCAAAATCTTTCCACAGTGCATGTAGAATTTTGGTTTAAAGTGATTTCCTCTATAATGCTGCAGGATAGTGAAAAACATCACATAAATGGTTTTGTTGTTGTAGGAATACAACCCAAGCTTTCAGCCCCACAGCTTTTAAGGCTGGCTATGTCAGAGGAGTCAATCGCCTGGCCATTCCATCAAATCTAAATGGCCAGGAGCGCAATAGTGCTTCTGTCGACACAGACATAGTCACAGTACATATTGACAAAGGAGGTAGACACATATGGAACCAAAGCCTGTCCAAAGTGGATAATGTAAAAACCAATGTCATGACAGGTCGCAACTGTTGACGTTGAGAAAGTTGCTGCTTGAGTAGAAAATCTACTTGAGGGGCAGAAGGAAGCAGTTCCCTCTTGAGCACCGCCTGCTGCTGTTTGTGCTGAATTTAAAGTGCAGAACAAGCTATACTAATAAACACAATTGTACCATGGAGCTCTATATGAAGCGAGAGAGATAATATTGCATGCTGGAAGTACAAACATGTATGATTTGTAGCCTGAGTCTCTGCTGAATCCTTATAGTAAGGAACAGCAGGGTCTGTAATGGTTTTCTGAATTCTAAATTAAAGATTATTATAATTTTTTTTTAAAGAGCCTTCTAGGACTTGCATGCCTAGACAGAAGAGAAGCTCCCACCAATGCAGGTTTTTGAGTGGGGAAGCACGCTCAAGAGGGAAGAAGCTCAACCCCTGGACGCACGTCTAAGCTACCAGTAAACAACACGGGGAGTCCGCCCTCGAGTCACAGAAGCGCAACTCTTAGAGGTGATGTTGAGCCATCAGCAAGATGTGTAATAAACACCACAATAGACAGTATGTGGGTTCATAGAAGGTAGACTCTGCAGTAGTGGGTCTAAGGAGCCAAGCCAGAATATGATAAAGGCGCAATTTAAGGAATATTACAAATTTAAATAGACAACATGGTAATAGGTCAGTGGGGTAAACTGAGAGGCGGTCTTAGAAGTTGATAGTTAAAGTGAAGAATGTTGCATGTAGGGCGTGAGAACACAATCCTACCACCCCTTGATTCCAGCCAGCTGAAGCATAGTAAATATAGGTGTTTTGGTATCAGAACATAAAACAGGCTTTTGCAGTGTTGCGAGAGGTTGAAAATAATGTAGGACAACGCTCCATCATGCTAGTATCTTTCATACTACTCCTAGAGCAACAGCATGTGTACCCCTTCCTCTCCCTCCATTTCATTTGAGTAGATGCTGCAGAGCAGGGACCACGCTCATAGTACAGGAAAGAGAATTGTGAAGCAGAGCTACAGAAACATAGAAGACAGCAAACGTTCAAGCAGAGGTTACATATGCCCTTTGGTGGGACATTCATGTCCCTTATTTGGGTTAATCTAACAATGTCACTGAAGTGCAGCACATCTCAAAATGCGTGCTTAATGGTTGGAGCAAAGGAAGTTGAATTGACATTTTCTGATTAATATTGCTTTAGTCATTTTGTATGAGGCATTTGTACTAATTCCATGTGTGCTATTTCCGTAAACCAAACCACCTGACAGTATAAAATAACTGAATACACTGAAATAATCTTACCATGGCTATCATCCTAATGAAGTGAATGAGTTTTGGAATCTGCCAGTTGGAAATGGTTGATTGATCAAGGGCGGAGAACATATATAGTATACTAATATTTGGGTTTGTTTTCTGTTTTTGTTTTAAAAGGAGTCAGTTTTCCTTGGCTGCCTCTCGTATTCTTTAACTCAGCCGTGAAACCCATTCTCTTTAATTATGGTGGATAGACTTCATTAGATCAATCTGAATTTCACAGGGCAGACATCTAGTAATGTGCTTCTCTTGAACATTTTTAACAGCTAAGCTCAATCAGACGGCACCCAATCTGACATCAATTATTATATATCTGCATAATACCTTGCTGTTTAATACGGAGGTGCTATCTTCTCATCTCCTGTCCTCCCATCTCTCGCCTCACTCCCCACTCCCCCTCTCACGGCCCTCCCCTCCCTTCCCTTCTCCTCTCCTCTCCCTTTACTTTCTCTTCCTTTCGTTTCCTTTTTTCACCAAGTTGCTTATACCTGGATATCACGTTGCCAACCGTTGACTGAAGTCCACAAAGTGCTGTTCATATCGAGAGTGAGGCTACATCTGAAAAGCCCCAAAACACGAAAATCAGAGCAAAATATCGCAAGAGGCAGCACTGTCAAGAAAAACATCCTGTGCTTCTTAAATAAATTATATACCTCACTGTAGTAAAAACATGTAAAGCATAGCACTGTCCGCCCATGCCCGCACAGATATCAAAACACATCCAAAACCAAGGATATGTCTTATGGGACACAACCTCATACATCATCATTCTTGAGGTCCTGGCAGCTTAAAAGTGCAAATCACTTTGCCAGACATCCTTTTATCCCCTTTGAGGCAGTTTTTCCAAAATAAAGCATGAGTGGCAGTGCCGTTCAATTAATAGTATAGCATTATCTGTTTTGTGTTTGAACTGATCATTTCGAAAAACTAACCTCTTTTTCATATCTCTTTAGACGAGCATTCGCTCATGTCATACAGAAAGATTGATTGTGCACGCCTAAAACTCAACCAATAAATAATATGGATCTGGTGAGCAAATTTGTAATGACTGGAAATTTTTATTGTAAAATCACTCACTCAGGAAAGGCGTATAACGTATCAGACGCTGCCGATTTAAAAACTTTCAGCTAACAAAAATGGGAAAGTACAAAATTTATAAAGTTATTTTCCTGGCACACACTCACGAAAAAAGCATTAACTGCATTCGAGCATCCAAATATAAAGTACAGGAATAACAATATAAAGTACAGGAATAACAAACATATGCTTCGCATCGCCCACTTTTTTCCTTACATCTGAAATATCAAAATATGCATGAGGAAAAAGAGAAACTACAGCCCAAGGGTAATGTGAGGTCATATCCCTCACACCCAACTCTTGTAAAGATTCAGGTCTCCCTAGTAATTCTCTTAAAGAGGTATGGGCTTAAACTGAGATTAGAATTAACTGATATATTGAAATGCTCAGATCTGGAAATATGAAAGTCGCTTACAAATGGGAGTAACCCTGTTAAAATGCCAACAAATCATATAGGGCCTCATCACGAGTATTGCAGTCAGTGTACCGGCGAGGTGGAGTTGACGGACGCACTGCAGTGGGCCCGGCAGTGAAGACCGCCATATCACAAGTACTGGGAAGGCACCTGCAGAACACAGCGAAGTCACCGTACGACCCACCACAGAGGAAGGGCTGGCGCGCCAGGCGACAGCCATCTTCAAACCAGCGGTCAGGCAGTATCCTACGAGCATATTACGAGGTAGCACACTGCCAGGATTTCCAGGGTGGACCACCGCCACCAAAAGCCTGGTGGAAACGAACAATATAAAAGGGAACACCTATCTTCAGGAACACAGGCACTTCCATAGGCGCCATGGTATGCAAATTGCAACTCTTCCCAATCCTCTACCTGGTCATGCAACTCCAGGACCAGCGACAATGACCACAACACCAGCCGTAAGTACAGCAGCCTAGCACACACTGGAGGAAACGACGTTAGTACACACACACAACACACACACAACATGGGAAGTCACGGCAACACACACATGCAAACAAACACCCGTACCAACACACACATACACGCCAATAGCCACAACCTCCACACATACATGTGGCTGGGAAGCCAGACAAGGTAGGTATCATCCCCATCAATAGTGTTATGGCGCAGATATATTAGAAAAAAAAAAACTATTTGAACAGGCCCAAGAGCCAGTCCAAAAGTCCATAGTGCTCTAAGCACACTGGGCACAAGCTGATGCCCTAACTTGACTCCTGGCTGCAAAGTGCAGGCTTCCACAGGGCAGGGGCATCAATGGTGAATGCAGGCACCTCATGGATGTGGGGCCTGGGGGGGCCTTGGGCTTGGAGGGGGGGTCCTTTGGTCTGGGCATAGAGGAGAGGTCCTTAGGGGTGGACCTGGATGGGGGTCCTTGGGCTTGACCTTGGAGGGTGGGTTTAGCTGGGGTGGATTTAGTCTTGGCCTTGGAAGTGAGCCTGGGCTTGGGATTGACAGGAGGAACAGTAGATGTGACAGAGGCGGAAGTGGCAGGTGGTGGAGGGGCATGGCCAGGGGCAGTGGCAGATTGGGAGGCAGAAGGCAGGGGTATTGGAAGGGTAGCAGGGCACTCGGGGGAACAGGGCCTGGGTCAGTGGTGGGGAACAGGGAAAACCTTTGTAGGGAATGTTTTTTGTGGGCACAAGGGAGGTCAAGGGGAAGACGTTTGGGAGTGGATGGAGTGAGTATGAATGTGAGGTGTGTACGTGGAGGTGCTTTGGGTGCAGGAGCATCAGTGGATGATATGTGTGTGCTTGGGGACTGTTGTGTGGATTTGTGTGGGTGTTTAGATGTACTGGGAGGAGGTGGGGAGGAGATGCACGGAGATGCCAGGCGGGATGTGTGAGTGTATGTTGGGGTGGTGCTTGCAGGTAGGGTATATGTGCTGCATGTGGGTGTGTTGTCAGTTGTGGTGTCTGCGCCAGTGGTGTATGGGGTGCATAAATGTGGGTCAGAGAATGTGGTGACGATGTTAGTGGGGGCACATGAGGCAGGATCAGTGACTGTTGTGGTGCTGACTGCAGGTGTAAGTGGTGTGCCGACTGCGAAGGGGGAGATGGTGGGGGAGTCAGTGCAGGGTGTGGATGTTGTCATGTCTGCATGTGTCTGTTGAGTATGTGCATGACAGTGGTGGCATCTGTGGTGCTTATGTCCGTCCTCGTGTACCGTGTCTGTTGATGTGGATGCATGTGGGTCAGTAGGTGTGCCTTGGATTGGTGAGGGGAGTGGGATGTTGGTATGTGAACAGGTAGCTGGAGAGGGGAAAGAAGTAGAAGGGACACTGGCTGCTGTCAAGGAGGAGGCCAGAGCCTGAAACGAGCTCTGTAGGCCAGACAAGGCACAGTGAATGCCTTCCAAGAACACATTGCACTGCCGCATCTCGGATGCCAGTTCCTGGATGGCATTCATGACAGTTGTCTGCCCCACAGAGATGGACCTCAGGAGGTCAATAGCCTCCTCAGGGAGGGCAGCATGGCTGACTGGGGCAGGGGTAGAGGTGCCTGTAGCAAAGGAAATGCCCACCCTCTTGGGTGAGTGGGTCCAGGCAAGTGGGTGGGGAGCTACAGGGACGGCGGTGCTGGTAAGGGGGTGGTAGACAAGGATGGTGCTGGGAATGTCCCAGATGGGTCTGCCACTGTCAGGGAACATCCATTGGAGAAGGAATCAGAAAATGTAGTCGTCTATCAGGTCTCCCCCATGGCACTCCCCTCTCCCTCTGTCCCACTGGTCACCTCAGCTTCCTGGGTCACGTGGACTGCAGCTTCCCCACTTGCCAGTGCCCCTCCTCCTTCACCAGATGATGCTGATGCACACAAAAACAAAGGAGGGAGAGAGAGAGAGAGATAAGAGAGCGGGTGCAATTGGTCAATGCCAGCCCAACAGTGACACAAGGTAGAACATCAGCATTTGTTGCCATGCCATGACACACTATGCCCACCTCTGAACATCCTACAACTTGGGAACACCATGGGGGAAACCACAACAATGCACATGTCAACCACTGATGGTCTGACTGATTTAAACATGTACATGAGAAGTGTCATAACCGCCACACCTGTCCAGTACCTGCCCACTACCCATGGCTGTTTAGACAGGCATGTAAAGGACTGCACGCCCAACAGGATCCTGCACTGCTAGTTGGCAGGCCTTCTTGTCTATTGTCAAGTAGCACTGTTACCACTTGGTGCGCCCACCCCACTACACATGCAGTGCCTGCTACCTAATTGAGGTCCTAGATCCAATCCTGGCACGGTGGCTGGTCAAGACCAATCACAATGCCCTGACACCCCAGGTCTAATCATGCTGTTGTCATGAGCTGGCAAGCACATTGAGCTAGTAGGTTGCCACACAGTTTCAATATTGGAGGAGTCTGCCCTGCTACCACTGACTGCATGACATTACCTACACCTGTGATGCCAATCCTGCCCAGATGAACACAACCCATAGTGGACATCATTGTGCCTAGAATTCACGCCATAGCTACCCAATGGTGCCCACCCAGAGCCACCATGCCAACACAGGTTGCAAGTGAGAGTGAGTACTTAGCCCCATTTGGCTGCTGTGCTGCCCTGAAGTGCCCATCCATCTAAGGGTAGGCCATCACCAATATGGGGGCCATTAGGGGGTGGTCAGGGTCCTCATTGGGAGGACGTCCCCAGCAGGGCCTCCACAGTCTTCTGGGCCCAGCGTCTCGGGTCCCCCCACTGCTTCCTGCAGTGGGTGCTTTGCCAGGCATGGACCGCCAGAGTCGCACTTGCTTGGCGATGGCACCCCAAATCCCCTTCTTCTGATGGGCGCTGACCTGCATGGGTGACACAGACAGAAGGACACAGTCATGAAGAGTGGCATCCCTAGGACAGTAGTGGACAGCACACATCACACTTCTACACCCACACGTCATCACCCAACATAGCCTTAGGCCCCTCACCCATGTCCATGCTTCATGAACACTGCCACCTACCAAGGCCCCCATCGCCATGCGCACAAATCACATACAGGACAATACAATTGGGCTCACCTGCTGCTCCGGTGCCCATGCAACTGTCCATACAGGGACACGACCCAGTCCACGAGCTGCTCCAACTCATCCTGGGTGAAGGCTGGAGTCCTATCTACTGCAGGACGTGGCCGCTTGGCTACCAGAGTGAGAACACAGCAGCACAGGCAGTGGAGGTCTTCAGTGCATGAGGTTCAGGAGTGAAGAGGGCATGAGCATATGGGCACATGAAATATCGGTCACGGCTGCCGTGGACATCACCATCACCGCCGGCAACAGTGCTATCCAATGGTGAGTTGCACGGCGGTCGTGGCCGCCTACCGCCATGATGTGTTACACCAGCAGGATGATCTCACTTCCACCTGTGCCATGCATACAGACAAACAGCTGCCATTTTACATGTCCACTGTGTAATATGTGCGAAAGATATTGCGTCATGGGTAACATATGTTGGCCTGCAACCACATCAACATCATCAACACAGTCTATGGTGTACAATCTAATACCAACTCTCTCCTGTTCCAAGGTACAATGGAGGAGCATCAAGTCATCCAGACCTATTGCCTGAACCGTGTGACCATCATGGAACTGGTGGCCCCGTTGGAGATTGATCTGTTGCCTGCCATTCACCACCCCAAAGCCATCCCTTCCACAGTGCAGGTGTTGTCAGTCCTCCACTACCTTGCCTCAGGCTCCTTCCAGGTCACAGTGGGCATGACAGTTGGGATGTCATAGCCCATGTTCAGCAACGTCCTGCAGGATGTACTATGTGCCCTGCTAAAACATCTGTGAAACTACATCCGGTTTTACCAATGTGCCAAATTGCCCACTGTGAAGGGTGAGTTCTACAATGTGGCACAAGTCCCACATGTCATTGGGGCCATTGATGGCACCCACATTCCCCAGGGGCTACCCAGGAGGAATGAACAGGTGTATAGGAACCACAAAAACTTTGTTTTTGGCCTTGGAAGTGGAGGGAGTGAGCCTGGGCTTGGGATTGGCAGGAGGAACAGTAGATGTGACAGAGGCGGAAGTGGCAGGTGGTAGAGGGGCATGGCCAGGGGCAGTGGCAGACTGGGAGGCAGAAGGCAGGGGCATTGGAAGGGTAGCAGGGCACTTGGGGGAACAGGGACTGGGTCAGTGGTGGGGAACAGGGAAAACCTTTGTAGGGAATGTTTTTTGTGGGCACAAGGGAGGTCAAGGGGAAGATGTTTGGGAGAAGAGGGAGTGAGTATGGTTGTGAGGTGTGAACGTAGAGGTCCTTTGGGTGCAGGAGCATCAGTGGATGATATGTGTGTGCTCGGGGACTGTTGGGTGGATTTGTGCGGGTGTTCAGATGTACTGGTAGGATGTGGGGAGGAGGTGGGGAGGAGATGCACGGAGATGGCAGGCAGGATGTGTGAGTGTATGTATGATGGTGCTGGGAATGTCCCAGATGGGTCTGCCACTGTCAAGAAACGTCCATTGGAGAAGGAATCAGAAGATGTAGTCGTTGATCAGGTCTCCCCCATGGCACTCCCCTCTCCCTCTGTTCCACTGGTCACCTCAGCTTCCTGGGTCACGTGGGCTGCAGCTTCCCCACTTGCCTGTGCCCGTCCTCCTTCACCAGATGATGCTGATGTACACAAAAACAGAGGAGGACAAGGAGGGAGAGAGAGAGAGAGAGAGAGAGAGAGAGAGAGAGAGAGAGAGGGTGCAATTGGTCAAGGCCAGCACAACAGTGACACAAGGTAGAACATCAGCATTTGTTGCCATGCCATGACACACTATGCCCACCTCTGAACATCCTACAACTTGAGAACACCATGGGGGAAACCACAACAATGCACATGTCAACCGCTGATAGTCTGACTGATGCAAACATGTACATGAGGAGTGTCATAACCGCCACACCTGTCCAGTACCTGCCCACTACCCATGGCTGTTGAGACAGGCATGTAAAGGACTGCACGCCCAACAGGATCCTGCACTGCTAGTTGGCAGGCCTTCTTGTCAATTGTCAAGTAGCACTGTTACCACTTGGTGCGCCCACCCCACTACACATGCAGTGTCTGCTAGCTAATTGAGGTCCTAGATCCAATCCTGGCACAGTGGCTGGTCAAGACCAATCACAATGCCCTCACACCCCAGATCTAATCATGCTGTTGTCATGAGCTGGCAAGCACATTGAGCTAGTAGGTGGCCACACAGTTTCAATACTGGAGGAGTCTGCCCTGCTGTTATACTGACTGCATGACGTTACCTACACCTGTGATGCCAATCCTGCCCAGATGAACACAACCCATAGTGGACATCATTGTGCCTAGAATTCACGCCATAGCAACCCAATGGTGCCACCCAGAGCCACCATGCCAACACAGGTTGCAAGTGAGAGTGAGTACTTACCCCCATTTGGCTGCTGTGCTGCCTTCAAGTGCCCATCCATCTAAGGGTAGGCCATCGCCAATATGCGGCCCATTAGGGGGTGGTCAGGGTCATCATTGGGAGGACGGCCCCAGCAGGGCCTCCACAGTCTTCTGGGCCCAGTGTCTTGGGTCCTCCCACCACTTCCTGCAGTGGGTGCTTTGCCGGGCATGGTCACCCAGAGTCTGCACTTGCTTGGCGATGGCACCCCAAATCCCCATCTTCTGATGGCCGCTGACCTGCATGGGTGATACAGACAGAAGGACACAGTCATGTAGAGTGGCATCCCTGGGACAGTCGTGGACAGCACACATCACACTTCTACACCCACACGTCATCACCCAACATAGCCTTAGGCCCCTCACCCATGTCCATGCTCCATGAACACTGCCACCTACCAAGGCCCCGATCCCAATGCGCATAATTCACATACAGGACAATAAAATTGGGCTCACCGCCTGGTCCGGTGCCCATACTACTGTCCATATAGGAACAGGACTCCGTCCACGAGCTGCTCCAACTCATTCTGGGTGAAGGCTGGAGTCCCATCTACTGCAGGACGTGGCCGCTTGGCTACCAGAGTGAGAACACAGCAGCACAGGCAGTGGAGGTCTTCAGTGCATGAGGTTCAGGAGTGAAGAGAGCATGAGCATAGGTGCACATGAAATATCGGTCACGGCTGCCGTGGACATCACTATCACCACCGGCAACAGTGTCATCCAATGGTGAGTTGCACGGCGGTCGTGACCGCCTACTGCCATGATGTGTTACACCAGCAGGATGATCTCACTTCCACCTGTGCCATGCATACAGACAAACAGCTGCCATTTTACATGTCCATTGTGTAATATGTGTGAAAGATATTGCGTCATGGGTAACATATGCTGGCCCGCAACCACATCAACATCATCAACACAGTCTATGGTGTACAATCTAATACCAACTCTCTCCTGTTCCAAGGTACAATGGAGGAGCGTCACGTCATCCAGACCTATCGCCTGAACCGTGTGACCATCATGGAACTGGTGGCCCAGTTGGTGCTGGATCTGTTGCTTGCCATTCACCACCCCAATGCCATCCCTTCCACAGTGCAGGTGTTGTCAGTCCTCCACTACCTTGCCTCAGGCTCCTTCCAGGTCACAGTGGGCATGACAGTTGGGATGTCATAGCCTATGTTCAGCAACGTCCTGCAGGATGTACTATGTGCCCTGCTAAATCATCTGTGAAACTACATCCGGTTTTACCAATGTGCCAAATTGCCCACTGTGAAGGGTGAGTTCTACAATGTAGCACAAGTCCCACATGCCATTGGGGCCATTGAAGGCACCCACATTCCCCAGGTGCCACCCAGGAGGAATGAACAGTTGGATAGGAACCACAAAAACTTTCATTCGGTCAATGTGCAGGTGGTGTGTCTCGCAGACCATTACATCTCCCAGGTGACAGCCAGGTACCCAGGCTCTGTGCATGATTCCTTTAACCTGTGGAACAGCAGCTTCCCACAAATGATGGCACCACTCTAGAGAGACCAGGCCTGGCTCATCGGTATGTACCCCTGCATATGTGTGCCCCTCAGCTCTCTGCACCCTTGTGTCCTTTCCCTATCGCCCTCTCAGTCTTGACATGCCTCTTTCCTCTGTGCACACAGGTGACTCTGGCTATCCCAACCTGCCCTGGCTCTTGACACCCATGAGGCATCCAACTTCAGCTGCAGAGGACCGTTATAAGGAGGCCCACGGTTATACCATACAGGTAATTGAGAGGTGCTTCGGCCTGCTGAAGGCCAGGTTCCGGTGTTTGCAATTCTCTGGGGGTGCACTGCTCTACAAGCCACAGAAGGTGTACCAGATCATTGTGGCCTGCTGCGTGCTGCATAATCTGGCCCTGAGGTGTCAGATCCCATTGCTGGATGCAGAGGAGGGAGTAGCTGTACCAGTGGCTGATGAAAGGGACATGGGGAGTGATGAAAAGGAGGATGATGAGGGTGCAGCTGACTCCAGGACGGAGATGATTCGACTGAGATGCAGGTATGTGTAAACTGTGTGGTATGTGTCCTCTACAACTGTCTGCCTTGTCCCTGATGCCGCCTGTTGTCTGTGACCACTGACGGTATTGGTTGCAGCTCTGACTCTGGGTGGATTGGAGGGTGTCACATGTGCCCATGACTTAGGTAGTCAGAGTGTACAGGTCAGGCCTATAGTCATGCAGCTGTTGTGCTGGTACACTAGTGCCATCAACGTGTATGTAGAAAGTTACCTGAGCTGCCAGTTCAAGTGCTATATGTGTGTGTGTCTGTGCAGCATCTATCCTGGGTGGCAGTGCTACGTTGTTGTTGGTGGCAGTGGGAATTGGGTCAGGTCTGGCGCTGGGTGCTGTGAGGGTAGGACTATTGGGTTGGTATATGTTGTTTTTGTGCGTTGGTACTAGCCATATGGTTGTGGACTTGACTGCCATATCTGCCTTGGATACCTGTTCCTACAGTGCATTTGTGTGGAGTTGGCATCTGTGACTCCTACAGTGAATGTTATCCCAGTCTTGCTCTATTTTTAGGACCATATAGTGGTGTACTGTGGTCCCTGCCTGGCCTGTTGCCTCCCTTGACACATACCTCAAGCCACTGGCTGCTCCACTATTGACCTCCTGGCATTTTGCTCCCCCCTCTGTCACCCTCCCATGCATGTTCTGGGCGGTGGGTTGCCAGTTGTACACGTATTGGCAGTTCAATATGTACTCAGGAAAAGTAAATACGTAGCATGGACTGTGCTCAGTTGTTGTTTATTTGAGATGGACAAGTGTATGGGGTGATGAGTGGGGTAATGGTAGCATAGATCATCAGAGTGGTGAGGCCAGCTGTAGGTAGTCCAGGTACAGGCTGCTGGCCATGGGTAGATGGAGATATGGAAGTGGACAGTCAAAAGGGTGTCACAGTCACACACAAGGGAGAATGTGCAGGAGAGGGTGACTTCCTGGCGGTGGTCCTGGTCTGGGCGTCATGTCCAGCTGGATTTCTACTTGGATGTCCTCACTTGCGTTGGTGTTCCTCAGCTACAGGGGTAGGAGTGCTGGTGTCCTCCGAGTCCTGTGGTGGGGCCTCCCTGCCACTGGCTGCCATTGAGGTGGAGGGCTGTCATGGGATGTGGCCAGTGGTGGGGGCCTGCTGGTGGGTAGTAGACTCACGCATGACAGTGGTCAGGTCCTTGAGCACCCATACTATGGAGGCCACAGTGGTATTGTGGGCCTGCTGCTGTTGCATGGCCCCCTGATGGTATCCTGCTGGGTCTCCTGCACAGTAGTGAAGATCTGGGCCACTGTGTCCTGGGTGTGCTTGTATACATCCAGGACTTGCGTGAGGGTCACCTGGGCAGTAAGTTGTTGTGGCTGTCTCGAGCCTTGGACCACAGTTTTTCTCTCACTACCCTTGGCCTCATGTGCCTGTACCCCTGGCACAGTGTGCCCACTCCCAGTAGCATCATGACCTTCATTGTCTGGGGTGGGTGCCCTTGACTCTGGCACCTGTACTATCGGCACTCCTCTGATTGAGAGGTCCCTTGGGCACAGGTTTGGGGCTCAGGGTTTGGCTGTGGTGTTGTTGCCACATGGGTAGGGTCATCCGGTGTGTGCAGAGTGGGTGTGGTGATGGTGAACTGCCCAGTGGCCACAGATGGCCCAGGCAAGTCATCCTCATCCAGTGGGTCCTTCATCCTGGGAGGACTGTCTGAGTCTGGTATCCTCTGCAGGATGTCAGTGACAGGGGTACCTGTGGATGGAAACGGTAGATGTTAGTTGTGTGACTGTAGTTGTTATGTCCCTGTTGTGATGCATGCAGTGCCTCGACTTGCGTCCCAGTGATGGCCATGATAGCTGCTGCACTGCAGACATTGTTTTTGATTAGATTGTGGGAGCTTTGGTTCTTCGCATTGTGGTTGTCATCCATGCATTAGGAGTGTATGAGTAGGGATGTTGGGAGTGGGGTGGTTTGGCATGCAGAGGAGGGGTTTGGAGTGCTTGGGACGGGAGCAGTGGGGTGGGTTGTAGTGTGTTGGAGAGTGGTGGGGAGGCATGATGGGCAGGGGTGGTTGGTGCTTGGGAGGCATTAATGACTTACAAGAGTTGAGCCCTCCGCTGATACCAGTCAGGTCCTGGGGTTGCATGATATCCAGAACCTTCTCCTCCCAGGATGTCGACTGAAGGGGAGGAGGTGGGGGCCACCCCCAGTCTTGTTGCTGGCTATCCTCTCCCTGGACGCCATGGAACAGACCTTCCTACTGAAGTCGTTCCACCTCTTCCTGATGTCCTCCCTTGTGTGTGGGTATTGCATTGCCCCTGTTGACGATCCTCTGTCATAACTCCATCTTTTGACTATGGATGTTTGCTGTACCTGTACTCCCATGAGCTGTGGCTCTACTTTGATGATCTCGTCCAGCATGACCTGCAACTCATTCTCAGTGAACTGTGGTTGCTTCTGGTATGACATGTTGTAGGGTGGGTATGTGATGTGCGTGAAGGGTGCAGTGCGGGGTGTGTGGTGTTATGGGGGTGTTTAACTGTGTGTGTTGGTAGGCTGTGGTGTTGATTTGTGCAATGTGTGCTGTGTGATATTTGTTTGCTGTGTTTGGAGTATGGTTCATCTTAAGTGTGGATGTGGTTGCTTGTATTTGTCGCAAGGGATTGTGAGTGTGTGTGGGGGTATTACATGGTGGCGTATGCAGGTGTGCGTGGTGTGTGTATGGTTACCAGGTGTGGGATATTCAAACTAGCCAATGAGGTATTGGCTACTTTCCACTGTGCCTTTTTGTTCCGCCACGGTGTGAACTGACAACGGTTTACGCCATGCATGTTCGGCTGTGCTTGAGGTGCCTCTTAATATGATGGTTGGAATGGTCTCAGCATGGCGGGGCCGGGGGTTGATCAGTCACTTTTTCGCCGTGGCTTGGCCTGCGGTGTTGGTTTTTTGTCTGTATTTGTCTGTATTTGGGCGGTTTGTGTTTTGTGACTCATAATCTGGCAGTCGCTATACCGCCAACACTAGCGGTATGGTGGTGCCATTTTGCATGACGGTCTTCCCCAAAAACCACAGAACTTTAATGAGGGCCATAGTCTTGAATGATTTTGCAAGAGCAGTGGCTTTGGAGCTCAGGGAATCTTCTAACTTCAAAGTTAGAGAAAGAAGGATGAAAGGTGCTTAGAAGAGCAGCAGCAGCATATCGTCCAGTGTGAGTAGAACTGACGTCTGGGAGTTCTAAAGTCCAATAGAGAGTAGCCCATTGTTGGCAGGATTCTCGCCGTCGCCCAGTCATGCTGAGACAAAGTGGTACAACTGGAAGAAATAGCCATTCTAATAAGGAGAGGAGAACAGTCATTCTGACTTGCACAAATGGAAGAAGAGTGATTGGGGTCCTAAGAGGCAAAGCAAAATGCTGTCACTTTAAGAATGTATCCACCTAATCCTAATTTCACCTGATTTTCTTTTAGATTTATCAGCACTTTAATGTCTGTTTTATAGTAAATTAACTTTTAGCTATTTGCAGAGCACTTTGTGATCTCAGCAACAATTTCTAGCAGAGGACTTTTGAACCTGTATGATTTAAAACAACTTTCCCAAGCTGATGCAACTAGTCAAGGTGCTTCAAATATGACAAATAACTTAGAGCCTTCCTTCGACCATGGACAAGGAACCTAAATCCCATTAATTATATCGAAAAGCTAATGACGGATTATGGCATCAAGAAACCCGGAAATGTTTATTGCATGCTGCACCATAAATAGGGGCTAGGTATAAAAAAGTCAGTTGTTCACTTGCACTTTATCGACCAAGCTCTGATTTATTCTGTTTTTGCTTAACTTTTCCAGCTTTTTGCTGTCTGTTTTATGGTAAATTAATTTTAAGCTACTTGCAGTCCAATCAGTGGTCTCAGCGACAATTTCTAGCAGGAGACTTTTGAACCGTTATGATTGATATTGATTACATAAATCCTTGTTATTTTTTAATTAACTAAACAATAAAGTTGACAAGGACACTTTAAGAATGTCAGCATTTCAGAGGCTTTATGGTCTTTCGAAGAGATAAAGTGGACTGAATGTATGGCAACTTAAGAATAACAGACAAAAACTAAAATGGAGAATTTGATAGCATGAACATAGATGATGCCTCTGATAATGAGGGTATCCCTGAGGGAAAGAATTCTGAGTCAGTTTCAAAGTTGAAATAAGGCACAACACAAGATAAAGAAGGAAACCATTAGAGTGAGGTAAAAGAATAATCACTGCACCTGTCCTGTGAGGAACCCAAATTTCAAGGTTTCAATGATATTCAAGCCAAAGACACTAGCATTATGTCTCATTAGTATACACCAGGTGCTGGGACGAGCTATAGAGTTTTCAGTTGTGCAAGAGGACAGGTGGTAAGCAAGGCTCAGCGTCTGAGAATAGGATGAAAACCTGAGCTGCTCTAACCACTTGAAATCAATAGAAAACAGAACAAAAAGATGCAGAATACATAAATGGTGTGAACAAGTCAATCAGAGTATAGGCCAAACCAACTTCTGTGCCCCTGCAAAGTCTAATGCTGTGACTTCTATTTAAATCTTACCGGTTCTTACTGACCGAGAAATTCTCCATGTTCCAGCTCTTCTAGTGATGTTCTTGGTATCACTTCACCTTTCTTCACCTCCTGAACTGCCAATGGCCCATCTGCCATAATTTGCAAGAGTGGCTCATAGCAAATTTATATTATGGAGTCTGTGAGATGTGGTTAAGTTGCCTTGATACCAATTGTTACTCTTGGGAAATATGGGTCCTTAAATTCTGGAAACCAGCCTAGCTTTTGGATCTCACAAGATTAACCTAAGCACAACAAACAGTTTTGAAAAGAGCATATTGTGGGACCAGCAAGATCTGATGAAACTTGTCCAGCAACCATTTAAGAGGGCGTAGAATACCATTCTCAGTGAAAGAAAACCAACAGCCTGGGCTTGAAAGAGAAGATCGTTCCCAATGGAATCAGAAATCTTTTGAAAGGGTAATAGCCAACACTAAGCTGTGTATTTCACCAAGGACTAGATGTATGAAGCACTTTTACCAATCACAAATAGCCCATCGGGCCGGTAAAATGCTTTGAGGCATGTACCAACCCTATTTTGCAAATTTGTAACCTATTACAGACTCGCAAAATAGGGTATGCGACTCGCTATTAGAATGGGGTTTGCCAAGACATTTGCAGATACCACCAACTTTAAGTTGGTGGTAAGTCATTCGCAAGGGAGAAGGGATCCCAAGGAACCACTTCCCTTTTGCACAGAGGGATGCAAACATTTTTAAAGAGCAGGTAGTGGTCCCATGGACCACTGCGTACTCTTAAAATGTTTTTTAAAACTTTTCACTTTTCTTTTTTTAATGCATCCCATTTTCCTCTAACGAAAACCGGCTGCATTCCAAAAAAAATGTTGTTTTATTTAAAAGCAATCACGGGCATGTTGATCTGCTCACCCCAGCAGGCCACCATCCCTGTGATTGCAGCCATTCCCAAATGGATCTCAAATTACGACCTGGCTCATGAATATTAATGAGGCAGGTCTCTTGTGACCCAGTTGGAAATTGCAAAGAGTGTTAAGCACCCTGTTGTACATTGCACTTTGTGATTTCCTAATAGAGACCAAACTCTAATCAGAGAAGTGAGGGCACCAACGATGTGAATTGGCAAAATAAACTTTGAGATTTTGCATGAAAAGAGAAAGAACTCTAGAGCTCACATTTCGCATTTCCTGAAATGAGAAGAGAAAGAAATCTAGAACTCACTTACCAAAAAGACATTTGAATGGCTATCTCAGACCTTTGGGTATGAAAAAATAAAAAGGTCGGACATGATGTTTGTGAATTCCTGAGTAATCAAGAAAAGAGGATGTTCTACTGACTAGTACAGGGCAAGCTAGTCAAAGTCCTTATATGAGAAGGAATTTGTTTTTAGTAAGTCCCTTCTATTGAAGCAATGATTGGAACCATGTAATGCCAGAGACACCTGCAAAAAGAAACAAGGCTAAAATGTTGAGAACACAAAGGCTGGATTATGGTGCTGATTCTGACTCAGCTGGAGCGAAATTATGGCCTGAAATTTCACTCCCTCTAAAGGATAGAATTTTCTACATCTGCTTTTTATGGGGGATCAGTTAGTTGGACCACTGAGACATCACTGCCTGGTGAATAATAAAATCAACAATTAGCTAAGGTGAGTACAACTCTGACAATTAAGAAGTGGAAACCAGACAGGATGAAACCACACTCATTTGTTGTGGTAATGGTGTTGTGCCAAACATGATTGGTAGGTTTTCAACAGTTTACGAAAGAAAGAGGTTTCCCTAAACATCTGAGCTGAAGAGAAACAAATGCTGTCGCATGCCTGGCTCTAATTATATGATTAAATGAACATCTGTATGTGCAAGAAAATGGGGCCTAGAGGAACTGACCTTGCCAATGGAGGATGTTACACAGACAGTTGCTGGTTGGTGTAGGCATGGGTTGCTAGCACCCTACGTTATAAAAGATGCCCGAATCCCAGTGGTCATTTAGTGGAAGAATACCCTACTGGTAGTGTCAGAATGCACCTAGGTATGCCAAAGGCATTGTCACTTGCATTAACACTGATTTTACTAATGAATATTCATGCATTACAATGTAATAACATAGAGGAAAATAATGCACGCATTTGAAGGTGCGCCCACGTGACTGGCCATCAATGTTCATGAAGTATACTTATTAATGGCGTATTAATATGAAATATTGAGCTTAGGTTTGATCAAGGTATTAATATGTCATAGTAAGAGTTATACATTATGTATTAGCTTTTTTAATTGTAGGCCTTAACTTAGCAGAGGTCTTGGCCTAGTTCCACATACTCATGTCAAGTTGTATTCCTTAGGCGTATAATAAAACGGCTGTTTAGAGAATTAAATTGTGACTTTTTCACTATGCTGACCAAATTGTCATACCTAAAAGTCTTTCTCATGAGAACTGCTTGCTAGAAGATGCTGTCCTAGCTAATGCAACAATGTTTAATGTAATATGTGTGAGACAGACTTCCCAGGAGAATACAATGGAGACCCTGACTGGAGTATAAGCTGCAATAATACTGTTACCTGACAAGCCGGATGATGAGAACAGTACGAAAGGAGCCAATCGTCTACATGTGAACCATATACTAATAGAAATGTAGATTTGAAGTTTTAGTTTTATTGTAGAAAGTGTGAGCAAGCGATCCCTTGACCAATAGGGACTTGGGAAGTAGTTTTAGGAAATCTAACTTAGCCAGACTGCACAGACAGGAGATACCGCCATTATTTTCTTGACTGTCTTGAGAAGAGACGTGCTTAACCTTATTGCTTCAAAGAATTTGCCATTTCTGAACTTTGATGCTGAATCTTGTTGCCTTGCTGACCAGACTGATGTCCTGAGGACGAAGACAGTCACAGCTTGCTGATCCAAACCAAGGATTGGTATATTGACTATGATGTTGTTTGCTATGTCTATTTGCTTTTGTTTCTAGGTACCAGCCGCTATTTTGATAGAGCCATAGTTAGATGTTTTTCCAAATTTGTGTTGATTAAATTGTTTTGCATGAAGCCCAAACATGCCATTCTAATCTGATGTTAGTTAGGGTTCTCATGGATGAAGCTCGCTACGTGGAATAACAATTCATGTCTTTTTTTTGCTGAAACTAAATGGATGTAATATCGTTTGCACAGTTATTCTTGCTATTAATTTGTACTGTAACTTTAGAATGTGTAGTGGCTCAAGCTTTGATTAGATTGCAATTCGTTTGTCGTTTCGGTCAGCCAGTGTTGTTTCTGTATGTTTATCAATTGATTTTGAGATTAACCTACATTACATTAGCATTGTTAATATAGGGAAATAAATAGTCTAACTTTTACATAAAGGGGTGTGGTTATTCATGACTGCAAAGTCATGGTGTGTGACAATTACCGACTCATTGATTACTAATGTTATTGATTGTTATTGATTATTGATCTGCATGTACGGGATGTATGGTGGGAAAACCTCGAAGCGAGTCAAAAGGTTTATCGACCTATTCATGTCTCCTTTGTAAGTTTAATTATTAAGGTCTGACGTGCTGACAGAGATGGTAGCAGCTTGATGGTTTGTCTCCTTAAGAGCCCATCATAGAGGCCCGGTACATGGTTTTGCCTTTCAGGAGCTCATCATCACTGAGATTTGGATTTATTTTTTCAATGATACAAATTGGAGAGAGAATGTGCCCCTAAATCCTTAAGATGACTTTCCCAGAATCTTGGAGCTTACCAATGGTTGCTTGAGGATATTCTGGATATTCTCAGCGTTCTAGTGATAGTGAGAACTAAGTAGGTGTTGCGTTTGCACAACTTATGCAAAACGCAGGTGAATTGTGATGTTTGCGAGGGTTTAGGGAGTTTGCGTACTCCAAATGAAGTTGTAGAAGAAGTGTGCGCACTCCGAAGTCTGAGAGTAGGGAAGTCATAGAACTTCACATGTGTGTGGCACTTTGTGCTCAAAAATTGTCCACATGGCTGTTGTACTGACCCTCCATGGTCTAAGACTCCGGAGTATATTGAAAAGTGTATGAGACACTTGTTTTTTGTTGTATGATTTAATAGGTCAATCAGGTGTGGTGAACAAGTCAAAGTGTGAGTCAAACTGAACAGTTGTGAGTGAAATATGCGGGTCAAATTTTGCTTCCAAATCAGGGAAATTGAGAAAGAAGGAGTAGCTGTTAGAGCAAAATGCCGTCAGTGAAAAATCTGTAAAGTTTCTATAGCGATTGTGTTACCTAACCAGTAGTAAACAGACAAATTGGGTTTTGATTTTGTTAAGTGCTCGCAATAATTTTGCATTAGTTTTGTGTGAATCTGAGTTTGGGAGGACAAGCCACAAGACTTTGTCAGCCGCACTACGTGTTAGTGTGACGTCATTAGAGCCGTGCTGGGATAGGTTGGTAAGAGAGAAGAGTCATGCACAGATTGGCAGCCGCCCGTGAAGCACAATTGTTGAAAAGGTGGGCGAAGAGAATTTTGGGATTAACTGTCACTTTCTGATTTGATTTAGAGAAACATAAAGGTCGCAGAAGTGACACTTTTTAAAGCTTTAAGAGTCATTTGATTTGCTGGCAAGCAAAGCCAATTGATGAGGTGTTGCAGGATGCAAAGTACTGTAGTGACAAGATCAAATTAAAGCAGAGAAAGTTGAAGGAAGAGGTGATGGTGATGCAGATTAGAGCTCCACAAACAGGGATGCAGGGAAATTTACCACAACTGATAAAACAGGAGCAGCAGCGAAACATGGTATTTCAAAATCAGACGAGAGGTAAAGTTTGCGGAGGTAATGTGAACCGTGGTCCAAACATGGGTACTGTAGTGGTTCAGAATAATGTGCAGGGAATAAAGAAATTGTTGCCTTGTCACGCTGCGGAGTGGTCAGACATTGGAAGCGGAACTGTCCGATGCTGGTGCAGGAAGGTGTCATTCATCAGATAGGGGACATCAACTCTTTCTAAAACATGAGAGGTCCGAGAATGAGAAGTCAAAATCCGAATTTTCAGAATAATGCACATCAAAGTTTTCAAACCATGCAGCAGGTGCAAATGCTACAAATGACACAGTTACAGCCAATGCAACAGCAGGTTCTCATGGTACCTAGACAACAAATCTAAATACCTTAAGCCCCAATGGAACAACAGCAGGGGATGCTTCCTCAACAGGTCACAGGTCAAAGGTCCAACCAAAGTAATAATACAATACACCAATTCCTCTTACACAATGAGATTGGAATAAATGATGATTGGGTGAGCGAGAGTTCGGATGAAGAGGAATGTGTGCTTGCAGCTTCATTAGACGTAGATTAGAAAGGTCCCTATGTGAAGGAAAAAGTCATGGGTCACTGGGTTTCATTCTTAGTTGACACAGGAGCTACATGCCCTACAGTGAGATTTGCAGAAGTTCCAAACTTGCCCCTTTCAGGAAAGACAGTCCAGATTGTACGGGTAGCAAATCAGTATTTGACCAACCCAATTACAGATCCAGTTCAGGTTAAAATAGGAAACTTCCAGGGATTGCAGAAATTTGTAGTCAGTGATTCAAGTCCGGTGTCCCTACTAGGAAGAGACTTGCTGTGTAAAACCAGGTCCTCAATTACTTGCTCAAATGATGGAATCGAGATACAGATGAATAGTAATGCTGAAAATGACCCAGCTCCAGAGACTGAGTATGAGACAAATAAATGCGGAATACCCTCTGATTAATTTTTCTCCAGTGTTCATGCTGAAGGAGCTTCCTCCTGATTTACAGGGAACAGTTAAAGAGAAAGTGTAGGATCTGACAGGGAAAGAGATAAGTCTGCTAAAGGGAGTAGAGCCAGTTAAAGTTCCTGTAAAGCCAAACGCGATTTTCCCCCATATTCCCCAGTACCACATGCCACAGGATATTCTTATAGAAGATTCCCAAATAATTGCAGAATTTGTAAAAAAAGGGTTTTTAAAAGAAGTGTTGAACAGCCCATGTAATTCATCGATAATGGGATTGAAAAAGCCCTGTGGGAAAGTTTGAATTGTCCAGGATTTGAGAAAAATAAATGACATTGTGATCAAATGTTGGCCTGTGGTGCCAAATCCAGCTGTGATAATGTTTCAGATTCCTTGTGATGCTGAATGGTTCACTGAAATAGACTTGTCACAAGCTATCTTTTCTGTGCCTCTTTATGAGGACAGACAATTTCTCTTTTGTTTCAAATTTTTAGATTGAGTTTACTGTTGGTGATGAATTCCTCAAGGCTTTTCAGAGTCACCTTCCATATTCAATCAGATCTTGAAAAAGAATTTGGAGTCGTTGGAATTGCCTTTCCAATCGACCTTGGTACAGTACGTTGATGACTTGCTGATTGCATCCAAAACCAGGAACGAGTGCAAGTATGACACAATTGCCTTGCTAAACCATTTGGGAAAGAATGGCCATAAAGTGTCACCACTCAAATTGCAGTACTGTCAGAAAGAAGTGAAATATTTGGAACACCAGATTGAGAAAGGATCAAGGAAAATATCCAGAGAAAGGGTCACAACCACATTGCTGATGACAGGATGTTTCTAGGGATGATAGGCAACTGCCACCAATGGATTCCCAATTTTTCAGTCATTTCTAAGCCCTTTCAAAAGCTGACCCACAAGGAGGTCACCGATCCCATAGTGCTAGACCAGGCTGGTATGAAAGCATTTTCTGAATTCCTTGATGAGGTGTGAAGTAGTCTGGGCTGAACACAAAGGAATGTGCCTGTGGAAGGAGGGCTTCCCACAGGCTTCCCTCAGCAGATGGAGAAGCAGGTAGTGGGAGGGCTGCCAAACTGGTCTACAAAGTCAGAGAAGGACATTTGGAGTAGCCCAGCACCTCCCTCACATCCTGCAACCCCAGACAATTAGGCGCCCTCTTGATGAGATTAGGAGGGAGAAGGGTGTGTTTAAGATTTTTAGCCACACCAGTGGGTGGGCTCAGCCAGATGTAACCTCCAAAAATCACTTTCAGCCATAATGGATTTTTGAGGAATGTTGCTCCCTGTGATTGATTTTTGCCACTCTTCCCAGGAAGTGCTCATCATAGGGGGAAGGACCCTGCATCTGATTGGCGAACCAGGACCCCCCGGTTTTTCACTAAGGAGCAAAGATAAATATGGCAGAGCTGCACCCACACCTCAGATCCCTACCAGATGTCAACAAAGAACAAGACAAAGATGAAGAAGGACTGTCCTGCTGGACCCCGACCTACACCTGGACACCGCACTCTGAAGGACTGCACCAGCTGCACTCTTGGGCTTCACCACTAAAAGGACTTTGCCTGTCTTCTACTGCTTCAAGAAGGGACTCCCTGTTTGCTACAGGTACAAAGGAGCTGCCCAGAGTCCCCTGCATCAAGTCCTGCAAGCAGAGCCCAGCTGACCAGCGTCCAGTGGCCATTGGAGGATTCTGACCAGGTGCATTCTGGGAATTGTAGTCCCAACTTACAAGGGGCAACTCAGAGCTTCTGGAAAATTTGATTAAGTTGTGGACACTTCAAGGACCAAAAAAGGACCTCTGGAAGAAGATCCAGAAGTTTGGAGATGTTTAGAGCAACTCCATAAGTTGAAGAGGTGCATTGTGGGACTTTTACTCCCAGACTCCAAGAGGCAAACCAGAGCCTCTGAACCCTGGGATGGTGCTGGTGCTGTGGACCACTTTCCTGCATCAAGAAACACTTCTGAAAGTAAGTGTGACAGTGCTACCCCGTGGGTGGCCTGGACTCTGGACTTTGTTCCTTTCCAGTGTGACCTTTTTAACCCTTTGAGCGCTAGTTGCTTCTATGTGCTAGAAAACATTAATTCTTTACAAATTCATATCTCCGGTTCCCCTTACCCGATCTTATTTGTTTTGATGTCATTTTAAAGATAAAAATATAATCTATTTTTATAAATTGGTGTTGGATTTTTATTGTGTTTTGTGTTGTACTTATTGACTGTTTTGTGATTTTTAAATGCTTTACACACTTGTTTCCTAAGTTAGACCTTGTTGCTCGTTGGCAAGCTTCCAAGGGTTGAGCTGGGTTTTATTTACTGAGACCTAACTGGACCTCAGTGGAGATTAGTGGCCTATTGCTAAGTGTAGGTACTTACCTGGCATTACCAATAATCCATTTTCCAACAGTCGGAAACACATGCCGTAGGCGTGTTTGGAGCTCACTGGAAAGGACCGTTCTAGGAAGTTCTGGTTGCTACCACAGCTGTGAAGTGCGCTGGAGTTCCAAACTGGATCCATGTCAGCCACACGAAAAAGGTGGCATGTCCTTTGGACAATGAAGAAGAGTTGTTCAGAGCACCAACAACTACGACAAGGCAAGCCTCAGAACCAGAAGGAGAAGAAAGAGGAGCTCAGGCCGGACCTGAGCAAGTTGAGGACGGTTCAGTCACTCCTGTGAGAGACAAAGGGGAAGACCTCCAGGAGGGTGACAGTGAGCCTATCTCAATTGAGGCAGCAGGAGAGCCTATTCAGAGGAGGGCTCTACCAGAAGTAGATGATTTTGAGAGACGAACAGAGCAGTTGCCGGACCCCGAGGATCAAGGAGTTGAGGCGGATCAAAGCCATTGTGATCTGACGCCTCCTGAACCAGTTGCAGGTCCATTAACAGAAAATCCTGCTGGTCAACTGTAGGATGCTTGCCTGGTTTGTAGTGGGTACCAAAGGTACTTACAACTTATACCAGGGCAAGGTATCCTTTCTTAGTGAAATGTAGTCAGTGTCTAGAAGCCAGGCTCTCTAGGGTACTGCATGCGAGCAGCCAAGGCCTAACTAGGAGTCATATATATATATATATATATATATACATACATATATATATATATATATATATATATATATATATATATATATATATTTATATATATATATATATATATATACAGTACATACACCAGAATGCAGAAATAGCTCTAAAAAAAGATAGAAAACAGTGCAAATAGTGTCACAATAAATAGCAATGAGCCTAGGGGGAACACAAACCATATACTAAAATAGTGGAATGTGAAAGTTGGTTTCCCACCTAGGCAAGTGTAGCATGTAGAGTGGCACTGGGAGTGTAAAAAACCCAAAGGTAAGTAATAGAACTCACCCCAGAGGCTAGGAAGGCAGGAGTAAATCACAGTATGTTTCCTAGAACACACAAGAACACGTGATTTTGCAAGAACCAAAAGAGACTGCAAGACACCAACAATTAATTCCTGGACCTGAAGACCAGTGGAAGAAGGGGACCAAGTACAAAAAGCACTGAGGAGTCCAGGGATTCAGGATTTCCTGCTAACCCGGATGAAGGTGCAAAAGAAGAACCACTGGTGAAGAAAAACAGTCAGTACCACACCCGAGAAGACGGATGCGGGTTCCTGGTTGGTGCAGATGATGTCCCATGCGGGATAGATGATTGCATTATGGTTTGCATCACTGGATTCTGCCAACAAGCCTTGCCACATGTAAAGCACACCGGTTAGTGGAAAATGGCACTGCCTGGGACCAGGAGGAACCTGGTGTCCTCTACCCAGGAGCGGAAGACAGAGGGGGCTCTCAACAACTCAGAGAGCCCTCAGAAGATCAGGCAGTGCGCACAGGAGCCCTACAGAATGGGGCCAAAGAAGGTGCAAAAGGAGGCCTGTGCAGCACTACACTGAGGGACCCCACGCCACATGCATGACCGGAAAACAAATGCAGTTGCTGGCAGGAACTGAAGATACAATGTTGCAGAAGTCATGTTTGCTTCTTTGTTGCAGTTTGTAGAGTTCCTGGAGGGTCCAGATGCAGTTTCATTGGTAGAAGGTGAAGTAAAGGATGCAGAGGATTCCTGCTGGAGTCTTGCAATCTGAATCTGAGGAAATACCCAGGAGAGAGACCCTAAAATAGCCCTGAAAGGGGGATTGGTCAGCTGCAGAGGTAAACACTTATCATGGGAGGGCTCTGACGTAACCTGCTGGCACTGACCACTCATATGCTCCCAGAGTGCCCCACCACCTTGGAATCCAAAATGGCAAAACCCAGGGACACTCTGGAGGAGCTCTGGGCAGCACCCCTGGAGTGGTGATGGACAGGGGAGTGGTCACTCCTCTTTCCTTTGTACAGTTTCACACCAGAGCAGGGACTGAGGGTCCCTGAACCAGTGTGCACTGGATTATACAAGGAGGGCACCATCTGTGCCTTCAAAGAGCATTTCCAGAGGCTCTAGGAGGGGCTCCCATGCCTGTTCACCTATTTCCAAAGGGAGAGGGTGTAACACCGCTCTCCCAAAGGAAATTCTTTGTTCTTCCTTCCTGGGCATGAGCAGCTTGAGCAACAGGAGTGCAGAAACCTGTCTGTGACGTAGCAGCAGCTGGGGCTGCATGGAAAACCTCAGAAGGGTGGTATGGCAGTACTTGGGGTCCACTGTGAAGTCCTCAGAGTGTGTGGAATTATACAACCAATGTAGGAATCAGCATTGGGGTATAATTCCAAGATGTTAGACACCTTACATGGCCATATTCGGAGTTACCATTGTTCAACTGGACATAGGTATTGACATATGTCCAGTGCACGCGTAAAATGGTGTCCCCGCACTCACGAAGTCTGGGAAAATGGTCCTGGACAATGTAGGGGCACCTCTGCTAGTGACCTGGTTCAGTGTAAATGGCTGTGAAATAGTGCATGCACCATTCAACACACGCTGCAATGGCAGTCCTGTAGAAGCCTTTGCGTGGGCTCCCTATGGGTGGCAAAGGTAATGCTGTAGCCCATAGTATCCCCTGGAACCCAAATGCCCTGGGTACCTAAGTAACATATACTAGGGACTTATAAGTGTGTGACCGGTATGCCAATTTCAGATGAAATACTGGGTTGCCAGTATGCAGTGACAAAATTGAGAGGAGAGAGAGCATAAGCACTGGAATCCTGGTTAGCAGGATCACAGTCAAACACACTCACATCAGGCAGAAATTGAGGGTAACATGCAAAAAGAGGGTGCTTTCCTACAGAAAGAAGAAGTTACAAGTTCAACACTGAAAAGAGCATTAATCAAGGGCCCAATGAAAGGAGATAAGTGGCTGGAATCACAAGAAAAGAGATAAGGAGTAGTTGTCGAAACAACAATCGAGGAAGAAGTAGATGCAACAAGGAGAGAAGACCTGAGTGAAGGAGAATTGAATGGTAATTGAAAGTTTAAAAGAAAGAGAATAGCAAGTCAAAGGTATGCAGGTCCTGAATGGGCATATGCAACTACAAGTGAATGGCAGAAGTAATTATTGTCTTTTTGTTTTGATCAAGACATTGCTGCTCAATATTTTGGCACTTGAAGGTAGCTGATGAACTGAACTGTTGAAACAAATTGAGAAAAAGTGCAAAGACAAAATAGACTGTTGAAAGTAAATGGAAAAGACTTGCTTAACCATATTGCTTACAATACTTTGCCATTTCTGAACTTTGATGCTGAATCTTGTTGCCTTGCTGGCCAGACTGATTTCCTTAGGACGAAGACTGTCACAGCTTGCTGATCCAAACTGAGGATTGGTGTATTGACTATGATGTTCTTTGCTATGTCTATTTGCTTTTGTTTCTAGGGGCCAGATGTAGCAAACAAAAAATTTGCGACTCGGAATTTGCGAGTTGGTGCGACTCGCAAAATGCGAGTCGCAAATCGGAATGCAGGCAAAAAAACAGTGCCTAAATTGCGACTCGCACCCGGACTCGCAACGCAGTGTGCGAGTCCGCCGATTGCGAGGTCGCTTTTTGCGAGTGTGCAAAAAACGAACTCGCAATTAGCGAGTGGATGTCGCAAATTGCGATTAGCTTGTTAATTGATTACAGGTGCAGCAGAACACTCCAGAAACCACTCCAGAACACTCTGGAAACACTTCCTGGCACATGATGATGACATCACAGCCAGGAAGTTAACAAATACACCTGGGAGGAGGGAGGACCACACCCTTTTATAACTGCTGAACTACACACAGGACAAACAGCAGCTGCCATGGAAGGAAATCCAAGGAAGAGGAAGCTGAAGTTCTCTGAGAGGGAGCTGGAGGTGCTGACAGACGAATGCTGTCAGCACTATGATGAATTGTTTGGAAAATCAACCCTCAATGTTCCTGAAGCCACCAAGAAACAGCTGTGGCAGGACATCCAGGACAAAATAAATTCCCTGGGGGTGAGCCACAGGAGCATAGATGACATCAAGAAAAGGTGGTATGACCTCTGCTCCCGGACCAAGGAGAGGGTGGCTGAAAGGCTCCGGGAGATGAGAGGCACAGGAGGGGGACCATCGTCTGTGCCACCACCCACACCCCTGGAAGAAAGGGTGGAGGAAACCTTGGAGCAGGAGGCAGTTTCTGGATTTGGGGACCTGGACACCTCAGAGCCCAGCACATCAACCGGTGAGTAGCATGTGACATGCCTTTAACCCTATCAATGCCATACCCCCACCCACCATGTACACAGGGGCATGCACAACCAAGATAGCTCCATTTCAGGGTAGCAAACGCCAGAATGATGCATTATGGGAAATGTAGTCAAGTAGGCAGTTCATAGGCAAATGTTTATTAGGAAGTGTGCAACAGATAGTAGACACTGACAGTCTGTTCCCCATGTCCCACAGGTCTCCAACAAGACACCACCACTACTCCAATCAGCCAGCCCCATGAGGACACCTCAGGACCCGCCAGCACTCCCACCTGCACGGCCAACAGCATCCCTGCAGTAGCCACACCTGCTACAACAGTATCCCAAGAGGCTGCTCCAGCAACAGGCAGGGATGAGACAGGGGAAATCACAGGGCAGCCACCGCTGCGCAGGCATCGCAGGTCCAGGACATCAGGGCTGCAGTCTGCATCCGGCCAACTACCTCCCAGCACCAGTGAGGCACAGCTGCTGCATGGTCAGCGCCTACAAAATCGAATTTTAGGGAGGATTAGTGGTGTGCTGCACCGCTTCGTGTGCAATAACCAGGCCAGCATGCAGCAACTGAACTCCAGGATGGACATGATCTGCACGAACACTGGGGACCTTGCCCTTGCCATGAGGGAACTGGCGGGAGGACTACTGGCCCAGGCCGAGGGTGGGCGGCGCAGGGACCGTCAGCTCCTGCACAGGCTGGACAGGATGGCCACATCCATCGGCAGGCTCGCCATGAACACCACAGGCCTATCGAGGAGGACAGTTGGGCTGCAGGTGGAAATGGGCCATTTCGCTGGGGATGTGGTTAGGGGCCTGGGACGTCTCACCCACATCATTGACTTGATGGAGGCACGGAATATGTCTAGGGGCACAGGGGAAACACCCCAGGACAGTGAGGAGGGCTCGACAGTGAGCAGTGTCTCTGCCACTGACAACAGGGTGCTCAGGAGTAGCAGGCAGAGCACCACGGAAGCACCAGGGACCAGCCAGGCTGGCAGGAGGGGCAGAAGGTCATAGAGATCACCCTGGACCATTAGAAGTGGCACATGACGTCAATGTGCCACATGCCTGGTTTGCATTTTCATGCCCATGGACATTCAGTACTTGTAAATAGTTTCATTTCTGTACTAATAAAATAGTTATGTTTTTTCCACTTAACAAATGGAGTTTTTGGTCAATAGGTGAGTATGGTTGGAGTTGACACGTACCTTCCAAAGTATTGGTTTGCGATGTGTTCCCGTCTCAGTCTGCCTTGATTAGCTATACTCCTATCCCCATGATGGCGATGTGGTTGTTCTTGCTTTTCATCCTCAGGATCTGGGTCTGCAGGGGTGAGAGGTATCCCACGTCGGGTGGCTATGTTGTGAAGGAGGGCGCATGCGACCACAATTTTGAATGCTGTAATGGGGGTATACTGGAGGGCACCTCCACTGCGGTGGAGGCATTTGAATCTTGCTTTCAGGAGTCCGAAGGTGCGCTCTATCATGTTCCTGGTCCTCTTATGTGCATTGTTGTATCGCCTCTCACATTCATTGCTGGGTGTTAAAAACGGAGTCATAATCCATGGCCTTAGAGCATATGCACTGTCACCTGTTGGGCACAAAAAGTACACTGTTAGGAAGTCCTGATTGTTGTGCACAGTGACCTGTGTGTATGTCTGCAAGGTGTCTGTAGCTCTACCTAGGAGGTATCCGTCTCCAAATTCCCCACGTTCCAGGCGTTGATGTATCCCACTATGCCTAAACATGTATGAGTCATGGGTACTGCCTGGAAACTTAGCTACAATGTCCGTGATGACATAATGGGCGTCACAAACAACCTGAATATTCAGTGAGTGGGTACACTTTCTGTTGCGGAAAATATGTTCCAGATTTGCAGGTGGGCATATTTGAATGTGTGTCCCATCTACACACCCTATGACATGGGGAAAGTTGTCAATGTGGTAAAAGTCCAGCTTGGTGCTGTTAATTTCTGCCTCATTCCTTGGTAGGTATATGAAGTGAGACATGTGCGTGACTAAGGCATCTAGGAAGGCCCTGAGGAACCTTGACACTGCACTTTGGGATACCCTACCTGCCACAGCAATTACCCCCTGATAGCTCCCTGAGGCCAAGAGGTGCAGTGAGCATAGCACTTGCACATGCGTAGGGATGGCGCAGCCACGCAGAGTCTGGTGTTCTAGCTGTGGTTTCAGTAAATCAATTAATTCTAGTATGGCTGCGCTGCTAAGGCGGTATTTATCGTATATCTCATCCTCAGTTTGCTGAAAAAGAGTCTGCCTTGTTCTATATATCTTCTCCTGTCTGTGGCCCCTCCTCCTCCTCTGCTGTGCGGCATGGACTCTCCTCCTCACTGCTATCAGGTATATCTCCGCCATCTTGTGTGACCCAGATGCTTTCTGGGTCTCCTTTTATGCTTTGGTTATGGTTACCACCTGCTCTGAGTTAGTGGTAAATGGGACATGCAAACTGGGCTTTTTGCGACTAGTCGCAATTTGCGAGTTGCATTTGCATAAGCTTTGCGACTCGCAAATTGCGTCTTGCTATTTGCGGGTCGCAAAATGGGGTCGCAACTGATGCGACTCGCAAACGTCTCCCATCGCTTTTTGCAAGTCAGAAATGGGGTTTTTGCATCCCATTTCCGATTTTGCACTGTCGCAAATAGCGAATCGGCCCATTTGCGACTCGCAATTTTTTGCTACATCTGGCCCTAGGTCCCAACCGCTATTTTGAGAGAGCCATAGTTAGATGTTTTTCCAAATTTGTGTTGATTAAATTGTTTTTCATGAAGCCCAAACATGCCAGTCTAATCTGATGTTAGTTAAGATTCTCATGAATGAAGTTTGCTACTGGAATAACAATTCATGTATTTTTTTTGCTGAATGTACATGTATGTGATATTGTTTGCGCAGTTATTGTTGGTATTAATTTGTACTGTAATTTTAGAATGTGTAGTAGCTCAGGCTTTGATTAGATTGAGATTCTTTTGTCATTTCGGTCAGCCAGTATTGTTTCTGTATGTTAACAATTGATTTTGACATTAACCTACATTACATTAGCATTGTTAATATAGGGAAATAAATAGTCTAACTTTTACATAAAGGTGTGTGTTATTCATGACTTCAAGGTCATGGTGTGTGACAATTACTGACTGTTATTGATTACTAATGTTATTGATTGTTATTGATTAGTGGTCTATATGTACAGGATATATGGTGGGAAAACCTTGAAATGAGTCAAAAGGTTCATCGACCTATTCTCAACTCCCTTGTAAGTTTACTTATTAAGGTCTGACGTGCTAACACTTGTAATGTAGAATTCTTATTGATAAAATGTATTGTTATGTTGTGATTCTGTTCCTGACATCCATCCCTCAGCACAAGCTACCTCTCACTACAATTTGCAGTTCTGACGTTGATGGTGAATTTCACTTTTACCTAATCATGAAGGCATTATGTGAGCTGCCCAAGCACTTGTCCACTATGTCTACGAAGATGGAACTTGCATAACAGATGACCTGAACATCAAAGAGTATTGCTCTTTTCTGTTATTATGCATGATCTGCATGGCTGATGGTGGTCATATCACCATATATGTGGTGTCAATAGCTCAATTTAACAATCGGTGGAGTGAACATGAAGCTGCACTCTGTGTGATGCGACACATTGTAACAACAGATTGAAAAGAGCCTCTGTAACTAATACGAAAAGTGAGTACATGCAATTTAATGGTTGCGCGTGTCCTCTCTGTGTATCATGCTGCAGTATGGGATGTGGTTTGTTTATCATTTCCTTATGTGAATTAATTCGCCGCTCTACTGCAGTAAAGTAACCCTTTCCCTAAGTACCACCCCCAGCTCTCTGCTCCTACCTGCAGTGTGTACCCATTAGTGTCTTACCCTTATTTAGGGTGCTGCCATTTTGGAGATTTAGGATGCATTGTGGAACTCCTCCATTCACACTTTAAAGCACCTGAGGTAACCTTGTAAAATGTTTGCACCTTTTTCCCAATATTTTGCACGGTCTGCAAACTTCAGATTTTTTCTACATTTCAATAGTTATTCACAAAGTAGGTTTGTGCTTGATATTCACTTTTGCAATATTGCAAAAGGGTTTGTAGCTTAAGTAGTCGCTACCAATGTGCGATGTGCTCTTTTTCCATTTTGTTGCACTCTTGTGCATTGGGAATGTGCTTTGCATGGCTGGAAATGGTGTTGCAACTGCTAGCAAATTTAATAATTCTTTGTACATCAGATCCTTGGTTCTATGATAAACCACTGGTATGTATTGACTTATCTAGTCCAAAATAAACACATACAAAAGCTGTTGGATATTTTTTGCAAAAAGAAATCAGACACTGTTTAAAACAAGTTAGTTTTGTAAAACATATATAAAAGGTGCAGTAGTAATTACACAAGGAGTGCAACAAAATAAATATGTTGCCATAAATATCTCATTTCATTTTATCAATCTACAGCTAGTAAAATAGAGCATAAGATGGAAAAGCAACATATTGTTTTTCTTTAAACAGCTGCTTTAATAATGATACATGACCTGACCGACCTTTTACCTTGTCTGATGTCAGAACTCAACTGTAATCATTTATTACAGCTGACTTCTGACTGGGTGTGTCACAAGTCATCGATTCTAAATGGAATAAAGTACCACATGATGAACTTTATAAGGATATTTCAAGTCACCGAGGAGTTCCATGACCATATAGAGGAACAAGGCCAAAGGCTAATTTCCTTTACAAGGTTATGGAACTCTGAGATGACTTACAATATTCTTAACTTGTGCAGCAGAGAATACTCAATTTATTTTATATAATATATGGTCACACCGTCACCTTTCCCACAAACCACTTACATTCTTGGTGCACAGAGATAAGAATGAGGGAGCATGTTTGCAAACTTAAGGAGTAAAAATGGAGTCTATAGTACGAAATTAAACATATGAAAAAGCTGTTCGATATTTGATTGGAAAAAATATATTAAAATAGGTTTAATGCAAGTTAGTTTTTTGTTTTTTTTTAAGTCGCAGTAGCTTGGAATCTGTAGAAGCATCCAGAAATAATCTAACTTTTCTGTAACTACCTTTAACTACTTAATAAACATGTTTCAATACATTCCCCCTTTCCTCTTGTCATAGTACAGTTATAAAATCTGAACAAGTTTCCTGTTGCTTTGTGTGAACTGACCTTCCTTTCCTCTTGGCTGCTGGCTCTACCAGCAGGCATTTTGACAACAGAACTCAGCTTTAAAATATTATTATAGCTGAGTTCTGACATGATTTCTTTATCGGAGACTCAGTGCATCACAAGTAGCTGATGGCAAACAAATTAGACAAATTAGCGAATTGTTGATTTGTATTTATATATATATATATATATATATATATATATATATATTTATATATAAATATGTGTATATGTATATATGTGTACATATATATATATTTATATATATATATGTATAGGTATGTGTGTATATGTATATATCTATACATATTATAATTAGGACCATATTTCCATAGAAAAAACATTTTTTGACTTGCCTATATCTTTGACACCATTTACTGAATCTTCACTAAATTTTACAAACACAGTGTGTGACGGTGATTCTTGTTGTGCACGGACAATTTCAGGGTGATCCATCAAGCAGGGACCAAGAGAAAGGGGGGGTAAAAAAAACGTGTGCTTCGCATGTTAATTTCAATAGGAGTTTTGAACACGACTACAGCCCAAACCACTGGATGTAATTACATCAAATTTGGCAGAAAGGTAGCTTTCGGTATGCAGATGAGATTTTTATTTGATGCAAATCTGTTCAGTAGCTGCTGAGAAATTTAAGTAAATCCAGATTTGTATACCTGTGGCCGCGATGACTTTGCAAATAATAACAAGCTCATGAAGTAATCTGCAGAGCTCTGATTGGCTGCTAAAACTTCAATCAGGAAGTGTTGGCAGCCATCTTGGGACTCAGGTTCAGCCGAGTCCCAGAAAAAGAGTGAAAAAAAAAAGAAAAGAGGCCAGTGTTGGGACACCCTGAACCCTTAGCCCTGGTGCTGGTGTTACAGAGGGACCCCTCCAGGACCAAAAAAAGCACTTTAAAAAAAATAATTTGCCGCAAATTTGCTGCTAATTTTTTTAAATACCAAGCGCGGTCTCCCGTGCTTGTTTTAATAAAGCCCCAGGGTGGGTCAGGTCCTGGGCATGTACAAAATAAAAGAGGGGCACACGGGGCCCCCCCTTCTGGGCTTATTTGTGCCCTGTGGTCTGACATCTCCCTAGGGTTTAAATTCAATAGTATGCGCCCATGCCAGGGTCCACAACCTCCCTGGACCAAAATACCTTACGTCTAGTAGGGGCGGTACTGTAGACCCCCCCCACAGCCCCAGGAACTACCACCTCACAGGGGCTAAATTGAAATAATGAAGGGGGTCCGTCATGGACCCTCAGCCCCGGGGATTACCACTTCCCTAGAGCAAATTCAAATGTTTAGGAGCCAATTATTGCACTAGGAACCCCCACCACCCAGGGCCGGCTCCTGCTATGTCCTGGGGTACCCACACCTAGGGCATAGCTGTTTGCTGTGACTTGGAGGGAGCTTTGACAAGTCTCACCAAGTCATTGCAAGCTCTCTGGTTCCAGCAGGCGGGAGCATTAAAGAGCTCCCGCTCACTAGAAGCGGAGGTTTCCTCTGTTTCGCTGCTCGCAGACATGCAGCCAGGGAAACAGAGGAAACAACTGCTCTCACAGACAGGGCGAGTTATAGTTACCTTAGAGTGTGAGTTAAAGTTCTTTGAAATAACTCTAACAGGTGAATTTTTATGGTTTTGTGCAACTAAATTCAGAACCTAACTATAGTGTCCCTGTAGCCTTTATATATATATATATATATATATATATATATATATATATATATATATATATATAATAATGTATTATTTGGAGCTAATCTTGCCATGACTGCATATACTGCAGTGAAGTGAGAAACAAATCAGTCCATGCTGCAAGGGTAGAAATTTATCACACATCATAAAATAAATTAGTCCACTGAGCGTTATCAGATGTTATTAGCAGATGGATCATGTGGGGGTGGATAGGTTAATAACAATTACCTTTAGGCAGAACATTTGTTATGTTTCAGTGAGTAGGTCATGCTGCATATTCGTGCTGCATAACAATATTCCAAACACGTTTGTCAGTATTTCCAAACGCATGTGGTTATTGGAATTTTCTCGCGTGGTGCCGCGTCTAGTTTTCTACTCCTGCAGTCTCAGATTATGCTTCCCTGCTTGTTATTAACGTGTTAATACTGATATTCTTTGCGCTCTTTCCGGTTCGTGTGACATGGAGTTATGGCTGCACATTTGCGCACATATATTCAGTCACAGTTTCAAAGCTGTAGTATCCGATTCGAACAAGAGCTGCAAGCAGGCTGTGCATATATTACGCTTGCATATTTGGCCTGGCTCTTTGAGCATTCCTGTTAGGCACATAGGGATGGTGAATTTCAACAGTTGATATCAGCAGGACTCATCCCCCATGCCACCCCACCCATCGAAGCAGCATTGATAAGTACGATCCGCGAAGGGCCTGTAAATGTCAAATGCTCCTCTCATGGACTTGTCCTTCTGGTGATAGTTACACCTTTATGGAGCAGTTCATTGAAAGTTTCACTGAGCAATTGTCCTATTCCACTAGTATTTGCGTGTTTGATCTACCCGGAAATTGTGGTAAACTAGACAAAATAAAATCTACCAGATATCAGTCTGTTCAAAATCCACGTGAAGGGTTCCATTTTGGATCTCAGTTTTACTAAAGAAGGGACTCTCTTTAACTCGAAGTGGAGCTAGGATGATTAGTTTATTTACCAACAAATCCTATTCTCTACCTAAAACCATGTTTGCTTCCATTCCTCCTCTTGATTTTTATCAATTTTAAAATCAATATTTTTCAAATGTAGAAACCATTAGATAGTTGTTCATCGAAATCAAAGAAAGAATACTAGTGTATAAATCACCCAGTATATATGTTTTGTAATAGTGTACCTTAACCATCGTGTCCTGCATGAATTTTATCACATGTATCTCTTACACTTCTTCACAATTAAAACAACATATTATGCAGTGTTTCATGCCAATCAAATATTCATAGAAAAATCTACTTAGAAAAATGGGCAGTTCATGGACCTTATACAAAATAGCAACATTCACAGGTGCTTATTATAAACCAGTAAAACGTGAAAATGGAAGTGGGCAGTCTATACATATTTGGAACGTAAAGAGTAAACTATCGAACTGTTATATATGGTTGCCACTGTGTAGTTACAGTTAGGTCAGAATTTACACAGGAAGAATGTTGTTTGCTTTGCTAATAATTTTGGTGCAATTTATCGAAACTTCATGAAACATTCCCAAAAAACTTCATCCTGCTCAACTCCTTCTTATAAAGCTTTGGGTTGATCTATGAAGCGTGGACCAAAAAAGGCAGGGTCTCTAAACCTTGTTTTCCCAGGTAATTCCCACAGGAAATATTGTGAAGCAATACAGAAAAAAATAGCTGAAGGGACTTACACAAAATTTAGCAGAAAGTTAGGACTTTACTCAGAAAATATGTTTTTTGTGTTTGTTGTAAATTCATTCAGTCCTTTTGGAGAAATGTGTATTTAAAGAATGTTGGAAATTGGTAATGTTTAAATTTGGTTTTCTGGTTGAGAGGGCAAAACCCTACTCAAGCAGCAACCACAATTTCTGTCAGGGTGAAACACAAGCATCCCCAAATTAACCTGTGCTTACCCCGCTGGCATCTTGGCATTAGCAGTCAGGCTTAACCTAAAGACAAAGTATAAAGTAGTTGTGCAGCACTTTGAACAGTAATAAAGTCAAAACACAAACACAAGAAAAATCCCATACCAATTTAGAAAAATAGAGTAAAATGTATTAAATTATTTGAGATCAAAATGACAAAAGTCTAATCAGTAGAACCAGAGATATAGAAAAGTAAAAATAATGCCTAAAAGCACAAAGTGCCTATTATGGTTATCTGGTCATGCTGGATCGGGACAAATTCACAAGTTCAGGCCAAATGTGATGGAGCACAGGCCAGTTACAGGGACTGAGTTAAGTCCATTGAACAAAGGTACCTTAAATTGTGGTTTTCAGAGTGTTGCAAAATCATGGGTCAAGATGTGTGGCACACCAGCTGGTTCCGAAGAAGCTGTGGTGCTTGTGACACAGAGTACTGCATCTTCATCGAAGATGCCATTATTGAGGGTCTTGTGATAGGTTTGCACTGAGGATGCATCATGCAGCATTGATTCAGAGGACACTGTGAGCTGTGATGCGAGATCCAGTGTTGGATGTGTATCATGCTGTGGAGATTCCAATGTCGCTGCAAATATATACGTCTCACTGCATCAGTTCTGCTTTACAGGACCACAGCTGGGCTGGCATAACACCTTCGGGCTTACTTCGAAGAGTCCAGAATTGAGGCGGCATCCCTTATGGGGTAGGACTCACAGCAGAAAGTGTCTAGGTACTACGTTCAAGGGGGTTGAAGCATTTTCTTTCCCTGAGGCTCCAATCAGGAATCGGGAGGACAGCCAACTAGACTTTGAAGTCATTCTGGTGGTCCTCATTTAAGATGTAGTTCCAGTCCTATCACTCAGTCAGCAGAGCAGCTGGCAGAAGGGCACCGGGTCAAGACATTAGCAGTCCTTCTTGAAGAGAAGCATAGCAGTCCGTCTGAGCCTTCCACAGGATGAGAAGTGTACTGAAGTGTTGATTCTGAGGGTGCAATATTTATATCTGGTACTCACTTTCTAGTAGGAGAAAGTTCTGGAGTTTTCCACCCCCAGAGGTGCTTGGGATTTCCTGCCTTACTGCCTTGACACCAAATTATCTGGGGTCACAATAGATTAGAGTCAAACCCCTTGTGAGTGTACTCAGGCAGAGCCTTTGTTATGTGCAAGTGTGGTAGGCAACAGCTCCACCCCTTCACCAAGTCAGAGATGACCATCCTGCTAACACCTATGATCCATTGTCTCACTGTCCATGAGCAATATACAAAGACCAACTGCCAGCTACTCCTAGTCATGTAACCCAGGAAGCAGGCTTCAGACACCAAATGGGTGGGACAAAAAATGCCCACTTTTTAAAATGGCATTTTCAAAATTTTGGCTAAAAATCTGAGTTTATCATTAAAGAGTATTATAAGTTTCAGTTCTTTAGACACTAAACTCGACTTCCCTTCCTGCTCACGATTGAAGGTTAACACTTATTAAATGTAATAAGGAAACCCAATGTTATCAATGAGAGAAGTAGGCCTCTCATTAGTGAAGAAACAAGTGTATGAGTGTTCACTACTTGGCTATGTAAAACTTAAAAGAACATGTTCCACTTTTTTAAATACACTGTATCCTGCCCTCTGGGCTGTTTAGGGCCTACCCTATTGGTGACTCATATGTATTAAAAAGAAAGGTTTAGGCCTGATGTTAGAAATGGGGTCTTTGGTTGGCAGTCAGGTTACCCCCTGTCCAAGCAAGGACCCTCACTCTAGTCAGGGTAAAAGAGAATCACCCTCAGCTAACCCCTGCTCACCCCCTTGGTAGCTTGGCATGAGCAGTAGGCTTAACTTCAGAGTGCTAGGTGTAAAGTATTTGAACCAACACACACAGTAACTTAATGAAAACACTACAAAATGACACAGCACAGGTTTAGAAAAATAGAAAATATTTTTCTAAACAAAACAAAACCAGAACAACAAAAATCAACAATACAACAGGTCAAGTTATCAATTAAAATCCCAAAAGAGTCTTCATGTAATTTTAAACACAACGCTAATGCTGTTAGCGGGAAAATGTACCTGGGTGCTTAAAAAATAACACGCACAGGCGAGTGTGCATCAATAAGGGCTTGCGATGCGTCGATATCACTCACAAGTGAGACCTTGCGTTGTTTCTCTATCAGTCGAGTCGGGTGTGTTGTTTCTTCTCTCCACAGGAGAGAAATGCGTTGATTCGAACCGCACTCTCGGGTCCGGGAAGGACATGCATTGTTTTTGCATGCCCAGCTATGTTTGCATCAAAAATCCTGCCGCACGATGATCTGAAAACCACGTAGCGCGGGTTGCGATCTCACCAACCTCTGTCAGTGATGCAGTGCGTAGTTTCTCCAGCCGCGGGTGTCTATCTTCCTGGCACGCTGTAGGTGAGCGTCGATTTTCAGCCACAAAGTTGGCGGCGCTCCGATTTTTCAGCCGCAGATGAGAGTTGCGTCGATCTTTTCCCAGCACGGCGGTCGGTGCATGGATTTCTCACTCTTGGCCTGCCAGCTTCTCCTTTCAGGGTCCCAGAAACTGGATGAGCCCCACTTGGGAGAGTAGGAGTCTCAGCAGATGCTCCAGGTGCTGGCAGAGAGAAGTCTTTGCTGTCCCTGAGACTTCAAACAACAGGAGGCAAGCTCTAAATCAAGCCCTTGGAGAGTTCATTAGAAGAAGGAAGGCAACACAAAGTCAAGTCTTTGTCCTCTAGCAGAGGCAGAAGCAGCAACTGCTGGATAGCTCCACAAAGCAGTCACAGGCAGGGCAGCTCTTCTTCCTCAGCTCTTCAGCTCTTCTCCAGGCAGAGATTCTGCTTGGTTTCCAGAAGTATTCTTGTAGGAGGTTGGCCTGGTTTGTAGTGGGTACCTTGGGTACTTACACCTTATACCAGGTCCAGTTATCCCTTATTAGTGAAATGTAGTACTGTTCTAGCAGCTTAGGCTGATAGAGGTAGCTATAGCAGAGCAGCTTAGGCTGAACTAGGAGACATGCAAAGCTCATGCAATACCACTTATAGTTACACAATACTAATACACATGTAAAGACAATACTCAGTGTTACCAAAAATAAAGGTGATTATTTGGGTGGCACAGTACCAAAAATATCTTAGAGACAATGCTCCTTCTGGAGGTAAGTATTATACACAATATATACACTAGACACCAAAATTAGACAAGCAAATAGTCCTAGAACAATGCAAACAGTAGGAAATCATATTGAATGCAAAGGGAAGAAATACGTCTTGGAGCAACACAAACCATATACTAAAAAAGTGGAATGTGAATCATGAATTCCCCCTTAGACAAGTGTAGTGTGTGCAGAATCGCCGGGAGAGTAAGAATACAGTAAAGGTATGTAAATTACCCCACCCCAGAGCCCAGAAAAGCAGGAGTAAAGTACTGCAAGTTTCCTTAGGACACACTACACCTCATTTTTGGGATTTTGCAGCAGCCAACCAAGTCTGCAAAGAACAACTGCTGTATTATTGGACCTGAAGATCTGCAAAGGAAGGGGACAAAGTCCAGAAGTCGAAAGAAGTTCCAGGAAGGACAGGAGGCCCTGCCAACCCAGAAGAGGGTGCAAAAGAAGAGTCCCTGGTTAGTCGAAGACTGCAGAAATACACCCTAGGAAGATGCCAGCGGGTTCCTGCATGATTCAAAAGATGTCCCACCATGTGAAGATAATTGCAGATGAGATTTCGAGTTTGAAAGCACCAACAAGCCCTGGCAACGACATAAGAGCGTTTTTCATCAACATGGTGCTGGATGGACCCAGGAGGGACCTGGGGGCCTCAACTCTATGTGAGGAGGAAGAGGAGGCTCTCAGCACTTTAGAGAGCCCTCAAGATGCCATCCAGCACCCCCAAAAGCCACAGTATCCGGGTACAAAGGAGCTGCAAAACACAGTTGATGCAGCACAACAAAAGAAGGTCCCACGCCGCTGGAGAACAACTCAGCGAGTTGAGCACTGCAGGGTGGAGTGCTAAGAAAATGGGCCAGATTATGCATGAAGGAATTTTGCAAAGAGTGCACAGAGGCTTCGGGAGGTGAAGAAGACACAATACACAGGGGTACCGTAGTTCTCAGGAAGACAAGGTCTTACCTCCTCCAAATTGCATCAGCAGGACCTCAGGACAGTCTATGTCGACGATGTCCACCCTCTGTGCCCTTAGAAGCACGCCGTGAGAGAAGTCTCAGGGTACCGGTCATTGCCATGGAAGGTGCCTGCTTGGATCAGGGGAGTGACTCTGTCACTCAACAGGAGATTTCTTTGGGCCTTCTGATGCAGGATGAAGAAAAGGGAGTCCCCAGAGCATGCACACTGTGGAAACTGTTGCAGTTGCTGACTTGGAGCTGAGGTTACTGAACAAAGGTATATCTTGAAGACACTTTGTTGCAGTTACAGTGTTTCGTGGAGAAGGCAGCGATTGATCCGAGGTCAGAAGAGGAGTCTGAAGTTGTTGCAGAGGATTCCTGAAGGAAACTTGCAAGAAGAAACTGAAGAGAACCCAAAGGAGAGACCCTAAATAGCCCTGAGAAGGGGATTGGCTACCTTATCAGGCATGACCAATCAGGAGGGGCCTCTTATGTCACCTACTGGCACTGGCCACTCAGAGCCCTCCAGAGTGCCCCCACACCTTGCAAAGCAAGATGGCTGATGTCTGAGACACACTGGAGGAGCTCTGGGCACCACCCCTGGGGTGGTGATGGACAGGGGAGTGGTCACTCCCCATTCCTTTGTCCAGTTTCCCTCCAGAGCAGGGAAGAAGGGGTCCCTGAACCAATGTAGACTGGTTTATGCAAGGAGGGCACCATCTGTGCCCTTCAAAGCATTTCCAGAGGCTGGGGGAGGCTACCCTTCCCCAGCCTATATCACCTATTTTCAAAGGGAGAGGGTGTAACTCCCTGCTCTCAGAGGAAATGCTTTGTTCTGCCTTCTTGGGACTGGGCTGTCTGTGAGGTGGCAGCAGCTGAAGCTGCAGTGCAAGCCTCAGAGAGCTGGTTTAGCAGTACTGGGGATCCATGGTGGAGCACCCAGGATGCATGGAATTGGCTCCCCAATACCAGATTTGGAATGGGGGGACAATTCCATGATCTTAGATATGTTACATGGCCATATTCAGAGTTACCATTGTGGAGCTACATACAGTATAGGTATTGACCTATATGTAAGGCACGCATGTAATGGTGTCCCCGCACTCACAAAGTCCGGGAAATGGCCCTGAACTATGTGGGGGCACCTTTGCTAGTGCAAGGGTGCCCTCACACTTAGTAACTGTAGGAGGCTGGCCTGGCATATAGTAGGTACCTTGTGGCACTTACACCTTGTGTCAGGTCCAGTTATCCCTTATTAGTAGAATAGAGGTGCTTCTAAAAGCTTAGACTGTTAGAGGTAGCTATGACAAAGCAGCTTAGGCTGAACTAGGAGACATGCAAATCTCCTACAATACCACTTATATCATATAGCACAATATCATAAGAAAACACAATACTCAGAGTTACTAAAAATTAAGGTACTTTATTTTAGTAACAATATGCCAAAAGTATCTCAGAGGATACCCTCACTTAGGAGGTAAGTAATATACACAAATTATATCTACACAGACCCAAAACAGGTAAGTAAAAGTAAGAAAAGTAGTGCAAACAATGTAGAATCACAATAGGATGCAATAGGTAGACATGGGCGTAGGGGCAACACAAACCATATACTCCAAAAGTGGAATGAGAATCACGAATGGACCCCAGGCCTATAGGAGGTTGTAGAGGGTTTCTGGGACTGTGAGAAAACAGTAAGGGTGTCCAAAATACCCCACCCCAAGACCCTGAAAAGTAGGAGTAAAGTTACCCTACTACCCCAGAAAGACAGAATAATCGTTATAGGGGATTCTGCAAGAACTACAAGCACCAGCAAAACACTGAAGATGGATTCCTGGACCTGGGGACCTGTAAAGGAATGGGACCAAGTCCAAGAGTCACGAAAGTGTCCAGGGGGCAGGAGCCCACAAAACCCCAGATGAAGGTGCAAAAGGGCTGCCTCCAGCTGGAAGAAGCTGAAGATTATTCAACAACAAAAAGGACTAGGAACTTCTCCTTTCGACGGAAGATGTCCTCGGCGTGCTGGAGGCTGCAGAAGTGTTTTCAGGCAGAAATACCACAAACAAGCCTTGCTATCTGCAAGAGTCGCAGTTGAGCATTTTGGGTGCTGCTGGGGACCAGGAAGGACCAGGATGTCGCCCCTTGGAGGAGGAGACAGAGGGGTCGGTCAGCAACTCAGAGAGCCCCCGCAGAAGCAGGCAGCACCCACAGAAGTACCGGAACAGGCACTTAGAAGGTCTGAGGACAGCAGTCAACTCAGAGTCACAAATGAGGGTCCCACAACGTCAGAATCCAACTTGGGCAATGCAGGACGGAGTGCTGGGAACCCAGGCTAGGCTGTGCACAAAGGAACCCTTGGAGAAGTGCACAGAAGCCGGAGCAGCTGCAAATCACGCAGTACAGAGGTTTGCTGTCTGCCGTGGGGAGGCAAGGACTTACCTCCACCAACTTTGGACAGAAGGGCCACTGGACTGTGGGAGACACTTGGACCCTGCTCCTGTGTTCCAGGGGCCACGCTCGTCAGGATGAGAGGGGACCCAGAGGATCGGTGATGCAGAAGTTTGGTGCCTGCGTTGGCAGGGGGGAGATTCCTTCAACCCACAGGAGATTTCTTCTTGGCTTCCAGTGCAGGGTGAAGGCAGACAGCCCTCAGAGCATGCACCACCAGGAAACAGTCGAGAAAGCGGGCAGGATGAGGTGCAACAATGTTGCTGGTAGTCGTCTTTCTACTTTGTTGCGGTTTTGCAGGCGTCCTGGAGCAGTCAGCGGTCGATCCTTGGCAGGAGTCGAAGAGGGAAGTGTAGAGGAACTCTGGTGAGCTCTTTCATTCGTTATCTGAGGAATAGCCCAGAGGAGAGACCCTAAATAGCCAGAAAAGGAGGTTTGGCTACTAAGAAAGGTGGCTTGGCTTCTGAAAAAGGTAAGCACCTATCAGGAGGGGTCTCTGACGTCACCTGCTGGCACTGGCCACTAAGAGCAGTCTATTGTGCCCCAACACATCTGAATCCAAGATGGCAGAGGTCTGGGAGACACTGGAGCTCTGGGCACCTCCCCTGGGAGGTGCAAGTCAGGGGAGTGGTCACTCCCCTTTCCTTTGTCCAGTTTTGCGCCAGAACAGGGCTGGGGGATTTCTGAACCGGTGTAGACTGGCTTATGCAGAGATGGGCACCATCTGTGCCCATCAAAGCATTTCCAGAGGCTGGGGGAGGCTACTCCTCCCCAGCCCTTCACACCTATTTCCAAAGGGAGAGGGTGTAACACCCTCTCTCAGAGGAAATCCTTTGTTCTGCCTTCGTGGGACTGGACTGCCTAGACCCCAGGAGGGAAGAAACCTGTCTGAGGGGTTGGCAGCAGCAGCAGCTGCAGTGGAGACCCCGGAAAGGCAGTTTGGCAGTACCCGGGTTCTGTGCTAGACCCGGTGGATGCATGGAATTGTCCCCCCAATACCATTCTGGTATTGGGGGGTCAATTCCATGATCCTAGACGTGTTACACCGCCATGTTCGGAGTTACCATTGTGAAGCTCCACGCAGGTAGTGACCTATGTGTAGTGCACACGTGTAATGGTGTCCCCGCACTCACAAAGTCCGGGGAATTTGCCCTGAACAATGTGGGGGCACCTTGGCTAGTGCCAGGGGGCCCACACACTAAGTAACTTGACACCTAACCTTCACCAAGTGAGGGTTAGACATATAGGTGACTTATAAGTTACTTATGTGCAGTGAAAAATGGCTGTGAAATAACTTGGACGTTATTTCACTCAGGCTGCAGTGGCAGTCCTGTGTAAGAAATGTCTGAGCTCCCTATGGGTTGCAAAAGAAATGCTGCAGCCCATAGGGATCTCCTGGAACCCCAATACCCTGGGTACCTGTGTACCATATGCAAAGGAATTATAAGCGTGTTCCAGTGTGCCAATGAGAATTGGTGAAGATGGTCACTGGCCTACAATGACAAATTTAAAAACAGAGAGAGCAAAAGCACTGAGGTTCTGATTAGCAGAGCCTCAGTGACACAGTTAGGCACTACACAGGCATACACATTAGGCCACAAACTATGAGTACTGGGGTCCTGGCTAGCAGGATCCCAGCGAGACAGGCAAAACACACGGATATATAGGTTTTTATCTATGAGCATTGTGGTCCTGGCTAGCAGGATCCCAGTGACACAGCAAAAGCACACTGCCACACACTCACAAACAGGTAAAAAATGGGGCTCACCATGCTAGAAAGAGGCTACTTTCCTACAGTTCTAAAGGCTGTGGTTTTGGGTGCCCTTCTTATACCCATTTTGCCCTTTGAAGTAGGCTTACTTCAAAGAAAAGTCTCTCTTGTTTGTGAAATCCTGCCTTGCCCAGGCGAGGCCATAGACACACACCAGGGAGTTGGAGACTGCATTGTGTGAGGACAGGCACAGCCCTTTCAGGTATGAGTGACCACTCCTCCCCTCCCTCCTAGCACAGATGGCTCATCTTGATATGCAGGCTACACCCCAGCTCCCTTTGTGTCACTGTCTAGAGAAAGGTGCAACCAGCTGAACAGTCAAACTGACCCAGACAGGGAATCCACAAACAGGCAGAGTCACAGAAATGGTTTAAGCAAGAAAATGCTCACTTTCTAAAAGTGCCATTTTCAAACACACAATCTTAAAATCAACTTTACTACAAGATGTATTTTTAAATTGTGAGCTCAGAGACCACAAACTCCACATGTCTATCTGCACCCAAAGGGAATCTACACTTTAATCATATTTAAAGGTAGCCCCCACGTTAAACTATGAGAGAGATAGGCGTTGCAACAGTAAAAAACGAATTTGGCAGTATTTCACTGTCAGGGCATATAAATAACATTGGGATATGTCCTACCTTAAACATTCACTGCACCCTGCCCATAGGGCTACATAGGGCCTACCTTAGGGGGGTCTTACATGTAAGAAAAGGGAAGGTTTATGCCTGGCAAGTGGGTACACCTGCAAGTCAAATTGGCAGTTAAAACTTCACTCACAGACACTGCAGTGGCAGGTCTGAGCCATGTTGACAGAGCTACTAATGTGGGTGGCACAACCAGTGCTGCAGGCCCACTAGTAGCATTTGATTTACAGGCCCTGGGCACCTCTAGTGCACTGTACTAGGGACTTACCAGTAAATCAAATATGCCACTCATGGATGAACCAATTACATACACATTTTGTAAAGGAGCATGTGCACTTTAGCACTGGTTAGCAGTAGAAAAGTGCCCAGAGCAATAAAAACAGCAGAAACAGAGTCCAGCATACATCAACAACCTGGGAAACAGAGGCAAAAAGTTAAGGGAGACCACGCAAAGGATGAAAAGTTTAACACCTGGCAAAAGGCTTATTTTGCAGGCCAGAATGGCTGTTTAATACTGCACACACAGGCATCAATGGTAGGCCTGAGTCATGTTTAATGAGCCTCTGGGAGGCACAATGAGTGCTGCATTTCCACTAGTAGCATTTCATTTACAGGACCTGGGCAAATGTAGCCTCACTTTACTAGGGACTTACAAGCAAGCTAAATATTGCAATTGGGAGAAAGCCAATATTACCATGTTTAAAGGGGAGAGCAAAAGCACTTAAGTACTATTTAGCAGTGGTAAAGAGCTCAGAGTGCCAGTGTCAGCAAAAGCGAAGTCAGCAAAAACAGGAGGCTGAAAGGCAAGAAGCGGACAGAAATCCACGCTTAGGTCCAACAAAGAGATTCTCAGGTGGCCATGAAGGGATTAAAAAAATTGGTAGACAGTTGGTCCCACAGGAGTCCTGTGGGACCATAAAGTAACAAAATAGAGTAATTTAATTGGTCGAGATGAGAAAATAACTGATAAAAGCAAAGGTTATAGTTAGGTATGACATTACTTCATTCATGACGTTAAATGATGTCATTAATGACATCACTGATAGCAATGTAGAACCACCTTCAGCTGCCTGATTTGTAAATGTCAGCAAACCCATGTTGCATAGTTACCAGTTATTGCATTGTATTGTAATTTCATATTTTACTTTATTTTAATTTAAAACTATTCTATATGAAACTTACAGGTAAATATATATATATAAACAAATAACTTGTAAATAATAACTTGGCCTCGTGGTTTATGATGTGATCAAAGTTTGATGCCAATATGAGACCATCTTAATCAGTTATCAGTTCTATCTATCTATCTATCTATCTATCTATCTATCTATCTATCTATCTATCTATCTATCTATCTATCTATCCATACATACATATACATACATATGTGTGTATCTGTCTATCTACCTCTCTCTGCCTCTAATATATATATATAAATATATATATATATATATATATATATATATATATATAAAACTAACCTAGTGGTGGCCACCACTAGGTAGTAATCGTTATGACAATGTTTCCATAGAAAAAGCATTTTTTGACTTGCCAATATCTTTGCACTGTTTGACGAATCTTCAAAAAAAAATATGTTAAAGTGCCCCGGTGATTCTTGTTGCGCAATGAAAGTTTTGGAGTGATCTGTTATGTGGGGGCAGAGAAAAAGGGGCAAATTTGGCAGGAAAGCTAGCTTCTGGTACGCAAATTGTACTTTTGCTGATTTGGTGTAAACCAGTTCAGTAGTTTTTGAGAAGTTAAAGGAAATCCAAATTTGTACATCTTTGGCGTAATGACTTCGCAAATAATGACGAGCTCGTGCACGCACATGCATGGGTCTGACTGGCTGCCAATACTTCAGCTAGGAAGTCTTGGCAGCCATCTTGGGACTCAGATTCAGCCAAGTCCCTAAAAAAAGGTAAACAAAAATCCCCTATAATAACATCACTCTCTCCCGCTACAATATTGAGAGTACAGTTATTAAAGAACAGGACCTGCCTACAAGTCAGGGAACAAACAAAATCTATTTGACTAATGTTCCAAAACTATCGCTAGGGTCAGCTGAGAACCAAGCTTCTTTGATTAACAAAGTCATACATTGGATACGCTCCCGACGAAGTTGTCTCTCTGTTATTCGTTCTGACATAATATCGGCCAAGAGAAGCAGCATCACAGGGACCAATTTTGATACAATAACTATCTACTTTGAAGATAAGTCTATGGTGACACAATTAATGGATTTTGATTCTCGTACCCACGTGGATAGTGCAACAACCAGGGGGGGAATAAGACTCATGTTACACCCACATAATTCTGGACTAGCCATGGGACTGGCAGGATTCGATGGTTTAATTAATTCCTGTGGAGGTGCTGTACGAAAGGAAGCTACCAATCTTGGGCGGCTGCCTAATCCTGTATGACTGACTACTGAATCAGCAACTAATGTGACGGCCCGCTCCAAGGCCTTACATTTGACGGGGGATGATAAAACACCATCATTAGACATTTGTAGTAATGACCCGAGCGCGGTAGATGCTGGATGCACAATCATGGTGATAAACCAAGATAAATGTACGTTAGATCTTATGTCATTGAACGTTGCCGGCCTGGCAAAGAAATTAGATGATGGTGAATGGGCCTCTTTTATTAAAAAAATAGATATATGTCTGTTTCAGGAAACTTGGGCGGAGGATGCTACCAATATAGATGGATTTCTCTCATTTAGTGCACCTGCTATACCTCCAGAGAAGGGGAGGGGCCGGGCGAAAGGTGGGCTTTTATTACTTGTTAACAAGAATCTGCAGTGTGACTATAAGCTTTTGGAAATTGATTCTGTAGATCTAAAAGCCATGTGTATTACGTTCAACAGAAGATTATCAATTGTTATTGTTAATGCTTATATACGATCGGTCCCATATGGCTCTGAGTCCCATACCCTGGCTATTTTGTCCGAATTTGTAGGAAGCCTCCACCCTTCAACTATCCTTATCATAGCTGGAGATTTTAACTGTACCTTCGAACCTTCTATTCTCATAAGTGGTTTAACTGATGAAGAGGATGAGCAGTGGGGGATCCCACAATTATCCACTACTCGGCCTTGCAAAAAATCTCGGGTGGCCATGCAATTAGCCACATTATGTTTAAACCATGGCCTTAGGGCCTGTAATGGTAGAACTCCATCTGATATGAACAGCGCACCAACTTTCAAAAGGGGCATGTCTATAAGCACTATTGATTACTTCTTGGTCGATGTTAGGTTGTGGCCCCATTTGGTAGACATGAAAGTAGAAGTGAGATGTGATAGTGACCATTTCCCTTTGCTCCTTACCCTTTCTGGAGAAATGTTCAGGAGAACACTTAATAACTATGCTACAATAATTCCGCCACCTTGCTGGAACAACAAATTTACTAAGATTACTTGGCCAAAAGTGATGCCCAACCCTCACCATATTAGAGCAATATATACAAATTTTCTTAAATAGTTTGGCTGAGTACGAAGATCAGGCTGTGGGGAATATTCCGATTCTCAAAATACATGACAACATGACTACTCAGCTACGGGTTTTTTTTTACAAAACAAGGCGGTCAAAGCCACATGAAGGGAAAGGGGCACGTAAGGGATGGTTCGATGAGAGGTGCTCAAAGGCTAAGTCTGGGTTTAGAGCAGCAGTAATGTCTGGTTCCCAGGGGGAAATTAAACAAGCTAGGTCCTTATACAAAGTAACCTTGTCTAATGCAAAAAAGGGGTGGGAGGATTCCCTGTGGCAGGAATTATTAGATGCTTCCAGAGAGAAGAATAACAAGCGTTTTTGGGAACTTCTGTCTAAAAGAGAAAATGGAGGTAGGAGTTGTCCCAGCAACCATATTCAACCAGAAAGCTGGGTAGAGCATTTTACTACTCTTTACGCCCTACCAGAGGGCCCAATGGACACCAATGTGGTCCACTCTCCAACAAAACTGTTGGATTCAAATTCCAGCATGGCCCTCCAAGTGGAGGCCCAGTGTGTCCCTGAGGGTTACCTCATCTTTAAAGTAGAAGAAACCCTTGAGGCTATAAATAGCCTGAAACCTGGCAAAGCACCTGGACAGGACAAGCTTCCTGGAGATCTCTATAGATCGGAACCATATATCTGGTTCCGGTATATTAATGCCATCTCAAATAGCATAGCTGCAGGGGGAGAAATTCCAGGTACATGGAAGGGGGCAGAGATCATACCCATTTATAAAAAAGGAAATGCTAATCTTCCAGCCAATTAGCCTTATAGACAACTTACAAAAGATCTTTGCTAAACAAATTTTGCAGAGGCTAACTATTTGGGTTGAGGAGTACCAAATCCTTTCCCAATTACAGGCAGGGTTTCGTGCTAAAACTAGCACGATAGACCAGGTCTTTCGACTGGCCATATTGTATTGGAAATATGTTCTTGTTGCCAAGCAGTGCCTGTATGTAGTATTTATAGACTTGCGATCGGCTTTTGATTTGGTCCCAAGAGCCAAACTGTGGGAAGTGCTGGGAAGATTGGGAGTTCCAGAGGACCTACTACTCCTGTTAAAACGATTACATAAGAACACTTATGCCCAAGTGAGGTGGGGTGAACAAGGCGAATTGACAGAACAGATCCCAATTAGAAGGGGAGTTCGCCAAGGTTTTGTGCTAGCCCCCCTACTATTCACCATATTTATCAATGAAGTAGTAAAGGCTGTGTCCATAGGCCAGAACGATGCCCCCTCCCTGAACACACAAAAAATCCCCATCCTGCTCTTCGCCGATGATTCGCTTCTCATTTCTAAGACACCAATGGGGTTGCAAATCCTTGTTGACCGGTTTAACCAATTTTGTAGCGATCATGGGTTGGAGGTTAATATTAACAAAACCAAACTGATGGTGTTATCCAAGGGACCTAGGAAAAAATGTTCCATTCATATTGAGGGAGTCCCCCTGAAGAAAGTAAGCTCTATAGATTACCTGGGAGTCAGGCTAACTAGTAAACTATCATGGGAAGAGCAGATCCCAAAAGTGCAGGGCTCCTACAACATAGAGCTTCATCCATATTGCGTTTTTATCAAAGCACCTCTACAAAAGTTGTTTCCCCAGCAATAAAAATGTATACAGCTAAGGCTCAAGGTGCAGCCCTGTACGGAGCGGAGGTATGGGGTTACGCTAACTGTAACAAGATTAGTATGGGGGAAAACAATTTTGCAAGGGCTTTAACTGCATGTCCACGCACCACACCCCTGCTTCCATTATTTCTAGATCTGGGGTTAAGCCGAGTAGCAGATCTAGCTACTTTAAGACCTCTCCTTTATTGGATCAGGTTATGGATAACCCCCGAACTAGATATATATAAGACCTCATTACTCGATCTATTAAAATGCCAAAACGCTATCACTCTTCCCTGGATTCGCCATGTGGCCCATTGGCTTCGGCTATTGGGCCTGGGTGATTATTGGGAAAATCCCCATAAACTAGAGAGACGGCATAAAAATGTTTTAAAGTTAACCTATTGGTCTTATGTTAGGGATAACTACATAACCCACAAATCCCATGGTCGCTTAATTAATTCCTTCATCAATATTAAATGGTCCCCAAAGTTTGAATCCTGTCTGGATATTATACCGGATTTGCAGGGCAAGAGCTTATATGCAAGGTTTCGTTTTGGCTCTTTGCCCTTGATGTCATTGATCCATAGGTAGGGATCGATTAATCTTCCCGATATATGCCCTGCCTGTGGCAGTACTTTTGAAACCATTGAGCACTTCATGTTCTTCTGCCCAGCCTATGCGATTCCGCGATCAAAATGGATTCGCAATATCTGCAGGGCTATGGGATTTAAGAACTGCTCTTTGGCTCTACGGGTTCTAAAAAGCCATAATTCAGCCGACGTAATTCTTTTAGTAAGCAAGTATTTAGTAACAGCTTGGCGCATACGATGCCATCTTCAAAAAGTAATCTAAGGCCCCATTTCTTTTATAGATAAGTTTTAGAGTCTTATGTGTAATTCAAGTTATTGTTTTAATGTTTTTATACCAATTTATAGATGTGTATTTATTTATTCACTTAAGTATTACTTATTATCTTTGTTTTTATGTGCTTTTATGGTCATTGATCGAATAAAGCTGATGATGATGATGAGGTAAACAAAAAGAAAGGGGCCATGGTAGAGACACCCTCAGCCCTTAGCTCTGGTGCTGGGACCCAAGAGGGACTCTGACAGGGCAAAAAAACAATTTTTTAAAATAAAACCTTTGCCACAAATTTGGGGAATTCACGGCAAACATTTTAAGTTAGAGTTATCTCAAGTAACTATAACTAGTGCCTTAAGGTGACTATAACTCGTGCCCTCACCATGTACTGCTAATTACCCCAAAACGTACGGCACTCATGGCATCTTTGACAATATCATATATAATATCAATGTAATATTTGCAGTAACATCTTTGGCAAAAAAGTGTGGATGGTGGGGGCATGAGTTATAGTTACCTTAGGTCACGAATTATAGTTACTTGAGATAATTCTAACTATATGTGAATTCCTATGGTTCTGTATGAATAAATTAAGAGCCTAACAATAATGTCCGTGTAACCTTTGTTTTTTTAAGAGGCTCTATATATATATATTTATATAATTATATGTGTGTGTGTGTGTATATCAATATATATATATATATATATATATATATATATATATATATATATATATATATATAATTCACATAAACACTCGGACTGCAGGAACACCACACAGCGGTCCCGGGTGGGCTCCGAGAGGCCCTAATAAATCCTCCAACTCTCCTCCAAATAACAGGAGACCCAGGACACCTCCAAGGTGCAAATCAATTTATTTCAGCACACAAATCCAACGCGTTTCGGCAGCAGCCTTACTCATGGATACATCATTGTTACAGTGCCCCAAGTTAAAAACCATGCAATCCTAGACATAAAAAACAGACAACATCTCAAATCCCCACCAAAAGACACAAAATGTGGCGGCCATCTTAAAGTGCATCTATAAATAAGTTTCACAGTAGTTTGTACCATAGTCCTATCAAAATACAACTCAAATTATTGTTCAAATCCATCAGAATCTTTAAATTAATGTGATATCATAATTCGCACAATAAATAGAGTAGAATTCAATTGCCAAAATACAAAAATTGTAAATAGAATAATTCATTGCATTATAAAAGTTTGTTAACTATGAATGTTTTCAAAATTTTAAAATTCAATATATCACTTAAATCCTGAACATTATTAACTATGCTTGAATTAATTACATATCATCCTATACCATCCAAATAGACCTGTACACCTACACAAAACTTTTGGGGGATCTCATATTTTTGGGGAATCTCATATTGGTATATGGAGCTTCTCTACCCAAGTGGGTAGACAAACAAATTCTTCTATTGTAGAAACCTTATAGACCCCAACACCTGTACCCTTCTACTAAGAATCAAATAGGATTCAAAAAATCACCCCTACTTCACATTCTGTATCAGATGACCACCCACCAGACAAAGTATCGATTACCCTAGATGGATGCTCAGCTCCTCACTCGAATTTAGCCCTACAGGTTCCAACGTTTCGAAGTCTCTTATATATTTAGACTCTAAAACACGTAGCAATCTCTCTCTATCGCCTCCCCTTTTACTCATCCTTACTTGGTCTATAACTACAAACTTCAGCAGATTCTCATTGCCAAAATGATGGCTGAAGAAGTGCCTAGCTACTGGATAGTTTTTATCGTGATTTCTAATGGCTCGTCTGTGTTCTAGAACTCTTTTCTTTGCATTATGTATCGTGCTGCCCACATACAATTTTTCACATGGGCATATCAGACAGTACACACAGTAAGATGTATTGCAATTGTAATTACCTCTAATTACAAAGCTGTCTAACCTTCCTGGAACATATAATGTCCTGCAACTATTCCTGGTCTTGCAGGCTTTACACTTCATACAACAGAAGAAACCTTCCATTCCCGTATTCTGTATCCGTCCTACTGATGTTATCTCGTTGCGACACAAATTGTCCTTGAGAGATCTATTTCTCCTAAAGGTTATTTGGGGATTATCACTGATCCAGTCTGCCAAAACAGGGTCCGTCTGCAAGATATGCCAACTCTTACTAAGTAGTGAGCGTATTTTGTACGACTGATTACTATAGGTTGTAATGAATCTAATGGACTCACTTTCCTTCTCTTGCCTTCTGTTAGTTCCATACAAAACATCATCTCTACTTAATGTCATCACTTTGCGTTTGGCTTGATCGATCACTTTAGCCCCATAGCCTCTGTTCCTGAACCTTTCACACATCACATTACACTCTTGGTGAAAATCAGCTTCTTCGCTACAGTTCCTCCGGGCTCTCAACAATTCTCCAAACGGAATACTCCGTATTAGAGTCCCCGGATGTGCACTGTGAGCACTTAGTAGACTATTACCGGCTGTTGCCTTCCTATACAATTTGGACACTAATCTACTGCCCTTCACAGAAATTTCCACATCGAGGAACTCTATACACTTTGAATCCAAATGCTCAGTAAATCTTAGGTTGCACTCATTGGTGTTCAGATCTCGCACAAATTGCATAGCTGCTTCTTCATTACCCCTCCAAATTACAAAAATGTCATCAATAAAACGACACCACAAGACCACATTGGTATCGAATTGGGTAATTTCTTCTGACACCTGTTCCTCCCACCAGCCCATAAACAAATTTGCATAGCTGGGGGCAAAACAGGTGCCCATAGCTGTCCCTTGAAGCTGTTTGTATAGTTGACCATCAAAGATGAATACATTGTTCTTAAGACAGAACTCTATCATAGTGCATAGCATTTCCGAATGGAAGAAAAAAGACAATGACCTTGCTCTGAGAAAGTGTCTAATAGCTCTCACCCCCAAGCCATGATCTATGCTCGTATACAGACTAGTCACATCTAGGGTTAACAGTAAGAAGTCATCTTCCCATACAATATCCTCAATGATTTTGAATTCTACTCTATTTATTGTGCGAATTATGATATCACATTAATTTAAAGATTCTGATGGATTTGAACAATAATTTGAGTTGTATTTTGATAGGACTATGGTACAAACTACTGTGAAACTTATTTATAGATGCACTTTAAGATGGCCGCCACATTTTGTGTCTTTTGGTGGGGATTTGAGATGTTGTCTGTTTTTTATGTCTAGGATTGCATGGTTTTTAACTTGGGGCACTGTAACAATGATGTATCCATGAGTAAGGCTGCTGCCGAAACGCGTTGGATTTGTGTGCTGAAATAAATTGATTTGCACCTTGGAGGTGTCCTGGGTCTCCTGTTATTTGGAGGAGAGTTGGAGGATTTATTAGGGCCTCTCGGAGCCCACCCGGGACCGCTGTGTGGTGTTCCTGCAGTCCGAGTGTTTATGTGAATTATTTCTTCGTTAATGCGGGAGCCCCTGTACTGGATTTACCAGGAGTTAAATGGCTGTAGGTGCGGAGCTGGGCTGATACGAAGGCGAATGGAGGTTCTGGATTATGCAATCTCCGTATACAACATGAGGCGCCATTTGTGACCGGATCGGTGCGATCGTGCGATCCGACGTTGGAGGCGTTTGGGAGCCGTGCTGCTCCGACGCTGGAATTGAAAGGAGCCCCACGAGTAAGACCTTTTCGTGTTTACATCGTAACCGGGAGGCTGTGGCATGCTCTTTCGTAACGCGCCAAACGTTGAGAACGGGGCGGAATTGCACAAAGGGTTCTTCGAACATTGTTGTTGGCTAATCACACTTTCCTCTAGCCGAGTGGTGTGTGCACAATTGACTTTGGGAATAGATACGCATTTACGACGCATTGATGACACATTATGAATTTATTAAGTAATACGCCGCAATCCATTGACGACGCGCTTGTTTATTAGTTTTACAGCGCGGAAGTTTAGTTTGGCATTTAGAGGAGTGACGGAATTTGACAATCAATATAGGATTTATGCTGAATTAATATGGATTGTTAGTGTGGTTATGTAAACCACACAAGGTGTTAAGAAAAACTGTCTTGTCTTTTGTGTCCGTACTGAACCTATTTTGCTTAGAATGCTTTATGACTTTAAAATGGCCCAGCTTCGATTGCCTTCCTGGTAGGAACACGGTATAGGAACAGAGTGGGAAATGCACCAGATTTAAGGTGCTTTCTGCCCACATCCAAGATAATACCAGGGACATTGTTACCTGTTCAATTGGTTAATCATCCAATTTATTTCAGCAATTATGGCTTCCGGATGGGAAGCCCAACGAAAGGAAAAATTGAATAAATTATTCTTTGCCCAGATGAATGAGGGGCCCAGTACACAGCCCAGTCGTAGTAATTTGAAGGTGGAAGTGAAACTACAAACTTTGTATGAAAAAATGGAAAAACTGCATAGAAGAGAATTGTCGAAATGGTGGGAGGTTGAGTCATTACAGAGATATATTGAGGTGGAGCGTGTCCCTAGGGGGTTGAGGATTTATACTGTACCTACTTATGAGGATCCTGATCCAGAAATGCTCGAGGAGTGGGCTGAGAATTCGAAACAGAGCTCATTGAATATGATGCGTATATTGACGAAATATGCAATGAAAGATAGGAGTAGGACCCTAGAAGAGATGGAGAAAGTAAGATTGGAGATATTGGCACTAATCACGCAGGAAACATTTGATGAGTATATGAAAAATTTAGAGAAAAAACTCTGCAAATTTGAGGAAGAGATCACTGCCAAAAAGCAGAGAAAATTCATAAGGGACTTTAAGGATTATCAGGCTGGCCGCATTTTAACATTTCAGCGGAAATATGATCATATGTACAATGAGGAAGTTACCGAACTAAATTCAAGGGACTTTGAACAAATTAGCCAACCAATTGAGGAACAGGAAGAAAGTGACATTTCGGATGGGAATCTCTCAGATGTACCAGACACTGCTTTGGCTGGGGCTCCGGCATCAGATAAAGAAGTGGACAGATTGAATTTTTTAAAGCAATTCAGACTGTTGAACCAGGGAAGGATGGATCAACACAAGGGAACTCACCCCCAGAGAGGCAGAGGACGAGGAGTCAGAGGAAGAGGGAGAGGAACAGACAGGCCAAGAAGAGGGGGCGCAGGAGACGATACAAGACCCCAGGGAATGATAACTCGAGCACGCAAGTGAAAACCATGAATATTATAAATCTCTCCAGCAGAGTGTTGTCTGCTGTTGAAGAGGACCTCTTATCTCTGGGCCTGTCATTCTGCCCAACTAGTTGTTTCAATTACACTCAGACTAGGATTGACACCTTTAAGTTCATTAGGAAGTTAAAATTGAAAAAGTGGTACCACACTAAGGTTAGAAAGGATAAGAAAGTGGGGGTGGAAACGAATGTGAGCAATCTATGTATCTCTGATATTGATGTATTACATACAGCAATGGATTTATGTGAGGGGATGGTTCCCCATGAAGACCCTATCCTCAATCTGATGGGAACTGGTATTGCTTTAAACAGCAATTGTTCGAGTAATTTCAAACCAAAATCTACCTTTCTACCTGCCATTCATTGTGATGCCCTTGAGGTTTTTGAGCGAGAAATGACCAAACAATTGAAGAAGTTGAGATATAGTGTGACGAATGTGAAAAACAGCAATTTATCAGGTGAACAGTGGCAAGCCCTTCGGAAATTGAAAGAAGACCATACCATTGTGATTAGACAATCCGATAAGGGGGGTAATGTAGTCATTCAAGATACCACCAAATATGTGTCAGAGGGAATGAAACAGCTAAGCAATACTCTGTGTTATGAAGAAGTGAGTTGGGGAGATGTCAAATCAATGAATGAGAAATATATTGATATGCTCATTGATTGGAAAGATCAAGGGTTGATAGAATGGGATGAATTCCTGTTTCTTAAATGTGATCATCCGAAAATTCCAGTTCTGTATCTTCTCCCCAAAATTCACAAGGATGCGGTTAACCCACCAGGGAGGCCTATAGTTTCGGCTATGGAATCGCTCCTGGAAAGTACATAAAAATATATTGACTTCTTCCTACGTCCTTTTGTGGAGTCAATACCCTCTTATGTTAAAGACACCACACATTTTTTAAAAATCATTGAGGATATTGTATGGGAAGATGACTTCTTACTGTTAACCCTAGATGTGACTAGTCTGTATACGAGCATAGATCATGGCTTGGGGGTGAGAGCTATTAGACACTTTCTCAGAGCAAGGTCATTGTCTTTTTTCTTCCATTCGGAAATGCTATGCACTATGATAGAGTTCTGTCTTAAGAACAATGTATTCATCTTTGATGGTCAACTATACAAACAGCTTCAAGGGACAGCTATGGGCACCTGTTTTGCCCCCAGCTATGCAAATTTGTTTATGGGCTGGTGGGAGGAACAGGTGTCAGAAGAAATTACCCAATTCGATACCAATGTGGTCTTGTGGTGTCGTTTTATTGATGACATTTTTGTAATTTGGAGGGGTAATGAAGAAGCAGCTATGCAATTTGTGCGAGATCTGAACACCAATGAGTGCAACCTAAGATTTACTGAGCATTTGGATTCAAAGTGTATAGAGTTCCTCGATGTGGAAATTTCTGTGAAGGGCAGTAGATTAGTGTCCAAATTGTATAGGAAGGCAACAGCCGGTAATAGTCTACTAAGTGCTCACAGTGCACATCCGGGGACTCTAATACGGAGTATTCCGTTTGGAGAATTGTTGAGAGCCCGGAGGAACTGTAGCGAAGAAGCTGATTTTCACCAAGAGTGTAATGTGATGTGTGAAAGGTTCAGGAACAGAGGCTATGGGGCTAAAGTGATCGATCAAGCCAAACGCAAAGTGATGACATTAAGTAGAGATGATGTTTTGTATGGAACTAACAGAAGGCAAGAGAAGGAAAGTGAGTCCATTAGATTCATTACAACCTATAGTAATCAGTCGTACAAAATACGCTCACTACTTAGTAAGAGTTGGCATATCTTGCAGACGGACCCTGTTTTGGCAGACTGGATCAGTGATAATCCCCAAATAACCTTTAGGAGAAATAGATCTCTCAAGGACAATTTGTGTCGCAACGAGATAACATCAGTAGGACGGATACAGAATACGGGAATGGAAGGTTTCTTCTGTTGTATGAAGTGTAAAGCCTGCAAGACCAGGAATAGTTGCAGGACATTATATGTTCCAGGAAGGTTAGACAGCTTTGTAATTAGAGGTAATTACAATTGCAATACATCTTACTGTGTGTACTGTCTGATATGCCCATGTGAAAAATTGTATGTGGGCAGCACGATACATAATGCAAAGAAAAGAGTTCTAGAACACAGACGAGCCATTAGAAATCACGATAAAAACTATCCAGTAGCTAGGCACTTCTTCAGCCATCATTTTGGCAATGAGAATCTGCTGAAGTTTGTAGTTATAGACCAAGTAAGGATGAGTAAAAGGGGAGGCGATAGAGAGAGATTGCTACGTGTTTTAGAGTCTAAATATATAAGAGACTTCGAAACGTTGGAACCTGTAGGGCTAAATTCGAGTGAGGAGCTGAGCATCCATCTAGGGTAATCGATACTTTGTCTGGTGGGTGGTCATCTGATACAGAATGTGAAGTAGGGGTGATTTTTTGAATCCTATTTGATTCTTAGTAGAAGGGTACAGGTGTTGGGGTCTATAAGGTTTCTACAATAGAAGAATTTGTTTGTCTACCCACTTGGGTAGAGAAGCTCCATATACCAATATGAGATTCCCCAAAAATATGAGATCCCCCAAAAGTTTTGTGTAGGTGTACAGGTCTATTTGGATGGTATAGGATGATATGTAATTAATTCAAGCATAGTTAATAATGTTCAGGATTTAAGTGATATATTGAATTTTAAAATTTTGAAAACATTCATAGTTAACAAACTTTTATAATGCAATGAATTATTCTATTTACAATTTTTGTATTTTGGCAATTGAATTCTACTCTATTTATTGTGCGAATTATGATATCACATTAATTTAAAGATTCTGATGGATTTGAACAATAATTTGAGTTGTATTTTGATAGGACTATGGTACAAACTACTGTGAAACTTATTTATAGATGCACTTTAAGATGGCCGCCACATTTTGTGTCTTTTGGTGGGGATTTGAGATGTTGTCTGTTTTTTATGTCTAGGATTGCATGGTTTTTAACTTGGGGCACTGTAACAATGATGTATCCATGAGTAAGGCTGCTGCCGAAACGCGTTGGATTTGTGTGCTGAAATAAATTGATTTGCACCTTGGAGGTGTCCTGGGTCTCCTGTTATTTGGAGGAGAGTTGGAGGATATATATATATATATATATATATATATATATATATATATATATGTATGGCTATGTAGTGAAGGACTCTTCAGGAATTGAGCAAGTGCAAGCCTGTGAGTCCACACCGGAGTCAGCTCATCATGAGCCAACAATCCCTTGCTCCAACCGATTTTCTAGGAAAGATTGTTGGACACTCTCCACTGAGGGACAGGACTACAGGCAGGACTAAAGGGGCAAGTACCTCCATGCAGGGAGAGGCACTACCAGACCTATTGCACCATCCCCTCTTGCCTCTTTAGAGCATATAAGCGTTTCAGACCTACCACTGACAGGAAAGATTCTTGGACACTCTGCACTTGGGGCAGGACTATAAATAGGACTATAGGGACCTGTATCTCTGCACCAGGAGAGGTGCTGTCAGATCCCAATTTGGATACTTGTTCCTGGTGATTCCTCCAGGTCGGAAGCATTTTCCACACTTGATTCCGAAGAGGAGACTTCTTGTCGCCTCAGGGCCTCATTCTGACGAAAGTCTCTTCTCTCCTGATCAAACCTCGTACCAAAAGTAAGTATGCGGCCCATGGCGTAATCATTCTTATCACATAAAAACGTGCTTCTTTTTCTTGACTTGATATCATCCTCATATTTCTTAAGGCGCTCTTCCATATCCTTGGTAAAAGTTTTCAATTTCATCTTGCGCCTCATGATTCTCCAAAAGTGTCCTTAATTTCCCAATTTCTTCACTGGTTTACGTTAATTCTAATGCAGCATATTTTGACAAAAGCTCCAACATTTTTCTGCAAGTCTCTACCATTAACGTAGACCACTCCTCTAACAGGATTATAGATTAGAGATACAGGAGTGTGATATATATTTTTAGGTGTTGTACCATAAAGACTGAATAATTGGCTAATGAATTTATTTGTGAATTTATTTTTGACTAGGATATCTCATGGGCCTCTGGGGCCGCATATAAAGCAAATATAATACTGTAGGCATGGGGCGAACTATTACAGGGGGAAGCAACATTGATTGGTATATTTGTTTTGGTATTCGTATTGATTTTACATAATTTCCATAGTATTTTGTTTATGTTTATTCAGTAGGTTTTAAAGGTCAAGGGGAGGAGAGACTTTTTGTAATGACTTTGGCTATTGACAAAGACCATAATGGTCGAAACGCGTTGCCAGGCTTAACAAGCCGGATTGAGGAATGTCTTTGAAGATTTAAATAAACTTTGTCATTATTCAGCAATTGCTGAGAGTGCCTTCATTGCTACTATTCAATTTGTGACATTTATATATGGGTCCTGCGCCCATAATGGTGCACCAGCTCCGGTAGGCCAGCGCTGGAAAAACAGCAGGAGCAGTTTGAATATATATATATATATATATATGTATATATATATATATATATCTGAATCATTGGCCTCATATGGGGGACATGGTTATCATCAAATGAGAGGACAGTTGAAGTAATGGTCTCAAGCTCACCCTGGAAGGGCTTTTGAATTGCATTCACAGGCCAAATAAGTCATGGTTTCCAGGAGATATTACTCTCACTATCAAAAACAAGGCCTGAAAATGTGGGAGTATGTTCTGGGGCAGCCCAACATCTTGAAGCAGGTGTACACCAAGGTAGGGGATGCACTGGATGTTGTGAATAATCAAGGCCCCCAAGAAGCTGAACCCAATCGAATACTTTCCCATCAAGATGTACTGTTTCTTGGTCTACGTGAACTGAGCTCAATTGAATGCAAGAGCGCAGAAAAACTAATTTAAAAAAAACGATCCACCCTGGTATAATGAAAGGTGAAGGTCTGCAAAAAGAGCCCTAAAGAGAAAGACATCAGACAGGAAGAAATCCCCCAGGCAAGATAAAACTACAGAGAGGAGGTGGCTCATGCAAAATCTAAATGGAAGAACGAGGCATGGGAGGATTTGTTGGCAGCGGCTAATCGAGGTTACTCTAGGATTTTCTGGGGTATAGTAGCGCATGGTAGCAGTCAGGGTATAACTCCAGTTCATTACCATATCCAACCACAGATATGGATTGAACATTGTTGGAGTGTGACCTTTGAAATTAATACCAACATGAAAAGCTTGCAATATAATGTATAATGAAGCTGCATAGAAAATCTGTTAACGTAGAAAATAATACACGCGTTTGAAATCTGCCCTCGGGGAGTGGCCATCAATGTATACAAAGACTAATGAAAGTAATAATGATGCATAAATCATGTACTAACGTTTTGAATTTGTATTAGTGTATCTTAATTAGAATCATGTATTAGGGGTTTGTTAACTTAAATCACTAGGCCTTAGTTTAGCGAGGGTCTGGGCCTAGCTGCCTGGTGTCATATTAAACTGTGTTTTTCTAAACGTGCAATGTGCTGCTTTCCTGAAGGACACGAAGCTGTACTTTTCCAGAAGCTAGCGATATGCGTGTAGCCATAGTAAATTCCTTCTCATGGTACCCGACTTGCTCAAGGAGACATTCTTGCTGTCTAGACTAGGAGAAGACAATGGAACTTCTGACTGGAGCATAAAGTGTAACTTTTCTTACCAGACATTCCTACCAATGAAGACGTCAACAACGTGGGCCAATCAATAGCATGAGAACTGTATTTTGTGGAAAAGTCTAGTAGGGTGTGTGGAGAATTATTGGACAGAGATAATGATGCAACAAAATTGATCCAATAGGGAATTAAGGGCTAGTTCGACAGTTTTGATATAACAGCATGACCCAAAGAGAAATCGGCCATTACTGGACATTCCACTGAGCTATACTTTTACCCTTATTCTTTGAGACTTTGAGGTTCTGATATCTTAACCAACCTCTATTGAATCCTTACTTGATATTTACTTCTACTCCATATGAGGGAAGAACCTTATTCTTAGCTATGCCATACTGAGACTATGCCCTGTCCTATCCTTGCTTATGCTGAATCGACTGATGTCCTGAGGACAAAGACTGACGCTGATTGCTGATTCGTTGGAGTGGTAACTATCTGATAAAATTGAAATTGTCTCTTTGCCTTTATTTCTAGGTACCAACTGCTCCTTTGATAGAGGCCATAGTTAGATGTTTTCCAAATTTGTGTTTGCTAAATTGTTTTGCATGAAGCCCAACATGATGATGCTAATTCGAGGTTAGTTAAGGTGTTCACTAAAATCTGACGCAAATAGACAAATGACTGGGTTCTTGCTTTGTTGAATCTTGCACAACCAAGACTTTGCTAAACTGCTTCTTATTAATAATCTGTTAGTGCTTAATGAATAATCTCTATGCATTCATTAATTGTGTTTTAATGATAAAATTGAGGAGCTACTAATGAGATTGATTGCTAATGAGATTAACAGAAATGACTTTAGATTGTAACTAATAGGGAATAAATATCCTAACACTTAATTAGATTTGCGTTGTTATTCATGGCTGAAAGGTCATGGTGTGTTCACTTTTATCCGATTCTTATTGATTGCTATTGATAACTTGTTGATTAGGTATTGTGAATATTAATTGACTTACGGTCATATTGATTGTGATGGCAAAAAGATATCTCGTTCTGGGAAGTCTCCGAATGTGGTCAAAAGTTCATCGGCCTAGGCGTGTCTCCTTGTAAGTTTACTTATCAAGGTTCTGACGCGCTATCAACATATTAAGAGCCTTTATCCTGAAATAGGTGTTATTTATAGTGAGGCTACGGTTTAGGGACTCTGGTGGTCATTACAACCCTGGCGGACGGTGTTAAAGGTGCGGTAATACCGCAAATAGGCCGGCGGACAAAAAAAGGGAATTATGACCGTGGCGGAAACCGCCCACATAGACAGCCACTTTAACACACCGCCCGCCATGAGCGGTACAGACAAGCAGCGCGGCGGTCACCGCCAACAGACAGGCGGAAGACAATGTACCGCCCACAGTATCACAACCCGCCAATCCGCCACCTTTTCCGGGGCGGATTCACCATGGATAAAAACACGGCGGAAACAGCTTTTTGCAATGGGAAAATGCTCACCTCAACATACTCCACGAGGAAGGAGGACACCATGGAGCCCGATTTACAAATACTCCCTGCCCTTGTCTTCCTGCTCATCTACGAACACCAGCAACGGCGGAGCCGAAGACAACGGTGAGTACTGCACCTACGACATAGGGGAGGGGGGAGGCAAAAGTCAGGGACACACACACGCAACACCCCCACCCCCACTCTCGCACATTACAACACACACACCAATGCATTTCCAAACATCACAGTAACAACCCACAACCCCCCCGGAAGAATGCAAAGACAAAAGGAAATCAGATCAAACATTGTAATGTATCAAAATACAGCTCCAAATATTTACATATATATATACACATTCAAAATTATATACATTACGAGAAGTAGTGCAGGTATGCACATATCAATGTCCGTGCACCACTGGTCCAAAAATGCATGGGCGAGGCCCACACTAGATACCTGTCCACAAACGGAGAGAACACTTCAGGGGCATCAGATAGAAATACAACAGGCACCTCAGGGGGAAGGGATGGGGGGGCACCTCAGCCGGATAACAGCGCCACACCAGATCCACGACGGGGCTCCATGCCCATTGATGTATCCTGGGGAGTGCAAAGCCACAGTCTCTCAAGTCTCTACAGTGGGTGGGTTGCCCACTGTACCATCCTGGGGAGTGCAAAGCCACAGACTCTCAAGTCTCTACAGTGGGTGGGTTGCCCACTGTACCATCCTGGGGAGTGCAAAGCCACAGTCTCTCCAGTGTTCACAGTGGGTGGCTTGCCCACTGTACCATCCTGGGGAGTGCAAAGCCACAGTCTCTCAAGTCTCTAAAGTGGGTGGGTTGCCCACTGTACCATCCTGGGGAGTGCAAAGCCACAGTCTCTCAAGTGGATAACAGTGGGTGGGTTGCCCACTGTACCATCCTGAGGAGTGCAAAGCCACAGTCTCTCAAGTGGATAACAGTCTCCACTGGTTCTGGAGGGGGACTGGTGTCCAGAGTGCTTCATCCTGTTAAGGACAGACGGAGTGGATGCATGTCTCCACTGGTTCTGGAGGGGGAATGGTGCCCAGAGTGCTTCATCCTGTTAAGGACAGACGGAGTGGATGCATGTGTCCACTGGTTCTGGAGGGGGAATGGTGCCCAGACTGCATCAGGCTCCCTGTGACGGTTCCTGTTCCATCACTGTCCCAGCTGCTCATGGGATAACGATGCATGGTGTGGCAGTGTTTTCCTTGTTCAGTGGTGCTTTGCCCTGTTCAGCGGTGCTTTGCCATGGCGGTCTCTGACCTGTTCAGCGGTGCTTTGCCCTGTTCAGCAGTGCTTCGCCATGGCGGTCTCTGACCTGTTCAGCGGTGCTTTGCCCTGTTCAGCGGTGCTTTGCCATGGCGGTCTCTAACCTGTTCAGCAGTGCTTTGCCCTGTTCAGCGGTGCTTTGCCATGGCGGTGTTTTCCTTGTGCAGCGGTGCTTTGCCATGGTGGTCTCTGACCTGTGCATTGGTGTGTGGCATGACGGTCCCTTATTGCCCAGCGGGGCTGTGGCTGCCAGGGCCCTCCTGGGCACTTACTCCTGCGGTGGTCTCCTGACCAGTGACGATATTGCCGCCCTCCTGGGCACTGACGATACTGCTGCCCTCCTGGGCACTGACTCCGGCGGTGGTCTCCTGACCAGTGACAATACTGCTGCCCTCCTGTGCACTGACTCCGGCGGTGGCCTCCTGACCAGTGACGATACTGCTGCCCTCCTGGGCACTGACTCCGGCGGTGGTCTCCTGACCAGTGACGATACTGCTACCCTCCTGGGCACTGACTCCGGCGGTGGTCTCCTGACCAGTGACGACAGTGCTGGTGGTGGCGTCCCGGCTGCCGGGGAGGATGGCGCCCTTCTCCGCTGTGCTGCTCTTCCCAGACTGTGCAGACTTCCTCTGGCTCTTCACCACCTTTGGAGGAGTCACAGCTGACTCGGTACTTCCCCTGGGACCCTTGTGAGCAGGTTTTCTGCCAGGAGTCTCCAGCCGGTCCCGTCGGACACTTTCCAATTTGAGGTGCTTTACAGGGAGTGGACTGGCAGTGCTTTTGCTCCGTGTCACACTGGCTGCCCTGGTGGCCGGTGCACTCCACACACCTTGAACACGCACCACAGGTCCTGGAGTTTTTTTGGCTGAGGTGCTACTACGGGACTTATGAATTGGAGGGGTGGTGGCAAAGAGGTCAACGTTGCTGAGGAAGAGTTGCTGACGAAGACTGGGATGGGTAGCTGGAGGGGGTATGGGAGTGGAGGATGAGGAGGTGCTTGTAATAGGTGTAACTTTAGGTGTTTTGTGTGCAGGTGTAGGTAATGGAGGCTGTCGTGAGGTGGATGGATGTTGGGTGTGTGGGTGCCCGCGTTTGTGTACTTTGGGAGGGGGCGTCACAGACGCAGTGGGAGTGGACACAGGGTACGTGTAAATGGTAGTGGGGGTGGTGAGTGCAGGTGAGCGGGGTGTGGTGCTGGCTGTTCTGGTGCGAGTCCTAGTGCCTGTAGATGTAGTGCATGCAGGTGAGAGTGTAGACGATACTGGGAGGGAGGAGGGAGACGACGAGGAGGGGGACACAGTGGAGGCAGTGGATGTTGCTGTGTCTGTATGTGGGTGATGCTTGCGTGAGTGCCTGTGGGTTGTGTGGTGCCTATGTTTGCCTGAGCTACTTGTGTGTGTTGAGGTGTATGCATGCTTGTTTGATGGTGTGCTTGGGATAGGCTGCGGTACAGGGGATTGGGTCTGGGTGGAGGAAGTTGGAGGGGGAGGCTAGACACAGGGACAATGGCTGCCATCAGTGCTGAGGCCAGAGATTGCAGGGTTCGATGATGGGCAGCCTGACCAGAATGAATGCCCTCCAGGAATGCATTAGTGTGTTGCAACTCCCTTTCTACACCCTGGATGGCATTCACAATGGTAGACTGCCCAACAGTGAGTGACCTGAGGAGGTCAATGGCCTCCTCACTGAGGGAAGCAGGGGTGACAGGGGCAAGGGCTGAGGTGCCTGGGGCGAAGGTGATGCCCACCCTCCTGGGTGAGCGGGCACAGGGCGAACCCTGAGGGGCTGCTGGGAGGGCGGTGCTGGTAGGGGAGGTGGCGGCTGTACCTGTAGAAGTGGGGGGCACAGATGGTGCCGCCACCACAAGGGAGCTCTCATCGGCGGACGAGTCCGTGTCACTGGTTGGTGATCCGTGACCGACGTGAAGCTCCCCTCGCCCTCCGTCCCACTGGTGTATTCTGAGTCTGTGGTGTGGCCCTCCATGGCCATGTGGGATGCAGCTCCCTCGTGCTCTGGTGCCACTGTACCTCCGCCTGATGATGCTGATGCACAAAAGAACAGGGAGAGCACAAAAAGGGGGGGGACGACAGAAGAAAGACAGGTTGAGTGCATGGCTTACCGCTACCGTAGGCGGACAATACAGACACAGAAGCCCCCTGCACTACACCGTGCTCTTGGCCACTACAGATGCAATTCCTGGGATCTGGCCTACATTGCTATGGTGGACATCTGCACACATGGATGCCACAGGGGCATGTATACCTGTACTTGGCCCTCTACTGAGGTGGGGTGGAGTGGCACATGGCCTGCATTACGGAGGGGCCTAGCCTACGTAAGTCGCCCTGGCCTAGGGAAACCCACATCCCTCCTCCCCCACCCAGACCCTTCCACTGCGCGCAAAGTCCCCAGAATGAGAGCGTACTCACCCTTTTGTGTCTGCTGTGATGCCCTCAAGCGCCCATCCAACTCCGGGTAGGCCACCGCCAGGATCCTGAACATCAGGGGGGTCATGGTGCGACGGGCACCCCTCCCACGTTGGGAGGCCATCCCCAGCTGAGCCTCCACCGTCTTCTTGCTCCAGCGGCGAATGTCCTCCCATCTTTTCCGGCAGTGGGTGCCCCGTCTCTGGTGGACCCCCAGGGTCCGGACATCCTTGGCGATGGCATGCCAAATGTCCTTCTTCTGGTGGGCGCTGACCTACATGACATGCACAGGGGAAGAAGAAAAGTCATTACCAACTGCACCGTCGATGTGAGTGGCCCCCATCCCTACCCTTGGCATGTGGCACATGCATTCACAGTCCTTCATGTTCCATGAACTCTGCCCCCTTCCTTCTTACAACCAGCCCTCTCCACGAAGGCATAGCCCATACAACGTGCTCCCTTGGTACTTACCTCTTGGTCTGGAGGACCGTAGAGTAGCGTGTACTTGTGAGGACCCTGTCCACGAGCTTCTCCAACTCCTGAGCAGTGAAGGCAGGGGCCCTTTCCCCAGACGCAGCAGCCATTGTCTCTTCCAGACCGAGGTCACAGCAGCACTTGCAGTGTAGGTCCTCTCCTGTCAAAGATCAGGTATTGAGTGATTGAGCAGATAGAAAATGGCGGTGACGTCCGCGGCTGTGCATATCATCACCGCCGGCGCACTTCATCATTGGCTCCTGGGACCCATAGGGTCCAATGTTAACCAATGCAGCATTGCGCCGCGGTCTACGACCGCCTACCGCGACGGGGTACAACGCCAGCGCAGATCCCTCACATCCCATTGTCCCAGTTTAGAGGTCAGGCAGCCGCCATTTCAGAGGCCCACATGGCTTCATTTACTACTGCGTCACACATACCTAGGCCTACACTCAACACACATACAGGAAGAGTTTTGTGTTTGGTGTCGTGTTCTGTGTATCTGTGGGTACATACCTGGAAATTTGTTGACTCTGTGGTCGTTGTTGTCCTTCCTAGGCACCGTCAGCTTGGACATTTGAGAAGATGGCGGAATCCTCCGGTGTACCGACCGCTGGTGGACCTGTTGACAATGGAGGAGTGACATTTAATCATCACCTACAGGTTTGACCGTGCCACTATCCAGGAACTATGTACCCAGTTGGAGCCAGACCTGATGTCACCAATCCGCCATCCCACTGGAATCCCCCCTGACGTGCAGGTGCTGTCAGTGCTCCATTTCCTTGCAAGTGGGTCTTTTCAGACAACAGTGGCCATGGCATCAGGGATGTCCCAGCCTATGTTTTCCAACGTGTTGTCCAGAGTGTTGTCTGCCCTGCTGAAACACGTAAGGAGCTACATCGTTTTCCCTCAGGTGGAGGATTTGGCTACAGTTAAAGGTGACTTCTATGCCCTTGGACATGTCCCCAACGTCATGGGTGCTATTGATGGCACCCATGTAGCTATGGTCCCCCTCCACAGGAGTGAACAGGTGTACAGGAACCGGAAGAGTTATCATTCCATGAATGTACAGATGGTATGTTTGGCAGACCAGTACATCTCCCAGGTAAATGCTATGTTCCGGGGCTCTGTGCATGACGCCTATATCCTGCGGAATAGCAGTATCCCATATGTGATGGGCACCGTGTGTGGCTATTAGGGGACTCTGGTTACCCCAACCTGTCCTGGCTATTGACCCCAGTGAAGAATCCCAGGACCAGGGCAGAGGAACGCTACAATGAGGCCCATGGGCGGACTAGGAGGGTGATCGAACGCACCTTCGGCCTCCTGAAGGCCAGGTTCAGGTGCCTCCATGTGATAGGAGGTTCCCTATTCTACTCACCGAAGAAGGTGTGACAGATCATCATCGCCTGCTCGATGCTTCACAATCTTGCTTTGCGACACCAGGTGCCTTTACTGCAGGAGGATGGTCCAGATGGCGGTGCTGTGTCAGCTGTGGAGCCTGTGGACAGTGATGCGGAGGAAGCTGAGGAAGAAGACATAGACAACAGGGAGTCAGTCATACAGCAATATTTCCAGTGACACACAGATGAGAACATTTCTTTTTTACCATTACATTCACTTTCACACTTCTACCTCTATCATCTCTGTCATTCCATAGCACTATTTGGCCACTGAGTTGTACCTTTCCATTACGGTTTCACAGGTGTGGTTACCAACGTGTGTCATCTGCTTGCATCCTTCAAGGACTTGTGATGTGTGACATAGGTATGTTGGCTTTACAATAGAAAACGCATTTTGACACTGTCATTGATAATACAAATTTACCAAATCACAGACTGACTCCAGATTGTTTTGTAGTTCAAGGGTGTTTATTTAAGTGCTCATAAATGGAGGGGGTTTGTAAAATGGTGATGGGGGACGGTGGAGGAATGTCCATGGCAGAGTCCAGTCTATTGGTCACACAGGTGCACTGCCCATCTGGGCATAGGAAGTGGAGCTGGGGCAGTTAAAGTATGGACAGGGTAACAAAGTGGGACAGTGGGAGGACAATCAGGGTGGTCTCATTTCCTGGTGGGGGTCTTGCCATCTTGCTCTGTCCTGTTCCTGGATCTCAGGGACCGCTTGCATGGTGGTTGTCCGTCTGCAGGGGGTGGGGTGCTGGTGTGGTGGTCCTGTGGCGGGGCGTCCTGTCCACTAGCGCCAACGGAGGTGGTGGGCAGTTCATCATCCAGGCTAGTGTCAGGGGCCCCTTAGAGTGCCACGGTGTCCCTCATGGTCTTTTGTATTCCCTTCAGCACCCCTACGATGGTGCCCATGGCGGAGCTGATGGTTCTGAGCTCCTCCCTGAACCCCAAATACTGCTCCTCCTGCAGGCGCTGGGTCTCCTGAAACTTGGCCAGGACCGTCGCCATCGTCTCCTGGGAGTGGTGGTATGCTCCCATGATGGAGGAGAGGGCCTAGTGGAGAGTGGATTACCTTGGCCTGTCCGCCCCCTGTCACACAGCAGCCCTCCCAGTTCCCCTGTGTGCCTCCGTCCCCTGGACCGTGTGCCCACTACCACTGCCCCCAGGTCCCTGTTGTTGTTGGGGTGGTGGGTTATCCTGGGTTCCCTGTAGTGGTGGACACACCGCTGATTGACGTGTCCTGGGTACGGAGGTATGGGCCCGATGGGTGGGTGCTGTGCTGGTGTTACCAGAGGGTGGAAGGTCAGTGTTGGGCTGTGCCTGTGCAAGGGGAACCGACTGTCCCGAGGCCCACGATGGTCCGGGCTGGTCATCAGGATCCAGTAGGGCAGAGCTGCTGTCGTCACTGTGGGCCTCTTCTGTGGGTGGAGTGGAGATGTCTGGACCCTCCGGTGTGGTGACGTTCCGTAGTGGTCCTGCAGGGATATGAGAGCATGATTATTGCATGTGTGTGTGTCATGGTGTGCAATGGGTGGGTGACCGTGTACCCCAGTGCTAGCATTCCTGTGTGGGGGCTTGTGTGATGATGGTTAGGGGGTGTTATGGATATGTGCAGTGAGCATGCTTTGGTGAGGGTTGACCATGCTTAGTTGTGCCATGCAGGGCTTGGTGTTGGGATGAGTGGTTTGTGTTATTAGTACATTAGTGAGGATTTGGGGTGATAGGGGAGGGGGTGAGGGTGGGGGTGTGTGATAGAATGCAGGTAGGGTGGGGGATATGATAGCTAAGGTTTGACTTACCAGTGTCCATTCCTCCACCGACTCCTCCGAGGCCCTCTGGATGCATGATGGTCAAGACTTGCTCCTCCCATGTTGTTAGTTGTGGGGGAGGAGGCGGGGGTCCGCCGCCAGTCCGCTGTACCGCGATGTTGTGCCTGGAGACCACAGAATGCACCTTTCCCCGTAGGTCGTTCCACCTCTTCCTGATGTCCTCCCGATTTCTTGGATGTTGTCCCACAGCGTTGACCCTGTCCACGATTCCGCGCCATAGCTCCATCTTCCTGGCTATGGAGGTGTGCTGCACCTGTGAGCCAAATAGCTGTGGCTCTACCCGTAGGATTTCCTCCACTATGACCCTGAGCTCCTCCTCGGAAAACTGGGGGTGTCTTTGGCGTGACATGGGGTGGTGTGGGTGATGTGTGGGGTGGTGTAAGTGTTGATGTGTGTGTTGATGTGTAGTGGTGTGTGGTGTTTTGTGCGTGGTATGTTGTATGGGTGATGGTGTTGTGTGCCTCTGTGTGGTGGGGTTCTCAATTGCTGTCTGTCTCTCTGGCCTTCGTTCGTGAATTATGGTCGTAGGGGTTTGTGGGTGATGTGGGTGTGTATTTTATATGGTATTGATTGTGTGGGAGAGGTGTTTATATGTGTATCAGGTGTGTGTATTTCAAATTGTCCAATGTTGCGGTGTTTTGGAGATGTGTGTGTATTTTGAGCGCGGTGGTGTGTACCGCCAATGGAATACCGCGGTTGAAAGACCGCCGCGTAGATTCGACGGTTGTGAGAGCATGGCCGTGTTTCTGTTGGCGTGACGGTGGAGGAATTGTTTTCGCCAGTTTAACACTGACCTTTGTTGTGGCGGAGTTGTGTGGGTGTCTGAATTTCAGCGGATTCCGAGATGTGGGTCATAATAGATGTGGCGGAATTCCGCGGCCGCGGCGGTGTGTTGGCCGTCTTCTGCACGGCGGTAAGCGGATTTTACCGCCAATGTTGTAATGACCCCCTCTGTCTTTCTAGAACTCATTTAGAACTCCTTGAATTGTTCGTTACGGAGTCAACTGACACTTTGAAGTCAACCGCACCTAGAAAGGCCCCTGGACTGAACTGTATCCCGGGTGACGTATTTGCCGTGGAACCACGGATATGGGTTTCCCTATCTCAGTCTGCTTTCACATGCCATCTTGGATGGTGACCCAATTCCTAAGTTTTAGCAATGTACTGAAATTGTTTCAAACTTTAAAATGGGTGGCACGAGGACCCGGGTGATTATAGACCCATTAGCCTCACCGACGGCTTGCAGAAATTGTTCTGCCGGCAAAACTTAGCTAAACTTTGAGAGTGGGCCATGGAGAATCATCCCTCATCAGACCTCCAAGTGGGGTTTTGACAAAAAGTCAGCACAATTGACCAGCTCTTTCGTGTCTGTACTATCTATTTAAAACATTTCATACTGGAAAAAGGTCACCTATATGTGGTCTTCGAGGACTTGAAATCAGCATTTGATTTGATCCCTGATAAAAGTTTTCGGAGGTCCTCTTTCGAATGGGGGTTCCAGAAAATAGTCAAGTGGTTCTAGTTAGATTACACGAATACACCACTGCATGTGAATGGCAGCAGGGGAAAACTAACTAATAGTACAAATCAAAAAATGCACACACGATTCCAAAAAGAGGGTTTCTTTTAGACCAAGAGGTTCTGCATACCAAGGAAGAAAAAAATTGTTTCCGGGGAGCTTTGATGAAAGTAGGTCGTCCGGCAAGGTCGGATTCACCAAAAAACCACAGTGGATTGCTTCAAGTAGATGCTCTCCCCGATGAGGCCCTAAATTTAATTTTTGAGGACCACAGTGGATTGCTTCAAGTAGATGCTCTCCCCGATGAGGCCCTACATTTAATTTTTGAGGGCTTTGTTCTCCCTAATATGGGATGTCCAAGTGTTTAAAGGATTAGGTACGTCTTTAAGGTCCTGACGAATCGCATAAGATCATTTATTGACTATAAATTAGCGAGAAACATGTTGACCTGTGATGTAGAGTAACACAGCGGATCCTGTGTTTACTTGTTTTGTTCTTACTACTCCCCAATGTGAGAGTTAGTAGCTGTAATTGGAAATTCTTCTTTTTATGGGGAGTGTAGACATTATTTTACTATATCCCTATTTATTGTTTTTAATCTTGTCAGAGGTACTAGCATTGAATTAAATATATGATCATATCTTACCTCTAGGCATTTTTAACCATTACTATACCAATCCTCAAATTTTTTTGACCGGTTGTGCATTTTCCTCTGAAAGATCTCCGGCAAAGAGCCCCCACGTGGGGCCCGTCAGGCATTGCAGCGCCAGCCTGACGAGGAGCATAGCCCTATGATGAAGCATGTCACCGTTAGGTGAGTGAGGGCTCGTGCTTTAAAAATATTTTTTTTCTTCCTTGGTATGCAGAACCTCTTGGTCTAAAAAGAAACCCTCTTTTTGGAATCGTGTGTGCATTTTTTGATTTGTACTGTATTGGGAGCTTCACACACGGGACCAGGAGTCTTTCCTCCGAATATCCCATTTTGGCCTCTCCTCTTGTTGTTTATTGAAAACTAACTAATGCCTTTGAGATGAGGAATGGGGTTCACTAGTGCTGCTTCCTGGCCCCTTTTCTCTCTATGTTATATATAAATGATTTAGTTAAGTTCTAAAATTTCCCAGGCAATGACGTTCCTAAAATAGGAAACTGGATTGTTTTGAGTTTAGCAAAAATGATCATGTCTAGAATCATAGCTCCTGCAGTTGAAATTTATAATGTCAAAGCCAAAAATGTGTCTCTCTTTGGTTCGGAATTGTGAGGTCACATTAAATTAACAGAGCTCACCATGGTGGAAAATAGGTGCTTTAGGTCCTTCTCAAACCTTTAGCGAGGACTCTCCATTTACCCATGTTACTGGACCATGGAGTGTACCCTAGATACTTCACTTTCAGGTTTCACTTTCAGGTTGCAACAGTTACTCTATTGGTATAAACTTTGGAACACTGAGGAGCTAAATACCTTTAAGGCCATATCAAGGCAACTGTTAAGAACCTGAGGGTATTTGAAAATGCAATGGCTAGCCTATATTAAGAGCATGCTTTATAATCTAGATTTGTATTTTCTATGGGGCTTCCCAGAGGAAGCCTACTTAATATCCAAAAGGTTAGGGGAGTATTTATGGAGATCGGAACTTGTGTGCTGAAAGTTGGGTAGTCTGGCTGATAGATTCTCAGATCCTTAAAATATTCATACTCTTAAGTCATCCTTTGACACTATCTCAGACTCATTACCCAAGCAGCTGTATTTAAAATTTGGATATGGGAACTTGCCAACTCTCACATTCACTGCAACTTGGGGAAGCTTAAATACTTCATGCACTTTATGTTCATCATGCTAGCTAGAACCGGTGCACCCTCTTTTCTTTTTCTGCCGGGTGTATGTAGCACTTCATAAGTAATGGTTGAACACTATGTGCCCCGGTGGCTAGGTTGCAGACAGGTCATTACTGCCCTTAGAATTTTCAGCTCCAATACTAGAAAGTTGACTTTCATTGGTGTATCTAAGTTTTTTACATACCGCTTGGTTAATATGCAAACGCTGTTGCTTAAGAGCTGCAAGCTGTCCACCAAATACCAATTAGCTTGTATCCACTTTTAGCAACAAGTTCTATTGCTTATGGGGAACCATTCTCTTATCAGTGGTATTCCACTTTGAAATGTATCAGGTGCCACTCCTAGTGTACAAATCACAAACAAGCTATGTCTCCTGGGTGGGTCCCCGAGGATATAGCAAGAGTCGGCCATGGGGGTGGCGGTCCCCAGGGCCATCTGTGGGTCCAAGAGGGGTCCGTGCAGCCCCACTCCATCAAGGACATAGCCCCAGGGGGTGCTGGTCCCTGGGGTTTAGGAGTCTGCAACTGACCCCCTTTACATTATTGGTTATGTGCCCTGGGGGGTCGTGGTTTCCAGGGCACAGGGGGGCCATGGGCGCCACACAAAATTCAGTCCCCCCACAGCCCCGAAAAAATGAAGAGGTGGATGCATGAATGCCTGATTGGGCACCAGGGCACCCAATAAATAAACAAATGGCGACTTCCGCTAGCACTCACAATGGGTGCCGGCTGGTGCCTTGGGGGCCCTGGGGCTCCACCTGTGGACTGAAACCAAAATTAAAGATGTAGGTGTCTCAGGTGGTCACTGGGACAACCTCAAAAATAAAAATAAAATGAACAGTAAATGAGTGTACATAGCTTTTCATTTATTACTCACTGCTCTGGCAAGGAGCTCCTCATAATGATCTAGGGTAATGTTGGAAAGTGTATTAGTAGTAAGGGCAGGTAGGTACCTACACTTAGCAATAGACAACAAACCGCCACTAGGTCTAGATAAGGTTTCAATAAATGAATCCCGGCTCAACCCTTGATAGCTTGGCAACAGGGAGTTAGGCTTAATTTAGGAGGCAAGTGTGTAAAGCATTTCATTTCAACAAAACTGTAATTAAGTAAAATAAGAAACACAATAAAAATCTAACACTAATTTATAAAAATAGATTATATTTGTATCTTTAAAATGACACCAAAATGACAAAATAAAGGGAACCGGAGATATGAATTGTTAAAGACTTAGGTGGTCATTATGACATTGGCGGTAAAGGCCACATACTGCCGCGGTGATGGTCGCCAACATACCGTTGTGGTGGCGAACATTCGTTCACCATATTATGAGACACACACACCAAACTGACAGAATACTGCCACAAACACATATCCGCCAGCCCAAACGTCAGTGTTAATGTGTCGGTACGAACACCCATATCGTTACACCAACAAAACAACGCCCACCACATTATGACCCCCGAATCACCACGGCGGACATTCAATGGCAGTAAACCATTGGCGGTACACACCGGCTCATTCAGAATGGCCACCAAATACATAACAACACAACATTGGCAAAAACGAAAATCACACACCTCACATTCATACAAACACCACACAGACCCACCCAAAGCACTATAAAACACACACTCTCATTCCCCACAACCCTTTATGAACACCAACAACTCTCACAAGACAGACACTAAAATCACAGAGACAACTACACACACACCACAAATACCCATTCATCTGTAAAGCACCCCACAACCCACAGCCCACTACATTACTCAACACCCTCTGCACAACACAAACCACACAAGGCACCCCTGTTTCCCCGATGAGGAGTTGCGGGTCATGGTGGAGGTAATAGTCAGGATAGAGCCACAGCTGTTTGGAGCACACGTACAGCAAATATCCATTGCCAGGAAGATGGAGCTATGGCCGAGAATCGTGGACAGGGTGAACACTGTGGGACAGCATCCAAGAACAAGGGACGACATCAGGAAGAGCTGGAACGACCTACGGGGGAAGGTACATTCCGTGTCAGCAAGGCACCAGCTCACTAGCCAGAGGACTTGCGGTGGACCCTCACCTCCTCCACCACAGCTCACAGCATGTGAGGAGCAAGTCTTGGCAATCCTGCATCCTGAGGATTCACTGGAGTAACCGGAGGACTGAACACTGGTGAGTCAATATTTACTACTTATCACCCACCATACCTGCATGCCATCTCACCCCTCACCCTGACTCCCATCACTCCACTACATCCCACACAGTGCACCTACACATATGACTAACCCCAATGCCAAGCACTGCATGCCATACCAATGCATGTACAGCCCTCCCAGTCCAGCATGTACACCCATCACAAAACCATACACAGCATGGAGAACTAACAATCACACAATACATTACCATACACAAACAAAGGTGGCAGGGTAACAGCAATGATGGAAGGGAAGCTAGGGATGTACAATATGTCACAGACATGAAGCATAATACATCACTTACATCCCCACAGGTGCCCCTGCCAATTCCATCGGCGAGGAGGTGCCACGACTATCCAGTTCCCGAACAGAAGATTCCCCCAGTGATGACAGTAACTCTGGACTTCAGGATTTGGATGAACTACCTGGCCCATCCAGGACCATTAGTCAGTTGGACACCCCACCCCACTCAGTCCACCACAGAGCCTCCGCTGTGTGCAACACCACAGCACCCACCCAATGTCCCCACACCTCTGTCCTCAGGACACGTCAATCAGCAGTGTGCCCACCTGTACAGGGACCCCAGTCCACATCTCACCCCAGGACAATCAGAGATCTGGGGTGAGGGCAGTGGGCAAACCATTCAGGGGACACAGGCAGAGGGGAACAGGGACACTGGGAGGACAGCTGTGCACCAGGGGGAGGACAGGCCCAGTGACTCGACTCTCGAGGAGGCACTCACTAATGTCCTGGGGGCCTACCAACAATGCCAGTACAAGTTGGGGCAGATTCTTACCAACATGCAGGAGATCAAGCCGCTGTAGGAGGTACACCATCAGGGGATCAGGGAAGATTTGCAGGCCCTCAACACCAACATGGTCTCCATAGCAGGGGTGCTGGCAGATATGGCCAATATCATGAGGGAATGGACAGCACACCAGCAGGCCCCTACCACTAGCCAGTCTACTGACCAGCCCTCCCCTTCTGCTGCAGTTAGTGAACAGGAGGCCATGCACAGGACACACAGGCCATCAGCACCCCACTCCCTGCAGACGGTGAACCACCCCGCAAACGTTCCCTACAACCCAGATAGAAGCCAGAGACACTTGCCACGAATAAAGACCACCACCAGGAAATTAGACTCTCCTGATTGTCCCCTTCCTATGGCCCCTTGGACACAGGACCTGTGCCACAAACAGACTGGACCAATACCCTGGACTTACCTCTACCATCACCCCATTCCATTACACCTTACCATCTATAATTTGTACTACAATAAACACCCTTGAACACAACATGAGTGATAGTGTTTTATGTTATGAAAATGTGCAATTATGGAAACAGTCACATCTAGTGCAAATGATCTGAACACTGTGATACCATACACATGAAGACCAGTAGCTGTATGTAGTGTGTAGTCATCACATCAGTACACAGTTGCTATAACATCAAGATCTGAAAAATTAGAAGGCATAGGTGACAGTCATTTGAGATGCAAAGGAAGTGAATGACAGTGTGCTACAGCCACACAGAAAACATCAATAGTCAGAGGAATGGTCAGTTACACTATCTCACCTGTGTGTCATTGGAAGTATTGACCTATAACTGACATTCTGTTGTCCACATCCTCATCCTTTGCCTCCTCATCCTCACTGTCCTCAGGGTCCACTGCTGCCACAGGGGCATTTCCAATTTCCTCCTCCTGCAGATAAGACATATGTCGTCTGAGGGCCAGGTTGTGCAACAAGCAGCATGCCACTACTATCTGGCAGATGTTCTTGGGTGAGTAGCACAGGGATCCACCTGTCAGATGGAGGCGTCTGGACCTGGCCTACAGGAGACCGAAGGTCCTTGCGATAATTCTTCTGGTTCACCCATGTGCATCATTGTACCGATTCTCAGCCCCTGTCCTGGCATTCCTCACAGGGGTCAGGGCCACGATAGGTTTGGGTAGCCAGAGTCACCTGCAAGTATTGAAGGACAAACATTAGCCTTGCACAATGGTATGGGGTTAACTCCTGAAGGCATACACTGACATACATTGGGTGGGGTCTCAGGCTCACCTATTAGCCACACCCTGTGCCTCTGTAGTTGTGCCATCACATTTGGGATGCTGCTATTCCTCAGGGCAAAGGTGTCATGCACTGACCCAGGATGTTTGACAGTTACGTGGGAGATGTACTGGTCAGCCAGGCACACCATTGGCACATTGAGTGAGTGAAAACCCTTACGATTCATGAACACCTGTTCATTGTGGCAGGGGGACAAATGCAATATGTGTTCCGCCAATCGCCCCAATAATATTAGGTATATGTCCCATTGCATAGAATCCTGCCTTCACAGTGGCCAAATCTTCCACCTGGGAGAAAGCAATGTAGCTGCACATGTGTCTGACCAAGGCAGACAAAACCCTTGCCAGCACGATTGAGAACATTGGCTGTTACATTCCTGCTGCCAAGGCCACTGTCACTTGGAAAGAATCCGTTGCCAGAAAATAGAGCACTAATAGAACTTGTACAAGAGGGGGGATCCCAGTGGAATGACAGATAGCTGACATCTGATCAGGCTCCAATTGAGTACACAGCTCCGTGATTGTGGCCCTGTCCAGTCTATAGGTGAGTATTATGTGCCTCTCCTCCAGTGTAGCCAAGTCCACAAGGGGTCTGTACACGGGGTCTTGTTTCCTCCTCCTATTCATCCGTAGTGGTAGGTATCTAAGGGACACAAGAGTGAGTAGGGTGTCACAATTTGAACATTGGAACCACCACCTCAGCGTACAGTGAGCATTAATGTGTTGGCACTATGGGAATGGCAATGTGTGTGCATAGCAATCATGCAGTTCTTGATTATCTGAATGTTGTCCAGCACTATAAAATGGCAAACACCTGTCCTGTATGTAGGGACAAGTGGACGTGAGGTAACTCTGCCGATGTTGGGCGTCATGGCGGAAGTCGGTCTTGCCCCGCTGTGCTATTCCTCATTGGCTAATATGGGGCTCTATGGAGTACAGTGGCCAACTGGATCTCCGGCGGTGGTGACGGTGTACACCACCATGGATGTGACGCCATTTTCTATTTATGACCTCACTTGATTCCTGACTTTCCATAGGACAACACCTACACTGCGGTGCTGCTGTGACCTGTGTCTAGAACCTGCCATGGCCCATGTGACCGGGGAAAGGGCCCCTGCCTTCACTTCAGAGGACTTGGAGTGCTTGGTGGATGGGGCCCTACTGCACTATGGACAGCTGTATGGGCCTCCAGACCAACAGGTGAGTACACCATGTGCATGATGCATGTGACAAGGTTGCATGGAGATGGCTGTACAAGCATTGTGTAATTTGTGGGGGTGGTATGTCTGATGGTAGTGTACATGGTGGGCGCTGGGTGATGTGTGTGCCAATGGAGATGGAAATGGGATTTGTGGCCCATATGTCTGACAGGCTGGATTGTATGTGTAACGGTTTCCTCCTGTCTGTATAACCTCTGCAGGTCAGCGCCCATCAGAAGAAGGGATTGTGGCATGCCATTGTCAAGGACGTGCGGACCCTGGGGATCTACAGCAGGCGATGCACCCGCTGTCAGAAAAAGTGGGAGGACCTTGGAGGCCCGGAAGACCATGGAGGCCCAGCTGGGGATGGCCTCCTAATGAGGACGGGGTGCCCGTCAGAACCTGACCCCCATGATGGACTGTATACTGGCGGTGGCCTACCCAGAGCTGGATGGGCACTTGAGGGCCTCACAGCAGCTACAATGGGGTGAGTACAGTGGGCGTTACAACTATAATTGGTAGGTGGCTTAGTGGTGGGTGTCAGTTAGTGGGTGCCCCTTAATGCCAGGTCAGACATTGCAAGGGTAAAGGGTGTTTCATAATCTGGTAACCTAGCTAGGTTGCATTCCATGTCAGACAGGGCTTAGGGGGCCCAGGAGGGGTGCACTTGGTAGTGTTTGTCTCTCATCTTGCTGTGGTACTTAGCCAATGGAATGCCAGTGCGATTCATGGTACTCAATCCTCATCCCTGTGTGTGACGGTAATGTATATGCCATCTGTGGTGTTGGTGCTGTAATAGACCCAGTTCTCCAATTCTCTCTCTACCCTCATTTTTCTTCTGTCATCCTGTCCATGTGTACAGTAGCACCATCTGGCAGAGGAAAAGGGGCACCAGCGACAGAGGGAGCTGCATCCCACAGGTCACAGGAGGCAGAGTCCACCGACGCAGAGGGAACCAGTGGGATGGATGGCGAGGGGAGCACCACGGCGGAGACAGGAGGTGACAACACTTACTCTGATTCCTCCTCCGATAGAAGCTTCCTGGTGGTGGCGGACACCTCTGGGACTGCCCCAGCTATAGGTACAGCCGCCAACCCCGGTACCAGCATCGCCCTCCCAGTAGCCCCTCACTGAGTTGCCAATGCCTGATCACCCAGGAGAGTGGGCATCTCCTTCACCCCAGGCACCTCAGGCCCTGACCCAATCAGCCCTGTGGCCCTCAGTGAAGAGGCCATTGACCTCCTGATATCCATCTCTGTATGGCAGTCAACCATTGTAAATGCCATCCAGGGGCTGGCATCCAAGATGCAGCAATGCAATACATTCCTGGAGGGCATCCACTGTGGACTGGCGGCCCTACATAGATGGTTTCAGGCTCTAGCCACCTCTCTGATGGCAGCCATCATCCCTCTTCCTACCGTTCCCCCCTCCAACTACCACTTCCCAGTCCCAGTCTCCTCAAACCCAACCCATCCCATGCACACATACAGACAAGCATGCACACAAAACATCGCACAAGAGTGGCACAGACAAACACAGGCAGCATACTTCAGGCCACAAGCACTCATACAAACAACAGACAGTTGCACACACAAAAACATCGACTGCCTCCACTGTCTCCCCCTCCTCCTCCTCCTTCACAGTCACATCTGCATTCACACCTGCATGCACTGCATCAACAGCCACCACCAACATCACCACACCTAGCAACATACATGCCTCACTTGCAGACACCTCCACAACATCCATCCATGCGTCCCATGTGTCCTCTCCCACCCTGTCTGCCCCCTCCTTAGAGACACAAACGCACGTACTCAGACTCCCAACAGCCATCCACCTCACATCAACACACTGCCCATGCACCTGCACCCAAATGCAGCAGACTTACTCCTCCAACAACCACTCGCTCAACATACACTCCCATCCCTCCTCCCTCATCCCGCCCCACCGTCCCTAAGAAGCTTTTCCATGCCCAACTTGACCTCTTCCCTTCCCCTCCACTCCCCCGTCTTCCTCATAAGGGCAGGATTCCAACGACCCAGCCCAGCACCTCAGCCAGTCCACGGGACAGTGGAGGCACCTTCTAGTCATGGAGGCAAGAAAGGGAAGGATCCCAATCCACCACCCAAAAGAGGGAAGGATCCCACTCCACCACCCAGGAAAGGGAAGGATCCCACTCCACCACCCAGGAAACAGAAGGATCCCACTCCACCACCTAAGAGAGGCAAGAGGCCCCCTCCAACAGCAGAGGGCAGGGAGCCCTCACCTCCAGCACAGGCTGGCAGGATTACACCTCCAACAGTAGTGGGCAAGGAGCCCTCACCACTAAGTGGGACACAGCAGCCCTCACCTCCATCTGGGGCACAGCAGCCCTCACCTCCTGCTGGGACACAGCAGCCCTCACCTCCAGCAGAGGGCATGTAGCCCACCCTCCAAGGACTGTTGTACAAGGAGCCCCCTCCAGAACAAGTGGGCAAGTTCCCTATCTCAGAGACTGTGACCTTGCAAACCCAAGCAAAGAAAAATGGACATGGAACCCCTCTGGAACCAGTGGGCAAGTTCCCCACCTTAGAGACTGTGACCTTGCACTCCACAGCAGAGGAGAATCTTTTCCAACATTATGCCCCTGCACAGAGTAGTGACAATATTGTTGGGGCTTGGACTGTGCCGGTGGCCACGTGGACCTTTTGTACTTTGGACTGGCCATTGGCCCTTTCTGTACATTTACTCCAATTTATTTTATTATATGGACAATATGGTGACTGTTGGCATCAAATTACAATATCAGTTATACCTATATGTTGTCCTTGCATTAATATGACGTGGGTCCTGTGATATTGGTTTGACTCTGCAGCTGCTTGTGTGTATGGTGTGTGTGTGAATAGTGTGTGTTGTGCGTACGTGTGTGTGTCACTGTCCTTTTCCTCCCACCCTCCCTTGTGTGCTTGGCGGCTGTACTCACTGTTGTCGTCTTCGTCTGCATTGGTGTTCCAGGTGGAGCACGGCATAGATGAGGATCGGGAAGAGGAGAGGAGGCCATGAGATCCCACTCTCTAAGTCTTTAAAGACCCCAGGAAGCCCACCCTGCGACCAACATATTTAGTATAAGCGAAGGGGGCCACCAAATTGGCCCCTCCCTGAGTCATTCGAGGCCCTGGGGTGCCCACCCCGGGTCTTGAATGCACAAAAATGTGGATTGGGTCATGTGCCCCCCTCTCTGAACCATTAATGTTCTAGGGATCCCATCCTCAGGAGCTGTCTCTCTTGCTGTGTCTTGATAAACCTACTGTCGGGACACTGCAGTTTCCCTGCCTGCCCCTTGATGGAGCATTTTGAGGGCCTGATTTAGAGTTTGGCGGATGGGTTACTCCATCTCAAGCGTGATGGATATCTTGTCTGCCGTGTTATGATCTCCATAGGTTACTATGGGGTTGTAATACAGCAGACGGGATATCCGTCACATTTGTGAAGAAGTAAGCCCCTCAACCAGACTCTACATCAGGCCCTTAGTCTGCTCCCAGCTGGCTGGAGCTTTCAAAATGCTCCTATCAGCTGAAAGCAGACTTTGATCTGTTTCCCTGCCCACATTGATGCGCAGGTGGTGAAATACCATGGCGGGGGTGGGGGTGCAGGGGAAAGTAGGCATGTGGCGGCATACCCATAAATACAACAAGCATTTTCAATGCAATCGGTTTCACATTTACAAAAGTTAGAGCTACTGACATTGTAAATGACAAAGGGGGTCATTCTGACCCTGGCGGCCGGTGACCGCCAGGGTCACCGACCACGGGAGCACCGCCAACAGGCTGGCGGTGCTCCCGAGGGCATTCTGACCACGGCGGTTCAGCCGCGGCCAGAAAGGGTAAACCGGCGGTCTCCCGCCGGTTTACCACTGCCCTTGTGAATCCTCCATGGCTGCGGAGCGTGCTCCGCAGCCATGGGGATTCTGACACCCCCTACCGCCATCCTGTTCCTGGCGGGTCTCCCGCCAGGAACTGGATGGCGGTAGGGGGTGCCGCGGGGCCCCCGTAAGAGGGCCCGCAAAGTATTTCAGTGTCTGCTAAGCAGACACTGAAATACGCGACGGGTGCAACTGCACCCGTCGCACCCCTGCAACTACGCCGGCTCAATTCTGAGCCGGCGTCCTCGTTGCAGGGGCATTTCCTCTGGGCCGGCGGGCGCTCTTTTGGAGAGGAAATGTCTGAATGGCCGCCGCGGTCTTTTGACCGCGGTGCGGTCATTCAGCGGCGGTACCTTGGCGGACGGACTCCGCCGTCCGCCAAGGTCAAAATGACCCCCAAAGTCTTTTACCTAAGCGTTTTGGTTTGGAGTATAGTGGACATATGTGGTGTGGGGTGGAATTATGTGGGTTGTTTTGGAATTATTAAGTGTGAGATGGAGTTGTGTGGTGTGGAGTATATTTGTGTAGTGGAATTATGTAGCATGGTGAATAGATATGGGCAATAGCTGCACAGAATAGAAAGAAAGGAAGATAGAGAGGGATGGGTAGTTTGCACAGGAAGTAGTTAATGAACTTGAGACAGAGGAGCAGAAAGAGTATGTGAGAAAGAGAGAAAGAGAGAAAGAAGGTGAGAGAAGTCCACAGATGCATAAAGAAGGCAGACCTGTGTATGCAGAAGACACCCTAAGAAGAGGAGGTTGTGGGTTTGAGGGACAAAAACCTCTAAAAGGTACTGGAAAGAAACTGTACTTAGTATTTGTAAGGAGGAACTATAGAGAGGAGATAGGGAGTGTGAGAGAGACATACGAGAAGGCAGTGGGACTACAAGATGAGAGGGGGTACTGGCAATGTGAGGGAGAGATGAGAGGGACAGTGGGTTTGTGCGCGAGAATAGAAGGGGCTGTGGGAAGTGCTAGGGAGAAATGTGTTGATTTGGAATTGTTTGTTGCGGAATCGTGTTGTTTGGAACTTTTGGTGTGAAGTTGTGTAGTGGAACTATATGAAAGTGACCTTGTGTAATATAATCCAGTACTTATACAAATTGCTCCAGTGCCGTGGAGCTGTTTTTGCACTATATAAAAAAATTGTCAAAGGGGTGTAGTGGGTGGGGAAAATGAGTATGTTGGGCCGATGACTTACAGGAAAGGAGGGTTTGGCAAATGAAATCAGAGAAACATTACAATAGGGATACTTCAATAATTAGCTGTGGCTGTTAGAACAAGGCTGTATTTTTAGATTTACAAATAAATGTAACTGACCTAGTGTAATGTAATTTGACAATCATGTAAAGTGCTACAATGTCGTTGGGGAAATTTTGTGCCACTATATTAAGAAAAATTGAAAGCTGAGTGAGATAGCGGATGGGATAGAAGGAAAAGGTCTGCAAAACTACGCACTCTTATGGAGTGCTACACTAGAAAATAAGGAACATGTGATTGCAAATAGCAGCTGCGGTCCAGGTGTGGGGGTAGGGGCAGTGTGAGATTGAGAGAAATGCACAACCAATTTGATTCACACATACACATGTTTGAGCAAAGAATAAAGTGGTCATGGATGGTGGGAGACATGATACAGAGGGGATTCAGACGAACAGCAAGGAACACCTGACGAACAACAAAGAACAGGCTTGTGAATCCTCTGTTTCCCATGGAACAAATTCAGACCCCGTCTCTTGTGAAAGACTGAAAGTCTTGTTCAAAGTCAGCCAAACCCATTCACCCGGTCCACTCGTGTGAGTGCTTGGAAAGTGCCAACTGTATGCAGACATAAACAAAGGGCACCAGTTCCAAATTAGAAGTAATTGATAGGAACAGGCTTTAGCTACAGAATGTCATGTGACAACTAGCGTGCACAGAATCATTCTGTAATTTGCAACATTTCTTAGTGGTATAATCTCGGAAGCTGCGCAAAATATTACTTTTAAATGTGTAAATGCACGATTAGTCATTCATTACATAATAAAGTTTTAAAAGAGTGAACAAGTTAATTAAGACAACATTCTGATAATGCCAGCAACCAGAAATCTGTGTGGCTGTAGACCACAATGGAGCTCGGTAAGCAGTCTCAACTATAGGCACGTTAATGTAAATATTCACCAAAGCTGTAATTAGAAACTTCGCTAAGTTACATCCTAGCCTGCCAAAGGTAACGTCAGGAGAGACCAATGACGTTGCTGCAGAAATATCAGTTTGCACAAAATAGAGACAAAAGCCACTTGGATTTTACTCTCATCGGTGCCACATAGCCCTTGTAAATCAGCAAAACTAGCACTAAGAGAAGCACAAGAAGCCTTTAACTCATTATGAATAAATATACAGACAATTATTTAAAATATGATTAAAAATATGTTAACTTAATTCTGAAGAGGCTGAAGGTCTTACTTTAAAGTTAAACTGCCAGTTGTGCGGCATGGATCATTTCTGTTGAAACGGGGAAGAGGAACTGAGGGAGGGGTGGGGACAGCAACCATTGCAAAAATGTAAATACCATATGTGAGGGTGAAAATATGCAGTCAGCTGATCGTATATACTGAGACATGCTGAACCCAATGCAAAAATGTAAATACCATGTGTGGGGAGAAAATGCTGTCAGTTGAGCTCACTTAGAATGATCACAACACAAGTAAATCCGTACCGGCTGGGGCGGTGGCAAGCTTTTGCCCTTGCCCTCGGGGATGGCCATTAGGGATTCAGGAGCATAAAAGTCACTAGCACCACTGGAGCATCACTTTTTGTGACGCTCCAGTGGCACAATTCCCTGCACAGTATTTACAAGTTGATGTTAAGCCACTTCTTGTGGCTTAACACCACCTTGTAAATGCAGCCCCTTCACAGGCAGCCCTTTGCGTGGAAGGGGCATGCAATGGGTGTTGCTGTGGACGAGCCACAGCAACACCCATTGCATTTTGTTGCTTCCTCAGATTTACGCGTTTTCGTAAACCTGAGGCAGCCCCAAAATCTAACGCCATCCCAGGTGTGGCATTAGCAAGGAGCAACAAGGAGGAATGCTTTTATACCTCCTTATTTTTTGCTTTTTCTATGTGTGATGCATTCTGCGAGCTTGCGGTGTTACTTAGGCCCATATTCCCAAAAGTAGTCAGGAGTAGATACAATACATGGAAATAAAAAGTAAGAGTAAGAACAAGATGGTAAGAGTATGTAGGAGTAAGAAATAGTAAAATTATGGAGAAGTTAGGCTAAGAGTAGCTGTAGGAGTATAAGTAAGCAGGACTAGTTACACAAATGAGTAAGACTAAGTTTATGTATATAGTATGAAACGGAGCAATTAGGACAAAGATTAGAAGTAATGAAAAGCAGTAATAAGCAGAGGTAACATGAACAATTAGAAGTAGGCAAAAGTAGGTAGGAGTAAGTAGGACTAAGTAGGCGTATCAGAATAAAAAGCAAGTGAGAGTAGAGGTACGAGCATGAATAAGTAATATGTAGGAGAAAGTAGAAAAGCGAGAGGAAAAGTAGGAGGAAGTGTAACTAAAAATAGAAGCAAGTAAGAGTATACAGGAGGAAGAATGGGAGCAAATAGCAGCGAGTAGGAGTTAGGAAAAGTAAAAGTAAGAATAGTCATTTAAAGGGTTAAGCAGAAGAGCTCAAGTATGTAGATGTAACAGTATTAGAAGGTAGGTTCAAGTAGGAGTATGTAGGAGTAAGAGTAGGAGTAGGTAGGACTAAGTGTAACAGTAATAGGGGCATTGGAAAATACAGCAGTAAATAGATGTAATAGGAGTAAGCAGAGAAATTAGTGAGAGCAGAGCACGAGGAAATAGGTGTAAAATGTTGTAAGTGGAAGTCTCAGTATGTAAGAGTATTTTGGAATAATAAAACGTAAGAGTAGGAGCAAAAATGAGGTGTAAGAGAAAGGAGTAAGTAAAATCAAGAGGTTAAGTAGCAAAGTAAGAGGAGTATGAAATGTATGAGTAGAAACAAAAATAAGTAGGAGTATCTTTAGGAGTAACAGTAGGCATAAATAGGAAAAGTTGGTGTAGTAGAATTAAGAGTAATGAAATTAAGATGGAAAGAGGCAAAGATGAGAAAAGAAAGATGATAAAACAGTAAATCCTTGTATAATCTTCTATGACTCCAGTGCTAACAAAGCCTGATATGCTTTTCAATTTATTCGCAAATCAGATGAATAGCAAAGACCTTCTATTAAGCACTACTGTAACATGCTTCAGTTGGTCCCTTGTGTGCAGCTGAAATAGGTGCCATTTGCCTGTTTTATAGCTCTCACAAACATCAGAAGTGTGTTACTTTCTTTCAATAATGGGTGGCACAGAGAACTGGTCTCTGTAATGTGCTTTGTGATGAAGAAGTGCAAGAAAAGATTTCTCAGTTCACATGAGCAGCATTTCTGAACTATTTGGTTAAAGCTGAGCCAATGCCTGGAAGGCGAACAGTGATTTTGTATGGGTCTCTGTCACCCCGTAGGAGTGCATTTAGCCAGTGGGCCACATCGTGCATGTTTTCACTTGAATTCACCATTATAGAGAGAATGTTTACAGTAGGTAAACTAATAAATTGACACCTACAACAATGGTTGCCAGTCCCTGCCCCCTCTTTCTGCTCTCCCTGGCACTGGTGGAAGGTGGATAGGAAGGAGCCCTCTCTCCTTTCAACACAGCATTACCACAGATTAGCACCAAAAACAAAACTAGCGGCTCCTGGTAGCTCAGCTCATGTTCCCAGGTAGACATGAGCTTGTGAGCTGATGAGTAAAACATTTAGAAGCAGTGTAAAGAAGTGACAGCATATTCTGGGGGTGGAGCGATAGTGCTGAGACGTCTACAGCCATGGGGAAAGGGTCTCCTTAGCTCTAAAGTGCAAGGCTGGCACATTGGAGCCATGCAGCTTTTACCAATGCTTGTAAAGCAAGTAATCAAGCATTAGCAAAGGCAAAATAAAACCAAGCTAGTGCCAACTACTGCGAAGGGTTGGAATGGGGTTTACAGCTCGGACTAATTAAAGTTCTGAGTCTTCGCACACGGGGTTGGGCAAAAATATCACAAGAAAGCCTAGCCTTTAACCCAGTGACGAACCATCCCACGAAGTGTACACAGTGCCTGAAATGCTCTTGTCCAGCGAAGCTTAACAAAAGGCTTGTGTGCGTAGGCTCCCGGGCCAGGGCTTCTCATACCGGACTCATTGCAGTGTTAATGACCAGCTGTGGACAGGCGGCATGCTGATAGTTAGAAGTCATGCAATGGTAAAACATGAAAGGGGCAATGTGACAAGATTTACAGGCCTCTTTCCAATTGCATTGGAAATCAAAAGGCAGGAGGAACAACCTTGACTCGCAATTAAGATGTTCCCACCATAGATCCAGTACAGACAGATCAATAATCAATAATCAATCAGTAACATCAATAATCAATGATATTAATAATCTCAGAAGTCAGAGATTGTTACACACCATTACATTTCAGCCGTGAATAATCACACCCTTTAGTAAAAGTTAGAATATTTATTTCCCTATATTAACAATGCTAAAGTCACGTAAAATAATCTCAAGATCAAATGATACACATATAGAAACAACACTGGCTGTACAAAACTTTGAAAGAAACGCAATCTAATCAAAGCTTTAACTAGCACACGTTCTAAGGTTGAAGTGCAAATTAATAACAAGAACAAATTGCGCAAACAATATCACATACATTGAGGTTCAGCAGAGAAATTCATCAAGCGTGATTCCCTATTGACAGACTTTCATGAGTGAGAATCCTTAACTAACACCAGATTAGCATCAGCATGTTGGTCTTCATGCAAAACAATTTAATAACACAAATTTGGAAAACATCTAACTATGGCTGGCTCTATCAAAACAGTGCAGTTGGTACCTAGAAAGAAAAAGCAAATAGGCATAACAAACACATGGGTACAATAATACCTCTCCTCAATTGGATTGGCTAGGTAAGATAATCTTCGTCATCACGACATCAGTTCAGTCAGCAAGGCATCAGGATTCAGCATCAAAGTTCAGAAACGCAAAGTCTTTAAGCATTAAAGTTAAGCTTGTCTCTTGTCAAGACGCACAAGAAAAATATTGACCTTTCAGCTAGCAAGAAAATGGGCAATGGGCTGTCATTCCTCGGTGCAGTCCTGTTAAGGTAAATTTTCTAAAACTATTTCCAAGTCCTTATTGGCCAAGGGATTGCATGTTCACACTTTGTTCAGTAAAACTAAAACTTAAAATCTATGAATTCCACCACTACTCCGTTCACATTTCGCTGACTGGTTTCTCCTGCAATGTCCTCATCATCCAGCTCATTAGGTAACAATATTGTTGCAACTTCGACTGCAGTCAGTGTCTTCATTGTTCTTCTCCTTAGAAAGTCAGTCTTACACACATTACATTCATATTGTTACATTTATCAAGAACAGCATCTTCTAGCAGTCGGTTCTCATGAGAAAAACCTTTGGCTACGAGCACATCTACACAATACAATTTAAAATCACAGTTTAACTCTCTAGAACAGCCATTTTATTATACGCTAAGAAATACAGCTTGATATGAGGCCCGGCAACTAAGCCAACTAAGCCAAGACCTCCGCTAAGTTAAGGCCTATAATTAAGAAAGCTAATACATAATGCATATCACTTTACATGACACATTACTACATTACTACATTACTACATTAGTCAAACATATACTAAAAATTCCATAGTAATAGACTATTAATAAGTACACTTCGTGAGCATTGGTGGCCACTCATCGTGATCACATTTTCAAAGACGTGCATTATTTTTCTATCGTTATTGCATTTTCTATGCAAATCCATTACTTAGAATATGTGAACACTCATTAATAATGTTTATTAAATTACCTGCGCTAGCAATCCCTCCTCTGATGACTAACTGTGTCATCACACTAAACTATCACCCACACATTTTTGCATCAACTAAAATTCTGTCAATTCAATCCCTTCATACTTTTGTTCTCCTTTTGAGTTTTTCCTGAACAACTTTTCTCTTTTCTTTTCTTTCCTCCTCTGATCCTTCCTTGACTTCTTCAATTTAATCCGTTTGCACAATTTACACATTACCCATATTCCAATTAGGCAAACCATGATAATTATTATCCCCTGTATAATTGTCAATAGAATCCCATTCCAAATATTGCTGACCAATTTCCCACTGAAGCAAAATCTTTACCAACCTTTTCCCAAACACCTGGTTCTTTCAATTCTTTCAGATCAACACTTTAATTGGTCAGATCAGTAATTACATCTCTAAATCTTTACTGTTATTAGGAATATAAGAGCAGCAATCCTTAGAATTAATCATTCTACAAACTTCGCCATCCTTCGCTAAAAGAACGTCTAAAGCAAGGTGATTCAGAAGAGTCATCGGGGGTCATATTGACCCCGGCCGGCGGCGGAAGCCGCCGGCCTGGCTGGAACCTCCAGAATACCGCTGCGCGGTCAAAAGACCGCCGCGGGTATTCTGAGTTTCCCGCTGGGCGGGCGGGCGACCGCCAGAAGGCCGCCCGCCCGCCCGCCCAGCGGGAAACCCCTTCGCACGAGGAAGCCGGCTCCGAATGGAGCCGGCGGAGTGGGAATGGTGCGACGGGTGCAGTTGCACCCGTCGCGATTTTCAGTGTCTGCTATGCAGACACTGAAAATCTTAGTGGGGCCCTGTTAGGGGGCCCCTGCAGTGCCCATGCCATTGGCATGGGCACTGCAGGGGCCCCCAGGGACCCCACTACACCCGTTACCGCCAGCCAGGTTCTGACGGTCAAAACCGCCAGAACCAGGCTGGCGGTAAGGGGGTCGGAATCCCCATGGCGGCGCTGCCTGCAGCGCCGCCATGGAGGATTCCCCAGGGCAGCGGAAAACCGGCGGGACACCGCCGGTTTTCCGTTTCTGACCGCGGCTGTACCGCCGCGGTCAGAATGCCCATGGAAGCACCGCCAGCCTGTTGGCGGTGCTCCCGCGGTCGTTGGCCCTGGCGGTCCATGACCGCCAGGGTCAGAATGACCCCCATAGCTCTTTCAGCAGCTAATTCAGTATCTATCAGGATTATGGCTCCCGAAAAATTTGTTAGCCTGTTATCGACAATAGTAGACAACTTTTGAATCTTTATTGAATTTAGAACAACTCCTACTGAAGGAATCATTGCTCCAAATATATCTCCCACTGTACCAGAAGGAGACTCCCTCATGTGTCTTATGTGATGTAATACAGTCACTTTGGGAAACTTTTTCAAAACATTCATTTGAAAACTCTTCGGGCAAACTATCCCCAAATAACATGTCCCATACCATCCTCTTGGAAGATGGTAATAAGCATTAGGACCACAGATGTAATAAATCCCAGGAATTGCCGGGTCCTGTCCATTCAATAAAAACGCCCATTTACTCTGAAAACCCCCCACATGTTTACATTCACTCCTCCCCACAAACAAAGTGTCAGCGTGTGATTTAGGCCGATATATACAAAGTTTCCGTACGTGTTGCGCATCTAGAGCTAATTTCCCTTGTGTTTTAATGGCACTATAAGCATAACCATTCCTATAAGTCCTTTTCTCTAAGCTTTTTTCTAACTTCTCCTTCAATGCCTTTCTCCTGTCATCTGTGTGATCTAAAAAGCTCTTCTTTAGAGGTGTAAGCAAGCAAGCTTAAATTATTGCAGTGTGTGTAAGCTGTGCCAAATGTCAATGTAGGCTCAATGAAACCTCTAACTATTACTGTCACTATCCCTAGCTACTCTACTACAATACCTAATTATAGGGATAAACGAAAACATGACATCATAGTTTGAGTAAAAATACTGAATGTACTCCTGGTTATAAAATCTTGTTAGTAACAAACTACAACTTATTCCATATGTTTGAGGCAGACTATGGTATGTAACTCCTTCCTCAACTGATGAAGGAATCCACGTACACACATAAAAATTCCTCACATCTATCGTCTCAACATACTCACTCACTAAGCGATAGAAGACATTAGAAGAAAGCTCTCCTTGTGCATTAGTACCCTCCTGCAAATACTTCTCATCTAACCTAAACTTCTCTATTTCCGTTAGTACAGTAGTTGCCTCAGAAGCAAACGTATGGTTGGCTTCACTCTTATTAAGAACAGACATACCCACAATCAATACCACAAACAATATCCCACAAACAATTACCATACCTATACTTCTATATTTACAGCATCTATGGTTCCTACCCTCCTGGCTAATGTTACTCATGATCTGTAAAGAATCAGAATCCAGAAGAAAATGTAGAAAAACTGCAGCAAATCAAAACAAGATCTTCTTTCAGCAGTTATTTACTGCTCTCCGTTTCACTTCCAGGATCACTTGTCAAAAACCAGTAAGCACTTGTCAAAATCAGGTTTAAAAATCAAATCATGTTATCAATGTCTTTTCTGGTTATTTTCAACAGTCTATTTCTCAAAACTGTTCTCAGAATATCTAGCAGATGGTTTGAATAGTTCAGTTCAGTTCAGAATATTGACCTGGAATATCAAAACAAAAAGACAAAAATTCTTGCTGCCACTCACTTGTAGTTCAATACGTCCATTAAGGACCTGCATATCTCCAACTTGCTATTCTCTTTCTTTTCATATTTAGATCACCATTTAATTCTCCGTCACTTAGACCTTCTCTCCTTGTTGTATCTACCTCTTCCTCAATTGTTGTCTCAACAACCACTTCCTTTCCCTTTCCTTGTGACTCCGACCACTTATCTCCTTTCAGTGGACCTTTTGTCAGTGTTCCCTTCAGAGTTGAACTTAAAACTTCTCCTTGCTCTACGGTGTTTTCTCTTGACGGACCTGCAACAGGTTCAGGAGGAGTCAGACCACAGTGACTTTGATCCGCCTCAATTCCTTTCCCCTAGTGGTCTGGCAAGTGCTCTGTTTGGCCCTGTAAATCATCTGCTTCTGGGAAAGTCCTCCTCTGACTAGACTCTCCTGCTGCCTCAATTGAGATAGGCTATCCGTCAACCTCCTGGAGGTCTTCTCCTTCGTCTCTTACAGGAGTGACTGAACCGTCCTCAATGGGCTCAGATCCGGTCTCAGTTCCTCATTTTTCTCTTTCTGGCCACGAGACTTGCTCTGCTGTTGTTGGTACTCTCAACCACTCTTCTTCATGATCCAGTGGACATGCCACTTTCTTCGTGTGAATGGATCCAGTACGGAAATCCAGCGAACTTCACAGCTGTGCAAGTTGTCGGAACTACCTCAAACGGTCCTTTGCAACAAGGCTCCAAACGCATTTTCTGGACCACAACCCAGTCTCCGGCTCTCAGGTTGTGCCCTGGGTCATGGATGGGTGGCAGTGTGGTGGCTTCCACCTGCAACAAGAAAGAGCAAACCTCGTCAGCCAGACCCTTGTAGTAGTCCAACACCATATCATCTGTAATCTTGACAAGTACATTTGCAGGCACCGCTAGCAACCTCATGGCTCGGCTCATAAGGATCTCATGCGGTGACAATCCTGTTTTCCTGTTGGGTGTATTTCTCATTGTTATCAAAACTTAAAGTAATGCATCAGGCCACTTCAGATTCGTGGACGCACACATCTTTGCAACTCTTAACTTCAAGGTGCCATTCATTTGTTCCACTAGTCCTGATGTTTCAGGGCGGTAACTACAATGCAACTTCTGCTCAATGTTCAATGCTGCACACAGTAATTTAATTACTTCATTGTTGAAGTGACTTCCTCTATCTGATTCTAAATAGATCGGAAACCCGAAACATGGCATCAGTTCTCTAAGCAGTAGTTTCTCTACTGTGAGACTGTCATTTCTCCATGTGGTCTAAGCTTCAATCCAGCGACTAAAAATGCACACAATCACCAACACATATCTCAAACCTCCATACTCAGGCATCTTAATAAAATCCATCTGCATTCTGCTGAATGGACCTCCTGCTATTACAATGTGGCTCAAATTAACCACTGTCCCTTTCCCGGCGTTCATATGCTGGCAAATGGCATAACAATGGCAAACTGTTTCAGCAACCTGTCTAAAACTTGGGTTGAACCAATCATGTTTGAACAACTGAATCATGGCATCCATTCCAACATGTGCTTGACCATGATAATACCTAGCCATTTGGGACAACAGACTGTTTGGCAAAACCAATTAACCCTCTTCTGAAACCGACAACTCATCTTGTCTTTGCACACATTTCATTTTACTCCATGAACGTTTTTCCTCCCTGTCAGCATTATTCGGCAACATTTTCAATTCTTCCAAGGTGTCAATTACTTTCAATGCAAAACTTGGACATGCTTCGTCTTCTTCAGGTAACAGTTCCCACTTATCTTTGAACGATGAACAGTTCAATGCGCAAAACCTTGCTACTTGATCCGCATGTCCATTTCCCAATGACACGAAGTCCTATGACTTCAGATGTGCACTGCATTTCACCACAACAATCTTCTCAGGCATTTGAATAACATGTAAAAGTTGTTTAATTCTCTCACCATTTCTCACTGGTGAATCCAGAAGAGGTCATGAAAGCCCTCTGTGACCACAACCGGCCAAAATCATGGACTATTTTTTAAATCCATACTGGCTATCCGTATAGATTGTAACTTTCAGCTGAGCAGAAACATGGCACGCTCTAGTAAGGGCTACTAGTTGAATGGAAAGGTAACTCCAATGATTCCAAATTCTTCTTCAAGATCTGATTGAATATGGAAGGTGACTCTGAAAACCCTTGAGTAAGTCTGCACCAGCAGTAAACTCGGTCCAAAAACTTGAAACAAAAGAGATATTGGTTGTCCTCAAGAAGAGGCACAAAAAAGGTGGCTTGTGACAAATCAATGACAGTGAACCATTCAGCATCACATGGAATCTGAAACATTATCACAGCTGGATTTGGCACCACAGAACAACATTTGACCACAATCTCATTTATTTTTCTCAAATCTTGGACAATTTGAACTTTCCCACAGGGCTTTTGCAAACCCATTATCAGTGAATAACATGGTCTCTCAATACTTCCTTCAAAACCCCTTGTTTCACAAAGTCTGCAATTGTCTGGGTGACCTTCATAAGGACATCTTGGGGTACTGGGTAATTTGAGGAAAAACTGCATTCGGCTTTACAGTAACTTTAACTGGATCAAATCCCTTTATCAGACCTATCTCTTTTCCTGTCAAATCGCACACTTTCTCCATAACCGTTCCCTGTAAATCAGGATGAAGCTCCTTCACTGTGAACATTGGGAAAAATTAAATCAGAAGATATTTCTCATGTGTAGTTTTGCATTCGGTCTCCGGGGCTTAATCGTCTTCATCATCACTATTCGTCTAAATCTCAATTCCATCATTTGAACAAGTAACCGAACATCTTTTACACAACAAGTCTCTTCCAATAGGGATACTGGACTTGAATCACAGACTACGAATTTGTGCAATCCCTGAAAGTTGCCAATTTTAACCTGAACCGGTTCTGTAATCGAGTTAGTCAAATACTGATTCGTTACTCCTACAATCTGAATTGTTTTCCCGGAAAGGGGCAAGTTTGGAACTTCTGCACTTCTCACTGTAGAGCATGTAGCTCCAGTGTCAACCAAAAATGAAACTCTGTGACCCATGACTTTTCCCTTCACATAGGGACCTCTCTGATTTACTTCTAAGGAGGTTGCAAGCACACATGGCTCCTCATTCTGATCTTTCACTCATCCAATCATCATCTATAACAGTCTCACTGTGTAACTGGAATTGGTGTACTGTGTTATTACTTTGGTTAAGCCTCTGACCTGTGACCTGTTGAGAAAGCATAATTTGCTGCTGCTCCACTGGGGCCTGAGGTGTCTGAATTTGCTGTCTAGGTACCATGGGAACCTGCTGCTGCATCGGTTGCAAGTGCGTCATTTGTACATGTGGCATTTGCACCTGCTGCATGGGTTGAAAATTCTGCACTTGATTTACATTATTTTGAAAGTTTGGGTTAGGACCTCTCACTCTCCGTCCCCTCATTTTTTGGAACGAATTGATGTAATTACTTTGCTGAACAACACCTTCCTGTACCATCATCGGACACTCCTGTTTCCAATGTCCGACAGCTCTGCAAATGTGACAAGGCAATAACTTCTTCATTCTCTGCACATCATTCTTAACCAATACAGTACCCAAATCTGGACCGAGATTCATATTACCTCTGCGACCTCTACCTCTCATCTGGGGCTGAAACATCATGTTTCCCTGCTGCAGCTGTGGTAACTGTTGTTGAAAATTCTCTTGCATGTCTATTTGAGCAGCTTTAATCCACATCACCACCGCCTTCTCTTTCAGCTTCCTTTGCTTCAACTCAATTTCATCAATATAGTAGATTGCATACTGCAACACCTCATCGATCGGCTTTGCTTGCCAGCAAATCAAATGACTCTTAATCATCTGGCTAATTTCAGGTCTCAGCCTTTTCACAAATCTGCACACAAAATGAATCATGTTCTCCACCTCAGTTGTCTCTGTACCACTGTAATGCTTGAACGCTTGTAACAATCTCTCATAATACGCTTGTATCAACTCCTTTGCTTCCTGAGCTGTCCTGTCAATCCTTTGCCAATCAATATTCTTGGGCGAAATTCTCGTTTTCAAAAATTCAATCACCTTATAGTAATATTTCATTACTTTGGGAGAAGGTGCACCTGTATTTTTATCTCTCTCTGGTTCGCTTGTTAGCCAATCTACGCTCCTCTTACACTCACCACAGATCAGCTGAGACTACTATCTCTAATAATTTGTTCACGTCCTCCCATAGGCACTTTGCAAGTTTCACAAACATGTCTGTCTGCTGGTACCACTCCACTGGCTTCTCTCTCAATGTTGGTTAATCATTCGTAAAGGATAGAATGTCACTTCTGCTCAAAGGAACATGAACAAAAATTCCCTCCTGGAATCTCTCTCATTGGTGAAATCTTTACTGGATCTTGGCCTTGCTGCACATTTGCAGTCAGCTCCACAGAATCCCTTTTTCTGTTGTCTCTTTTCTTTATCCATCTGCCTTCCTATTTGTCTAATGCTCCCCAGGTCTGGGCACTTTGAAGCAATTCCTTAAGGTGTGCCTTCATTCCCGCAGATCTCATGTGTTCAAAATCTTTAGTCTCAAAATCTAATCTGTAACTCCTTTAAAATGCTTTGTTTTCTCTATTTCGATGCCGTACTTCTCTGCAAGGTCTGCTAGCTTCTGATGCACATTACTCACTTCCCTTGTAATCTTCGGGAACAAATATCTCAATTCTGCCTCTGTGTAGGATTCTAACCTATTCACACCATAGTTCCTTCAATGAGCTCACCCACTTCCATGCTTAGCTTAGCATAATTCAAACTCTTCTGTCCCTTAGGAGCACTCAGCAGGGTATTCAGCTTTTCTAACCTTTCCGCCAACTGCTGAGCTGTCAATCCTTGCAACTAAATGTTACTGGCTTGGTTTGGTGACACGTACTCTGCAACTACATTCGGGGACTGCGGTGTCTTTCAAACTCTGGCTAATGTTTAACCCTACCATGGTATCTGGAAGTACTCTGAATGGACTAAGGTCCAACAATGATCTTGATCCGTCACAGGTCTGTCCCACAGGAGAGACTACTTGAGCATTGTCGTTATGTTCTCCCCTTATCACATTCTGTATCCTTTGAATATATGTCTGGAATTTTTATGCACTGGATTCATTAATAACCCCCAAAAAATTCTTGTTAACCACAGTCGTTGATTCCGGGTCCACCCCGGTGAGTCACATTGCCTTCACAAGACAGAAAATTTATTTTGACGTGTGCTTCCTTTCAACGCTTCACGTGAACCAACAAAGATCCATACGACCAATCGGGAAAAATATTTGACGACTTTGCTAAAAGATTGCGATTGGACCCTCATATGTTAAAATACTTAAAAATGTGGTTACTCACCACCCAATCAATGTTCACAGCGCACTTCTCAAAATGTAGGTACTTTTTTTATCTGGGTCTGTCCTAGAATTCATCACTAAAGGACAGATCTCTTTTGACATATTACCATCACAGCACACCAACAAATAGTTATATAATTCCTCACCCTTACTCTTGCACACATGCACCCATCTATAGAATACATATATATACCATTCACCTGTTTCTTTCTCTTTCGCACTGATTGAGGCAAACCTGCTAGCGCAGGTAATATAATAAAAAGTATTGAGTGTTCATGTATTCTGAGTAATGGATTTGCATAGAAAATGTAATAATGATAGAAAAATAATGCACGCCTTTGAAAATGTGATCACGATGAGTGCCCACCAATGCTCACGTTGTGTACTTATTAATAGTCTATTATTATGAAATGTTGAGTATATGTTTGACTGATGTAGTAATGTGTCATATAAAGGGATATGTAGTATGTATTACCTTTACTAATTATAGCTTTAACTTAGCGGAGCTCTTGGCTTACTTGCCAGGCCTCACGTCAAGCTGTATTTCTCAGTGTAGAAAAAAATGGCTGTTCTAGAGAGTTAAACTGTGATTTTCCATTGTATTGTGTAGATGTGCTCGTAACCAAAGGTTTTTCTCGTGAGAACCTACTGCTAGAAGATGCTGTTCTTGTTCAATGTAACAATATGAGTGTAATGTGTGTGAGACTGACGTTCCCAGGAGAAGAACAATGGAGACACTGACTGGAGTAGAAGTTGCATCAATATTGTTACCTGACAAGCCGGTTGATGAGGACATTGCAGGAGAAACCAAACGGTGACATGTGAACAGAGTAGTGGTAGAGTTCATAAATTTGAAGTTTTAGTTTTATTGGAAAAAGTGTGAACATGTGATCCCTTGACCAATAAGGACTTGGGAAATAGTTTTACGAACTTTAACTTAGCAGGACTGCATCGAGGGAAGACAGCCCATTGCCCATTTTCTTACTGGCTGAAAGGTCAATATTTTTCTTGTGCATCTTGACAGGAGAAGTGCTTAACTTTAATGCTTAAAGACTTTGCATTTCTGAACTTTGATGCTGGGTCCTGATGCCTTGCTGACTGAACTGATGTCCTGATGATGAAGATTATTTTACCTTGCCGATCCAATTGAGGAGAGTTATTATTGTACCCATGTGTTTGTTATGCCTATTTGCTATTTCTTTCTCAGTACCAACCACACTGTTTTGATAGAGCCATAGTTAGATGTTACTAAATTGTTTAGCACGAAGCCCAACATGCTGATGCAAATCTGGTGTTAGTTAAGGATTCTCACTAATTAAAGTCTGTCAATAGGGAATAACGTTTGATGAATTTCTCTGCTGAACCTAAATGTATGTGATATAATTTTGTGCAATTGTTCTTGTTATCAATTTGCACTGTAACCTTAGAACATGTGGTAGTTCAAGCTTTGATTAGATTGCATTTCTTTCGTAGGTTTGGACAGCCAGTGTTTTTCTATATGTGCATCATTTGATCTTGAAATTATCTTACATGACTTTAGCATTGTTAATATAGGGAAATAAATATTCTACCTTTTACCAAAGGGTGTGGTTATTCATGGCTGAAAGGTCATGGTGTGTAACAATTTCTGACTTCAGTTGATTATTAACCGGTTCTGTGCCTTGGACGAGATGATCTCGTCCAAGGCTACAGTTCCCCTGTGCCTTGGATGAGATCATCTCGTCCTAGGCACAGGGGAACTTGGGGGAGCGCTAGCGCGCCCCCGTGCACCTACCTCCCCCCCCAGGCAGGGATGGAAGGGGAAGACCTTCCCCTTCCGACCCCGCCCCCCCCCACGGCAATCCGATGACGTCAGTGCGCGCACAGCGCGCTGACGTCATCTAGTGTTGCCGGGCGCGCTGGAAGCCATTTGCTTCCAGCGCGTCTTAGGAGAAGGACAGAAAAGGTGAGTCCTCTCTGTTTTTGGGGGGCAGGGGGTGGTGAAAACAGACACGGGGGAAAGGAAAGGGTTTGTTTTCATAAGATTCCTGCCCGCAATCGTGGAGCAGGAATCTCCACTAGCCACCAGAGATTTTCTTTTTTGTTTATTTTGGGGGCGACCGCTCGGGCAAGGGTCGCCCCCCCCCCCTGGGGGCAGATCCGCCAATTTTTCGGCGGATCTGCCCCCGGGGGGGGGGGGGGGGCGAAAACCACTAGACACCAGGGATGTTATATTTTGTGTATATTTTGGGGGCGACCCCTTGGGCCAGGGCTGCCCCCACCCCCGGGGGCAATTTTTTTTTGTATTTCGCCCCCCCTGGGGGCAGATCCGCCAATTTTTCGGCGGATCTGCCCCGGGGGGGGGGGGGGGGGGGGCGAAAACCACTAGACACCAGGGATTTTATTTTTGTTGTTTATTTTGGGGGCAACCCCTTGGGCAAGGGTCGCTCCCATGGGGAGCTATTTTTTTGTATTTCGCCCCCCCCCCCGGGGGCAGATTGCCATTTTTTGGGCTGATCTGCCGCCAGGGGGGACGGGGGGCGAAATCCACTAGACACCAGGGATTTTGTTTTTATTGTTTATTTTGGGGGCAACCCCTTGGGCAAGGGTCGCTCCCCTGGGGAGCTATTTTTTTTCTTCTGTTTTGGTCCCCCGATGGCAGACCAGCCATTTTTTGGACGATCTGGCCCCGGGGGGGTGGAAGCACACTAGGCGCCAGGGATTGTGTGGTGTGTGTGTGTGTGGTGTGTGTTTGGGGGCACCCTTTAGGCAACGGTCGCCCCCCTAAGGTGGGGAAAAATCGTATTGGCCATCTCTGCCCCTAATTTTGTAGGCCCATCTGCCCCCAAGGAGGGCAGAAACCACCAATACGGCAGGGATTTTTTTGTTTTGTTTTGTGTTGTGCTGGGGGTGCCCCCTTTGGGAAGGGTCGCCCCCTAAAAGGGGGCACAGAGGTATTGCCCATTTCTGCCCCCCTTGGGGGCAGGTTGGCCAATTTTTTTATGCCCATCTACCCCCGAGGGGGGCAGGATCCACTTAGGTACCAGGGACAACTTCTAAGTTCTTGGTGGTGGGGTAATTGTCAACTGACGTCATCTAGTGTTGCCGGGCGCGCTGGAAGCCATTTGCTTCCAGCGCGTCTTAGGAGAAGGACAGAAAAGGTGAGTCCTCTCTGTTTTTGGGGGGCAGGGGGTGGTGAAAACAGACACGGGGGAAAGGAAAGGGTTTGTTTTCATAAGATTCCTGCCCGCAATCGTGGAGCAGGAATCTCCACTAGCCACCAGAGATTTTCTTTTTTGTTTATTTTGGGGGCGACCGCTCGGGCAAGGGTCGCCCCCCCCCCCTGGGGGCAGATCCGCCAATTTTTCGGCGGATCTGCCCCCAGGGGGGGGGGGGGCAAAAACCACTAGACACCAGGGATGTTATATTTTGTGTATATTTTGGGGGCGACCCCTTGGGCCAGGGCTGCCCCCACCCCCGGGGGCAATTTTTTTTTGTATTTCGCCCCCCCTGGGGGCAGATCCGCCAATTTTTCGGCGGATCTGCCCGGGGGGGGGGGCGAAAACCACTAGACACCAGGGATTTTATTTTTGTTGTTTATTTTGGGGGCAACCCCTTGGGCAAGGGTCGCTCCCCTGGGGAGCTATTTTTTTGTATTTCGCCCCCCCCCCCGGGGGCAGATTGCCATTTTTTGGGCTGATCTGCCGCCAGGGGGAACGGGGGGCGAAATCCACTAGACACCAGGGATTTTGTTTTTATTGTTTATTTTGGGGGCAACCCCTTGGGCAAGGGTCGCTCCCCTGGGGAGCTATTTTTTTTCTTCTGTTTTGGTCCCCCCGATGGCAGACCAGCCATTTTTTGGACGATCTGGCCCCGGGGGGGTGGAAGCACACTAGGCGCCAGGGATTGTGTGGTGTGTGTGTGTGTGGTGTGTGTTTGGGGGCACCCTTTAGGCAACGGTCGCCCCCCTAAGGTGGGGAAAAATCGTATTGGCCATCTCTGCCCCTAATTTTGTAGGCCCATCTGCCCCCAAGGAGGGCAGAAACCACCAATACAGCAGGGATTTTTTTGTTTTGTTTTGTGTTGTGCTGGGGGTGCCCACCTTTGGGAAGGGTCGCCCCCTAAAAGGGGGCACAGAGGCATTGCCCATTTCTGCCCCCCTTGGGGGCAGGTTGGCCAATTTTTTTATGCCCATCTACCCCCGAGGGGGGCAGGATCCACTTAGGTACCAGGGACAACTTCTAAGTTCTTGGTGGTGGGGTAATTGTCAACTGGCAAAGTATTTGTATTTGTGATTATAACAATTTATTTCTTCTTTTTCTTCTAGTTCAACGCTTTTGCTTCCTTTGCTGTGGATCTTTGCGGTTTTGGCAGTAGTTGTCCTGTGGTTTGAATAGTTGCATGTTTTAGGTAAGTGAAAGCAATTTACTCCAAAGGAGTATTGTTGACATGCATGAATGACATGTTTGTAGGTGGTGTACTAAATGCAGTATTGTGTGTTTGACATTGTCCTTAAATTTGAGCACAGTGATGTTTGTGTTGTCATATGTCTAATTTGCTTTTTTCTTTTTTCTTTTTAGTGTGATATCATTGGTGATTGCTGTGTCTGTGCAGAGTAGTTGCTTGGTGAGTAACTATTTCAGGCAACTGAGTGGTATAGTTTTTTGTAGTACATAACTCTTTGTGATAAAGCTACACTTTGTTTATTACTTATTTTAGTGCTAGTTGTTGTTGGCAATCCATTTGTTGTTAGGATCATGACTAGCCGCAAAGTGACCGCTCAGCAGGTTGTTCGCATGCTCTTTGAGTCGTCTTCAGACCATGATTACGACACTGACTCTGCATCTGAGGCAGAGGAGGAAGCAGGAGATTCTGGAAGTGAGTTTTCTGTCCGAGAGTATTCTTCTGATGAGGAAGCTACTCTCAGTGCAGATGAAGGGCCTGTGTTAGAGGAGGACATTGATGTGCCAAGAGTGCAGCAGCCTGGGGCTGAAGGGTTTCCCATTGGAAGACCTGACACCTGGATTGCCCCAAACATGGAGCAGCCACAGTTACCTGCATTTACTGGTCTCCCAGGGTGTAGAGTTAATACGGAAAACTTTCTGCCTGTCCATTTCTTTCACTTGTTTATGGACGATGTATTTTTGGAAGAGATTGTGGAGCAGACAAATGTGTATGCAGAGCAATATTTGCGGAACAACGCTGCCAGACTTAAGCCTCAGTCTAGAGCTACTCATTGGGTTCCCACATATCTGGAAGAGATGAAAAGGTTTTTAGGTTTGTCTTTTTTGATGGGGTTGATCAGGAAGCCGTCACTGGCTTCTTATTGGTCTACTAGTCCCTTGATGGCAACTGCTATATTTCCTGCAACTATGACACGTAATCGGTATTTGCTTCTTCTTCGTATGCTGCATTTTGTAGACAATGCTTTAGCCTTGCCACGAGATCACCCTGATTGTGACCGCCTTTTTAAGATTAGGCCTGTCCTTGATCATTTTGTGGATCGGTTTTCAGAGGTCTATGTTCCAGGCAAAGAGATAAGTGTGGACGAGTCTTTGGTCCTTTTCAAGGGGCGTTTAGTTTTTAAGCAGTACATTCCTAGTAAGAGGGCACAGTATGGGATTAAATTGTATCTGCTGTCAGAAAGCAGTACAGGATATGTGTATAATTTCCGGGTCTACACTGGTAGGGATTCCAGTATTGACCCTCCTGGTTGTCCGGCCACTTTTGGAGTTAGCGAAAAAATTGTATGGGAACTTGCTAGACGGCTGTTTAACAAAGGTCACCATTTGTACGTAGATAATTTCTACACTGGAGTGCAGTTGTTCAAGGAGTTGTTTAGGGTGGACACTGTTGCTTGTGGCACAATCCGCTCTAACCGGAAAGGCTATCCAAGGGAGCTTGTCTGTAAAAAACTTGAGAGGGGACAGTGCAGTGCCTTGCGGAATAATGAGCTGCTAGCTCTGAAATTTTCATACAGGAGGGATGTGTACATGCTATCGATCATCCATGATGAGAGTACTTCCCCTGTGGCTGTTTGGGGTCAGGTTGCGGAAGTGCGCAAACCTGCGTGCATTTTGGACTACAATAGGCACATGGGTGGTGTTGATAGAGTAGATCAGAGGTTGGAACCTTACATTGCTCTTCGTAAGTCTTATGTGTGGTATAAAAAGTTGGCCCTATATTTATTTCATTTGGCAACTTTTAATGCCTTTATTGTATACAAGGATTGTTCACCTGAGTCAAGGATGACATTTGTTAAATTTCAAGAGTCGGTGATAGAAAGCCTTATTGTGGTTGAACCGGCAAGAGTTCCTAGAGTAGAAGTGGTGGAGGATGTGGCTAGATTGAAAGATCGGCACTTTCCAGATCACATTCCTCCCACTCCCAAAAAAGACATGCCCACAAAGAAATGTAGAGTATGTGCCCGGAGATTAATCCGGAGGGAGAGCCGGATGTACTGCCCCGAATGCCCTTCAAAGCCTGGGCTGTGTGTTCCCGGCTGTTACAGAAGTTACCATACCCCCCAAAAAATCTGGGAAATACCTTGAGCGTAAGCTGTCTGTTTTATATTTTCATATGTTTCATGGTTGGCATCTCTGTCATGTATTTAGTTAGAGCTTTTGTGTTTGTAGTTTTGTGCTTATTTTATAATTAGTGGTTTCTTTGCTGTTTATAAACAAAAAAAGTGATGGTGGTGTGCTTGGGGTGGCGCTTGGCTGGCGGTGTGCTTGGGGTGGTGCTTGGCTGGCAGTGTGCGTGGGGTGGCGCTTGGCTGGTGGTGTGCTTGGGGTGGCGCTTGGCTGGCGGTGTGCTTGGGGTGGCGCTTGGCTGGCGTGTGCTTGGGGTGGCGCTTGGCTGGCAGTGTGCGTGGGGTGGCGCTTGGCTGGCAGTATGCATGGGGTGGTGCTTGGCTGGTGTTGTGCGTGGGGTGGCGCTTGGCTGGCGGTGCCAGCCAAACCCCAGTCCACACTCGCATCAGCTGGTGTGATTCTTGTATCAGGCATGTGGGCGTATGTAAGTGATGGGCCCTTGAGTGGCGCGGTCTGTCGATGTGAGTGTTGTAATGTGCTGGGCTCGTGGCTGGTGGTGTGAATGGTCTTGTGCGTGTCATGTATGAAAGGTGTGTGAATGGACTGTAAAGCGGTTGGTGCCTGGTCGCGGCTTTACAGCTCATGAGCTGTGAGTCATTGGTTCAGTTTTTTGCCTTTCAGTTATTAGCAGTGCATTTCATTTTTGTGAAATCTCTTGGTAATAAAATTTGATCCACTGAACCATCACTCACCCTCGTGCCAAATCCAACAGTATGTGTGGTAAAAATGACAAAACCTGCTCCGCTGTAATCAGGCGTCGCAGCACACCTGTGACACGCTAGGTGCCTCGGGTGGGACCCCGATGATGAAGCATGCCACCAACTTGGTTGGTGGGTGAGGGGTCTTCTTCACATAACCTAAGTGTGTTTCTTTTCACAATTTTAGAGTTTGGCACATCACGGACGTATCTGCACACATCAATATGATATATTACAAAAATACCTGTTTTGGGGGGGGAGGGCCCACCTATGTTTTTGGTCCTGGGTGCGGCCTTCATCTAGGGAAACATACAAAACCCAGAATTTTTTTTAAACTAGACACCCCAAGGAGTCCAGGGAGGTGTGGCTTGCGTGGCTCCCCCAACATTTTCTTACCCAGACTCCTCTGTAAACCTCAAAATTTACATAAAAAAGCATATTTTCCTGACTTTTCTTAGTAGGATCACCGCTCCAGCAGAAAATTCCTACTCCCCAGTTTTCCCCTCAGACTCCCAAGTAAAATGACACCTCACTTATGTGGGACCCCAAAGCAGAGTCCGTCTAAAGATGTATAAAAGAATATGCCCTTATAAACTCGCTGTGCTATCCCTTCTATCTCTTCAAGTTTTGGGCCTTATTCTGTTGCAGGCACCTGGCCCACCCACACAAGTGAGGTATCATTTTTATCGGGAGACTTGGTGGAATGCTGGGTGGAAGGAAATTTGTGGCTCCTCTCAGATTCCAGAACTTTCTGCCACAGAAATGTGAGGAAAATGTGTTTTTTTAGCCAAAGTTTGAGGTTTGCAAAGGATTCTGGGTAACAGAACCTGGTCCGAGCCCCACAAGTCACCCCATCTTGGATTCCCCAAGGTCTTTAGTTTTCAAAAATGCACAGGGTTGGTAGGTTTCCCTAGGTGCCGGCTGAGCTACAGGCCAAAATCCACAGGTAGGCACTGTTTTCTTTCAAAAAATGGGATGTGTCCACGGTGCGTTTTGGGGCATTTCCTGTCGCGGGGCTAGGCCTACCCACACAAGTGAGGTATCATTTTTATCGAGAGACTTGGGGGAACGCTGGGTGGAAGGAAAGTTGTGGCTCCTCTCAGATTCCAGAACTTTCTGCCACAGAAATGTGAGGAACGTGTTTTTTTAGCCAAATTTTGAGGTTTGCAAAGGATTCTGGGTAACAGAACCTGGTCCAAGCCCCGCAATTCACCCCATCTTGGATTCCCCTAGGTCTCTAGTTTTCAGAAATGCACAGGTTTGGTAGGTTTCCCTAGGTACCGGCTGAGCTAGAGGCCAAATTCTACAGGTAGGCACTTCGCAAAAAACACCTCTGTTTTCTTCCAAAATTTTGGATGTGTCCACGTTGCGCTTTGGGGTGTTTCCTGTCGCGGGCACTAGGCCTACCCACACAAGTGAGGCATCATTTTCATCGGGAGACTTGGGGGAACGCTGGGTGGAAGGAAATTTGTGGCTCCTCTCAGATTCCAGATCTTTCTGCCACAGAAATGTGAGGAACATGTGTTTTTTTAGCCAAACTTTGAGGTTTGCAAAGGATTCTGGGTAACAGAACCTGGTCCGAGCCCCGCAAGTCACCCCTCCTTGGATTCCCCTAGGTCTCTAGTTTTCAGAAATGCACAGTTTTGGTAGGTTTCCCTAGGTGCCGGCTGAGCTAGAGGCCTAAATCTACAGGTAGACACTTCACAAAAAACATCTTTGTTTTATTAAAAAATTTTGGATGTGTCCACGTTGCGCTTTGGGGTGTTTCCTGTCGCGGGCGCTAGGCCTACCCACACAAGTGAGGTATCATTTTTATCGGGAGACTTGGGGGAACGCTGGGTGGAAGGAAAGTTGTGGCTCCTCTAAGATTCCAGAACTTTCTGCCACAGAAATGTGAGGAACGTGTTTTTTTAGCCAAATTTTGAGGTTTGCAAAGGATTCTGGTAACAGAACCTGGTCCAAGCCCCGCAATTCACCCTTCCTTGGATTCCCCTAGGTCTCTAGTTTTCAGAAATGCACAGGTTTGGTAGGTTTCCCTAGGTGCCGGCTGAGCTAGAGGCCAAATTCTACAGGTAGGCACTTCGCAAAAAACACCTCTGTTTTCTTCCAAAATTTTGGATGTGTCCACGTTGCGCTTTGGGGTGTTTCCTGTCGCGGGCGCTAGGCCTACCCACACAAGTGAGGTATCATTTTTATCGGGAGACTTGGGGGAACGCTGGGTGGAAAGAAATTCGTGGCTCCTCTCAGATTCCAGAACTTTCTGCCACAGAAATGTGAGGAACATGTGTTTTTTTAGCCAAATTTTGAGGTTTGCAAAGGATTCTGGGTAACAGAACCTGGTCCGAGCCCCACAAGTCACCCCATCTTGGATTCCCCAAGGTCTTTAGTTTTCAAAAATGCACAGGGTTGGTAGGTTTCCCTAGGTGCCGGCTGAGCTACAGGACAAAATCCACAGGTAGGCACTGTTTTCTTTCAAAAAATGTGATGTGTCCACGGTGCGTTTTGGGGCATTTCCTGTCACGGGGCTAGGCCTACACACTCAAGTGAGGTATCATTTTTATTGGGAGACTTGGGGGAACGCTTGGTGGAAGGAAAGTTGTGGCTCCTCTCAGATTCCAGAACTTTCTGCCACAGAAATGTGAGGAACGTGTTTTTTTAGCCACATTTTGAGGTTTGCAAAGGATTCTGGGTAACAGAACCTGGTCCAAGCCCCGCAATTCACCCTTCCTTGGATTCCCCTAGGTCTCTAGTTTTCAGAAATGCACAGGTTTGGTAGGTTTCCCTAGGTGCCGGCTGAGCTAGAGGCCAAATTCTACAGGTAGGCACTTCGCAAAAAACACCTCTGTTTTCTTCCAAAATTTTGGATCTGTCCACGTTGCGCTTTGGGGTGTTTCCTGTCGCGGGCGCTAGGCCTACCCACACAAGTGAGGTATCATTTTCATCGGGAGACTTGGGGGAACGCTGGGTGGAAGGAAATTTGTGTCTCCTCTCAGATTCCAGATCTTTCTGCCACAGAAATGTGAGGAACATGTGTTTTTTTAGCCAAATTTTGAGGTTTGCAAAGGATTCTGGGTAACAGAACCTGGTCCGAGCCCTGCAAGTCACCCCTCCTTGGATTCCCCTAGATCTCTAGTTTTCAGAAATGCACAGGTTTGGTAGGTTTCCCTAGGTGCCGGCTGAGCTAGAGGCCAAAATCTACAGGTAGGCACTTCGCAAAAAACACCTCTGTTTTCTTCAAAAATTTTGGATGTGTCCACGTTGCGCTTTGGGGTGTTTCCTGTCGCGGGCGCTAGGCCTACCCACACAAGTGAGGTATCATTTTTATCGGGAGACTTGGGGGAACGCTGGGTGGAAGGAAAGTTGTGGCTCCTCTCAGATTCCAGAACTTTCTGCCACAGAAATGTGAGGAACGTGTTTTTTTAGCCAAATTTTGAGGTTTGCAAAGGATTCTGGTAACAGAACCTGGTCCAAGCCCCGCAATTCACCCTTCCTTGGATTCCCCTAGGTCTCTAGTTTTCAGAAATGCACAGGTTTGGTAGGTTTCCCTAGGTGCCGGCTGAGCTAGAGGCCAAATTCTACAGGTAGGCACTTCGCAAAAAACACCTCTGTTTTCTTCCAAAATTTTGGATGTGTCCATGTTGCGCTTTGGGGTGTTTCCTGTCGCGGGCGCTAGGCCTACCCACACAAGTGAGGTATCATTTTTATCGGGAGACTTGGGGGAACGCTGGGTGGAAGGAAATTCGTGGCTCCTCTCAGATTCCAGAACTTTCTGCCACAGAAATGTGAGGAACATGTTTTTTTTTAGCCAAATTTTGAGGTTTGCAAAGGATTCTGGGTAACAGAACCTGGTCCGAGCCCCACAAGTCACCCCATCTTGGATTCCCCAAGGTCTTTAGTTTTCAAAAATGCACAGGGTTGGTAGGTTTCCCTAGGTGCCGGCTGAGCTACAGGACAAAATCCACAGGTAGGCACTGTTTTCTTTCAAAAAATGTGATGTGTCCACGGTGCGTTTTGGGGCATTTCCTGTCACGGGGCTAGGCCTACACACACAAGTGAGGTATCATTTTTATTGGGAGACTTGGGGGAACGCTGGGTGGAAGGAAAGTTGTGGCTCCTCTCAGATTCCAGAACTTTCTGCCACAGAAATGTGAGGAACGTGTTTTTTTAGCCACATTTTGAGGTTTGCAAAGGATTCTGGGTAACAGAACCTGGTCCAAGCCCCGCAATTCACCCTTCCTTGGATTCCCCTAGGTCTCTAGTTTTCAGAAATGCACAGGTTTGGTAGGTTTCCCTAGGTGCCGGCTGAGCTAGAGGCCAAATTCTACAGGTAGGCACTTCGCAAAAAACACCTCTGTTTTCTTCCAAAATTTTGGATGTGTCCACGTTGCGCTTTGGGGTGTTTCCTGTCGCGGGCGCTAGGCCTACCCACACAAGTGAGGTATCATTTTCATCGGGAGACTTGGGGGAACGCTGGGTGGAAGGAAATTTGTGTCTCCTCTCAGATTCCAGATCTTTCTGCCACAGAAATGTGAGGAACATGTGTTTTTTTAGCCAAATTTTGAGGTTTGCAAAGGATTCTGGGTAACAGAACCTGGTCCGAGCCCTGCAAGTCACCCCTCCTTGGATTCCCCTAGATCTCTAGTTTTCAGAAATGCACAGGTTTGGTAGGTTTCCCTAGGTGCCGGCTGAGCTAGAGGCCAAAATCTACAGGTAGGCACTTCGCAAAAAACACCTCTGTTTTCTTCAAAAATTTTGGATGTGTCCACGTTGCGCTTTGGGGTGTTTCCTGTCGCGGGCGCTAGGCCTACCCACACAAGTGAGGTATCATTTTTATCGGGAGACTTGGGGGAACGCTGGGTGGAAGGAAATTCGTAGCTCCTCTCAGATTCCAGAACTTTCTGCCACAGAAATGTGAGGAACATGTGTTTTTTTAGCCAAATTTTGAGGTTTGCAAAGGATTCTGGGTAACAGAACCTGGTCCGAGCCCCGCAAGTCACCCCTCCAAGGATTCCCCTAGGTCTCTAGTTTTCAGAAATGCACAGGTTTGGTAGGTTTCCCTAGGTGCCGGCTGAGCTAGAGGCCTTAATCTACAGGTAGGCACTTCGCAAAAAACACCACTGTTTTCTTCAAAATTTTTGGATGTGTCCACGTTGCGCTTTGGGGTGTTTCCTGTCGCGGGCGCTAGGCCTACCCACACAAGTGAGGTATCATTTTTATCGGGAGACTTGGGGGAACGCTGGGTGGAAGGAAAGTTGTGGCTCCTCTCAGATTCCAGAACTTTCTGCCACAGAAATGTGAGGAACGTGTTTTTTTAGCCAAATTTTGAGGTTTGCAAAGGATTCTGGTAACAGAACCTGGTCCAAGCCCCGCAATTCACCCTTCCTTGGATTCCCCTAGGTCTCTAGTTTTCAGAAATGCACAGGTTTGGTAGGTTTCCCTAGGTGCCGGCTGAGCTAGAGGCCAAATTCTACAGGTAGGCACTTCGCAAAAAACACCTCTGTTTTCTTCCAAAATTTTGGATGTGTCCACGTTGCGCTTTGGGGTGTTTCCTGTCGCGGGCGCTAGACCTACCCACACAAGTGAGGTATAATTTTCATCGGGAGACTTGGGGGAAAGCTGGGTGGAAGGAATTTGTGTCTCCTCTCAGATTCCAGATCTTTCTGCCACAGAAATGTGAGGAACATGTGTTTTTTTAGCCAAATTTTGAGGTTTGCAAAGGATTCTGGGTAACAGAACCTGGTCCGAGCCCTGCAAGTCACCCCTCCTTGGATTCCCCTAGGTCTCTAGTTTTCAGAAATGCACAGGTTTGGTAGGTTTCCCTAGGTGCCGGCTAAGCTAGAGGCCTAAATCTACAGGTAGGCACTTCGCAAAAAACACCTCTGTTTTCTTCAAAAAGTTTGGATGTGTCCACGTTGCGCTTTGGGGTGTTTCCTGTCGCGGGCGCTATGCCTACCCACACAAGTGAGGTATCATTTTTATCGGGAGACTTGGGGGAACGCTGGGTGGAAACAAATTCGTGGCTCCTCTCAGATTCCAGAACTTTCTGCCACAGAAATATGAGGAACATGTGTTTTTTTAGCCAAATTTTGAGGTTTGCAAAGGATTCTGGGTAACAGAACCTGGCCCGAGCCCCGCAAGTCACGCCTCCTTGGATTCCCCTAGGTCTCTAGTTTTCAGAAATGCACAGGTTTGGTAGGTTTCCCTAGGTGCCGGCTGAGCTAGAGGCCTTAATCTACAGGTAGGCACTTCGCAAAAAACACCTCCTGTTTTCTTCAAAAATTTTGGATGTGTCCACGTTGCGCTTTGGGGTGTTTCCTGTCGCGGGCGCTAGGCCTACCCACACAAGTGAGGTATCATTTTTATCGGGAGACTTGGGGGAACGCTGGGTGGAAGGAAATTTGTGGCTCCACTCAGATTCCAGAACTTTCTCCACAGAAATGTGAGGAACATGTGTTTTTTTAGCCAAATTTTGAGGTTTGCAAAGGATTCTGGGTAACAGAATCTGGTCCGAGCCCCGCAAGTCACCCCTCCTTGGATTCCCCTAGGTATCTAGTTTTCAGAAATGCACAGGTGTGGTAGGTTTCCCTAGGTGCCGGCTGAGCTAGAGGCCTAAATCTACAGGTAGGCACTTCGCAAAAAACACCTCTGTTTTCTTCAAAAATTTTGGATGTTTCCACGTTGCGCTTTGGGGTGTTTCCTGTCGCGGGCGCTAGGCCTACCCACACAAGTGAGGTATCATTTTTATCAGGAGACTTGGGGGAACGCTGGGTGGAAGGAAATTCGTGGCTCCTCTCAGATTCCAGAACTTTCTGCCTCAGAAATGTGAGGAACATGTGTTTTTTTAGCCAAATTTTGAGGTTTGCAAAGGATTCTGGGTAACAGAACCTGGTCCGAGCCCCACAAGTCACCCCATCTTGGATTCCCCAAGGTCTTTAGTTTTCAAAAATGCACAGGGTTGGTAGGTTTCCCTAGGTGCCAGCTGAGCTACAGGACAAAATCCACAGGTAGGCACTGTTTTCTTTCAAAAAATATGATGTGTCCACGGTGCGTTTTGGGGCATTTCCTGTCACGGGGCTAGGCCTACACACACAAGTGAGGTATCATTTTTATTGGGAGACTTGGGGGAACGCTGGGTGGAAGGAAAGTTGTGGCTCCTCTCAGATTCCAGAACTTTCTGCCACAGAAATGTGAGGAACGTGTTTTTTTAGCCAAATTTTGAGGTTTGCAAAGGATTCTGGGTAACAGAACCTGGTCCAAGCCCCGCAATTCACCCTTCCTTGGATTCCCCTAGGTCTCTAGTTTTCAGAAATGCACAGGTTTGGTAGGTTTCCTTAGGTGCCGGCTGAGCTAGAGGCCAAATTCTACAGGTAGGCACTTCGCAAAAAACACCTCTGTTTTCTTCCAAAATTTTGGATGTGTCCACGTTGCGCTTTGGGGTGTTTCCTGTCGCGGGCGCTAGGCCTACCCACACAAGTGAGGTATCATTTTCATCGGGAGACTTGGGGGAACGCTGGGTGGAAGGAAATTTGTGTCTCCTCTCAGATTCCAGATCTTTCTGCCACAGAAATGTGAGGAATATGTGTTTTTTTAACCAAATTTTGAGGTTTGCAAAGGATTCTGGGTAACAGAACCTGGTCCGAGCCCTGCAAGTCACCCCTCCTTGGATTCCCCTATGTCTCTAGTTTTCAGAAATACACAGGTTTGGTAGGTTTCCCTAGGTGCCGGCTGAGCTAGAGGCCTAAATCTACAGGTAGGCACTTCGCAAAAAACACCTCTGTTTTCTTCCAAAATTTTGGATGTGTCCACGTTGCGCTTTGGGGTGTTTCCTGTCGCGGGCGCTAGGCCTACCCACACAAGTGAGGTATCATTTTTATCGGGAGACTTGGGGGAACGCTGGGTGGAAGGAAATTCGTGGCTCCTCTCAGATTCCAGAACTTTCTGCCACAGAAATGTGAGGAACATGTGTTTTTTTAGCCAAATTTTGAGGTTTGCAAAGGATTCTGGGTAACAGAACCTGGTCCGAGCCCCGCAAGTCACCCCTCCAAGGATTCCCCTAGGTCGCTAGTTTTCAGAAATGCACAGGTTTGGTAGGTTTCCCTAGGTGCCGGCTGAGCTAGAGGCCTAAATCTACAGGTAGGCACTTCGCAAAAAACACCTCTGTTTTCTTCAAAAATTTTGGATGTGTCCACGTTGCGCTTTGGGGTGTTTCCTGTCGCGGGCGCTAGGCCTACCCACACAAGTGAGGTATCATTTTTATCGGGAGACTTGGGGGAACGCTGGGTGGAAGGAAATTCGTGGCTCCACTCAGATTCCAGAACTTTCTGCCACAGAAATGTGAGGAACATGTGTTTTTTTAGCCAAATTTTGAGGTTTGCAAAGGATTCTGGGTAACAGAACCTGGTCCGAGCCCCGCAAGTCACCCCTCCTTGGATTCCCCTAGGTCTCTAGTTTTCAGAAATGCACAGGTTTGGTAGGTTTCCCTAGGTGCCGGCTGAGCTAGAGGCCTAAATCTACAGGTAGGCACTTCGCAAAAAACACCTCTATTTTCTTCCAAAATTTTGGATGTGTCCACGTTGCGCTTTGGGGTGTTTCCTGTGATGGGCGCTAGGCCTACCCACACAAGTGAGGTATCATTTTTATTGGGAGACTTGGGGGAACGCTGGGTGGAAGGAAATTCGTGGCTCCACTCAGATTCCAGAACTTTCTGCCACAGAAATGTGAGGAACATGTGTTTTTTTAACCAAATTTTGAGGTTTGCAAAGGATTCTGGGTAACAGAACCTGGTCCGAGCCCTGCAAGTCACCCCTCCTTGGATTCCCCTATGTCTCTAGTTTTCAGAAATGCACAGGTTTGGTAGGTTTCCCTAGGTGCCGGCTGAGCTAGAGGCCTAAATCTACAGGTAGGCACTTCGCAAAAAACACCTCTGTTTTCTTCCAAAATTTTGGATGTGTCCACGTTGCGCTTTGGGGTGTTTCCTGTCACGGGCGCTAGGCCTACCCACACAAGTGAGGTATCATTTTTATCGGGAGACTTGGGGGAACGCTGGGTGGAAGGAAATTCGTGGCTCCTCTCAGATTCCAGAACTTTCTGCCACAGAAATGTGAGGAACATGTGTTTTTTTTGCCAAATTTTGAGGTTTGCAAAGGATTCTGGGTAACAGAACCTGGTCCGAGCCCCGCAAGTCACCCCTCCAAGGATTCCCCTAGGTCGCTAGTTTTCAGAAATGCACAGGTTTGGTAGGTTTCCCTAGGTGCCGGCTGAGCTAGAGGCCTAAATCTACAGGTAGGCACTTCGCAAAAAACACCTCTGTTTTCTTCAAAAATGTTGGATGTGTCCACGTTGCGCTTTGGGGTGTTTCCTGTCGCGGGCGCTAGGCCTACCCACACAAGTGAGGTATCATTTTTATCAGGAGACTTGGGGGAACGCTGGGTGGAAGGAAATTCGTGGCTCCACTCAGATTCCAGAACTTTCTGCCACAGAAATGTGAGGAACATGTGTTTTTTTAGCCAAATTTTGAGGTTTGCAAAGGATTCTGGGTAACAGAACCTGGTCCGAGCCCCGCAAGTCACCCCTCCAAGGATTCCCCTAGGTCTCTAGTTTTCAGAAATGCACAGGTTTGGTAGGTTTCCCTAGGTGCCGGCTGAGCTAGAGGCCTTAATCTACAGGTAGGCACTTCGCAAAAAACACCACTGTTTTCTTCAAAATTTTTGGATGTGTCCACGTTGCGCTTTGGGGTGTTTCCTGTCGCGGGCGCTAGGCCTACCCACACAAGTGAGGTATCATTTTTATCGGGAGACTTGGGGGAACGCTGGGTGGAAGGAAAGTTGTGGCTCCTCTCAGATTCCAGAACTTTCTGCCACAGAAATGTGAGGAACGTGTTTTTTTAGCCAAATTTTGAGGTTTGCAAAGGATTCTGGTAACAGAACCTGGTCCAAGCCCCGCAATTCACCCTTCCTTGGATTCCCCTAGGTCTCTAGTTTTCAGAAATGCACAGGTTTGGTAGGTTTCCCTAGGTGCCGGCTGAGCTAGAGGCCAAATTCTACAGGTAGGCACTTCGCAAAAAACACCTCTGTTTTCTTCCAAAATTTTGGATGTGTCCACGTTGCGCTTTGGGGTGTTTCCTGTCGCGGGCGCTAGGCCTACCCACACAAGTGAGGTATAATTTTCATCGGGAGACTTGGGGGAAAGCTGGGTGGAAGGAATTTGTGTCTCCTCTCAGATTCCAGATCTTTCTGCCACAGAAATGTGAGGAACATGTGTTTTTTTAGCCAAATTTTGAGGTTTGCAAAGGATTCTGGGTAACAGAACCTGGTCCGAGCCCTGCAAGTCACCCCTCCTTGGATTCCCCTAGGTCTCTAGTTTTCAGAAATGCACAGGTTTGGTAGGTTTCCCTAGGTGCCGGCTAAGCTAGAGGCCTAAATCTACAGGTAGGCACTTCGCAAAAAACACCTCTGTTTTCTTCAAAAAGTTTGGATGTGTCCACGTTGCGCTTTGGGGTGTTTCCTGTCGCGGGCGCTATGCCTACCCACACAAGTGAGGTATCATTTTTATCGGGAGACTTGGGGGAACGCTGGGTGGAAATAAATTCGTGGCTCCTCTCAGATTCCAGAACTTTCTGCCACAGAAATATGAGGAACATGTGTTTTTTTAGCCAAATTTTGAGGTTTGCAAAGGATTCTGGGTAACAGAACCTGGCCCGAGCCCCGCAAGTCACGCCTCCTTGGATTCCCCTAGGTCTCTAGTTTTCAGAAATGCACAGGTTTGGTAGGTTTCCCTAGGTGCCGGCTGAGCTAGAGGCCTTAATCTACAGGTAGGCACTTCGCAAAAAACACCTCCTGTTTTCTTCAAAAATTTTGGATGTGTCCACGTTGCGCTTTGGGGTGTTTCCTGTCGCGGGCGCTAGGCCTACATACACAAGTGAGGTATCATTTTTATCGGGAGACTTGGGGGAACGCTGGGTGGAAGGAAAGTTGTGGCTCCTCTCAGATTCCAGAACTTTCTGCCACAGAAATGTGAGGAACGTGTTTTTTTAGCCAAATTTTGAGGTTTGCAAAGGATTCTGGTAACAGAACCTGGTCCAAGCCCCGCAATTCACCCTTCCTTGGATTCCCCTAGGTCTCTAGTTTTCAGAAATGCACAGGTTTGGTAGGTTTCCCTAGGTGCCGGCTGAGCTAGAGGCCAAATTCTACAGGTAGGCACTTCGCAAAAAACACCTCTGTTTTCTTCCAAAATTTTGGATGTGTCCATGTTGCGCTTTGGGGTGTTTCCTGTCGCGGGCGCTAGGCCTACCCACACAAGTGAGGTATCATTTTTATCGGGAGACTTGGGGGAACGCTGGGTGGAAGGAAATTCGTGGCTCCTCTCAGATTCCAGAACTTTCTGCCACAGAAATGTGAGGAACATGTTTTTTTTTAGCCAAATTTTGAGGTTTGCAAAGGATTCTGGGTAACAGAACCTGGTCCGAGCCCCACAAGTCACCCCATCTTGGATTCCCCAAGGTCTTTAGTTTTCAAAAATGCACAGGGTTGGTAGGTTTCCCTAGGTGCCGGCTGAGCTACAGGACAAAATCCACAGGTAGGCACTGTTTTCTTTCAAAAAATGTGATGTGTCCACGGTGCGTTTTGGGGCATTTCCTGTCACGGGGCTAGGCCTACACACACAAGTGAGGTATCATTTTTATTGGGAGACTTGGGGGAACGCTGGGTGGAAGGAAAGTTGTGGCTCCTCTCAGATTCCAGAACTTTCTGCCACAGAAATGTGAGGAACGTGTTTTTTTAGCCACATTTTGAGGTTTGCAAAGGATTCTGGGTAACAGAACCTGGTCCAAGCCCCGCAATTCACCCTTCCTTGGATTCCCCTAGGTCTCTAGTTTTCAGAAATGCACAGGTTTGGTAGGTTTCCCTAGGTGCCGGCTGAGCTAGAGGCCAAATTCTACAGGTAGGCACTTCGCAAAAAACACCTCTGTTTTCTTCCAAAATTTTGGATGTGTCCACGTTGCGCTTTGGGGTGTTTCCTGTCGCGGGCGCTAGGCCTACCCACACAAGTGAGGTATCATTTTCATCGGGAGACTTGGGGGAACGCTGGGTGGAAGGAAATTTGTGTCTCCTCTCAGATTCCAGATCTTTCTGCCACAGAAATGTGAGGAACATGTGTTTTTTTAGCCAAATTTTGAGGTTTGCAAAGGATTCTGGGTAACAGAACCTGGTCCGAGCCCTGCAAGTCACCCCTCCTTGGATTCCCCTAGATCTCTAGTTTTCAGAAATGCACAGGTTTGGTAGGTTTCCCTAGGTGCCGGCTGAGCTAGAGGCCAAAATCTACAGGTAGGCACTTCGCAAAAAACACCTCTGTTTTCTTCAAAAATTTTGGATGTGTCCACGTTGCGCTTTGGGGTGTTTCCTGTCGCGGGCGCTAGGCCTACCCACACAAGTGAGGTATCATTTTTATCGGGAGACTTGGGGGAACGCTGGGTGGAAGGAAATTCGTAGCTCCTCTCAGATTCCAGAACTTTCTGCCACAGAAATGTGAGGAACATGTGTTTTTTTAGCCAAATTTTGAGGTTTGCAAAGGATTCTGGGTAACAGAACCTGGTCCGAGCCCCGCAAGTCACCCCTCCAAGGATTCCCCTAGGTCTCTAGTTTTCAGAAATGCACAGGTTTGGTAGGTTTCCCTAGGTGCCGGCTGAGCTAGAGGCCTTAATCTACAGGTAGGCACTTCGCAAAAAACACCACTGTTTTCTTCAAAATTTTTGGATGTGTCCACGTTGCGCTTTGGGGTGTTTCCTGTCGCGGGCGCTAGGCCTACCCACACAAGTGAGGTATCATTTTTATCGGGAGACTTGGGGGAACGCTGGGTGGAAGGAAAGTTGTGGCTCCTCTCAGATTCCAGAACTTTCTGCCACAGAAATGTGAGGAACGTGTTTTTTTAGCCAAATTTTGAGGTTTGCAAAGGATTCTGGTAACAGAACCTGGTCCAAGCCCCGCAATTCACCCTTCCTTGGATTCCCCTAGGTCTCTAGTTTTCAGAAATGCACAGGTTTGGTAGGTTTCCCTAGGTGCCGGCTGAGCTAGAGGCCAAATTCTACAGGTAGGCACTTCGCAAAAAACACCTCTGTTTTCTTCCAAAATTTTGGATGTGTCCACGTTGCGCTTTGGGGTGTTTCCTGTCGCGGGCGCTAGACCTACCCACACAAGTGAGGTATAATTTTCATCGGGAGACTTGGGGGAAAGCTGGGTGGAAGGAATTTGTGTCTCCTCTCAGATTCCAGATCTTTCTGCCACAGAAATGTGAGGAACATGTGTTTTTTTAGCCAAATTTTGAGGTTTGCAAAGGATTCTGGGTAACAGAACCTGGTCCGAGCCCTGCAAGTCACCCCTCCTTGGATTCCCCTAGGTCTCTAGTTTTCAGAAATGCACAGGTTTGGTAGGTTTCCCTAGGTGCCGGCTAAGCTAGAGGCCTAAATCTACAGGTAGGCACTTCGCAAAAAACACCTCTGTTTTCTTCAAAAAGTTTGGATGTGTCCACGTTGCGCTTTGGGGTGTTTCCTGTCGCGGGCGCTATGCCTACCCACACAAGTGAGGTATCATTTTTATCGGGAGACTTGGGGGAACGCTGGGTGGAAACAAATTCGTGGCTCCTCTCAGATTCCAGAACTTTCTGCCACAGAAATATGAGGAACATGTGTTTTTTTAGCCAAATTTTGAGGTTTGCAAAGGATTCTGGGTAACAGAACCTGGCCCGAGCCCCGCAAGTCACGCCTCCTTGGATTCCCCTAGGTCTCTAGTTTTCAGAAATGCACAGGTTTGGTAGGTTTCCCTAGGTGCCGGCTGAGCTAGAGGCCTTAATCTACAGGTAGGCACTTCGCAAAAAACACCTCCTGTTTTCTTCAAAAATTTTGGATGTGTCCACGTTGCGCTTTGGGGTGTTTCCTGTCGCGGGCGCTAGGCCTACCCACACAAGTGAGGTATCATTTTTATCGGGAGACTTGGGGGAACGCTGGGTGGAAGGAAATTTGTGGCTCCACTCAGATTCCAGAACTTTCTCCACAGAAATGTGAGGAACATGTGTTTTTTTAGCCAAATTTTGAGGTTTGCAAAGGATTCTGGGTAACAGAATCTGGTCCGAGCCCCGCAAGTCACCCCTCCTTGGATTCCCCTAGGTATCTAGTTTTCAGAAATGCACAGGTGTGGTAGGTTTCCCTAGGTGCCGGCTGAGCTAGAGGCCTAAATCTACAGGTAGGCACTTCGCAAAAAACACCTCTGTTTTCTTCAAAAATTTTGGATGTTTCCACGTTGCGCTTTGGGGTGTTTCCTGTCGCGGGCGCTAGGCCTACCCACACAAGTGAGGTATCATTTTTATCAGGAGACTTGGGGGAACGCTGGGTGGAAGGAAATTCGTGGCTCCTCTCAGATTCCAGAACTTTCTGCCTCAGAAATGTGAGGAACATGTGTTTTTTTAGCCAAATTTTGAGGTTTGCAAAGGATTCTGGGTAACAGAACCTGGTCCGAGCCCCACAAGTCACCCCATCTTGGATTCCCCAAGGTCTTTAGTTTTCAAAAATGCACAGGGTTGGTAGGTTTCCCTAGGTGCCAGCTGAGCTACAGGACAAAATCCACAGGTAGGCACTGTTTTCTTTCAAAAAATATGATGTGTCCACGGTGCGTTTTGGGGCATTTCCTGTCACGGGGCTAGGCCTACACACACAAGTGAGGTATCATTTTTATTGGGAGACTTGGGGGAACGCTGGGTGGAAGGAAAGTTGTGGCTCCTCTCAGATTCCAGAACTTTCTGCCACAGAAATGTGAGGAACGTGTTTTTTTAGCCAAATTTTGAGGTTTGCAAAGGATTCTGGGTAACAGAACCTGGTCCAAGCCCCGCAATTCACCCTTCCTTGGATTCCCCTAGGTCTCTAGTTTTCAGAAATGCACAGGTTTGGTAGGTTTCCTTAGGTGCCGGCTGAGCTAGAGGCCAAATTCTACAGGTAGGCACTTCGCAAAAAACACCTCTGTTTTCTTCCAAAATTTTGGATGTGTCCACGTTGCGCTTTGGGGTGTTTCCTGTCGCGGGCGCTAGGCCTACCCACACAAGTGAGGTATCATTTTCATCGGGAGACTTGGGGGAACGCTGGGTGGAAGGAAATTTGTGTCTCCTCTCAGATTCCAGATCTTTCTGCCACAGAAATGTGAGGAATATGTGTTTTTTTAACCAAATTTTGAGGTTTGCAAAGGATTCTGGGTAACAGAACCTGGTCCGAGCCCTGCAAGTCACCCCTCCTTGGATTCCCCTATGTCTCTAGTTTTCAGAAATACACAGGTTTGGTAGGTTTCCCTAGGTGCCGGCTGAGCTAGAGGCCTAAATCTACAGGTAGGCACTTCGCAAAAAACACCTCTGTTTTCTTCCAAAATTTTGGATGTGTCCACGTTGCGCTTTGGGGTGTTTCCTGTCGCGGGCGCTAGGCCTACCCACACAAGTGAGGTATCATTTTTATCGGGAGACTTGGGGGAACGCTGGGTGGAAGGAAATTCGTGGCTCCTCTCAGATTCCAGAACTTTCTGCCACAGAAATGTGAGGAACATGTGTTTTTTTAGCCAAATTTTGAGGTTTGCAAAGGATTCTGGGTAACAGAACCTGGTCCGAGCCCCGCAAGTCACCCCTCCAAGGATTCCCCTAGGTCGCTAGTTTTCAGAAATGCACAGGTTTGGTAGGTTTCCCTAGGTGCCGGCTGAGCTAGAGGCCTAAATCTACAGGTAGGCACTTCGCAAAAAACACCTCTGTTTTCTTCAAAAATTTTGGATGTGTCCACGTTGCGCTTTGGGGTGTTTCCTGTCGCGGGCGCTAGGCCTACCCACACAAGTGAGGTATCATTTTTATCGGGAGACTTGGGGGAACGCTGGGTGGAAGGAAATTCGTGGCTCCACTCAGATTCCAGAACTTTCTGCCACAGAAATGTGAGGAACATGTGTTTTTTTAGCCAAATTTTGAGGTTTGCAAAGGATTCTGGGTAACAGAACCTGGTCCGAGCCCCGCAAGTCACCCCTCCTTGGATTCCCCTAGGTCTCTAGTTTTCAGAAATGCACAGGTTTGGTAGGTTTCCCTAGGTGCCGGCTGAGCTAGAGGCCTAAATCTACAGGTAGGCACTTCGCAAAAAACACCTCTATTTTCTTCCAAAATTTTGGATGTGTCCACGTTGCGCTTTGGGGTGTTTCCTGTGATGGGCGCTAGGCCTACCCACACAAGTGAGGTATCATTTTTATTGGGAGACTTGGGGGAACGCTGGGTGGAAGGAAATTCGTGGCTCCACTCAGATTCCAGAACTTTCTGCCACAGAAATGTGAGGAACATGTGTTTTTTTAACCAAATTTTGAGGTTTGCAAAGGATTCTGGGTAACAGAACCTGGTCCGAGCCCTGCAAGTCACCCCTCCTTGGATTCCCCTATGTCTCTAGTTTTCAGAAATGCACAGGTTTGGTAGGTTTCCCTAGGTGCCGGCTGAGCTAGAGGCCTAAATCTACAGGTAGGCACTTCGCAAAAAACACCTCTGTTTTCTTCCAAAATTTTGGATGTGTCCACGTTGCGCTTTGGGGTGTTTCCTGTCACGGGCGCTAGGCCTACCCACACAAGTGAGGTATCATTTTTATCGGGAGACTTGGGGGAACGCTGGGTGGAAGGAAATTCGTGGCTCCTCTCAGATTCCAGAACTTTCTGCCACAGAAATGTGAGGAACATGTGTTTTTTTTGCCAAATTTTGAGGTTTGCAAAGGATTCTGGGTAACAGAACCTGGTCCGAGCCCCGCAAGTCACCCCTCCAAGGATTCCCCTAGGTCGCTAGTTTTCAGAAATGCACAGGTTTGGTAGGTTTCCCTAGGTGCCGGCTGAGCTAGAGGCCTAAATCTACAGGTAGGCACTTCGCAAAAAACACCTCTGTTTTCTTCAAAAATGTTGGATGTGTCCACGTTGCGCTTTGGGGTGTTTCCTGTCGCGGGCGCTAGGCCTACCCACACAAGTGAGGTATCATTTTTATCAGGAGACTTGGGGGAACGCTGGGTGGAAGGAAATTCGTGGCTCCACTCAGATTCCAGAACTTTCTGCCACAGAAATGTGAGGAACATGTGTTTTTTTAGCCAAATTTTGAGGTTTGCAAAGGATTCTGGGTAACAGAACCTGGTCCGAGCCCCGCAAGTCACCCCTCCAAGGATTCCCCTAGGTCTCTAGTTTTCAGAAATGCACAGGTTTGGTAGGTTTCCCTAGGTGCCGGCTGAGCTAGAGGCCTTAATCTACAGGTAGGCACTTCGCAAAAAACACCACTGTTTTCTTCAAAATTTTTGGATGTGTCCACGTTGCGCTTTGGGGTGTTTCCTGTCGCGGGCGCTAGGCCTACCCACACAAGTGAGGTATCATTTTTATCGGGAGACTTGGGGGAACGCTGGGTGGAAGGAAAGTTGTGGCTCCTCTCAGATTCCAGAACTTTCTGCCACAGAAATGTGAGGAACGTGTTTTTTTAGCCAAATTTTGAGGTTTGCAAAGGATTCTGGTAACAGAACCTGGTCCAAGCCCCGCAATTCACCCTTCCTTGGATTCCCCTAGGTCTCTAGTTTTCAGAAATGCACAGGTTTGGTAGGTTTCCCTAGGTGCCGGCTGAGCTAGAGGCCAAATTCTACAGGTAGGCACTTCGCAAAAAACACCTCTGTTTTCTTCCAAAATTTTGGATGTGTCCACGTTGCGCTTTGGGGTGTTTCCTGTCGCGGGCGCTAGGCCTACCCACACAAGTGAGGTATAATTTTCATCGGGAGACTTGGGGGAAAGCTGGGTGGAAGGAATTTGTGTCTCCTCTCAGATTCCAGATCTTTCTGCCACAGAAATGTGAGGAACATGTGTTTTTTTAGCCAAATTTTGAGGTTTGCAAAGGATTCTGGGTAACAGAACCTGGTCCGAGCCCTGCAAGTCACCCCTCCTTGGATTCCCCTAGGTCTCTAGTTTTCAGAAATGCACAGGTTTGGTAGGTTTCCCTAGGTGCCGGCTAAGCTAGAGGCCTAAATCTACAGGTAGGCACTTCGCAAAAAACACCTCTGTTTTCTTCAAAAAGTTTGGATGTGTCCACGTTGCGCTTTGGGGTGTTTCCTGTCGCGGGCGCTATGCCTACCCACACAAGTGAGGTATCATTTTTATCGGGAGACTTGGGGGAACGCTGGGTGGAAATAAATTCGTGGCTCCTCTCAGATTCCAGAACTTTCTGCCACAGAAATATGAGGAACATGTGTTTTTTTAGCCAAATTTTGAGGTTTGCAAAGGATTCTGGGTAACAGAACCTGGCCCGAGCCCCGCAAGTCACGCCTCCTTGGATTCCCCTAGGTCTCTAGTTTTCAGAAATGCACAGGTTTGGTAGGTTTCCCTAGGTGCCGGCTGAGCTAGAGGCCTTAATCTACAGGTAGGCACTTCGCAAAAAACACCTCCTGTTTTCTTCAAAAATTTTGGATGTGTCCACGTTGCGCTTTGGGGTGTTTCCTGTCGCGGGCGCTAGGCCTACATACACAAGTGAGGTATCATTTTTATCGGGAGACTTGGGGGAACGCTGGGTGGAAGGAAATTTGTGGCTCCACTCAGATTCCAGAACTTTCTCCACAGAAATGTGAGGAACATGTGTTTTTTTAGCCAAATTTTGAGGTTTGCAAAGGATTCTGGGTAACAGAATCTGGTCCGAGCCCCGCAAGTCACCCCTCCTTGGATTCCCCTAGGTCTCTAGTTTTCAGAAATGCAAAGGTTTGGTAGGTTTCCCTAGGTGCCGGCTGAGCTAGAGGCCAAAATCTACAGGTAGGCACTTCGCAAAAAACATCTCTATTTTCTTCCAAACTTTTGGATGTGTCCACGTTGCGCTTTGGGGCGTTTCCTGTCACGGGCGCTAGGCCTACCCACACAAGTGAGGTACCATTTTTATCGGGAGACTTGGGGGAACGCTGGGTGGAAGGAAATTTGTGGCTCCTCTCAGATTCCAGAACTTTCTGCCACAGAAATGTGAGGAACATGTGTTTTTTTAGCCAAATTTTGAGGTTTGAAAAGGATTCTGGGTAACAGAACCTGGTCCGAGCCCCGCAAGTCACCCCTCCTTGGATTCCCCTAGGTATCTAGTTTTCAGAAATGCACAGGTGTGGTAGGTTTCCCTAGGTGCCGGCTGAGCTAGAGGCCTAAATCTACAGGTAGGCACTTCGCAAAAAACACCTCTGTTTTCTTCAAAAATTTTGGATGTGTCCACGTTGCGCTTTGGGGTGTTTCCTGTCGCGGGCGCTAGGCCTACCCACACAAGTGAGGTATCATTTTTATCAGGAGACTTGGGGGAACGCTGGGTGGAAGGAAATTCGTGGCTCCTCTCAGATTCCAGAACTTTCTGCCTCAGAAATGTGAGGAACATGTGTTTTTTTAGCCAAATTTTGAGGTTTGCAAAGGATTCTGGGTAACAGAACCTGGTCCGAGCCCCACAAGTCACCCCATCTTGGATTCCCCAAGGTCTTTAGTTTTCAAAAATGCACAGGGTTGGTAGGTTTCCCTAGGTGCCAGCTGAGCTACAGGACAAAATCCACAGGTAGGCACTGTTTTCTTTAAAAAAATATGATGTGTTCACGGTGCGTTTTGGGGCATTTCCTGTCACGGGGCAAGGCCTACACACACAAGTGAGGTATTATTTTTATTGGGATACTTGGGGGAACGCTGGGTGGAAGGAAAGTTGTGGCTCCTCTCAGATTCCAGAACTTTCTGCCACAGAAATGTGAGGAACGTGTTTTTTTAGCCAAATTTTGAGGTTTGCAAAGGATTCTGGGTAACAGAACCTGGTCCAAGCCCCGCAATTCACCCTTCCTTGGATTCCCCTAGGTCTCTAGTTTTCAGAAATGCACAGGTTTGGTAGGTTTCCTTAGGTGCCGGCTGAGCTAGAGGCCAAATTCTACAGGTAGGCACTTCGCAAAAAACACCTCTGTTTTCTTCCAAAATTTTGGATGTGTCCACGTTGCGCTTTGGGGTGTTTCCTGTCGCGGGCGCTAGGCCTACCCACACAAGTGAGGTATCATTTTCATCGGGAGACTTGGGGGAACGCTGGGTGGAAGGAAATTTGTGTCTCCTCTCAGATTCCAGATCTTTCTGCCACAGAAATGTGAGGAATATGTGTTTTTTTAACCAAATTTTGAGGTTTGCAAAGGATTCTGGGTAACAGAACCTGGTCCGAGCCCTGCAAGTCACCCCTCCTTGGATTCCCCTATGTCTCTAGTTTTCAGAAATGCACAGGTTTGGTAGGTTTCCCTAGGTGCCGGCTGAGCTAGAGGCCTAAATCTACAGGTAGGCACTTCGCAAAAAACACCTCTGTTTTCTTCCAAAATTTTGGATGTGTCCACGTTGCGCTTTGGGGTGTTTCCTGTCGCGGGCGCTAGGCCTACCCACACAAGTGAGGTATCATTTTTATCGGGAGACTTGGGGGAACGCTGGGTGGAAGGAAATTCGTGGCTCCTCTCAGATTCCAGAACTTTCTGCCACAGAAATGTGAGGAACATGTGTTTTTTTAGCCAAATTTTGAGGTTTGCAAAGGATTCTGGGTAACAGAACCTGGTCCGAGCCCCGCAAGTCACCCCTCCAAGGATTCCCCTAGGTCGCTAGTTTTCAGAAATGCACAGGTTTGGTAGGTTTCCCTAGGTGCCGGCTGAGCTAGAGGCCTAAATCTACAGGTAGGCACTTCGCAAAAAACACCTCTGTTTTCTTCAAAAATTTTGGATGTGTCCACGTTGCGCTTTGGGGTGTTTCCTGTCGCGGGCGCTAGGCCTACCCACACAAGTGAGGTATCATTTTTATCGGGAGACTTGGGGGAACGCTGGGTGGAAGGAAATTCGTGGCTCCACTCAGATTCCAGAACTTTCTGCCACAGAAATGTGAGGAACATGTGTTTTTTTAGCCAAATTTTGAGGTTTGCAAAGGATTCTGGGTAACAGAACCTGGTCCGAGCCCCGCAAGTCACCCCTCCTTGGATTCCCCTAGGTCTCTAGTTTTCAGAAATGCACAGGTTTGGTAGGTTTCCCTAGGTGCCGGCTGAGCTAGAGGCCTAAATCTACAGGTAGGCACTTCGCAAAAAACACCTCTATTTTCTTCCAAAATTTTGGATGTGTCCACGTTGCGCTTTGGGGTGTTTCCTGTGATGGGCGCTAGGCCTACCCACACAAGTGAGGTATCATTTTTATTGGGAGACTTAGGGGAACGCTGGGTGGAAGGAAATTCGTGGCTCCACTCAGATTCCAGAACTTTCTGCCACAGAAATGTGAGGAACATGTGTTTTTTTAACCAAATTTTGAGGTTTGCAAAGGATTCTGGGTAACAGAACCTGGTCCGAGCCCTGCAAGTCACCCCTCCTTGGATTCCCCTATGTCTCTAGTTTTCAGAAATGCACAGGTTTGGTAGGTTTCCCTAGGTGCCGGCTGAGCTAGAGGCCTAAATCTACAGGTAGGCACTTCGCAAAAAACACCTCTGTTTTCTTCCAAAATTTTGGATGTGTCCACGTTGCGCTTTGGGGTGTTTCCTGTCGCGGGCGCTAGGCCTACCCACACAAGTGAGGTATCATTTTTATCGGGAGACTTGGGGGAACGCTGGGTGGAAGGAAATTCGTGGCTCCTCTCAGATTCCAGAACTTTCTGCCACAGAAATGTGAGGAACATGTGTTTTTTTAGCCAAATTTTGAGGTTTGCAAAGGATTCTGGGTAACAGAACCTGGTCCGAGCCCCGCAAGTCACCCCTCCAAGGATTCCCCTAGGTCGCTAGTTTTCAGAAATGCACAGGTTTGGTAGGTTTCCCTAGGTGCCGGCTGAGCTAGAGGCCTAAATCTACAGGTAGGCACTTCGCAAAAAACACCTCTGTTTTCTTCAAAAATTTTGGATGTGTCCACGTTGCGCTTTGGGGTGCTTCCTGTCGCGGGCGCTAGGCCTACCCACCCAAGTGAGGTATCATTTTTATCAGGAGACTTGGGGGAACGCTGGGTGGAAGGAAATTCGTGGCTCCACTCAGATTCCAGAACTTTCTGCCACAGAAATGTGAGGAACATGTGTTTTTTTAGCCAAATTTTGAGGTTTGCAAAGGATTCTGGGTAACAGAACCTGGTCCGAGCCCCGCAAGTCACCCCTCCTTGGATTCCCCTAGGTCTCTAGTTTTCAGAAATGCACAGGTTTGGTAGGTTTCCCTAGGTGCCGGCTGAGCTAGAGGCCTAAATCTACAGGTAGGCACTTCGCAAAAAACACCTCTATTTTCTTCCAAAATTTTGGATGTGTCCACGTTGCGCTTTGGGGTGTTTCCTGTGATGGGCGCTAGGCCTACCCACACAAGTGAGGTATCATTTTTATTGGGAGACTTGGGGGAACGCTGGGTGGAAGGAAATTTGTGGCTCCACTCAGATTCCAGAACTTTCTGCCACAGAAATGTGAGGAACATGTGTTTTTTTAGCCAAATTTTGAGGTTTGCAAAGGATTCTGGGTAACAGAACCTGGTCCGAGCCCCGCAAGTCACCCCTCCTTGGATTCCCCTAGGTATCTAGTTTTCAGAAATGCACAGGTGTGGTAGGTTTCCCTAGGTGCCGGCTGAGCTAGAGGCCTAAATCTACAGGTAGGCACTTCGCAAAAAACACCTCTGTTTTCTTCCAAAATTTTGGATGTGTCCACGTTGCGCTTTGGGGTGTTTCCTGTCGCGGGCGCTAGGCCTACCCACACAAGTGAGGTATCATTTTTATCGGGAGACTTGGGGGAACGCTGGGTGGAAGGAAATTCGTGGCTCCTCTCAGATTCCAGAACTTTCTGCCACAGAAATGTGAGGAACATGTGTTTTTTTAGCCAAATTTTGAGGTTTGCAAAGGATTCTGGGTAACAGAACCTGGTCCGAGCCCCGCAAGTCACCCCTCCAAGGATTCCCCTAGGTCGCTAGTTTTCAGAAATGCACAGGTGTGGTAGGTTTCCCTAGGTGCCGGCTGAGCTAGAGGCCTAAATCTACAGGTAGGCACTTCGCAAAAAACACCTCTGTTTTCTTCCAAAATTTTGGATGTGTCCACGTTGCGCTTTGGGGTGTTTCCTGTCGCGGGCGCTAGGCCTACCCACACAAGTGAGGTATCATTTTTATCGGGAGACTTGGGGGAACGCTGGGTGGAAGGAAATTCGTGGCTCCTCTCAGATTCCAGAACTTTCTGCCTCAGAAATGTGAGGAACATGTGTTTTTTTAGCCAAATTTTGAGGTTTGCAAAGGATTCTGGGTAACAGAACCTGGTCCGAGCCCCACAAGTCACCCCATCTTGGATTCCCCAAGGTCTTTAGTTTTCAAAAATGCACAGGGTTGGTAGGTTTCCCTAGGTGCCAGCTGAGCTACAGGACAAAATCCACAGGTAGGCACTGTTTTCTTTAAAAAAATATGATGTGTTCACGGTGCGTTTTGGGGCATTTCCTGTCACGGGGCAAGGCCTACACACACAAGTGAGGTATCATTTTTATTGGGAGACTTGGGGGAACGCTGGGTGGAAGGAAAGTTGTGGCTCCTCTCAGATTCCAGAACTTTCTGCCACAGAAATGTGAGGAACGTGTTTTTTTAGCCAAATTTTGAGGTTTGCAAAGGATTCTGGGTAACAGAACCTGGTCCAAGCCCCGCAATTCACCCTTCCTTGGATTCCCCTAGGTCTCTAGTTTTCAGAAATGCACAGGTTTGGTAGGTTTCCTTAGGTGCCGGCTGAGCTAGAGGCCAAATTCTACAGGTAGGCACTTCGCAAAAAACACCTCTGTTTTCTTCCAAAATTTTGGATGTGTCCACGTTGCGCTTTGGGGTGTTTCCTGTCGCGGGCGCTAGGCCTACCCACACAAGTGAGGTATCATTTTCATCGGGAGACTTGGGGGAACGCTGGGTGGAAGGAAATTTGTGTCTCCTCTCAGATTCCAGATCTTTCTGCCACAGAAATGTGAGGAATATGTGTTTTTTTAACCAAATTTTGAGGTTTGCAAAGGATTCTGGGTAACAGAACCTGGTCCGAGCCCTGCAAGTCACCCCTCCTTGGATTCCCCTATGTCTCTAGTTTTCAGAAATGCACAGGTTTGGTAGGTTTCCCTAGGTGCCGGCTGAGCTAGAGGCCTAAATCTACAGGTAGGCACTTCGCAAAAAACACCTCTGTTTTCTTCCAAAATTTTGGATGTGTCCACGTTGCGCTTTGGGGTGTTTCCTGTCGCGGGCGCTAGGCCTACCCACACAAGTGAGGTATCATTTTTATCGGGAGACTTGGGGGAACGCTGGGTGGAAGGAAATTCGTGGCTCCTCTCAGATTCCAGAACTTTCTGCCACAGAAATGTGAGGAACATGTGTTTTTTTAGCCAAATTTTGAGGTTTGCAAAGGATTCTGGGTAACAGAACCTGGTCCGAGCCCCGCAAGTCACCCCTCCAAGGATTCCCCTAGGTCGCTAGTTTTCAGAAATGCACAGGTTTGGTAGGTTTCCCTAGGTGCCGGCTGAGCTAGAGGCCTAAATCTACAGGTAGGCACTTCGCAAAAAACACCTCTGTTTTCTTCAAAAATTTTGGATGTGTCCACGTTGCGCTTTGGGGTGTTTCCTGTCGCGGGCGCTAGGCCTACCCACACAAGTGAGGTATCATTTTTATCGGGAGACTTGGGGGAACGCTGGGTGGAAGGAAATTCGTGGCTCCACTCAGATTCCAGAACTTTCTGCCACAGAAATGTGAGGAACATGTGTTTTTTTAGCCAAATTTTGAGGTTTGCAAAGGATTCTGGGTAACAGAACCTGGTCCGAGCCCCGCAAGTCACCCCTCCTTGGATTCCCCTAGGTCTCTAGTTTTCAGAAATGCACAGGTTTGGTAGGTTTCCCTAGGTGCCGGCTGAGCTAGAGGCCTAAATCTACAGGTAGGCACTTCGCAAAAAACACCTCTATTTTCTTCCAAAATTTTGGATGTGTCCACGTTGCGCTTTGGGGTGTTTCCTGTGATGGGCGCTAGGCCTACCCACACAAGTGAGGTATCATTTTTATTGGGAGACTTAGGGGAACGCTGGGTGGAAGGAAATTCGTGGCTCCACTCAGATTCCAGAACTTTCTGCCACAGAAATGTGAGGAACATGTGTTTTTTTAACCAAATTTTGAGGTTTGCAAAGGATTCTGGGTAACAGAACCTGGTCCGAGCCCTGCAAGTCACCCCTCCTTGGATTCCCCTATGTCTCTAGTTTTCAGAAATGCACAGGTTTGGTAGGTTTCCCTAGGTGCCGGCTGAGCTAGAGGCCTAAATCTACAGGTAGGCACTTCGCAAAAAACACCTCTGTTTTCTTCCAAAATTTTGGATGTGTCCACGTTGCGCTTTGGGGTGTTTCCTGTCGCGGGCGCTAGGCCTACCCACACAAGTGAGGTATCATTTTTATCGGGAGACTTGGGGGAACGCTGGGTGGAAGGAAATTCGTGGCTCCTCTCAGATTCCAGAACTTTCTGCCACAGAAATGTGAGGAACATGTGTTTTTTTAGCCAAATTTTGAGGTTTGCAAAGGATTCTGGGTAACAGAACCTGGTCCGAGCCCCGCAAGTCACCCCTCCAAGGATTCCCCTAGGTCGCTAGTTTTCAGAAATGCACAGGTTTGGTAGGTTTCCCTAGGTGCCGGCTGAGCTAGAGGCCTAAATCTACAGGTAGGCACTTCGCAAAAAACACCTCTGTTTTCTTCAAAAATTTTGGATGTGTCCACGTTGCGCTTTGGGGTGCTTCCTGTCGCGGGCGCTAGGCCTACCCACCCAAGTGAGGTATCATTTTTATCAGGAGACTTGGGGGAACGCTGGGTGGAAGGAAATTCGTGGCTCCACTCAGATTCCAGAACTTTCTGCCACAGAAATGTGAGGAACATGTGTTTTTTTAGCCAAATTTTGAGGTTTGCAAAGGATTCTGGGTAACAGAACCTGGTCCGAGCCCCGCAAGTCACCCCTCCTTGGATTCCCCTAGGTCTCTAGTTTTCAGAAATGCACAGGTTTGGTAGGTTTCCCTAGGTGCCGGCTGAGCTAGAGGCCTAAATCTACAGGTAGGCACTTCGCAAAAAACACCTCTATTTTCTTCCAAAATTTTGGATGTGTCCACGTTGCGCTTTGGGGTGTTTCCTGTGATGGGCGCTAGGCCTACCCACACAAGTGAGGTATCATTTTTATTGGGAGACTTGGGGGAACGCTGGGTGGAAGGAAATTTGTGGCTCCACTCAGATTCCAGAACTTTCTGCCACAGAAATGTGAGGAACATGTGTTTTTTTAGCCAAATTTTGAGGTTTGCAAAGGATTCTGGGTAACAGAACCTGGTCCGAGCCCCGCAAGTCACCCCTCCTTGGATTCCCCTAGGTATCTAGTTTTCAGAAATGCACAGGTGTGGTAGGTTTCCCTAGGTGCCGGCTGAGCTAGAGGCCTAAATCTACAGGTAGGCACTTCGCAAAAAACACCTCTGTTTTCTTCCAAAATTTTGGATGTGTCCACGTTGCGCTTTGGGGTGTTTCCTGTCGCGGGCGCTAGGCCTACCCACACAAGTGAGGTATCATTTTTATCGGGAGACTTGGGGGAACGCTGGGTGGAAGGAAATTCGTGGCTCCTCTCAGATTCCAGAACTTTCTGCCACAGAAATGTGAGGAACATGTGTTTTTTTAGCCAAATTTTGAGGTTTGCAAAGGATTCTGGGTAACAGAACCTGGTCCGAGCCCCGCAAGTCACCCCTCCAAGGATTCCCCTAGGTCGCTAGTTTTCAGAAATGCACAGGTTTGGTAGGTTTCCCTAGGTGCCGGCTGAGCTAGAGGCCTAAATCTACAGGTAGGCACTTCGCAAAAAACACCTCTGTTTTCTTCAAAAATTTTGGATGTGTCCACGTTGCGCTTTGGGGTGTTTCCTGTCGCGGGCGCTAGGCCTACCCACACAAGTGAGGTATCATTTTTATCAGGAGACTTGGGGGAACGCTGGGTGGAAGGAAATTCGTGGCTCCACTCAGATTCCAGAACTTTCTGCCACAGAAATGTGAGGAACATGTGTTTTTTTAGCCAAATTTTGAGGTTTGCAAAGGATTCTGGGTAACAGAACCTGGTCCGAGCCCCGCAAGTCACCCCTCCAAGGATTCCCCTAGGTCTCTAGTTTTCAGAAATGCACAGGTTTGGTAGGTTTCCCTAGGTGCCGGCTGAGCTAGAGGCCTTAATCTACAGGTAGGCACTTCGCAAAAAACACCACTGTTTTCTTCAAAATTTTTGGATGTGTCCACGTTGCGCTTTGGGGTGTTTCCTGTCGCGGGCGCTAGGCCTACCCACACAAGTGAGGTATCATTTTTATCGGGAGACTTGGGGGAACGCTGGGTGGAAGGAAATTCGTGGCTCCACTCAGATTCCAGAACTTTCTGCCACAGAAATGTGAGGAACATGTGTTTTTTTAGCCAAATTTTGAGGTTTGCAAAGGATTCTGGGTAACAGAACCTGGTCCGAGCCCCGCAAGTCACCCCTCCTTGGATTCCCCTAGGTCTCTAGTTTTCAGAAATGCACAGGTTTGGTAGGTTTCCCTAGGTGCCGGCTGAGCTAGAGGCCTAAATCTACAGGTAGGCACTTCGCAAAAAACACCTCTATTTTCTTCCAAAATTTTGGATGTGTCCACGTTGCGCTTTGGGGTGTTTCCTGTGATGGGCGCTAGGCCTACCCACACAAGTGAGGTATCATTTTTATTGGGAGACTTGGGGGAACGCTGGGTGGAAGGAAATTCGTGGCTCCACTCAGATTCCAGAACTTTCTGCCACAGAAATGTGAGGAACATGTGTTTTTTTAACCAAATTTTGAGGTTTGCAAAGGATTCTGGGTAACAGAACCTGGTCCGAGCCCTGCAAGTCACCCCTCCTTGGATTCCCCTATGTCTCTAGTTTTCAGAAATGCACAGGTTTGGTAGGTTTCCCTAGGTGCCGGCTGAGCTAGAGGCCTAAATCTACAGGTAGGCACTTCGCAAAAAACACCTCTGTTTTCTTCCAAAATTTTGGATGTGTCCACGTTGCGCTTTGGGGTGTTTCCTGTCGCGGGCGCTAGGCCTACCCACACAAGTGAGGTATCATTTTTATCGGGAGACTTGGGGGAACGCTGGGTGGAAGGAAATTCGTGGCTCCTCTCAGATTCCAGAACTTTCTGCCACAGAAATGTGAGGAACATGTGTTTTTTTTGCCAAATTTTGAGGTTTGCAAAGGATTCTGGGTAACAGAACCTGGTCCGAGCCCCGCAAGTCACCCCTCCAAGGATTCCCCTAGGTCTCTAGTTTTCAGAAATGCACAGGTTTGGTAGGTTTCCCTAGGTGCCGGCTGAGCTAGAGGCCTTAATCTACAGGTAGGCACTTCGCAAAAAACACCACTGTTTTCTTCAAAATTTTTGGATGTGTCCACGTTGCGCTTTGGGGTGTTTCCTGTCGCGGGCGCTAGGCCTACCCACACAAGTGAGGTATCATTTTTATCGGGAGACTTGGGGGAACGCTGGGTGGAAGGAAAGTTGTGGCTCCTCTCAGATTCCAGAACTTTCTGCCACAGAAATGTGAGGAACGTGTTTTTTTAGCCAAATTTTGAGGTTTGCAAAGGATTCTGGTAACAGAACCTGGTCCAAGCCCCGCAATTCACCCTTCCTTGGATTCCCCTAGGTCTCTAGTTTTCAGAAATGCACAGGTTTGGTAGGTTTCCCTAGGTGCCGGCTGAGCTAGAGGCCAAATTCTACAGGTAGGCACTTCGCAAAAAACACCTCTGTTTTCTTCCAAAATTTTGGATGTGTCCACGTTGCGCTTTGGGGTGTTTCCTGTCGCGGGCGCTAGGCCTACCCACACAAGTGAGGTATAATTTTCATCGGGAGACTTGGGGGAAAGCTGGGTGGAAGGAATTTGTGTCTCCTCTCAGATTCCAGATCTTTCTGCCACAGAAATGTGAGGAACATGTGTTTTTTTAGCCAAATTTTGAGGTTTGCAAAGGATTCTGGGTAACAGAACCTGGTCCGAGCCCTGCAAGTCACCCCTCCTTGGATTCCCCTAGGTCTCTAGTTTTCAGAAATGCACAGGTTTGGTAGGTTTCCCTAGGTGCCGGCTAAGCTAGAGGCCTAAATCTACAGGTAGGCACTTCGCAAAAAACACCTCTGTTTTCTTCAAAAAGTTTGGATGTGTCCACGTTGCGCTTTGGGGTGTTTCCTGTCGCGGGCGCTATGCCTACCCACACAAGTGAGGTATCATTTTTATCGGGAGACTTGGGGGAACGCTGGGTGGAAATAAATTCGTGGCTCCTCTCAGATTCCAGAACTTTCTGCCACAGAAATATGAGGAACATGTGTTTTTTTAGCCAAATTTTGAGGTTTGCAAAGGATTCTGGGTAACAGAACCTGGCCCGAGCCCCGCAAGTCACGCCTCCTTGGATTCCCCTAGGTCTCTAGTTTTCAGAAATGCACAGGTTTGGTAGGTTTCCCTAGGTGCCGGCTGAGCTAGAGGCCTTAATCTACAGGTAGGCACTTCGCAAAAAACACCTCCTGTTTTCTTCAAAAATTTTGGATGTGTCCACGTTGCGCTTTGGGGTGTTTCCTGTCGCGGGCGCTAGGCCTACCCACACAAGTGAGGTATCATTTTTATCGGGAGACTTGGGGGAACGCTGGGTGGAAGGAAATTTGTGGCTCCACTCAGATTCCAGAACTTTCTCCACAGAAATGTGAGGAACATGTGTTTTTTTAGCCAAATTTTGAGGTTTGCAAAGGATTCTGGGTAACAGAATCTGGTCCGAGCCCCGCAAGTCACCCCTCCTTGGATTCCCCTAGGTCTCTAGTTTTCAGAAATGCAAAGGTTTGGTAGGTTTCCCTAGGTGCCGGCTGAGCTAGAGGCCAAAATCTACAGGTAGGCACTTCGCAAAAAACATCTCTATTTTCTTCCAAACTTTTGGATGTGTCCACGTTGCGCTTTGGGGCGTTTCCTGTCACGGGCGCTAGGCCTACCCACACAAGTGAGGTACCATTTTTATCGGGAGACTTGGGGGAACGCTGGGTGGAAGGAAATTTGTGGCTCCTCTCAGATTCCAGAACTTTCTGCCACAGAAATGTGAGGAACATGTGTTTTTTTAGCCAAATTTTGAGGTTTGCAAAGGATTCTGGGTAACAGAACCTGGTCCGAGCCCCGCAAGTCACCCCTCCTTGGATTCCCCTAGGTATCTAGTTTTCAGAAATGCACAGGTGTGGTAGGTTTCCCTAGGTGCCGGCTGAGCTAGAGGCCTAAATCTACAGGTAGGCACTTCGCAAAAAACACCTCTGTTTTCTTCAAAAATTTTGGATGTGTCCACGTTGCGCTTTGGGGTGTTTCCTGTCGCGGGCGCTAGGCCTACCCACACAAGTGAGGTATCATTTTTATCAGGAGACTTGGGGGAACGCTGGGTGGAAGGAAATTCGTGGCTCCTCTCAGATTCCAGAACTTTCTGCCTCAGAAATGTGAGGAACATGTGTTTTTTTAGCCAAATTTTGAGGTTTGCAAAGGATTCTGGGTAACAGAACCTGGTCCGAGCCCCACAAGTCACCCCATCTTGGATTCCCCAAGGTCTTTAGTTTTCAAAAATGCACAGGGTTGGTAGGTTTCCCTAGGTGCCAGCTGAGCTACAGGACAAAATCCACAGGTAGGCACTGTTTTCTTTAAAAAAATATGATGTGTCCACGGTGCGTTTTGGGGCATTTCCTGTCACGGGGCTAGGCCTACACACACAAGTGAGGTATCATTTTTATTGGGAGACTTGGGGGAACGCTGGGTGGAAGGAAAGTTGTGGCTCCTCTCAGATTCCAGAACTTTCTGCCACAGAAATGTGAGGAACGTGTTTTTTTAGCCAAATTTTGAGGTTTGCAAAGGATTCTGGGTAACAGAACCTGGTCCAAGCCCCGCAATTCACCCTTCCTTGGATTCCCCTAGGTCTCTAGTTTTCAGAAATGCACAGGTTTGGTAGGTTTCCTTAGGTGCCGGCTGAGCTAGAGGCCAAATTCTACAGGTAGGCACTTCGCAAAAAACACCTCTGTTTTCTTCCAAAATTTTGGATGTGTCCACGTTGCGCTTTGGGGTGTTTCCTGTCGCGGGCGCTAGGCCTACCCACACAAGTGAGGTATCATTTTCATCGGGAGACTTGGGGGAACGCTGGGTGGAAGGAAATTTGTGTCTCCTCTCAGATTCCAGATCTTTCTGCCACAGAAATGTGAGGAATATGTGTTTTTTTAACCAAATTTTGAGGTTTGCAAAGGATTCTGGGTAACAGAACCTGGTCCGAGCCCTGCAAGTCACCCCTCCTTGGATTCCCCTATGTCTCTAGTTTTCAGAAATGCACAGGTTTGGTAGGTTTCCCTAGGTGCCGGCTGAGCTAGAGGCCTAAATCTACAGGTAGGCACTTCGCAAAAAACACCTCTGTTTTCTTCCAAAATTTTGGATGTGTCCACGTTGCGCTTTGGGGTGTTTCCTGTCGCGGGCGCTAGGCCTACCCACACAAGTGAGGTATCATTTTTATCGGGAGACTTGGGGGAACGCTGGGTGGAAGGAAATTCGTGGCTCCTCTCAGATTCCAGAACTTTCTGCCACAGAAATGTGAGGAACATGTGTTTTTTTAGCCAAATTTTGAGGTTTGCAAAGGATTCTGGGTAACAGAACCTGGTCCGAGCCCCGCAAGTCACCCCTCCAAGGATTCCCCTAGGTCGCTAGTTTTCAGAAATGCACAGGTTTGGTAGGTTTCCCTAGGTGCCGGCTGAGCTAGAGGCCTAAATCTACAGGTAGGCACTTCGCAAAAAACACCTCTGTTTTCTTCAAAAATTTTGGATGTGTCCACGTTGCGCTTTGGGGTGTTTCCTGTCGCGGGCGCTAGGCCTACCCACACAAGTGAGGTATCATTTTTATCGGGAGACTTGGGGGAACGCTGGGTGGAAGGAAATTCGTGGCTCCACTCAGATTCCAGAACTTTCTGCCACAGAAATGTGAGGAACATGTGTTTTTTTAGCCAAATTTTGAGGTTTGCAAAGGATTCTGGGTAACAGAACCTGGTCCGAGCCCCGCAAGTCACCCCTCCTTGGATTCCCCTAGGTCTCTAGTTTTCAGAAATGCACAGGTTTGGTAGGTTTCCCTAGGTGCCGGCTGAGCTAGAGGCCTAAATCTACAGGTAGGCACTTCGCAAAAAACACCTCTATTTTCTTCCAAAATTTGGGATGTGTCCACGTTGCGCTTTGGGGTGTTTCCTGTGATGGGCGCTAGGCCTACCCACACAAGTGAGGTATCATTTTTATTGGGAGACTTGGGGGAACGCTGGGTGGAAGGAAATTCGTGGCTCCACTCAGATTCCAGAACTTTCTGCCACAGAAATGTGAGGAACATGTGTTTTTTTAACCAAATTTTGAGGTTTGCAAAGGATTCTGGGTAACAGAACCTGGTCCGAGCCCTGCAAGTCACCCCTCCTTGGATTCCCCTATGTCTCTAGTTTTCAGAAATGCACAGGTTTGGTAGGTTTCCCTAGGTGCCGGCTGAGCTAGAGGCCTAAATCTACAGGTAGGCACTTCGCAAAAAACACCTCTGTTTTCTTCCAAAATTTTGGATGTGTCCACGTTGCGCTTTGGGGTGTTTCCTGTCGCGGGCGCTAGGCCTACCCACACAAGTGAGGTATCATTTTTATCGGGAGACTTGGGGGAACGCTGGGTGGAAGGAAATTCGTGGCTCCTCTCAGATTCCAGAACTTTCTGCCACAGAAATGTGAGGAACATGTGTTTTTTTAGCCAAATTTTGAGGTTTGCAAAGGATTCTGGGTAACAGAACCTGGTCCGAGCCCCGCAAGTCACCCCTCCAAGGATTCCCCTAGGTCGCTAGTTTTCAGAAATGCACAGGTTTGGTAGGTTTCCCTAGGTGCCGGCTGAGCTAGAGGCCTAAATCTACAGGTAGGCACTTCGCAAAAAACACCTCTGTTTTCTTCAAAAATTTTGGATGTGTCCACGTTGCGCTTTGGGGTGTTTCCTGTCGCGGGCGCTAGGCCTACCCACACAAGTGAGGTATCATTTTTATCAGGAGACTTGGGGGAACGCTGGGTGGAAGGAAATTCGTGGCTCCACTCAGATTCCAGAACTTTCTGCCACAGAAATGTGAGGAACATGTGTTTTTTTAGCCAAATTTTGAGGTTTGCAAAGGATTCTGGGTAACAGAACCTGGTCCGAGCCCCGCAAGTCACCCCTCCTTGGATTCCCCTAGGTCTCTAGTTTTCAGAAATGCACAGGTTTGGTAGGTTTCCCTAGGTGCCGGCTGAGCTAGAGGCCTAAATCTACAGGTAGGCACTTCGCAAAAAACACCTCTATTTTCTTCCAAAATTTTGGATGTGTCCACGTTGCGCTTTGGGGTGTTTCCTGTGATGGGCGCTAGGCCTACCCACACAAGTGAGGTATCATTTTTATTGGGAGACTTGGGGGAACGCTGGGTGGAAGGAAATTTGTGGCTCCACTCAGATTCCAGAACTTTCTGCCACAGAAATGTGAGAAACATGTGTTTTTTTAGCCAAATTTTGAGGTTTGCAAAGGATTCTGGGTAACAGAACCTGGTCCGAGCCCCGCAAGTCACCCCTCCTTGGATTCCCCTAGGTATCTAGTTTTCAGAAATGCACAGGTGTGGTAGGTTTCCCTAGGTGCCGGCTGAGCTAGAGGCCTAAATCTACAGGTAGGCACTTCGCAAAAAACACCTCTGTTTTCTTCAAAAATTTTGGATGTGTCCACGTTGCGCTTTGGGGTGTTTCCTGTCGCGGGCGCTAGGCCTACCCACACAAGTGAGGTATCATTTTTATCAGGAGACTTGGGGGAACGCTGGGTGGAAGGAAATTCGTGGCTCCTCTCAGATTCCAGAACTTTCTGCCTCAGAAATGTGAGGAACATGTGTTTTTTTAACCAAATTTTGAGGTTTGCAAAGGATTCTGGGTAACAGAACCTGGTCCGAGCCCTGCAAGTCACCCCTCCTTGGATTCCCCTATGTCTCTAGTTTTCAGAAATGCACAGGTTTGGTAGGTTTCCCTAGGTGCCGGCTGAGCTAGAGGCCTAAATCTACAGGTAGGCACTTCGCAAAAAACACCTCTGTTTTCTTCCAAAATTTTGGATGTGTCCACGTTGCGCTTTGGGGTGTTTCCTGTCGCGGGCGCTAGGCCTACCCACACAAGTGAGGTATCATTTTTATCGGGAGACTTGGGGGAACGCTGGGTGGAAGGAAATTCGTGGCTCCTCTCAGATTCCAGAACTTTCTGCCACAGAAATGTGAGGAACATGTGTTTTTTTAGCCAAATTTTGAGGTTTGCAAAGGATTCTGGGTAACAGAACCTGGTCCGAGCCCCGCAAGTCACCCCTCCAAGGATTCCCCTAGGTCGCTAGTTTTCAGAAATGCACAGGTTTGGTAGGTTTCCCTAGGTGCCGGCTGAGCTAGAGGCCTAAATCTACAGGTAGGCACTTCGCAAAAAACACCTCTGTTTTCTTCAAAAATTTTGGATGTGTCCACGTTGCGCTTTGGGGTGTTTCCTGTCGCGGGCGCTAGGCCTACCCACACAAGTGAGGTATCATTTTTATCAGGAGACTTGGGGGAACGCTGGGTGGAAGGAAATTCGTGGCTCCACTCAGATTCCAGAACTTTCTGCCACAGAAATGTGAGGAACATGTGTTTTTTTAGCCAAATTTTGAGGTTTGCAAAGGATTCTGGGTAACAGAACCTGGTCCGAGCCCCGCAAGTCACCCCTCCTTGGATTCCCCTAGGTCTCTAGTTTTCAGAAATGCACAGGTTTGGTAGGTTTCCCTAGGTGCCGGCTGAGCTAGAGGCCTAAATCTACAGGTAGGCACTTCGCAAAAAACACCTCTATTTTCTTCCAAAATTTTGGATGTGTCCACGTTGCGCTTTGGGGTGTTTCCTGTGATGGGCGCTAGGCCTACCCACACAAGTGAGGTATCATTTTTATTGGGAGACTTGGGGGAACGCTGGGTGGAAGGAAATTTGTGGCTCCACTCAGATTCCAGAACTTTCTGCCACAGAAATGTGAGGAACATGTGTTTTTTTAGCCAAATTTTGAGGTTTGCAAAGGATTCTGGGTAACAGAACCTGGTCCGAGCCCCGCAAGTCACCCCTCCTTGGATTCCCCTAGGTATCTAGTTTTCAGAAATGCACAGGTGTGGTAGGTTTCCCTAGGTGCCGGCTGAGCTAGAGGCCTAAATCTACAGGTAGGCACTTCGCAAAAAACACCTCTGTTTTCTTCAAAAATTTTGGATGTGTCCACGTTGCGCTTTGGGGTGTTTCCTGTCGCGGGCGCTAGGCCTACCCACACAAGTGAGGTATCATTTTTATCAGGAGACTTGGGGGAACGCTGGGTGGAAGGAAATTCGTGGCTCCTCTCAGATTCCAGAACTTTCTGCCTCAGAAATGTGAGGAACATGTGTTTTTTTAGCCAAATTTTGAGGTTTGCAAAGGAGTCGGGGTAACAGAACCTGGTCCGAGCCCCACAAGTCACCCCATCTTGGATTCCCCAAGGTCTTTAGTTTTCAAAAATGCACAGGGTTGGTAGGTTTCCCTAGGTGCCAGCTGAGCTACAGGACAAAATCCACAGGTAGGCACTGTTTTCTTTCAAAAAATGTGATGTGTCCACGGTGCGTTTTGGGGCATTTCCTGTCACGGGGCTAGGCCTACACACACAAGTGAGGTATCATTTTTATTGGGAGACTTGGGGGAACGCTGAGTGGAAGGAAAGTTGTGGCTCCTCTCAGATTCCAGAACTTTCTGCCACAGAAATGTGAGGAACGTGTTTTTTTAGCCAAATTTTGAGGTTTGCAAAGGATTCTGGGTAACAGAACCTGGTCCAAGCCCCGCAATTCACCCTTCCTTGGATTCCCCTAGGTCTCTAGTTTTCAGAAATGCACAGGTTTGGTAGGTTTCCTTAGGTGCCGGCTGAGCTAGAGGCCAAATTCTACAGGTAGGCACTTTGCAAAAAACACCTCTGTTTTCTTCCAAAATTTTGGATGTGTCCACGTTGCGCTTTGGGGTGTTTCCTGTCGCGGGCGCTAGGCCTACCCACACAAGTGAGGTATCATTTTCATCGGGAGACTTGGGGGAACGCTGGGTGGAAGGAAATTCGTGGCTCCTCTCAGATTCCAGAACTTTCTGCCACAGAAATGTGAGGAACATGTGTTTTTTTAGCCAAATTTTGAGGTTTGCAAAGGATTCTGGGTAACAGAACCTGGTCCGAGCCCCGCAAGTCACCCCTCCAAGGATTCCCCTAGGTCTCTAGTTTTCAGAAATGCACAGGTTTGGTAGGTTTCCCTAGGTGCCGGCTGAGCTAGAGGCCTAAATCTACAGGTAGGCACTTCGCAAAAAACACCTCTATTTTCTTCCAAAATTTTGGATGTGTCCACGTTGCGCTTTGGGGTGTTTCCTGTGATGGGCGCTAGGCCTACCCACACAAGTGAGGTATCATATTTATTGGGAGACTTGGGGGAACGCTGGGTGGAAGGAAATTCGTGGCTCCACTCAGATTCCAGAACTTTCTGCCACAGAAATGTGAGGAACATGTGTTTTTTTAGCCAAATTTTGAGGTTTGCAAAGGATTCTGGGTAACAGAACCTGGTCCGAGCCCCGCAAGTCACCCCTCCTTGGATTCCCCTAGGTCTCTAGTTTTCAGAAATGCACAGGTGTGGTAGGTTTCCCTAGGTGCCGGCTGAGCTAGAGGCCTAAATCTACAGGTAGGCACTTCGCAAAAAACACCTGTTTTCTTCAAAAATTTTGGATGTGTCCACGTTGCGCTTTGGGGTGTTTCCTGTGATGGGCGCTATGCCTACCCACACAAGTGAGGTATCATTTTTATCGGGAGACTTGGGGGAATGCTGGGTGAAGGAAATTTGTGGCTCCTCTCAGATTCCAGAACTTTCTGCCACAGAAATGTGAGGAACGTGTTTTTTTAGCCAAATTTTGAGGTTTGCAAAGGATTCTGGGTATCAGAACCTGGTCCAAGCCCCGCAATTCACCCATCCTTGGATTCCCCTAGGTCTCTAGTTTTCAGAAATGCACAGGTTTGGTAGGTTTCCCTAGGTGCCGGCTGAGCTAGAGGCCAAATTCTACAGGTAGGCACTTCGCAAAAAACACCTCTGTTTTCTTCCAAAATTTTGGATGTGTCCACGTTGCGCTTTGGGGTGTTTCCTGTCGCGGGCGCTAGGCCTACCCACACAAGTGAGGTATCATTTTTATCGGGAGACTTGGGGGAACGTTGGGTGGAAGGAAATTCGTGGCTCCACTCAGATTCCAGAACTTTCTGCCACAGAAATGTGAGGAACATGTGTTTTTTTAGCCAAATTTTGAGGTTTGCAAAGGATTCTGGGTAACAGAACCTGGTCCGAGCCCCGCAAGTCTCCCCTCCTTGGATTCCCCAAGGTCTTTAGATTTCAGAAATGCACAGGTTTGGTAGGTTTCCCTAGGTGCCGGCTGAGCTAGAGGCCTAAATCTACAGGTAGGCACTTCGCAAAAAACACCTCTGTTTTCTTCCAAAATTTTGGATGTGTCCACGTTGCGCTTTGGGGTGTTTCCTGTGATGGGCGCTATGCCTACCCACACAAGTGAGGTATCATTTTTATCGGGAGACTTGGGGGAACGCTGGGTGGAAGGAAATTTGTGGCTCCTCTCAGATTCCAGAACTTTCTGCCACAGAAATGTGAGGAACATGTGTTTTTTTAGCCAAATTTTGAGGTTTGCAAAGGATTCTGGGTAACAGAACCTGGTCTGAGCCCCGCAAGTCACCCCTTCTTGGATTCCCCTAGGTCTCTAGTTTTCAGAAATGCACAGGTTTGGTACGATTCCCTAGGTGCCGGCTGAGCTAGAGGCCAAAATCTACAGGTAGGCACTTCGCAAAAAACACCTCTGTTTTCTTCCAAAATTTTGGATGTGTCCACGTTGCGCTTTGGGGTGTTTCCTGACGCGGGCGCTAGGCCTACCCACACAAGTGAGGTATCATTTTTATCGAGAGACTTGAGGGAACGCTGGGCGGAAGGAAATTTGTGGCTCCTCTCAGATTCCAGAACTTTCTGCCACAGAAATGTGAGGAACATGTGTTTTTTTTTGCCAAATTTTGAGGTTTGCAAAGGATTCTGGGTAACAGAACCTGGTCCGAGCCCCGCAAGTCACCCCTCCTTGGATTCCCCTAGGTCTCTAGTTTTCAGAAATGCACAGGTTTGGTAGGTTTCCCTAGGTGCCGGCTGAGCTAGAGGCCAAAATCTACAGGTAGGCACTTCGCAAAAAACACCTCCGTTTTCTTCCAAAATTTTGGATGTGTCCACGTTGCGCTTTGGGGTGTTTCCTGTCGCGGGCGCTAGGCCTACCCACACAAGTGAGGTATCATTTTTATCGGGAGACTTGGGGGAACGCTGGGTGGAAGGAAATTTGTGGCTCCTCTCAGATTCCAGAACTTTCTGCCACAGAAATGTGAGGAACATGTGTTTTTTTAGCCAAATTTTGAGGTTTGCAAAGGATTCTGGGTAACAGAACCTGGTCCGAGCCCCGCAAGTCTACCCTCCTTGGATTCCCCTAGGTCTTTAGTTTTCAGAAATGCACAGGTTTGGTAGGTTTCCCTAGGTGCCGGCTGAGCTAGAGGCCTAAATCTACAGGTAGGCACTTCGCAAAAAACACCTCTGTTTTCTTCAAAAATTTTGGATGTGTCCACGTTGCGCTTTGGGGTGTTTCCTGTCGCGGGCGCTAGGCCTACCCACACAAGTGAGGTATCATTTTTATCGGGAGACTTGGGGGAACGCTGGGTGGAAGGAAATTCGTGGCTCCTCTCAGATTCCAGAACTTTCTGCCACAGAAATGTGAGGAACATGTGTTTTTTTAACCAAATTTTGAGGTTTGCAAAGGATTCTGGGTAACAGAACCTGGTCCGAGCCCCACAAGTCACCCCATCTTGGATTCCCCAAGGTCTTTAGTTTTCAAAAATGCACAGGGTTGGTAGGTTTCCCTAGGTGCCGGCTGAGCTACAGGACAAAATCCACAGGTAGGCACTGTTTTCTTTAAAAAAATGTGATGTGTCCACGGTGCGTTTTGGGGCATTTCCTGTCACGGGGCTAGGCCTACACACACAAGTGAGGTATCATTTTTATTGGGAGACTTGGGGGAACGCTGGGTGGAAGGAAATTGTGGCTCCTCTCAGATTCCAGAACTTTCTGCCACAGAAATGTGAGGAACGTGTTTTTTTAGCCAAATTTTGAGGTTTGCAAAGGATTCTGGGTAACAGAACCTGGTCCAAGCCCCGCAATTCACCCTTCCTTGGATTCCCCTAGGTCTCTAGTTTTCAGAAATGCACAGGTTTGGTAGGTTTCCCTAGGTGCCGGCTGAGCTAGAGGCCAAATTCTACAGGTAGGCACTTCGCAAAAAACACCTCTGTTTTCTTCCAAAATTTTGGATGTGTCCACGTTGCGCTTTGGGGTGCTTCCTGTCGCGGGCGCTAGGCCTACCCACACAAGTGAGGTATCATTTTTATCGGGACACTTGGGGGAACGCTGCGTGGAAGGAAATTCATGGCTCCACTCAGATTCCAGAACTTTCTGCCACAGAAATGTGAGGAACATGTGTTTTTTTAGCCAAATTTTGAGGTTTGCAAAGGATTCTGGGTAACAGAACCTGGTCCGAGCCCCGCAAGTCTCCCCTCCTTGGATTCCCCAAGGTCTTTAGATTTCAGAAATGCACAGGTTTGGTAGGTTTCCCTAGGTGCCGGCTGAGCTAGAGGCCTAAATCTACAGGTAGGCACTTCGCAAAAAACACCTCTGTTTTCTTCCAAAATTTTGGATGTGTCCACGTTGCTCTTTGGGGTGTTTCCTGTGATGGGCGCTATGCCTACCCACACAAGTGAGGTATCATTTTTATCGGGAGAACTGGGGGAACGCTGGGTGGAAGGAAATTTGTGGCTCCTCTCAGATTCCAGAACTTTCTGCCACAGAAATGTGAGGAACATGTGTTTTTTTAGCCAAATTTTGAGGTTTGCAAAGGATTCTGGGTAACAGAACCTGGTCCGAGCCCCGCAAGTCACCCCTTCTTGGATTCCCCTAGGTCTCTAGTTTTCAGAAATGCACAGGTTTGGTACGATTCCCTAGGTGCCGGCTGAGCTAGAGGCCAAAATCTACAGGTAGGCACTTCGCAAAAAACACCTCCGTTTTCTTCCAAAATTTTGGATGTGTCCACGTTGCGCTTTGGGGTGTTTCCTGTCGCGGGCGCTAGGCCTACCCACACAAGTGAGGTATCATTTTTATCGGGAGACTTGGGGGAACGCTGGGTGGAAGGAAATTTGTGGCTCCTCTCAGATTCCAGAACTTTCTGCCACAGAAATGTGAGGAACATGTGTTTTTTTAGCCAAATTTTGAGGTTTGCAAAGGATTCTGGGTAACAGAACCTGGTCCGAGCCCCACAAGTCACCCCATCTTGGATTCCCCAAGGTCTTTAGTTTTCAAAAATGCACAGGGTTGGTAGGTTTCCCTAGGTGCCGGCTGAGCTACAGGACAAAATCCACAGGTAGGCACTGTTTTCTTTAAAAAAATGTGATGTGTCCACGGTGCGTTTTGGGGCATTTCCTGTCACGGGGCTAGGCCTACACACACAAGTGAGGTATCATTTTTATCGGGAGACTTGGGGGAACGCTGGGTGGAAGGAAATTCGTGGCTCCTCTCAGATTCCAGAACTTTCTGCCACAGAAATGTGAGGAACATGTGTTTTTTTAGCCAAATTTTGAGGTTTGCAAAGGATTCTGGGTAACAGAACCTGGTCCGAGCCCCGCAAGTCACCCCTCCTTGGATTCCCCTAGGTCTCTAGTTTTCAGAAATGCACAGGTTTGGTAGGTTTCCCTAGGTGCCGGCTGAGCTAGAGGCCTAAATCTACAGGTAGGCACTTCGCAAAAAACACCTCTGTTTTCTTCAAAAATTTTGGATGTGTCCACGTTGCGCTTTGGGGTGTGTCCTGTCGCGGGCGCTAGGCCTACCCACACAAGTGAGGTATCATTTTTATCTGGAGACTTGGGGGAACGCTGGGTGGAAGGAAATTCGTGGCTCCACTCAGATTCCAGAACTTTCTGCCACAGAAATATGAGGAACATGTGTTTTTTTAGCCAAATTTTGAGGTTTGCAAAGGATTCTGGGTAACAGAACCTGGTCCGAGCCCCGCAAGTCACCCCTCCTTGGATTCCCCTAGGTCTCTAGTTTTCAGAAATGCACAGGTTTGGTAGGTTTCCCTAGGTGCCGGCTGAGCTAGAGGCCTAAATCTACAGGTAGGCACTTCGCAAAAAACACCTCTATTTTCTTCCAAAATTTTGGATGTGTCCACGTTGCGCTTTGGGGTGTTTCCTGTGATGGGCGCTAGGCCTACCCACACAAGTGAGGTATCATTTTTATTGGGAGACTTGGGGGAACGCTGGGTGGAAGGAAATTCGTGGCTCCACTCAGATTCCAGAACTTTCTGCCACAGAAATGTGAGGAACATGTGTTTTTTTAACCAAATTTTGAGGTTTGCAAAGGATTCTGGGTAACAGAACCTGGTCCGAGCCCTGCAAGTCACCCCTCCTTGGATTCCCCTATGTCTCTAGTTTTCAGAAATGCACAGGTTTGGTAGGTTTCCCTAGGTGCCGGCTGAGCTAGAGGCCTAAATCTACAGGTAGGCACTTCGCAAAAAACACCTCTGTTTTCTTCCAAAATTTTGGATGTGTCCACGTTGCGCTTTGGGGTGTTTCCTGTCGCGGGCGCTAGGCCTACCCACACAAGTGAGGTATCATTTTTATCGGGAGACTTGGGGGAACGCTGGGTGGAAGGAAATTCGTGGCTCCTCTCAGATTCCAGAACTTTCTGCCACAGAAATGTGAGGAACATGTGTTTTTTTAGCCAAATTTTGAGGTTTGCAAAGGATTCTGGGTAACAGAACCTGGTCCGAGCCCCGCAAGTCACCCCTCCAAGGATTCCCCTAGGTCGCTAGTTTTCAGAAATGCACAGGTTTGGTAGGTTTCCCTAGGTGCCGGCTGAGCTAGAGGCCTAAATCTACAGGTAGGCACTTCGCAAAAAACACCTCTGTTTTCTTCAAAAATTTTGGATGTGTCCACGTTGCGCTTTGGGGTGTTTCCTGTCGCGGGCGCTAGGCCTACCCACACAAGTGAGGTATCATTTTTATCGGGAGACTTGGGGGAACGCTGGGTGGAAGGAAATTCGTGGCTCCACTCAGATTCCAGAACTTTCTGCCACAGAAATGTGAGGAACATGTGTTTTTTTATCCAAATTTTGAGGTTTGCAAAGGATTCTGGGTAACAGAACCTGGTCCGAGCCCCGCAAGTCACCCCTCCTTGGATTCCCCTAGGTCTCTAGTTTTCAGAAATGCACAGGTTTGGTAGGTTTCCCTAGGTGCCGGCTGAGCTAGAGGCCTAAATCTACAGGTAGGCACTTCGCAAAAAACACCTCTGTTTTCTTCCAAAATTTTGGATGTGTCCACGTTGCGCTTTGGGGTGTTTCCTGTCGCGGGCGCTAGGCCTACCAACACAAGTGAGGTATCATTTTTATCAGGAGACTTGGGGGAACGCTGGGTGGAAGGAAATTCGTGGCTCCTCTCAGATTCCAGAACTTTCTGCCTCAGAAATGTGAGGAACATGTGTTTTTTTAGCCAAATTTTGAGGTTTGCAAAGGAGTCGGGTAACAGAACCTGGTCCGAGCCCCACAAGTCACCCCATCTTGGATTCCCCAAGGTCTTTAGTTTTCAAAAATGCACAGGGTTGGTAGGTTTCCCTAGGTGCCAGCTGAGCTACAGGACAAAATCCACAGGTAGGCACTGTTTTCTTTCAAAAAATGTGATGTGTCCACGGTGCGTTTTGGGGCATTTCCTGTCACGGGGCTAGGCCTACACACACAAGTGAGGTATCATTTTTATTGGGAGACTTGGGGGAACGCTGAGTGGAAGGAAAGTTGTGGCTCCTCTCAGATTCCAGAACTTTCTGCCACAGAAATGTGAGGAACGTGTTTTTTTAGCCAAATTTTGAGGTTTGCAAAGGATTCTGGGTAACAGAACCTGGTCCAAGCCCCGCAATTCACCCTTCCTTGGATTCCCCTAGGTCTCTAGTTTTCAGAAATGCACAGGTTTGGTAGGTTTCCTTAGGTGCCGGCTGAGCTAGAGGCCAAATTCTACAGGTAGGCACTTTGCAAAAAACACCTCTGTTTTCTTCCAAAATTTTGGATGTGTCCACGTTGCGCTTTGGGGTGTTTCCTGTCGCGGGCGCTAGGCCTACCCACACAAGTGAGGTATCATTTTCATCGGGAGACTTGGGGGAACGCTGGGTGGAAGGAAATTCGTGGCTCCTCTCAGATTCCAGAACTTTCTGCCACAGAAATGTGAGGAACATGTGTTTTTTTAGCCAAATTTTGAGGTTTGCAAAGGATTCTGGGTAACAGAACCTGGTCCGAGCCCCGCAAGTCACCCCTCCAAGGATTCCCCTAGGTCTCTAGTTTTCAGAAATGCACAGGTTTGGTAGGTTTCCCTAGGTGCCGGCTGAGCTAGAGGCCTAAATCTACAGGTAGGCACTTCGCAAAAAACACCTCTATTTTCTTCCAAAATTTTGGATGTGTCCACGTTGCGCTTTGGGGTGTTTCCTGTGATGGGCGCTAGGCCTACCCACACAAGTGAGGTATCATTTTTATTGGGAGACTTGGGGGAACGCTGGGTGGAAGGAAATTCGTGGCTCCACTCAGATTCCAGAACTTTCTGCCACAGAAATGTGAGGAACATGTGTTTTTTTAGCCAAATTTTGAGGTTTGCAAAGGATTCTGGGTAACAGAACCTGGTCCGAGCCCCGCAAGTCACCCCTCCTTGGATTCCCCTAGGTCTCTAGTTTTCAGAAATGCACAGGTGTGGTAGGTTTCCCTAGGTGCCGGCTGAGCTAGAGGCCTAAATCTACAGGTAGGCACTTCGCAAAAAACACCTGTTTTCTTCAAAAATTTTGGATGTGTCCACGTTGCGCTTTGGGGTGTTTCCTGTGATGGGCGCTATGCCTACCCACACAAGTGAGGTATCATTTTTATCGGGAGACTTGGGGGAATGCTGGGTGGAAGGAAATTTGTGGCTCCTCTCAGATTCCAGAACTTTCTGCCACAGAAATGTGAGGAACGTGTTTTTTTAGCCAAATTTTGAGGTTTGCGAAGGATTCTGGGTATCAGAACCTGGTCCAAGCCCCGCAATTCACCCATCCTTGGATTCCCCTAGGTCTCTAGTTTTCAGAAATGCACAGGTTTGGTAGGTTTCCCTAGGTGCCGGCTGAGCTAGAGGCCAAATTCTACAGGTAGGCACTTCGCAAAAAACACCTCTGTTTTCTTCCAAAATTTTGGATGTGTCCACGTTGCGCTTTGGGGTGTTTCCTGTCGCGGGCGCTAGGCCTACCCACACAAGTGAGGTATCATTTTTATCGGGAGACTTGGGGGAACGTTGGGTGGAAGGAAATTCGTGGCTCCACTCAGATTCCAGAACTTTCTGCCACAGAAATGTGAGGAACATGTGTTTTTTTAGCCAAATTTTGAGGTTTGCAAAGGATTCTGGGTAACAGAACCTGGTCCGAGCCCCGCAAGTCTCCCCTCCTTGGATTCCCCAAGGTCTTTAGATTTCAGAAATGCACAGGTTTGGTAGGTTTCCCTAGGTGCCGGCTGAGCTAGAGGCCTAAATCTACAGGTAGGCACTTCGCAAAAAACACCTCTGTTTTCTTCCAAAATTTTGGATGTGTCCACGTTGCGCTTTGGGGTGTTTCCTGTGATGGGCGCTATGCCTACCCACACAAGTGAGGTATCATTTTTATCGGGAGACTTGGGGGAACGCTGGGTGGAAGGAAATTTGTGGCTCCTCTCAGATTCCAGAACTTTCTGCCACAGAAATGTGAGGAACATGTGTTTTTTTAGCCAAATTTTGAGGTTTGCAAAGGATTCTGGGTAACAGAACCTGGTCTGAGCCCCGCAAGTCACCCCTTCTTGGATTCCCCTAGGTCTCTAGTTTTCAGAAATGCACAGGTTTGGTACGATTCCCTAGGTGCCGGCTGAGCTAGAGGCCAAAATCTACAGGTAGGCACTTCGCAAAAAACACCTCTGTTTTCTTCCAAAATTTTGGATGTGTCCACGTTGCGCTTTGGGGTGTTTCCTGACGCGGGCGCTAGGCCTACCCACACAAGTGAGGTATCATTTTTATCGAGAGACTTGAGGGAACGCTGGGCGGAAGGAAATTTGTGGCTCCTCTCAGATTCCAGAACTTTCTGCCACAGAAATGTGAGGAACATGTGTTTTTTTTTGCCAAATTTTGAGGTTTGCAAAGGATTCTGGGTAACAGAACCTGGTCCGAGCCCCGCAAGTCACCCCTCCTTGGATTCCCCTAGGTCTCTAGTTTTCAGAAATGCACAGGTTTGGTAGGTTTCCCTAGGTGCCGGCTGAGCTAGAGGCCAAAATCTACAGGTAGGCACTTCGCAAAAAACACCTCCGTTTTCTTCCAAAATTTTGGATGTGTCCACGTTGCGCTTTGGGGTGTTTCCTGTCGCGGGCGCTAGGCCTACCCACACAAGTGAGGTATCATTTTTATCGGGAGACTTGGGGGAACGCTGGGTGGAAGGAAATTTGTGGCTCCTCTCAGATTCCAGAACTTTCTGCCACAGAAATGTGAGGAACATGTGTTTTTTTAGCCAAATTTTGAGGTTTGCAAAGGATTCTGGGTAACAGAACCTGGTCCGAGCCCCGCAAGTCTCCCCTCCTTGGATTCCCCTAGGTCTTTAGTTTTCAGAAATGCACAGGTTTGGTAGGTTTCCCTAGGTGCCGGCTGAGCTAGAGGCCTAAATCTACAGGTAGGCACTTTGCAAAAAACACCTCTGTTTTCTTCAAAAATTTTGGATGTGTCCACGTTGCGCTTTGGGGTGTTTCCTGTCGCGGGCGCTAGGCCTACCCACACAAGTGAGGTATCATTTTTATCGGGAGACTTGGGGGAACGCTGGGTGGAAGGAAATTCGTTGCTCCTCTCAGATTCCAGAACTTTCTGCCACAGAAATGTGAGGAACATGTGTTTTTTTAGCCAAATTTTGAGGTTTGCAAAGGATTCTGGGTAACAGAACCTGGTCCGAGCCCCACAAGTCACCCCATCTTGGATTCCCCAAGGTCTTTAGTTTTCAAAAATGCACAGGGTTGGTAGGTTTCCCTAGGTGCCGGCTGAGCTACAGGACAAAATCCACAGGTAGGCACTGTTTTCTTTAAAAAAATGTGATGTGTCCACGGTGCGTTTTGGGGCATTTCCTGTCACGGGGCTAGGCCTACACACACAAGTGAGGTATCATTTTTATTGGGAGACTTGGGGGAACGCTGGGTGGAAGGAAATTGTGGCTCCTCTCAGATTCCAGAACTTTCTGCCACAGAAATGTGAGGAACGTGTTTTTTTAGCCAAATTTTGAGGTTTGCAAAGGATTCTGGGTAACAGAACCTGGTCCAAGCCCCGCAATTCACCCTTCCTTGGATTCCCCTAGGTCTCTAGTTTTCAGAAATGCACAGGTTTGGTAGGTTTCCCTAGGTGCCGGCTGAGCTAGAGGCCAAATTCTACAGGTAGGCACTTCGCAAAAAACACCTCTGTTTTCTTCCAAAATTTTGGATGTGTCCACGTTGCGCTTTGGGGTGCTTCCTGTCGCGGGCGCTAGGCCTACCCACACAAGTGAGGTATCATTTTTATCGGGACACTTGGGGGAACGCTGCGTGTAAGGAAATTCATGGCTCCACTCAGATTCCAGAACTTTCTGCCACAGAAATGTGAGGAACATGTGTTTTTTTAGCCAAATTTTGAGGTTTGCAAAGGATTCTGGGTAACAGAACCTGGTCCGAGCCCCGCAAGTCTCCCCTCCTTGGATTCCCCAAGGTCTTTAGATTTCAGAAATGCACAGGTTTGGTAGGTTTCCCTAGGTGCCGGCTGAGCTAGAGGCCTAAATCTACAGGTAGGCACTTCGCAAAAAACACCTCTGTTTTCTTCCAAAATTTTGGATGTGTCCACGTTGCTCTTTGGGGTGTTTCCTGTGATGGGCGCTATGCCTACCCACACAAGTGAGGTATCATTTTTATCGGGAGAACTGGGGGAACGCTGGGTGGAAGGAAATTTGTGGCTCCTCTCAGATTCCAGAACTTTCTGCCACAGAAATGTGAGGAACATGTGTTTTTTTAGCCAAATTTTGAGGTTTGCAAAGGATTCTGGGTAACAGAACCTGGTCCGAGCCCCGCAAGTCACCCCTTCTTGGATTCCCCTAGGTCTCTAGTTTTCAGAAATGCACAGGTTTGGTACGATTCCCTAGGTGCCGGCTGAGCTAGAGGCCAAAATCTACAGGTAGGCACTTCGCAAAAAACACCTCTGTTTTCTTCCAAAATTTTGGATGTGTCCACGTTGCGCTTTGGGGTGTTTCCTGACGCGGGCGCTAGGCCTACCCACACAAGTGAGGTATCATTTTTATCGAGAGACTTGAGGGAACGCTGGGTGGAAGGGAATTTGTGGCTCCTGTCAGATTCCAGAACTTTCTGCCACAGAAATGTGAGGAGCATGTGTTTTTTTTAGCCAAATTTTGAGGTTTGCAAAGGATTCTGGGTAACAGAACCTGGTCCGAGCCCCGCAAGTCACCCCTCCTTGGATTCCCCTAGGTCTCTAGTTTTCAGAAATGCACAGGTTTGGTAGGTTTCCCTAGGTGCCGGCTGAGCTAGAGGCCAAAATCTACAGGTAGGCACTTCGCAAAAAACACCTCCGTTTTCTTCCAAAATTTTGGATGTGTCCACGTTGCGCTTTGGGGTGTTTCCTGTCGCGGGCGCTAGGCCTACCCACACAAGTGAGGTATCATTTTTATCGGGAGACTTGGGGGAACGCTGGGTGGAAGGAAATTTGTGGCTCCTCTCAGATTCCAGAACTTTCTGCCACAGAAATGTGAGGAACATGTGTTTTTTTAGCCAAATTTTGAGGTTTGCAAAGGATTCTGGGTAACAGAACCTGGTCCGAGCCCCACAAGTCACCCCATCTTGGATTCCCCAAGGTCTTTAGTTTTCAAAAATGCACAGGGTTGGTAGGTTTCCCTAGGTGCCGGCTGAGCTACAGGACAAAATCCACAGGTAGGCACTGTTTTCTTTAAAAAAATGTGATGTGTCCACGGTGCGTTTTGGGGCATTTCCTGTCACGGGGCTAGGCCTACACACACAAGTGAGGTATCATTTTTATCGGGAGACTTGGGGGAACGCTGGGTGGAAGGAAATTCGTGGCTCCTCTCAGATTCCAGAACTTTCTGCCACAGAAATGTGAGGAACATGTGTTTTTTTAGCCAAATTTTGAGGTTTGCAAAGGATTCTGGGTAACAGAACCTGGTCCGAGCCCCGCAAGTCACCCCTCCTTGGATTCCCCTAGGTCTCTAGTTTTCAGAAATGCACAGGTTTGGTAGGTTTCCCTAGGTGCCGGCTGAGCTAGAGGCCTAAATCTACAGGTAGGCACTTCGCAAAAAACACCTCTGTTTTCTTCAAAAATTTTGGATGTGTCCACGTTGCGCTTTGGGGTGTGTCCTGTCGCGGGCGCTAGGCCTACCCACACAAGTGAGGTATCATTTTTATCTGGAGACTTGGGGGAACGCTGGGTGGAAGGAAATTCGTGGCTCCACTCAGATTCCAGAACTTTCTGCCACAGAAATATGAGGAACATGTGTTTTTTTAGCCAAATTTTGAGGTTTGCAAAGGATTCTGGGTAACAGAACCTGGTCCGAGCCCCGCAAGTCACCCCTCCTTGGATTCCCCTAGGTCTCTAGTTTTCAGAAATGCACAGGTTTGGTAGGTTTCCCTAGGTGCCGGCTGAGCTAGAGGCCTAAATCTACAGGTAGGCACTTCGCAAAAAACACCTCTATTTTCTTCCAAAATTTTGGATGTGTCCACGTTGCGCTTTGGGGTGTTTCCTGTGATGGGCGCTAGGCCTACCCACACAAGTGAGGTATCATTTTTATTGGGAGACTTGGGGGAACGCTGGGTGGAAGGAAATTCGTAGCTCCACTCAGATTCCAGAACTTTCTGCCACAGAAATGTGAGGAACATGTGTTTTTTTAACCAAATTTTGAGGTTTGCAAAGGATTCTGGGTAACAGAACCTGGTCCGAGCCCTGCAAGTCACCCCTCCTTGGATTCCCCTATGTCTCTAGTTTTCAGAAATGCACAGGTTTGGTAGGTTTCCCTAGGTGCCGGCTGAGCTAGAGGCCTAAATCTACAGGTAGGCACTTCGCAAAAAACACCTCTGTTTTCTTCCAAAATTTTGGATGTGTCCACGTTGCGCTTTGGGGTGTTTCCTGTCGCGGGCGCTAGGCCTACCCACACAAGTGAGGTATCATTTTTATCGGGAGACTTGGGGGAACGCTGGGTGGAAGGAAATTCGTGGCTCCTCTCAGATTCCAGAACTTTCTGCCACAGAAATGTGAGGAACATGTGTTTTTTTAGCCAAATTTTGAGGTTTGCAAAGGATTCTGGGTAACAGAACCTGGTCCGAGCCCCGCAAGTCACCCCTCCAAGGATTCCCCTAGGTCGCTAGTTTTCAGAAATGCACAGGTTTGGTAGGTTTCCCTAGGTGCCGGCTGAGCTAGAGGCCTAAATCTACAGGTAGGCACTTCGCAAAAAACACCTCTGTTTTCTTCAAAAATTTTGGATGTGTCCACGTTGCGCTTTGGGGTGTTTCCTGTCGCGGGCGCTAGGCCTACCCACACAAGTGAGGTATCATTTTTATCGGGAGACTTGGGGGAACGCTGGGTGGAAGGAAATTCGTGGCTCCACTCAGATTCCAGAACTTTCTGCCACAGAAATGTGAGGAACATGTGTTTTTTTATCCAAATTTTGAGGTTTGCAAAGGATTCTGGGTAACAGAACCTGGTCCGAGCCCCGCAAGTCACCCCTCCTTGGATTCCCCTAGGTCTCTAGTTTTCAGAAATGCACAGGTTTGGTAGGTTTCCCTAGGTGCCGGCTGAGCTAGAGGCCTAAATCTACAGGTAGGCACTTCGCAAAAAACACCTCTATTTTCTTCCAAAATTTTGGATGTGTCCACGTTGCGCTTTGGGGTGTTTCCAGTGATGGGCGCTAGGCCTACCCACACAAGTGAGGTATCATTTTTATTGGGAGACTTGGGGGAACGCTGGGTGGAAGGAAATTTGTGGCTCCTCTCAGATTCCAGAACTTTCTGCCACAGAAATGTGAGGAACATGTGTTTTTTTAGCCAAATTTTGAGGTTTGCAAAGGATTCTGGGTAACAGAACCTGGTCCGAGCCCCGCAAGTCACCCCTTCTTGGATTCCCCTAGGTCTCTAGTTTTCAGAAATGCACAGGTTTGGTACGATTCCCTAGGTGCCGGCTGAGCTAGAGGCCAAAATCTACAGGTAGGCACTTCGCAAAAAACACCTCTGTTTTCTTCCAAAATTTTGGATGTGTCCACGTTGCGCTTTGGGGTGTTTCCTGACGCGGGCGCTAGGCCTACCCACACAAGTGAGGTATCATTTTTATCGAGAGACTTGAGGGAACGCTGGGTGGAAGGGAATTTGTGGCTCCTCTCAGATTCCAGAACTTTCTGCCACAGAAATGTGAGGAGCATGTGTTTTTTTTAGCCAAATTTTGAGGTTTGCAAAGGATTCTGGGTAACAGAACCTGGTCCGAGCCCCGCAAGTCACCCCTCCTTGGATTCCCCTAGGTCTCTAGTTTTCAGAAATGCACAGGTTTGGTAGGTTTCCCTAGGTGCCGGCTGAGCTAGAGGCCAAAATCTACAGGTAGGCACTTCGCAAAAAACACCTCCGTTTTCTTCCAAAATTTTGGATGTGTCCACGTTGCGCTTTGGGGTGTTTCCTGTCGCGGGCGCTAGGCCTACCCACACAAGTGAGGTATCATTTTTATCGGGAGACTTGGGGGAACGCTGGGTGGAAGGAAATTTGTGGCTCCTCTCAGATTCCAGAACTTTCTGCCACAGAAATGTGAGGAACATGTGTTTTTTTAGCCAAATTTTGAGGTTTGCAAAGGATTCTGGGTAACAGAACCTGGTCCGAGCCCCACAAGTCACCCCATCTTGGATTCCCCAAGGTCTTTAGTTTTCAAAAATGCACAGGGTTGGTAGGTTTCCCTAGGTGCCGGCTGAGCTACAGGACAAAATCCACAGGTAGGCACTGTTTTCTTTAAAAAAATGTGATGTGTCCACGGTGCGTTTTGGGGCATTTCCTGTCACGGGGCTAGGCCTACACACACAAGTGAGGTATCATTTTTATCGGGAGACTTGGGGGAACGCTGGGTGGAAGGAAATTCGTGGCTCCTCTCAGATTCCAGAACTTTCTGCCACAGAAATGTGAGGAACATGTGTTTTTTTAGCCAAATTTTGAGGTTTGCAAAGGATTCTGGGTAACAGAACCTGGTCCGAGCCCCGCAAGTCACCCCTCCTTGGATTCCCCTAGGTCTCTAGTTTTCAGAAATGCACAGGTTTGGTAGGTTTCCCTAGGTGCCGGCTGAGCTAGAGGCCTAAATCTACAGGTAGGCACTTCGCAAAAAACACCTCTGTTTTCTTCAAAAATTTTGGATGTGTCCACGTTGCGCTTTGGGGTGTGTCCTGTCGCGGGCGCTAGGCCTACCCACACAAGTGAGGTATCATTTTTATCTGGAGACTTGGGGGAACGCTGGGTGGAAGGAAATTCGTGGCTCCACTCAGATTCCAGAACTTTCTGCCACAGAAATATGAGGAACATGTGTTTTTTTAGCCAAATTTTGAGGTTTGCAAAGGATTCTGCGTAACAGAACCTGGTCCGAGCCCCGCAAGTCACCCCTCCTTGGATTCCCCTAGGTCTCTAGTTTTCAGAAATGCACAGGTTTGGTAGGTTTCCCTAGGTGCCGGCTGAGCTAGAGGCCTAAATCTACAGGTAGGCACTTCGCAAAAAACACCTCTATTTTCTTCCAAAATTTTGGATGTGTCCACGTTGCGCTTTGGGGTGTTTCCTGTGATGGGCGCTAGGCCTACCCACACAAGTGAGGTATCATTTTTATTGGGAGACTTGGGGGAACGCTGGGTGGAAGGAAATTCGTGGCTCCACTCAGATTCCAGAACTTTCTGCCACAGAAATGTGAGGAACATGTGTTTTTTTAACCAAATTTTGAGGTTTGCAAAGGATTCTGGGTAACAGAACCTGGTCCGAGCCCTGCAAGTCACCCCTCCTTGGATTCCCCTATGTCTCTAGTTTTCAGAAATGCACAGGTTTGGTAGGTTTCCCTAGGTGCCGGCTGAGCTAGAGGCCTAAATCTACAGGTAGGCACTTCGCAAAAAACACCTCTGTTTTCTTCCAAAATTTTGGATGTGTCCACGTTGCGCTTTGGGGTGTTTCCTGTCGCGGGCGCTAGGCCTACCCACACAAGTGAGGTATCATTTTTATCGGGAGACTTGGGGGAACGCTGGGTGGAAGGAAATTCGTGGCTCCTCTCAGATTCCAGAACTTTCTGCCACAGAAATGTGAGGAACATGTGTTTTTTTAGCCAAATTTTGAGGTTTGCAAAGGATTCTGGGTAACAGAACCTGGTCCGAGCCCCGCAAGTCACCCCTCCAAGGATTCCCCTAGGTCGCTAGTTTTCAGAAATGCACAGGTTTGGTAGGTTTCCCTAGGTGCCGGCTGAGCTAGAGGCCTAAATCTACAGGTAGGCACTTCGCAAAAAACACCTCTGTTTTCTTCAAAAATTTTGGATGTGTCCACGTTGCGCTTTGGGGTGTTTCCTGTCGCGGGCGCTAGGCCTACCCACACAAGTGAGGTATCATTTTTATCGGGAGACTTGGGGGAACGCTGGGTGGAAGGAAATTCGTGGCTCCACTCAGATTCCAGAACTTTCTGCCACAGAAATGTGAGGAACATGTGTTTTTTTATCCAAATTTTGAGGTTTGCAAAGGATTCTGGGTAACAGCACCTGGTCCGAGCCCCGCAAGTCACCCCTCCTTGGATTCCCCTAGGTCTCTAGTTTTCAGAAATGCACAGGTTTGGTAGGTTTCCCTAGGTGCCGGCTGAGCTAGAGGCCTAAATCTACAGGTAGGCACTTCGCAAAAAACACCTCTATTTTCTTCCAAAATTTTGGATGTGTCCACGTTGCGCTTTGGGGTGTTTCCAGTGATGGGCGCTAGGCCTACCCACACAAGTGAGGTATCATTTTTATTGGGAGACTTGGGGGAACGCTGGGTGGAAGGAAATTTGTGGCTCCACTCAGATTCCAGAACTTTCTGCCACAGAAATGTGAGGAACATGTGTTTTTTTAGCCAAATTTTGAGGTTTGCAAAGGATTCTGGGTAACAGAACCTGGTCCGAGCCCCGCAAGTCACCCCTCCTTGGATTCCCCTAGGTATCTAGTTTTCAGAAATGCACAGGTGTGGTAGGTTTCCCTAGGTGCCGGCTGAGCTAGAGGCCTAAATCTACAGGTAGGCACTTCGCAAAAAACACCTCTGTTTTCTTCAAAAATTTTGGATGTGTCCACGTTGCGCTTTGGGGTGTTTCCTGTCGCGGGCGCTAGGCCTACCCACACAAGTGAGGTATCATTTTTATCAGGAGACTTGGGGGAACGCTGGGTGGAAGGAAATTCGTGGCTCCTCTCAGATTCCAGAACTTTCTGCCTCAGAAATGTGAGGAACATGTGTTTTTTTAGCCAAATTTTGAGGTTTGCAAAGGATTCTGGGTAACAGAACCTGGTCCGAGCCCCACAAGTCACCCCATCTTGGATTCCCCAAGGTCTTTAGTTTTCAAAAATGCACAGGGTTGGTAGGTTTCCCTAGGTGCCAGCTGAGCTACAGGACAAAATCCACAGGTAGGCACTGTTTTCTTTCAAAAAATGTGATGTGTCCACGGTGCGTTTTGGGGCATTTCCTGTCACGGGGCTAGGCCTACCACACAAGTGAGGTATCATTTTTATTGGGAGACTTGGGGGAACGCTGGGTGGAAGGAAAGTTGTGGCTCCTCTCAGATTCCAGAACTTTCTGCCACAGAAATGTGAGGAACGTGTTTTTTTAGCCAAATTTTGAGGTTTGCAAAGGATTCTGGGTAACAGAACCTGGTCCAAGCCCCGCAATTCACCCTTCCTTGGATTCCCCTAGGTCTCTAGTTTTCAGAAATGCACAGGTTTGGTAGGTTTCCTTAGGTGCCGGCTGAGCTAGAGGCCAAATTCTACAGGTAGGCACTTCGCAAAAAACACCTCTGTTTTCTTCCAAAATTTTGGATGTGTCCACGTTGCGCTTTGGGGTGTTTCCTGTCGCGGGCGCTAGGCCTATCCACACAAGTGAGGTATCATTTTCATCGGGAGACTTGGGGGAACGCTGGGTGGAAGGAAATTTGTGTCTCCTCTCAGATTCCAGAACTTTCTGCCACAGAAATGTGAGGAACATGTGTTTTTTTATCCAAATTTTGAGGTTTGCAAAGGATTCTGGGTAACAGAACCTGGTCCGAGCCCCGCAAGTCACCCCTCCTTGGATTCCCCTAGGTCTCTAGTTTTCAGAAATGCACAGGTTTGGTAGGTTTCCCTAGGTGCCGGCTGAGCTAGAGGCCTAAATCTACAGGTAGGCACTTCGCAAAAAACACCTCTATTTTCTTCCAAAATTTTGGATGTGTCCACGTTGCGCTTTGGGGTGTTTCCTGTGATGGGCGCTAGGCCTACCCACACAAGTGAGGTATCATTTTTATTGGGAGACTTGGGGGAACGCTGGGTGGAAGGAAATTTGTGGCTCCACTCAGATTCCAGAACTTTCTGCCACAGAAATGTGAGGAACATGTGTTTTTTTAGCCACATTTTGAGGTTTGCAAAGGATTCTGGGTAACAGAACCTGGTCCGAGCCCCGCAAGTCACCCCTCCTTGGATTCCCCTAGGTATCTAGTTTTCAGAAATGCACAGGTGTGGTAGGTTTCCCTAGGTGCCGGCTGAGCTAGAGGCCTAAATCTACAGGTAGGCACTTCTCAAAAAACACCTCTGTTTTCTTCAAAAATTTTGGATGTGTCCACGTTGCGCTTTGGGGTGTCTCCTGTCGCGGGCGCTAGGCCTACCCACACAAGTGAGGTATCATTTTTATCAGGAGACTTGGGGGAACGCTGGGTGGAAGGAAATTCGTGGCTCCTCTCAGATTCCAGAACTTTCTGCCTCAGAAATGTGAGGAACATGTGTTTTTTTAGCCAAATTTTGAGGTTTGCAAAGGATTCTGGGTAACAGAACCTGGTCCGAGCCCCACAAGTCACCCCATCTTGGATTCCCCAAGGTCTTTAGTTTTCAAAAATGTACAGGGTTGGTAGGTTTCCCTAGGTGCCAGCTGAGCTACAGGACAAAATCCACAGGTAGGCACTGTTTTCTTTCAAAAAATGTGATGTGTCCACGGTGCGTTTTGGGGCATTTCCTGTCACGGGGCTAGGCCTACACACACAAGTGAGGTATCATTTTTATTGGGAGACTTGGGGGAACGCTGGGTGGAAGGAAAGTTGTGGCTCCTCTCAGATTCCAGAACTTTCTGCCACAGAAATGTGAGGAACGTGTTTTTTTAGCCAAATTTTGAGGTTTGCAAAGGATTCTGGGTAACAGAACCTGGTCCAAGCCCCGCAATTCACCCTTCCTTGGATTCCCCTAGGTCTCTAGTTTTCAGAAATGCACAGGTTTGGTAGGTTTCCTTAGGTGCCGGCTGAGCTAGAGGCCAAATTCTACAGGTAGGCACTTCGCAAAAAACACCTCTGTTTTCTTCCAAAATTTTGGATGTGTCCACGTTGCGCTTTGGGGTGTTTCCTGTCGCGGGCGCTAGGCCTACCCACACAAGTGAGGTATCATTTTCATCGGGAGACTTGGGGGAACGCTGGGTGGAAGGAAATTTGTGTCTCCTCTCAGATTCCAGATCTTTCTGCCACAGAAATGTGAGGAATATTTGTTTTTTTAACCAAATTTTGAGGTTTGCAAAGGATTCTGGGTAACAGAACCTGGTCCGAGCCCTGCAAGTCACCCCTCCTTGGATTCCCCTATGTCTCTAGTTTTCAGAAATGCACAGGTTTGGTAGGTTTCCCTAGGTGCCGGCTGAGCTAGAGGCCTAAATCTACAGGTAGGCACTTCGCAAAAAACACCTCTGTTTTCTTCCAAAATTTTGGATGTGTCCACGTTGAGCTTTGGGGTGTTTCCTGACGCGGGCGCTAGGCCTACCCACACAAGTGAGGTATCATTTTTATCGGGAGACTTGGGGGAACGCTGGGTGGAAGGAAATTCGTGGCTCCTCTCAGATTCCAGAACTTTCTGCCACAGAAATGTGAGGAACATGTGTTTTTTTAGCCAAATTTTGAGGTTTGCAAAGGATTCTGGGTAACAGAACCTGGTCCGAGCCCCGCAAGTCACCCCTCCAAGGATTCCCCTAGGTCGCTAGTTTTCAGAAATGCACAGGTTTGGTAGGTTTCCCTAGGTGCCGGCTGAGCTAGAGGCCTAAATCTACAGGTAGGCACTTCGCAAAAAACACCTCTGTTTTCTTCAAAAATTTTGGATGTGTCCACGTTGCGCTTTGGGGTGTTTCCTGTTGCGGGCGCTAGGCCTACCCACACAAGTGAGGTATCATTTTTATCGGGAGACTTGGGGGAACGCTGGGTGGAAGGAAATTCGTGGCTCCACTCAGATTCCAGAACTTTCTGCCACAGAAATGTGAGGAACATTTGTTTTTTTAGCCAAATTTTGAGGTTTGCAAAGGATTCTGGGTAACAGAACCTGGTCCGAGCCCCGCAAGTCACCCCTCCTTGGATTCCCCTAGGTCTCTAGTTTTCAGAAATGCACAGATGTGGTAGGTTTCCCTAGGTGCCGGCTGAGCTAGAGGCCTAAATCTACAGGTAGGCACTTCGCAAAAAACACCTGTTTTCTTCAAAAATTTTGGATGTGTCCACGTTGCGCTTTGGGGTGTTTCCTGTGATGGGCGCTATGCCTACCCACACAAGTGAGGTATCATTTTTATCGGGAGACTTGGGGGAACGCTGGGTGGAAGGAAATTTGTGGCTCCTCTCAGATTCCAGAACTTTCTGCCACAGAAATGTGAGGAACGTGTTTTTTTAGCCAAATTTTGAGGTTTGCAAAGGATTCTGGGTATCAGAACCTGGTCCAAGCCCCGCAATTCACCCATCCTTGGATTCCCCTAGGTCTCTAGTTTTCAGAAATGCACAGGTTTGGTAGGTTTCCCTAGGTGCCGGCTGAGCTAGAGGCCAAATTCTACAGGTAGGCACTTCGCAAAAAACACCTCTGTTTTCTTCCAAAATTTTGGATGTGTCCACGTTGCGCTTTGGGGTGTTTCCTGTCGCGGGCGCTAGGCCTACCCACACAAGTGAGGTATCATTTTTATCGGGAGACTTGGGGGAACGTTGGGTGGAAGGAAATTCGTGGCTCAACTCAGATTCCAGAACTTTCTGCCACAGAAATGTGAGGAACATGTGTTTTTTTAGCCAAATTTTGAGGTTTGCAAAGGATTCTGGGTAACAGAACCTGGTCCGAGCCCCGCAAGTCTCCCCTCCTTGGATTCCCCAAGGTCTTTAGATTTCAGAAATGCACAGGTTTGGTAGGTTTCCCTAGGTGCCGGCTGAGCTAGAGGCCTAAATCTACAGGTAGGCACTTCGCAAAAAACACCTCTGTTTTCTTCCAAAATTTTGGATGTGTCCACGTTGCGCTTTGGGGTGTTTCCTGTGATGGGCACTATGCCTACCCACACAAGTGAGGTATCATTTTTATCGGGAGACTTAGGGGAACGCTGGGTGGAAGGAAATTTGTGGCTCCTCTCAGATTCCAGAACTTTCTGCCACAGAAATGTGAGGAACATGTGTTTTTTTAGCCAAATTTTGAGGTTTGCAAAGGATTCTGGGTAACAGAACCTGGTCTGAGCCCCACAAGTCACCCCTTCTTGGATTCCCCTAGGTCTCTAGTTTTCAGAAATGCACAGGTTTGGTACGATTCCCTAGGTGCCGGCTGAGCTAGAGGCCAAAATCTACAGGTAGGCACTTCGCAAAAAACACCTCTGTTTTCTTCCAAAATTTTGGATGTGTCCACGTTGCACTTTGGGGTGTTTCCTGACGCGGGCGCTAGGCCTACCCACACAAGTGAGGTATCATTTTTATCGAGAGACTTGAGGGAACGCTGGGCGGAAGGAAATTTGTGGCTCCTCTCAGATTCCAGAACTTTCTGCCACAGAAATGTGAGGAACATGTGTTTTTTTTAGCCAAATTTTGAGGTTTGCAAAGGATTCTGGGTAACAGAACCTGGTCCGAGCCCCGCAAGTCACCCCTCCTTGGATTCCCCTAGGTCTCTAGTTTTCAGAAATGCACAGGTTTGGTAGGTTTCCCTAGGTGCCGGCTGAGCTAGAGGCCAAAATCTACAGGTAGGCACTTCGCAAAAAACACCTCTGTTTTCTTCCAAAATTTTGGATGTGTCCACGTTGCGCTTTGGGGTGTTTCCTGTCGCGGGCGCTAGGCCTACCCACACAAGTGAGGTATCATTTTTATCGGGAGACTTGGGGGAACGCTGGGTGGAAGGAAATTTGTGGCTCCTCTCAGATTCCAGAACTTTCTGCCACAGAAATGTGAGGAACATGTGTTTTTTTAGCCAAATTTTGAGGTTTGCAAAGGATTCTGGGTAACAGAACCTGGTCCGAGCCCCGCAAGTCTCCCCTCCTTGGATTCCCCTAGGTCTTTAGTTTTCAGAAATGCACAGGTTTGGTAGGTTTCCCTAGGTGCCGGCTGAGCTAGAGGCCTAAATCTACAGGTAGGCACTTCGCAAAAAACACCTCTGTTTTCTTCAAAAATTTTGGATGTGTCCACGTTGCGCTTTGGGGTGTTTCCTGTCGTGGGCGCTAGGCCTACCCACACAAGTGAGGTATCATTTTTATCGGGAGACTTGGGGGAACGCTGGGTGGAAGGAAATTCGTGGCTCCTCTCAGATTCCAGAACTTTCTGCCACAGAAATGTGAGGAACATGTGTTTTTTTAGCCAAATTTTGAGGTTTGCAAAGGATTCTGGGTAACAGAACCTGGTCCGAGCCCCACAAGTCACCCCATCTTGGATTCCCCAAGGTCTTTAGTTTTCAAAAATGCACAGGGTTGGTAGGTTTCCCTAGGTGCCGGCTGAGCTACAGGACAAAATCCACAGGTAGGCACTGTTTTCTTCAAAAAAATGTGATGTGTCCACGGTGCGTTTTGGGGCATTTCCTGTCACGGGGCTAGGCCTACACACACAAGTGAGGTATCATTTTTATTGGGAGACTTGGGGGAACGCTGGGTGGAAGGAAATTGTGGCTCCTCTCAGATTCCAGAACTTTCTGCCACAGAAATGTGAGGAACGTGTTTTTTTAGCCAAATTTTGAGGTTTGCAAAGGATTCTGGGTAACAGAACCTGGTCCAAGCCCCGCAATTCACCCTTCCTTGGATTCCCCTAGGTCTCTAGTTTTCAGAAATGCACAGGTTTGGTAGGTTTCCCTAGGTGCCGGCTGAGCTAGAGGCCTAAATCTACAGGTAGGCACTTCGCAAAAAACACCTCTGTTTTCTTCCAAAATTTTGGAAGTGTCCACGTTGCTCTTTGGGGTGTTTCCTGTGATGGGCGCTATGCCTACCCACACAAGTGAGGTATCATTTTTATCGGGAGAACTGGGGGAACGCTGGGTGGAAGGAAATTTGTGGCTCCTCTCAGATTCCAGAACTTTCTGCCACAGAAATGTGAGGAACATGTGTTTTTTTAGCCAAATTTTGAGGTTTGCAAAGGATTCTGGGTAACAGAACCTTGTCCGAGCCCCGCAAGTCACCCCTTCTTGGATTCCCCTAGGTCTCTAGTTTTCAGAAATGCACAGGTTTGGTACGATTCCCTAGGTGCCGGCTGAGCTAGAGGCCAAAATCTACAGGTAGGCACTTCGCAAAAAACACCTCTGTTTTCTTACAAAATTTTGGATGTGTCCACGTTGCGCTTTGGGGTGTTTCCGGACGCGGGCGCTAGGCCTACCCACACAAGTGAGGTATCATTTTTATCGAGAGACTTGAGGGAACGCTGGGTGGAAGGGAATTTGTGGCTCCTCTCAGATTCCAGAACTTTCTGCCACAGAAATGTGAGGAACATGTGTTTTTTTTAGCCAAATTTTGAGGTTTGCAAAGGATTCTGGGTAACAGAACCTGGTCCGAGCCCCGCAAGTCACCCCTCCTTGGATTCCCCTAGGTCTCTAGTTTTCAGAAATGCACAGGTTTGGTAGGTTTCCCTAGGTGCCGGCTGAGCTAGAGGCCAAAATCTACAGGTAGGCACTTCGCAAAAAACACCTCCGTTTTCTTCCAAAATTTTGGATGTGTCCACGTTGCGCTTTGGGGTGTTTCCTGTCGCGGGCGCTAGGCCTACCCACACAAGTGAGGTATCATTTTTATCGGGAGACTTGGGGGAACGCTGGGTGGAAGGAAATTTGTGGCTCCTCTCAGATTCCAGAACTTTCTGCCACAGAAATGTGAGGAACATGTGTTTTTTTAGCCAAATTTTGAGGTTTGCAAAGGATTCTGGGTAACAGAACCTGGTCCGAGCCCCACAAGTCACCCCATCTTGGATTCCCCAAGGTCTTTAGTTTTCAAAAATGCACAGGGTTGGTAGGTTTCCCTAGGTGCCGGCTGAGCTACAGGACAAAATCCACAGGTAGGCACTGTTTTCTTTAAAAAAATGTGATGTGTCCACGGTGCGTTTTGGGGCATTTCCTGTCACGGGGCTAGGCCTACACACACAAGTGAGGTATCATTTTTATTGGGAGACTTGGGGGAACGCTGGGTGGAAGGAAAGTTGTGGCTCCTCTCAGATTCCAGAACTTTCTGCCACAGAAATGTGAGGAATGTGTTTTTTTAGCCAAATTTTGAGGTTTGCAAAGGATTCTGGGTAACAGAACCTGGTCCAAGCCCCGCAATTCACCCTTCCTTGGATTCCCCTAGGTCTCTAGTTTTCAGAAATGCACAGGTTTGGTAGGTTTCCCTAGGTGCCGGCTGAGCTAGAGGCCAAATTCTACAGGTAGGCACTTCGCAAAAAACACCTCTGTTTTCTTCCAAAATTTTGGATGTGTCCACGTTGCGCTTTGGGGTGTTTCCTGTCGCGGGCGCTAGGCCTACCCACACAAGTGAGGTATCATTTTCATCGGGAGACTTGGGGGAACGCTGGGTGGAAGGAAATTTGTGTCTCCTCTCAGATTCCAGATCTTTCTGCCACAGAAATGTGAGGAACATGTGTTTTTTTAGCCAAATTTTGAGGTTTGCAAAGGATTCTGGGTAACAGAACCTGGTCCGAGCCCTGCAAGTCACCCCTCCTTAGATTCCCCTAGGTCTCTAGTTTTCAGAAATGCACAGGTTTGGTAGGTTTCCCTAGGTGCCGGCTGAGCTAGAGGCCTAAATCTACAGGTAGGCACTTCGCAAAAAACACCTCTGTTTTCTTCAAAAATTTTGGATGTGTCCACGTTGCGCTTTGGGGTGTTTCCTGTCGCGGGCGCTAGGCCTACCCACACAAGTAAGGTATCTTTTTTATCAGGAGACTTGGGGGAACGCTGGGTGGAAGGAAATTCGTGGCTCCACTCAGATTCCAGAACTTTCTGCAACAGAAATGTGAGGAACATGTGTTTTTTTAGCCAAATTTTGAGGTTTGCAAAGGATTCTGGGTAACAGAACCTGGTCCGAGCCCTGCAAGTCACCCCTCCTTGGATTCCCCTAGGTCTCTAGTTTTCAGAAATGCACAGGTTTGGTAGGTTTCCCTAGGTGCCGGCTGAGCTAGAGGCCTAAATCTACAGGTAGGCACTTCGCAAAAAACACCTCTGTTTTCTTCAAAAATTTTGGATGTGTCCACGTTGCGCTTTGGGGTGTTTCCTGTCGCGGGCGCTAGGCCTACCCACACAAGTAAGGTATCTTTTTTATCGGGAGACTTGGGGGAACGCTGGGTGGAACGAAATTCGTGGCTCCACTCAGATTCCAGAACTTTCTGCCACAGAAATGTGAGGAACATGTGTTTTTTTAGCCAAATTTTGAGGTTTGCAAAGGATTCTGGGTAACAGAACCTGGTCCGAGCCCCGCAAGTCACCCCTCCTTGGATTCCCCTAGGTCTCTAGTTTTCAGAAATGCACAGGTTTGGTAGGTTTCCCTAGGTGCCGGCTGAGCTAGAGGCCTAAATCTACAGGTAGGTCTTTCGCAAAAAACACCTCTATTTTCTTCCAAAATTTTGGATGTGTCCACGTTGCGCTTTGGGGTGTTTCCTGTGATGGGCGCTAGGCCTACCCACACAAGTGAGGTATCATTTTTATTGGGAGACTTGGGGGAACGCTGGGTGGAAGGAAATTGTGGCTCCTCTCAGATTCCAGAACTTTCTGCCACAGAAATGTGAGGAACATGTGTTTTTTTTAGCCAAATTTTGAGGTTTGCAAAGGATTCTGGGTACCAGAACCTGGTCCGAGCCCCGCAAGTCACCCCTCCTTGGATTCCCCTAGGTCTCTAGTTTTCAGAAATGCACAGGTTTGGTAGGTTTCCCTAGGTGCCGGCTGAGCTAGAGGCCAAAATCTACAGGTAGGCACTTCGCAAAAAACACCTCTGTTTTCTTCAAAAATTTTGGATGTGTCCACGTTGCGCTTTGGGGTGTTTCCTGTCGCGGGCGCTAGGCCTACCCACACAAGTGAGGTATCATTTTTATCGGGAGACTTGGGGGAACGCTGGGTGGAAGGAAATTCGTGGCTCCTCTCAGATTCCAGAACTTTCTGCCACAGAAATGTGAGGAACATGTGTTTTTTTAGCCAAATTTTGAGGTTTGCAAAGGATTCTGGGTAACAGAACCTGGTCCGAGCCCCGCAAGTCACCCCTCCTTGGATTCCCCTAGGTCTCTATTTTCAGAAATACACAGGTTTGGTAGGTTTCCCTAGGTGCCGGCTGAGCTAGAGGCCTAAATCTACAGGTAGGCACTTCGCAAAAAACACCTCTGTTTTCTTCAAAAATTTTGGATGTGTCCACGTTGCGCTTTGGGGTGTTTCCTGTCGTGGGCGCTAGGCCTACCCACACAAGTGAGGTATCATTTTTATCGGGAGACTTGGGGGAACGCTGGGTGGAAGGAAATTCGTGGCTCCACTCAGATTCCAGAACTTTCTGCCACAGAAATGTGAGGAACATGTGTTTTTTTAGCCAAATTTTGAGGTTTGCAAAGGATTCTGGGTAACAGAACCTGGTCCGAGCCCCGCAAGTCACCCCTCCTTGGATTCCCCTAGGTCTCTAGTTTTCAGAAATGCACAGGTGTGGTAGGTTTCCCTAGGTGCCGGCTGAGCTAGAGGCCGAAATCTACAGGTAGGCACTTCGCAAAAAAAACCTGTTTTCTTCAAAAATTTTGGATGTGTCCACGTTGTGCTTTGGGGTTTTCCTGTGATGGGCGCTATGCCTACCCACACAAGTGAGGTATCATTTTTATCGGGAGACTTGGGGGAACGCTGGGTGGAAGGAAATTTGTGGCTCCTCTCAGATTCCAGAACTTTCTGCCACAGAAATGTGAGGAACGTGTTTTTTTAGCCAAATTTTGAGGTTTGCAAAGGATTCTGGGTAACAGAACCTGGTCCAAGCCCCGCAATTCACCCTTCCTTGGATTCCCCTAGGTCTCTAGTTTTCAGAAATGCACAGGTTTGGTAGGTTTCCCTAGGTGCCGGCTGAGCTAGAGGCCAAATTCTACAGGTAGGCACTTCGCAAAAAACACCTCTGTTTTCTTCCAAAATTTTGGATGTGTCCACGTTGCGCTTTGGGGTGTTTCCTGTCGCGGGCGCTAGGCCTACCCACACAAGTGAGGTATCATTTTTATCGGGAGACTTGGGGGAACGCTGGGTGGAAGGAAATTCGTGGCTCCACTCAGATTACAGAACTTTCTGCCACAGAAATGTGAGGAACATGTGTTTTTTTAGCCAAATTTTGAGGTTTGCAAAGGATTCTGGGTAACAGAACCTGGTCCGAGCCCCGCAAGTCTCCCCTCCTTGGATTCCCCAAGGTCTTTAGATTTCAGAAATGCACAGGTTTGGTAGGTTTCCCTAGGTGCCGGCTGAGCTAGAGGCCTAAATCTACAGGTAGGCACTTCGCAAAAAACACCTCTGTTTTCTTCCAAAATTTTGGATGTGTCCACGTTGCGCTTTGGGGTGTTTCCTGTGATGGGCGCTATGCCTACCCACACAAGTGAGGTATCATTTTTATCGGGAGACTTGGGGGAACGCTGGGTGGAAGGAAATTTGTGGCTCCTCTCAGATTCCAGAACTTTCTGCCACAGAAATGTGAGGAACATGTGTTTTTTTAGCCAAATTTTGAGGTTTCCAAAGGATTCTGGGTAACAGAACCTGGTCCGAGCCCCGCAAGTCACCCCTCCTTGGATTCCCCTAGGTCTCTAGTTTTCAGAAATGCACAGGTTTGGTAGGATTCCCTAGGTGCCGGCTGAGCTAGAGGCCAAAATCTACAGGTAGGCACTTCGCAAAAAACACCTCTGTTTTCTTCCAAAATTTTGGATGTGTCCACGTTGCGCTTTGGGGTGTTTCCTGTCGCGGGCGCTAGGCCTACCCACACAAGTGAGGTATCATTTTTATCGGGAGACTTGAGGGAACGCTGGGTGGAAGGAAATTTGTGGCTCCTCCCAGATTCCAGAACTTTCTGCCACAGAAATGTGAGGAACATGTGTTTTTTTTAGGCAAATTTTGAGGTTTGCAAAGGATTCTGGGTAACAGAACCTGGTCCGAGCCCCGCAAGTCACCCCTCCTTGGATTCCCCTAAGTCTCTAGTTTTCAGAAATGCACAGGATTGGTAGGTTTCCCTAGGTGCCGGCTGAGCTAGAGGCCAAAATCTACAGGTAGGCACTTCGCAAAAAACACCTCTGTTCTCTTCCAAAATTTTGGATGTGTCCACGTTGCACTTTGGGGTGTTTCCTGACGCGGGCGCTAGGCCTACCCACACAAGTGAGGTATCATTTTTATCGGGAGACTTGGGGGAACGCTGGGTGGAAGGAAATTTGTGGCTCCTCTCAGATTCCAGAACTTTCTGTCACAGAAATGTGAGGAACATGTGTTTTTTTAGCCATATTTTGAGGTTTGCAAAGGATTCTGGGTAACAGAACCTGGTCCGAGCCCCTCAAGTCACCCCTCCTTTGATTCCCCTAGGTCTCTAGTTTTCAGAAATGCACAGGTCTGGTAGGTTTCCCTATGTGCGGGCTGAGCTAGAGGCCAAAATCTACAGGTAGGCACTTCGCAAAAAACACCTCTGTTTTCTTCCAAAATTTTGGATGTGTCCACGTTGCGCTTTGGGGTGTTTCCTGTCGCGGGCGCTAGGCCTACCCACACAAGTGAGGTATCATTTTTATCGGGAGACTTGGAGGAACGCTGGGTGGAAGGAAATTTGTGGCTCCTCTCAAATTCCAGAACTTTCTGCCACAGAAATGTGAGGAACATGTGTTTTTTTAGCCAAATTTTGAGGTTTGCAAAGGATTCTGGGTACCAGAACCTTGTCCGAGCCCCGCAAATCTCCCCTCCTTGGATTCCCCTAGGTCTTTAGTTTTCAGAAATGCACAGGTTTGGTAGGTTTCCCTAGGTGCCGGCTGAGCTAGAGGCCTAAATCTACAGGTAGGCACTTCGCAAAAAACACCTCTGTTTTCTTCCAAAATTTTGGATGTGTCCACGTTGCGCTTTGGGGTGTTTCCTGTGATGGGCGCTAGGCCTACCCACACAAGTGAGGTATCATTTTTATCGGGAGACTTGGGGGAACGCTGGGTGGAAGGACATTTGTGGCTCCTCTCAGATTCCAGAACTTTCTGCCACAGAAATGTGAGGAACATGTGTTTTTTTAGCCAAATTTTGAGGTTTGCAAAGGATTCTGGGTAACAGAACCTGGTCCGAGCCCCGCAAGTCACCCCTTCTTGGATTCCCCTAGGACTCTAGTTTTCAGAAATGCACAGGTTTGGTAGGTTTCCCTAGGTGCCGGCTGAGCTAGAGGCCAAAATCTACAGATAGACACTTCGCAAAAAACACCTCTGTTTTCTTCCAAAATTTTGGATGTGTCCATGTTGCGCTTTGGGGTGTTTCCTGTCGCGGGCGGTAGGCCTACCCACACAAGTGAGGTATCATTTTTATCGGGAGACATGGGGGAACGCTGGGTGGAAGGAAATTTGTGGCTCCTCTCAGATTCCAGAACTTTCTGCCACAGAAATGTGAGGAACATGTGTTTTTTTAGCCAAATTTTGAGGTTTGCAAAGGATTCTGGGTAACAGAACCTGGTCCGAGCCCCGCAAGTCACCCCTCCTTGGATTCCCCTAGGTCTCTAGTTTTCAGAAATGCACAGGATTGGTAGGTTTCCCTAGGTGCCGGCTGAGCTAGAGGCCAAAATCTACAGGTAGGCACTTCGCAAAAAACACCTCTGTTCTCTTCCAAAATTTTGGATGTGTCCACGTTGCGCTTTAGGGTGTTTCCTGACGCTGGCGCTAGGCCTACCCACACAAGTGAGGTATCATTTTTATCGGGAGACTTGAGGGAACGCTGGGTGGAAGGAAATTTGTGGCTCCTCTCAGATTCCAGAACTTTCTGCCACAGAAATGTGAGGAACATGTGTTTTTTTTAGGCAAATTTTGAGGTTTGCAAAGGATTCTGGGTAACAGAACCTGGTCCGAGCCCCACAAGTCACCCCATCTTGGATTCCCCTAGGTCTCTAGTTCTCAGAAATGCACAGGTTTGGTAGGTTTCCCTAGGTGCCGGCTGAGCTAGAGGCCAAAATCTACAGGTAGGCACTTCGCAAAAAACACCTCTGTTTTCTTCCAAAATTTTGGATGTGTCCATGTTGCGCTTTGGGGTGTTTTCTGTCGCGGGCGCTAGGCCTACCCACACAAGTGAGGTATCATTTTTATCGGGAGACTTGGGGGAACGCTGGGTGGAAGGAAATTTGTGGCTCCTCTCAGATTCCAGAACTTTCTGTCACAGAAATGTGAGGAACATGTGTTTTTTTAGCCATATTTTGAGGTTTGCAAAGGATTCTGGGTAACAGAACCTGGTCCGAGCCCCTCAAGTCACCCCTCCTTTGATTCCCCTAGGTCTCTAGTTTTCAGAAATGCACAGGTTTGGTAGGTTTCCCTAGGTGCGGGCTGAGCTAGAGGCCAAAATCTACAGGTAGGCACATCGCAAAAAACACCTCTGTTTTCTTCCAAAATTTTGGATGTGTCCACGTTGCGCTTTGGGGTGTTTCCTGTCGCGGGCGCTAGGCCTACCCACACAAGTGAGGTATCATTTTTATCGGGAGACTTGGAGGAACGCTGGGTGGAAGGAAATTTGTGGCTCCTCTCAAATTCCAGAACTTTCTGCCACAGAAATGTGAGGAACATGTGTTTTTTTAGCCAAATTTTGAGGTTTGCAAAGGATTCTGGGTAACAGAACCTGGTCCGAGCCCCGCAAGTCTCCCCTCCTTGGATTTCCCTAGGTCTTTAGTTTTCAGAAATGCACAGGTTTGGTAGGTTTCCCTAGGTGCCGGCTGAGCTAGAGGCCTAAATCTACAGGTAGGCACTTCGCAAAAAACACCTCTGTTTTCTTCCAAAATTTTGGATGTGTCCACGTTGCGCTTAGGGGTGTTTCCTGTGATGGGCGCTAGGCCTACCCACACAAGTGAGGTATCATTTTTATCGGGAGACTTGGGGGAACGCTGGGTGGAAGGACATTTGTGGCTCCTCTCAGATTCCAGAACTTTCTGCCACAGAAATGTGAGGAACATGTGTTTTTTTAGCCAAATTTTGAGGTTTGCAAAGGATTCTGGGTAACAGAACCTGGTCCGAGCCCCGCAAGTCACCCCTCCTTGGATTCCCCTAGGTCTCTAGTTTTCAGAAATGCACAGGTTTGGTAGGTTTCCCTAGGTGCCGGCTGAGCTAGAGGCCTAAATCTACAGGTAGGCACTTCGCAAAAAACACCTCTATTTTCTTCCAAAATTTTGGATGTGTCCACGTTGCGCTTTGGGGTGTTTCCTGTGATGGGCGCTAGGCCTACCCACACAAGTGAGGTATCATTTTTATTGGGAGACTTGGGGGAACGCTGGGTGGAAGGAAATTGTGGCTCCTCTCAGATTCCAGAACTTTCTGCCACAGAAATGTGAGGAACATGTGTTTTTTTTAGCCAAATTTTGAGGTTTGCAAAGGATTCTGGGTACCAGAACCTGGTCCGAGCCCCGCAAGTCACCCCTCCTTGGATTCCCCTAGGTCTCTAGTTTTCAGAAATGCACAGGTTTGGTAGGTTTCCCTAGGTGCCGGCTGAGCTAGAGGCCAAAATCTACAGGTAGGCACTTCGCAAAAAACACCTCTGTTTTCTTCAAAAATTTTGGATGTGTCCACGTTGCGCTTTGGGGTGTTTCCTGTCGCGGGCGCTAGGCCTACCCACACAAGTGAGGTATCATTTTTATCGGGAGACTTGGGGGAACGCTGGGTGGAAGGAAATTCGTGGCTCCTCTCAGATTCCAGAACTTTCTGCCACAGAAATGTGAGGAACATGTGTTTTTTTAGCCAAATTTTGAGGTTTGCAAAGGATTCTGGGTAACAGAACCTGGTCCGAGCCCCGCAAGTCACCCCTCCTTGGATTCCCCTAGGTCTCTATTTTCAGAAATACACAGGTTTGGTAGGTTTCCCTAGGTGCCGGCTGAGCTAGAGGCCTAAATCTACAGGTAGGCACTTCGCAAAAAACACCTCTTTTTTCTTCAAAAATTTTGGATGTGTCCACGTTGCGCTTTGGGGTGTTTCCTGTCGTGGGCGCTAGGCCTACCCACACAAGTGAGGTATCATTTTTATCGGGAGACTTGGGGGAACGCTGGGTGGAAGGAAATTCGTGGCTCCACTCAGATTCCAGAACTTTCTGCCACAGAAATGTGAGGAACATGTGTTTTTTTAGCCAAATTTTGAGGTTTGCAAAGGATTCTGGGTAACAGAACCTGGTCCGAGCCCCGCAAGTCACCCCTCCTTGGATTCCCCTAGGTCTCTAGTTTTCAGAAATGCACAGTTGTGGTAGGTTTCCCTAGGTGCCGGCTGAGCTAGAGGCCGAAATCTACAGGTAGGCACTTCACAAAAAAAACCTGTTTTCTTCAAAAATTTTGGATGAGTCCACGTTGTGCTTTGGGGTTTTCCTGTGATGGGCGCTATGCCTACCCACACAAGTGAGGTATCATTTTTATCGGGAGACTTGGGGGAACGCTGGGTGGAAGGAAATTTGTGGCTCCTCTCAGATTCCAGAACTTTCTGCCACAGAAATGTGAGGAACGTGTTTTTTTAGCCAAATTTTGAGGTTTGCAAAGGATTCTGGGTAACAGAACCTGGTCCAAGCCCCGCAATTCACCCTTCCTTGGATTCCCCTAGGTCTCTAGTTTTCAGAAATGCACAGGTTTGGTAGGTTTCCCTAGGTGCCGGCTGAGCTAGAGGCCTAAATCTACAGGTAGGCACTTCGCAAAAAACACCTCTGTTTTCTTCCAAAATTTTGGATGTGTCCACGTTGCGCTTTGGGGTGTTTCCTGTGATGGGCGCTATGCCTACCCACACAAGTGAGGTATCATTTTTATCGGGAGACTTGGGGGAACGCTGGGTGGAAGGAAATTTGTGGCTCCTCTCAGATTCCAGAACTTTCTGCCACAGAAATGTGAGGAACATGTGTTTTTTTAGCCAAATTTTGAGGTTTGCAAAGGATTCTGGGTAACAGAACCTGGTCCGAGCCCCGCAAGTCACCCCTTCTTGGATTCCCCTAGGTCTCTAGTTTTCAGAAATGCACAGGTTTGGTAGGATTCCCCAGGTGCCGGCTGAGCTAGAGGCCAAAATCTACAGGTAGGCACTTCGCAAAAAACACCTCTGTTTTCTTCCAAAATTTTGGATGTGTCCACGTTGCGCTTTGGGGTGTTTCCTGACGCGGGCGCTAGGCCTACCCACACAAGTGAGGTATCATTTTTATCGGGAGACTTGAGGGAACGCTGGGTGGAAGGAAATTTGTGGCTCCTCTCAGATTCCAGAACTTTCTGCCACAGAAATGTGAGGAACATGTGTTTTTTTAGCCATATTTTGAGGTTTGCAAAGGATTCTGGGTAACAGAACCTGGTCCGAGCCCCTCAAGTCACCCCTCCTTTGATTCCCCAAGGTCTTTAGATTTCAGAAATGCACAGGTTTGGTAGGTTTCCCTAGGTGCCGGCTGAGCTAGAGGCCTAAATCTACAGGTAGGCACTTCGCAAAAAACACCTCTATTTTCTTCCAAAATTTTGGATGTGTCCACGTTGCGCTTTGGGGTGTTTCCTGTGATGGGCGCTAGGCCTACCCACACAAGTGAGGTATCATTTTTATTGGGAGACTTGGGGGAACGCTGGGTGGATGTAAATTGTGGCTCCTCTCAGATTCCAGAACTTTCTGCCACAGAAATGTGAGGAACATGTGTTTTTTTTAGCCAAATTTTGAGGTTTGCAAAGGATTCTGGGTACCAGAACCTGGTCCGAGCCCCGCAAGTCACCCCTCCTTGGATTCCCCTAGGTCTCTAGTTTTCAGAAATGCACAGGTTTGGTAGGTTTCCCTAGGTGCCGGCTGAGCTAGAGGCCAAAATCTACAGGTAGGCACTTCGCAAAAAACACCTCTGTTTTCTTCAAAAATTTTGGATGTGTCCACGTTGCGCTTTGGGGTGTTTCCTGTCGCGGGCGCTAGGCCTACCCACACAAGTGAGGTATCATTTTTATCGGGAGACTTGGGGGAACGCTGGGTGGAAGGAAATTCGTGGCTCCTCTCAGATTCCAGAACTTTCTGCCACAGAAATGTGAGGAACATGTGTTTTTTTAGCCAAATTTTGAGGTTTGCAAAGGATTCTGGGTAACAGAACCTGGTCCGAGCCCCGCAAGTCACCCCTCCTTGGATTCCCCTAGGTCTCTATTTTCAGAAATACACAGGTTTGGTAGGTTTCCCTAGGTGCCGGCTGAGCTAGAGGCCTAAATCTACAGGTAGGCACTTCGCAAAAAACACCTCTTTTTCCTTCAAAAATTTTGGATGTGTCCACGTTGCGCTTTGGGGTGTTTCCTGTCGTGGGCGCTAGGCCTACCCACACAAGTGAGGTATCATTTTTATCGGGAGACTTGGGGGAACGCTGGGTGGAAGGAAATTCGTGGCTCCACTCAGATTCCAGAACTTTCTGCCACAGAAATGTGAGGAACATGTGTTTTTTTAGCCAAATTTTGAGGTTTGCAAAGGATTCTGGGTAACAGAACCTGGTCCGAGCCCCGCAAGTCACCCCTCCTTGGATTCCCCTAGGTCTCTAGTTTTCAGAAATGCACAGGTGTGGTAGGTTTCCCTAGGTGCCGGCTGAGCTAGAGGCCGAAATCTACAGGTAGGCACTTCGCAAAAAAAACCTGTTTTCTTCAAAAAGTTTGGATGAGTCCACGATATGCTTTGGGGTTTTCCTGTGATGGGCGCTATGCCTACCCACACAAGTGAGGTATCATTTTTATCGGGAGACTTGGGGGAACGCTGGGTGGAAGGAAATTTGTGGCTCCTCTCAGATTCCAGAACTTTCTGCCACAGAAATGTGAGGAACGTGTTTTTTTAGCCAAATTTTGAGGTTTGCAAAGGATTCTGGGTAACAGAACCTGGTCCAAGCCCCGCAATTCACCCTTCCTTGGATTCCCCTAGGTCTCTAGTTTTCAGAAATGCACAGGTTTGGTAGGTTTCCCTAGGTGCCGGCTGAGCTAGAGGCCAAATTCTACAGGTAGGCACTTCGCAAAAAACACCTCTGTTTTCTTCCAAAATTTTGGATGTGTCCACGTTGCGCTTTGGGGTGTTTCCTGTCGCGGGCGCTAGGCCTACCCACACAAGTGAGGTATCATTTTTATCGGGAGACTTGGGGGAACGCTGGGTGGAAGGAAATTCGTGGCTCCACTCAGATTACAGAACTTTCTGCCACAGAAATGTGAGGAACATGTGTTTTTTTAGCCAAATTTTGAGGTTTGCAAAGGATTCTGGGTAACAGAACCTGGTCCGAGTCCCGCAAGTCTCCCCTCCTTGGATTCCCCAAGGTCTTTAGATTTCAGAAATGCACAGGTTTGGTAGGTTTCCCTAGGTGCCGGCTGAGCTAGAGGCCTAAATCTACAGGTAGGCACTTCGCAAAAAACACCTCTGTTTTCTTCCAAAATTTTGGATGTGTCCACGTTGCGCTTTGGGGTGTTTCCTGTGATGGGCGCTATGCCTACCCACACAAGTGAGGTATCATTTTTATCGGGAGACTTGGGGGAACGCTGGGTGGAAGGAAATTTGTGGCTCCTCTCAGATTCCAGAACTTTCTGCCACAGAAATGTGAGGAACATGTGTTTTTTTAGCCAAATTTTGAGGTTTGCAAAGGATTCTGGGTAACAGAACCTGGTCCGAGCCCCGCAAGTCACCCCTTCTTGGATTCCCCTAGGTCTCTAGTTTTCAGAAATGCACAGGTTTGGTAGGATTCCCTAGGTGCCGGCTGAGCTAGAGGCCAAAATCTACAGGAAGGCACTTCGCAAAAAACACCTCTGTTTTCTTCCAAAATTTTGGATGTGTCCACGTTGCGCTTTGGGGTGTTTCCTGACGCGGGCGCTAGGCCTACCCACACAAGTGAGGTATCATTTTTATCGGGAGACTTGAGGGAACGCTGGGTGGAAGGAAATTTGTGGCTCCTCTCAGATTCCAGAACTTTCTGCCACAGAAATGTGAGGAACATGTGTTTTTTTAGCCATATTTTGAGGTTTGCAAAGGATTCTGGGTAACAGAACCTGGTCCGAGCCCCTCAAGTCACCCCTCCTTTGATTCCCCAAGGTCTTTAGATTTCAGAAATGCACAGGTTTGGTAGGTTTCCCTAGGTGCCGGCTGAGCTAGAGGCCAAAATCTACAGGTAGGCACTTCGCAAAAAACACCTCTGTTTTCTTCAAAAATTTTGGATGTGTCCATGTTGCGCTTTGGGGTGTTTCCTGTCGCGGGCGCTAGGCCTACCCACACAAGTGAGGTATCATTTTTATCGGGAGACTTGGGGGAACGCTGGGTGGAAGGAAATTTGTGGCTCCTCTCAGATTCCAGAACTTTCTGCCACAGAAATGTGAGGAACATGTGTTTTTTTAGCCATATTTTGAGGTTTGCAAAGGATTCTGGGTAACAGAACCTGGTCCGAGCCCCTCAAGTCACCCCTCCTTTGATTCCCCAAGGTCTTTAGATTTCAGAAATGCACAGGTTTGGTAGGTTTCCCTAGGTGCCGGCTGAGCTAGAGGCCAAAATCTACAGGTAGGCACTTCGCAAAAAACACCTCTGTTTTCTTCAAAAATTTTGGATGTGTCCATGTTGCGCTTTGGGGTGTTTCCTGTCGCGGGCGCTAGGCCTACCCACACAAGTGAGGTATCATTTTTATCGGGAGACTTGGGGGAACGCTGGGTGGAAGGAAATTTGTGGCTCCTCTCAGATTCCAGAACTTTCTGTCACAGAAATGTGAGGAACATGTGTTTTTTTAGCCATATTTTGAGGTTTGCAAAGGATTCTGGGTAACAGAACCTGGTCCGAGCCCCTCAAGTCACCCCTCCTTTGATTCCCCTAGGTCTCTAGTTTTCAGAAATGCACAGGTCTGGTAGGTTTCCCTATGTGCGGGCTGAGCTAGAGGCCAAAATCTACAGGTAGGCACTTCGCAAAAAACACCTCTGTTTTCTTCCAAAATTTTGGATGTGTCCACGTTGCGCTTTGGGGTGTTTCCTGTCGCGGGCGCTAGGCCTACCCACACAAGTGAGGTATCATTTTTATCGGGAGACTTGGAGGAACGCTGGGTGGAAGGAAATTTGTGGCTCCTCTCAAATTCCAGAACTTTCTGCCACAGAAATGTGAGGAACATGTGTTTTTTTAGCCAAATTTTGAGGTTTGCAAAGGATTCTGGGTACCAGAACCTGGTCCGAGCCCCGCAAATCTCCCCTCCTTGGATTCCCCTAGGTCTTTAGTTTTCAGAAATGCACAGGTTTGGTAGGTTTCCCTAGGTGCCGGCTGAGCTAGAGGCCTAAATCTACAGGTAGGCACTTCGCAAAAAACACCTCTGTTTTCTTCCAAAATTTTGGATGTGTCCACGTTGCGCTTTGGGGTGTTTCCTGTGATGGGCGCTAGGCCTACCCACACAAGTGAGGTATCATTTTTATCGGGAGACTTGGGGGAACGCTGGGTGGAAGGACATTTGTGGCTCCTCTCAGATTCCAGAACTTTCTGCCACAGAAATGTGAGGCACATGTGTTTTTTTAGCCAAATTTTGAGGTTTGCAAAGGATTCTGGGTAACAGAACCTGGTCCGAGCCCCGCAAGTCACCCCTTCTTGGATTCCCCTAGGACTCTAGTTTTCAGAAATGCACAGGATTGGTAGGTTTCCCTAGGTGCCGGCTGAGCTAGAGGCGAAAATCTACAGATAGACACTTCGCAAAAAACACCTCTGTTTTCTTCCAAAATTTTGGATGTGTCCATGTTGCGCTTTGGGGTGTTTCCTGTCGCGGGCGGTAGGCCTACCCACACAAGTGAGGTATCATTTTTATCGGGAGACATGGGGGAACGCTGGGTGGAAGGAAATTTGTGGCTCCTCTCAGATTCCAGAACTTTCTGCCACAGAAATGTGAGGAACATGTGTTTTTTTAGCCAAATTTTGAGGTTTGCAAAGGATTCTGGGTAACAGAACCTGGTCCGAGCCCCGCAAGTCACCCCTCCTTGGATTCCCCTAGGTCTCTAGTTTTCAGAAATGCACAGGATTGGTAGGTTTCCCTAGGTGCCGGCTGAGCTAGAGGCCAAAATCTACAGGTAGGCACTTCGCAAAAAACACCTCTGTTCTCTTCCAAAATTTTGGATGTGTCCACGTTGCGCTTTAGGGTGTTTCCTGACTCTGGCGCTAGGCCTACCCACACAAGTGAGGTATCATTTTTATCGGGAGACTTGAGGGAACGCTGGGTGGAAGGAAATTTGTGGCTCCTCTCAGATTCCAGAACTTTCTGCCACAGAAATGTGAGGAACATGTGTTTTTTTTAGCCAAATTTTGAGGTTTGCAAAGGATTCTGGGTAACAGAACCTGGTCCGAGCCCCACAAGTCACCCCATCTTGGATTCCCCTAGGTCTCTAGTTCTCAGAAATGCACAGGTTTGGTAGGTTTCCCTAGGTGCCGGCTGAGCTAGAGGCCAAAATCTACAAGTAGGCACTTCGCAAAAAACACCTCTGTTTTCTTCCAAAATTTTGGATGTGTCCATGTTGCGCTTTGGGGTGTTTTCTGTCGCGGGCGCTAGGCCTACCCACACAAGTGAGGTATCATTTTTATCAGGAGACTTGGGGGAACGCTGGGTGGAAGGAAATTTGTGGCTCCTCTCAGATTCCAGAACTTTCTGTCACAGAAATGTGAGGAACATGTGTTTTTTTAGCCATATTTTGAGGTTTGCAAAGGATTCTGGGTAACAGAACCTGGTCCGAGCCCCTCAAGTCACCCCTCCTTTGATTCCCCTAGGTCTCTAGTTTTCAGAAATGCACAGGTTTGGTAGGTTTCCCTAGGTGCGGGCTGAGCTAGAGGCCAAAATCTACAGGTAGGCACTTCGCAAAAAACACCTCTGTTTTCTTCCAAAATTTTGGATGTGTCCACGTTGCGCTTTGGGGTGTTTCCTGTCGCGGGCGCTAGGCCTACCCACACAAGTGAGGTATCATTTTTATCGGGAGACTTGGAGGAACGCTGGGTGGAAGGAAATTTGTGGCTCCTCTCAAATTCCAGAACTTTCTGCCACAGAAATGTGAGGAACATGTGTTTTTTTAGCCAAATTTTGAGGTTTGCAAAGGATTCTGGGTAACAGAACCTGGTCCGAGCCCCGCAAGTCTCCCCTCCTTGGATTCCCCTAGGTCTTTAGTTTTCAGAAATGCACAGGTTTGGTAGGTTTCCCTAGGTGCCGGCTGAGCTAGAGGCCTAAATCTACAGGTAGGCACTTCGCAAAAAACACCTCTGTTTTCTTCCAAAATTTTGGATGTGTCCACGTTGCGCTTAGGGGTGTTTCCTGTGATGGGCGCTAGGCCTACCCACACAAGTGAGGTATCATTTTTATCGGGAGACTTGGGGGAACGCTGGGTGGAAGGACATTTGTGGCTCCTCTCAGATTCCAGAACTTTCTGCCACTGAAATGTGAGGAACATGTGTTTTTTTAGCCAAATTTTGAGGTTTGCAAAGGATTCTGGGTAACAGAACCTGGTCCGAGCCCCGCAAGTCACCCCTCCTTGGATTCCCCTAGGTCTCTAGTTTTCAGAAATGCACAGGTTTGGTAGGTTTCCCTAGGTGCCGGCTGAGCTAGAGGCCTAAATCTACAGGTAGGCACTTCGCAAAAAACACCTCTATTTTCTTACAAAATTTTGGATGTGTCCACGTTGCGCTTTGGGGTGTTTCCTGTGATGGGCGCTAGGCCTACCCACACAAGTGAGGTATCATTTTTATTGGGAGACTTGGGGGAACGCTGGGTGGAAGGAAATTGTGGCTCCTCTCAGATTCCAGAACTTTCTGCCACAGAAATGTGAGGAACATGTGTTTTTTTTAGCCAAATTTTGAGGTTTGCAAAGGATTCTGGGTACCAGAACCTGGTCCGAGCCCCGCAAGTCACCCCTCCTTGGATTCCCCTAGGTCTCTAGTTTTCAGAAATGCACAGGTTTGGTAGGTTTCCCTAGGTGCCGGCTGAGCTAGAGGCCAAAATCTACAGGTAGGCACTTCTCAAAAAACACCTCTGTTTTCTTCAAAAATTTTGGATGTGTCCACGTTGCGCTTTGGGGTGTTTCCTGTCGCGGGCGCTAGGCCTACCCACACAAGTGAGGTATCATTTTTATCGGGAGACTTGGGGGAACGCTGGGTGGAAGGAAATTCGTGGCTCCTCTCAGATTCCAGAACTTTCTGCCACAGAAATGTGAGGAACATGTGTTTTTTTAGCCAAATTTTGAGGTTTGCAAAGGATTCTGGGTAACAGAACCTGGTCCGAGCCCCGCAAGTCACCCCTCCTTGGATTCCCCTAGGTCTCTATTTTCAGAAATACACAGGTTTGGTAGGTTTCCCTAGGTGCCGGCTGAGCTAGAGGCCTAAATCTACAGGTAGGCACTTCGCAAAAAACACCTCTTTTTTCTTCAAAAATTTTGGATGTGTCCACGTTGCGCTTTGGGGTGTTTCCTGTCGTGGGCGCTAGGCCTACCCACACAAGTGAGGTATCATTTTTATCGGGAGACTTGGGGGAACGCTGGGTGGAAGGAAATTCGTGGCTCCACTCAGATTCCAGAACTTTCTGCCACAGAAATGTGAGGAACATGTGTTTTTTTAGCCAAATTTTGAGGTTTGCAAAGGATTCTGGGTAACAGAACCTGGTCCGAGCCCCGCAAGTCTCCCCTCCTTGGATTCCCCTAGGTCTCTAGTTTTCAGAAATGCACAGGTGTGGTAGGTTTCCCTAGGTGCCGGCTGAGCTAGAGGCCGAAATCTACAGGTAGGCACTTCGCAAAAAAAACCTGTTTTCTTCAAAAATTTTGGATGTGTCCACGTTGTGCTTTGGGGTTTTCCTGTGATGGGCGCTATGCCTACCCACACAAGTGAGGTATCATTTTTATCGGGAGACTTGGGGGAACGCTGGGTGGAAGGAAATTTGTGGCTCCTCTCAGATTCCAGAACTTTCTGCCACAGAAATGTGAGGAACGTGTTTTTTTAGCCAAATTTTGAGGTTTGCAAAGGATTCTGGGTAACAGAACCTGGTCCAAGCCCCGCAATTCACCCTTCCTTGGATTCCCCTAGGTCTCTAGTTTTCAGAAATGCACATGTTTGGTAGGTTTCCCTAGGTGCCGGCTGAGCTAGAGGGCAAATTCTACAGGTAGGCACTTCGCAAAAAACACCTCTGTTTTCTTCCAAAATTTTGGATGTGTCCACGTTGCGCTTTGGGGTGTTTCTTGTCGCGGGCGCTAGGCCTACCCACACAAGTGAGGTATCATTTTTATCGGGAGACTTGGGGGAACGCTGGGTGGAAGGAAATTCGTGGCTCCACTCAGATTACAGAACTTTCTGCCACAGAAATGTGAGGAACATGTGTTTTTTTAGCCAAATTTTGAGGTTTGCAAAGGATTCTGGGTAACAGAACCTGGTCCGAGCCCCGCAAGTCTCCCCTCCTTGGATTCCCCAAGGTCTTTAGATTTCAGAAATGCACAGGTTTGGTAGGTTTCCCTAGGTGCCGGCTGAGCTAGAGGCCTAAATCTACAGGTAGGCACTTCGCAAAAAACACCTCTGTTTTCTTCTAAAATTTTCGATGTGTCCACGTTGCGCTTTGGGGTGTTTCCTGTGATGGGCGCTATGCCTACCCACACAAGTGAGGTATCATTTTTATCGGGAGACTTGGGGGAACGCTGGGTGGAAGGAAATTTGTGGCTCCTCTCAGATTCCAGAACTTTCTGCCACAGAAATGTGAGGAACATGTGTTTTTTTAGCCAAATTTTGAGGTTTGCAAAGGATTCTGGGTAACAGAACCTGGTCCGAGCCCCGCAAGTCACCCCTTCTTGGATTCCCCTAGGTCTCTAGTTTTCAGAAATGCACAGGTTTGGTAGGATTCCCTAGGTGCCGGCTGAGCTAGAGGCCAAAATCTACAGGTAGGCACTTCGCAAAAAACACCTCTGTTTTCTTCCAAAATTTTGGATGTGTCCACGTTGCGCTTTGGGGTGTTTCCTGACGCGGGCGCTAGGCCTACCCACACAAGTGAGGTATCATTTTTATCGGGAGACTTGAGGGAACGCTGGGTGGAAGGAAATTTGTGGCTCCTCTCAGATTCCAGAACTTTCTGCCACAGAAATGTGAGGAACATGTGTTTTTTTTAGCCAAATTTTGAGGTTTGCAAAGGATTCTGGGTAACAGAACCTGGTCCGAGCCCCGCAAGTCACCCATCCTTGGATTCCCCTAGGTCTCTAGTTTTCAGAAATGCACAGGTTTGGTAGGTTTCCCTAGGTGCCGGCTGAGCTAGAGGCCAAAATCTACAGGTAGGCACTTCGCAAAAAACACCTCCGTTTTCTTCCAAAATTTTGGATGTGTCCACGTTGCGCTTTGGGGTGTTTCCTGTCGCGGGCGCTAGGCCTACCCACACAAGTGAGGTATCATTTTTATCGGGAGACTTGGGGGAACGCTGGGTGGAAGGAAATTTGTGGCTCCTCTCAGATTCCAGAACTTTCTGCCACAGAAATGTGAGGAACATGTGTTTTTTTAGCCAAATTTTGAGGTTTGCAAAGGATTCTGGGTAACAGAACCTGGTCCGAGCCCCGCAAGTCTCCCCTCCTTGGATTCCCCTAGGTCTTTAGTTTTCAGAAATGCACAGGTTTGGTAGGTTTCCCTAGGTGCCGGCTGAGCTAGAGGCCTAAATCTACAGGTAGGCACTTCGCAAAGAACACCTCTGTTTTCTTCAAAAATGTTGGATGTGTCCACGTTGCGCTTTGGGGTGTTTCCTGTGATGGGCGCTAGGCCTACCCACACAAGTGAGGTATCATTTTTATCGGGAGACTTGGGGGAACGCTGGGTGGAAGGAAATTTGTGGCTCCTCTCAGATTCCAGATCTTTCTGCCACAGAAATGTGAGGAACATGTGTTTTTTTAGCCAAATTTTGAGGTTTGCAAAGGATTCTGGGTAACAGAACCTGGTCCGAGCCCTGCAAGTCACCCCTCCTTGGATTCCCCTAGGTCTCTAGTTTTCAGAAATGCACAGGTTTGGTAGGTTTCCCTAGGTGCCGGCTGAGCTAGAGGCCTAAATCTACAGGTAGGCACTTCGCAAAAAACACCTCTGTTTTCTTCAAAAATTTTGGATGTGTCCACGTTGCGCTTTGGGGTGTTTCCTGTCGCGGGCGCTAGGCCTACCCACACAAGTAAGGTATCTTTTTTATCGGGAGACTTGGGGGAACGCTGGGTGGAAGGAAATTCGTGGCTCCACTCAGATTCCAGAACTTTCTGCCACAGAAATGTGAGGAACATGTGTTTTTTTAGCCAAATTTTGAGGTTTGCAAAGGATTCTGGGTAACAGAACCTGGTCCGAGCCCCGCAAGTCACCCCTCCTTGGATTCCCCTAAGTCTCTAGTTTTCAGAAATGCACAGGATTGGTAGGTTTCCCTAGGTGCCGGCTGAGCTAGAGGCCAAAATCTACAGGTAGTCACTTCGCAAAAAACACCTCTGTTTTCTTCAAAAATTTTGGATGTGTCCACGTTGCGCTTTGGGGTGTTTCCTGTCGCGGGCGCTAGGCCTACCCACACAAGTGAGGTATCATTTTTATCGGAAGACTTGGGGGAACGCTGGGTGGAAGGAAATTCGTGGCTCCTCTCAGATTCCAGAACTTTCTGCCACAGAAATGTGAGGAACATGTGTTTTTTTTAGCCAAATTTTGAGGTTTGCAAAGGATTCTGGGTACCAGAACCTGGTCCGAGCCCCGCAAGTCACCCCTCCTTGGATTCCCCTAGGTCTCTAGTTTTCAGAAATGCACAGGTTTGGTAGGTTTCCCTAGGTGCCGGCTGAGCTAGAGGCCAAAATCTACAGGTAGGCACTTCGCAAAAAACACCTCTGTTTTCTTCAAAAATTTGGGATGTGTCCACGTTGTGCTTTGGGGTGTTTCCTGTCGCGGGCGCTAGGCCTACCCACACAAGTGAGGTATCATTTTTATCGGGAGACTTGGGGGAACGCTGGGTGGAAGGAAATTCGTGGCTGCTCTCAGATTCCAGAACTTTCTGCCACAGAAATGTGAGGAACATGTGTTTTTTTAGCCAAATTTTGAGGTTTGCAAAGGATTCTGGGTAACAGAACCTGGTCCGAGCCCCGCAAGTCACCCCTCCTTGGATTCCCCTAGGTCTCTAGTTTTCAGAAATGCACAGGTTTGGTAGGTTTCCCTAGGTGCCGGCTGAGCTAGAGGCCTAAATCTACAGGTAGGCACTTCGCAAAAAACACCTCTGTTTTCTTCCAAAATTTTGGATGTGTCCACGTTGCGCTTTGGGGTGTTTCCTGTCGCGGGCGCTAGGCCTACCCACACAAGTGAGGTATCATTTTTATCGGGAGACTTGGGGGAACGCTGGGTGGAAGGAAATTCGTGGCTCCACTCAGATTACAGAACTTTCTGCCACAGAAATGTGAGGAACATGTGTTTTTTTAGCCAAATTTTGAGGTTTGCAAAGGATTCTGGGTAACAGAACCTGGTCCGAGCCCCGCAAGTCTCCCCTCCTTGGATTCCCCTAGGTCTTTAGTTTTCAGAAATGCACAGGTTTGGTAGGTTTCCCTAGGTGCCGGCTGAGCTAGAGGCCTAAATCTACAGGTGGGCACTTCGCAAAGAACACCTCTGTTTTCTTCAAAAATGTTGGATGTGTCCACGTTGCGCTTTGGGGTGTTTCCTGTGATGGGCGCTAGGCCTACCCACACAAGTGAGGTATCATTTTTATCGGGAGACTTGGGGGAACGCTGGGTGGAAGGAAATTTGTGGCTCCTCTCAGATTCCAGATCTTTCTGCCACAGAAATGTGAGGAACATGTGTTTTTTTAGCCAAATTTTGAGGTTTGCAAAGGATTCTGGGTAACAGAACCTGGTCCGAGCCCTGCAAGTCACCCCTCCTTGGATTCCCCTAGGTCTCTAGTTTTCAGAAATGCACAGGTTTGGTAGGTTTCCCTAGGTGCCGGCTGAGCTAGAGGCCTAAATCTACAGGTAGGCACTTCGCAAAAAACACCTCTGTTTTCTTCAAAAATTTTGGATGTGTCCACGTTGCGCTTTGGGGTGTTTCCTGTCGCGGGCGCTAGGCCTACCCACACAAGTAAGGTATCTTTTTTATCGGGAGACTTGGGGGAACGCTGGGTGGAAGGAAATTCGTGGTTCCACTCAGATTCCAGAACTTTCTGCCACAGAAATGTGAGGAACATGTGTTTTTTTAGCCAAATTTTGAGGTTTGCAAAGGATTCTGGGTAACAGAACCTGGTCCGAGCCCCGCAAGTCACCCCTCCTTGGATTCCCCTAAGTCTCTAGTTTTCAGAAATGCACAGGATTGGTAGGTTTCCCTAGGTGCCGGCTGAGCTAGAGGCCAAAATCTACAGGTAGTCACTTCGCAAAAAACACCTCTGTTCTCTTCCAAAATTTTGGATGTGTCCACGTTGCACTTTGGGGTGTTTCCTGACGCGGGCGCTAGGCCTACCCACACAAGTGAGGTATCATTTTTATCGGGAGACTTGAGGGAACGCTGGGTGGAAGGAAATTTGTGGCTCCTCACAGATTCCAGAACTTTCTGCCACAGAAATGTGAGGAACATGTGGTTTTTTTAGGCAAATTTTGAGGTTTGCAAAGGATTCTGGGTAATAGAACCTGGTCCGAGCCCCGCAAGTCACCCCTCCTTGGATTCCCCTAGGTCTCTAGTTTTCAGAAATGCACAGGTTTGGTAGGTTTCTCTAGGTGCCGGCTGAGCTAGAGGCCAAAATCTACAGGTAGGCACTTCGCAAAAAACACCTCTGTTTTCTTCAAAAATTTTGGATGTGTCCATGTTGCGCTTTGGGGTGTTTCCTGTCGCGGGCGCTAGGCCTACCCACACAAGTGAGGTATCATTTTTATCGGGAGACTTGGGGGAACGCTGGGTGGAAGGAAATTTGTGGCTCCTCTCAGATTCCAGAACTTTCTGTCACAGAAATGTGAGGAACATGTGTTTTTTTAGCCATATTTTGAGGTTTGCAAAGGATTCTGGGTAACAGAACCTGGTCCGAGCCCCTCAAGTCACCCCTCCTTTGATTCCCCTAGGTCTCTAGTTTTCAGAAATGCACAGGTCTGGTAGGTTTCCCTATGTGCGGGCTGAGCTAGAGGCCAAAATCTACAGGTAGGCACTTCGCAAAAAACACCTCTGTTTTCTTCCAAAATTTTGGATGTGTCCACGTTGCGCTTTGGGGTGTTTCCTGTCGCGGGCGCTAGGCCTACCCACACAAGTGAGGTATCATTTTTATCGGGAGACTTGTAGGAACGCTGGGTGGAAGGAAATTTGTGGCTCCTCTCAAATTCCAGAACTTTCTGCCACAGAAATGTGAGGAACATGTGTTTTTTTAGCCAAATTTTCAGGTTTGCAAAGGATTCTGGGTTCCAGAACCTGGTCCGAGCCCCGCAAATCTCCCCTCCTTGGATTCCCCTAGGTCTTTAGTTTTCAGAAATGCACAGGTTTGGTAGGTTTCCCTAGGTGCCGGCTGAGCTAGAGGCCTAAATCTACAGGTAGGCACTTCGCAAAAAACACCTCTGTTTTCTTCCAAAATTTTGGATGTGTCCACGTTGCGCTTTGGGGTGTTTCCTGTGATGGGCGCTAGGCCTACCCACACAAGTGAGGTATCATTTTTATCGGGAGACTTGGGGGAACGCTGGGTGGAAGGACATTTGTGGCTCCTCTCAGATTCCAGAACTTTCTGCCACAGAAATGTGAGGAACATGTGTTTTTTTAGCCAAATTTTGAGGTTTGCAAAGGATTCTGGGTAACAGAACCTGGTCCGAGCCCCGCAAGTCACCCCTTCTTGGATTCCCCTAGGACTCTAGTTTTCAGAAATGCACAGGTTTGGTACGTTTCCCTAGGTGCCGGCTGAGCTAGAGGCCAAAATCTACAGATAGGCACTTCGCAAAAAACACCTCTGTTTTCTTCCAAAATTTTGGATGTGTCCATGTTGCGCTTTGGGGTGTTTCCTGTCGCGGGCGGTAGGCCTACCCACACAAGTGAGGTATCATTTTTATCGGGAGACATGGGGGAACGCTGGGTGGAAGGAAATTTGTGGCTCCTCTCAGATTCCAGAACTTTCTGCCACAGAAATGTGAGGAACATGTGTTTTTTTAGCCAAATTTTGAGGTTTGCAAAGGATTCTGGGTAACAGAACCTGGTCCGAGCCCCGCAAGTCACCCCTCCTTGGATTCCCCTAGGTCTCTAGTTTTCAGAAATGCACAGGATTGGTAGGTTTCCCTAGGTGCCGGCTGAGCTAGAGGCCAAAATCTACAGGTAGGCACTTCGCAAAAAACACCTCTGTTCTCTTCCAAAATTTTGGATGTGTCCACGTTGCGCTTTAGGGTGTTTCCTGACGCTGGCGCTAGGCCTACCCACACAAGTGAGGTATCATTTTTATCGGGAGACTTGAGGGAACGCTGGGTGGAAGGAAATTTGTGGCTCCTCTCAGATTCCAGAACTTTCTGCCACAGAAATGTGAGGAACATGTGTTTTTTTTAGGCAAATTTTGAGGTTTGCAAAGGATTCTGGGTAACAGAACCTGGTCCGAGCCCCACAAGTCACCCCATCTTGGATTCCCCTAGGTCTCTAGTTCTCAGAAATGCACAGGTTTGGTAGGTTTCCCTAGGTGCCGGCTGAGCTAGAGGCCAAAATCTACAGGTAGGCACTTCGCAAAAAACACCTCTGTTTTCTTCCAAAATTTTGGATGTGTCCATGTTGCGCTTTGGGGTGTTTTCTGTCGCGGGCGCTAGGCCTACCCACACAAGTGAGGTATCATTTTTATCGGGAGACTTGGGGGAACGCTGGGTGGAAGGAAATTTGTGGCTCCTCTCAGATTCCAGAACTTTCTGTCACAGAAATGTGAGGAACATGTGTTTTTTTAGCCATATTTTGAGGTTTGCAAAGGATTCTGGGTAACAGAACCTGGTCCGAGCCCCTCAAGTCACCCCTCCTTTGATTCCCCTAGGTCTCTAATTTTCAGAAATGCACAGGTTTGGTAGGTGTCCCTAGGTGCGGGCTGAGCTAGAGGCCAAAATCTACAGGTAGGCACTTTGCAAAAAACACCTCTGTTTTCTTCCAAAATGTTGGATGTGTCCACGTTGCGCTTTGGGGTGTTTCCTGTCGCGGGCGCTAGGCCTACCCACACAAGTGAGGTATCATTTTTATCGGGAGACTTGGAGGAACGCTGGGTGGAAGGAAATTTGTGGCTCCTCTCAAATTCCAGAACTTTCTGCCACAGAAATGTGAGGAACATGTGTTTTTTTAGCCAAATTTTGAGGTTTGCAAAGGATTCTGGGTAACAGAACCTGGTCCGAGCCCCGCAAGTCTCCCCTCCTTGGATTCCCCTAGGTCTTTAGTTTTCAGAAATGCACAGGTTTGGTAGGTTTCCCTAGGTGCCGGCTGAGCTAGAGGCCTAAATCTACAGGTAGGCACTTCGCAAAAAACACCTCTGTTTTCTTCCAAAATTTTGGATGTGTCCACGTTGCGCTTAGGGGTTTTTCCTGTGATGAGCGCTAGGCCTACCCACACAAGTGAGGTATCATTTTTATCGGGAGACTTGGGGGAACGCTGGGTGGAAGGACATTTGTGGCTCCTCTCAGATTCCAGAACTTTGTGCCACAGAAATGTGAGGAACATGTGTTTTTTTAGCCAAATTTTGAGGTTTGCAAAGGATTCTGGGTAACAGAACCTGGTCCGAGCCCCGCAAGTCACCCCTTCTTGGATTCCCCTAGGACTCTAGTTTTCAGAAATGCACAGGTTTGGTAGGTTTCCCTAGGTGCCGGCTGAGCTAGAGGCCAAAATCTACAGATAGGCACTTCGCAAAAAACACCTCTGTTTTCTTCCAAAATTTTGGATGTGTCCATGTTGCGCTTTGGGGTGTTTCCTGTCGCGGGCGGTAGGCCTACCCACACAAGTGAGGTATCATTTTTATCGGGAGACATGGGGGAACGCTGGGTGGAAGGAAATTTGTGGCTCCTCTCAGATTCCAGAACTTTCTGCCACAGAAATGTGAGGAACATGTGTTTTTTTAGCCAAATTTTGAGGTTTGCAAAGGATTCTGGGTAACAGAACCTGGTCCGAGCCCCGCAAGTCACCCCTCCTTGGATTCCCCTAGGTCTCTAGTTTTCAGAAATGCACAGGATTGGTAGGTTTCCCTAGGTGCCGGCTGAGCTAGAGGCCAAAATCTACAGGTAGGCACTTCGCAAAAAAACACCTCTGTTCTCTTCCAAAATTTTGGATGTGTCCACGTTGCGCTTTAGGGTGTTTCCTGACGCTGGCGCTAGGCCTACCCACACAAGTGAGGTATCATTTTTATCGGGAGACTTGAGGGAACGCTGGGTGGAAGGAAATTTGTGGCTCCTCTCAGATTCCAGAACTTTCTGCCACAGAAATGTGAGGAACATGTGTTTTTTTTAGGCAAATTTTGAGGTTTGCAAAGGATTCTGGGTAACAGAACCTGGTCCGAGCCCCACAAGTCACCCCTCCTTGGATTCCCCTAGGTCTCTAGTTTTCAGAAATGCACAGGTTTGGTAGGTTTCCCTAGGTGCCGGCTGAGCTAGAGGCCTAAATCTACAGGTAGGCACTTCGCAAAAAACACCTCTATTTTCTTCCAAAATTTTGGATGTGTCCACGTTGCGCTTTGGGGTGTTTCCTGTGATGGGCGCTAGGCCTACCCACACAAGTGAGGTATCATTTTTATTGGGAGACTTGGGGGAACGCTGGGTGGAAGGAAATTGTGGCTCCTCTCAGATTCCAGAACTTTCTGCCACAGAAATGTGAGGAACATGTGTTTTTTTTAGCCAAATTTTGAGGTTTGCAAAGGATTCTGGGTACCAGAACCTGGTCCGAGCCCCGCAAGTCACCCCTCAATGGATTCCCCTAGGTCTCTAGTTTTCAGAAATGCACAGGTTTGGTAGGTTTCCCTAGGTGCCGGCTGAGCTAGAGGCCAAAATCTACAGGTAGGCACTTCGCAAAAAACACCTCTGTTTTCTTCAAAAATTTTGGATGTGTCCACGTTGCGCTTTGGGGTGTTTCCTGTCGCGGGCGCTAGGCCTACCCACACAAGTGAGGTATCATTTTTATCGGGAGACTTGGGGGAACGCTGGGTGGAAGGAAATTCGTGGCTCCTCTCAGATTCCAGAACTTTCTGCCACAGAAATGTGAGGAACATGTGTTTTTTTAGCCAAATTTTGAGGTTTGCAAAGGATTCTGGGTAACAGAACCTGGTCCGAGCCCCGCAAGTCACCCCTCCTTGGATTCCCCTAGGTCTCTATTTTCAGAAATACACAGGTTTGGTAGGTTTCCCTAGGTGCCGGCTGAGCTAGAGGCCTAAATCTACAGGTAGGCACTTCGCAAAAAACACCTCTGTTTTCTTCAAAAATTTTGGATGTGTCCACGTTGCGCTTTGGGGTGTTTCCTGTCGTGGGCGCTAGGCCTACCCACACAAGTGAGGTATCATTTTTATCGGGAGACTTGGGGGAACGCTGGGTGGAAGGAAATTCGTGGCTCCACTCAGATTCCAGAACTTTCTGCCACAGAAATGTGAGGAACATGTGTTTTTTTAGCCACATTTTGAGGTTTGCAAAGGATTCTGGGTAACAGAACCTGGTCCGAGCCCCGCAAGTCACCCCTCCTTGGATTCCCCTAGGTCTCTAGTTTTCAGAAATGCACAGGTGTGGTAGGTTTCCCTAGGTGCCGGCTGAGCTACAGGCCGAAATCTACAGGTAGGCACTTCGCAAAAAAAACCTGTTTTCTTCAAAAATTTTGGATGTGTCCACGTTGTGCTTTGGGGTTTTCCTGTGATGGGCGCTATGCCTACCCACACAAGTGAGGTATCATTTTTATCGGGAGACTTGGGGGAACGCTGGGTGGAAGGAAATTTGTGGCTCCTCTCAGATTCCAGAACTTTCTGCCACAGAAATGTGAGGAACGTGTTTTTTTAGCCAAATTTTGAGGTTTGCAAAGGATTCTGGGTAACAGAACCTGGTCCAAGCCCTGCAATTCACCCTTCCTTGGATTCCCCTAGGTCTCTAGTTTTCAGAAATGCACAGGTTTGGTAGGTTTCCCTAGGTGCCGGCTGAGCTAGAGGCCAAATTCTACAGGTAGGCACTTCGCAAAAAACACCTCTGTTTTCTTCAAAAATTTTGGATGTGTCCACGTTGCGCTTTGGGGTGTTTCCTGTCGCGGGCGCTAGGCCTACCCACACAAGTGAGGTATCATTTTTATCGGGAGACTTGGGGGAACGCTGGGTGGAAGGAAATTCGTGGCTCCACTCAGATTACAGAACTTTCTGCCACAGAAATGTGAGGAACATGTGTTTTTTTAGCCAAATTTTGAGGTTTGCAAAGGATTCTGGGTAACAGAACCTGGTCCGAGCCCCGCAAGTCTCCCCTCCTTGGATTCCCCAAGGTCTTTAGATTTCAGAAATGCACAGGTTTGGTAGGTTTCTCTAGGTGCCGCTGAGCTAGAGGCCTAAATCTACAGGTAGGCACTTCGCAAAAAACACCTCTGTTTTCTTCAAAAATGTTGGATGTGTCCACGTTGCGCTTTGGGGTGTTTCCTGTCGTGGGCGCTATGCCTACCCACACAAGTGAGGTATCATTTTTATCGGGAGACTTGGGGGAACGCTGGGTGGAAGGAAATTTGTGGCTCCTCTCAGATTCCAGAACTTTCTGCCACAGAAATGTGAGGAACATGTGTTTTTTTAGCCAAAGTTTGAGGTTTGCAAAGGATTCTGGGTAACAGAACCTGGTCCGAGCCCCGCAAGTCACCCCTTCTTGGATTCCCCTAGGTCTCTAGTTTTCAGAAATGCACAGGTTTGGTAGGATTCCCTAGGTGCCGGCTGAGCTAGAGGCCAAAATCTACAGGTAGGCACTTCGCAAAAAACACCTCTGTTTTCTTCCAAAATTTTGGATGTGTCCACGTTGCGCTTTGGGGTGTTTCCTGACGCGGGCGCTAGGCCTACCCACACAAGTGAGGTATCATTTTTATCGGGAGACTTGAGGGAACGCTGGGTGGAAGGAAATTTGTGGCTCCTCTCAGATTCCAGAACTTTCTGCCACAGAAATGTGAGGAACATGTGTTTTTTTTAGCCAAATTTTGAGGTTTGCAAAGGATTCTGGGTAACAGAACCTGGTCCGAGCCCCGCAAGTCACCCATCCTTGGATTCCCCTAGGTCTCTAGTTTTCAGAAATGCACAGGTTTGGTAGGTTTCCCTAGGTGCCGGCTGAGCTAGAGGCCAAAATCTACAGGTAGGCACTTCGCAAAAAACACCTCCGTTTTCTTCCAAAATTTTGGATGTGTCCACGTTGCGCTTTGGGGTGTTTCCTGTCGCGGGCACTAGGCCTACCCACACAAGTGAGGTATCATTTTTATCGGGAGACTTGGGGGAACGCTGGGTGGAAGGAAATTTGTGGCTCCTCTCAGATTCCAGAACTTTCTGCCACAGAAATGTGAGGAACATGTGTTTTTTTAGCCAAATTTTGAGGTTTTCAAAGGATTCTGGGTAACAGAACCTGGTCCGAGCCCCGCAAGTCTCCCCTCCTTGGATTCCCCTAGGTCTTTAGTTTTCAGAAATGCACAGGTTTGGTAGGTTTCCCTAGGTGCCGGCTGAGCTAGAGGCCTAAATCTACAGGTAGGCACTTCGCAAAGAACACCTCTGTTTTCTTCAAAAATTTTGGATGTGTCCACGTTGCGCTTTGGGGTGTTTCCTGTGATGGGCGCTAGGCCTACCCACACAAGTGAGGTATCATTTTTATCGGGAGACTTGGGGGAACGCTGGGTGGAAGGAAATTTGTGGCTCCTCTCAGATTCCGGATCTTTCTGCCACAGAAATGTGAGGAACATGTGTTTTTTTAGCCAAATTTTGAGGTTTGCAAAGGATTCTGGGTAACAGAACCTGGTCCGAGCCCTGCAAGTCACCCCTCCTTGGATTCCCCTAGGTCTCTAGTTTTCAGAAATGCACAGGTTTGGTAGGTTTCCTAAGGTGCCGGCTGAGCTAGAGGCCTAAATCTACAGGTAGGCACTTCGCAAAAAACACCTCTGTTTTCTTCAAAAATTTTGGATGTGTCCACGTTGCGCTTTGGGGTGTTTCCTGTCGCGGGCGCTAGGCCTACCCACACAAGTAAGGTATCTTTTTTATCGGGAGACTTGGGGGAACGCTGGGTGGAAGGAAATTCGTGGCTCCACTCAGATTCCAGAACTTTCTGCCACAGAAATGTGAGGAACATGTGTTTTTTTAGCCAAATTTTGAGGTTTGCAAAGGATTCTGGGTAACAGAACCTGGTCCGAGCCCCGCAAGTCACCCCTCCTTGGATTCCCCTAAGTCTCTAGTTTTTAGAAATGCACAGGATTGGTAGGTTTCCCTAGGTGCCGGCTGAGCTAGAGGCCAAAATCTACAGGTAGGCACTTCGCAAAAAACACCTCTGTTTTCTTCAAAAATTTTGGATGTGTCCACGTTGCGCTTTGGGGTGTTTCCTGTCGCGGGCGCTAGGCCTACCCACACAAGTGAGGTATCATTTTTATCGGGAGACTTGGGGGAACGCTGGGTGGAAGGAAATTCGTGGCTCCTCTCAGATTCCAGAACTTTCTGCCACAGAAATGTGAGGAACATGTGTTTTTTTTAGCCAAATTTTGAGGTTTGCAAAGGATTCTGGGTACCAGAACCTGGTCCGAGCCCCGCAAGTCACCCCTCCTTGGATTCCCCTAGGTCTCTAGTTTTCAGAAATGCACAGGTTTGGTAAGTTTCCCTAGGTGCCGGCTGAGCTAGAGGCCAAAATCTACAGGTAGGCACTTCGCAAAAAACACCTCTGTTTTCTTCAAAAATTTTGGATCTGTCCACGTTGCGCTTTGGGGTGTTTCCTGTCGCGGGCGCTAGGCCTACCCACACAAGTGAGGTATCATTTTTATCGGGAGACTTGGGGGAACGCTGGGTGGAAGGAAATTCGTGGCTCCTCTCAGATTCCAGAACTTTCTGCCACAGAAATGTGAGGAACATGTGTTTTTTTAGCCAAATTTTGAGGTTTGCAAAGGATTCTGGGTAACAGAACCTGGTCCGAGCCCCACAAGTCACCTCATCTTGGATTCCCCAAGGTCTTTAGTTTTCAAAAATGCACAGGGTTGGTAGGTTTCCCTAGGTGCCGGCTGAGCTACAGGACAAAATCCACAGGTAGGCACTGTTTTCTTTAAAAAAATGTGATGTGTCCACGGTGCGTTTTGGGGCATTTCCTGTCACGGGGCTAGGCCTACACACACAAGTGAGGTATCATTTTTATTGGGAGACTTGGGGGAACGCTGGGTGGAAGGAAATTGTGGCTCCTCTCAGATTCCAGAACTTTCTGCCACAGAAATGTGAGGAACGTGTTTTTTTAGCCAAATTTTGAGGTTTGCAAAGGATTCTGGGTAACAGAACCTGGTCCAAGCCCCGCAATTCACCCTTCCTTGGATTCCCCTAGGTCTCTAGTTTTCAGAAATGCACAGGTTTGGTAGGTTTCCCTAGGTGCCGGCTGAGCTAGAGGCCTAAATCTACAGGTAGGCACTTCGCAAAAAACACCTCTGTTTTCTTCCAAAATTTTGGATGTGTCCACGTTGCGCTTTGGGGTGTTTCCTGTGATGGGCGCTATGCCTACCCACACAAGTGAGGTATCATTTTTATCGGGAGAACTGGGGGAACGCTGGGTGGAAGGAAATTTGTGGCTCCTCTCAGATTCCAGAACTTTCTGCCACAGAAATGTGAGGAACATGTGTTTTTTTAGCCAAATTTTGAGGTTTGCAAAGGATTCTGGGTAACAGAACCTGGTCCGAGCCCCGCAAGTCACCCCTTCTTGGATTCCCCTAGGTCTCTAGTTTTCAGAAATGCACAGGTTTGGTACGATTCCCTAGGTGCCGGCTGAGCTAGAGGCCAAAATCTACAGGTAGGCACTTCGCAAAAAACACCTCTGTTTTCTTCCAAAATTTTGGATGTGTCCACGTTGCGCTTTGGGGTGTTTCCTGACGCGGGCGCTAGGCCTACCCACACAAGTGAGGTATCATTTTTATCGAGAGACTTGAGGGAACGCTGGGTGGAAGGGAATTTGTGGCTCCTCTCAGATTCCAGAACTTTCTGCCACAGAAATGTGAGGAACATGTGTTTTTTTTAGCCAAATTTTGAGGTTTGCAAAGGATTCTGGGTAACAGAACCTGGTCCGAGCCCCGCAAGTCACCCCTCCTTGGATTCCCCTAGGTCTCTAGTTTTCAGAAATGCACAGGTTTGGTAGGTTTCCCTAGGTGCCGGCTGAGCTAGAGGCCAAAATCTACAGGTAGGCACTTCGCAAAAAACACCTCCGTTTTCTTCCAAAATTTTGGATGTGTCCACGTTGCGCTTTGGGGTGTTTCCTGTCGCGGGCGCTAGGCCTACCCACACAAGTGAGGTATCATTTTTATCGGGAGACTTGGGGGAACGCTGGGTGGAAGGAAATTCGTGGCTCCACTCAGATTACAGAACTTTCTGCCACAGAAATGTGAGGAACATGTGTTTTTTTAGCCAAATTTTGAGGTTTGCAAAGGATTCTGGGTAACAGAACCTGGTCCGAGCCCCGCAAGTCTCCCCTCCTTGGATTCCCCAAGGTCTTTAGATTTCAGAAATGCACAGGTTTGGTAGGTTTCCCTAGGTGCCGGCTGAGCTAGAGGCCTAAATCTACAGGTAGGCACTTCGCAAAAAACACCTCTGTTTTCTTCCAAAATTTTGGATGTGTCCACGTTGCGCTTTGGGGTGTTTCCTGTGATGGGCGCTATGCCTACCCACACAAGTGAGGTATCATTTTTATCGGGAGACTTGGGGAACGCTGGGTGGAAGGAAATTTGTGGCTCCTCTCAGATTCCAGAACTTTCTGCCACAGAAATGTGAGGAACATGTGTTTTTTTAGCCAAAGTTTGAGGTTTGCAAAGGATTCTGGGTAACAGAACCTGGTCCGAGCCCCGCAAGTCACCCCTTCTTGGATTCCCCTAGGTCTCTAGTTTTCAGAAATGCACAGGTTTGGTAGGATTCCCTAGGTGCCGGCTGAGCTAGAGGCCAAAATCTACAGGTAGGCACTTCGCAAAAAACACCTCTGTTTTCTTCCAAAATTTTGGATGTGTCCACGTTGCGCTTTGGGGTGTTTCCTGACGCGGGCGCTAGGCCTACCCACACAAGTGAGGTATCATTTTTATCGGGAGACTTGAGGGAACGCTGGGTGGAAGGAAATTTGTGGCTCCTCTCAGATTCCAGAACTTTCTGCCACAGAAATGTGAGGAACATGTGTTTTTTTTAGCCAAATTTTGAGGTTTGCAAAGGATTCTGGGTAACAGAACCTGGTCCGAGCCCCGCAAGTCACCCATCCTTGGATTCCCCTAGGTCTCTAGTTTTCAGAAATGCACAGGTTTGGTAGGTTTCCCTAGGTGCCGGCTGAGCTAGAGGCCAAAATCTACAGGTAGGCACTTCGCAAAAAACACCTCCGTTTTCTTCCAAAATTTTGGATGTGTCCACGTTGCGCTTTGGGGTGTTTCCTGTCGCGGGCACTAGGCCTACCCACACAAGTGAGGTATCATTTTTATCGGGAGACTTGGGGGAACGCTGGGTGGAAGGAAATTTGTGGCTCCTCTCAGATTCCAGAACTTTCTGCCACAGAAATGTGAGGAACATGTGTTTTTTTAGCCAAATTTTGAGGTTTTCAAAGGATTCTGGGTAACAGAACCTGGTCCGAGCCCCGCAAGTCTCCCCTCCTTGGATTCCCCTAGGTCTTTAGTTTTCAGAAATGCACAGGTTTGGTAGGTTTCCCTAGGTGCCGGCTGAGCTAGAGGCCTAAATCTACAGGTAGGCACTTCGCAAAGAACACCTCTGTTTTCTTCAAAAATTTTGGATGTGTCCACGTTGCGCTTTGGGGTGTTTCCTGTGATGGGCGCTAGGCCTACCCACACAAGTGAGGTATCATTTTTATCGGGAGACTTGGGGGAACGCTGGGTGGAAGGAAATTTGTGGCTCCTCTCAGATTCCGGATCTTTCTGCCACAGAAATGTGAGGAACATGTGTTTTTTTAGCCAAATTTTGAGGTTTGCAAAGGATTCTGGGTAACAGAACCTGGTCCGAGCCCTGCAAGTCACCCCTCCTTGGATTCCCCTAGGTCTCTAGTTTTCAGAAATGCACAGGTTTGGTAGGTTTCCTAAGGTGCCGGCTGAGCTAGAGGCCTAAATCTACAGGTAGGCACTTCGCAAAAAACACCTCTGTTTTCTTCAAAAATTTTGGATGTGTCCACGTTGCGCTTTGGGGTGTTTCCTGTCGCGGGCGCTAGGCCTACCCACACAAGTAAGGTATCTTTTTTATCGGGAGACTTGGGGGAACGCTGGGTGGAAGGAAATTCGTGGCTCCACTCAGATTCCAGAACTTTCTGCCACAGAAATGTGAGGAACATGTGTTTTTTTAGCCAAATTTTGAGGTTTGCAAAGGATTCTGGGTAACAGAACCTGGTCCGAGCCCCGCAAGTCACCCCTCCTTGGATTCCCCTAAGTCTCTAGTTTTTAGAAATGCACAGGATTGGTAGGTTTCCCTAGGTGCCGGCTGAGCTAGAGGCCAAAATCTACAGGTAGGCACTTCGCAAAAAACACCTCTGTTTTCTTCAAAAATTTTGGATGTGTCCACGTTGCGCTTTGGGGTGTTTCCTGTCGCGGGCGCTAGGCCTACCCACACAAGTGAGGTATCATTTTTATCGGGAGACTTGGGGGAACGCTGGGTGGAAGGAAATTCGTGGCTCCTCTCAGATTCCAGAACTTTCTGCCACAGAAATGTGAGGAACATGTGTTTTTTTTAGCCAAATTTTGAGGTTTGCAAAGGATTCTGGGTACCAGAACCTGGTCCGAGCCCCGCAAGTCACCCCTCCTTGGATTCCCCTAGGTCTCTAGTTTTCAGAAATGCACAGGTTTGGTAAGTTTCCCTAGGTGCCGGCTGAGCTAGAGGCCAAAATCTACAGGTAGGCACTTCGCAAAAAACACCTCTGTTTTCTTCAAAAATTTTGGATCTGTCCACGTTGCGCTTTGGGGTGTTTCCTGTCGCGGGCGCTAGGCCTACCCACACAAGTGAGGTATCATTTTTATCGGGAGACTTGGGGAACGCTGGGTGGAAGGAAATTCGTGGCTCCTCTCAGATTCCAGAACTTTCTGCCACAGAAATGTGAGGAACATGTGTTTTTTTAGCCAAATTTTGAGGTTTGCAAAGGATTCTGGGTAACAGAACCTGGTCCGAGCCCCACAAGTCACCTCATCTTGGATTCCCCAAGGTCTTTAGTTTTCAAAAATGCACAGGGTTGGTAGGTTTCCCTAGGTGCCGGCTGAGCTACAGGACAAAATCCACAGGTAGGCACTGTTTTCTTTAAAAAAATGTGATGTGTCCACGGTGCGTTTTGGGGCATTTCCTGTCACGGGGCTAGGCCTACACACACAAGTGAGGTATCATTTTTATTGGGAGACTTGGGGGAACGCTGGGTGGAAGGAAATTGTGGCTCCTCTCAGATTCCAGAACTTTCTGCCACAGAAATGTGAGGAACGTGTTTTTTTAGCCAAATTTTGAGGTTTGCAAAGGATTCTGGGTAACAGAACCTGGTCCAAGCCCCGCAATTCACCCTTCCTTGGATTCCCCTAGGTCTCTAGTTTTCAGAAATGCACAGGTTTGGTAGGTTTCCCTAGGTGCCGGCTGAGCTAGAGGCCTAAATCTACAGGTAGGCACTTCGCAAAAAACACCTCTGTTTTCTTCCAAAATTTTGGATGTGTCCACGTTGCGCTTTGGGGTGTTTCCTGTGATGGGCGCTATGCCTACCCACACAAGTGAGGTATCATTTTTATCGGGAGAACTGGGGGAACGCTGGGTGGAAGGAAATTTGTGGCTCCTCTCAGATTCCAGAACTTTCTGCCACAGAAATGTGAGGAACATGTGTTTTTTTAGCCAAATTTTGAGGTTTGCAAAGGATTCTGGGTAACAGAACCTGGTCCGAGCCCCGCAAGTCACCCCTTCTTGGATTCCCCTAGGTCTCTAGTTTTCAGAAATGCACAGGTTTGGTACGATTCCCTAGGTGCCGGCTGAGCTAGAGGCCAAAATCTACAGGTAGGCACTTCGCAAAAAACACCTCTGTTTTCTTCCAAAATTTTGGATGTGTCCACGTTGCGCTTTGGGGTGTTTCCTGACGCGGGCGCTAGGCCTACCCACACAAGTGAGGTATCATTTTTATCGAGAGACTTGAGGGAACGCTGGGTGGAAGGGAATTTGTGGCTCCTCTCAGATTCCAGAACTTTCTGCCACAGAAATGTGAGGAACATGTGTTTTTTTTAGCCAAATTTTGAGGTTTGCAAAGGATTCTGGGTAACAGAACCTGGTCCGAGCCCCGCAAGTCACCCCTCCTTGGATTCCCCTAGGTCTCTAGTTTTCAGAAATGCACAGGTTTGGTAGGTTTCCCTAGGTGCCGGCTGAGCTAGAGGCCAAAATCTACAGGTAGGCACTTCGCAAAAAACACCTCCGTTTTCTTCCAAAATTTTGGATGTGTCCACGTTGCGCTTTGGGGTGTTTCCTGTCGCGGGCGCTAGGCCTACCCACACAAGTGAGGTATCATTTTTATCGGGAGACTTGGGGGAACGCTGGGTGGAAGGAAATTCGTGGCTCCACTCAGATTACAGAACTTTCTGCCACAGAAATGTGAGGAACATGTGTTTTTTTAGCCAAATTTTGAGGTTTGCAAAGGATTCTGGGTAACAGAACCTGGTCCGAGCCCCGCAAGTCTCCCCTCCTTGGATTCCCCAAGGTCTTTAGATTTCAGAAATGCACAGGTTTGGTAGGTTTCCCTAGGTGCCGGCTGAGCTAGAGGCCTAAATCTACAGGTAGGCACTTCGCAAAAAACACCTCTGTTTTCTTCCAAAATTTTGGATGTGTCCACGTTGCGCTTTGGGGTGTTTCCTGTGATGGGCGCTATGCCTACCCACACAAGTGAGGTATCATTTTTATCGGGAGACTTGGGGGAACGCTGGGTGGAAGGAAATTTGTGGCTCCTCTCAGATTCCAGAACTTTCTGCCACAGAAATGTGAGGAACATGTGTTTTTTTAGCCAAATTTTGAGGTTTGCAAAGGATTCTGGGTAACAGAACCTGGTCCGAGCCCCGCAAGTCACCCCTTCTTGGATTCCCCTAGGTCTCTAGTTTTCAGAAATGCACAGGTTTGGTAGGATTCCCTAGGTACCGGCTGAGCTAGAGGCCAAAATCTACAGGTAGGCACTTAGCAAAAAACACCTCTGTTTTCTTCCAAAATTTTGGATGTGTCCACGTTGCGCTTTGGGGTGTTTCCTGACGCGGGCGCTAGGCCTACCCACACAAGTGAGGTATCATTTTTATCGGGAGACTTGAGGGAACGCTGGGTGGAAGGAAATTTGTGGCTCCTCTCAGATTCCAGAACTTTCTGCCACAGAAATGTGAGGAACATGTGTTTTTTTTAGCCAAATTTTGAGGTTTGCAAAGGATTCTGGGTAACAGAACCTGGTCCGAGCCCCGCAAGTCACCCATCCTTGGATTCCCCTAGGTCTCTAGTTTTCAGAAATGCACAGGTTTGGTAGGTTTCCCTAGGTGCCGGCTGAGCTAGAGGCCAAAATCTACAGGTAGGCACTTCGCAAAAAACACCTCCGTTTTCTTCCAAAATTTTGGATGTGTCCACGTTGCGCTTTGGGGTGTTTCCTGTCGCGGGCGCTAGGCCTACCCACACAAGTGAGGTATCATTTTTATCGGGAGACTTGGGGGAACGCTGGGTGGAAGGAAATTTGTGGCTCCTCTCAGATTCCAGAACTTTCTGCCACAGAAATGTGAGGAACATGTGTTTTTTTAGCCAAATTTTGAGGTTTGCAAAGGATTCTGGGTAACAGAACCTGGTCCGAGCCCCGCAAGTCTCCCCTCCTTGGATTCCCCTAGGTCTTTAGTTTTCAGAAATGCACAGGTTTGGTAGGTTTCCCTAGGTGCCGGCTGAGCTAGAGGCCTAAATCTACAGGTAGGCACTTCGCAAAAAACACCTCTGTTTTCTTCAAAAATTTTGGATCTGTCCACGTTGCGCTTTGGGGTGTTTCCTGTCGCGGGCGCTAGGCCTACCCACACAAGTGAGGTATCATTTTTATCGGGAGACTTGGGGGAACGCTGGGTGGAAGGAAATTCGTGGCTCCTCTCAGATTCCAGAACTTTCTGCCACAGAAATGTGAGGAACATGTGTTTTTTTAGCCAAATTTTGAGGTTTGCAAAGGATTCTGGGTAACAGAACCTGGTCCGAGCCCCACAAGTCACCCCATCTTGGATTCCCCAAGGTCTTTAGTTTTCAAAAATGCACAGGGTTGGTAGGTTTCCCTAGGTGCCGGCTGAGCTACAGGACAAAATCCACAGGTAGGCACTGTTTTCTTTAAAAAAATGTGATGTGTCCACGGTGCGTTTTGGGGCATTTCCTGTCACGGGGCTAGGCCTACACACACAAGTGAGGTATCATTTTTATTGGGAGACTTGGGGGAACGCTGGGTGGAAGGAAATTGTGGCTCCTCTCAGATTCCAGAACTTTCTGCCACAGAAATGTGAGGAACGTGTTTTTTTAGCCAAATTTTGAGGTTTGCAAAGGATTCTGGGTAACAGAACCTGGTCCAAGCCCCGCAATTCACCGTTCCTTGGATTCCCCTAGGTCTCTAGTTTTCAGAAATGCACAGGTTTGGTAGGTTTCCCTAGGTGCCGGCTGAGCTAGAGGCCTAAATCTACAGGTAGGCACTTCGCAAAAAACACCTCTGTTTTCTTCCAAAATTTTGGATGTGTCCACGTTGCTCTTTGGGGTGTTTCCTGTGATGGGCGCTATGCCTACCCACACAAGTGAGGTATCATTTTTATCGGGAGAACTGGGGGAACGCTGGGTGGAAGGAAATTTGTGGCTCCTCTCAGATTCCAGAACTTTCTGCCACAGAAATGTGAGGAACATGTGTTTTTTTAGCCAAATTTTGAGGTTTGCAAAGGATTCTGGGTAACAGAACCTGGTCCGAGCCCCGCAAGTCACCCCTTCTTGGATTCCCCTAGGTCTCTAGTTTTCAGAAATGCACAGGTTTGGTACGATTCCCTAGGTGCCGGCTGAGCTAGAGGCCAAAATCTACAGGTAGGCACTTCGCAAAAAACACCTCTGTTTTCTTCCAAAATTTTGGATGTGTCCACGTTGCGCTTTGGGGTGTTTCCTGACGCGGGCGCTAGGCCTACCCACACAAGTGAGGTATCATTTTTATCGAGAGACTTGAGGGAACGCTGGGTGGAAGGGAATTTGTGGCTCCTCTCAGATTCCAGAACTTTCTGCCACAGAAATGTGAGGAACATGTGTTTTTTTTAGCCAAATTTTGAGGTTTGCAAAGGATTCTGGGTAACAGAACCTGGTCCGAGCCCCGCAAGTCACCCCTCCTTGGATTCCCCTAGGTCTCTAGTTTTCAGAAATGCACAGGTTTGGTAGGTTTCCCTAGGTGCCGGCTGAGCTAGAGGCCAAAATCTACAGGTAGGCACTTCGCAAAAAACACCTCCGTTTTCTTCCAAAATTTTGGATGTGTCCACGTTGCGCTTTGGGGTGTTTCCTGTCGCGGGCGCTAGGCCTACCCACACAAGTGAGGTATCATTTTTATCGGGAGACTTGGGGGAACGCTGGGTGGAAGGAAATTTGTGGCTCCTCTCAGATTCCAGAACTTTCTGCCACAGAAATGTGAGGAACATGTGTTTTTTTAGCCAAATTTTGAGGTTTGCAAAGGATTCTGGGTAACAGAACCTGGCCCGAGCCCCACAAGTCACCCCATCGTGGATTCCCCAAGGTCTTTAGTTTTCAAAAATGCACAGGGTTGGTAGGTTTCCCTAGGTGCCGGCTGAGCTACAGGACAAAATCCACAGGTAGGCACTGTTTTCTTTAAAAAAATGTGATGTGTCCACGGTGCGTTTTGGGGCATTTCCTGTCACGGGGCTAGGCCTACACACACAAGTGAGGTATCATTTTTATTGGGAGACTTGGGGGAACGCTGGGTGGAAGGAAAGTTGTGGCTCCTCTCAGATTCCAGAACTTTCTGCCACAGAAATGTGAGGAATGTGTTTTTTTAGCCAAATTTTGAGGTTTGCAAAGGATTCTGGGTAACAGAACCTGGTCCAAGCCCCGCAATTCACCCTTCCTTGGATTCCCCTAGGTCTCTAGTTTTCAGAAATGCTCAGGTTTGGTAGGTTTCCCTAGGTGCCGGCTGAGCTAGAGGCCAAATTCTACAGGTAGGCACTTCGCAAAAAACACCTCTGTTTTCTTCCAAAATTTTGGATGTGTCCACGTTGCGCTTTGGGGTATTTCCTGTCGCGGGCGCTAGGCCTACCCACACAAGTGAGGTATCATTTTCATCGGGAGACTTGGGGGAACGCTGGGTGGAAGGAAATTTGTGTCTCCTCTCAGATTCCAGATCTTTCTGCCACAGAAATGTGAGGAACATGTGTTTTTTTAGCCAAATTTTGAGGTTTGCAAAGGATTCTGGGTAACAGAACCTGGTCCGAGCCCTGCAAGTCACCCCTCCTTGGATTCCCCTAGGTCTCTAGTTTTCAGAAATGCACAGGTTTGGTAGGTTTCCCTAGGTGCCGGCTGAGCTAGAGGCCTAAATCTACAGGTAGGCACTTCGCAAAAAACACCTCTGTTTTCTTCAAAAATTTTGGATGTGTCCACGTTGCGCTTTGGGGTGTTTCCTGTCGCGGGCGCTAGGCCTACCCACACAAGTAAGGTATCTTTTTTATCGGGAGACTTGGGGGAACGCTGGGTGGAAGGAAATTCGTGGCTCCACTCAGATTCCAGAACTTTCTGCCACAGAAATGTGAGGAACATGTGTTTTTTTAGCCAAATTTTGAGGTTTGCAAAGGATTCTGGGTAACAGAACCTGGTCCGAGCCCCGCAAGTCACCCCTCCTTGGATTCCCCTAGGTCTCTAGTTTTCAGAAATGCACAGGTTTGGTAGGTTTCCCTAGGTGCCGGCTGAGCTAGAGGCCTAAATCTACAGGTAGGCACTTCGCAAAAAACACCTCTATTTTCTTCCAAAATTTTGGATGTGTCCACGTTGCGCTTTGGGGTGTTTCCTGTGATGGGCGCTAGGCCTACCCACACAAGTGAGGTATCATTTTTATTGGGAGACTTGGGGGAACGCTGGGTGGAAGGAAATTGTGGCTCCTCTCAGATTCCAGAACTTTCTGCCACAGAAATGTGAGGAACATGTGTTTTTTTTAGCCAAATTTTGAGGTTTGCAAAGGATTCTGGGTACCAGAACCTGGTCCGAGCCCCGCAAGTCACCCCTCCTTGGATTCCCCTAGGTCTCTAGTTTTCAGAAATGCACAGGTTTGGTAGGTTTCCCTAGGTGCCGGCTGAGCTAGAGGCCAAAATCTACAGGTAGGCACTTCGCAAAAAACACCTCCGTTTTCTTCCAAAATTTTGGATGTGTCCACGTTGCGCTTTGGGGTGTTTCCTGTCGCGGGCGCTAGGCCTACCCACACAAGTGAGGTATCATTTTTATCGGGAGACTTGGGGGAACGCTGGGTGGAAGGAAATTCATGGCTCCTCTCAGATTCCAGAACTTTCTGCCACAGAAATGTGAGGAACATGTGTTTTTGTAGCCAAATTTTGAGGTTTGCAAAGGATTCTGGGTAACAGAACCTGGTCCGAGCCCCGCAAGTCACCCCTCCTTGGATTCCCCTAGGTCTCTATTTTCAGAAATACACAGGTTTGGTAGGTTTCCCTAGGTGCCGGCTGAGCTAGAGGCCTAAATCTACAGGTAGGCACTTCGCAAAAAACACCTCTGTTTTCTTCAAAAATTTTGGATGTGTCCACGTTGCGCTTTGGGGTGTTTCCTGTCGTGGGCGCTAGGCCTACCCACACAAGTGAGGTATCATTTTTATCGGGAGACTTGGGGGAACGCTGGGTGGAAGGAAATTCGTGGCTCCACTCAGATTCCAGAACTTTCTGCCACAGAAATGTGAGGAACATGTGTTTTTTTAGCCAAATTTTGAGGTTTGCAAAGGATTCTGGGTAACAGAACCTGGTCCGAGCCCCGCAAGTCACCCCTCCTTGGATTCCCCTAGGTCTCTAGTTTTCAGAAATGCACAGGTGTGGTAGGTTTCCCTAGGTGCCGGCTGAGCTAGAGGCCGAAATCTACAGGTAGGCACTTCGCAAAAAAAAACCTGTTTTCTTCAAAAATTTTGGATGTGTCCACGTTGTGCTTTGGGGTTTTCCTGTCATGGGCGCCATGCCTACCCACACAAGTGAGGTATCATTTTTATCGGGAGACTTGGGGGAACGCTGGGTGGAAGGAAATTTGTGGCTCCTCTCAGATTCCAGAACTTTCTGCCACAGAAATGTGAGGAACGTGTTTTTTTAGCCAAATTTTGAGGTTTGCAAAGGATTCTGGGTAACAGAACCTGGTCCAAGCCCCGCAATTCACCCTTCCTTGGATTCCCCTAGGTCTCTAGTTTTCAGAAATGCACAGGTTTGGTAGGTTTCCCTAGGTGCCGGCTGAGCTAGAGGCCAAATTCTACAGGTAGGCACTTCGCAAAAAACACCTCTGTTTTCTTCCAAAATTTTGGATGTGTCCACGTTGCGCTTTGGGGTGTTTCCTGTCGCGGGCGCTAGGCCTACCCACACAAGTGAGGTATCATTTTTATCGGGAGACTTGGGGGAACGCTGGGTGGAAGGAAATTCGTGGCTCCACTCAGATTACAGAACTTTCTGCCACAGAAATGTGAGGAACATGTGTTTTTTTAGCCAAATTTTGAGGTTTGCAAAGGATTCTGGGTAACAGAACCTGGTCCGAGCCCCGCAAGTCTCCCCTCCTTGGATTCCCCAAGGTCTTTAGATTTCAGAAATGCACAGGTTTGGTAGGTTTCCCTAGGTGCCGGCTGAGCTAGAGGCCTAAATCTACAGGTAGGCACTTCGCAAAAAACACCTCTGTTTTCTTCCAAAATTTTGGATGTGTCCACGTTGCGCTTTGGGGTGTTTCCTGTGATGGGCGCTATGCCTACCCACACAAGTAAGGTATCTTTTTTATCGGGAGACTTGGGGGAACGCTGGGTGGAAGGAAATTCGTGGCTCCACTCAGATTCCAGAACTTTCTGCCACAGAAATGTGAGGAACATGTGTTTTTTTAGCCAAATTTTGAGGTTTGCAAAGGATTCTGGGTAACAGAACCTGGTCCGAGCCCCGCAAGTCACCCCTCCTTGGATTCCCCTAAGTCTCTAGTTTTCAGAAATGCACAGGATTGGTAGGTTTCCCTAGGTGCCGGCTGAGCTAGAGGCCAAAATCTACAGGTAGGCACTTCGCAAAAAACACCTCTGTTCTCTTCCAAAATTTTGGATGTGTCCACGTTGCACTTTGGGGTGTTTCCTGACGCGGGCGCTAGGCCTACCCACACAAGTGAGGTATCATTTTTATCGGGAGACTTGAGGGAACGCTGGGTGGAAGGAAATTTGTGGCTCCTCTCAGATTCCAGAACTTTCTGCCACAGAAATGTGAGGAACATGTGTTTTTTTTAGCCAAATTTTGAGGTTTGCAAAGGATTCTGGGTAACAGAACCTGGTCCGAGCCCCGCAAGTCACCCCTCCTTGGATTCCCCTAGGTCTCTAGTTTTCAGAAATGCACAGGATTGGTAGGTTTCCCTAGGTGCCGGCTGAGCTAGAGGCCAAAATCTACAGGTAGGCACTTCGCAAAAAACACCTCTGTTCTCTTCCAAAATTTTGGATGTGTCCACGTTGCGCTTTGGGGTGTTTCCTGACGCTGGCGCTAGGCCTACCCACACAAGTGAGGTATCATTTTTATCGGGAGACTTGAGGGAACGCTGGGTGGAAGGAAATTTGTGGCTCCTCTCAGATTCCAGAACTTTCTGTCACAGAAATGTGAGGAACATGTGTTTTTTTTAGGCAAATTTTGAGGTTTGCAAAGGATTCTGGGTAACAGAACCTGGTCCGAGCCCCACAAGTCACCCCATCTTGGATTCCCCTAGGTCTCTAGTTCTCAGAAATGCACAGGTTTGGTAGGTTTCCCTAGGTGCCGGCTGAGCTAGAGGCCAAAATCTACAGGTAGGCACTTCGCAAAAAACACCTCTGTTTTCTTCCAAAATTTTGGATGTGTCCATGTTGCGCTTTGGGGTGTTTTCTGTCGCGGGCGCTAGGCCTACCCACACAAGTGAGGTATCATTTTTATCGGGAGACTTGGGGGAACGCTGGGTGGAAGGAAATTTGTGGCTCCTCTCAGATTCCAGAACTTTCTGTCACAGAAATGTGAGGAACATGTGTTTTTTTAGCCATATTTTGAGGTTTGCAAAGGATTCTGGGTAACAGAACCTGGTCCAAGCCCCTCAAGTCACCCCTCCTTTGATTCCCCTAGGTCTCTAGTTTTCAGAAATGCACAGGTTTGGTAGGTTTCCCTAGGTGCGGGCTGAGCTAGAGGCCAAAATCTACAGGTAGGCACTTCGCAAAAAACACCTCTGTTTTCTTCCAAAATTTTGGATGTGTCCACGTTGCGCTTTGGGGTGTTTCCTGTCGCGGGCGCTAGGCCTACCCACACAAGTGAGGTATAATTTTTATCGGGAGACTTGGAGGAACGCTGGGTGGAAGGAAATTTGTGGCTCCTCTCAAATTCCAGAACTTTCTGCCACAGAAATGTGAGGAACATGTGTTTTTTTAGCCAAATTTTGAGGTTTGCAAAGGATTCTGGGTAACAGAACCTGGTCCGAGCCCCGCAAGTCTCCCCTCCTTGGATTCCCCTAGGTCTTTAGTTTTCAGAAATGCACAGGTTTGGTAGGTTTCCCTAGGTGCCGGCTGAGCTAGAGGCCAAAATCTACAGGTAGGCACTTCGCAAAAAACACCTCTGTTTTCTTCCAAAATTTTGGATGTGTCCATGTTGCGCTTTGGGGTGTTTTCTGTCGCGGGCGCTAGGCCTACCCACACAAGTGAGGTATCATTTTTATCGGGAGACTTGGGGGAACGCTGGGTGGAAGGAAATTTGTGGCTCCTCTCAGATTCCAGAACTTTCTGTCACAGAAATGTGAGGAACATGTGTTTTTTTAGCCATATTTTGAGGTTTGCAAAGGATTCTGGGTAACAGAACCTGGTCCAAGCCCCTCAAGTCACCCCTCCTTTGATTCCCCTAGGTCTCTAGTTTTCAGAAATGCACAGGTTTGGTAGGTTTCCCTAGGTGCGGGCTGAGCTAGAGGCCAAAATCTACAGGTAGGCACTTCGCAAAAAACACCTCTGTTTTCTTCCAAAATTTTGGATGTGTCCACGTTGCGCTTTGGGGTGTTTCCTGTCGCGGGCGCTAGGCCTACCCACACAAGTGAGGTATCATTTTTATCGGGAGACTTGGAGGAACGCTGGGTGGAAGGAAATTTGTGGCTCCTCTCAAATTCCAGAACTTTCTGCCACAGAAATGTGAGGAACATGTGTTTTTTTAGCCAAATTTTGAGGTTTGCAAAGGATTCTGGGTAACAGAACCTGGTCCGAGCCCCGCAAGTCTCCCCTCCTTGGATTCCCCTAGGTCTTTAGTTTTCAGAAATGCACAGGTTTGGTAGGTTTCCCTAGGTGCCGGCTGAGCTAGAGGCCTAAATCTACAGGTAGGCACTTCGCAAAAAACACCTCTGTTTTCTTCCAAAATTTTGGATGTGTCCACGTTGCGCTTAGGGGTGTTTCCTGTGATGGGCGCTAGGCCTACCCACACAAGTGAGGTATCATTGTTATCGGGAGTCTTGGGGGAACGCTGGGTGGAAGGAAATTTGTGGCTCCTCTCAGATTCCAGAACTTTCTGCCATAGAAATGTGAGGAACATGTGTTTTTTTTAGGCAAATTTTGAGGTTTGCAAAGGATTCTGGGTAACAGAACCTGGTCCGAGCCCCGCAAGTCACCCCTCCTTGGATTCCCCTAGGTCTCTAGTTTTCAGAAATGCACAGGTTTGGTAGGTTTCCCTAGGTGCCGGCTGAGCTAGAGGCCTAAATCTACAGGTAGGCACTTCGCAAAAAACACCTCTATTTTCTTCCAAAATTTTGGATGTGTCCACGTTGCGCTTTGGGGTGTTTCCTGTGATGGGCGCTAGGCCTACCCACACAAGTGAGGTATCATTTTTATTGGGAGACTTGGGGGAACGCTGGGTGGAAGGAAATTGTGGCTCCTCTCAGATTCCAGAACTTTCTGCCACAGAAATGTGAGGAACATGTGTTTTTTTAGCCAAATTTTGAGGTTTGCAAAGGATTCTGGGTAACAGAACCTGGTCCGAGCCCCGCAAGTCACCCCTTCTTGGATTCCCCTAGGTCTCTAGTTTTCAGAAATGCACAGGTTTGGTAGGATTCCCTAGGTGCCGGCTGAGCTAGAGGCCAAAATCTACAGGTAGGCACTTCGCAAAAAACCCCTCTGTTTTCTTCCAAAATTTTGGATGTGTCCACGTTGCGCTTTGGGGTGTTTCCTGACGCGGGCGCTAGGCCTACCCACACAAGTGAGGTATCATTTTTATCGGGAGACTTGAGGGAACGCTGGGTGGAAGGAAATTTGTGGCTCCTCTCAGATTCCAGAACTTTCTGCCACAGAAATGTGAGGAACATGTGTTTTTTTTAGCCAAATTTTGAGGTTTGCAAAGGATTCTGGGTAACAGAACCTGGTCCGAGCCCCGCAAGTCACCCATCCTTGGATTCCCCTAGGTCTCTAGTTTTCAGAAATGCACAGGTTTGGTAGGTTTCCCTAGGTGCCGGCTGAGCTAGAGGCCAAAATCTACAGGTAGGCACTTCGCAAAAAACACCTCCGTTTTCTTCCAAAATTTTGGATGTGTCCACGTTGCGCTTTGGGGTGTTTCCTGTCGCGGGCGCTAGGCCTACCCACACAAGTGAGGTATCATTTTTATCGGGAGACTTGGGGGAACGCTGGGTGGAAGGAAATTTGTGGCTCCTCTCAGATTCCAGAACTTTCTGCCACAGAAATGTGAGGAACATGTGTTTTTTTAGCCAAATTTTGAGGTTTGCAAAGGATTCTGGGTAACAGAACCTGGTCCGAGCCCCGCAAGTCTCCCCTCCTTGGATTCCCCTAGGTCTTTAGTTTTCAGAAATGCACAGGTTTGGTAGGTTTCCCTAGGTGCCGGCTGAGCTAGAGGCCTAAATCTACAGGTAGGCACTTCGCAAAGAACACCTCTGTTTTCTTCAAAAATTTTGGATGTGTCCACGTTGCGCATTGGGGTGTTTCCTGTGATGGGCGCTAGGCCTACCCACACAAGTGAGGTATCATTTTTATCGGGAGACTTGGGGGAACGCTGGGTGGAAGGAAATTTGTGGCTCCTCTCAGATTCCAGATCTTTCTGCCACAGAAATGTGAGGAACATGTGTTTTTTTAGCCAAATTTTGAGGTTTGCAAAGGATTCTGGGTAACAGAACCTGGTCCGAGCCCTGCAAGTCACCCCTCCTTGGATTCCCCTAGGTCTCTAGTTTTCAGAAATGCACAGGTTTGGTAGGTTTCCCTAGGTGCCGGCTGAGCTAGAGGCCTAAATCTACAGGTAGGCACTTCGCAAAAAACACCTCTGTTTTCTTCAAAAATGTTGGATGTGTCCACGTTGCGCTTTGGGGTGTTTCCTGTCGCGGGCGCTAGGCCTACCCACACAAGTAAGGTATCTTTTTTATCGGGAGACTTGGGGGAACGCTGGGTGGAAGGAAATTCATGGCTCCACTCAGATTCCAGAACTTTCTGCCACAGAAATGTGAGGAACATGTGTTTTTTTAGCCAAATTTTGAGGTTTGCAAAGGATTCTGGGTAACAGAACCTGGTCCGAGCCCCGCAAGTCACCCCTCCTTGGATTCCCCTAAGTCTCTAGTTTTCAGAAATGCACAGGATTGGTAGGTTTCCCTAGGTGCCGGCTGAGCTAGAGGCCAAAATCTACAGGTAGGCACTTCGCAAAAAACACCTCTGTTTTCTTCAAAAATTTTGGATGTGTCCACGTTGCGCTTTGGGGTGTTTCCTGTCGCGGGCGCTAGGCCTACCCACACAAGTGAGGTATCATTTTTATCGGGAGACTTGGGGGAACGCTGGGTGGAAGGAAATTCGTGGCTCCTCTCAGATTCCAGAACTTTCTGCCACAGAAATGTGAGGAACATGTGTTTTTTTTAGCCAAATTTTGAGGTTTGAAAAGGATTCTGGGTACCAGAACCTGGTCCGAGCCCCGCAAGTCACCCCTCCTTGGATTCCCCTAGGTCTCTAGTTTTCAGAAATGCACAGGTTTGGTAGGTTTCCCTAGGTGCCGGCTGAGCTAGAGGCCAAAATCTACAGGTAGGCACTTCGCAAAAAACACCTCTGTTTTCTTCAAAAATTTTGGATGTGTCCACGTTGCGCTTTGGGGTGTTTCCTGTCGCGGGCGCTAGGCCTACCCACACAAGTGAGGTATCATTTTTATCGGGAGACTTGGGGGAACGCTGGGTGGAAGGAAATTCGTGGCTGCTCTCAGATTCCAGAACTTTCTGCCACAGAAATGTGAGGAACATGTGTTTTTTTAGCCAAATTTTGAGGTTTGCAAAGGATTCTGGGTAACAGAACCTGGTCCGAGCCCCGCAAGTCACCCCTCCTTGGATTCCCCTAGGTCTCTATTTTCAGAAATACACAGGTTTGGTAGGTTTCCCTAGGTGCCGGCTGAGCTAGAGGCCTAAATCTACAGGTAGGCACTTCGCAAAAAACACCTCTGTTTTCTTCAAAAATTTTGGATGTGTCCACGTTGCGCTTTGGGGTGTTTCCTGTCGCGGGCGCTAGGCCTACCCACACAAGTGAGGTATCATTTTTATCGGGAGACTTGGGGGAACGCTGGGTGGAAGGAAATTCGTGGCTCCACTCAGATTCCAGAACTTTCTGCCACAGAAATGTGAGGAACATGTGTTTTTTTAGCCAAATTTTGAGGTTTGCAAAGGATTCTGGGTAACAGAACCTGGTCCGAGCCCCGCAAGTCACCCCTCCTTGGATTCCCCTAGGTCTCTAGTTTTCAGAAATGCACAGGTGTGGTAGGTTTCCCTAGGTGCCGGCTGAGCTAGAGGCCGAAATCTACAGGTAGGCACTTCGCAAAAAAAACCTGTTTTCTTCAAAAATTTTGGATGTGTCCACGTTGTGCTTTGGGGTTTTCCTGTGATGGGCGCTATGCCTACCCACACAAGTGAGGTATCATTTTTATCGGGAGACTTGGGGGAACGCTGGGTGGAAGGAAATTTGTGGCTCCTCTCAGATTCCAGAACTTTCTGCCACAGAAATGTGAGGAACGTGTTTTTTTAGCCAAATTTTGAGGTTTGCAAAGGATTCTGGGTAACAGAACCTGGTCCAAGCCCCGCAATTCACCCTTCCTTGGATTCCCCTAGGTCTCTAGTTTTCAGAAATGCACAGGTTTGGTAGGATTCCCTAGGTGCCGGCTGAGCTAGAGGCCAAAATCTACAGGTAGGCACTTCGCAAAAAACACCTCTGTTTTCTTCCAAAATTTTGGATGTGTCCACGTTGCGCTTTGGGGTGTTTCCTGACGCGGGCGCTAGGCCTACCCACACAAGTGAGGTATCATTTTTATCGGGAGACTTGAGGGAACGCTGGGTGGAAGGAAATTTGTGGCTCCTCTCAGATTCCAGAACTTTCTGCCACAGAAATGTGAGGAACATGTGTTTTTTTTAGCCAAATTTTGAGGTTTGCAAAGGATTCTGGGTAACAGAACCTGGTCCGAGCCCCGCAAGTCACCCATCCTTGGATTCCCCTAGGTCTCTAGTTTTCAGAAATGCACAGGTTTGGTAGGTTTCCCTAGGTGCCGGCTGAGCTAGAGGCCTAAATCTACAGGTAGGCACTTCGCAAAGAACACCTCTGTTTTCTTCAAAAATTTTGGATGTGTCCACGTTGCGCTTTGGGGTGTTTCCTGTCGTGGGCGCTAGGCCTACCCACACAAGTGAGGTATCATTTTTATCGGGAGACTTGGGGGAACGCTGGGTGGAAGGAAATTCGTGGCTCCACTCAGATTCCAGAACTTTCTGCCACAGAAATGTGAGGAACATGTGTTTTTTTAGCCAAATTTTGAGGTTTGCAAAGGATTCTGGGTAACAGAACCTGGTCCGAGCCCCGCAAGTCACCCCTCCTTGGATTCCCCTAGGTCTCTAGTTTTCAGAAATGCACAGGTGTGGTAGGTTTCCCTAGGTGCCGGCTGAGCTAGAGGCCGAAATCTACAGGTAGGCACTTCGCAAAAAAAACCTGTTTTCTTCAAAAATTTTGGATGTGTCCACGTTGTGCTTTGGGGTTTTCCTGTCATGGGCGCCATGCCTACCCACACAAGTGAGGTATCATTTTTATCGGGAGACTTGGGGGAACGCTGGGTGGAAGGAAATTTGTGGCTCCTCTCAGATTCCAGAACTTTCTGCCACAGAAATGTGAGGAACGTGTTTTTTTAGCCAAATTTTGAGGTTTGCAAAGGATTCTGGGTAACAGAACCTGGTCCAAGCCCCGCAATTCACCCTTCCTTGGATTCCCCTAGGTCTCTAGTTTTCAGAAATGCACAGGTTTGGTAGGTTTCCCTAGGTGCCGGCTGAGCTAGAGGCCAAATTCTACAGGTAGGCACTTCGCAAAAAACACCTCTGTTTTCTTCCAAAATTTTGGATGTGTCCACGTTGCGCTTTGGGGTGTTTCCTGTCGCGGGCGCTAGGCCTACCCACACAAGTGAGGTATCATTTTTATCGGGAGACTTGGCGGAACGCTGGGTGGAAGGAAATTCGTGGCTCCACTCAGATTACAGAACTTTCTGCCACAGAAATGTGAGGAACATGTGTTTTTTTAGCCAAATTTTGAGGTTTGCAAAGGATTCTGGGTAACAGAACCTGGTCCGAGCCCCGCAAGTCTCCCCTCCTTGGATTCCCCAAGGTCTTTAGATTTCAGAAATGCACAGGTTTGGTAGGTTTCCCTAGGTGCCGGCTGAGCTAGAGGCCTAAATCTACAGGTAGGCACTTCGCAAAAAACACCTCTGTTTTCTTCCAAAATTTTGGATGTGTCCACGTTGCGCTTTGGGGTGTTTCCTGTGATGGGCGCTATGCCTACCCACACAAGTAAGGTATCTTTTTTATCGGGAGACTTGGGGGAACGCTGGGTGGAAGGAAATTCGTGGCTCCACTCAGATTCCAGAACTTTCTGCCACAGAAATGTGAGGAACATGTGTTTTTTTAGCCAAATTTTGAGGTTTGCAAAGGATTCTGGGTAACAGAACCTGGTCCGAGCCCCGCAAGTCACCCCTCCTTGGATTCCCCTAAGTCTCTAGTTTTCAGAAATGCACAGGATTGGTAGGTTTCCCTAGGTGCCGGCTGAGCTAGAGGCCAAAATCTACAGGTAGGCACTTCGCAAAAAACACCTCTGTTCTCTTCCAAAATTTTGGATGTGTCCACGTTGCACTTTGGGGTGTTTCCTGACGCGGGCGCTAGGCCTACCCACACAAGTGAGGTATCATTTTTATCGGGAGACTTGAGGGAACGCTGGGTGGAAGGAAATTTGTGGCTCCTCTCAGATTCCAGAACTTTCTGCCACAGAAATGTGAGGAACATGTGTTTTTTTTAGCCAAATTTTGAGGTTTGCAAAGGATTCTGGGTAACAGAACCTGGTCCGAGCCCCGCAAGTCACCCCTCCTTGGATTCCCCTAGGTCTCTAGTTTTCAGAAATGCACAGGATTGGTAGGTTTCCCTAGGTGCCGGCTGAGCTAGAGGCCAAAATCTACAGGTAGGCACTTCGCAAAAAACACCTCTGTTCTCTTCCAAAATTTTGGATGTGTCCACGTTGCGCTTTGGGGTGTTTCCTGACGCTGGCGCTAGGCCTACCCACACAAGTGAGGTATCATTTTTATCGGGAGACTTGAGGGAACGCTGGGTGGAAGGAAATTTGTGGCTCCTCTCAGATTCCAGAACTTTCTGTCACAGAAATGTGAGGAACATGTGTTTTTTTTAGGCAAATTTTGAGGTTTGCAAAGGATTCTGGGTAACAGAACCTGGTCCGAGCCCCACAAGTCACCCCATCTTGGATTCCCCTAGGTCTCTAGTTCTCAGAAATGCACAGGTTTGGTAGGTTTCCCTAGGTGCCGGCTGAGCTAGAGGCCAAAATCTACAGGTAGGCACTTCGCAAAAAACACCTCTGTTTTCTTCCAAAATTTTGGATGTGTCCATGTTGCGCTTTGGGGTGTTTTCTGTCGCGGGCGCTAGGCCTACCCACACAAGTGAGGTATCATTTTTATCGGGAGACTTGGGGGAACGCTGGGTGGAAGGAAATTTGTGGCTCCTCTCAGATTCCAGAACTTTCTGTCACAGAAATGTGAGGAACATGTGTTTTTTTAGCCATATTTTGAGGTTTGCAAAGGATTCTGGGTAACAGAACCTGGTCCAAGCCCCTCAAGTCACCCCTCCTTTGATTCCCCTAGGTCTCTAGTTTTCAGAAATGCACAGGTTTGGTAGGTTTCCCTAGGTGCGGGCTGAGCTAGAGGCCAAAATCTACAGGTAGGCACTTCGCAAAAAACACCTCTGTTTTCTTCCAAAATTTTGGATGTGTCCACGTTGCGCTTTGGGGTGTTTCCTGTCGCGGGCGCTAGGCCTACCCACACAAGTGAGGTATAATTTTTATCGGGAGACTTGGAGGAACGCTGGGTGGAAGGAAATTTGTGGCTCCTCTCAAATTCCAGAACTTTCTGCCACAGAAATGTGAGGAACATGTGTTTTTTTAGCCAAATTTTGAGGTTTGCAAAGGATTCTGGGTAACAGAACCTGGTCCGAGCCCCGCAAGTCTCCCCTCCTTGGATTCCCCTAGGTCTTTAGTTTTCAGAAATGCACAGGTTTGGTAGGTTTCCCTAGGTGCCGGCTGAGCTAGAGGCCAAAATCTACAGGTAGGCACTTCGCAAAAAACACCTCTGTTTTCTTCCAAAATTTTGGATGTGTCCATGTTGCGCTTTGGGGTGTTTTCTGTCGCGGGCGCTAGGCCTACCCACACAAGTGAGGTATCATTTTTATCGGGAGACTTGGGGGAACGCTGGGTGGAAGGAAATTTGTGGCTCCTCTCAGATTCCAGAACTTTCTGTCACAGAAATGTGAGGAACATGTGTTTTTTTAGCCATATTTTGAGGTTTGCAAAGGATTCTGGGTAACAGAACCTGGTCCAAGCCCCTCAAGTCACCCCACCTTTGATTCCCCTAGGTCTCTAGTTTTCAGAAATGCACAGGTTTGGTAGGTTTCCCTAGGTGCGGGCTGAGCTAGAGGCCAAAATCTACAGGTAGGCACTTCGCAAAAAACACCTCTGTTTTCTTCCAAAATTTTGGATGTGTCCACGTTGCGCTTTGGGGTGTTTCCTGTCGCGGGCGCTAGGCCTACCCACACAAGTGAGGTATCATTTTTATCGGGAGACTTGGAGGAACGCTGGGTGGAAGGAAATTTGTGGCTCCTCTCAAATTCCAGAACTTTCTGCCACAGAAATGTGAGGAACATGTGTTTTTTTAGCCAAATTTTGAGGTTTGCAAAGGATTCTGGGTAACAGAACCTGGTCCGAGCCCCGCAAGTCTCCCCTCCTTGGATTCCCCTAGGTCTTTAGTTTTCAGAAATGCACAGGTTTGGTAGGTTTCCCTAGGTGCCGGCTGAGCTAGAGGCCTAAATCTACAGGTAGGCACTTCGCAAAAAACACCTCTGTTTTCTTCCAAAATTTTGGATGTGTCCACGTTGCGCTTAGGGGTGTTTCCTGTGATGGGCGCTAGGCCTACCCACACAAGTGAGGTATCATTGTTATCGGGAGTCTTGGGGGAACGCTGGGTGGAAGGAAATTTGTGGCTCCTCTCAGATTCCAGAACTTTCTGCCATAGAAATGTGAGGAACATGTGTTTTTTTTAGGCAAATTTTGAGGTTTGCAAAGGATTCTGGGTAACAGAACCTGGTCCGAGCCCCGCAAGTCACCCCTCCTTGGATTCCCCTAGGTCTCTAGTTTTCAGAAATGCACAGGTTTGGTAGGTTTCCCTAGGTGCCGGCTGAGCTAGAGGCCTAAATCTACAGGTAGGCACTTCGCAAAAAACACCTCTATTTTCTTCCAAAATTTTGGATGTGTCCACGTTGCGCTTTGGGGTGTTTCCTGTGATGGGCGCTAGGCCTACCCACACAAGTGAGGTATCATTTTTATTGGGAGACTTGGGGGAACGCTGGGTGGAAGGAAATTGTGGCTCCTCTCAGATTCCAGAACTTTCTGCCACAGAAATGTGAGGAACATGTGTTTTTTTAGCCAAATTTTGAGGTTTGCAAAGGATTCTGGGTAACAGAACCTGGTCCGAGCCCCGCAAGTCACCCCTTCTTGGATTCCCCTAGGTCTCTAGTTTTCAGAAATGCACAGGTTTGGTAGGATTCCCTAGGTGCCGGCTGAGCTAGAGGCCAAAATCTACAGGTAGGCACTTCGCAAAAAACCCCTCTGTTTTCTTCCAAAATTTTGGATGTGTCCACGTTGCGCTTTGGGGTGTTTCCTGACGCGGGCGCTAGGCCTACCCACACAAGTGAGGTATCATTTTTATCGGGAGACTTGAGGGAACGCTGGGTGGAAGGAAATTTGTGGCTCCTCTCAGATTCCAGAACTTTCTGCCACAGAAATGTGAGGAACATGTGTTTTTTTTAGCCAAATTTTGAGGTTTGCAAAGGATTCTGGGTAACAGAACCTGGTCCGAGCCCCGCAAGTCACCCATCCTTGGATTCCCCTAGGTCTCTAGTTTTCAGAAATGCACAGGTTTGGTAGGTTTCCCTAGGTGCCGGCTGAGCTAGAGGCCAAAATCTACAGGTAGGCACTTCGCAAAAAACACCTCCGTTTTCTTCCAAAATTTTGGATGTGTCCACGTTGCGCTTTGGGGTGTTTCCTGTCGCGGGCGCTAGGCCTACCCACACAAGTGAGGTATCATTTTTATCGGGAGACTTGGGGGAACGCTGGGTGGAAGGAAATTTGTGGCTCCTCTCAGATTCCAGAACTTTCTGCCACAGAAATGTGAGGAACATGTGTTTTTTTAGCCAAATTTTGAGGTTTGCAAAGGATTCTGGGTAACAGAACCTGGTCCGAGCCCCGCAAGTCTCCCCTCCTTGGATTCCCCTAGGTCTTTAGTTTTCAGAAATGCACAGGTTTGGTAGGTTTCCCTAGGTGCCGGCTGAGCTAGAGGCCTAAATCTACAGGTAGGCACTTCGCAAAGAACACCTCTGTTTTCTTCAAAAATTTTGGATGTGTCCACGTTGCGCATTGGGGTGTTTCCTGTGATGGGCGCTAGGCCTACCCACACAAGTGAGGTATCATTTTTATCGGGAGACTTGGGGGAACGCTGGGTGGAAGGAAATTTGTGGCTCCTCTCAGATTCCAGATCTTTCTGCCACAGAAATGTGAGGAACATGTGTTTTTTTAGCCAAATTTTGAGGTTTGCAAAGGATTCTGGGTAACAGAACCTGGTCCGAGCCCTGCAAGTCACCCCTCCTTGGATTCCCCTAGGTCTCTAGTTTTCAGAAATGCACAGGTTTGGTAGGTTTCCCTAGGTGCCGGCTGAGCTAGAGGCCTAAATCTACAGGTAGGCACTTCGCAAAAAACACCTCTGTTTTCTTCAAAAATGTTGGATGTGTCCACGTTGCGCTTTGGGGTGTTTCCTGTCGCGGGCGCTAGGCCTACCCACACAAGTAAGGTATCTTTTTTATCGGGAGACTTGGGGGAACGCTGGGTGGAAGGAAATTCATGGCTCCACTCAGATTCCAGAACTTTCTGCCACAGAAATGTGAGGAACATGTGTTTTTTTAGCCAAATTTTGAGGTTTGCAAAGGATTCTGGGTAACAGAACCTGGTCCGAGCCCCGCAAGTCACCCCTCCTTGGATTCCCCTAAGTCTCTAGTTTTCAGAAATGCACAGGATTGGTAGGTTTCCCTAGGTGCCGGCTGAGCTAGAGGCCAAAATCTACAGGTAGGCACTTCGCAAAAAACACCTCTGTTTTCTTCAAAAATTTTGGATGTGTCCACGTTGCGCTTTGGGGTGTTTCCTGTCGCGGGCGCTAGGCCTACCCACACAAGTGAGGTATCATTTTTATCGGGAGACTTGGGGGAACGCTGGGTGGAAGGAAATTCGTGGCTCCTCTCAGATTCCAGAACTTTCTGCCACAGAAATGTGAGGAACATGTGTTTTTTTTAGCCAAATTTTGAGGTTTGAAAAGGATTCTGGGTACCAGAACCTGGTCCGAGCCCCGCAAGTCACCCCTCCTTGGATTCCCCTAGGTCTCTAGTTTTCAGAAATGCACAGGTTTGGTAGGTTTCCCTAGGTGCCGGCTGAGCTAGAGGCCAAAATCTACAGGTAGGCACTTCGCAAAAAACACCTCTGTTTTCTTCAAAAATTTTGGATGTGTCCACGTTGCGCTTTGGGGTGTTTCCTGTCGCGGGCGCTAGGCCTACCCACACAAGTGAGGTATCATTTTTATCGGGAGACTTGGGGGAACGCTGGGTGGAAGGAAATTCGTGGCTGCTCTCAGATTCCAGAACTTTCTGCCACAGAAATGTGAGGAACATGTGTTTTTTTAGCCAAATTCTGAGGTTTGCAAAGGATTCTGGGTAACAGAACCTGGTCCGAGCCCCGCAAGTCACCCCTCCTTGGATTCCCCTAGGTCTCTATTTTCAGAAATACACAGGTTTGGTAGGTTTCCCTAGGTGCCGGCTGAGCTAGAGGCCTAAATCTACAGGTAGGCACTTCGCAAAAAACACCTCTGTTTTCTTCAAAAATTTTGGATGTGTCCACGTTGCGCTTTGGGGTGTTTCCTGTCGCGGGCGCTAGGCCTACCCACACAAGTGAGGTATCATTTTTATCGGGAGACTTGGGGGAACGCTGGGTGGAAGGAAATTCGTGGCTCCACTCAGATTCCAGAACTTTCTGCCACAGAAATGTGAGGAACATGTGTTTTTTTAGCCAAATTTTGAGGTTTGCAAAGGATTCTGGGTAACAGAACCTGGTCCGAGCCCCGCAAGTCACCCCTCCTTGGATTCCCCTAGGTCTCTAGTTTTCAGAAATGCACAGGTGTGGTAGGTTTCCCTAGGTGCCGGCTGAGCTAGAGGCCGAAATCTACAGGTAGGCACTTCGCAAAAAAAACCTGTTTTCTTCAAAAATTTTGGATGTGTCCACGTTGTGCTTTGGGGTTTTCCTGTGATGGGCGCTATGCCTACCCACACAAGTGAGGTATCATTTTTATCGGGAGACTTGGGGGAACGCTGGGTGGAAGGAAATTTGTGGCTCCTCTCAGATTCCAGAACTTTCTGCCACAGAAATGTGAGGAACGTGTTTTTTTAGCCAAATTTTGAGGTTTGCAAAGGATTCTGGGTAACAGAACCTGGTCCAAGCCCCGCAATTCACCCTTCCTTGGATTCCCCTAGGTCTCTAGTTTTCAGAAATGCACAGGTTTGGTAGGATTCCCTAGGTGCCGGCTGAGCTAGAGGCCAAAATCTACAGGTAGGCACTTCGCAAAAAACACCTCTGTTTTCTTCCAAAATTTTGGATGTGTCCACGTTGCGCTTTGGGGTGTTTCCTGACGCGGGCGCTAGGCCTACCCACACAAGTGAGGTATCATTTTTATCGGGAGACTTGAGGGAACGCTGGGTGGAAGGAAATTTGTGGCTCCTCTCAGATTCCAGAACTTTCTGCCACAGAAATGTGAGGAACATGTGTTTTTTTTAGCCAAATTTTGAGGTTTGCAAAGGATTCTGGGTAACAGAACCTGGTCCGAGCCCCGCAAGTCACCCATCCTTGGATTCCCCTAGGTCTCTAGTTTTCAGAAATGCACAGGTTTGGTAGGTTTCCCTAGGTGCCGGCTGAGCTAGAGGCCTAAATCTACAGGTAGGCACTTCGCAAAGAACACCTCTGTTTTCTTCAAAAATTTTGGATGTGTCCACGTTGCGCTTTGGGGTGTTTCCTGTGATGGGCGCTAGGCCTACCCACACAAGTGAGGTATCATTTTTATCGGGAGACTTGGGGGAACGCTGGGTGGAAGGAAATTTGTGGCTCCTCTCAGATTCCAGATCTTTCTGCCACAGAAATGTGAGGAACATGTGTTTTTTTAGCCAAATTTTGAGGTTTGCAAAGGATTCTGGGTAACAGAACCTGGTCCGAGCCCTGCAAGTCACCCCTCCTTGGATTCCCCTAGGTCTCTAGTTTTCAGAAATGCACAGGTTTGGTAGGTTTCCCTAGGTGCCGGCTGAGCTAGAGGCCTAAATCTACAGGTAGGCACTTCGCAAAAAACACCTCTGTTTTCTTCAAAAATTTTGGATGTGTCCACGTTGCGCTTTGGGGTGTTTCCTGTCGCGGGCGCTAGGCCTACCCACACAAGTAAGGTATCTTTTTTATCGGGAGACTTGGGGGAACGCTGGGTGGAAGGAAATTCGTGGCTCCACTCAGATTCCAGAACTTTCTGCCACAGAAATGTGAGGAACATGTGTTTTTTTAGCCAAATTTTGAGGTTTGCAAAGGATTCTGGGTAACAGAACCTGGTCCGAGCCCCGCAAGTCACCCCTCCTTGGATTCCCCTAAGTCTCTAGTTTTCAGAAATGCACAGGATTGGTAGGTTTCCCTAGGTGCCGGCTGAGCTAGAGGCCAAAATCTACAGGTAGGCACTTCGCAAAAAACACCTCTGTTTTCTTCAAAACTTTTGGATGTGTCCACGTTGCGCTTTGGGGTGTTTCCTGTCGCGGGCGCTAGGCCTACCCACACAAGTGAGGTATCATTTTTATCGGGAGACTTGGGGGAACGCTGGGTGGAAGGAAATTCGTGGCTCCTCTCAGATTCCAGAACTTTCTGCCACAGAAATGTGAGGAACATGTGTTTTTTTTTGCCAAATTTTGAGGTTTGAAAAGGATTCTGGGTACCAGAACCTGGTCCGAGCCCCGCAAGTCACCCCTCCTTGGATTCCCCTAGGTCTCTAGTTTTCAGAAATGCACAGGTTTGGTAGGTTTCCCTAGGTGCCGGCTGAGCTAGAGGCCAAAATCTACAGGTAGGCACTTCGCAAAAAACACCTCTGTTTTCTTCAAAAATTTTGGATGTGTCCACGTTGCGCTTTGGGGTGTTTCCTGTCGCGGGCGCTAGGCCTACCCACACAAGTGAGGTATCATTTTTATCGGGAGACTTGGGGGAACGCTGGGTGGAAGGAAATTCGAGGCTGCTCTCAGATTCCAGAACTTTCTGCCACAGAAATGTGAGGAACATGTGTTTTTTTAGCCAAATTTTGAGGTTTGCAAAGGATTCTGGGTAACAGAACCTGGTCCGAGCCCCGCAAGTCACCCCTCCTTGGATTCCCCTAGGTCTCTATTTTCAGAAATACACAGGTTTGGTAGGTTTCCCTAGGTGCCGGCTGAGCTAGAGGCCTAAATCTACAGGTAGGCACTTCGCAAAAAACACCTCTGTTTTCTTCAAAAATTTTGGATGTGTCCACGTTGCGCTTTGGGGTGTTTCCTGTCGTGGGCGCTAGGCCTACCCACACAAGTGAGGTATCATTTTTATCGGGAGACTTGGGGGAACGCTGGGTGGAAGGAAATTCGTGGCTCCACTCAGATTCCAGAACTTTCTGCCACAGAAATGTGAGGAACATGTGTTTTTTTAGCCAAATTTTGAGGTTTGCAAAGGATTCTGGGTAACAGAACCTGGTCCGAGCCCCGCAAGTCACCCCTCCTTGGATTCCCCTAGGTCTCTAGTTTTCAGAAATGCACAGGTGTGGTAGGTTTCCCTAGGTGCCGGCTGAGCTAGAGGCCGAAATCTACAGGTAGGCACTTCGCAAAAAAAACCTGTTTTCTTCCAAAATTTTGGATGTGTCCACGTTGTGCTTTGGGGTTTTCCTGTGATGGGCGCTATGCCTACCCACACAAGTGAGGTATCATTTTTATCGGGAGACTTGGGGGAACGCTGGGTGGAAGGAAATTTGTGGCTCCTCTCAGATTCCAGAACTTTCTGCCACAGAAATGTGAGGAACGTGTTTTTTTAGCCAAATTTTGAGGTTTGCAAAGGATTCTGGGTAACAGAACCTGGTCCAAGCCCCGCAATTCACCCTTCCTTGGATTCCCCTAGGTCTCTAGTTTTCAGAAATGCACAGGTTTGGTAGGTTTCCCTAGGTGCCGGCTGAGCTAGAGGCCAAATTCTACAGGTAGGCACTTCGCAAAAAACACCTCTGTTTTCTTCCAAAATTTTGGATGTGTCCACGTTGCGCTTTGGGGTGTTTCCTGTCGCGGGCGCTAGGCCTACCCACACAAGTGAGGTATCATTTTTATCGGGAGACTTGGGGGAACGCTGGGTGGAAGGAAATTCGTGGCTCCACTCAGATTACAGAACTTTCTGCCACAGAAATGTGAGGAACATGTGTTTTTTTAGCCAAATTTTGAGGTTTGCAAAGGATTCTGGGTAACAGAACCTGGTCCGAGCCCCGCAAGTCTCCCCTCCTTGGATTCCCCAAGGTCTTTAGATTTCAGAAATGCACAGGTTTGGTAGGTTTCCCTAGGTGCCGGCTGAGCTAGAGGCCTAAATCTACAGGTAGGCACTTCGCAAAAAACACCTCTGTTTTCTTCCAAAATTTTGGATGTGTCCACGTTGCGCTTTGGGGTGTTTCCTGTGATGGGCGCTATGCCTACCCACACAAGTGAGGTATCATTTTTATCGGGAGACTTGGGGGAACGCTGGGTGGAAGGAAATTTGTGGCTCCTCTCAGATTCCAGAACTTTCTGCCACAGAAATGTGAGGAACATGTGTTTTTTTAGCCAAATTTTGAGGTTTGCAAAGGATTCTGGGTAACAGAACCTGGTCCGAGCCCCGCAAGTCGCCCCTTCTTGGATTCCCCTAGGTCTCTAGTTTTCGGAAATGCACAGGTTTGGTAGGATTCCCTAGGTGCCGGCTGAGCTAGAGGCCAAAATCTACAGGTAGGCACTTCGCAAAAAACACCTCTGTTTTCTTCCAAAATTTTGGATGTGTCCACGTTGCGCTTTGGGGTGTTTCCTGTCGCGGGCGCTAGGCCTACCCACACAAGTGAGGTATCATTTTTATCGGGAGACTTGGGGGAACGCTGGGTGGAAGGAAATTTGTGGCTCCTCTCAGATTCCAGAACTTTCTGCCACAGAAATGTGAGGAACATGTGTTTTTTTAGCCAAATTTTGAGGTTTGCAAAGGATTCTGGGTAACAGAACCTGGTCCGAGCCCCGCAAGTCACCCCTCCTTGGATTCCCCTAGGTCTCTATTTTCAGAAATACACAGGTTTGGTAGGTTTCCCTAGGTGCCGGCTGAGCTAGAGGCCTAAATCTACAGGTAGGCACTTCGCAAAAAACACCTCTTTTTTCTTCAAAAATTTTGGATGTGTCCACGTTGCGCTTTGGGGTGTTTCCTGTCGTGGGCGCTAGGCCTACCCACACAAGTGAGGTATCATTTTTATCGGGAGACTTGGGGGAACGCTGGGTGGAAGGAAATTCGTGGCTCCACTCAGATTCCAGAACTTTCTGCCACAGAAATGTGAGGAACATGTGTTTTTTTAGCCAAATTTTGAGGTTTGCAAAGGATTCTGGGTAACAGAACCTGGTCCGAGCCCCGCAAGTCACCCCTCCTTGGATTCCCCTAGGTCTCTAGGTTTCGGAAATGCACAGGTGTGGTAGGTTTCCCTAGGTGCCGGCTGAGCTAGAGGCCGAAATCTACAGGTAGGCACTTCGCAAAAAAAACCTGTTTTCTTCAAAAATTTTGGATGTGTCCACGTTGTGCTTTGGGGTTTTCCTGTGATGGGCGCTATGCCTACCCACACAAGTGAGGTATCATTTTTATCGGGAGACTTGGGGGAACGCTGGGTGGAAGGAAATTTGTGGCTCCTCTCAGATTCCAGAACTTTCTGCCACAGAAATGTGAGGAACGTGTTTTTTTAGCCAAATTTTGAGGTTTGCAAAGGATTCTGGGTAACAGAACCTGGTCCAAGCCCCGCAATTCACCCTTCCTTGGATTCCCCTAGGTCTCTAGTTTTCAGAAATGCACAGGTTTGGTAGGTTTCCCTAGGTGCCGGCTGAGCTAGAGGCCAAATTCTACAGGTAGGCACTTCGCAAAAAACACCTCTGTTTTCTTCCAAAATTTTGGATGTGTCCACGTTGCGCTTTGGGGTGTTTCCTGTCGCGGGCGCTAGGCCTACCCACACAAGTGAGGTATCATTTTTATCGGGAGACTTGGGGGAACGCTGGGTGGAAGGAAATTCGTGGCTCCACTCAGATTACAGAACTTTCTGCCACAGAAATGTGAGGAACATGTGTTTTTTTAGCCAAATTTTGAGGTTTGCAAAGGATTCTGGGTAACAGAACCTGGTCCGAGCCCCGCAAGTCTCCCCTCCTTGGATTCCCCAAGGTCTTTAGATTTCAGAAATGCACAGGTTTGGTAGGTTTCCCTAGGTGCCGGCTGAGCTAGAGGCCTAAATCTACAGGTAGGCACTTCGCAAAAAACACCTCTGTTTTCTTCCAAAATTTTGGATGAATCCACGTTGCGCTTTGGGGTGTTTCCTGTGATGGGCGCTATGCCTACCCACACAAGTGAGGTATCATTTTTATCGGGAGACTTGGGGGAACGCTGGGTGGAAGGAAATTTGTGGCTCCTCTCAGATTCCAGAACTTTCTGCCACAGAAATGTGAGGAACATGTGTTTTTTTAGCCAAATTTTGAGGTTTGCAAAGGATTCTGGGTAACAGAACCTGGTCCGAGCCCCGCAAGTCACCCCTTCTTGGATTCCCCTAGGTCTCTAGTTTTCAGAAATGCACAGGTTTGGTAGGATTCCCTAGGTGCCGGCTGAGCTAGAGGCCAAAATCTACAGGTAGGCACTTCGCAAAAAACACCTCTGTTTTCTTCCAAAATTTTGGATGTGTCCACGTTGCGCTTTGGGGTGTTTCCTGACGCGGGCGCTAGGCCTACCCACACAAGTGAGGTATCATTTTTATCGGGAGACTTGAGGGAACGCTGGGTGGAAGGAAATTTGTGGCTCCTCTCAGATTCCAGAACTTTCTGCCACAGAAATGTGAGGAACATGTGTTTTTTTTAGCCAAATTTTGAGGTTTGCAAAGGATTCTGGGTAACAGAACCTGGTCCGAGCCCCGCAAGTCACCCATCCTTGGATTCCCCTAGGTCTCTAGTTTTCAGAAATGCACAGGTTTGGTAGGTTTCCCTAGGTGCCGGCTGAGCTAGAGGCCAAAATCTACAGGTAGGCACTTCGCAAAAAACACCTCCGTTTTCTTCCAAAATTTTGGATGTGTCCACGTTGCGCTTTGGGGTGTTTCCTGTCGCGGGCGCTAGGCCTACCCACACAAGTGAGGTATCATTTTTATCGGGAGACTTGGGGGAACGCTGGGTGGAAGGAAATTTGTGGCTCCTCTCAGATTCCAGAACTTTCTGCCACAGAAATGTGAGGAACATGTGTTTTTTTAGCCAAATTTTGAGGTTTGCAAAGGATTCTGGGTAACAGAACCTGGTCCGAGCCCCGCAAGTCTCCCCTCCTTGGATTCCCCTAGGTCTTTAGTTTTCAGAAATGCACAGGTTTGGTAGGTTTCCCTAGGTGCCGGCTGAGCTAGAGGCCTAAATCTACAGGTAGGCACTTCGCAAAGAACACCTCTGTTTTCTTCAAAAATTTTGGATGTGTCCACGTTGCGCTTTGGGGTGTTTCCTGTGATGGGCGTCTAGGCCTACCCACACAAGTGAGGTATCATTTTTATCGGGAGACTTGGGGGAACGCTGGGTGGAAGGAAATTTGTGGCTCCTCTCAGATTCCAGATCTTTCTGCCACAGAAATGTGAGGAACATGTGTTTTTTTAGCCAAATTTTGAGGTTTGCAAAGGATTCTGGGTAACAGAACCTGGTCCGAGCCCTGCAAGTCACCCCTCCTTGGATTCCCCTAGGTCTCTAGTTTTCAGAAATGCACAGGTTTGGTAGGGTTCCCTAGGTGCCGGCTGAGCTAGAGGCCTAAATCTACAGGTAGGCACTTCGCAAAAAACACCTCTGTTTTCTTCAAAAATTTTGGATGTGTCCACGTTGCGCTTTGGGGTGTTTCCTGTCGCGGGCGCTAGGCCTACCCACACAAGTAAGGTATCTTTTTTATCGGGAGACTTGGGGGAACGCTGGGTGGAAGGAAATTCGTGGCTCCACTCAGATTCCAGAACTTTCTGCCACAGAAATGTGAGGAACATGTGTTTTTTTAGCCAAATTTTGAGGTTTGCAAAGGATTCTGGGTAACAGAACCTGGTCCGAGCCCCGCAAGTCACCCCTCCTTGGATTCCCCTAAGTCTCTAGTTTTCAGAAATGCACAGGATTGGTAGGTTTCCCTAGGTGCCGGCTGAGCTAGAGGCCAAAATCTACAGGTAGGCACTTCGCAAAAAACACCTCTGTTTTCTTCAAAAATTTTGGATGAGTCCACGTTGCGCTTTGGGGTGTTTCCTGTCGCGGGCGCTAGGCCTACCCACACAAGTGAGGTATAATTTTTATCGGGAGACTTGGGGGAACGCTGGGTGGAAGGAAATTCGTGGCTCCACTCAGATTACAGAACTTTCTGCCACAGAAATGTGAGGAACATGTGTTTTTTTAGCCAAATTTTGAGGTTTGCAAAGGATTCTGGGTAACAGAACCTGGTCCGAGCCCCGCAAGTCTCCCCTCCTTGGATTCCCCAAGGTCTTTAGATTTCAGAAATGCACAGGTTTGGTAGGTTTCCCTAGGTGCCGGCTGAGCTAGAGGCCTAAATCTACAGGTAGGCACTTCGCAAAAAACACCTCTGTTTTCTTCCAAAATTTTGGATGTGTCCACGTTGCGCTTTGGGGTGTTTCCTGTGATGGGCGCTATGCCTACCCACACAAGTGAGGTATCATTTTTATCGGGAGACTTGGGGGAACGCTGGGTGGAAGGAAATTTGTGGCTCCTCTCAGATTCCAGAACTTTCTGCCACAGAAATGTGAGGAACATGTGTTTTTTTAGCCAAATTTTGAGGTTTGCAAAGGATTCTGGGTAACAGAACCTGGTCCGAGCCCCGCAAGTCACCCCTTCTTGGATTCCCCTAGGTCTCTAGTTTTCGGAAATGCACAGGTTTGGTAGGATTCCCTAGGTGCCGGCTGAGCTAGAGGCCAAAATCTACAGGTAGGCACTTCGCAAAAAACACCTCTGTTTTCTTCCAAAATTTTGGATGTGTCCACGTTGCGCTTTGGGGTGTTTCCTGTCGCGGGCGCTAGGCCTACCCACACAAGTGAGGTATCATTTTTATCGGGAGACTTGGGGGAACGCTGGGTGGAAGGAAATTTGTGGCTCCTCTCAGATTCCAGAACTTTCTGCCACAGAAATGTGAGGAACATGTGTTTTTTTAGCCAAATTTTGAGGTTTGCAAAGGATTCTGGGTAACAGAACCTGGTCCGAGCCCCGCAAGTCACCCCTCCTTGGATTCCCCTAGGTCTCTATTTTCAGAAATACACAGGTTTGGTAGGTTTCCCTAGGTGCCGGCTGAGCTAGAGGCCTAAATCTACAGGTAGGCACTTCGCAAAAAACACCTCTTTTTTCTTCAAAAATTTTGGATGTGTCCACGTTGCGCTTTGGGGTGTTTCCTGTCGTGGGCGCTAGGCCTACCCACACAAGTGAGGTATCATTTTTATCGGGAGACTTGGGGGAACGCTGGGTGGAAGGAAATTCGTGGCTCCACTCAGATTCCAGAACTTTCTGCCACAGAAATGTGAGGAACATTTGTTTTTTTAGCCAAATTTTGAGGTTTGCAAAGGATTCTGGGTAACAGAACCTGGTCCGAGCCCCGCAAGTCACCCCTCCTTGGATTCCCCTAGGTCTCTAGGTTTCAGAAATGCACAGGTGTGGTAGGTTTCCCTAGGTGCCGGCTGAGCTAGAGGCCGAAATCTACAGGTAGGCACTTCGCAAAAAAAACCTGTTTTCTTCAAAAATTTTGGATGTGTCCACGTTGTGCTTTGGGGTTTTCCTGTGATGGGCGCTATGCCTACCCACACAAGTGAGGTATCATTTTTATCGGGAGACTTGGGGGAACGCTGGGTGGAAGGAAATTTGTGGCTCCTCTCAGATTCCAGAACTTTCTGCCACAGAAATGTGAGGAACGTGTTTTTTTAGCCAAATTTTGAGGTTTGCAAAGGATTCTGGGTAACAGAACCTGGTCCAAGCCCCGCAATTCACCCTTCCTTGGATTCCCCTAGGTCTCTAGTTTTCAGAAATGCACAGGTTTGGTAGGTTTCCCTAGGTGCCGGCTGAGCTAGAGGCCAAATTCTACAGGTAGGCACTTCGCAAAAAACACCTCTGTTTTCTTCCAAAATTTTGGATGTGTCCACGTTGCGCTTTGGGGTGTTTCCTGTCGCGGGCGCTAGGCCTACCCACACAAGTGAGGTATCATTTTTATCGGGAGACTTGGGGGAACGCTGGGTGGAAGGAAATTCGTGGCTCCACTCAGATTACAGAACTTTCTGCCACAGAAATGTGAGGAACATGTGTTTTTTTAGCCAAATTTTGAGGTTTGCAAAGGATTCTGGGTAACAGAACCTGGTCCGAGCCCCGCAAGTCTCCCCTCCTTGGATTCCCCAAGGTCTTTAGATTTCAGAAATGCACAGGTTTGGTAGGTTTCCCTAGGTGCCGGCTGAGCTAGAGGCCTAAATCTACAGGTAGGCACTTCGCAAAAAACACCTCTGTTTTCTTCCAAAATTTTGGATGTGTCCACGTTGCGCTTTGGGGTGTTTCCTGTGATGGGCGCTATGCCTACCCACACAAGTGAGGTATCATTTTTATCGGGAGACTTGGGGGAACGCTGGGTGGAAGGAAATTTGTGGCTCCTCTCAGATTCCAGAACTTTCTGCCACAGAAATGTGAGGAACATGTGTTTTTTTAGCCAAATTTTGAGGTTTGCAAAGGATTCTGGGTAACAGAACCTGGTCCGAGCCCCGCAAGTCACCCCTTCTTGGATTCCCCTAGGTCTCTAGTTTTCAGAAATGCACAGGTTTGGTAGGATTCCCTAGGTGCCGGCTGAGCTAGAGGCCAAAATCTACAGGTAGGCACTTCGCAAAAAACACCTCTGTTTTCTTCCAAAATTTTGGATGTGTCCACGTTGCGCTTTGGGGTGTTTCCTGACGCGGGCGCTAGGCCTACCCACACAAGTGAGGTATCATTTTTATCGGGAGACTTGAGGGAACGCTGGGTGGAAGGAAATTTGTGGCTCCTCTCAGATTCCAGAACTTTCTGCCACAGAAATGTGAGGAACATGTGTTTTTTTTAGCCAAATTTTGAGGTTTGCAAAGGATTCTGGGTAACAGAACCTGGTCCGAGCCCCGCAAGTCACCCATCCTTGGATTCCCCTAGGTCTCTAGTTTTCAGAAATGCACAGGTTTGGTAGGTTTCCCTAGGTGCCGGCTGAGCTAGAGGCCAAAATCTACAGGTAGGCACTTCGCAAAAAACACCTCCGTTTTCTTCCAAAATTTTGGATGTGTCCACGTTGCGCTTTGGGGTGTTTCCTGTCGCGGGCGCTAGGCCTACCCACACAAGTGAGGTATCATTTTTATCGGGAGACTTGGGGGAACGCTGGGTGGAAGGAAATTTGTGGCTCCTCTCAGATTCCAGAACTTTCTGCCACAGAAATGTGAGGAACATGTGTTTTTTTAGCCAAATTTTGAGGTTTGCAAAGGATTCTGGGTAACAGAACCTGGTCCGAGCCCCGCAAGTCTCCCCTCCTTGGATTCCCCTAGGTCTTTAGTTTTCAGAAATGCACAGGTTTGGTAGGTTTCCCTAGGTGCCGGCTGAGCTAGAGGCCTAAATCTACAGGTAGGCACTTCGCAAAGAACACCTCTGTTTTCTTCAAAAATTTTGGATGTGTCCACGTTGCGCTTTGGGGTGTTTCCTGTGATGGGCGTCTAGGCCTACCCACACAAGTGAGGTATCATTTTTATCGGGAGACTTGGGGGAACGCTGGGTGGAAGGAAATTTGTGGCTCCTCTCAGATTCCAGATCTTTCTGCCACAGAAATGTGAGGAACATGTGTTTTTTTAGCCAAATTTTGAGGTTTGCAAAGGATTCTGGGTAACAGAACCTGGTCCGAGCCCTGCAAGTCACCCCTCCTTGGATTCCCCTAGGTCTCTAGTTTTCAGAAATGCACAGGTTTGGTAGGGTTCCCTAGGTGCCGGCTGAGCTAGAGGCCTAAATCTACAGGTAGGCACTTCGCAAAAAACACCTCTGTTTTCTTCAAAAATTTTGGATGTGTCCACGTTGCGCTTTGGGGTGTTTCCTGTCGCGGGCGCTAGGCCTACCCACACAAGTAAGGTATCTTTTTTATCGGGAGACTTGGGGGAACGCTGGGTGGAAGGAAATTCGTGGCTCCACTCAGATTCCAGAACTTTCTGCCACAGAAATGTGAGGAACATGTGTTTTTTTAGCCAAATTTTGAGGTTTGCAAAGGATTCTGGGTAACAGAACCTGGTCCGAGCCCCGCAAGTCACCCCTCCTTGGATTCCCCTAAGTCTCTAGTTTTCAGAAATGCACAGGATTGGTAGGTTTCCCTAGGTGCCGGCTGAGCTAGAGGCCAAAATCTACAGGTAGGCACTTCGCAAAAAACACCTCTGTTTTCTTCAAAAATTTTGGATGAGTCCACGTTGCGCTTTGGGGTGTTTCCTGTCGCGGGCGCTAGGCCTACCCACACAAGTGAGGTATCATTTTTATCGGGAGACTTGGGGGAACGCTGGGTGGAAGGAAATTCGTGGCTCCTCTCAGATTCCAGAACTTTCTGCCACAGAAATGTGAGGAACATGTGTTTTTTTTAGCCAAATTTTGAGGTTTGAAAAGGATTCTGGGTACCAGAACCTGGTCCGAGCCCCGCAAGTCACCCCTCCTTGGATTCCCCTAGGTCTCTAGTTTTCAGAAATGCACAGGTTTGGTAGGTTTCCCTAGGTGCCGGCTGAGCTAGAGGCCAAAATCTACAGGTAGGCACTTCGCAAAAAACACCTCTGTTTTCTTCAAAAATTTTGGATGTGTCCACGTTGCGCTTTGGGGTGTTTCCTGTCGCGGGCGCTAGGCCTACCCACACAAGTGAGGTATCATTTTTATTGGGAGACTTGGGGGAACGCTGGGTGGAAGGAAATTCGTGGCTGCTCTCAGATTCCAGAACTTTCTGCCACAGAAATGTGAGGAACATGTGTTTTTTTAGCCAAATTTTGAGGTTTGCAAAGGATTCTGGGTAACAGAACCTGGTCCGAGCCCCGCAAGTCACCCCTCCTTGGATTCCCCTAGGTCTCTATTTTCAGAAATACACAGGTTTGGTAGGTTTCCCTAGGTGCCGGCTGAGCTAGAGGCCTAAATCTACAGGTAGGCACTTCGCAAAAAACTCCTCTGTTTTCTTCAAAAATTTTGGATGTGTCCACGTTGCGCTTTGGGGTGTTTCCTGTCGTGGGCGCTAGGCCTACCCACACAAGTGAGGTATCATTTTTATCGGGAGACTTGGGGGAACGCTGGGTGGAAGGAAATTCGTGGCTCCACTCAGATTCCAGAACTTTCTGCCACAGAAATGTGAGGAACATGTGTTTTTTTAGCCAAATTTTGAGGTTTGCAAAGGATTCTGGGTAACAGAACCTGGTCCGAGCCCCACAAGTCACCCCTCCTTGGATTCCCCTAGGTCTCTAGTTTTCAGAAATGCACAGGTGTGGTAGGTTTCCCTAGGTGCCGGCTGAGCTAGAGGCCGAAATCTACAGGTAGGCACTTCGCAAAAAAAACCTGTTTTCTTCAAAAATTTTGGATGTGTCCACGTTGTGCTTTGGGGTTTTCCTGTGATGGGCGCTATGCCTACCCACACAAGTGAGGTATCATTTTTATCGGGAGACTTGGGGGAACGCTGGGTGGAAGGAAATTTGTGGCTCCTCTCAGATTCCAGAACTTTCTGCCACAGAAATGTGAGGAACGTGTTTTTTTAGCCAAATTTTGAGGTTTGCAAAGGATTCTGGGTAACAGAACCTGGTCCAAGCCCCGCAATTCACCCTTCCTTGGATTCCCCTAGGTCTCTAGTTTTCAGAAATGCACAGGTTTGGTAGGTTTCCCTAGGTGCCGGCTGAGCTAGAGGCCAAATTCTACAGGTAGGCACTTCGCAAAAAACACCTCTGTTTTCTTCCAAAATTTTGGATGTGTCCACGTTGCGCTTTGGGGTGTTTCCTGTCGCGGGCGCTAGGCCTACCCACACAAGTGAGGTATCATTTTTATCGGGAGACTTGGGGGAACGCTGGGTGGAAGGAAATTCGTGGCTCCACTCAGATTACAGAACTTTCTGCCACAGAAATGTGAGGAACATGTGTTTTTTTAGCCAAATTTTGAGGTTTGCAAAGGATTCTGGGTAACAGAACCTGGTCCGAGCCCCGCAAGTCTCCCCTCCTTGGATTCCCCAAGGTCTTTAGATTTCAGAAATGCACAGGTTTGGTAGGTTTCCCTAGGTGCCGGCTGAGCTAGAGGCCTAAATCTACAGGTAGGCACTTCGCAAAAAACACCTCTGTTTTCTTCCAAAATTTTGGATGTGTCCACGTTGCGCTTTGGGGTGTTTCCTGTGATGGGCGCTATGCCTACCCACACAAGTGAGGTATCATTTTTATCGGGAGACTTGGGGGAACGCTGGGTGGAAGGAAATTTGTGGCTCCTCTCAGATTCCAGAACTTTCTGCCACAGAAATGTGAGGAACATGTGTTTTTTTAGCCAAATTTTGAGGTTTGCAAAGGATTCTGGGTAACAGAACCTGGTCCGAGCCCCGCAAATCACCCCTTCTTGGATTCCCCTAGGTCTCTAGTTTTCAGAAATGCACAGGTTTGGTAGGATTCCCTAGGTGCCGGCTGAGCTAGAGGCCTAAATCTACAGGTAGGCACTTCGCAAAAAACACCTCTGTTTTCTTCAAAAATGTTGGATGTGTCCACGTTGCGCTTTGGGGTGTTTCCTGTCGTGGGCGCTAGGCCTACCCACACAAGTGAGGTATCATTTTTATCAGGAGACTTGGGGGAACGCTGGGTGGAAGGAAATTTGTGGCTCCTCTCAGATTCCAGAACTTTCTGCCACAGAAATGTGAGGAACATGTGTTTTTTTAGCCAAATTTTGAGGTTTGCAAAGGATTCTGGGTAACAGAACCTGGTCCGAGCCCCGCAAGTCTCCCCTCCTTGGATTCCCCTAGGTCTTTAGTTTTCAGAAATGCACAGGTTTGGTAGGTTTCCCTAGGTGCCGGCTGAGCTAGAGGCCTAAATCTACAGGTAGGCACTTCGCAAAGAACACCTCTGTTTTCTTCAAAAATGTTGGATGTGTCCACGTTGCGCTTTGGGGTGTTTCCTGTGATGGGCGCTAGGCCTACCCACACAAGTGAGGTATCATTTTTATCGGGAGACTTGGGGGAACGCTGGGTGGAAGGAAATTTGTGGCTCCTCTCAGATTCCAGATCTTTCTGCCACAGAAATGTGAGGAACATGTGTTTTTTTAGCCAAATTTTGAGGTTTGCAAAGGATTCTGGGTAACAGAACCTGGTCCGAGCCCTGCAAGTCACCCCTCCTTGGATTCCCCTAGGTCTCTAGTTTTCAGAAATGCACAGGTTTGGTAGGTTTCCCTAGGTGCCGGCTGAGCTAGAGGCCTAAATCTACAGGTAGGCACTTCGCAAAAAACACCTCTGTTTTCTTCAAAAATTTTGGATGTGTCCACGTTGCGCTTTGGGGTGTTTCCTGTCGCGGGCGCTAGGCCTACCCACACAAGTAAGGTATCTTTTTTATCGGGAGACTTGGGGGAACGCTGGGTGGAAGGAAATTCGTGGCTCCACTCAGATTCCAGAACTTTCTGCCACAGAAATGTGAGGAACATGTGTTTTTTTAGCCAAATTTTGAGGTTTGCAAAGGATTCTGGGTAACAGAACCTGGTCCGAGCCCCGCAAGTCACCCCTCCTTGGATTCCCCTAAGTCTCTAGTTTTCAGAAGTGCACAGGATTGGTAGGTTTCCCTAGGTGCCGGCTGAGCTAGAGGCCAAAATCTACAGGTAGGCACTTCGCAAAAAACACCTCTGTTCTCTTCCAAAATTTTGGATGTGTCCACGTTGCACTTTGGGGTGTTTCCTGACGCGGGCGCTAGGCCTACCCACACAAGTGAGGTATCATTTTTATCGGGAGACTTGAGGGAACGCTGGGTGGAAGGAAATTTGTGGCTCCTCTCAGATTCCAGAACTTTCTGCCACAGAAATGTGAGGAACATGTGTTTTTTTTAGGCAAATTTTGAGGTTTGCAAAGGATTCTGGGAAACAGAACCTGGTCCGAGCCCCGCAAGTCACCCCTCCTTGGATTCCCCTAGGTCTCTAGTTTTCAGAAATGCACAGGTTTGGTAGGTTTCTCTAGGTGCCGGCTGAGCTAGAGGCCAAAATCTACAGGTAGGCACTTCGCAAAAAACACCTCTGTTTTCTTCAAAAATTTTGGATGTGTCCATGTTGCGCTTTGGGGTGTTTCCTGTCGCGGGCGCTAGGCCTACCCACACAAGTGAGGTATCATTTTTATCGGGAGACTTGGGGGAACGCTGGGTGGAAGGAAATTTGTGGCTCCTCTCAGATTCCAGAACTTTCTGTCATAGAAATGTGAGGAACATGTGTTTTTTTAGCCATATTTTGAGGTTTGCAAAGGATTCTGGGTAACAGAACCTGGTCCGAGCCCCTCAAGTCACCCCTCCTTTGATTCCCCTAGGTCTCTAGTTTTCAGAAATGCACAGGTCTGGTAGGTTTCCCTATGTGCGGGCTGAGCTAGAGGCCAAAATCTACAGGTAGGCACTTCGCAAAAAACACCTCTGTTTTCTTCCAAAATTTTGGATGTGTCCAAGTTGCGCTTTGGGGTGTTTCCTGTCGCGGGCGCTAGGCCTACCCACACAAGTGAGGTATCATTTTTATCGGGAGACTTGGAGGAACGCTGGGTGGAAGGAAATTTGTGGCTCCTCTCAAATTCCAGAACTTTCTGCCACAGAAATGTGAGGAACATGTGTTTTTTTAGCCAAATTTTGAGGTTTGCAAAGGATTCTGGGTACCAGAACCTGGTCCGAGCCCCGCAAATCTCCCCTCCTTGGATTCCCCTAGGTCTTTAGTTTTCAGAAATGCACAGGTTTGGTAGGTTTCCCTAGGTGCCGGCTGAGCTAGAGGCCTAAATCTACAGGTAGGCACTTCGCAAAAAACACCTCTGTTTTCTTCCAAAATTTTGGATGTGTCCACGTTGCGCTTTGGGGTGTTTCCTGTGATGGGCGCTAGGCCTACCCACACAAGTGAGGTATCATTTTTATCGGGAGACTTGGGGGAACGCTGGGTGGAAGGACATTTGTGGCTCCTCTCAGATTCCAGAACTTTCTGCCACAGAAATGTGAGGAACATGTGTTTTTTTAGCCAAATTTTGAGGTTTGCAAAGGATTCTGGGTAACAGAACCTGGTCCGAGCCCCGCAAGTCACCCCTTCTTGGATTCCCCTAGGACTCTAGTTTTCAGAAATGCACAGGTTTGGTAGGTTTCCCTAGGTGCCGGCTGAGCTAGAGGCCAAAATCTACAGATAGGCACTTCGCAAAAAACACCTCTGTTTTCTTCCAAAATTTTGGATGTGTCCATGTTGCGCTTTGGGGTGTTTCCTGTCGCGGGCGGTAGGCCTACCCACACAAGTGAGCTATCATTTTTATCGGGAGACATGGGGGAACGCTGGGTGGAAGGAAATTTGTGGCTCCTCTCAGATTCCAGAACTTTCTGCCACAGAAATGTAAGGAACATGTGTTTTTTTAGCCAAATTGTGAGGTTTGCCAAGGATTCTGGGTAACAGAACCTGGTCCGAGCCCCGCAAGTCACCCCTCCTTGGATTCCCCTAGGTCTCTAGTTTTCAGAAATGCACAGGATTGGTAGGTTTCCCTAGGTGCCGGCTGAGCTAGAGGCCAAAATCTACAGGTAGGCACTTCGCAAAAAACACCTCTGTTCTCTTCCAAAATTTTGGATGTGTCCACGTTGCGCTTTAGGGTGTTTCCTGACGCTGGCGCTAGGCCTACCCACACAAGTGAGGTATCATTTTTATCGGGAGACTTGAGGGAACGCTGGGTGGAAGGAAATTTGTGGCTCCTCTCAGATTCCAGAACTTTCTGCCACAGAAATGTGAGGAACATGTGTTTTTTTTAGCCAAATTTTGAGGTTTGCAAAGGATTCTGGGTAACAGAACCTGGTCCGAGCCCCACAAGTCACCCCATCTTGGATTCCCCTAGGTCTCTAGTTCTCAGAAATGCACAGGGTTTGGTAGGTTTCCCTAGGTGCCGGCTGAGCTAGAGGCCAAAATCTACAGGTAGGCACTTCGCAAAAAACACCTCTGTTTTCTTCCAAAATTTTGGATGTGTCCATGTTGCGCTTTGGGGTGTTTTCTGTCGCGGGCGCTAGGCCTACCCACACAAGTGAGGTATCATTTTTATCGGGAGACTTGGGGGAACGCTGGGTGGAAGGAAATTTGTGGCTCCTCTCAGATTCCAGAACTTTCTGTCACAGAAATGTGAGGAACATGTGTTTTTTTAGCCATATTTTGAGGTTTGCAAAGGATTCTGGGTAACAGAACCTGGTCCGAGCCCCTCAAGTCACCCCTCCTTTGATTCCCCTAGGTCTCTAGTTTTCAGAAATGCACAGGTTTGGTAGGTGTCCTTAGGTGCGGGCTGAGCTAGAGGCCAAAATCTACAGGTAGGCACTTCGCAAAAAACACCTCTGTTTTCTTCCAAAATTTTGGATGTGTCCACGTTGCGCTTTGGGGTGTTTCCTGTCGCGGGCGCTAGGCCTACCCACACAAGTGAGGTATCATTTTTATCGGGAGACTTGGAGGAACGCTGGGTGGAAGGAAATTTGTGGCTCCTCTCAAATTCCAGAACTTTCTGCCACAGAAATGTGAGGAACATGTGTTTTTTTAGCCAAATTTTGAGGTTTGCAAAGGATTCTGGGTAACAGAACCTGGTCCGAGCCCCGCAAGTCTCCCCTCCTTGGATTCCCCTAGGTCTTTAGTTTTCAGAAATGCACAGGTTTGGTAGGTTTCCCTAGGTGCCGGCTGAGCTAGAGGCCTAAATCTACAGGTAGGCACTTCGCAAAAAACACCTCTGTTTTCTTCCAAAATTTTGGATGTGTCCACGTTGCGCTTAGGGGTGTTTCCTGTGATGGGCGCTAGGCCTACCCACACAAGTGAGGTATCATTTTTATCGGGAGACATGGGGGAACGCTGGGTGGAAGGAAATTTGTGGCTCCTCTCAGATTCCAGAACTTTCTGCCACAGAAATGTGAGGAACATGTGTTTTTTTAGCCAAATTTTGAGGTTTGCAAAGGATTCTGGGTAACAGAACCTGGTCCGAGCCCCGCAAGTCACCCCTCCTTGGATTCCCCTAGGTCTCTAGTTTTCAGAAATGCACAGGATTGGTAGGTTTCCCTAGGTGCCGGCTGAGCTAGAGGCCAAAATCTACAGGTAGGCACTTCGCAAAAAACACCTCTGTTCTCTTCCAAAATTTTGGATGTGTCCACGTTGCGCTTTAGGGTGTTTCCTGACGCTGGCGCTAGGCCTACCCACACAAGTGAGGTATCATTTTTATCGGGAGACTTGGGGGAACGCTGGGTGGAAGGAAATTTGTGGCTCCTCTCAGATTCCAGAACTTTCTGCCACAGAAATGTGAGGAACATGTGTTTTTTTTAGGCAAATTTTGAGGTTTGCAAAGGATTCTGGGTAACAGAACCTGGTCCGAGCCCCGCAAGTCACCCCTCCTTGGATTCCCCTAGGTCTCTAGTTTTCAGAAATGCACAGGTTTGGTAGGTTTCCCTAGGTGCCGGCTGAGCTAGAGGCCTAAATCTACAGGTAGGCACTTCGCAAAAAACACCTCTATTTTCTTCCAAAATTTTGGATGTGTCCACGTTGCGCTTTGGGGTGTTTCCTGTGATGGGCGCTAGGCCTACCCACACAAGTGAGGTATCATTTTTATTGGGAGACTTGGGGGAACGCTGGGTGGAAGGAAATTGTGGCGCCTCTCAGATTCCAGAACTTTCTGCCACAGAAATGTGAGGAACATGTGTTTTTTTTAGCCAAATTTTGAGGTTTGCAAAGGATTCTGGGTACCAGAACCTGGTCCGAGCCCCGCAAGTCACCCCTCCTTGGATTCCCCTAGGTCTCTAGTTTTCAGAAATGCACAGGTTTGGTAGGTTTCCCTAGGTGCCGGCTGAGCTAGAGGCCAAAATCTACAGGTAGGCACTTCGCAAAAAACACCTCTGTTTTCTTCAAAAATTTTGGATGTGTCCACGTTGCGCTTTGGGGTGTTTCCTGTCGCGGGCGCTAGGCCTACCCACACAAGTGAGGTATCATTTTTATCGGGAGACTTGGGGGAACGCTGGGTGGAAGGAAATTCGTGGCTCCTCTCAGATTCCAGAACTTTCTGCCACAGAAATGTGAGGAACATGTGTTTTTTTAGCCAAATTTTGAGGTTTGCAAAGGATTCTGGGTAACAGAACCTGGTCCGAGCCCCGCAAGTCACCCCTCCTTGGATTCCCCTAGGTCTCTATTTTCAGAAATACACAGGTTTGGTAGGTTTCCCTAGGTGCCGGCTGAGCTAGAGGCCTAAATCTACAGGTAGGCACTTCGCAAAAAACACCTCTGTTTTCTTCAAAAATTTTGGATGTGTCCACGTTGCGCTTTGGGGTGTTTCCTGTCGTGGGCGCTAGGCCTACCCACACAAGTGAGGTATCATTTTTATCGGGAGACTTGGGGGAACGCTGGGTGGAAGGAAATTCGTGGCTCCACTCAGATTCCAGAACTTTCTGCCACAGAAATGTGAGGAACATGTGTTTTTTTAGCCAAATTTTGAGGTTTGCAAAGGATTCTGGGTAACAGAACCTGGTCCGAGCCCCGCAAGTCACCCCTCCTTGGATTCCCCTAGGTCTCTAGTTTTCAGAAATGCACAGGTGGGGTAGGTTTCCCTAGGTGCCGGCTGAGCTAGAGGCCGAAATCTACAGGTAGGCACTTCGCAAAAAAAACCTGTTTTCTTCAAAAATTTTGGATGTGTCCACGTTGTGCTTTGGGGTTTTCCTGTGATGGGCGCTATGCCTACCCACACAAGTGAGGTATCATTTTTATCGGGAGACTTGGGGGAACGCTGGGTGGAAGGAAATTTGTGGCTCCTCTCAGATTCCAGAACTTTCTGCCACAGAAATGTGAGGAACGTGTTTTTTTAGCCAAATTTTGAGGTTTGCAAAGGATTCTGGGTAACAGAACCTGGTCCAAGCCCCGCAATTCACCCTTCCTTGGATTCCCCTAGGTCTCTAGTTTTCAGAAATGCACAGGTTTGGTAGGTTTCCCTAGGTGCCGGCTGAGCTAGAGGCCAAATTCTACAGGTAGGCACTTCGCAAAAAACACCTCTGTTTTCTTCCAAAATTTTGGATGTGTCCACGTTGCGCTTTGGGGTGTTTCCTGTCGCGGGCGCTAGGCCTACCCACACAAGTGAGGTATCATTTTTATCGGGAGACTTGGGGGAACGCTGGGTGGAAGGAAATTCGTGGCTCCACTCAGATTACAGAACTTTCTGCCACAGAAATGTGAGGAACATGTGTTTTTTTAGCCAAATTTTGAGGTTTGCAAAGGATTCTGGGTAACAGAACCTGGTCCGAGCCCCGCAAGTCTCCCCTCCTTGGATTCCCCAAGGTCTTTAGATTTCAGAAATGCACAGGTTTGGTAGGTTTCCCTAGGTGCCGGCTGAGCTAGAGGCCTAAATCTACAGGTAGGCACTTCGCAAAAAACACCTCTGTTTTCTTCCAAAATTTTGGATGTGTCCACGTTGCGCTTTGGGGTGTTTCCTGTGATGGGCGCTATGCCTACCCACACAAGTGAGGTATCATTTTTATCGGGAGACTTGGGGGAACGCTGGGTGGAAGGAAATTTGTGGCTCCTCTCAGATTCCAGAACTTTCTGCCACAGAAATGTGAGGAACATGTGTTTTTTTAGCCAAATTTTGAGGTTTGCAAAGGATTCTGGGTAACAGAACCTGGTCCGAGCCCCGCAAATCACCCCTTCTTGGATTCCCCTAGGTCTCTAGTTTTCAGAAATGCACAGGTTTGGTAGGATTCCCTAGGTGCCGGCTGAGCTAGAGGCCTAAATCTACAGGTAGGCACTTCGCAAAAAACACCTCTGTTTTCTTCAAAAATTTTGGATGTGTCCACGTTGCGCTTTGGGGTGTTTCCTGTCGTGGGCGCTAGGCCTACCCACACAAGTGAGGTATCATTTTTATCGGGAGACTTGGGGGAACGCTGGGTGGAAGGAAATTTGTGGCTCCTCTCAGATTCCAGAACTTTCTGCCACAGAAATGTGAGGAACATGTGTTTTTTTAGCCAAATTTTGAGGTTTGCAAAGGATTCTGGGTAACAGAACCTGGTCCGAGCCCCGCAAGTCTCCCCTCCTTGGATTCCCCTAGGTCTTTAGTTTTCAGAAATGCACAGGTTTGGTAGGTTTCCCTAGGTGCCGGCTGAGCTAGAGGCCTAAATCTACAGGTAGGCACTTCGCAAAGAACACCTCTGTTTTCTTCAAAAATGTTGGATGTGTCCACGTTGCGCTTTGGGGTGTTTCCTGTGATGGGCGCTAGGCCTACCCACACAAGTGAGGTATCATTTTTATCGGGAGACTTGGGGGAACGCTGGGTGGAAGGAAATTTGTGGCTCCTCTCAGATTCCAGATCTTTCTGCCACAGAAATGTGAGGAACATGTGTTTTTTTAGCCAAATTTTGAGGTTTGCAAAGGATTCTGGGTAACAGAACCTGGTCCGAGCCCTGCAAGTCACCCCTCCTTGGATTCCCCTAGGTCTCTAGTTTTCAGAAATGCACAGGTTTGGTAGGTTTCCCTAGGTGCCGGCTGAGCTAGAGGCCTAAATCTACAGGTAGGCACTTCGCAAAAAACACCTCTGTTTTCTTCAAAAATTTTGGATGTGTCCACGTTGCGCTTTGGGGTGTTTCCTGTCGCGGGCGCTAGGCCTACCCACACAAGTAAGGTATCTTTTTTATCGGGAGACTTGGGGGAACGCTGGGTGGAAGGAAATTCGTGGCTCCACTCAGATTCCAGAACTTTCTGCCACAGAAATGTGAGGAACATGTGTTTTTTTAGCCAAATTTTGAGGTTTGCAAAGGATTCTGGGTAACAGAACCTGGTCCGAGCCCCGCAAGTCACCCCTCCTTGGATTCCCCTAAGTCTCTAGTTTTCAGAAATGCACAGGATTGGTAGGTTTCCCTAGGTGCCGGCTGAGCTAGAGGCCAAAATCTACAGGTAGGCACTTCGCAAAAAACACCTCTGTTCTCTTCCAAAATTTTGGATGTGTCCACGTTGCACTTTGGGGTGTTTCCTGACGCGGGCGCTAGGCCTACCCACACAAGTGAGGTATCATTTTTATCGGGAGACTTGAGGGAACGCTGGGTGGAAGGAAATTTGTGGCTCCTCTCAGATTCCAGAACTTTCTGCCACAGAAATGTGAGGAACATGTGTTTTTTTTAGGCAAATTTTGAGGTTTGCAAAGGATTCTGGGTAACAGAACCTGGTCCGAGCCCCGCAAGTCACCCCTCCTTGGATTCCCCTAGGTCTCTAGTTTTCAGAAATGCACAGGTTTGGTAGGTTTCTCTAGGTGCCGGCTGAGCTAGAGGCCAAAATCTACAGGTAGGCACTTCGCAAAAAACACCTCTGTTTTCTTCAAAAATTTTGGATGTGTCCATGTTGCGCTTTGGGGTGTTTCCTGTCGCGGGTGCTAGGCCTACCCACACAAGTGAGGTATCATTTTTATCGGGAGACTTGGGGGAACGCTGGGTGGAAGGAAATTTGTGGCTCCTCTCAGATTCCAGAACTTTCTGTCACAGAAATGTGAGGAACATGTGTTTTTTTAGCCATATTTTGAGGTTTGCAAAGGATTCTGGGTAACAGAACCTGGTCCGAGCCCCTCAAGTCACCCCTCCTTTGATTCCCCTAGGTCTCTAGTTTTCAGAAATGCACAGGTCTGGTAGGTTTCCCTATGTGCGGGCTGAGCTAGAGGCCAAAATCTACAGGTAGGCACTTCGCAAAAAACACCTCTGTTTTCTTCCAAAATTTTGGATGTGTCCAAGTTGCGCTTTGGGGTGTTTCCTGTCGCGGGCGCTAGGCCTACCCACACAAGTGAGGTATCATTTTTATCGGGAGACTTGGAGGAACGCTGGGTGGAAGGAAATTTGTGGCTCCTCTCAAATTCCAGAACTTTCTGCCACAGAAATGTGAGGAACATGTGTTTTTTTAGCCAAATTTTGAGGTTTGCAAAGGATTCTGGGTACCAGAACCTGGTCCGAGCCCCGCAAATCTCCCCTCCTTGGATTCCCCTAGGTCTTTAGTTTTCAGAAATGCACAGGTTTGGTAGGTTTCCCTAGGTGCCGGCTGAGCTAGAGGCCTAAATCTACAGGTAGGCACTTCGCAAAAAACACCTCTGTTTTCTTCCAAAATTTTGGATGTGTCCACGTTGCGCTTTGGGGTGTTTCCTGTGATGGGCGCTAGGCCTACCCACACAAGTGAGGTATCATTTTTATCGGGAGACTTGGGGGAACGCTGGGTGGAAGGACATTTGTGGCTCCTCTCAGATTCCAGAACTTTCTGCCACAGAAATGTGAGGAACATGTGTTTTTTTAGCCAAATTTTGAGGTTTGCAAAGGATTCTGGGTAACAGAACCTGGTCCGAGCCCCGCAAGTCACCCCTTCTTGGATTCCCCTAGGACTCTAGTTTTCAGAAATGCACAGGTTTGGTAGGTTTCCCTAGGTGCCGGCTGAGCTAGAGGCCAAAATCTACAGATAGGCACTTCGCAAAAAACACCTCTGTTTTCTTCCAAAATTTTGGATGTGTCCATGTTGCGCTTTGGGGTGTTTCCTGTCGCGGGCGGTAGGCCTACCCACACAAGTGAGGTATCATTTTTATCGGGAGACATGGGGGAACGCTGGGTGGAAGGAAATTTGTGGCTCCTCTCAGATTCCAGAACTTTCTGCCACAGAAATGTGAGGAACATGTGTTTTTTTAGCCAAATTTTGAGGTTTGCAAAGGATTCTGGGTAACAGAACCTGGTCCGAGCCCCGCAAGTCACCCCTCCTTGGATTCCCCTAGGTCTCTAGTTTTCAGAAATGCACAGGATTGGTAGGTTTCCCTAGGTGCCGGCTGAGCTAGAGGCCTAAATCTACAGGTAGGCACTTCGCAAAGAACACCTCTGTTTTCTTCAAAAATGTTGGATGTGTCCACGTTGCGCTTTGGGGTGTTTCCTGTGATGGGCGCTAGGCCTACCCACACAAGTGAGGTATCATTTTTATCGGGAGACTTGGGGGAACGCTGGGTGGAAGGAAATTTGTGGCTCCTCTCAGATTCCAGATCTTTCTGCCACAGAAATGTGAGGAACATGTGTTTTTTTAGCCAAATTTTGAGGTTTGCAAAGGATTCTGGGTAACAGAACCTGGTCCGAGCCCTGCAAGTCACCCCTCCTTGGATTCCCCTAGGTCTCTAGTTTTCAGAAATGCACAGGTTTGGTAGGTTTCCCTAGGTGCCGGCTGAGCTAGAGGCCTAAATCTACAGGTAGGCACTTCGCAAAAAACACCTCTGTTTTCTTCAAAAATTTTGGATGTGTCCACGTTGCGCTTTGGGGTGTTTCCTGTCGCGGGCGCTAGGCCTACCCACACAAGTAAGGTATCTTTTTTATCGGGAGACTTGGGGGAACGCTGGGTGGAAGGAAATTCGTGGCTCCACTCAGATTCCAGAACTTTCTGCCACAGAAATGTGAGGAACATGTGTTTTTTTAGCCAAATTTTGAGGTTTGCAAAGGATTCTGGGTAACAGAACCTGGTCCGAGCCCCGCAAGTCACCCCTCCTTGGATTCCCCTAAGTCTCTAGTTTTCAGAAATGCACAGGATTGGTAGGTTTCCCTAGGTGCCGGCTGAGCTAGAGGCCAAAATCTACAGGTAGGCACTTCGCAAAAAACACCTCTGTTCTCTTCCAAAATTTTGGATGTGTCCACGTTGCACTTTGGGGTGTTTCCTGACGCGGGCGCTAGGCCTACCCACACAAGTGAGGTATCATTTTTATCGGGAGACTTGAGGGAACGCTGGGTGGAAGGAAATTTGTGGCTCCTCTCAGATTCCAGAACTTTCTGCCACAGAAATGTGAGGAACATGTGTTTTTTTTAGGCAAATTTTGAGGTTTGCAAAGGATTCTGGGTAACAGAACCTGGTCCGAGCCCCGCAAGTCACCCCTCCTTGGATTCCCCTAGGTCTCTAGTTTTCAGAAATGCACAGGTTTGGTAGGTTTCTCTAGGTGCCGGCTGAGCTAGAGGCCAAAATCTACAGGTAGGCACTTCGCAAAAAACACCTCTGTTTTCTTCAAACATTTTGGATGTGTCCATGTTGCGCTTTGGGGTGTTTCCTGTCGCGGGCGCTAGGCCTACCCACACAAGTGAGGTATCATTTTTATCGGGAGACTTGGGGGAACGCTGGGTGGAAGGAAATTTGTGGCTCCTCTCAGATTCCAGAACTTTCTGTCACAGAAATGTGAGGAACATGTGTTTTTTTAGCCATATTTTGAGGTTTGCAAAGGATTCTGGGTAACAGAACCTGGTCCGAGCCCCTCAAGTCACCCCTCCTTTGATTCCCCTAGGTCTCTAGTTTTCAGAAATGCACAGGTCTGGTAGGTTTCCCTATGTGCGGGCTGAGCTAGAGGCCAAAATCTACAGGTAGGCACTTCGCAAAAAACACCTCTGTTTTCTTCCAAAATTTTGGATGTGTCCAAGTTGCGCTTTGGGGTGTTTCCTGTCGCGGGCGCTAGGCCTACCCACACAAGTGAGGTATCATTTTTATCGGGAGACTTGGAGGAACGCTGGGTGGAAGGAAATTTGTGGCTCCTCTCAAATTCCAGAACTTTCTGCCACAGAAATGTGAGGAACATGTGTTTTTTTAGCCAAATTTTGAGGTTTGCAAAGGATTCTGGGTACCAGAACCTGGTCCGAGCCCCGCAAATCTCCCCTCCTTGGATTCCCCTAGGTCTTTAGTTTTCAGAAATGCACAGGTTTGGTAGGTTTCCCTAGGTGCCGGCTGAGCTAGAGGCCTAAATCTACAGGTAGGCACTTCGCAAAAAACACCTCTGTTTTCTTCCAAAATTTTGGATGTGTCCACGTTGCGCTTTGGGGTGTTTCCTGTGATGGGCGCTAGGCCTACCCACACAAGTGAGGTATCATTTTTATCGGGAGACTTGGGGGAACGCTGGGTGGAAGGACATTTGTGGCTCCTCTCAGATTCCAGAACTTTCTGCCACAGAAATGTGAGGAACATGTGTTTTTTTAGCCAAATTTTGAGGTTTGCAAAGGATTCTGGGTAACAGAACCTGGTCCGAGCCCCGCAAGTCACCCCTTCTTGGATTCCCCTAGGACTCTAGTTTTCAGAAATGCACAGGTTTGGTAGGTTTCCCTAGGTGCCGGCTGAGCTAGAGGCCAAAATCTACAGATAGGCACTTCGCAAAAAACACCTCTGTTTTCTTCCAAAATTTTGGATGTGTCCATGTTGCGCTTTGGGGTGTTTCCTGTCGCGGGCGGTAGGCCTACCCACACAAGTGAGGTATCATTTTTATCGGGAGACATGGGGGAACGCTGGGTGGAAGGAAATTTGTGGCTCCTCTCAGATTCCAGAACTTTCTGCCACAGAAATGTGAGGAACATGTGTTTTTTTAGCCAAATTTTGAGGTTTGCAAAGGATTCTGGGTAACAGAACCTGGTCCGAGCCCCGCAAGTCACCCCTCCTTGGATTCCCCTAGGTCTCTAGTTTTCAGAAATGCACAGGATTGGTAGGTTTCCCTAGGTGCCGGCTGAGCTAGAGGCCAAAATCTACAGGTAGGCACTTCGCAAAAAACACCTCTGTTCTCTTCCAAAATTTTGGATGTGTCCACGTTGCGCTTTAGGGTGTTTCCTGACGCTGGCGCTAGGCCTACCCACACAAGTGAGGTATCATTTTTATCGGGAGACTTGAGGGAACGCTGGGTGGAAGGAAATTTGTGGCTCCTCTCAGATTCCAGAACTTTCTGCCACAGAAATGTGAGGAACATGTGTTTTTTTTAGGCAAATTTTGAGGTTTGCAAAGGATTCTGGGTAACAGAACCTGGTCCGAGCCCCACAAGTCACCCCATCTTGGATTCCCCTAGGTCTCTAGTTCTCAGAAATGCACAGGTTTGGTAGGTTTCCCTAGGTGCCGGCTGAGCTAGAGGCCAAAATCTACAGGTAGGCACTTCGCAAAAAACACCTCTGTTTTCTTCCAAAATTTTGGATGTGTCCATGTTGCGCTTTGGGGTGTTTTCTGTCGCGGGCGCTAGGCCTACCCACACAAGTGAGGTATCATTTTTATCGGGAGACTTGGGGGAACGCTGGGTGGAAGGAAATTTGTGGCTCCTCTCAGATTCCAGAACTTTCTGTCACAGAAATGTGAGGAACATGTGTTTTTTTAGCCATATTTTGAGGTTTGCAAAGGATTCTGGGTAACAGAACCTGGTCCGAGCCCCTCAAGTCACCCCTCCTTTGATTCCCCTAGGTCTCTAGTTTTCAGAAATGCACAGGTTTGGTAGGTGTCCCTAGGTGCGGGCTGAGCTAGAGGCCAAAATCTACAGGTAGGCACTTCGCAAAAAACACCTCTGTTTTCTTCCAAAATTTTGGATGTGTCCACGTTGCGCTTTGGGGTGTTTCCTGTCGCGGGCGCTAGGCCTACCCACACAAGTGAGGTATCATTTTTATCGGGAGACTTGGAGGAACGCTGGGTGGAAGGAAATTTGTGGCTCCTCTCAAATTCCAGAACTTTCTGCCACAGAAATGTGAGGAACATGTGTTTTTTTAGCCAAATTTTGAGGTTTGCAAAGGATTCTGGGTAACAGAACCTGGTCCGAGCCCCGCAAGTCTCCCCTCCTTGGATTCCCCTAGGTCTTTAGTTTTCAGAAATGCACAGGTTTGGTAGGTTTCCCTAGGTGCCGGCTGAGCTAGAGGCCTAAATCTACAGGTAGGCACTTCGCAAAAAACACCTCTGTTTTCTTCCAAAATTTTGGATGTGTCCACGTTGCGCTTAGGGGTGTTTCCTGTGATGGGCGCTAGGCCTACCCACACAAGTGAGGTATCATTTTTATCGGGAGACTTGGGGGAACGCTGGGTGGAAGGACATTTGTGGCTCCTCTCAGATTCCAGAACTTTCTGCCACAGAAATGTGAGGAACATGTGTTTTTTTAGCCAAATTTTGAGGTTTGCAAAGGATTCTGGGTAACAGAACCTGGTCCGAGCCCCGCAAGTCACCCCTTCTTGGATTCCCCTAGGACTCTAGTTTTCAGAAATGCACAGGTTTGGTAGGTTTCCCTAGGTGCCGGCTGAGCTAGAGGCCAAAATCTACAGATAGGCACTTCGCAAAAAACACCTCTGTTTTCTTCCAAAATTTTGGATGTGTCCATGTTGCGCTTTGGGGTGTTTCCTGTCGCGGGCGGTAGGCCTACCCACACAAGTGAGGTATCATTTTTATCGGGAGACATGGGGGAACGCTGGGTGGAAGGAAATTTGTGGCTCCTCTCAGATTCCAGAACTTTCTGCCACAGAAATGTGAGGAACATGTGTTTTTTTAGCCAAATTTTGAGGTTTGCAAAGGATTCTGGGTAACAGAACCTGGTCCGAGCCCCGCAAGTCACCCCTCCTTGGATTCCCCTAGGTCTCTAGTTTTCAGAAATGCACAGGATTGGTAGGTTTCCCTAGGTGCCGGCTGAGCTAGAGGCCAAAATCTACAGGTAGGCACTTCGCAAAAAACACCTCTGTTCTCTTCCAAAATTTTGGATGTGTCCATGTTGCGCTTTAGGGTGTTTCCTGACGCTGGCGCTAGGCCTACCCACACAAGTGAGGTATCATTTTTATCGGGAGACTTGGGGGAACGCTGGGTGGAAGGAAATTTGTGGCTCCTCTCAGATTCCAGAACTTTCTGCCACAGAAATGTGAGGAACATGTGTTTTTTTTAGGCAAATTTTGAGGTTTGCAAAGGATTCTGGGTAACAGAACCTGGTCCGAGCCCCGCAAGTCACCCCTCCTTGGATTCCCCTAGGTCTCTAGTTTTCAGAAATGCACAGGTTTGGTAGGTTTCCCTAGGTGCCGGCTGAGCTAGAGGCCTAAATCTACAGGTAGGCACTTCGCAAAAAACACCTCTATTTTCTTCCAAAATTTTGGATGTGTCCACGTTGCGCTTTGGGGTGTTTCCTGTGATGGGCGCTAGGCCTACCCACACAAGTGAGGTATCATTTTTATTGGGAGACTTGGGGGAACGCTGGGTGGAAGGAAATTGTGGCTCCTCTCAGATTCCAGAACTTTCTGCCACAGAAATGTGAGGAACATGTGTTTTTTTTAGCCAAATTTTGAGGTTTGCAAAGGATTCTGGGTACCAGAACCTGGTCCGAGCCCCGCAAGTCACCCCTCCTTGGATTCCCCTAAGTCTCTAGTTTTCAGAAATGCACAGGTTTGGTAGGTTTCCCTAGGTGCCGGCTGAGCTAGAGGCCAAAATCTACAGGTAGGCACTTCGCAAAAAACACCTCTGTTTTCTTCAAAAATTTTGGATGTGTCCACGTTGCGCTTTGGGGTGTTTCCTGTCGCGGGCGCTAGGCCTACCCACACAAGTGAGGTATCATTTTTATCGGGAGACTTGGGGGAACGCTGGGTGGAAGGAAATTCGTGGCTCCTCTCAGATTCCAGAACTTTCTGCCACAGAAATGTGAGGAACATGTGTTTTTTTAGCCAAATTTTGAGGTTTGCAAAGGATTCTGGGTAACAGAACCTGGTCCGAGCCCCGCAAGTCACCCCTCCTTGGATTCCCCTAGGTCTCTATTTTCAGAAATACACAGGTTTGGTAGGTTTCCCTAGGTGCCGGCTGAGCTAGAGGCCTAAATCTACAGGTAGGCACTTCGCAAAAAACACCTCTGTTTTCTTCAAAAAATTTGGATGTGTCCACGTTGCGCTTTGGGGTGTTTCCTGTCGTGGGCGCTAGGCCTACCCACACAAGTGAGGTATCATTTTTATCGGGAGACTTGGGGGAACGCTGGGTGGAAGGAAATTCGTGGCTCCACTCAGATTCCAGAACTTTCTGCCACAGAAATGTGAGGAACATGTGTTTTTTTAGCCAAATTTTGAGGTTTGCAAAGGATTCTGGGTAACAGAACCTGGTCCGAGCCCCGCAAGTCACCCCTCCTTGGATTGCCCTAGGTCTCTAGTTTTCAGAAATGCACAGGTGTGGTAGGTTTCCCTAGGTGCCGGCTGAGCTAGAGGCCGAAATCTACAGGTAGGCACTTCGCAAAAAAAACCTGTTTTCTTCAAAAATTTTGGATGTGTCCACGTTGTGCTTTGGGGTTTTCCTGTGATGGGCGCTATGCCTACCCACACAAGTGAGGTATCATTTTTATCGGGAGACTTGGGGGAACGCTGGGTGGAAGGAAATTTGTGGCTCCTCTCAGATTCCAGAACTTTCTGCCACAGAAATGTGAGGAACGTGTTTTTTTAGCCAAATTTTGAGGTTTGCAAAGGATTCTGGGTAACAGAACCTGGTCCAAGCCCCGCAATTCACCCTTCCTTGGATTCCCCTAGGTCTCTAGTTTTCAGAAATGCACAGGTTTGGTAGGTTTCCCTAGGTGCCGGCTGAGCTAGAGGCCAAATTCTACAGGTAGGCACTTCGCAAAAAACACCTCTGTTTTCTTCCAAAATTTTGGATGTGTCCACGTTGCGCTTTGGGGTGTTTCCTGTCGCGGGCGCTAGGCCTACCCACACAAGTGAGGTATCATTTTTATCGGGAGACTTGGGGGAACGCTGGGTGGAAGGAAATTCGTGGCTCCACTCAGATTACAGAACTTTCTGCCACAGAAATGTGAGGAACATGTGTTTTTTTAGCCAAATTTTGAGGTTTGCAAAGGATTCTGGGTAACAGAACCTGGTCCGAGCCCCGCAAGTCTCCCCTCCTTGGATTCCCCAAGGTCTTTAGATTTCAGAAATGCACAGGTTTGGTAGGTTTCCCTAGGTGCCGGCTGAGCTAGAGGCCTAAATCTACAGGTAGGCACTTCGCAAAAAACACCTCTGTTTTCTTCCAAAATTTTGGATGTGTCCACGTTGCGCTTTGGGGTGTTTCCTGTGATGGGCGCTATGCCTACCCACACAAGTGAGGTATCATTTTTATCGGGAGACTTGGGGGAACGCTGGGTGGAAGGAAATTTGTGGCTCCTCTCAGATTCCAGAACTTTCTGCCACAGAAATGTGAGGAACATGTGTTTTTTTAGCCAAATTTTGAGGTTTGCAAAGGATTCTGGGTAACAGAACCTGGTCCGAGCCCCGCAAGTCACCCCTTCTTGGATTCCCCTAGGTCTCTAGTTTTCAGAAATGCACAGGTTTGGTAGGATTCCCTAGGTGCCGGCTGAGCTAGAGGCCTAAATCTACAGGTAGGCACTTCGCAAAAAACACCTCTGTTTTCTTCCAAAATTTTGGATGTGTCCACGTTGCGCTTTGGGGTGTTTCCTGACGCGGGCGCTAGGCCTACCCACACAAGTGAGGTATCATTTTTATCGGGAGACTTGAGGGAACGCTGGGTGGAAGGAAATTTGTGGCTCCTCTCAGATTCCAGAACTTTCTGCCACAGAAATGTGAGGAACATGTGTTTTTTTTAGCCAAATTTTGAGGTTTGCAAAGGATTCTGGGTAACAGAACCTGGTCCGAGCCCCGCAAGTCACCCATCCTTGGATTCCCCTAGGTCTCTAGTTTTCAGAAATGCACAGGTTTGGTAGGTTTCCCTAGGTGCCGGCTGAGCTAGAGGCCAAAATCTACAGGTAGGCACTTCGCAAAAAACACCTCCGTTTTCTTCCAAAATTTTGGATGTGTCCACGTTGCGCTTTGGGGTGTTTCCTGTCGCGGGCGCTAGGCCTACCCACACAAGTGAGGTATCATTTTTATCGGGAGACTTGGGGGAACGCTGGGTGGAAGGAAATTTGTGGCTCCTCTCAGATTCCAGAACTTTCTGCCACAGAAATGTGAGGAACATGTGTTTTTTTAGCCAAATTTTGAGGTTTGCAAAGGATTCTGGGTAACAGAACCTGGTCCGAGCCCCGCAAGTCTCCCCTCCTTGGATTCCCCTAGGTCTTTAGTTTTCAGAAATGCACAGGTTTGGTAGGTTTCCCTAGGTGCCGGCTGAGCTAGAGGCCTAAATCTACAGGTAGGCACTTCGCAAAGAACACCTCTGTTTTCTTCAAAAATTTTGGATGTGTCCACGTTGCGCTTTGGGGTGTTTCCTGTGATGGGCGCTAGGCCTACCCACACAAGTGAGGTATCATTTTTATCGGGAGACTTGGGGGGAACGCTGGGTGGAAGGAAATTTGTGGCTCCTCTCAGATTCCAGATCTTTCTGCCACAGAAATGTGAGGAACATGTGTTTTTTTAGCCAAATTTTGAGGTTTGCAAAGGATTCTGGGTAACAGAACCTGGTCCGAGCCCTGCAAGTCACCCCTCCTTGGATTCCCCTAGGTCTCTAGTTTTCAGAAATGCACAGGTTTGGTAGGTTTCCCTAGGTGCCGGCTGAGCTAGAGGCCTAAATCTACAGGTAGGCACTTCGCAAAAAACACCTCTGTTTTCTTCAAAAATTTTGGATGTGTCCACGTTGCGCTTTGGGGTGTTTCCTGTCGCGGGCGCTAGGCCTACCCACACAAGTAAGGTATCTTTTTTATCGGGAGACTTGGGGGAACGCTGGGTGGAAGGAAATTCGTGGCTCCACTCAGATTCCAGAACTTTCTGCCACAGAAATGTGAGGAACATGTGTTTTTTTAGCCAAATTTTGAGGTTTGCAAAGGATTCTGGGTAACAGAACCTGGTCCGAGCCCCGCAAGTCACCCCTCCTTGGATTCCCCTAAGTCTCTAGTTTTCAGAAATGCACAGGATTGGTAGGTTTCCCTAGGTGTCGGCTGAGCTAGAGGCCAAAATCTACAGGTAGGCACTTCGCAAAAAACACCTCTGTTTTCTTCAAAAATTTTGGATGTGTCCACGTTGCGCTTTGGGGTGTTTCCTGTCGCGGGCGCTAGGCCTACCCACACAAGTGAGGTATCATTTTTATCGGGAGACTTGGGGGAACGCTGGGTGGAAGGAAATTCGTGGCTCCTCTCAGATTCCAGAACTTTCTGCCACAGAAATGTGAGGAACATGTGTTTTTTTTAGCCAAATTTTGAGGTTTGCAAAGGATTCTGGGTACCAGAACCTGGTCCGAGCCCCGCAAGTCACCCCTCCTTGGATTCCCCTAAGTCTCTAGTTTTCAGAAATGCACAGGTTTGGTAGGTTTCCCTAGGTGCCGGCTGAGCTAGAGGCCAAAATCTACAGGTAGGCACTTCGCAAAAAACACCTCTGTTTTCTTCAAAAAATTTGGATGTGTCCACGTTGCGCTTTGGGGTGTTTCCTGTCGCGGGCGCTAGGCCTACCCACACAAGTGAGGTATCATTTTTATCGGGAGACTTGGGGGAACGCTGGGTGGAAGGAAATTCGTGGCTCCTCTCAGATTCCAGAACTTTCTGCCACAGAAATGTGAGGAACATGTGTTTTTTTAGCCAAATTTTGAGGTTTGCAAAGGATTCTGGGTAACAGAACCTGGTCCGAGCCCCGCAAGTCACCCCTCCTTGGATTCCCCTAGGTCTCTATTTTCAGAAATACACAGGTTTGGTAGGTTTCCCTAGGTGCCGGCTGAGCTAGAGGCCTAAATCTACAGGTAGGCACTTCGCAAAAAACACCTCTGTTTTCTTCAAAAATTTTGGATGTGTCCACGTTGCGCTTTGGGGTGTTTCCTGTCGTGGGCGCTAGGCCTACCCACACAAGTGAGGTATCATTTTTATCGGGAGACTTGGGGGAACGCTGGGTGGAAGGAAATTCGTGGCTCCACTCAGATTCCAGAACTTTCTGCCACAGAAATGTGAGGAACATGTGTTTTTTTAGCCAAATTTTGAGGTTTGCAAAGGATTCTGGGTAACAGAACCTGGTCCGAGCCCCGCAAGTCACCCCCTCCTTGGATTCCCCTAGGTCTCCTAGTTTTCAGAAATGCACAGGTGTGGTAGGTTTCCCTAGGTGCCCGGCTGAGCTAGAGGCCGAAATCTACAGGTAGGCACTTCGCAAAAAAAACCTGTTTTCTTCAAAAATTTTGGATGTGTCCACGTTGTGCTTTGGGGTTTTCCTGTGATGGGCGCTATGCCTACCCACACAAGTGAGGTATCATTTTTATCGGGAGACTTGGGGGAACGCTGGGTGGAAGGAAATTTGTGGCTCCTCTCAGATTCCAGAACTTTCTGCCACAGAAATGTGAGGAACGTGTTTTTTTAGCCAAATTTTGAGGTTTGCAAAGGATTCTGGGTAACAGAACCTGGTCCAAGCCCCGCAATTCACCCTTCCTTGGATTCTCCTAGGTCTCTAGTTTTCAGAAATGCACAGGTTTGGTAGGTTTCCCTAGGTGCCGGCTGAGCTAGAGGCCAAATTCTACAGGTAGGCCACTTCGCAAAAAACACCTCTGTTTTTCTTCCAAAATTTTGGATGTGTCCACGTTGCGCTTTGGGGTGTTTCCTGTCGCGGGCGCTAGGCCTACCCACACAAGTGAGGTATCATTTTTATCGGGAGACTTGGGGGAACGCTGGGTGGAAGGAAATTCGTGGCTCCACTCAGATTACAGAACTTTCTGCCACAGAAATGTGAGGAACATGTGTTTTTTTAGCCAAATTTTGAGGTTTGCAAAGGATTCTGGGTAACAGAACCTGGTCCGAGCCCCGCAAGTCTCCCCTCCTTGGATTCCCCAAGGTCTTTAGATTTCAGAAATGCACAGGTTTGGTAGGTTTCCCTAGGTGCCGGCTGAGCTAGAGGCCTAAATCTACAGGTAGGCACTTCGCAAAAAACACCTCTGTTTTCTTCAAAAATTTTGGATGTGTCCACGTTGCGCTTTGGGGTGTTTCCTGACGCGGGCGCTAGGCCTACCCACACAAGTGAGGTATCATTTTTATCGGGAGACTTGAGGGAACGCTGGGTGGAAGGAAATTTGTGGCTCCTCTCAGATTCCAGAACTTTCTGCCACAGAAATGTGAGGAACATGTGTTTTTTTTAGCCAAATTTTGAGGTTTGCAAAGGATTCTGGGTAACAGAACCTGGTCCGAGCCCCGCAAGTCACCCATCCTTGGATTCCCCTAGGTCTCTAGTTTTCAGAAATGCACAGGTTTGGTAGGTTTCCCTAGGTGCCGGCTGAGCTAGAGGCCAAAATCTACAGGTAGGCACTTCGCAAAAAACACCTCCGTTTTCTTCCAAAATTTTGGATGTGTCCACGTTGCGCTTTGGGGTGTTTCCTGTCGCGGGCGCTAGGCCTACCCACACAAGTGAGGTATCATTTTATCGGGAGACTTGGGGGGAACGCTGGGTGGAAGGAAATTTGTGGCTCCTCTCAGATTCCAGAACTTTCTGCCACAGAAATGTGAGGAACATGTGTTTTTTTAGCCAAATTTTGAGGTTTGCAAAGGATTCTGGGTAACAGAACCTGGTCCGAGCCCCGCAAGTCTCCCCTCCTTGGATTCCCCTAGGTCTTTAGTTTTCAGAAATGCACAGGTTTGGTAGGTTTCCCTAGGTGCCGGCTGAGCTAGAGGCCTAAATCTACAGGTAGGCACTTCGCAAAGAACACCTCTGTTTTCTTCAAAAATTTTGGATGTGTCCACGTTGCGCTTTGGGGTGTTTCCTGTGATGGGCGCTAGGCCTACCCACACAAGTGAGGTATCATTTTTATCGGGAGACTTGGGGGAACGCTGGGTGGAAGGAAATTTGTGGCTCCTCTCAGATTCCAGATCTTTCTGCCACAGAAATGTGAGGAACATGTGTTTTTTTAGCCAAATTTTGAGGTTTGCAAAGGATTCTGGGTAACAGAACCTGGTCCGAGCCCTGCAAGTCACCCCTCCTTGGATTCCCCTAGGTCTCTAGTTTTCAGAAATGCACAGGTTTGGTAGGTTTCCCTAGGTGCCGGCTGAGCTAGAGGCCTAAATCTACAGGTAGGCACTTCGCAAAAAACACCTCTGTTTTCTTCAAAAATTTTGGATGTGTCCACGTTGCGCTTTGGGGTGTTTCCTGTCGCGGGCGCTAGGCCTACCCACACAAGTAAGGTATCTTTTTTATCGGGAGACTTGGGGGAACGCTGGGTGGAAGGAAATTCGTGGCTCCACTCAGATTCCAGAACTTTCTGCCACAGAAATGTGAGGAACATGTGTTTTTTTTAGCCAAATTTTGAGGTTTGCAAAGGATTCTGGGTAACAGAACCTGGTCCGAGCCCCGCAAGTCACCCCTCCTTGGATTCCCCTAAGTCTCTAGTTTTCAGAAATGCACAGGATTGGTAGGTTTCCCTAGGTGCCGGCTGAGCTAGAGGCCAAAATCTACAGGTAGGCACTTCGCAAAAAACACCTCTGTTTTCTTCAAAAATTTTGGATGTGTCCACGTTGCGCTTTGGGGTGTTTCCTGTCGCGGGCGCTAGGCCTACCCACACAAGTGAGGTATCATTTTTATCGGGAGACTTGGGGGAACGCTGGGTGGAAGGAAATTCGTGGCTCCTCTCAGATTCCAGAACTTTCTGCCACAGAAATGTGAGGAACATGTGTTTTTTTTAGCCAAATTTTGAGGTTTGCAAAGGATTCTGGGTACCAGAACCTGGTCCGAGCCCCGCAAGTCACCCCTCCTTGGATTCCCCTAAGTCTCTAGTTTTCAGAAATGCACAGGTTTGGTAGGTTTCCCTAGGTGCCGGCTGAGCTAGAGGCCAAAATCTACAGGTAGGCACTTCGCAAAAAACACCTCTGTTTTCTTCAAAAATTTTGGATGTGTCCACGTTGCGCTTTGGGGTGTTTCCTGTCGCGGGCGCTAGGCCTACCCACACAAGTGAGGTATCATTTTTATCGGGAGACTTGGGGGAACGCTGGGTGGAAGGAAATTCGTGGCTCCTCTCAGATTCCAGAACTTTCTGCCACAGAAATGTGAGGAACATGTGTTTTTTTAGCCAAATTTTGAGGTTTGCAAAGGATTCTGGGTAACAGAACCTGGTCCGAGCCCCGCAAGTCACCCCTCCTTGGATTCCCCTAGGTCTCTATTTTCAGAAATACACAGGTTTGGTAGGTTTCCCTAGGTGCCGGCTGAGCTAGAGGCCTAAATCTACAGGTAGGCACTTCGCAAAAAACACCTCTGTTTTCTTCAAAAATTTTGGATGTGTCCACGTTGCGCTTTGGGGTGTTTCCTGTCGTGGGCGCTAGGCCTACCCACACAAGTGAGGTATCATTTTTATCGGGAGACTTGGGGGAACGCTGGGTGGAAGGAAATTCGTGGCTCCACTCAGATTCCAGAACTTTCTGCCACAGAAATGTGAGGAACATGTGTTTTTTTAGCCAAATTTTGAGGTTTGCAAAGGATTCTGGGTAACAGAACCTGGTCCGAGCCCCGCAAGTCACCCCTCCTTGGATTCCCCTAGGTCTCTAGTTTTCAGAAATGCACAGGTGTGGTAGGTTTCCCTAGGTGCCGGCTGAGCTAGAGGCCGAAATCTACAGGTAGGCACTTCGCAAAAAAAACCTGTTTTCTTCAAAAATTTTGGATGTGTCCACGTTGTGCTTTGGGGTTTTCCTGTGATGGGCGCTATGCCTACCCACACAAGTGAGGTATCATATTTATCGGGAGACTTGGGGGAACGCTGGGTGGAAGGAAATTTGTGGCTCCTCTCAGATTCCAGAACTTTCTGCCACAGAAATGTGAGGAACGTGTTTTTTTAGCCAAATTTTGAGGTTTGCAAAGGATTCTGGGTAACAGAACCTGGTCCAAGCCCCGCAATTCACCCTTCCTTGGATTCTCCTAGGTCTCTAGTTTTCAGAAATGCACAGGTTTGGTAGGTTTCCCTAGGTGCCGGCTGAGCTAGAGGCCAAATTCTACAGGTAGGCACTTCGCAAAAAACACCTCTGTTTTCTTCCAAAATTTTGGATGTGTCCACGTTGCGCTTTGGGGTGTTTCCTGTCGCGGGCGCTAGGCCTACCCACACAAGTGAGGTATCATTTTTATCGGGAGACTTGGGGGAACGCTGGGTGGAAGGAAATTCGTGGCTCCACTCAGATTACAGAACTTTCTGCCACAGAAATGTGAGGAACATGTGTTTTTTTAGCCAAATTTTGAGGTTTGCAAAGGATTCTGGGTAACAGAACCTGGTCCGAGCCCCGCAAGTCTCCCCTCCTTGGATTCCCCAAGGTCTTTAGATTTCAGAAATGCACAGGTTTGGTAGGTTTCCCTAGGTGCCGGCTGAGCTAGAGGCCTAAATCTACAGGTAGGCACTTCGCAAAAAACACCTCTGTTTTCTTCCAAAATTTTGGATGTGTCCACGTTGCGCTTTGGGGTGTTTCCTGTGATGGGCGCTATGCCTACCCACACAAGTGAGGTATCATTTTTATCGGGAGACTTGGGGGAACGCTGGGTGGAAGGAAATTTGTGGCTCCTCTCAGATTCCAGAACTTTCTGCCACAGAAATGTGAGGAACATGTGTTTTTTTAGCCAAATTTTGAGGTTTGCAAAGGATTCTGGGTAACAGAACCTGGTCCGAGCCCCGCAAGTCACCCCTTCTTGGATTCCCCTAGGTCTCTAGTTTTCAGAAATGCACAGGTTTGGTAGGATTCCCTAGGTGCCGGCTGAGCTAGAGGCCTAAATCTACAGGTAGGCACTTCGCAAAAAACACCTCTGTTTTCTTCAAAAATTTTGGATGTGTCCACGTTGCGCTTTGGGGTGTTTCCTGTCGCGGGCGCTAGGCCTACACACACAAGTGAGGTATCATTTTTATCGGGAGACTTGGGGGAACGCTGGGTGGAAGGAAATTCGTGGCTCCTCTCAGATTCCAGAACTTTCTGCCACAGAAATGTGAGGAACATGTGTTTTTTTAGCCAAATTTTGAGGTTTGCAAAGGATTCTGGGTAACAGAACCTGGTCCGAGCCCCGCAAGTCACCCCTCCTTGGATTCCCCTAGGTCTCTATTTTCAGAAATACACAGGTTTGGTAGGTTTCCCTAGGTGCCGGCTGAGCTAGAGGCCTAAATCTACAGGTAGGCACTTCGCAAAAAACACCTCTGTTTTCTTCAAAAATTTTGGATGTGTCCACGTTGCGCTTTGGGGTGTTTCCTGTCGTGGGCGCTAGGCCTACCCACACAAGTGAGGTATCATTTTTATCGGGAGACTTGGGGGAACGCTGGGTGGAAGGAAATTCGTGGCTCCACTCAGATTCCAGAACTTTCTGCCACAGAAATGTGAGGAACATGTGTTTTTTTAGCCAAATTTTGAGGTTTGCAAAGGATTCTGGGTAACAGAACCTGGTCCGAGCCCCGCAAGTCACCCCTCCTTGGATTCCCCTAGGTCTCTAGTTTTCAGAAATGCACAGGTGTGGTAGGTTTCCCTAGGTGCCGGCTGAGCTAGAGGCCGAAATCTACAGGTAGGCACTTCGCAAAAAAAACCTGTTTTCTTCAAAAATTTTGGATGTGTCCACGTTGTGCTTTGGGGTTTTCCTGTGATGGGCGCTATGCCTACCCACACAAGTGAGGTATCATTTTTATCGGGAGACTTGGGGGAACGCTGGGTGGAAGGAAATTTGTGGCTCCTCTCAGATTCCAGAACTTTCTGCCACAGAAATGTGAGGAACGTGTTTTTTTAGCCAAATTTTGAGGTTTGCAAAGGATTCTGGGTAACAGAACCTGGTCCAAGCCCCGCAATTCACCCTTCCTTGGATTCCCCTAGGTCTCTAGTTTTCAGAAATGCACAGGTTTGGTAGGTTTCCCTAGGTGCCGGCTGAGCTAGAGGCCAAATTCTACAGGTAGGCACTTCGCAAAAAACACCTCTGTTTTCTTCCAAAATTTTGGATGTGTCCACGTTGCGCTTTGGGGTGTTTCCTGTCGCGGGCGCTAGGCTTACCCACACAAGTGAGGTATCATTTTTATCGGGAGACTTGGGGGAACGCTGGGTGGAAGGAAATTCGTGGCTCCACTCAGATTACAGAACTTTCTGCCACAGAAATGTGAGGAACATGTGTTTTTTTAGCCAAATTTTGAGGTTTGCAAAGGATTCTGGGTAACAGAACCTGGTCCGAGCCCCGCAAGTCTCCCCTCCTTGGATTCCCCAAGGTCTTTAGATTTCAGAAATACACAGGTTTGGTAGGTTTCCCTAGGTGCCGGCTGAGCTAGAGGCCTAAATCTACAGGTAGGCACTTCGCAAAAAACACCTCTGTTTTCTTCCAAAATTTTGGATGTGTCCACGTTGCGCTTTGGGGTGTTTCCTGTGATGGGCGCTATGCCTACCCACACAAGTGAGGTATCATTTTTATCGGGAGACTTGGGGGAACGCTGGGTGGAAGGAAATTTGTGGCTCCTCTCAGATTCCAGAACTTTCTGCCACAGAAATGTGAGGAACATGTGTTTTTTTAGCCAGATTTTGAGGTTTGCAAAGGATTCTGGGTAACAGAACCTGGTCCGAGCCCCGCAAGTCACCCCTTCTTGGATTCCCCTAGGTCTCTAGTTTTCAGAAATGCACAGGTTTGGTAGGATTCCCTAGGTGCCGGCTGAGCTAGAGGCCTAAATCTACAGGTAGGCACTTCGCAAAAAACACCTCTGTTTTCTTCCAAAATTTTGGATGTGTCCACGTTGCGCTTTGGGGTGTTTCCTGACGCGGGCGCTAGGCCTACCCACACAAGTGAGGTATCATTTTTATCGGGAGACTTGAGGGAACGCTGGGTGGAAGGAAATTTGTGGCTCCTCTCAGATTCCAGAACTTTCTGCCACAGAAATGTGAGGAACATGTGTTTTTTTTAGCCAAATTTTGAGGTTTGCAAAGGATTCTGGGTAACAGAACCTGGTCCGAGCCCCGCAAGTCACCCATCCTTGGATTCCCCTAGGTCTCTAGTTTTCAGAAATGCACAGGTTTGGTAGGTTTCCCTAGGTGCCGGCTGAGCTAGAGGCCAAAATCTACAGGTAGGCACTTCGCAAAAAACACCTCCGTTTTCTTCCAAAATTTTGGATGTGTCCACTATGCGCTTTGGGGTGTTTCCTGTCGCGGGCGCTAGGCCTACCCACACAAGTGAGGTATCATTTTTATCGGGAGACTTGGGGGAACGCTGGGTGGAAGGAAATTTGTGGCTCCTCTCAGATTCCAGAACTTTCTGCCACAGAAATGTGAGGAACATGTGTTTTTTTAGCCAAATTTTGAGGTTTGCAAAGGATTCTGGGTAACAGAACCTGGTCCGAGCCCCGCAAGTCTCCCCTCCTTGGATTCCCCTAGGTCTTTAGTTTTCATAAATGCACAGGTTTGGTAGGTTTCCCTAGGTGCCGGCTGAGCTAGAGGCCTAAATCTACAGGTAGGCACTTCGCAAAGAACACCTCTGTTTTCTTCAAAAATTTTGGATGTGTCCACGTTGCGCTTTGGGGTGTTTCCTGTGATGGGCGCTAGGCCTACCCACACAAGTGAGGTATCATTTTTATCGGGAGACTTGGGGGAACGCTGGGTGGAAGGAAATTTGTGGCTCCTCTCAGATTCCAGATCTTTCTGCCACAGAAATGTGAGGAACATGTGTTTTTTTAGCCAAATTTTGAGGTTTGCAAAGGATTCTGGGTAACAGAACCTGGTCCGAGCCCTGCAAGTCACCCCTCCTTGGATTCCCCTAGGTCTCTAGTTTTCAGAAATGCACAGGTTTGGTAGGTTTCCCTAGGTGCCGGCTGAGCTAGAGGCCTAAATCTACAGGTAGGCACTTCGCAAAAAACACCTCTGTTTTCTTCAAAAATTTTGGATGTGTCCACGTTGCGCTTTGGGGTGTTTCCTGTCGCGGGCGCTAGGCCTACCCACACAAGTAAGGTATCTTTTTTATCGGGAGACTTGGGGGAACGCTGGGTGGAAGGAAATTCGTGGCTCCACTCAGATTCCAAAACTTTCTGCCACAGAAATGTGAGGAACATGTGTTTTTTTAGCCAAATTTTGAGGTTTGCAAAGGATTCTGGGTAACAGAACCTGGTCCGAGCCCCGCAAGTCACCCCTCCTTGGATTCCCCTAAGTCTCTAGTTTTCAGAAATGCACAGGATTGGTAGGTTTCCCTAGGTGCCGGCTGAGCTAGAGGCCAAAATCTACAGGTAGGCACTTCGCAAAAAACACCTCTGTTTTCTTCAAAAATTTTGGATGTGTCCACGTTGCGCTTTGGGGTGTTTCCTGTCGCGGGCGCTAGGCCTACCCACACAAGTGAGGTATCATTTTTATCGGGAGACTTGGGGGAACGCTGGGTGGAAGGAAATTCGTGGCTCCTCTCAGATTCCAGAACTTTCTGCCACAGAAATGTGAGGAACATGTGTTTTTTTTTAGCCAAATTTTGAGGTTTGCAAAGGATTCTGGGTACCAGAACCTGGTCCGAGCCCCGCAAGTCACCCCTCCTTGGATTCCCCTAGGTCTCTAGTTTTCAGAAATGCACAGGTTTGGTAGGTTTCCCTAGGTGCCGGCTGAGCTAGAGGCCAAAATCTACAGGTAGGCACTTCGCAAAAAACACCTCTGTTTTCTTCAAAAATTTTGGATGTGTCCACGTTGCGCTTTGGGGTGTTTCCTGTCGCGGGCGCTAGGCCTACCCACACAAGTGAGGTATCATTTTTATCGGGAGACTTGGGGGAACGCTGGGTGGAAGGAAATTCGTGGCTCCTCTCAGATTCCAGAACTTTCTGCCACAGAAATGTGAGGAACATGTGTTTTTTTAGCCAAATTTTGAGGTTTGCAAAGGATTCTGGGTAACAGAACCTGGTCCGAGCCCCGCAAGTCACCCCTCCTTGGATTCCCCTAGGTCTCTATTTTCAGAAATACACAGGTTTGGTAGGTTTCCCTAGGTGCCGGCTGAGCTAGAGGCCTAAATCTACAGGTAGGCACTTCGCAAAAAACACCTCTGTTTTCTTCAAAAATTTTGGATGTGTCCACGTTGCGCTTTGGGGTGTTTCCTGTCGTGGGCGCTAGGCCTACCCACACAAGTGAGGTATCATTTTTATCGGGAGACTTGGGGGAACGCTGGGTGGAAGGAAATACGTGGCTCCACTCAGATTCCAGAACTTTCTGCCACAGAAATGTGAGGAACGTGTTTTTTTAGCCAAATTTTGAGGTTTGCAAAGGATTCTGGGTAACAGAACCTGGTCCAAGCCCCGCAATTCACCCTTCCTTGGATTCCCCTAGGTCTCTAGTTTTCAGAAATGCACAGGTTTGGTAGGTTTCCCTAGGTGCCGGCTGAGCTAGAGGCCAAATTCTACAGGTAGGCACTTCGCAAAAAACACCTCTGTTTTCTTCCAAAATTTTGGATGTGTCCACGTTGTGCTTTGGGGTGTTTCCTGTCGCGGGCGCTAGGCCTACCCACACAAGTGAGGTATCATTTTTATCGGGAGACTTGGGGGAACGCTGGGTGGAAGGAAATTCGTGGCTCCACTCAGATTACAGAACTTTCTGCCACAGAAATGTGAGGAACATGTGTTTTTTTAGCCAAATTTTGAGGTTTGCAAAGGATTCTGGGTAACAGAACCTGGTCCGAGCCCCGCAAGTCTCCCCTCCTTGGATTCCCCAAGGTCTTTAGATTTCAGAAATGCACAGGTTTGGTAGGTTTCCCTAGGTGCCGGCTGAGCTAGAGGCCTAAATCTACAGGTAGGCACTTCGCAAAAAACACCTCTGTTTTCTTCCAAAATTTTGGATGTGTCCACGTTGCGCTTTGGGGTGTTTCCTGTGATGGGCGCTATGCCTACCCACACAAGTGAGGTATCATTTTTATCGGGAGACTTGGGGGAACGCTGGGTGGAAGGAAATTCGTGGCTCCACTCAGATTCCAGAACTTTCTGCCACAGAAATGTGAGGAACATGTGTTTTTTTAGCCAAATTTTGAGGTTTGCAAAGGATTCTGGGTAACAGAACCTGGTCCGAGCCCCGCAAGTCACCCCTCCTTGGATTCCCCTAAGTCTCTAGTTTTCAGAAATGCACAGGATTGGTAGGTTTCCCTAGGTGCCGGCTGAGCTAGAGGCCAAAATCTACAGGTAGGCACTTCGCAAAAAACACCTCTGTTTTCTTCAAAAATTTTGGATGTGTCCACGTTGCGCTTTGGGGTGTTTCCTGTCGCGGGCGCTAGGCCTACCCACACAAGTGAGGTATCATTTTTATCGGGAGACTTGGGGGAACGCTGGGTGGAAGGAAATTCGTGGCTCCTCTCAGATTCCAGAACTTTCTGCCACAGAAATGTGAGGAACATGTGTTTTTTTTAGCCAAATTTTGAGGTTTGCAAAGGATTCTGGGTACCAGAACCTGGTCCGAGCCCCGCAAGTCACCCCTCCTTGGATTCCCCTAAGTCTCTAGTTTTCAGAAATGCACAGGTTTGGTAGGTTTCCCTAGGTGCCGGCTGAGCTAGAGGCCAAAATCTACAGGTAGGCACTTCGCAAAAAACACCTCTGTTTTCTTCAAAAATTTTGGATGTGTCCACGTTGCGCTTTGGGGTGTTTCCTGTCGCGGGCGCTAGGCCTACCCACACAAGTGAGGTATCATTTTTATCGGGAGACTTGGGGGAACGCTGGGTGGAAGGAAATTCGTGGCTCCTCTCAGATTCCAGAACTTTCTGCCACAGAAATGTGAGGAACATGTGTTTTTTTAGCCAAATTTTGAGGTTTGCAAAGGATTCTGGGTAACAGAACCTGGTCCGAGCCCCGCAAGTCACCCCTCCTTGGATTCCCCTAGGTCTCTATTTTCAGAAATACACAGGTTTGGTAGGTTTCCCTAGGTGCCGGCTGAGCTAGAGGCCTAAATCTACAGGTAGGCACTTCGCAAAAAACACCTCTGTTTTCTTCAAAAATTTTGGATGTGTCCACGTTGCGCTTTGGGGTGTTTCCTGTCGTGGGCGCTAGGCCTACCCACACAAGTGAGGTATCATTTTTATCGGGAGACTTGGGGGAACGCTGGGTGGAAGGAAATTCGTGGCTCCACTCAGATTCCAGAACTTTCTGCCACAGAAATGTGAGGAACATGTGTTTTTTTAGCCAAATTTTGAGGTTTGCAAAGGATTCTGGGTAACAGAACCTGGTCCGAGCCCCGCAAGTCACCCCTCCTTGGATTCCCCTAGGTCTCTAGTTTTCAGAAATGCACAGGTGTGGTAGGTTTCCCTAGGTGCCGGCTGAGCTAGAGGCCGAAATCTACAGGTAGGCACTTCGCAAAAAAAACCTGTTTTCTTCAAAAATTTTGGATGTGTCCACGTTGTGCTTTGGGGTTTTCCTGTGATGGGCGCTATGCCTACCCACACAAGTGAGGTATCATATTTATCGGGAGACTTGGGGGAACGCTGGGTGGAAGGAAATTTGTGGCTCCTCTCAGATTCCAGAACTTTCTGCCACAGAAATGTGAGGAACGTGTTTTTTTAGCCAAATTTTGAGGTTTGCAAAGGATTCTGGGTAACAGAACCTGGTCCAAGCCCCGCAATTCACCCTTCCTTGGATTCTCCTAGGTCTCTAGTTTTCAGAAATGCACAGGTTTGGTAGGTTTCCCTAGGTGCCGGCTGAGCTAGAGGCCAAATTCTACAGGTAGGCACTTCGCAAAAAACACCTCTGTTTTCTTCCAAAATTTTGGATGTGTCCACGTTGCGCTTTGGGGTGTTTCCTGTCGCGGGCGCTAGGCCTACCCACACAAGTGAGGTATCATTTTTATCGGGAGACTTGGGGGAACGCTGGGTGGAAGGAAATTCGTGGCTCCACTCAGATTACAGAACTTTCTGCCACAGAAATGTGAGGAACATGTGTTTTTTTAGCCAAATTTTGAGGTTTGCAAAGGATTCTGGGTAACAGAACCTGGTCCGAGCCCCGCAAGTCTCCCCTCCTTGGATTCCCCAAGGTCTTTAGATTTCAGAAATGCACAGGTTTGGTAGGTTTCCCTAGGTGCCGGCTGAGCTAGAGGCCTAAATCTACAGGTAGGCACTTCGCAAAAAACACCTCTGTTTTCTTCCAAAATTTTGGATGTGTCCACGTTGCGCTTTGGGGTGTTTCCTGTGATGGGCGCTATGCCTACCCACACAAGTGAGGTATCATTTTTATCGGGAGACTTGGGGGAACGCTGGGTGGAAGGAAATTTGTGGCTCCTCTCAGATTCCAGAACTTTCTGCCACAGAAATGTGAGGAACATGTGTTTTTTTAGCCAAATTTTGAGGTTTGCAAAGGATTCTGGGTAACAGAACCTGGTCCGAGCCCCGCAAGTCACCCCTTCTTGGATTCCCCTAGGTCTCTAGTTTTCAGAAATGCACAGGTTTGGTAGGATTCCCTAGGTGCCGGCTGAGCTAGAGGCCTAAATCTACAGGTAGGCACTTCGCAAAAAACACCTCTGTTTTCTTCAAAAATTTTGGATGTGTCCACGTTGCGCTTTGGGGTGTTTCCTGTCGCGGGCGCTAGGCCTACCCACACAAGTGAGGTATCATTTTTATCGGGAGACTTGGGGGAACGCTGGGTGGAAGGAAATTCGTGGCTCCTCTCAGATTCCAGAACTTTCTGCCACAGAAATGTGAGGAACATGTGTTTTTTTAGCCAAATTTTGAGGTTTGCAAAGGATTCTGGGTAACAGAACCTGGTCCGAGCCCCGCAAGTCACCCCTCCTTGGATTCCCCTAGGTCTCTATTTTCAGAAATACACAGGTTTGGTAGGTTTCCCTAGGTGCCGGCTGAGCTAGAGGCCTAAATCTACAGGTAGGCACTTCGCAAAAAACACCTCTGTTTTCTTCAAAAATTTTGGATGTGTCCACGTTGCGCTTTGGGGTGTTTCCTGTCGTGGGCGCTAGGCCTACCCACACAAGTGAGGTATCATTTTTATCGGGAGACTTGGGGGAACGCTGGGTGGAAGGAAATTCGTGGCTCCACTCAGATTCCAGAACTTTCTGCCACAGAAATGTGAGGAACATGTGTTTTTTTAGCCAAATTTTGAGGTTTGCAAAGGATTCTGGGTAACAGAACCTGGTCCGAGCCCCGCAAGTCACCCCTCCTTGGATTCCCCTAGGTCTCTAGTTTTCAGAAATGCACAGGTGTGGTAGGTTTCCCTAGGTGCCGGCTGAGCTAGAGGCCGAAATCTACAGGTAGGCACTTCGCAAAAAAAACCTGTTTTCTTCAAAAATTTTGGATGTGTCCACGTTGTGCTTTGGGGTTTTCCTGTGATGGGCGCTATGCCTACCCACACAAGTGAGGTATCATTTTTATCGGGAGACTTGGGGGAACGCTGGGTGGAAGGAAATTTGTGGCTCCTCTCAGATTCCAGAACTTTCTGCCACAGAAATGTGAGGAACGTGTTTTTTTAGCCAAATTTTGAGGTTTGCAAAGGATTCTGGGTAACAGAACCTGGTCCAAGCCCCGCAATTCACCCTTCCTTGGATTCCCCTAGGTCTCTAGTTTTCAGAAATGCACAGGTTTGGTAGGTTTCCCTAGGTGCCGGCTGAGCTAGAGGCCAAATTCTACAGGTAGGCACTTCGCAAAAAACACCTCTGTTTTCTTCCAAAATTTTGGATGTGTCCACGTTGCGCTTTGGGGTGTTTCCTGTCGCGGGCGCTAGGCTTACCCACACAAGTGAGGTATCATTTTTATCGGGAGACTTGGGGGAACGCTGGGTGGAAGGAAATTCGTGGCTCCACTCAGATTACAGAACTTTCTGCCACAGAAATGTGAGGAACATGTGTTTTTTTAGCCAAATTTTGAGGTTTGCAAAGGATTCTGGGTAACAGAACCTGGTCCGAGCCCCGCAAGTCTCCCCTCCTTGGATTCCCCAAGGTCTTTAGATTTCAGAAATGCACAGGTTTGGTAGGTTTCCCTAGGTGCCGGCTGAGCTAGAGGCCTAAATCTACAGGTAGGCACTTCGCAAAAAACACCTCTGTTTTCTTCCAAAATTTTGGATGTGTCCACGTTGCGCTTTGGGGTGTTTCCTGTGATGGGCGCTATGCCTACCCACACAAGTGAGGTATCATTTTTATCGGGAGACTTGGGGGAACGCTGGGTGGAAGGAAATTTGTGGCTCCTCTCAGATTCCAGAACTTTCTGCCACAGAAATGTGAGGAACATGTGTTTTTTTAGCCAGATTTTGAGGTTTGCAAAGGATTCTGGGTAACAGAACCTGGTCCGAGCCCCGCAAGTCACCCCTTCTTGGATTCCCCTAGGTCTCTAGTTTTCAGAAATGCACAGGTTTGGTAGGATTCCCTAGGTGCCGGCTGAGCTAGAGGCCTAAATCTACAGGTAGGCACTTCGCAAAAAACACCTCTGTTTTCTTCCAAAATTTTGGATGTGTCCACGTTGCGCTTTGGGGTGTTTCCTGACGCGGGCGCTAGGCCTACCCACACAAGTGAGGTATCATTTTTATCGGGAGACTTGAGGGAACGCTGGGTGGAAGGAAATTTGTGGCTCCTCTCAGATTCCAGAACTTTCTGCCACAGAAATGTGAGGAACATGTGTTTTTTTTAGCCAAATTTTGAGGTTTGCAAAGGATTCTGGGTAACAGAACCTGGTCCGAGCCCCGCAAGTCACCCATCCTTGGATTCCCCTAGGTCTCTAGTTTTCAGAAATGCACAGGTTTGGTAGGTTTCCCTAGGTGCCGGCTGAGCTAGAGGCCAAAATCTACAGGTAGGCACTTCGCAAAAAACACCTCCGTTTTCTTCCAAAATTTTGGATGTGTCCACTATGCGCTTTGGGGTGTTTCCTGTCGCGGGCGCTAGGCCTACCCACACAAGTGAGGTATCATTTTTATCGGGAGACTTGGGGGAACGCTGGGTGGAAGGAAATTTGTGGCTCCTCTCAGATTCCAGAACTTTCTGCCACAGAAATGTGAGGAACATGTGTTTTTTTAGCCAAATTTTGAGGTTTGCAAAGGATTCTGGGTAACAGAACCTGGTCCGAGCCCCGCAAGTCTCCCCTCCTTGGATTCCCCTAGGTCTTTAGTTTTCATAAATGCACAGGTTTGGTAGGTTTCCCTAGGTGCCGGCTGAGCTAGAGGCCTAAATCTACAGGTAGGCACTTCGCAAAGAACACCTCTGTTTTCTTCAAAAATTTTGGATGTGTCCACGTTGCGCTTTGGGGTGTTTCCTGTGATGGGCGCTAGGCCTACCCACACAAGTGAGGTATCATTTTTATCGGGAGACTTGGGGGAACGCTGGGTGGAAGGAAATTTGTGGCTCCTCTCAGATTCCAGATCTTTCTGCCACAGAAATGTGAGGAACATGTGTTTTTTTAGCCAAATTTTGAGGTTTGCAAAGGATTCTGGGTAACAGAACCTGGTCCGAGCCCTGCAAGTCACCCCTCCTTGGATTCCCCTAGGTCTCTAGTTTTCAGAAATGCACAGGTTTGGTAGGTTTCCCTAGGTGCCGGCTGAGCTAGAGGCCTAAATCTACAGGTAGGCACTTCGCAAAAAACACCTCTGTTTTCTTCAAAAATTTTGGATGTGTCCACGTTGCGCTTTGGGGTGTTTCCTGTCGCGGGCGCTAGGCCTACCCACACAAGTAAGGTATCTTTTTTATCGGGAGACTTGGGGGAACGCTGGGTGGAAGGAAATTCGTGGCTCCACTCAGATTCCAAAACTTTCTGCCACAGAAATGTGAGGAACATGTGTTTTTTTAGCCAAATTTTGAGGTTTGCAAAGGATTCTGGGTAACAGAACCTGGTCCGAGCCCCGCAAGTCACCCCTCCTTGGATTCCCCTAAGTCTCTAGTTTTCAGAAATGCACAGGATTGGTAGGTTTCCCTAGGTGCCGGCTGAGCTAGAGGCCAAAATCTACAGGTAGGCACTTCGCAAAAAACACCTCTGTTTTCTTCAAAAATTTTGGATGTGTCCACGTTGCGCTTTGGGGTGTTTCCTGTCGCGGGCGCTAGGCCTACCCACACAAGTGAGGTATCATTTTTATCGGGAGACTTGGGGGAACGCTGGGTGGAAGGAAATTCGTGGCTCCTCTCAGATTCCAGAACTTTCTGCCACAGAAATGTGAGGAACATGTGTTTTTTTTAGCCAAATTTTGAGGTTTGCAAAGGATTCTGGGTACCAGAACCTGGTCCGAGCCCCGCAAGTCACCCCTCCTTGGATTCCCCTAGGTCTCTAGTTTTCAGAAATGCACAGGTTTGGTAGGTTTCCCTAGGTGCCGGCTGAGCTAGAGGCCAAAATCTACAGGTAGGCACTTCGCAAAAAACACCTCTGTTTTCTTCAAAAATTTTGGATGTGTCCACGTTGCGCTTTGGGGTGTTTCCTGTCGCGGGCGCTAGGCCTACCCACACAAGTGAGGTATCATTTTTATCGGGAGACTTGGGGGAACGCTGGGTGGAAGGAAATTCGTGGCTCCTCTCAGATTCCAGAACTTTCTGCCACAGAAATGTGAGGAACATGTGTTTTTTTAGCCAAATTTTGAGGTTTGCAAAGGATTCTGGGTAACAGAACCTGGTCCGAGCCCCGCAAGTCACCCCTCCTTGGATTCCCCTAGGTCTCTATTTTCAGAAATACACAGGTTTGGTAGGTTTCCCTAGGTGCCGGCTGAGCTAGAGGCCTAAATCTACAGGTAGGCACTTCGCAAAAAACACCTCTGTTTTCTTCAAAAATTTTGGATGTGTCCACGTTGCGCTTTGGGGTGTTTCCTGTCGTGGGCGCTAGGCCTACCCACACAAGTGAGGTATCATTTTTATCGGGAGACTTGGGGGAACGCTGGGTGGAAGGAAATACGTGGCTCCACTCAGATTCCAGAACTTTCTGCCACAGAAATGTGAGGAACGTGTTTTTTTAGCCAAATTTTGAGGTTTGCAAAGGATTCTGGGTAACAGAACCTGGTCCAAGCCCCGCAATTCACCCTTCCTTGGATTCCCCTAGGTCTCTAGTTTTCAGAAATGCACAGGTTTGGTAGGTTTCCCTAGGTGCCGGCTGAGCTAGAGGCCAAATTCTACAGGTAGGCACTTCGCAAAAAACACCTCTGTTTTCTTCCAAAATTTTGGATGTGTCCACGTTGTGCTTTGGGGTGTTTCCTGTCGCGGGCGCTAGGCCTACCCACACAAGTGAGGTATCATTTTTATCGGGAGACTTGGGGGAACGCTGGGTGGAAGGAAATTCGTGGCTCCACTCAGATTACAGAACTTTCTGCCACAGAAATGTGAGGAACATGTGTTTTTTTAGCCAAATTTTGAGGTTTGCAAAGGATTCTGGGTAACAGAACCTGGTCCGAGCCCCGCAAGTCTCCCCTCCTTGGATTCCCCAAGGTCTTTAGATTTCAGAAATGCACAGGTTTGGTAGGTTTCCCTAGGTGCCGGCTGAGCTAGAGGCCTAAATCTACAGGTAGGCACTTCGCAAAAAACACCTCTGTTTTCTTCCAAAATTTTGGATGTGTCCACGTTGCGCTTTGGGGTGTTTCCTGTGATGGGCGCTATGCCTACCCACACAAGTGAGGTATCATTTTTATCGGGAGACTTGGGGGAACGCTGGGTGGAAGGAAATTTGTGGCTCCTCTCAGATTCCAGAACTTTCTGCCACAGAAATGTGAGGAACATGTGTTTTTTTAGCCAAATTTTGAGGTTTGCAAAGGATTCTGGGTAACAGAACCTGGTCCGAGCCCCGCAAGTCACCCCTTCTTGGATTCCCCTAGGTCTCTAGTTTTCAGAAATGCACAGGTTTGGTAGGATTCCCTAGGTACCGGCTGAGCTAGAGGCCAAAATCTACAGGTAGGCACTTCGCAAAAAACACCTCTGTTTTCTTCCAAAATTTTGGATGTGTCCACGTTGCGCTTTGGGGTGTTTCCTGACGCGGGCGCTAGGCCTACCCACACAAGTGAGGTATCATTTTTATCGGGAGACTTGAGGTAACGCTGGGTGGAAGGAAATTTGTGGCTCCTCTCAGATTCCAGAACTTTCTGCCACAGAAATGTGAGGAACATGTGGTTTTTTTAGCCAAATTTTGAGGTTTGCAAAGGATTCTGGGTAACAGAACCTGGTCCGAGCCCCGCAAGTCACCCATCCTTGGATTCCCCTAGGTCTCTAGTTTTCAGAAATGCACAGGTTTGGTAGGTTTCCCTAGGTGCCGGCTGAGCTAGAGGCCAAAATCTACAGGTAGGCACTTCGCAAAAAACACCTCCGTTTTCTTCCAAAATTTTGGATGTGTCCACGTTGCGCTTTGGGGTGTTTCCTGTCGCGGGCGCTAGGCCTACCCACACAAGTGAGGTATCATTTTTATCGGGAGACTTGGGGGAACGCTGGGTGGAAGGAAATTTGTGGCTCCTCTCAGATTCCAGAACTTTCTGCCACAGAAATGTGAGGAACATGTGTTTTTTTAGCCAAATTTTGAGGTTTGCAAAGGATTCTGGGTAACAGAACCTGGTCCGAGCCCCGCAAGTCTCCCCTCCTTGGATTCCCCTAGGTCTTTAGTTTTCAGAAATGCACAGGTTTGGTAGGTTTCCCTAGGTGCCGGCTGAGCTAGAGGCCTAAATCTACAGGTAGGCACTTCGCAAAGAACACCTCTGTTTTCTTCAAAAATTTTGGATGTGTCCACGTTGCGCTTTGGGGTGTTTCCTGTGATGGGCGCTAGGCCTACCCACACAAGTGAGGTATCATTTTTATCGGGAGACTTGGGGGAACGCTGGGTGGAAGGAAATTTGTGGCTCCTCTCAGATTCCAGATCTTTCTGCCACAGAAATGTGAGGAACATGTGTTTTTTTAGCCAAATTTTGAGGTTTGCAAAGGATTCTGGGTAACAGAACCTGGTCCGAGCCCTGCAAGTCACCCCTCCTTGGATTCCCCTAGGTCTCTAGTTTTCAGAAATGCACAGGTTTGGTAGGTTTCCCTAGGTGCCGGCTGAGCTAGAGGCCTAAATCTACAGGTAGGCACTTCGCAAAAAACACCTCTGTTTTCTTCAAAAATTTTGGATGTGTCCACGTTGCGCTTTGGGGTGTTTCCTGTCGCGGGCGCTAGGCCTACCCACACAAGTAAGGTATCTTTTTTATCGGGAGACTTGGGGGAACGCTGGGTGGAAGGAAATTTGTGGCTCCTCTCAGATTCCAGATCTTTCTGCCACAGAAATGTGAGGAACATGTGTTTTTTTAGCCAAATTTTGAGGTTTGCAAAGGATTCTGGGTAACAGAACCTGGTCCGAGCCCTGCAAGTCACCCCTCCTTGGATTCCCCTAGGTCTCTAGTTTTCAGAAATGCACAGGTTTGGTAGGTTTCCCTAGGTGCCGGCTGAGCTAGAGGCCTAAATCTACAGGTAGGCACTTTGCAAAAAACACCTCTGTTTTCTTCAAAAATTTTGGATGTGTCCACGTTGCGCTTTGGGGTGTTTCCTGTCGCGGGCGCTAGGCCTACCCACACAAGTAAGGTATCTTTTTTATAGGGAGACTTGGGGGAACGCTGGGTGGAAGGAAATTTGTGGCTCCTCTCAGATTCCAGAACTTTCTGCCACAGAAATGTGAGGAACATGTGTTTTTTTAGCCAAATTTTGAGGTTTGCAAAGGATTCTGGGTAACAGAACCTGGTCCGAGCCCCGCAAGTCACCCCTCCTTGGATTCCCCTAGGTCTCTAGTTTTCAGAAATGCACAGGATTGGTAGGTTTCCCTAGGTGCCGGCTGAGCTAGAGGCCAAAATCTACAGGTAGGCACTTCGCAAAAAACACCTCTGTTCTCTTCCAAAATTTTGGATGTGTCCACGTTGCGCTTTAGGGTGTTTCCTGACGCTGGCGCTAGGCCTACCCACACAAGTGAGGTATCATTTTTATCGGGAGACTTGAGGGAACGCTGGGTGGAAGGAAATTTGTGGCTCCTCTCAGATTCCAGAACTTTCTGCCACAGAAATGTGAGGAACATGTGTTTTTTTTAGGCAAATTTTGAGGTTTGCAAAGGATTCTGGGTAACAGAACCTGGTCCGAGCCCCACAAGTCACCCCATCTTGGATTCCCCTAGGTCTCTAGTTCTCAGAAATGCACAGGTTTGGTAGGTTTCCCTAGGTGCCGGCTGAGCTAGAGGCCAAAATCTACAGGTAGGCACTTCGCAAAAAACACCTCTGTTTTCTTCCAAAATTTTGGATGTGTCCATGTTGCGCTTTGGGGTGTTTTCTGTCGCGGGCGCTAGGCCTACCCACACAAGTGAGGTATCATTTTTATCGGGAGACTTGGGGGAACGCTGGGTGGAAGGAAATTTGTGGCTCCTCTCAGATTCCAGAACTTTCTGTCACAGAAATGTGAGGAACGTGTTTTTTTAGCCATATTTTGAGGTTTGCAAAGGATTCTGGGTAACAGAACCTGGTCCGAGCCCCTCAAGTCACCCCTCCTTTGATTCCCCTAGGTCTCTAGTTTTCAGAAATGCACAGGTTTGGTAGGTGTCCCTAGGTGCGGGCTGAGCTAGAGGCCAAAATCTACAGGTAGGCACTTCGCAAAAAACACCTCTGTTTTCTTCCAAAATTTTGGATGTGTCCACGTTGCGCTTTGGGGTGTTTCCTGTCGCGGGCGCTAGGCCTACCCACACAAGTGAGGTATCATTTTTATCGGGAGACTTGGAGGAACGCTGGGTGGAAGGAAATTTGTGGCTCCTCTCAAATTCCAGAACTTTCTGCCACAGAAATGTGAGGAACATGTGTTTTTTTAGCCAAATTTTGAGGTTTGCAAAGGATTCTGGGTAACAGAACCTGGTCCGAGCCCCGCAAGTCTCCCCTCCTTGGATTCCCCTAGGTCTTTAGTTTTCAGAAATGCACAGGTTTGGTAGGTTTCCCTAGGTGCCGGCTGAGCTAGAGGCCTATATCTACAGGTAGGCACTTCGCAAAAAACACCTCTGTTTTCTTCCAAAATTTTGGATGTGTCCACGTTGCGCTTAGGGGTGTTTCCTGTGATGGGCGCTAGGCCTACCCACACAAGTGAGGTATCATTTTTATCGGGAGACTTGGGGGAACGCTGGGTGGAAGGACATTTGTGGCTCCTCTCAGATTCCAGAACTTTCTGCCACAGAAATGTGAGGAACATGTGTTTTTTTAGCCAAATTTTGAGGTTTGCAAAGGATTCTGGGTAACAGAACCTGGTCCGAGCCCCGCAAGTCACCCCTTCTTGGATTCCCCTAGGACTCTAGTTTTCAGAAATGCACAGGTTTGGTAGGTTTCCCTAGGTGCCGGCTGAGCTAGAGGCCAAAATCTACAGATAGGCACTTCGCAAAAAACACCTCTGTTTTCTTCCAAAATTTTGGATGTGTCCATGTTGCGCTTTGGGGTGTTTCCTGTCGCGGGCGGTAGGCCTACCCACACAAGTGAGGTATCATTTTTATCGGGAGACATGGGGGAACGCTGGGTGGAAGGAAATTTGTGGCTCCTCTCAGATTCCAGAACTTTCTGCCACAGAAATGTGAGGAACATGTGTTTTTTTAGCCAAATTTTGAGGTTTGCAAAGGATTCTGGGTAACAGAACCTGGTCCGAGCCCCGCAAGTCACCCCTCCTTGGATTCCCCTAGGTCTCTAGTTTTCAGAAATGCACAGGATTGGTAGGTTTCCCTAGGTGCCGGCTGAGCTAGAGGCCAAAATCTACAGGTAGGCACTTCGCAAAAAACACCTCTGTTCTCTTCCAAAATTTTGGATGTGTCCACGTTGCGCTTTAGGGTGTTTCCTGACGCTGGCGCTAGGCCTACCCACACAAGTGAGGTATCATTTTTATCGGGAGACTTGGGGGAACGCTGGGTGGAAGGAAATTTGTGGCTCCTCTCAGATTCCAGAACTTTCTGCCACAGAAATGTGAGGAACATGTGTTTTTTTTAGGCAAATTTTGAGGTTTGCAAAGGATTCTGGGTAACAGAACCTGGTCCGAGCCCCGCAAGTCACCCCTCCTTGGATTCCCCTAGGTCTCTAGTTTTCAGAAATGCACAGGTTTGGTAGGTTTCCCTAGGTGCCGGCTGAGCTAGAGGCCTAAATCTACAGGTAGGCACTTCGCAAAAAACACCTCTATTTTCTTCCAAAATTTTGGATGTGTCCACGTTGCGCTTTGGGGTGTTTCCTGTGATGGGCGCTAGGCCTACCCACACAAGTGAGGTATCATTTTTATTGGGAGACTTGGGGGAACGCTGGGTGGAAGGAAATTGTGGCTCCTCTCAGATTCCAGAACTTTCTGCCACAGAAATGTGAGGAACATGTGTTTTTTTTTAGCCAAATTTTGAGGTTTGCAAAGGATTCTGGGTACCAGAACCTGGTCCGAGCCCCGCAAGTCACCCCTCCTTGGATTCCCCTAAGTCTCTAGTTTTCAGAAATGCACAGGTTTGGTAGGTTTCCCTAGGTGCCGGCTGAGCTAGAGGCCAAAATCTACAGGTAGGCACTTCGCAAAAAACACCTCTGTTTTCTTCAAAAATTTTGGATGTGTCCACGTTGCGCTTTGGGGTGTTTCCTGTCGCGGGCGCTAGGCCTACCCACAAAAGTGAGGTATCATTTTTATCGGGAGACTTGGGGGAACGCTGGGTGGAAGGAAATTCGTGGCTCCTCTCAGATTCCAGAACTTTCTGCCACAGAAATGTGAGGAACATGTGTTTTTTTAGCCAAATTTTGAGGTTTGCAAAGGATTCTGGGTAACAGAACCTGGTCCGAGCCCCGCAAGTCACCCCTCCTTGGATTCCCCTAGGTCTCTATTTTCAGAAATACACAGGTTTGGTAGGTTTCCCTAGGTGCCGGCTGAGCTAGAGGCCTAAATCTACAGGTAGGCACTTCGCAAAAAACACCTCTGTTTTCTTCAAAAATTTTGGATGTGTCCACGTTGCGCTTTGGGGTGTTTCCTGTCGTGGGCGCTAGGCCTACCCACACAAGTGAGGTATCATTTTTATCGGGAGACTTGGGGGAACGCTGGGTGGAAGGAAATTCGTGGCTCCACTCAGATTCCAGAACTTTCTGCCACAGAAATGTGAGGAACATGTGTTTTTTTAGCCAAATTTTGAGGTTTGCAAAGGATTCTGGGTAACAGAACCTGGTCCGAGCCCCGCAAGTCACCCCTCCTTGGATTCCCCTAGGTCTCTAGTTTTCAGAAATGCACAGGTGTGGTAGGTTTCCCTAGGTGCCGGCTGAGCTAGAGGCCGAAATCTACAGGTAGGCACTTCGCAAAAAAAACCTGTTTTCTTCAAAAATTTTGGATGTGTCCACGTTGTGCTTTGGGGTTTTCCTGTGATGGGCGCTATGCCTACCCACACAAGTGAGGTATCATTTTTATCGGGAGACTTGGGGGAACGCTGGGTGGAAGGAAATTTGTGGCTCCTCTCAGATTCCAGAACTTTCTGCCACAGAAATGTGAGGAACGTGTTTTTTTAGCCAAATTTTGAGGTTTGCAAAGGATTCTGGGTAACAGAACCTGGTCCAAGCCCCGCAATTCACCCTTCCTTGGATTCCCCTAGGTCTCTAGTTTTCAGAAATGCACAGGTTTGGTAGGTTTCCCTAGGTGCCGGCTGAGCTAGAGGCCAAATTCTACAGGTAGGCACTTCGCAAAAAACACCTCTGTTTTCTTCCAAAATTTTGGATGTGTCCACGTTGCGCTTTGGGGTGTTTCCTGTCGCGGGCGCTAGGCCTACCCACACAAGTGAGGTATCATTTTTATCGGGAGACTTGGGGGAACGCTGGGTGGAAGGAAATTCGTGGCTCCACTCAGATTACAGAACTTTCTGCCACAGAAATGTGAGGAACATGTGTTTTTTTAGCCAAATTTTGAGGTTTGCAAAGGATTCTGGGTAACAGAACCTGGTCCGAGCCCCGCAAGTCTCCCCTCCTTGGATTCCCCAAGGTCTTTAGATTTCAGAAATGCACAGGTTTGGTAGGTTTCCCTAGGTGCCGGCTGAGCTAGAGGCCTAAATCTACAGGTAGGCACTTCGCAAAAAACACCTCTGTTTTCTTCCAAAATTTTGGATGTGTCCACGTTGCGCTTTGGGGTGTTTCCTGTGATGGGCGCTATGCCTACCCACACAAGTGAGGTATCATTTTTATCGGGAGACTTGGGGGAACGCTGGGTGGAAGGAAATTTGTGGCTCCTCTCAGATTCCAGAACTTTCTGCCACAGAAATGTGAGGAACATGTGTTTTTTTAGCCAAATTTTGAGGTTTGCAAAGGATTCTGGGTAACAGAACCTGGTCCGAGCCCCGCAAGTCACCCCTTCTTGGATTCCCCTAGGTCTCTAGTTTTCAGAAATGCACAGGTTTGGTAGGATTCCCTAGGTGCCGGCTGAGCTAGAGGCCTAAATCTACAGGTAGGCACTTCGCAAAAAACACCTCTGTTTTCTTCCAAAATTTTGGATGTGTCCACGTTGCGCTTTGGGGTGTTTCCTGACGCGGGCGCTAGGCCTACCCACACAAGTGAGGTATCATTTTTATCTGGAGACTTGAGGGAACGCTGGGTGGAAGGAAATTTGTGGCTCCTCTCAGATTCCAGAACTTTCTGCCACAGAAATGTGAGGAACATGTGTTTTTTTTAGCCAAATTTTGAGGTTTGCAAAGGATTCTGGGTAACAGAACCTGGTCCGAGCCCCGCAAGTCACCCATCCTTGGATTCCCCTAGGTCTCTAGTTTTCAGAAATGCACAGGTTTGGTAGGTTTCCCTAGGTGCCGGCTGAGCTAGAGGCCAAAATCTACAGGTAGGCACTTCGCAAAAAACACCTCTGTTTTCTTCCAAAATTTTGGATGTGTCCACGTTGCGCTTTGGGGTGTTTCCTGTCGCGGGCGCTAGGCCTACCCACACAAGTGAGGTATCATTTTTATCGGGAGACTTGGGGGAACGCTGGGTGGAAGGAAATTTGTGGCTCCTCTCAGATTCCAGAACTTTCTGCCACAGAAATGTGAGGAACATGTGTTTTTTTAGCCAAATTTTGAGGTTTGCAAAGGATTCTGGGTAACAGAACCTGGTCCGAGCCCCGCAAGTCTCCCCTCCTTGGATTCCCCTAGGTCTTTAGTTTTCAGAAATGCACAGGTTTGGTAGGTTTCCCTAGGTGCCGGCTGAGCTAGAGGCCTAAATCTACAGGTAGGCACTTCGCAAAGAACACCTCTGTTTTCTTCAAAAATTTTGGATGTGTCCACGTTGCGCTTTGGGGTGTTTCCTGTGATGGGCGCTAGGCCTACCCACACAAGTGAGGTATCATTTTTATCGGGAGACTTGGGGGAACGCTGGGTGGAAGGAAATTTGTGGCTCCTCTCAGATTCCAGATCTTTCTGCCACAGAAATGTGAGGAACATGTGTTTTTTTAGCCAAATTTTGAGGTTTGCAAAGGATTCTGGGTAACAGAACCTGGTCCGAGCCCTGCAAGTCACCCCTCCTTGGATTCCCCTAGGTCTCTAGTTTTCAGAAATGCACAGGTTTGGTAGGTTTCCCTAGGTGCCGGCTGAGCTAGAGGCCTAAATCTACAGGTAGCCACTTCGCAAAAAACACCTCTGTTTTCTTCAAAAATTTTGGATGTGTCCACGTTGCGCTTTGGGGTGTTTCCTGTCGCGGGCGCTAGACCTACCCACACAAGTAAGGTATCTTTTTTATCGGGAGACTTGGGGGAACGCTGGGTGGAAGGAAATTCGTGGCTCCACTCAGATTCCAGAACTTTCTGCCACAGAAATGTGAGGAACATGTGTTTTTTTAGCCAAATTTTGAGGTTTGCAAAGGATTCTGGGTAACAGAACCTGGTCCGAGCCCCGCAAGTCACCCCTCCTTGGATTCCCCTAAGTCTCTAGTTTTCAGAAATGCACAGGATTGGTAGGTTTCCCTAGGTGCCGGCTGAGCTAGAGGCCAAAATCTACAGGTAGGCACTTCGCAAAAAACACCTCTGTTTTCTTCAAAAATTTTGGATGTGTCCACGTTGCGCTTTGGGGTGTTTCCTGTCGCGGGCGCTAGGCCTACCCACACAAGTGAGGTATCATTTTTATCGGGAGACTTGGGGGAACGCTGGGTGGAAGGAAATTCGTGGCTCCTCTCAGATTCCAGAACTTTCTGCCACAGAAATGTGAGGAACATGTGTTTTTTTTAGCCAAATTTTGAGGTTTGCAAAGGATTCTGGGTACCAGAACCTGGTCCGAGCCCCGCAAGTCACCCCTCCTTGGATTCCCCTAGGTCTCTAGTTTTCAGAAATGCACAGGTTTGGTAGGTTTCCCTAGGTGCCGGCTGAGCTAGAGGCCAAAATCTACAGGTAGGCACTTCGCAAAAAACACCTCTGTTTTCTTCAAAAATTTTGGATGTGTCCACGTTGCGCTTTGGGGTGTTTCCTGTCGCGGGCGCTAGGCCTACCCACACAAGTGAGGTATCATTTTTATCGGGAGACTTGGGGGAACGCTGGGTGGAAGGAAATTCGTGGCTCCTCTCAGATTCCAGAACTTTCTGCCACAGAAATGTGAGGAACATGTGTTTTTTAGCCAAATTTTGAGGTTTGCAAAGGATTCTGGGTAACAGAACCTGGTCCGAGCCCCGCAAGTCACCCCTCCTTGGATTCCCCTAGGTCTCTATTTTCAGAAATACACAGGTTTGGTAGGTTTCCCTAGGTGCCGGCTGAGCTAGAGGCCTAAATCTACAGGTAGGCACTTCGCAAAAAACACCTCTGTTTTCTTCAAAAATTTTGGATGTGTCCACGTTGCGCTTTGGGGTGTTTCCTGTCGTGGGCGCTAGGCCTACCCACACAAGTGAGGTATAATTTTTATCGGGAGACTTGGGGGAACGCTGGGTGGAAGGAAATACGTGGCTCCACTCAGATTCCAGAACTTTCTGCCACAGAAATGTGAGGAACATGTGTTTTTTTAGCCAAATTTTGAGGTTTGCAAAGGATTCTGGGTAACAGAACCTGGTCCGAGCCCCGCAAGTCACCCCTCCTTGGATTCCCCTAGGTCTCTAGTTTTCAGAAATGCACAGGTGTGGTAGGTTTCCCTAGGTGCCGGCTGAGCTAGAGGCCGAAATCTACAGGTAGGCACTTCGCAAAAAAAACCTGTTTTCTTCAAAAATTTTGGATGTGTCCACGTTGTGCTTTGGGGTTTTCCTGTGATGGGCGCTATGCCTACCCACACAAGTGAGGTATCATTTTTATCGGGAGACTTGGGGGAACGCTGGGTGGAAGGAAATTTGTGGCTCCTCTCAGATTCCAGAACTTTCTGCCACAGAAATGTGAGGAACGTGTTTTTTTAGCCAAATTTTGAGGTTTGCAAAGGATTCTGGGTAACAGAACCTGGTCCAAGCCCCGCAATTCACCCTTCCTTGGATTCCCCTAGGTCTCTAGTTTTCAGAAATGCACAGGTTTGGTAGGTTTCCCTAGGTGCCGGCTGAGCTAGAGGCCAAATTCTACAGGTAGGCACTTCGCAAAAAACACCTCTGTTTTCTTCCAAAATTTTGGATGTGTCCACGTTGCGCTTTGGGGTGTTTCCTGACGCGGGCGCTAGGCCTACCCACACAAGTGAGGTATCATTTTTATCGGGAGACTTGAGGTAACGCTGGGTGGAAGGAAATTTGTGGCTCCTCTCAGATTCCAGAACTTTCTGCCACAGAAATGTGAGGAACATGTGTTTTTTTTAGCCAAATTTTGAGGTTTGCAAAGGATTCTGGGTAACAGAACCTGGTCCGAGCCCCGCAAGTCACCCATCCTTGGATTCCCCTAGGTCTCTAGTTTTCAGAAATGCACAGGTTTGGTAGGTTTCCCTAGGTGCCGGCTGAGCTAGAGGCCAAAATCTACAGGTAGGCACTTCGCAAAAAACACCTCCGTTTTCTTCCAAAATTTTGGATGTGTCCACGTTGCGCTTTGGGGTGTTTCCTGTCGCGGGCGCTAGGCCTACCCACACAAGTGAGGTATCATTTTTATCGGGAGACTTGGGGGAACGCTGGGTGGAAGGAAATTTGTGGCTCCTCTCAGATTCCAGAACTTTCTGCCACAGAAATGTGAGGAACATGTGTTTTTTTAGCCAAATTTTGAGGTTTGCAAAAGATTCTGGGTAACAGAACCTGGTCCGAGCCCCGCAAGTCTCCCCTCCTTGGATTCCCCTAGGTCTTTAGTTTTCAGAAATGCACAGGTTTGGTAGGTTTCCCTAGGTGCCGGCTGAGCTAGAGGCCTAAATCTACAGGTAGGCACTTCGCAAAGAACACCTCTGTTTTCTTCAAAAATTTTGGATGTGTCCACGTTGCGCTTTGGGGTGTTTCCTGTGATGGGCGCTAGGCCTACCCACACAAGTGAGGTATCATTTTTATCGGGAGACTTGGGGGAACGCTGGGTGGAAGGAAATTTGTGGCTCCTCTCAGATTCCAGATCTTTCTGCCACAGAAATCTGAGGAACATGTGTTTTTTTAGCCAAATTTTGAGGTTTGCAAAGGATTCTGGGTAACAGAACCTGGTCCGAGCCCTGCAAGTCACCCCTTCTTGGATTCCCCTAGGTCTCTAGTTTTCAGAAATGCACAGGTTTGGTAGGTTTCCCTAGGTGCCGGCTGAGCTAGAGGCCTAAATCTACAGGTAGGCACTTCGCAAAAAACACCTCTGTTTTCTTCAAAAATTTTGGATGTGTCCACGTTGCGCTTTGGGGTGTTTCCTGTCGCGGGCGCTAGGCCTACCCACACAAGTAAGGTATCTTTTTTATCGGGAGACTTGGGGGAACGCTGGGTGGAAGGAAATTTGTGGCTCCTCTCAGATTCCAGATCTTTCTGCCACAGAAATGTGAGGAACATGTGTTTTTTTAGCCAAATTTTGAGGTTTGCAAAGGATTCTGGGTAACAGAACCTGGTCCGAGCCCTGCAAGTCACCCCTCCTTGGATTCCCCTAGGTCTCTAGTTTTCAGAAATGCACAGGTTTGGTAGGTTTCCCTAGGTGCCGGCTGAGCTAGAGGCCTAAATCTACAGGTAGGCACTTCGCAAAAAACACCTCTGTTTTCTTCAAAAATTTTGGATGTGTCCACGTTGCGCTTTGGGGTGTTTCCTGTCGCGGGCGCTAGGCCTACCCACACAAGTAAGGTATCTTTTTTATCGGGAGACTTGGGGGAACGCTGGGTGGAAGGAAATACGTGGCTCCACTCAGATTCCAGAACTTTCTGCCACAGAAATGTGAGGAACATGTGTTTTTTTAGCCAAATTTTGAGGTTTGCAAAGGATTCTGGGTAACAGAACCTGGTCCGAGCCCCGCAAGTCACCCCTCCTTGGATTCCCCTAGGTCTCTAGTTTTCAGAAATGCACAGGTGTGGTAGGTTTCCCTAGGTGCCGGCTGAGCTAGAGGCCGAAATCTACAGGTAGGCACTTCGCAAAAAAAACCTGTTTTCTTCAAAAATTTTGGATGTGTCCACGTTGTGCTTTGGGGTTTTCCTGTGATGGGCGCTATGCCTACCCACACAAGTGAGGTATCATTTTTATCGGGAGACTTGGGGGAACGCTGGGTGGAAGGAAATTTGTGGCTCCTCTCAGATTCCAGAACTTTCTGCCACAGAAATGTGAGGAACGTGTTTTTTTAGCCAAATTTTGAGGTTTGCAAAGGATTCTGGGTAACAGAACCTGGTCCAAGCCCCGCAATTCACCCTTCCTTGGATTCCCCTAGGTCTCTAGTTTTCAGAAATGCACAGGTTTGGTAGGTTTCCCTAGGTGCCGGCTGAGCTAGAGGCCAAATTCTACAGGTAGGCACTTCGCAAAAAACACCTCTGTTTTCTTCCAAAATTTTGGATGTGTCCACGTTGCGCTTTGGGGTGTTTCCTGACGCGGGCGCTAGGCCTACCCACACAAGTGAGGTATCATTTTTATCGGGAGACTTGAGGTAACGCTGGGTGGAAGGAAATTTGTGGCTCCTCTCAGATTCCAGAACTTTCTGCCACAGAAATGTGAGGAACATGTGTTTTTTTTAGCCAAATTTTGAGGTTTGCAAAGGATTCTGGGTAACAGAACCTGGTCCGAGCCCCGCAAGTCACCCATCCTTGGATTCCCCTAGGTCTCTAGTTTTCAGAAATGCACAGGTTTGGTAGGTTTCCCTAGGTGCCGGCTGAGCTAGAGGCCAAAATCTACAGGTAGGCACTTCGCAAAAAACACCTCCGTTTTCTTCCAAAATTTTGGATGTGTCCACGTTGCGCTTTGGGGTGTTTCCTGTCGCGGGCGCTAGGCCTACCCACACAAGTGAGGTATCATTTTTATCGGGAGACTTGGGGGAACGCTGGGTGGAAGGAAATTTGTGGCTCCTCTCAGATTCCAGAACTTTCTGCCACAGAAATGTGAGGAACATGTGTTTTTTTAGCCAAATTTTGAGGTTTGCAAAAGATTCTGGGTAACAGAACCTGGTCCGAGCCCCGCAAGTCTCCCCTCCTTGGATTCCCCTAGGTCTTTAGTTTTCAGAAATGCACAGGTTTGGTAGGTTTCCCTAGGTGCCGGCTGAGCTAGAGGCCTAAATCTACAGGTAGGCACTTCGCAAAGAACACCTCTGTTTTCTTCAAAAATTTTGGATGTGTCCACGTTGCGCTTTGGGGTGTTTCCTGTGATGGGCGCTAGGCCTACCCACACAAGTGAGGTATCATTTTTATCGGGAGACTTGGGGGAACGCTGGGTGGAAGGAAATTTGTGGCTCCTCTCAGATTCCAGATCTTTCTGCCACAGAAATGTGAGGAACATGTGTTTTTTTAGCCAAATTTTGAGGTTTGCAAAGGATTCTGGGTAACAGAACCTGGTCCGAGCCCTGCAAGTCACCCCTCCTTGGATTCCCCTAGGTCTCTAGTTTTCAGAAATGCACAGGTTTGGTAGGTTTCCCTAGGTGCCGGCTGAGCTAGAGGCCTAAATCTACAGGTAGGCACTTCGCAAAAAACACCTCTGTTTTCTTCAAAAATTTTGGATGTGTCCACGTTGCGCTTTGGGGTGTTTCCTGTCGCGGGCGCTAGGCCTACCCACACAAGTAAGGTATCTTTTTTATCGGGAGACTTGGGGGAACGCTGGGTGGAAGGAAATTTGTGGCTCCTCTCAGATTCCAGATCTTTCTGCCACAGAAATGTGAGGAACATGTGTTTTTTTAGCCAAATTTTGAGGTTTGCAAAGGATTCTGGGTAACAGAACCTGGTCCGAGCCCTGCAAGTCACCCCTCCTTGGATTCCCCTAGGTCTCTAGTTTTCAGAAATGCACAGGTTTGGTAGGTTTCCCTAGGTGCCGGCTGAGCTAGAGGCCTAAATCTACAGGTAGGCACTTCGCAAAAAACACCTCTGTTTTCTTCAAAAATTTTGGATGTGTCCACGTTGCGCTTTGGGGTGTTTCCTGTCGCGGGCGCTAGGCCTACCCACACAAGTAAGGTATCTTTTTTATCGGGAGACTTGGGGGAACGCTGGGTGGAAGGAAATTCGTGGCTCCACTCAGATTCCAGAACTTTCTGCCACAGAAATGTGAGGAACATGTGTTTTTTTAGCCAAATTTTGAGGTTTGCAAAGGATTCTGGGTAACAGAACCTGGTCCGAGCCCCGCAAGTCACCCCTCCTTGGATTCCCCTAAGTCTCTAGTTTTCAGAAATGCACAGGATTGGTAGGTTTCCCTAGGTGCCGGCTGAGCTAGAGGCCAAAATCTACAGGTAGGCACTTCGCAAAAAACACCTCTGTTCTCTTCCAAAATTTTGAATGTGTCCACGTTGCACTTTGGGGTGTTTCCTGACGCGGGCGCTAGGCCTACCCACACAAGTGAGGTATCATTTTTATCGGGAGACTTGAGGGAACGCTGGGTGGAAGGAAATTTGTGGCTCCTCTCAGATTCCAGAACTTTCTGCCACAGAAATGTGAGGAACATGTGTTTTTTTAGCCAAATTTTGAGGTTTGCAAAGGATTCTGGGTAACAGAACCTGGTCCGAGCCCCGCAAGTCTCCCCTCCTTGGATTCCCCAAGGTCTTTAGATTTCAGAAATGCACAGGTTTGGTAGGTTTCCCTAGGTGCCGGCTGAGCTAGAGGCCTAAATCTACAGGTAGGCACTTCGCAAAAAACACCTCTGTTTTCTTCCAAAATTTTGGATGTGTCCACGTTGCGCTTTGGGGTGTTTCCTGTGATGGGCGCTATGCCTACCCACACAAGTGAGGTATCATTTTTATCGGGAGACTTGGGGGAACGCTGGGTGGAAGGAAATTTGTGGCTCCTCTCAGATTCCAGAACTTTCTGCCACAGAAATGTGAGGAACATGTGTTTTTTTAGCCAAATTTTGAGGTTTGCAAAGGATTCTGGGTAACAGAACCTGGTCCGAGCCCCGCAAGTCACCCCTTCTTGGATTCCCCTAGGTCTCTAGTTTTCAGAAATGCACAGGTTTGGTAGGATTCCCTAGGTACCGGCTGAGCTAGAGGCCAAAATCTACAGGTAGGCACTTCGCAAAAAACACCTCTGTTTTCTTCCAAAATTTTGGATGTGTCCACGTTGCGCTTTGGGGTGTTTCCTGACGCGGGCGCTAGGCCTACCCACACAAGTGAGGTATCATTTTTATCGGGAGACTTGAGGTAACGCTGGGTGGAAGGAAATTTGTGGCTCCTCTCAGATTCCAGAACTTTCTGCCACAGAAATGTGAGGAACATGTGGTTTTTTTAGCCAAATTTTGAGGTTTGCAAAGGATTCTGGGTAACAGAACCTGGTCCGAGCCCCGCAAGTCACCCATCCTTGGATTCCCCTAGGTCTCTAGTTTTCAGAAATGCACAGGTTTGGTAGGTTTCCCTAGGTGCCGGCTGAGCTAGAGGCCAAAATCTACAGGTAGGCACTTCGCAAAAAACACCTCCGTTTTCTTCCAAAATTTTGGATGTGTCCACGTTGCGCTTTGGGGTGTTTCCTGTCGCGGGCGCTAGGCCTACCCACACAAGTGAGGTATCATTTTTATCGGGAGACTTGGGGGAACGCTGGGTGGAAGGAAATTTGTGGCTCCTCTCAGATTCCAGAACTTTCTGCCACAGAAATGTGAGGAACATGTGTTTTTTTAGCCAAATTTTGAGGTTTGCAAAGGATTCTGGGTAACAGAACCTGGTCCGAGCCCCGCAAGTCTCCCCTCCTTGGATTCCCCTAGGTCTTTAGTTTTCAGAAATGCACAGGTTTGGTAGGTTTCCCTAGGTGCCGGCTGAGCTAGAGGCCTAAATCTACAGGTAGGCACTTCGCAAAGAACACCTCTGTTTTCTTCAAAAATTTTGGATGTGTCCACGTTGCGCTTTGGGGTGTTTCCTGTGATGGGCGCTAGGCCTACCCACACAAGTGAGGTATCATTTTTATCGGGAGACTTGGGGGAACGCTGGGTGGAAGGAAATTTGTGGCTCCTCTCAGATTCCAGATCTTTCTGCCACAGAAATGTGAGGAACATGTGTTTTTTTAGCCAAATTTTGAGGTTTGCAAAGGATTCTGGGTAACAGAACCTGGTCCGAGCCCTGCAAGTCACCCCTCCTTGGATTCCCCTAGGTCTCTAGTTTTCAGAAATGCACAGGTTTGGTAGGTTTCCCTAGGTGCCGGCTGAGCTAGAGGCCTAAATCTACAGGTAGCCACTTCGCAAAAAACACCTCTGTTTTCTTCAAAAATTTTGGATGTGTCCACGTTGCGCTTTGGGGTGTTTCCTGTCGCGGGCGCTAGACCTACCCACACAAGTAAGGTATCTTTTTTATCGGGAGACTTGGGGGAACGCTGGGTGGAAGGAAATTCGTGGCTCCACTCAGATTCCAGAACTTTCTGCCACAGAAATGTGAGGAACATGTGTTTTTTTAGCCAAATTTTGAGGTTTGCAAAGGATTCTGGGTAACAGAACCTGGTCCGAGCCCCGCAAGTCACCCCTCCTTGGATTCCCCTAAGTCTCTAGTTTTCAGAAATGCACAGGATTGGTAGGTTTCCCTAGGTGCCGGCTGAGCTAGAGGCCAAAATCTACAGGTAGGCACTTCGCAAAAAACACCTCTGTTTTCTTCAAAAATTTTGGATGTGTCCACGTTGCGCTTTGGGGTGTTTCCTGTCGCGGGCGCTAGGCCTACCCACACAAGTGAGGTATCATTTTTATCGGGAGACTTGGGGGAACGCTGGGTGGAAGGAAATTCGTGGCTCCTCTCAGATTCCAGAACTTTCTGCCACAGAAATGTGAGGAACATGTGTTTTTTTTAGCCAAATTTTGAGGTTTGCAAAGGATTCTGGGTACCAGAACCTGGTCCGAGCCCCGCAAGTCACCCCTCCTTGGATTCCCCTAGGTCTCTAGTTTTCAGAAATGCACAGGTTTGGTAGGTTTCCCTAGGTGCCGGCTGAGCTAGAGGCCAAAATCTACAGGTAGGCACTTCGCAAAAAACACCTCTGTTTTCTTCAAAAATTTTGGATGTGTCCACGTTGCGCTTTGGGGTGTTTCCTGTCGCGGGCGCTAGGCCTACCCACACAAGTGAGGTATCATTTTTATCGGGAGACTTGGGGGAACGCTGGGTGGAAGGAAATTCGTGGCTCCTCTCAGATTCCAGAACTTTCTGCCACAGAAATGTGAGGAACATGTGTTTTTTAGCCAAATTTTGAGGTTTGCAAAGGATTCTGGGTAACAGAACCTGGTCCGAGCCCCGCAAGTCACCCCTCCTTGGATTCCCCTAGGTCTCTATTTTCAGAAATACACAGGTTTGGTAGGTTTCCCTAGGTGCCGGCTGAGCTAGAGGCCTAAATCTACAGGTAGGCACTTCGCAAAAAACACCTCTGTTTTCTTCAAAAATTTTGGATGTGTCCACGTTGCGCTTTGGGGTGTTTCCTGTCGTGGGCGCTAGGCCTACCCACACAAGTGAGGTATCATTTTTATCGGGAGACTTGGGGGAACGCTGGGTGGAAGGAAATACGTGGCTCCACTCAGATTCCAGAACTTTCTGCCACAGAAATGTGAGGAACATGTGTTTTTTTAGCCAAATTTTGAGGTTTGCAAAGGATTCTGGGTAACAGAACCTGGTCCGAGCCCCGCAAGTCACCCCTCCTTGGATTCCCCTAGGTCTCTAGTTTTCAGAAATGCACAGGTGTGGTAGGTTTCCCTAGGTGCCGGCTGAGCTAGAGGCCGAAATCTACAGGTAGGCACTTCGCAAAAAAAACCTGTTTTCTTCAAAAATTTTGGATGTGTCCACGTTGTGCTTTGGGGTTTTCCTGTGATGGGCGCTATGCCTACCCACACAAGTGAGGTATCATTTTTATCGGGAGACTTGGGGGAACGCTGGGTGGAAGGAAATTTGTGGCTCCTCTCAGATTCCAGAACTTTCTGCCACAGAAATGTGAGGAACGTGTTTTTTTAGCCAAATTTTGAGGTTTGCAAAGGATTCTGGGTAACAGAACCTGGTCCAAGCCCCGCAATTCACCCTTCCTTGGATTCCCCTAGGTCTCTAGTTTTCAGAAATGCACAGGTTTGGTAGGTTTCCCTAGGTGCCGGCTGAGCTAGAGGCCAAATTCTACAGGTAGGCACTTCGCAAAAAACACCTCTGTTTTCTTCCAAAATTTTGGATGTGTCCACGTTGCGCTTTGGGGTGTTTCCTGACGCGGGCGCTAGGCCTACCCACACAAGTGAGGTATCATTTTTATCGGGAGACTTGAGGTAACGCTGGGTGGAAGGAAATTTGTGGCTCCTCTCAGATTCCAGAACTTTCTGCCACAGAAATGTGAGGAACATGTGTTTTTTTTAGCCAAATTTTGAGGTTTGCAAAGGATTCTGGGTAACAGAACCTGGTCCGAGCCCCGCAAGTCACCCATCCTTGGATTCCCCTAGGTCTCTAGTTTTCAGAAATGCACAGGTTTGGTAGGTTTCCCTAGGTGCCGGCTGAGCTAGAGGCCAAAATCTACAGGTAGGCACTTCGCAAAAAACACCTCCGTTTTCTTCCAAAATTTTGGATGTGTCCACGTTGCGCTTTGGGGTGTTTCCTGTCGCGGGCGCTAGGCCTACCCACACAAGTGAGGTATCATTTTTATCGGGAGACTTGGGGGAACGCTGGGTGGAAGGAAATTTGTGGCTCCTCTCAGATTCCAGAACTTTCTGCCACAGAAATGTGAGGAACATGTGTTTTTTTAGCCAAATTTTGAGGTTTGCAAAAGATTCTGGGTAACAGAACCTGGTCCGAGCCCCGCAAGTCTCCCCTCCTTGGATTCCCCTAGGTCTTTAGTTTTCAGAAATGCACAGGTTTGGTAGGTTTCCCTAGGTGCCGGCTGAGCTAGAGGCCTAAATCTACAGGTAGGCACTTCGCAAAGAACACCTCTGTTTTCTTCAAAAATTTTGGATGTGTCCACGTTGCGCTTTGGGGTGTTTCCTGTGATGGGCGCTAGGCCTACCCACACAAGTGAGGTATCATTTTTATCGGGAGACTTGGGGGAACGCTGGGTGGAAGGAAATTTGTGGCTCCTCTCAGATTCCAGATCTTTCTGCCACAGAAATGTGAGGAACATGTGTTTTTTTAGCCAAATTTTGAGGTTTGCAAAGGATTCTGGGTAACAGAACCTGGTCCGAGCCCTGCAAGTCACCCCTCCTTGGATTCCCCTAGGTCTCTAGTTTTCAGAAATGCACAGGTTTGGTAGGTTTCCCTAGGTGCCGGCTGAGCTAGAGGCCTAAATCTACAGGTAGGCACTTCGCAAAAAACACCTCTGTTTTCTTCAAAAATTTTGGATGTGTCCACGTTGCGCTTTGGGGTGTTTCCTGTCGCGGGCGCTAGGCCTACCCACACAAGTAAGGTATCTTTTTTATCGGGAGACTTGGGGGAACGCTGGGTGGAAGGAAATTTGTGGCTCCTCTCAGATTCCAGATCTTTCTGCCACAGAAATGTGAGGAACATGTGTTTTTTTAGCCAAATTTTGAGGTTTGCAAAGGATTCTGGGTAACAGAACCTGGTCCGAGCCCTGCAAGTCACCCCTCCTTGGATTCCCCTAGGTCTCTAGTTTTCAGAAATGCACAGGTTTGGTAGGTTTCCCTAGGTGCCGGCTGAGCTAGAGGCCTAAATCTACAGGTAGGCACTTCGCAAAAAACACCTCTGTTTTCTTCAAAAATTTTGGATGTGTCCACGTTGCGCTTTGGGGTGTTTCCTGTTGCGGGCGCTAGGCCTACCCACACAAGTAAGGTATCTTTTTTATCGGGAGACTTGGGGGAACGCTGGGTGGAAGGAAATACGTGGCTCCACTCAGATTCCAGAACTTTCTGCCACAGAAATGTGAGGAACATGTGTTTTTTTAGCCAAATTTTGAGGTTTGCAAAGGATTCTGGGTAACAGAACCTGGTCCGAGCCCCGCAAGTCACCCCTCCTTGGATTCCCCTAGGTCTCTAGTTTTCAGAAATGCACAGGTGTGGTAGGTTTCCCTAGGTGCCGGCTGAGCTAGAGGCCGAAATCTACAGGTAGGCACTTCGCAAAAAAAACCTGTTTTCTTCAAAAATTTTGGATGTGTCCACGTTGTGCTTTGGGGTTTTCCTGTGATGGGCGCTATGCCTACCCACACAAGTGAGGTATCATTTTTATCGGGAGACTTGGGGGAACGCTGGGTGGAAGGAAATTTGTGGCTCCTCTCAGATTCCAGAACTTTCTGCCACAGAAATGTGAGGAACGTGTTTTTTTAGCCAAATTTTGAGGTTTGCAAAGGATTCTGGGTAACAGAACCTGGTCCAAGCCCCGCAATTCACCCTTCCTTGGATTCCCCTAGGTCTCTAGTTTTCAGAAATGCACAGGTTTGGTAGGTTTCCCTAGGTGCCGGCTGAGCTAGAGGCCAAATTCTACAGGTAGGCACTTCGCAAAAAACACCTCTGTTTTCTTCCAAAATTTTGGATGTGTCCACGTTGCGCTTTGGGGTGTTTCCTGACGCGGGCGCTAGGCCTACCCACACAAGTGAGGTATCATTTTTATCGGGAGACTTGAGGTAACGCTGGGTGGAAGGAAATTTGTGGCTCCTCTCAGATTCCAGAACTTTCTGCCACAGAAATGTGAGGAACATGTGTTTTTTTTAGCCAAATTTTGAGGTTTGCAAAGGATTCTGGGTAACAGAACCTGGTCCGAGCCCCGCAAGTCACCCATCCTTGGATTCCCCTAGGTCTCTAGTTTTCAGAAATGCACAGGTTTGGTAGGTTTCCCTAGGTGCCGGCTGAGCTAGAGGCCAAAATCTACAGGTAGGCACTTCGCAAAAAACACCTCCGTTTTCTTCCAAAATTTTGGATGTGTCCACGTTGCGCTTTGGGGTGTTTCCTGTCGCGGGCGCTAGGCCTACCCACACAAGTGAGGTATCATTTTTATCGGGAGACTTGGGGGAACGCTGGGTGGAAGGAAATTTGTGGCTCCTCTCAGATTCCAGAACTTTCTGCCACAGAAATGTGAGGAACATGTGTTTTTTTAGCCAAATTTTGAGGTTTGCAAAAGATTCTGGGTAACAGAACCTGGTCCGAGCCCCGCAAGTCTCCCCTCCTTGGATTCCCCTAGGTCTTTAGTTTTCAGAAATGCACAGGTTTGGTAGGTTTCCCTAGGTGCCGGCTGAGCTAGAGGCCTAAATCTACAGGTAGGCACTTCGCAAAGAACACCTCTGTTTTCTTCAAAAATTTTGGATGTGTCCACGTTGCGCTTTGGGGTGTTTCCTGTGATGGGCGCTAGGCCTACCCACACAAGTGAGGTATCAATTTTTTCGGGAGACTTGGGGGAACGCTGGGTGGAAGGAAATTTGTGGCTCCTCTCAGATTCCAGATCTTTCTGCCACAGAAATGTGAGGAACATGTGTTTTTTTAGCCAAATTTTGAGGTTTGCAAAGGATTCTGGGTAACAGAACCTGGTCCGAGCCCTGCAAGTCACCCCTCCTTGGATTCCCCTAGGTCTCTAGTTTTCAGAAATGCACAGGTTTGGTAGGTTTCCCTAGGTGCCGGCTGAGCTAGAGGCCTAAATCTACAGGTAGGCACTTCGCAAAAAACACCTCTGTTTTCTTCAAAAATTTTGGATGTGTCCACGTTGCGCTTTGGGGTGTTTCCTGTCGCGGGCGCTAGGCCTACCCACACAAGTAAGGTATCTTTTTTATCGGGAGACTTGGGGGAACGCTGGGTGGAAGGAAATTCGTGGCTCCACTCAGATTCCAGAACTTTCTGCCACAGAAATGTGAGGAACATGTGTTTTTTTAGCCAAATTTTGAGGTTTGCAAAGGATTCTGGGTAACAGAACCTGGTCCGAGCCCCGCAAGTCACCCCTCCTTGGATTCCCCTAAGTCTCTAGTTTTCAGAAATGCACAGGATTGGTAGGTTTCCCTAGGTGCCGGCTGAGCTAGAGGCCAAAATCTACAGGTAGGCACTTCGCAAAAAACACCTCTGTTCTCTTCCAAAATTTTGAATGTGTCCACGTTGCACTTTGGGGTGTTTCCTGACGCGGGCGCTAGGCCTACCCACACAAGTGAGGTATCATTTTTATCGGGAGACTTGAGGGAACGCTGGGTGGAAGGAAATTTGTGGCTCCTCTCAGATTCCAGAACTTTCTGCCACAGAAATGTGAGGAACATGTGTTTTTTTTAGGCAAATTTTGAGGTTTGCAAAGGATTCTGGGTAACAGAACCTGGTCCGAGCCCCGCAAGTCACCCCTCCTTGGATTCCCCTAGGTCTCTAGTTTTCAGAAATGCACAGGTTTGGTAGGTTTCTCTAGGTGCCGGCTGAGCTAGAGGCCAAAATCTACAGGTAGGCACTTCGCAAAAAACACCTCTGTTTTCTTCCAAAATTTTGGATGTGTCCATGTTGCGCTTTGGGGTGTTTCCTGTCGCGGGCGCTAGGCCTACCCACACAAGTGAGGTATCATTTTTATCGGGAGACTTGGGGGAACGCTGGGTGGAAGGAAATTTGTGGCTCCTCTCAGATTCCAGAACTTTCTGTCACAGAAATGTGAGGAACATGTGTTTTTTTAGCCATATTTTGAGGTTTGCAAAGGATTCTGGGTAACAGAACCTGGTCCGAGCCCCTCAAGTCACCCCTCCTTTGATTCCCCTAGGTCTCTAGTTTTCAGAAATGCACAGGTCTGGTAGGTTTCCCTATGTGCGGGCTGAGCTAGAGGCCAAAATCTACAGGTAGGCACTTCGCAAAAAACACCTCTGTTTTCTTCCAAAATTTTGGATGTGTCCAAGTTGCGCTTTGGGGTGTTTCCTGTCGCGGGCGCTAGGCCTACCCACACAAGTGAGGTATCATTTTTATCGGGAGACTTGGAGGAACGCTGGGTGGAAGGAAATTTGTGGCTCCTCTCAAATTCCAGAACTTTCTGCCACAGAAATGTGAGGAACATGTGTTTTTTTAGCCAAATTTTGAGGTTTGCAAAGGATTCTGGGTACCAGAACCTGGTCCGAGCCCCGCAAATCTCCCCTCCTTGGATTCCCCTAGGTCTTTAGTTTTCAGAAATGCACAGGTTTGGTAGGTTTCCCTAGGTGCCGGCTGAGCTAGAGGCCTAAATCTACAGGTAGGCACTTCGCAAAAAACACCTCTGTTTTCTTCCAAAATTTTGGATGTGTCCACGTTGCGCTTTGGGGTGTTTCCTGTGATGGGCGCTAGGCCTACCCACACAAGTGAGGTATCATTTTTATCGGGAGACTTGGGGGAACGCTGGGTGGAAGGACATTTGTGGCTCCTCTCAGATTCCAGAACTTTCTGCCACAGAAATGTGAGGAACATGTGTTTTTTTAGCCAAATTTTGAGGTTTGCAAAGGATTCTGGGTAACAGAACCTGGTCCGAGCCCCGCAAGTCACCCCTTCTTGGATTCCCCTAGGACTCTAGTTTTCAGAAATGCACAGGTTTGGTAGGTTTCCCTAGGTGCCGGCTGAGCTAGAGGCCAAAATCTACAGATAGACACTTCGCAAAAAACACCTCTGTTTTCTTCCAAAATTTTGGATGTGTCCATGTTGCGCTTTGGGGTGTTTCCTGTCGCGGGCGGTAGGCCTACCCACACAAGTGAGGTATCATTTTTATCGGGAGACATGGGGGAACGCTGGGTGGAAGGAAATTTGTGGCTCCTCTCAGATTCCAGAACTTTCTGCCACAGAAATGTGAGGAACATGTGTTTTTTTAGCCAAATTTTGAGGTTTGCAAAGGATTCTGGGTAACAGAACCTGGTCCGAGCCCCGCAAGTCACCCCTCCTTGGATTCCCCTAGGTCTCTAGTTTTCAGAAATGCACAGGATTGGTAGGTTTCCCTAGGTGCCGGCTGAGCTAGAGGCCAAAATCTATAGGTAGGCACTTCGCAAAAAACACCTCTGTTCTCTTCCAAAATTTTGGATGTGTCCACGTTGCGCTTTAGGGTGTTTCCTGACGCTGGCGCTAGGCCTACCCACACAAGTGAGGTATCATTTTTATCGGGAGACTTGAGGGAACGCTGGGTGGAAGGAAATTTGTGGCTCCTCTCATATTCCAGAACATTCTGCCACAGAAATGTGAGGAACATGTGTTTTTTTTAGGCAAATTTTGAGGTTTGCAAAGGATTCTGGGTAACAGAACCTGGTCCGAGCCCCACAAGTCACCCCATCATGGATTCCTCTAGGTCTCTAGTTCTCAGAAATGCACAGGTTTGGTAGGTTTCCCTAGGTGCCGGCTGAGCTAGAGGCCAAAATCTACAGGTAGGCACTTCGCAAAAATCACCTCTGTTTTCTTCCAAAATTTTGGATGTGTCCATGTTGCGCTTTGGGGTGTTTTCTGTCGCGGGCGCTAGGCCTACCCACACAAGTGAGGTATCATTTTTATCGGGAGACTTGGGGGAACGCTGGGTGGAAGGAAATTTGTGGCTCCTCTCAGATTCCAGAACTTTCTGTCACAGAAATGTGAGGAACATGTGTTTTTTTAGCCATATTTTGAGGTTTGCAAAGGATTCTGGGTAACAGAACCTGGTCCGAGCCCCTCAAGTCACCCCTCCTTTGATTCCCCTAGGTCTCTAGTTTTTAGAAATGCACAGGTTTGGTAGGTTTCCCTAGGTGCGGGCTGAGCTAGAGGCCAAAATCTACAGGTAGGCACTTCGCAAAAAACACCTCTGTTTTCTTCCAAAATTTTGGATGTGTCCACGTTGCGCTTTGGGGTGTTTCCTGTCGCGGGCGCTAGGCCTACCCACACAAGTGAGGTATCATTTTTATCGGGAGACTTGGAGGAACGCTGGGTGGAAGGAAATTTGTGGCTCCTCTCAAATTCCAGAACTTTCTGCCACAGAAATGTGAGGAACATGTGTTTTTTTAGCCAAATTTTGAGGTTTGCAAAGGATTCTGGGTAACAGAACCTGGTCCGAGCCCCACAAGTCTCCCCTCCTTGGATTCCCCTAGGTCTTTAGTTTTCAGAAATGCACAGGTTTGGTAGGTTTCCCTAGGTGCCGGCTGAGCTAGAGGCCTAAATCTACAGGTAGGCACTTCGCAAAAAACACCTCTGTTTTCTTCCAAAATTTGGGATGTGTCCACGTTGCGCTTTGGGGTGTTTCCTGTGATGGGCGCTAGGCCTACCCACACAAGTGAGGTATCATTTTTATCGGGAGACTTGGGGGAACGCTGGGTGGAAGGACATTTGTGGCTCCTCTCAGATTCCAGAACTTTCTGCCACAGAAATGTGAGGAACATGTGTTTTTTTAGCCAAATTTTGAGGTTTGCAAAGGATTCTGGGTAACAGAACCTGGTCCGAGCCCCGCAAGTCACCCCTTCTTGGATTCCCCTAGGACTCTAGTTTTCAGAAATGCACAGGTTTGGTAGGTTTCCCTAGGTGCCGGCTGAGCTAGAGGCCAAAATCTACAGATAGGCACTTCGCAAAAAACACCTCTGTTTTCTTCCAAAATTTTGGATGTGTCCATGTTGCGCTTTGGGGTGTTTCCTGTCGCGGGCGGTATGCCTACCCACACAAGTGAGGTATCATTTTTATCGGGAGACATGGGGGAACGCTGGGTGGAAGGAAATTTGTGGCTCCTCTCAGATTCCAGAACTTTCTGCCACAGAAATGTGAGGAACATGTGTTTTTTTAGCCAAATTTTGAGGTTTGCAAAGGATTCTGGGTAACAGAACCTGGTCCGAGCCCCGCAAGTCACCCCTCCTTGGATTCCCCTAGGTCTCTAGTTTTCAGAAATGCACAGGATTGGTAGGTTTCCCTAGGTGCCGGCTGAGCTAGAGGCCAAAATCTACAGGTAGGCACTTCGCAAAAAACAGCTCTGTTCTCTTCCAAAATTTTGGATGTGTCCACGTTGCGCTTTAGGGTGTTTCCTGACGCTGGCGCTAGGCCTACCCACACAAGTGAGGTATCATTTTTATCGGGAGACTTGAGGGAACGCTGGGTGGAAGGAAATTTGTGGCTCCTCTCAGATTCCAGAACATTCTGCCACAGAAATGTGAGGAACATGTGTTTTTTTTAGGCAAATTTTGAGGTTTGCAAAGGATTCTGGGTAACAGAACCTGGTCCGAGCCCCACAAGTCACCCCATCTTGGATTCCCCTAGGTCTCTAGTTCTCAGAAATGCACAGGTTTGGTAGGTTTCCCTAGGTGCCGGCTGAGCTAGAGGCCAAAATCTACAGGTAGGCACTTCGCAAAAAACACCTCTGTTTTCTTCCAAAATTTTGGATGTGTCCATGTTGCGCTTTGGGGTGTTTTCTGTCGCGGGCGCTAGGCCTACCCACACAAGTGAGGTATCATTTTTATCGGGAGACTTGGGGGAACGCTGGGTGGAAGGAAATTTGTGGCTCCTCTCAGATTCCAGAACTTTCTGTCACAGAAATGTGAGGAACATGTGTTTTTTTAGCCATATTTTGAGGTTTGCAAAGGATTGTGGGTAACAGAACCTGGTCCGAGCCCCTCAAGTCACCCCTCCTTTGATTCCCCTAGGTCTCTAGTTTTCAGAAATGCACAGGTTTGGTAGGTTTCCCTAGGTGCGGGCTGAGCTAGAGGCCAAAATCTACAGGTAGGCACTTCGCAAAAAACACCTCTGTTTTCTTCCAAAATTTTGGATGTGTCCACGTTGCGCTTTGGGGTGTTTCCTGTCGCGGGCGCTAGGCCTACCCACACAAGTGAGGTATCATTTTTATCGGGAGACTTGGAGGAACGCTGGGTGGAAGGAAATTTGTGGCTCCTCTCAAATTCCAGAACTTTCTGCCACAGAAATGTGAGGAACATGTGTTTTTTTAGCCAAATTTTGAGGTTTGCAAAGGATTCTGGGTAACAGAACCTGGTCCGAGCCCCGCAAGTCTCCCCTCCTTGGATTCCCCTAGGTCTTTAGTTTTCAGAAATGCACAGGTTTGGTAGGTTTCCCTAGGTGCCGGCTGAGCTAGAGGCCTATATCTACAGGTAGGCACTTCGCAAAAAACACCTCTGTTTTCTTCCAAAATTTTGGATGTGTCCAAGTTGCGCTTTGGGGTGTTTCCTGTCGCGGGCGCTAGGCCTACCCACACAAGTGAGGTATCATTTTTATCGGGAGACTTGGAGGAACGCTGGGTGGAAGGAAATTTGTGGCTCCTCTCAAATTCCAGAACTTTCTGCCACAGAAATGTGAGGAACATGTGTTTTTTTAGCCAAATTTTGAGGTTTGCAAAGGATTCTGGGTACCAGAACCTGGTCCGAGCCCCGCAAATCTCCCCTCCTTGGATTCCCCTAGGTCTTTAGTTTTCAGAAATGCACAGGTTTGGTAGGTTTCCCTAGGTGCCGGCTGAGCTAGAGGCCTAAATCTACAGGTAGGCACTTCGCAAAAAACACCTCTGTTTTCTTCCAAAATTTTGGATGTGTCCACGTTGCGCTTTGGGGTGTTTCCTGTGATGGGCGCTAGGCCTACCCACACAAGTGAGGTATCATTTTTATCGGGAGACTTGGGGGAACGCTGGGTGGAAGGACATTTGTGGCTCCTCTCAGATTCCAGAACTTTCTGCCACAGAAATGTGAGGAACATGTGTTTTTTTAGCCAAATTTTGAGGTTTGCAAAGGATTCTGGGTAACAGAACCTGGTCCGAGCCCCGCAAGTCACCCCTTCTTGGATTCCCCTAGGACTCTAGTTTTCAGAAATGCACAGGTTTGGTAGGTTTCCCTAGGTGCCGGCTGAGCTAGAGGCCAAAATCTACAGATAGACACTTCGCAAAAAACACCTCTGTTTTCTTCCAAAATTTTGGATGTGTCCATGTTGCGCTTTGGGGTGTTTCCTGTCGCGGGCGGTAGGCCTACCCACACAAGTGAGGTATCATTTTTATCGGGAGACATGGGGGAACGCTGGGTGGAAGGAAATTTGTGGCTCCTCTCAGATTCCAGAACTTTCTGCCACAGAAATGTGAGGAACATGTGTTTTTTTAGCCAAATTTTGAGGTTTGCAAAGGATTCTGGGTAACAGAACCTGGTCCGAGCCCCGCAAGTCACCCCTCCTTGGATTCCCCTAGGTCTCTAGTTTTCAGAAATGCACAGGATTGGTAGGTTTCCCTAGGTGCCGGCTGAGCTAGAGGCCAAAATCTATAGGTAGGCACTTCGCAAAAAACACCTCTGTTCTCTTCCAAAATTTTGGATGTGTCCACGTTGCGCTTTAGGGTGTTTCCTGACGCTGGCGCTAGGCCTACCCACACAAGTGAGGTATCATTTTTATCGGGAGACTTGAGGGAACGCTGGGTGGAAGGAAATTTGTGGCTCCTCTCATATTCCAGAACATTCTGCCACAGAAATGTGAGGAACATGTGTTTTTTTTAGGCAAATTTTGAGGTTTGCAAAGGATTCTGGGTAACAGAACCTGGTCCGAGCCCCACAAGTCACCCCATCATGGATTCCCCTAGGTCTCTAGTTCTCAGAAATGCACAGGTTTGGTAGGTTTCCCTAGGTGCCGGCTGAGCTAGAGGCCAAAATCTACAGGTAGGCACTTCGCAAAAATCACCTCTGTTTTCTTCCAAAATTTTGGATGTGTCCATGTTGCGCTTTGGGGTGTTTTCTGTCGCGGGCGCTAGGCCTACCCACACAAGTGAGGTATCATTTTTATCGGGAGACTTGGGGGAACGCTGGGTGGAAGGAAATTTGTGGCTCCTCTCAGATTCCAGAACTTTCTGTCACAGAAATGTGAGGAACATGTGTTTTTTTAGCCATATTTTGAGGTTTGCAAAGGATTCTGGGTAACAGAACCTGGTCCGAGCCCCTCAAGTCACCCCTCCTTTGATTCCCCTAGGTCTCTAGTTTTTAGAAATGCACAGGTTTGGTAGGTTTCCCTAGGTGCGGGCTGAGCTAGAGGCCAAAATCTACAGGTAGGCACTTCGCAAAAAACACCTCTGTTTTCTTCCAAAATTTTGGATGTGTCCACGTTGCGCTTTGGGGTGTTTCCTGTCGCGGGCGCTAGGCCTACCCACACAAGTGAGGTATCATTTTTATCGGGAGACTTGGAGGAACGCTGGGTGGAAGGAAATTTGTGGCTCCTCTCAAATTCCAGAACTTTCTGCCACAGAAATGTGAGGAACATGTGTTTTTTTAGCCAAATTTTGAGGTTTGCAAAGGATTCTGGGTAACAGAACCTGGTCCGAGCCCCACAAGTCTCCCCTCCTTGGATTCCCCTAGGTCTTTAGTTTTCAGAAATGCACAGGTTTGGTAGGTTTCCCTAGGTGCCGGCTGAGCTAGAGGCCTAAATCTACAGGTAGGCACTTCGCAAAAAACACCTCTGTTTTCTTCCAAAATTTGGGATGTGTCCACGTTGCGCTTTGGGGTGTTTCCTGTGATGGGCGCTAGGCCTACCCACACAAGTGAGGTATCATTTTTATCGGGAGACTTGGGGGAACGCTGGGTGGAAGGACATTTGTGGCTCCTCTCAGATTCCAGAACTTTCTGCCACAGAAATGTGAGGAACATGTGTTTTTTTAGCCAAATTTTGAGGTTTGCAAAGGATTCTGGGTAACAGAACCTGGTCCGAGCCCCGCAAGTCACCCCTTCTTGGATTCCCCTAGGACTCTAGTTTTCAGAAATGCACAGGTTTGGTAGGTTTCCCTAGGTGCCGGCTGAGCTAGAGGCCAAAATCTACAGATAGGCACTTCGCAAAAAACACCTCTGTTTTCTTCCAAAATTTTGGATGTGTCCATGTTGCGCTTTGGGGTGTTTCCTGTCGCGGGCGGTATGCCTACCCACACAAGTGAGGTATCATTTTTATCGGGAGACATGGGGGAACGCTGGGTGGAAGGAAATTTGTGGCTCCTCTCAGATTCCAGAACTTTCTGCCACAGAAATGTGAGGAACATGTGTTTTTTTAGCCAAATTTTGAGGTTTGCAAAGGATTCTGGGTAACAGAACCTGGTCCGAGCCCCGCAAGTCACCCCTCCTTGGATTCCCCTAGGTCTCTAGTTTTCAGAAATGCACAGGATTGGTAGGTTTCCCTAGGTGCCGGCTGAGCTAGAGGCCAAAATCTACAGGTAGGCACTTCGCAAAAAACAGCTCTGTTCTCTTCCAAAATTTTGGATGTGTCCACGTTGCGCTTTAGGGTGTTTCCTGACGCTGGCGCTAGGCCTACCCACACAAGTGAGGTATCATTTTTATCGGGAGACTTGAGGGAACGCTGGGTGGAAGGAAATTTGTGGCTCCTCTCAGATTCCAGAACATTCTGCCACAGAAATGTGAGGAACATGTGTTTTTTTTAGGCAAATTTTGAGGTTTGCAAAGGATTCTGGGTAACAGAACCTGGTCCGAGCCCCACAAGTCACCCCATCTTGGATTCCCCTAGGTCTCTAGTTCTCAGAAATGCACAGGTTTGGTAGGTTTCCCTAGGTGCCGGCTGAGCTAGAGGCCAAAATCTACAGGTAGGCACTTCGCAAAAAACACCTCTGTTTTCTTCCAAAATTTTGGATGTGTCCATGTTGCGCTTTGGGGTGTTTTCTGTCGCGGGCGCTAGGCCTACCCACACAAGTGAGGTATCATTTTTATCGGGAGACTTGGGGGAACGCTGGGTGGAAGGAAATTTGTGGCTCCTCTCAGATTCCAGAACTTTCTGTCACAGAAATGTGAGGAACATGTGTTTTTTTAGCCATATTTTGAGGTTTGCAAAGGATTGTGGGTAACAGAACCTGGTCCGAGCCCCTCAAGTCACCCCTCCTTTGATTCCCCTAGGTCTCTAGTTTTCAGAAATGCACAGGTTTGGTAGGTTTCCCTAGGTGCGGGCTGAGCTAGAGGCCAAAATCTACAGGTAGGCACTTCGCAAAAAACACCTCTGTTTTCTTCCAAAATTTTGGATGTGTCCACGTTGCGCTTTGCGGTGTTTCCTGTCGCGGGCGCTAGGCCTACCCACACAAGTGAGGTATCATTTTTATCGGGAGACTTGGAGGAACGCTGGGTGGAAGGAAATTTGTGGCTCCTCTCAAATTCCAGAACTTTCTGCCACAGAAATGTGAGGAACATGTGTTTTTTTAGCCAAATTTTGAGGTTTGCAAAGGATTCTGGGTAACAGAACCTGGTCCGAGCCCCGCAAGTCTCCCCTCCTTGGATTCCCCTAGGTCTTTAGTTTTCAGAAATGCACAGGTTTGGTAGGTTTCCCTAGGTGCCGGCTGAGCTAGAGGCCTAAATCTACAGGTAGGCACTTCGCAAAAAACACATCTGTTTTCTTCCAAAATTTTGGATGTGTCCACGTTGCGCTTTGGGGTGTTTCCTGTGATGGGCGCTAGGCCTACCCACACAAGTGAGGTATCATTTTTATCGGGAGACTTGGGGGAACGCTGGGTGGAAGGACATTTGTGGCTCCTCTCAGATTCCAGAACTTTCTGCCACAGAAATGTGAGGAACATGTGTTTTTTTAGCCAAATTTTGAGGTTTGCAAAGGATTCTGGGTAACAGAACCTGGTCCGAGCCCCGCAAGTCACCCCTTCTTGGATTCCCCTAGGACTCTAGTTTTCAGAAATGCACAGGTTTGGTAGGTTTCCCTAGGTGCCGGCTGAGCTAGAGGCCAAAATCTACAGATAGGCACTTCGCAAAAAACACCTCTGTTTTCTTCCAAAATTTTGGATGTGTCCATGTTGCGCTTTGGGGTGTTTCCTGTCGCGGGCGGTAGGCCTACCCACACAAGTGAGGTATCATTTTTATCGGGAGACATGGGGGAACGCTGGGTGGAAGGAAATTTGTGGCTCCTCTCAGATTCCAGAACTTTCTGCCACAGAAATGTGAGGAACATGTGTTTTTTTAGCCAAATTTTGAGGTTTGCAAAGGATTCTGGGTAACAGAACCTGGTCCGAGCCCCGCAAGTCACCCCTCCTTGGATTCCCCTAGGTCTCTTGTTTTCAGAAATGCACAGGATTGGTAGGTTTCCCTAGGTGCCGGCTGGGCTAGAGGCCAAAATCTACAGGTAGGCACTTCGCAAAAAACACCTCTGTTCTCTTCCAAAATTTTGGATGTGTCCACGTTGCGCTTTAGGGTGTTTCCTGACGCTGGCGCTAGGCCTACCCACACAAGTGAGGTATCATTTTTATCGGGAGACTTGAGGGAACGCTGGGTGGAAGGAAATTTGTGGCTCCTCTCAGATTCCAGAACTTTCTGCCACAGAAATGTGAGGAACATGTGTTTTTTTTAGGCAAATTTTGAGGTTTGCAAAGGATTCTGGGTAACAGAACCTGGTCCGAGCCCCGCAAGTCACCCCTCCTTGGATTCCCCTAGGTCTCTAGTTTTCAGAAATGCACAGGTTTGGTAGGTTTCCCTAGGTGTTGGCTGAACTAGAGGCCAAAATCTACAGGTAGGCACTGCGCAAAAAACACCTCTGTTTTCTTCCAAACTTTTGGATGTGTCCACGTTGTGCTTTGGGGTGTTTCCTATCGCGGGCGCTAGGCCTACCCACACAAGTGAGGTATCATTTTTATCGGGAGACTTGGGGGAACGCTGAGTGGAAGGAAATTTGTGGCTCCTCTCAGATTCCAGGACTTTCTGGCACAGAAATTTGAGGACCAAGTGTTTTTTTAGCCAAATTTTGAGGTTTGCAAAGGATTCTGGGTAACAGAACCTGGTCCGAGCCCCACAAGTCACCCAATCTTGGATTCCCCTAGGTCTCTAGTTCTCAGAAATGCACAGGTTTGGTAGGTTTCCCTAGGTGCCGGCTGAGCTAGACGCCAAAATCTACAGGTAGGCACTTCGCAAAAAACACCTCTGTTTTCTTCCAAAATTTTGGATGTGTCCACGTTGCGCTTTGGGGTGTTTCCTGTCGCGGGCGGTAGGCCTACCCACACAAGTGAGGTATCATTTTTATCGGGAGACATGGGGGAACGCTGGGTGGAAGGAAATTTGTGGCTCCTCTCAGATTCCAGAACTTTCTGCCACAGAAATGTGAGGAACATGTGTTTTTTTAGCCAAATTTTGAGGTTTGCAAAGGATTCTGGGTAACAGAACCTGGTCCGAGCCCCGCAAGTCACCCCTCCTTGGATTCCCCTAGGTCTCTAGTTTTCAGAAATGCACAGGATTGGTAGGTTTCCCTAGGTGCCGGCTGAGCTAGAGGCCAAAATCTACAGGTAGGCACTTCGCAAAAAACACCTCTGTTCTCTTCCAAAATTTTTGATGTGTCCACGTTGCGCTTTGGGGTGTTTCCTGACGCGGGCGCTAGGCCTACCCACACAAGTGAGGTATCATTTTTATCGGGAGACTTGGGGGAACGCTGGGTGGAAGGAAATTTGTGGCTCCTCTCAGATTCCAGAACTTTCTGTCACAGAAATGTGAAGAACATGTGTTTTTTTAGCCATATTTTGAGGTTTGCAAAGGATTCTGGGTAACAGAACCTGGTCCGAGCCCCTCAAGTCACCCCTCCTTGGATTCCCCTAGGTCTCTAGTTTTCAGAAATGCACAGGTTTGGTAGGTTTCCCTAGGTGCCGGCTGAGCTAGAGGCCAAAATCTACAGGTAGGCACTTCGCAAAAAACACCTCTATTTTCTTCCAAAATTTTGGATGTGTCCACGTTGCGCTTTGGGGCGTTTCCTGTCGCGGGCGCTAGGCCTACCCACACAAGTGAGGTATCATTTTTATCGGGAGACTTGGGGGAACACTGGGTGGAAGGAAATTTGTGGCTCCTCTCAGATTCCAGAACTTTCTGCCACAGAAATGTGAGGAACATGTGTTTTTTTAGCCAAATTTTGAGGTTTGCAAAGGATTCTGGGTAACAGAACCTGGTCCGAGCCCCGCAAGTCACCCCTCCTTGGATTCCCCTAGGTCTCTAGTTTTCAGAAATGCACAGGATTGGTAGGTTTCCCTAGGTGCCGGCTGAGCTAGAGGCCAAAATCTACAGGTAGGCACTTCGCAAAAAACACCTCTGTTCTCTTCCAAAATTTTTGATGTGTCCACGTTGCGCTTTGGGGTGTTTCCTGACGCGGGCGCTAGGCCTACCCACACAAGTGAGGTATCATTTTTATCGGGAGACTTGGGGGAACGCTGGGTGGAAGGAAATTTGTGGCTCCTCTCAGATTCCAGAACTTTCTGTCACAGAAATGTGAAGAACATGTGTTTTTTTAGCCATATTTTGAGGTTTGCAAAGGATTCTGGGTAACAGAACCTGGTCCGAGCCCCTCAAGTCACCCCTCCTTGGATTCCCCTAGGTCTCTAGTTTTCAGAAATGCACAGGTTTGGTAGGTTTCCCTAGGTGCCGGCTGAGCTAGAGGCCAAAATCTACAGGTAGGCACTTCGCAAAAAACACCTCTATTTTCTTCCAAAATTTTGGATGTGTCCACGTTGCGCTTTGGGGCGTTTCCTGTCGCGGGCGCTAGGCCTACCCACACAAGTGAGGTATCATTTTTATCGGGAGACTTGGGGGAACACTGGGTGGAAGGAAATTTGTGGCTCCTCTCAGATTCCAGAACTTTCTGCCACAGAAATGTGAGGAACATGTGTTTTTTTAGCCAAATTTTGAGGTTTGCAAAGGATTCTGGGTAACAGAACCTGGTCCGAGCCCCGCAAGTCACCCCATCTTGGATTTCCCTAGGTCTCTAGTTTTCAGAAATGCACAGGTTTGGGAGGTTTCCCTAGGTGCCGGCTGAGCTAGAGGCCTAAATCTACAGGTAGGCACTTCGCGAAAAACATCTCTGTTTTCTTCAAAAATTTTGGATGTGTCCACGTTGCGCTTTGGGGTGTTTCCTGTCGCAGGCGCTAGGCCTACCCACACAAGTGAGGTATCATTTTTATCGGGAGACTTGGGGGAACGCTGGGTGGAAGGAAATTCGTGGCTCCACTCAGATTCCAGAACTTTCTGCCACAGAAATGTGAGGAACATGTGTTTTTTAGCCAAATTTTGAGGTTTGCAAAGGATTCTGGGTAACAGAACCTGGTCCGAGCCCCGCAAGTCACCCCATCTTGGATTCCCCTATGTCTCTAGTTTTCAGAAATGCACAGGTTTGGTAGGTTTCCCTAGGTGCCGGCTGAGCTAGAGGCCAAAATCTGCAGGTAGGCACTTCGCAAAAAACACCTCTGTTTTCTTTGAAAAAAATGGGATGTGTCCACGTTGCGTTTTGGGGCGTTTCCTGTCGCGGGCACTAGGCCTACCCACACAAGTGAGGTATCATTTTTATTGGGAGACTTGGGGGAACATAGATTAGCAAAACAAGTGCTATTGCCCCTTGTCTTTCTCTACATTTTTTCCTTCCAAATATAGGAGAGTGTGTAAAAAAGACATCCATTTGAGAAATTCCCTGTAATTCACGTGCTAGTATGGTCACCCCGGAATTCAGAGATGTGCAAATAACCACTGCTCCTCAACACCTTATCTTGTGCCCTTTTTGGAAATGCAAAGGTTTTCTTGATAGCAATTTTTTACTCTTTATATTTCAGCAAATGAATTGCTGTATACCCGGTATAGAATGAAAACACACTGCAGGGTGCAGCGCATTTATTGGCTCTGGGTTCCTCGGGTTCTTGATGAACCTACAAACCCTATATATCCCCGCAACCAGAGGAGTCCAGCAGACATAACGGTATATTGCTTTCGATAATCTGACATTGCAGGGAAAAGTTACAGAGTAAAACGTAGAGAAAAATTTATGGTTTTTTCACCTAAATTTCAATATTTTTCTTTTTCAGCTGTTATTTTCTGTAGGAAATCCTTGTAGGATCTACACAAATGACCCCTTGCTGAATTCAGAATTGTGTCTACTTTTCAGAAATGTTTAGGTTTCTGGGATCCAGCATTGGTTTCATGCCCATTCCTGTCACTGACTGGAAGGAGGCTGAAAGCACAAAAAATTGCAAAAATGGGGTATGCCCCAGTAAAATGCCAAAATTGTGTTAAAAAATTGGGTTTTCTGATTCAAGTCTGCCTGTTCCTGAAAGCTGGGAAGCTGCTGAGTTTAGCACTTCAAAGCCTTTGTTGATGCCATTTTCAGGGGGAAATCCACAAGCCTTCTTCTGCAGCCACTTTTTCCAATTATTTTGAAAAAAACGAAATTTTCACTGTATTTTGGCCAATTTCTTGGCCTCCTTCAGGGAAACCCACAAAGTCTGGGTACCTCTAGAATCCCTAGGATGTTGGAAAAAAAGGACGCAAATTTGGCTTGGTTAGCTTATGTGGACAAAAAGTTATGAGGGCCTAAGCGCGAACTGCCCCAAATAGGCAAAAAAAGGCCTGGCACTGGAGGGGGAAAAGGCCTGGCAGCGAAGGGGTTAATATCATTGATTATTGATGTTATTGATTGATTGTTGAGTTTTAATCTGTCTGTACTGGATCTATGGTGGGAACATCTTAATTGCGAGTTAAGAGGTTCATCGACCTATTGGCGTCCCCTTAAAAGTTTACTTATTAAGGTCAGACGTGCTAAGAGCTCACTATAGACGTCCAGCACAGAGTAACAGATACTGACAGAGAAGATAGCAGAGACTGATGGTTCGTCTCCTTAAGAGCCCGTCATAGGTGTTCCCAGAGATGGTAGCATAGACGTCTGGAATAGAATAACAGGTATTAACAGAGATAGTAGTAGGATTTATGGTCCCAGAGGTGGTAGCAGAAAGACAAAGATCAATGGAGATGGTAGTGGCTTTATTGATTTGGTCTTTTGAGAGTTCATTATAACTGAGATTTAGATTTTATTTTTCAATGATTTTAATTGGAGCGAAAATGTTTCCCTACGTCCAGAAATGAATTTCCCAGAATCGTGGTGCCTGCCAATGGTTGTTTGAGGATGTCCTTGGAGATCTAGTGACAGTGTGAATGAAGTAGGTTGCGATTGTATAGCTTATGCAAATCACAGGTGAATTGTGAGGTTTGTGAGGGTTTAGGGATTTTGCGTACACCAAATGAGGTTGTAGAAGGAGTGTGCGTACTCTACAGTGTGAGAGAAGGGAAGTCGTCGAACTTCACATCTGTGTGGCGCTTTGTCCTCAAAAATTGTCCACATGGTTGTTTATGTACGGTCACTGCGTGGTCTACGACTCCGGAGTATATGAAAAGTGTATGAGACACTTGGGGGCATATTTATACTCCGTTTGCGCCGGAATTGTGTCGTTTTTTTTTACGCAATTCCGACGCAAAACTAACTCCATATTTATACTTTGGCGTTAGACGCGTCTAGCGCCAAAGTCCATGGAGTTTGCGTAATTTTTTTGCGTGGACACCTACTTTGCATTAATGATATGCAAGGTAGGCGTTCCCGTATAAAAAACTTGACTCCGAGGCATGTGCGCCGTATTTACACTCCCGGGCAAAATTCACGCCCGGGAGTGGGCGGGTCCAAAAAAATGACGTATGGACGCTTTTGCGCCGTTTTTTAGCGCCTGGAAAAGGCAGGCGTTAAGGGACCTGTGGGCTCGGAAGGAGCCCAGAGGTGCACTCCCATGCCCCCAGGGACACCCCCTGTCACCCTTGCCCACCCCAGGAGGACACCCAAGGCTGGAGGGACCCATCCCAGGGACATTAAGGTAAGTTCCGGTAAGTATTTTTTATTTTTTTTGTGGCATAGGGGGGCCTGATTTGTGCCCCCCTACATGCCACTATGCCCAATGACCATGACAGAAGTCCCCTGGGCATGGCCATTGGGCAAGGGGGTATGACTCCTGTCTTTGCTAACGCCGGCTAACGTCATTGATTAAATACGGCGCCCGCATGGCGCTTCAGAATGACGTTAGCCGGCGCTAATTGTTTTGACGCAAAACTGCGTTAGCGCAGTTTTGCGTCAAAAAGTATAAATATGGCCCTTGGTTTTATGTTGTAATCTGTCTGGTTTAATAGGTGGATTGGGCGTGGTCGACAAGTCAGAGTGGTAGTCAAAGTGAGTGAAATAATTTTTGAACTGAGATCTGGGGAGTCCTATGTGCACCAGGACAGACCCTCTGATCAGTTCAGAGTAAAATTTGCAGGTAAAATTTTGCTTGCGAATCTGAGCGACTGAGAAAGAAGGAGTAGCTGTAAGTGCGGGAAGAGCCGTCAGTGAAAAATCTGTAAAGTTTCCAGAGTGACTGTGTTACCTTTCCTGTAGTAAACCAGCAGATTAGATTTTTGGTTTTGATTAGTGCTCTCAATTTTGCATTAGTTTTGTGCGAATCAGAGTTTGGGAGGACAAGCCGCAAGTCTTGGTCAGCTGCAGTACATGTGAGTGTGACGTAATTGGAGCTGCACTGAGATAGGTCGGTTAGTTAGATGGGTAATGCACAGATTGGCAGCCATCCAATAAAAATTCCAGACATATATTCAAAAGATACAGCAACACAGATGTGGAGCTGAATTATTTCAGTGAGTTCATCAGTAACAAGATAAGGTATAGAATAGTAACAGCCACAGCAATACAAAATCTGAGAATAAGAAATAGGCAATCTACAAAGAAACTTCCCCTCTCTATCCTAAATATGGGGTAATTATGAGATCATCTAGTCAGGCTTCTCATTAAGAGGCTTAGGAAGATAACAGCATAGCAAAAACCCCTGTAGAAGTCTTCGAAGAGAGGAAGAAGTGTTTAGCATGAAGCTTCACACTTGCAACAATAAAGGAAAGCTGTGAAGTCTATACCACTCAAAGTCTAAAGAGAATCTGCCTAACTACTAACTGTGTCAACACCAGTTAAAACAACAGAACCTTCAGCAACATTTGGATGTTTTTTTCCCACACCTCCAGGAACCAATCACTTCATTACTCGCAATGTGCATTTGCAAAATCCCTTTGGTTTTCCAGCACACCGAAAATGAGACAGTAACTGTCCCCAATCTTTTTGCCTCCTTTCTCCCATATTTTCTGACTTGTTTTTGTTGGCTTTAGGACTGTGGGCACTTTACCACTGCTAACCAGTGTTGAAGTGCATATGCTCGCTGTGTAAATTGTATTGTATAGTAAGTCCCTAGTAAAGTGTAATTGTACTGTATAGTAAGTCCCTAGTAAATTTCACTAGAGGTGCCCAGGGCCTGTAAATCAAATGCTACTAGTGGGCCTGCCGGACTGGTTGTGCCACCAACATTAGTAACCCTGTAAACATGGCTCAGACCTAGTACTGCAGTGTCTGTGTGTGCAGTTTTCAACTGCCATTCGACTTGGCAAGTGTACCCACTCACCAGGCCTAAACCTTCCCTTTTTATACATGTAAGGCACCCCTAAAGTAGGCCCTAGGTAGCCCCATGGGCAGGGTGCACTGTATGCTAAAGGTGGGACATGTACTTATGTGTTTTACGTGTCATGACAGTGAAATACTGCCATATTCGGTTTTCACTGTTGCAAGGCCTGTCTCTCTCAGAGGTTAACATGGGGGCTGCCTTTAAATATTATTAAAACAAAGGTTCCCTTGGGGAGCAGATAGACATGTGGAGTTTGGGATCTCTGAACTCACAATTTAAAAATAAATTTTTTAGTGAAGTTGGTTTTTAGATTGTGTGTTTGAAAATGCCACTTTAAGAAAGTAGGCATTTTCTTATTTTCTTGCTTAACCTATTCTGTGACTCTGCTTGTTTGTGGATTCCCTGTCTGGGTCAATTTGACAGTTGGGCTGTTTGCACCTCTCTGCTGCACAGTGCCACAAAGGGAGCTGGGGTGTAGCCTGCATATCCTGATGGGTCATCTGCGCTGAGGGGAGGAGTAGTCACTTACACCTGAAAGAGCTGTGCCTGCCCTCACACCCCCTGGTGTGCGTCTGGGGCCTGGCCTGGGCAAGGCAGGATCTTGAAAACAACAGAGACTTCTCTTTGAAGGAGGGCTACTTCAAAGGCAGAAAAGGATATAAGAAGAGCACCCAAAACCCCTGAAAACCAGATTACTTCTGGAACCAAGAGGAACCCCTACCCGGGAGAAGAGCTGGAGAAGCTTGACAAGGAGTTTGCAGGTCAACCCAGTGCTTTACTGGGTTGACCTGCAGTAGCTTCTTCTACCTGAGAGAGGACAAAGATTGACTTTTGGGTGACTTCCTACTGGTGAAGAATCTCCAAGGGCTTGAGCTGAGCTTGCCTCCTTTTGTTGAAGTCTCAGGGACAACAAAGACTTCTCTCTGCTAGCACATTGGCTTTCTGCTGAGAGTCATGCCTGCCAAGTGGTGCACTAACCTGTCTCTGGGTCCTTGAAAGATGAAGCTGGTGGGAAGGGACAGAAATCCACGTAAAGACCGCCATGCGGGGAAACTTTTGACACACCAGTTGCCTTGCGGCAGAAAAACCACATGCCGCTGGCCTCGCTGCTAAATTTGACGCTCCACCTGCATCGCGGCTGGGTGATCGACGCAACGCGGCTGTAGAAACGACGTGCAACATCCACAGCACTTGCTGTTAACGCCGCAAGCCCCACGCAGCATGGTTTCTTGACAACGTGCGACTGGATTTCAATGGAACATCGCTGGGTGCAGAAAATCAGCACAAAGCCTGCCGGGACCTGAGGTGCCCGTCCGGGATCGACGCATTGCTCTTTTGCGGGGGAGAGGAAATGACTGACACCGACCCGACCGGAGGAGGAACAACACACGGTCTCGCTTGTGGGTCATAAATTGACGCGTCGCTGACCTATTTTTATGCACACTCGCCTGTGTGGCTTTATTTTGACGCTACCCAGGTACTTTTGTGAAATAAGTGTTCTCACTGTTTTTTAAAGATTAAGGGGGTCATTACAACATTGGCGGTAAAAGCCGCTTACCGCCGTGCAGAAGACCGCCAATACATCGCCGCGGCGGCGGGAGACCGCCACAGCTATTATGACACACATCACGGATTCTGCCGAAATTCAGACACCCACACAAGTCCGCCACACCAAAGGTCAGCGATAAATATGCGGAAACAAATCCTCCACGCCAACAGAAACACGCCCATGCTATTATGACCCACGAATCCACGCGGCGGTCTTTCAACTGCGGTATTCCATTGGCGGTACACACCGCCGCGCTCAAAATACACACACAGCTCCAAAACACCACCACATTGGACAATTACAAATACACACACCTGATACACATACACACACCACTCCCACACACCCAACACAATATAAAACACACACCCACATCACCCACAAACCCCTACGACCACAAATTAGAGACGAAGGCCAGAGAGAGACAGCACAGAATAGATAACACCATTACACAGAGGCACACTACACCATCACCCACACAACATCCACGCACAAAACACCACATACCACTACACTCACCACAGTCATCAACACATACACCACCCCACACATCACACACACCACCCCATGGCAAGCTCAGGGTCATGGTCGAGGAAATCATCAGGGTAGAGCCACAGCTATTTGGCTCACAGGTACAGTACACATCCAGAGCCAGGAAGATGGAGCTATGGCAAAGAATAGTCGACAGGGTCAACGCTGTGGGACAGCACCCAAGAAATAGGGAGGACATCAGGAAGAGGTGGAACGACCTACTGGGGAAGGTGTGTTCCGTGGTCTCAAGACACCACCAGGTGGTTCAACGGACTGGCGGCGGACCCCCACCTCCTCACCCACAACTAACAACATGGGAGGAGCAGGTCTTGGCAATTCTGCATCATGAGGGCCTCGCAGGAGTCGGTGGAGGAATGGACTCTGGTAAGTCAAACCTTTAACTACCATATTCCCCACCCTACCTGCATACTATCACATACCCCCACCCTCGCCCCCACCCCTATCACTCCAACTCCTCACAAATGCACCAATATCACAAACCACCCATCCCAACACCAAGCCCTGCATGCAACACCAACGCATGGACACCCATCACTAAAGCATGCCCACTGCACATACCCATGCGCCCCCCTAAACCATCATCACACAAGCTCCAACACAGGAATGCAAGCACTGGGGTACACGCTCACCCACCCATTGCACACAATGACACACACAGATGCAATAATCATGCCTTTACACCCCTGAAGAACCACTACCCAACGTCACCAGACAGGAGGGTCCAGACATCTCCACTCCACCCACAGAAGAGGCCCACAGTGATGACAGCAGCTCTGTCCAACTGGATCTAGATGACCAGCCTGGACCATCGTGGGCCTCGGGACAGTCGTTTCCCCTCACATAGGCACAGGCCACCACAGACCTTCCCCCCTCTGGAAACACCAGCACAGCACCCACCCAGCGGGCCCATACCTCCGTCTCCAGGACACGTCAATCAGCTGTGTGTCCACCACTACAGGGAACTCAGGATAACCCACCACCCCAACAACAACAGGGACCTGGGGGCAGTGGGAGTGGGCACACGGTCCAGGGGACGGTGGCCCAGGAACACAGGGGAACTGGGAGGGCTGCTGTGCGACAGTGGGCGGACAGGCCAAGGGAACCCACTCTCCACGAGGCCCTCTCCTCCATCATGGGAGCATACCACCACTCCCAGGAGACAATGGCAACGGTACTGGCCAAGTTTCAGGAGACCCAGCGCATGCAGGAGGAACAGTATTTGGGGTTCAGGGAGGAACTCAGAACCATCAGCTCTGCCCTGGGCACCATCGTAGGGGTGCTGAAGGAAATACTCAACACCAGGAGGGACACTGTGGCACTACAAGGGGACCCTGACACTAGCATGGACGATGAACTGCCCACCACCTCCGCCGGCGCTAGTGGACAGGACGCCCCGCCACAGGACCACCACACCAGCACCCCACCCCCTGCAGACGGAGAACCACCCCGCAAACGGTCCCTGAGATCCAGTAACAAGACAGAGCACGATGCCAAGACCCCCGCCAAGAAATGAGACCACCCTGATTGTCATCCCACTGTCTCACTTTGTCACCCTGTCCATATTGAAACTGCCCCAGCTCCACTTCCTATGCCCATATGGGCAATGCACCTGTGAGACTAATAGACTGGATTCTGCCATTGACACTCCTCCCCTCACAATTTAACTTCCCCCTCCAATATTTTGTATGTAAATAAACACACCTAAAGCACCAAAAGATCTGGAGTCTGTCTGTGTTTTTCGAAATAGTAAATTTTCAATTACAGTGACAAAATTCTCAGGAAATAGTAATGTCAACATACCTATGTCACACAGGTCTAGTCCATGAGGAATCTAAGCAGATGACACACGTTGGGACCCACACCTGTGAAACCGTAAGGGAAAGTGACAACTCAGTAACCATACACTGGGTGAAATCGACAGATAGGATAGAGGTAGAAGTGTGAAAGTACATGTAGTAGGCAGAAATGTATTCTCACCTGTGTTTCACTGGAAGTATTGCTGGATGACTGAGTCCCTGTTGTCCATGTCTTCTTCCTCTGCTTCATCCTCCTCACTGTCCACAGGCTCCACAGCTGCCACAACACCGCCATCTGGACCATCCTCCTGCAGAAAAGGCACCTGTTGTCGCAAAGCCAAGTTATGAAGCATACAGCAGGCCACGATGATCTGGCACACCTTATTTGGTGAGTAGAATAGGGATCCACCTGTCATATGGAGGCACCGGAACCTGGCCTTCAGGAGGCCGAAGGTGCGTACGATCACCCTCCTAGTCCGCCCATGTGCCTCATTGTAGCATTCCTCTGCCCTTGTCCTGGGATTCCTCACTGGGGTCAGTAGCCATGACAGGTTGGGGTAACCAGAGTCACCCAATAGCCACATACGGTGCCTCTGGAGTTGACCCATCACATAAGGGATGCTGCTATTCCGCATGATGTAGGCGTCATGCACTGAGCAAGGGAACATGGCATTCACATGGGAGATGTACTGGTTGGCCAAACATACCATTTGTACATTCATGGAATGATAACTCTTCCGGTTCCTGTACACCTGTTCACTCCTGTGGGGGGGACCAAAGCCACATGGGTCCCATCAATGGCATCTATGTTGTTGGGATATGTCCAAGGGCATAGAAGTCACGTTTCACTGTAGGCAAGTCCTCCACCTGAGGGAAAACGATGTAGCTCCGCATGTGTTTCAGCAGGGCATACAACACTCTGGACAAAACGTTGGAAAACATAGGCTGGGACATCCCGGATGCCATGGCCACAGTTGTTTGAAATGACCCACTTACAAGGAAATGGAGCACTGACAGCACCTGCACTTGATGGGGGATACCTGTGGGATGGCGGATTGCTGACATCAGGTCTGGCTCCAACTGGGTACACAGTTCCTGGATTGTCGCACGGTCAAACCTGTAGGTGATTATCAAATGTCGTTCCTCCATTGTCGACAGGTCCACCAGCGATCGGTACACCGGAGGATTCTGGCATCTCCTCACATGTCCCAGCGGACGGTGCCTATGAAGGACAACAGCGAGCACAAAGTCAAACAACTAAGCGGTATGTACCCACAGTCAACACAGAACACCATTCATACACAAAATCTGGCCTGTATGTGTGTTGAGAGTAGGCCTGGGTATGTGTGATGCAGTTGGTAATTAGGCCATGTAGGCCCCTGAAATGGCAGCTGCCTGACCTCTAAAGTGGGACAATGGGATGTGAGGTAACTGCGCTGGCGTTGTACACCGGTGATGGTACGCACCACTGCGAACGTGACCGCCATTTTCTATCTGTTGAATCACTCTATACCTGATCTTCGACAAGAGAGGACCTACACTGCAAGTGCTGCTGTGACCTCGGTCTGGAAGAGACAATGGCTTGTGCGTCTGGGGAAAGGGCCCCTGCCTTCACATCGGTGGAGTTGGAGAAGCTCGTGGATGGGGTCCTCCCCCAGTACACGCTACTCCAGACCAACAGGTAAGTACACAGGGAGCATGTAGTATGGGCTATGCCTGTGTGGAGAGGGCTGGTTGTAAGAAGGAAGGGGGCAGAGTTCTGACTGCATGAAAGACGGTGGGTGCATGTGCCACATGGCAAGGGTAGGGATGGGGGCAACTCACTTTGACGGCGCAGCTGGTAATGAGTTCTCTTCTGCCCCTGTACATTTCATGTAGGTCAGCGCCCACCAGAAGAAGGATATTTGGCATGCCATCGCCAAGGACGTCCGGACCCTGGGGGTCCACCACAGACGGAGCACCCACTGCCGTAAAAGATGGGAGGACATTCGGCGCTGGAGCAAGAAGACGGCGGAGGCTCAGCTGGGGATGGCCTCCCAACGTGGGAGGGGTGCCCGTCGAACCATGACCTCCCTGATGTTCAGGATCCTGGTGGTGGCGTACACAGGGTTGGATGGGCGCGTGAGGGCATCACAGCAGCAACAAGGGGGTGAGTACACTCTTATTCAGCTGATTCAGCGCACATTGTAGGTGTCTGGGTGGGGGCGGTGGGCTGTGGGTTCCCATAGGCCAGGGCGAGTTTGCTAGTTAAGTCCAATTTTTCAGGCAGACCCTGTGGCACCCCACCCCACCTGGGTACTGTGCCAACTACACCTAGTCAGGCTCCTGTGACATCCATGTGTGCAGAAATCGGCCACAGCCTTGTAAGCCATGTCCCAGGGATTGAATAATGGACCCCAAGTGCGCAGCGTAGTGCAGGGGGCTTCGGTGTCTGTCGTGTCCGCCAACGGTAGCGGTATTGCATGCACTCAACATGTCTTTCTTCTGTCTTGCCCCTCTTTTTGTGGTCTCACTGTACTTGTGTGCATTAGCAACATAAGGCAGAGGAGCAGTGGCAGCGGAGCAGGAGGGAGCTGCATCCCACATGTCCCTGGAGGGCGAGACTAATAACTCTGAATTCACCAGTGGGACAGAGGGCGACGGGAGCACCACGGCGGGGACAGGAGCTGCAACCAGCGACACGGACTCGTCCTCCGATGGGAGCTCCCTTGTGGTGGCGGCAACATCTGTGCCCCCCACTTCTACAGGTACAGCAGCCACCCCCCCTACCAGCACCGCCCTCCCAGCAGCCCCTCAGACTTCGCCCGTGCCCGCTCACCCAGGAGGGTGGGCATCACCTTCGCCCCAGGCACCTCAGCCCCTGCCCCTGTCACCTCTACTGCCCTCAGTGAGGAGGCCAATGACCTCCTCAGGTCCCTGACTGTTACTTTGCGCGCAGTGGAGGTGTCTGGGTGGGGGAGGAGGGCTGTGGGTTTCCCTAGGCCAGGGCGAGTTCCGTAGGCTAGGCCCCTTCTTAAGGCATGGAACTGTGGCCCCCCACCCCAACTCTGTAGAGGGCCAAGTACAGCTATTCATGCACCTGTGTCATCTATGTGTGCAGATGTCGTCCATAGCCTTGTAGGCCATTTCCCAGGAATTGCACTGTAGAGCCCAAGAGCGCGGCGTAGTGCAGGGGGCTGCTGTGTCTGTCTTGTCCGCCAATGGTAGCGGTAAGCCATGCACTCAACATGTCTTTCTTCTGTTTCCCCTCCACCCTTTTTGTGGTCTCCCTGTTCCTGTGTGCCTTAGCATCATCAGGCGGAGGAGCAGTGGCACCGGAGCACGAGGGAGCTGCATCCCACATGGCCATGGAGGGCCACACTATGGACTCTGAATACACCAGTGGGATGGAGGGCGAGGGGAGCACCACTGCGGGGACAGGAGCTGCAACCAGCGACACGGACTAGTCCTCCGATGGGAGCTCCCTTGTGGTGGCGGCAATATCTGTGCCCCCCACTTCTACAGGTACAGCCGCCACCCCCCCTACCAGCACCGCCTTCCCAGCAGCCCCTCAGCCTTCGCCCCATGCCCGCTCACCCAGGAGGGTGGGATTCACCTTCGCCCCAGGCACCTCAGCCCCTGCCCATGTCACCTCTGCTGCCCTCAGTGAGGAGGCCAGTGACCTCCTCAGGTCCCTGACTGTTGGGCAGTCTACCATTTTGAATGCCATCCAGGGTGTGGAAGGGGAGTTGCAACAAACCAATGCATTCCTGGAGGGCATTCATTCTGGTCAGGCGGCCCTTCATCGAACCTTTCAAACTGTGGTCTCAACACTGATGGCAGCCATTGTCCCTGTGTCTAGCCTCCCCCCTCCAACTTCCTCCACCCAGACCCAATCCCCTGTACCTCTGCCTATCCCAAGCACACCATCAGACCAGCCTGCACACACCTCACCACACAAGGGAAGCTCAGGCAAACATAAGCACCACACATCCCACAGGCACACAAGCAAGCATCACACACATACAGACACACCAACATCCACTGCCTCCACTGTGTCCCCCTCCTCCTCGTCTCCCTCCTCCCTCCCAGTCTCGTCTCCACTCCCACCTGCATGCACTACCACTACAGCCACTACGTCCCGCACCAGCACACCCACCACCACACCCCGCTCACGTGCACTCACCACCCCCACTACCATTCACACGTCCCCTGTGTCCTCTCCCAGTGTGTCTGTGACGCCCCCTCCGAAGATACACAAACGCAGGCACACACCCACCCAACAGCCATCCACCTCACAACAGCCTCCAGCGCATGCACCTGCACTCAAAGCCACAAAACTTACACCTCCTACAACCACCACCTCTTCCTCCACTCCCAAACCCCCTCCAGCTACCCGTCCCAGTGACTCCAAACAACTTTTCCTGTCCACCCTTAACCTATTTCACACCAACCCCCCGTCCAACTCATAGGTCCCGAACTAGCACCTCAGCCACAAAATCTCCGGGACCAGTGGTGCCTGTTGTCACAAGTAATTGGAGTGCACCGGCCACCAGGCCAGCCAGTGTGTCACGGAGCCACAGCACAGCCAGTCCCCCCCGTGAAGCACCAGAAGTTGGCCAGTGCCCGGCGGGAGAGGGGAAAGACTCCAGCCAGCCAAGCCGCTCACAGGGGTCCCGGGGGGAGTGTGGACTCAGCTGTGACTCATCCCAAGGTGGGGAAGGGGCAGAGGAAACCCAGAAAGTCTGGGAGGAGCAGCACGGCGGAGAAGACCGCCATCATCCCCGCTGGCCAGGAGGCCACCGCCAGCCCCATCGTCGCTGGCCAGGAGGCCACCGCCAGCCACAGCCCAGCTGCCCAGGAGGGCCCCACCAGCCACAGCCCAGCTGCCCAGGAGGACCCCGCCAGCCACAGCCCAGCTGCCCAGAAGGGCCCGCCAACCACAGCCCAGCTGCCCAGGAGGACCCCGCCAGCCACAGCCCAGCTGCCCAGGAGGGCCCCACCAGCAACAGCCCAGCTGACCAATGAAAGACCGTCAGCCCCAGCCAAGCTGGGCAATGAAGGACCGCCAAGTCAAGCACCGCTGAACAGGGCAAGCACCGCTGAACAGGGCAAGGACCGCCAACTCAAGCACCGCTGAACAGGGCAAGCACTGCTGAACAGGGCAAGGACTGCCAACTCAAGCACCGCTGAACAGGGCAAGCACCGCTGAACAGGGCAAGGACCGCCAAGTCAAGCACCTCTGAACAGGGCAAGCACCGCCAAGTCAAGCACTGCTGAACAGGGCAAGCACCGCTGAACAGGGCAAGCACCGCCAAGTCAAGCACCGCTGAACAGGGCAAGCACTGCTGAACAGGGTAAGGACTGCCAAGTCAAGCACCGCTGAACAGGGCAAGCACCACTGAACAGGGAAAGCACCGCCAAGTCAAGCACCGCTGAACAGGGCAAGCACCGCTGAACAGGGCAAGGACCGCCAACTCAAGCACCGCTGAACGGGGCAAGCACCGCTGAACAGGGCAAGGACCGCCAACTCAAGAAAACCCGGAAAGTCTGGGAGGAGCAGCATGGCGGAGAAGACCGCCATCATCCCCGCTGCCCAGGAGGCCACCGCCAGCCCCATCGTCGCTTGCCAGGAGGCAACCGCCAGCCACAGCCCAGCTGCCCAGGAGGACCCCGCCAGCCACAGCCCAGCTGCCCAGGAGGACCCCGCCAGCCACAGCCCAGTTGCCCAGGAGGACCCCGCCAGCCACAGCCCAGCTGCCCAG